>NC_087383.1:1741751-3136214 GCF_963675165.1 Halichondria panicea
ACTTGATCTTTGTGGTTTAATATAGAGCCCATTGTATGAAGCCATCTTAACATGGCGTTACCATGTATAGGACATTGGTTAGTCTTAGGTTGACGTTTTAAGCACATCGATTCGATGGCTGAAATGACCGTTTACTATGGTCATATTAATTAATTATGATTGCTGTATTGGTATAAATTTGCACAGGGTATCTTTGCCAATCGTGAGCTGGACACTACTGTTCGATGGATGGCCATCACATACCTCAAGAATGGAGTCCAACAGTTCTGGAGAAGAGGAGCTCCATTGTGAGTGTGGTTAGCAGCTGTTGAGTGGCTTATCTTCTCTGAGCGGCTATAATGGTTGCCATGCATGGTTTTATGCTCTTGTGAACTGTAGTAGGATCTATTACAGTGCAAATACATGTCACTGGAAAGCTTTAATCCTTGGCAATTACCAGGCGTGTGAAAGTTCCTGCATAGGCAAGAATACGCCCACCAGGAAGTGGTGGCTGCACTCCTCACATGCAGTAGACCTATATAATTATATATATAATTATATAGTGCAAATACATGTCACTGGGAAGGGCGTGGCTGCACTCACAGTTATAACCCCCCCCCCACCCATACAGTGGTATTGCTAACAAGGAAAGGCCGTTCATAAAGTCAGCTATAGTGCAGTGCTTCGAGGAACCAGTGTCACAGGTGAGTGAGAAAGGCCGCCAGCTTTTAATCAGATCAAAACTTACGTACTGCCATCTATTTCAACTGCAGGTAGCCAATCAGATTGCAGAGCTGACGGCAAGAATAGCTCGTATAGACTGCCCTGATGACTGGCCTGAACTACTGCCAATACTAACAGAGGTTAGAGTTGAAATGTATCAATCTATCACCCTGCCAATTACAAACTAGTTTAGAATCAAGTTGACTTGTACGAAGATGCTAACATTACATTGTTGTACACCTTAAATAATGTAGTGCTACTGTAAACCTATCTATATTACACCGTTGCCATGCCAATTGTTTGCAGGGGGTGAGGAGCTCATCTGAATTCACTCGCAAATGTTACCTTCACATCTTCAAAGTGGTCATAAAGACCCTTGCTGGCAGACGCCTCATGAATCAGAGGAAGGTCTTCCAAGAGCTCACAACAAGTGTATTTGTGTATATTGTCGGGCTATGGAACACCCACTTACAAGGGGGCGTGGCCATGCTCTCGGAAGGAAATATCGAGTCAGCGGTTTCAACTCTCCAGCTGGCAAAAGTGTGTCTTAAAAGTGAGTGAAACGCCTCGAAATGGGTTGTTATTGTGGTCATCCTGTTGCAGTTCTTCGTCACATGATTGTGCATGGGATGGTCAAGTTCCATGCTATAATAGAAGCACTGGTGAGTGGTGTACGTGTTGTTCACTGTTGTCATTGACTACCCCCCCCTCCCCGTCTTATAGCAATTTGTGAGCACTCTGATTGAGAGGATTCCAGCATTGCTACAATTAAGTAAGCCATGTGTGTACTGTTCCAGCATTGCTACAATTAAGTAAGCCATGTGTGTACTGTTCCAGCATTACTACAATTAAGTAAGCCATGTGTGTACTGTTCCAGCATTACTACAATTAAGTAAGCCATGTGTGTAGTGTTCCAGCATTGCTAAATTAAGTAAGCCATGTGTGTACTGTATACAAGTGTGTAACTACTGACCCTAAGCCACTACTGGACTACAATTATACACATAACTATAATTATGGTTTTGTTCTTTGCAACCATCATGTGATGTTTCCATCAGCATCAGTTTTGTTGTTTTGACTGATAGCTCGAAATGCATGTGGAACGTATGTAGCATGTTTCTCAGTGATCTCTCTCTCATTGAAATGTTCTAATCTCGAAGAAAAAGCACGGGTTGTTATATACTTGGAGATTTTTCCGTAATAAGCCTGTTTTTATCTAGCTAACTTTATTTGTTAGCCCTTTGAAAGGCCTATATCTATGTGTTTTAATCTGGCCACAGGGAGCCAGTTACCAGAGGACCACCCTGCTAGAGAGATTGTTGAGAAAAACATTCAACTCAAAATGAAGATTGTAAGTAGTCAAATTTCAACATAATTATACAATCTGTACTGTTGACCATTACCAAGAGTACATAATAAAATGTAGTAATTTTACTACATCTGTCATGTATTACTTGTCTTCCAGCTGCAGGAGGTTCAGGCTCACCAGAGTCTCGGCTACTCTCAGTTTGTTGGTCCCTCTCTCGAGCTCATCCGGACACTCATGTTCACACCCGAGAATGAAGGTAGGCTGTGAACTACTCACCTCTCACTGTTATTATTTTGTTATCGCAGATAAGCTCTTTGAGAAATTGGCCATTTCTTGTCTAAATTTTCTTCGAGTGATTATCAAATGTGAAGACTACAACCCTCCAAAGGCTGAGCTATCACAGTGTGAGCGTGTGTAGCCGAGCCACCATTATTATATAGCAGGCTTGTCTTGATCATTCCCGATCGACCATTATATATTTTCTCATAAAATTAATTGCACACTCTGTGAGCTTGCTGTTATCTGAGGACGAATAATTAATTATGTCTGACTGTCATTTTACACATCTTACTAATCTGACAATTCTCATGATGTGACAATTCTCATGATGCCCGTTTACATTATAGAGTTGTTCTGCTAATGCTTAGATGTACATATCTGACAATGTGCATACCCCCCACAGCTGTGCTACCCCCCTCATATGTGCATACCCCCCACAGCTGTGCTACCCCCCTCATATGTGCATACCCCCCACAGCTGTGCTACCCCCCTCATATGTGCATACCCCCCACAGCTGTGCTACCCCCTGGTGTGATGGAGGCGCACCGCGCCAAGCTCTCGTTCTTCAAGGCGAGTGTGTGTGAGGCCATGTTGGAGAGGCTGGTCGGTCATTACTTGCTCCTCTCTGAAGAAGAGCTAGAGAACTGGAACACCAATACGGAAGAGTTCTGTGAGTACAGTACAAAATAAGCTTCCTACATTTCTGAGTCTTGCCTTGTCTATACGTACATGTAGCTTAGAGATATGTTTTACTATAATTATAACACACAAGCTGCTGATTTATATTTAGGTATTTTTTGTTGCTGGGCTATAGCCTTGTACGTACATGTATGTTTCTTAGAGGCACTGTTCTTTTTCTAACTTTTTTCAGTTCAAGAGAAAGTCGGTGAAACTCATCAGTACTCATTCAGGGTGAGTCTGTGTGTCACATTGTAGTCACATGACAGTCACATGACTTCCACTCCAGGAGTGTGCCGAGAATGCTGTGATTGCCATGGTGTACGAGTTCCAGCCCACGCTGGCCCCTGCTCTGATTGCCATGATACAAGCTGTACAGGCAACAAATCATTCGGCAGGTTTTCAAGCTATCAGGCTCAAGGAAGCGGGTTAGTAACATTAGCCCATAAATCGAGTTTGGAATTTTCGATTTTTCAAGTGTGTGGTAATGTACTGCCGTCCCCGAGATTATTCTCTGGCCCATTTTTGCCTGTTATTTGCTCTATATACCAACCAATGATTTTGCCATCTGGTAGTCTTAGTAAGAGTATACATGTACATGTAGGTAACTAAAGTCTTGACCTAATATTACCCTCCCCCTCTTGTAGTGTACAAGGCAGCTGGACTGTGTGCCTTCCAACTTTACGACGACCTCAACTTTGATGAGTGGTACCAAAGCCAGCTGCTGCAAGAACTCACTGTACTCAACCCAGAGTGAGTGTCAACATAATACCATGAGTCGATGACTACATGTCTGTCATAATAAATAAAAACGTACATACTAGGGGACATCATACTGGTTCCTTGTGTTAGGGTGTTTTTTGTGTGGAAAAGTTGGTGCCTTTTATGCCTAGCTGTACTCCCTCCCCCTGACATACAAGTACACTACCACTGAATGAAATGTACTGATTCAAAGGCTTGCACTATGCAATGTAATTGTTCTTGTGGTAACCCGAGGTGTTATGTTACCACAATATGGACTAAGAACTATCTATGTAAACAGTAACTATCACCCTCTGGTCAGTTCTAGTGGTTATTTTAGTTGCATGTCCTTATTTAGTAGTGTTCTAGAAACTTCTCCTGTGGTTTTGTTTTTTGTATAAATAGCTTGTGTGTATTTTGTGCATCAGAGTTCTTGATAATATTTCCAGACATCACAGTTCTGCATACAAATTAATGCTTTTGTTTTTCTCTCTTCTTGCAGGTACAAGATCGTGAGACATCGTGTTGTGTGGGTCATTGGGTCCTGGGTGACTGTCAAACTATCCAGCGAGTTCCGGCCGTCAGTCTACAGCATCATGGTCCCTTTACTGGCACGGAATGAGGATCTGGCAGTAAGAATGTAGTCTAGACATTCCAATGATGTACATGTATGGAATGAAGACAGAACTCTAGCATGAACTGTACATGTACATGATTGTACGGAATGAGGACCTCTGGCAGTAAAAATGTAGTGTATAGAAGTTTCCAATTATGTATAGAATGAAAACCGGATTGCAGCGTATCTAGAGTGTACATACATACAGACAGTACTATGCGATTGCTTTACCGGAATCAGAACCTGAGATTAAGGATTTAGTCTTTCCAAAACACTTGTATGGAATGAGGACCATAGAGACAGTACTTGTATAATTATACAGAAGTCATGTATGTGTGTATGTATGAGAGAGATGTGTAACTATGGTTACTTAACACTCTCCCTTGTTACAGACTCGACTGGCAGCTGCTGAGGTGATTCGAACGTGTGCTGACGACTTTGACTTCACAGTGGAGGACTTCTCTCCTGTGAGTGTAACTTATTAAGAAACCTCCCCCTCCCCTCCAGAGGACAGCCTCTCTATAAAGATAAAACGCCAAAAGCTCCACTGTAATACATGTACACTCATAGAATTGCCTGCACCCTTTTGTGTGTGCATCACAACTTTGTGCACTCTATTGTGGTACATTTTGTATACAGCTGTCGCTCACTTCACCTTCTTTTTTGTTGCCTCCAGTTTCTCTCGGACGCCATGTCCGCCCTCTTCCAGCTGTTACTAGACGTACAAACTCCCGACACCAAAATGAAGGTTTTGAATACTCTCTCCCTCCTTCTGGAGCGAATGGGTGTGGCCATTCAACCACACCTCTCGTCCCTCCTGCAATACCTCCCACAGCTGTGGGTGGAGTCAGCTGACGCGAGCTCGTCCATGCTGCGATGTATCATACTCACAACACTCAACAACATTGTCAAGGGCCTGGGTCCGCTGTCAGTCAATCTCCACAGTTTCGTGATACCAGTGCTCCAACTAGCCACCGATGTGAAGGAGGCAAGCAATAATGCAAATCAGTCGTGTCTCAATATTGTATTTTCTGTATTGGATTGTAGCTCTGTGTATTATGTATGTACACGTTTGTCATGTTGGCAAAGCCTAGGAATATATTACGTGTACAGTTGTACATGCTAATAATGTGTATTTCTGCTTCCAGCCTGAGCATGTGTACTTGGCCGAAGATGGTCTAACTCTGTGGTGAGTGGTGCTTGCAATGCACACACGACACACGCTCACAACACCCCCACACACACTCACACCACCCCACACACGCTCACAACACCCCACACATGCTCACAACACCCCCACACACACTCACAACACCCCTTACACGCTCACAACACCCCACACACGCTCACAACACCCCTCACACGCTCACAACACCCCACACACGCTCACAACACCCCCTCACACGCTCACAACACCCCTTACACACTCACAACACCCCACACACGCTCACAACACCCCACACACGCTCATAACACCCCCACACATGCTCACAACACCCCACACACGCTCATAACACCCCTCACACGCTCACAACACCCCACACACACTCATAACACCCCCACACAGGCTAACTACCGTCCACAACTCTCCCTCTCCATCTCCGGACCTCCTTCATCTCCTTGGCAACATGGTTGGCCTACTGGGCGTCAGCTCTGTGTCGGATGAGTCAAGTTCCTCCCTAGCTGGCCTCATGGGTGAGTGACCCTCTAGTGCTCTCTTATCCAGTCCATATCTACACGTACACAGCTTTCCTATACGTGGTTTAGAATGAATCATTCCATTTCCCCCCAGTATTAAGCGTTTCCATCCTCCTAGTGGGTATCATAGGTGAATACATACCATACATGTTATCCCTCAACTCATCTAAGCTTTCTCATAGTCTAGAATGTAACGCCCCCCCCCCCCCCACAAATATACTGAAAGCGTTTCTATCCTCCTATACCTATAGCGGGTCACAAGTTTCTTGGTGAGTACATGTGTATCCCTCAACGCATAGACAGTTCATGTCTAGAGTAAGAAGCTAGAATGAAGCACCTCCCCTCCCAAGTACATTTGTTGTACGCATGTACACCAAACGTGTTTCAATAGAGTTGTTATTTCTCTCTGATTCTCAGACATTGGTTCTGACAGTTTAGGGGACTGCTTCAAGATCATGAACGCCTACGTTGTGTTGTGTGCTTCTGAACCAGACCAGTTCATGCAAGTAAGTTCACCCACCCCACCCACACTTATCACACTCACCACACACACACTGATCACACTTACCACACACACTGATCACACCCACCCCACCCACACTTATCACACTCACCACACATACACTGATCACACTTACCACACACACTGATCACACCCACCCCACCCACACTTATCACACTCACCACACATACACTGATCACACTTACCACATACACTGATCACACCCACCCCACCCACACTTATCACACTCACCACACACACACACACACACACCTCTACAGTCGTGTGCAGAGATCATAGTGGCGGGTTGTCGTTACTACCTGTGTGACGTGAAACCAGAGGGGGTGGTCTCCATCACAAAGGTCATCTCTCAAATGGCGCGTGTGTTCCCCAAACATATGGCGCAGCTGGTGCAGCCTCTACTACCAATGGTGCTGAGGAAACTCATGGACGAAGATGTAAGTTAACTTAAACTTAACCTTACAGTAATAAGAGAGTGGGACTAAATAATAACGTACAGAGGCCGTAGTTGTGTACGGGCCAAAAGTTGAGTTATGGGCAAATTTTGTAAAATCAGCACTTACGTTTGAGTGGCGCTTTATAATGATTCCATTGTATAGTGTGTGTGTGTGTGTGTGCGTGTGTGTGTGTGTGTGTGTGCGTGTGCGTGTGTGTGTGTGTGTGCGTGTGTGTGTGTGTGTGTGTGTGTGCTTGTGCGTGTGTGCATGTGCGTGTGCGTGTGTGCATGTGGGTGTGTGTGTGCGTGTGTGCGCGCGTGTGTGTGTGTGTGCGTGTGTGTGTGTGTGTGTGTGCGTGTGTGTGTGTGTGTGTGTGTGTGCGTGTGTGTGTGTGCGTGTGTGTGTGTGTGTGCGTGCGTGTGCGTGTAGCTGAATATGGTGTAGTTCGAATGCAGATTTATTGTACGTAGATTGCTTGTTGTTTGATAGTCAGTGTGTATGTGTTGGTGCACTGCTGTGGAGGGTATCATCCTTTGGTGTTTAACCTCTACAGGACTACCCACCCACCACCTCTGTGTTCCTCGATCTGATTGGTCGCGTTCTCATTTCTGACGCTGCCTTCTTCTTCTCGTTCTTGGAGAGGATGGCAGCTGAGTCACAACAAACTGTACGTTATCTGTGCCTTGTGAATGTTCTCAGTGACACACCCCTTTCCCCCCAGGCTACGCACTTGTTCGGCCTCCTGGTAGACGTATGGTCCGACAGACTCGACTCAGTAAACAATGTCAAGTGCCGCAAACTGACCGGACTGGCCATTGCCAACCTATTTCCCATTGCTGACCCGTAAGTCCACAATCGTACTTAACCAGTAGCAACGACAACGGCATATACAGTGGAACCCCCTTTATGACGGACACCTTTGGGGAACAATATTTTGGCCATTATACGGAGGTGGCCTTTGTTGAAGAGTTATTTGTACACAAACTGTTAACGTAATTTGGGACTTCGAGTGTAGGGCCTTTACATGTATATCACAGTTAACCATTTCGAGTGGCTCCACTGTACGTACATGTACATGTAGTTAGATGGTCTCGAGTGTATTTATATTACACAGATAAAAGGCTAACTAAGCTATCTATCCAGTCAGTTTCTTGATTTAGCCTTTCCCTGCAGAAATAGAGCAGTCTAAACACGAGTCAAAATTTGTGCAATAATTGAAAACACACACAACTGCACTGTCAATTCTATGTACAACCTACTGGTTGTACTAATGGACTGTCAAAAGCCATGTTTATTTGAGCCTGGGTTGGTGTGTAGTACAGCCTGTGTTTGTTGTGTACGTACGTACATTGAGTGTTTGTGTGTGTAGGTGTGTGACGAGTCGCTATGGCGCTGTGGTCAACATGTGTGTGGAGGTGCTGCACGATGTCATGGACCAGGCCGAGAGTGGAGAACAGATCGAGTGAGCTATACAGCAACTCTTCACACATCATTAATTATTATTAGTTAGGCAGTTAAAAAAAATTAATGTCAATGAGCTTTTGTACGATGATCTCCCTACACACCTCACACACCCCACACACCTCACACACCACAGTACTCTGCTGGGGGGAAGTGATGACACCACTGATAAGGACCAACCATTAGAGACGGAACATGACAAACGAGAGAAACAGGTCAGCATCTAGACTGCATTTTGTATTCGTGTAAGTAGCCTCAGTCCCAGGCTTGTTTTTTCTCTCTTCCGTTTTAGAGAAAAATCGACCTGAGAACGAGGCTATCACCTAATATAATCTGTGTGCCTACAATTTTGTGTGTATAGCAGTGTCTGTCATAATTACGTATCACACCCAGTTTGTACAATATATGAGCCAAAACTTTATGTCCCAAAAGGTCTGCTATAAAATGGACTCCACTGTGTACTAGATAGGGAAGGACTGTGAAAGTGTACTATTTTGCCTCTTTGCAGCTGTGTCAGTTTGACCCTGTTCGGACGGTGGCCCTCAACCAACACGTCACTGCCAAGCTGGAGGAGAGTGTAGCTGTACATGGTCACCATGGTTACACGGCACTGATGTCAGGGGTGGACCCTTCAGTGAGAGGGCAATTGTTTGAGTTTGTGCCCACCCATCTTGCCACAACATTGCTAGCTTTGGACTCACTCTCTTAGTTAATTGGTTTTGCAATAACACAACATATAATCATTCTTTTATTTTGTTATATACACTGTACATGCATATATAATATGTACAGCTTTGTTTTTTTGTTGCAAATCAAGTGCATGCGTGTGTTTCCTTCATATATATACTTATTTTTGCAAAATGCAATCACTACCCAATCTTCATAATTATAATTATTTTGACGACTTTAAAATATTTTAAGCATGTTAATTGGTACACATTATATACATGTGGAACACACTTTAATAATGATAATCAAGTGCCACTATCCCTAGAGAGTGCTTAAGTGTCTTTGGAGGAAGCAGCTGCTTTTTCTTGCCTGGCTCGCTCCTGCTTTTCTTTCTCTAATTGCTTCTTCTTTGCCTCCTCTGTGACGTAGAACTCCTTGATGATGGTGTCCGTCTCAGACGAGGGGAGCACTCGTATCTGGGTCCGATCCCCACCCTCCTCCACAGCCACCCGCGTCAGCGTAGCTATCTCAACTGTAGGTGTGGTGTGTGGGTGTGGTTTGAGAAATGAGTAATTTATATAAAACGTAGGTTTAATTACTTTCAGAAGAAATTTCTCATACACAGTAACTATGAGTGGCTACTATGTTGTGGAAATCTATCAATGATTTTCTTAATTCCTTTAATAGAAATTGTGGTTGCTACATACCTCACAATTACTGGGAGTACATGTTAATTAACAAACACCGATAGCTGTACCTTTTTCGGCATTGAGCTTTGTGGAGTCCAGAGTCTTGTTGAGTATCTTGATAGCCAGCTGCAGTGCCTCCTTGAGAGTGGGCGGCTCCTTGTACTCCTGCTTCAACATGGAGATGGCAGCCTGCAGGGGCCAGCTGGTCATAAAGCTAATACACAATGTACATGTACAGCGCACTCCCAGTGCATGACGTCATTAGCTGCTATCATAATTTTTGATTCTATGACATGGAACAGTTTTCACGCTAACAATCAAAAACAGATTATTTATTAAGGATGAACCTCTCCGAACTAAAGTAAGTTTAAACTAACTTTCCTCCAATCAGAGTTCCCTCAGTATTACAGGAAGTTGAAACATGGTTCAAAGAGGTTCAACCATTCATAATATTATCATTAACAGTATAAAGAGAGTAATGAAGGTACCTGGTGGTTGTTCCCGATACAAGTGGCCCTCCATCCTCCATAGTTACCAGAGGGGTCACTCTGGTAGAGCTGGAATCCGTAGTGAGGGTCCCAGCCCATGTACAGGATGGACACACCGAATGGACGCTTTCCTGTGGTGGACAATTGAAGCTAGTCGTTGCCAAAGTTAGTACAGCTGTGTATAGAATACAACTATTATATCTAAAATGTAGACCTGTAATTATGATGTATGTGCGGGCCTTATTGGTGACCAAGTCTACAAAACAAGTCTACAACACTGTGCAACTTACAGGTCCAACACATGCATATAATAATACACTATAGCATTTTTGTGGCTGGGTAGCCTCCTCTACGGGCAAGGAGAGGAAGTGGGCGTGGGGACGAGGTTAGTGTCTGGGGTAGTACTTACCTCCAAATTGTGTGTAGGCTTGTTTGATGTCGCAAAGTTTCATCACCAGCTGTTCACAGGGAATGCACTCCTGGTACTGCAGCATGTACCTGCACAGGGGGTCGTTATAATGCCCCCCACATAGACATAGACTCTCACCTCTGTGCCATGAGTCTGAGTTGATTGGTGAGGACGTTAGCATCTGAGGTGATACCGGCTACACTGCACGCCGTATTGCTAGGGGAGACAGGGGAATTGAGTAATAAAGAGTGCAGTGAAAGTGTGGTAACCCTTGGACAAACTAAACCATTGATGATATAATCATAGCCCGATCTGCAGAGTTACTTCGGCTCACTGTCACTTTCAGATAGTTATAGATAGGAATATGTCCCTCTAGTAAGGAGGTGGCCTAGCTACCAGATTGAAATAAATGATGGAGACATTAGACTGTACTGTAGAGGGCAATCTGCCTAGGATGACCGCAATAAACAGGTTTTAGCGTACATGTACAAAGATAAACTAAAGCCCGTAACATGGAGCATAAAATTAAGGCGGTGTACATGTACAAAGATAAACTAAAGCCCGTAACATGGAGCATAAAATTAAGGTGATAGATGTACTTGCACATTAAATGAAGGATTTCACACACAACTGAAATAATAATAGAGCTTCCATACTCACTCGTCCAGCCTGTAAATCTTCTCAGAGTACATGATGTCATCAAGCAACTTGTTAGTCGTCTTCCTCTCAGCTGCTAGGAGGACACCATCCGAGGCCAGGATACCGAGGCATGTTCCAGCATGCCCTATTGCCTCCATGGCATACTCGACCTGGTACAACCTCCCTGTGTGTGAGGTGTGTGTGCATGTGAGGTGTGTGTGCGTGTGAGGTGTGTGTGCGTGTGAGGTGTATGTGTGTGAGGTGTGTGTGTGTGTGTACATTGCTGCTTCGTCTTGACCTACCCTCTGGAGAGAAGATGGTCGTTCTCGTATCGTACCTTCGAGACTGGAATTGGAATGAGCCACCAGTTAACAACAGGCAACACATACCACTGTGTACATATTGATAAAAGCACTTACCATAGTGTCACCAAATGCTGCAGTATCAGGTTTGTTGAGGATCTTCTCTCTCTAAAATTTTTTGCAGGTATGTCCACGTGTTACAGGCTAAATTTTACACGGGTGACCCAAAAATATTTGACAAATTTTGCTGTGGTCATACGAATGCTGAGCTCTGTGGTGACAAATGAAAGTGCGTTGTTTACATTTCCAATTCACAGAATCGAGCCGTTTACCTTACCCTAAAGCTACCACAGTAGAAGGAAGACGTGTTTTAAGTGTCAAGGAACTTGGAAATCAGTCAAAGAAACGGAAAACTCGTCGTCAAGTTGACCTAGTGTTGTGTAAAGGTGGTGTGACACTCGGTGATGGCATCAGCTGGAGCCACTTCAATGAGAGCTCTGACCATGGAGTTCAAGGCTTTGGAGAGAGAACCAGTGGAAGGGTTTCTAGTGACCATACCTGATGAGACTGACTTTTATACATGGCAAGTGGCGATTTTTGGGCCTCCGGAAACACCGTACGAAGGTGGTTATTTCAAGGTAGGTTCATTTTTCAATATTTCAGTTGGTTTAATATATATTACACATTGTTTTTTCACACAGGCTGAAGTAAAGTTCCCGTTAGATTATCCATACTCTCCCCCACGACTACGATTCCTCACACCAATCTTACATCCAAACGTATATCAGGTACAGAGAAGTATACAATGAGTATATACATGTACATGTACATGTAACACCAAAAGTTTAGTTAAGAACATCAAAAAAGTAAACATTTAGGCATTATGCCAGCGAGAGCCCGAATTTTCCTTTTTCTGAACGTGTGTCCATATTACATACAGTGTCTACTAATAGCAATACAGCTGTAATTGTCACATCAATTGATTCCATATGATACATGCATGATGTACTAATCCCACTATCAACGCACGCACTGTAGGATGGAGAGCTGTGTATATCCATCCTCCACCCGCCCGGAGAGGACCCCCACAGTGGTGAACTACCCGCTGAAAGATGGAATCCAACACAAAGCGTCAGGTACAACAACGATCTTGGTCATCCAAGAACACATTCTTTTGTACATAGTGGAATTACGGTTTTTGTTGGATTGCCATTACCTTGCGCTATGAAACAGTGCAACATTCCTGTGTTTTGTTGTTTGCCAGATCATTAGGAGCTGTCTTGCAAGAGCATAGCCATTAGATTTTCCTGTATCTCTCATCTACCTCGTATGGTCATCAATGTACTGTAGTAGCCTCAGATTTACCCCCACAGTGGAATCCTATATAATGGACGTTTTGGGGAAGTAACTCAATCATTTTGTTGAATGGTTGTTTTGAACACTCCCTTTTCATTTGGTACCTTCAAGAGTGGCCATGTTTCAATTGTCAGACATTTCCCCGTGTCATTGTGTGTTTGTTTGTCTCCCCACAGAACAATATTACTGAGTGTTATATCACTATTGAACGAGCCCAATATATCATCTGCTGCTAATGTGGACGCTAGTGTCCTGTATAGAAAGTGGAGAGAAAGCAGAGGAAAGGACAAACAGTTTGTCGAAGTGATAAAGTACGTGGTAGATGTACGCATGTGCTTTGACTCGGATGAATTGTGCCTGTGCTGTTACATGTATATTCTTAATTCAAAATCTAAGAGATAGCAGGAAGGAAGGAAGCTATATTATTACATAGTGGATGTTGTCTAACGATGCTTGTTCTTTATCACATTCAGGAAACAAGTTGATAGCTCGAGAAGAGAAGCTGAGGCAGATGGTATAAAGGTTCCCACGACACTGGCAGAGTATTGCCACCAGCACAAGCAACCACCAAGCTCTACATCTAGCTATGACATAACTGATGATTTGTACGATGGAGACGATTATTATGAGGACAGTTCTGATAATGAGGAAATGGTTGACAGTAGCTCAGACTGTGAACGAGAGGACTTAGGAGCTGAGGATAGTGGCATGGCATAGCATTGGCATTAGATTTATTATTGTATGTATACTCACTTCTAGAGCATGTACATGTAACGTGTATGTGTGCTGCAATGCTGTCATATCATGATTATGCTACATTTCTGTGTGTTTGGTAATGGTCGTTTTGATGTTAGAAATGGTCGTTGAATAAATAATTATGTTATGAGCTGGGCACGCCCCCTTGATGTGTTGGCATCGAGCATGCGCGTTAGGTTCTTCTCGTGCCCCCTACTAACGCCGCCATTTTATTTTCTTAAAGAAAGGTCGTTAGCTGTAGCAATTGGGAAAGATGCTCTCTCTGCGAGTTGCACGGTTCCTTGGGAGGTCCATGGTCAAGAGCACTGTGGTAGTAAGTTAGAAATTTTTAACTGCTTGCCAAAAACGTTCTTAGAACCTTGTTATTATTTAATTTATATGATCATGCCATTTCTTAGGTATCAGTTAATTGGGAAGCTTTGCTTATTTATTCTCCGTGTCATACAGGTGCCAAGAAATCTAGGTCCGACGATTTCCGGTGCTTACCATAACAGTGGCATTCGACATGCTAGTGGTGAGAGTTCAACCCCTTGTATGTTCACCGGCAACCTGTGACTGCTATCACTCCATACACAGGTGGTCCCACGAGTGCCGAGGTGTCGTCCATCTTAGAGCAGCGGATCATGGGTTTCAGTGACAACGTGGAGCTTGAAGAGACCGGACGTGTATTGAGCATTGGAGATGGTATCGCTCGTGTGTACGGACTCAAAAACATCCAGGCCGAGGAAATGGTGGAATTTTCCAGCGGACTAAGGGTGGGTGATGTGTGTTTGGTGCTATGGAGAATAATACCACTGATCTATTCTAATTAATGCCAGTACACATCAATCTGGTTTGTGTACTGTGTACCCTAACCTTACACACAGTATTCCTCTATCAATAATTATAACAACATTGTGGGTTTGTACCTGCGTGTGTGTGTGTATTTATTTTTAAAATTATGTTTGTTTTTTATTTTTAATGTCTCTAGGGTATGGCTTTGAACTTGGAGCCTGACAATGTTGGTGTGGTAGTGTTTGGTAATGACAAGCTCATCAAGCAAGGAGATATTGTCAAGAGAACGGGAGCTATTGTGGACGTGCCGGCTGGAGAGAAGATGTTGGGAAGAGTAGTCGATGCCCTCGGTGATCCTATTGACGGAGCGGTAAGTCTTGATCCATAACTACTATATTGTAGTGGCGTTGTAGCTTCATTCAAGTGTACAATAGATCAATTATAACGTATTGAGCTTCTTTTTATATATTTGTACACATGATAAAGTATACTGTCAAAAGCACATGTAATTTAGTTTGCAGAGCTTTCTCCACATTCATCCCCCCCCCCCCCCCACACACACGTACAGGGCCCCATTGTTGCTGAGAGGCGTCGTGTGGGTATGAAGGCTCCAGGCATCATCCCTCGTATCTCTGTGCGTGACCCTATGCAAACTGGTATCAAGGCAGTGGACAGTCTGGTCCCCATTGGCAGAGGACAGAGAGAACTGATCATCGGAGACAGACAGACTGGGTGAGAGAATAAATATATTTTTAGTACCTCTGTAGCTTTTCTTATTTACTGCACTTGACAGTTGACAATGCATGTTCTTTGATATTGTTACTTTATCTCGTGTAGCAAAACTGCCATTGCTATTGACACCATCATCAACCAGCAGAGGTTCAATTATGGAGACGACGAGAGTAAGTTGTTCAAACAGGCACTGTATTTTGACACAGAGACTGTACATTTTCCTCACAGCGAAGAAGCTGTATTGTATCTACGTGGCCATTGGTCAGAAGAGGAGTACCGTCGCTCAGATTGTCAAAAGACTCACTGATTCAAGTAAGTACAATTAACACTGTATTGCATGTTAACGCATTTCTAATTGCTGCCCGTCCACCCCTCCAGATGCCATGAAGTACACAGTGATTGTAAGTGCCACAGCCTCTGATGCAGCTCCTCTGCAGTACCTCGCTCCCTACTCTGGCTGTGCTGTTGGAGAGTACTTCAGAGACACCGGGAAACACGCTCTCATCATCTACGACGACTTGTCCAAGCATGTAAGCCACACACACACACACTTACAGTACACCCACACAGCTATTGTAGCAGTGTACATGTAAAGTATTGATTATGCAATGGAGCTAATGTGCAGTGCACGTATGTTTAGTTTGTATGCTTTAACTAGCAAATTCTAGAATTGTAGCAATTTATCTGTGTATTCCGGCCCCACCCCTCAGGCCGTAGCATACCGTCAGATGTCTCTGCTACTGAGAAGACCCCCAGGTCGTGAGGCCTACCCTGGTGACGTGTTCTACCTCCACTCCCGTCTCCTGGAGAGAGCTGCCAAGATGAACGATGACTATGGTGGTGGTTCGCTAACTGCTCTTCCCGTGATCGAGACTCAGGCTGGAGATGTGTCTGCTTATATCCCTACCAACGTCATCTCTATCACTGACGGACAGATTTTCTTGGAGACAGAGTTGTTCTACAAGGGTATCCGACCGGCCATCAACGTAGGCCTCTCTGTGAGTCGTGTGGGATCTGCCGCTCAAGTCAAGGCCATGAGACAGGTACCTGTGTGTGTGTGTATTGTGATCTTAGCTGCTTTGTACATGTACGTTAGTGTTGATTGCCTTCTCTATTTATCTGAAAATTTCTAAGCTTACATTGTGTACAAAGTGCTGAAGCCACTCGGTTATCAGTCAGTGTGTGCAGTCTTTGAATTTTGAACTGACTGTCTATTTTTCCTTCCAGGTTGCTGGCTCCATGAAGCTTGAGCTTGCCCAGTATCGTGAGGTGGCTGCCTTTGCTCAGTTTGGCTCTGATCTGGATGCCTCTACACAGGCTCTCCTCAACAGAGGTGTCAGGCTCACAGAGCTACTCAAGCAGGGACAATATGGTGAGTCAAGTTATGCACTTGATACATGTGCATTGTATACATGTACTTAGCAACATTTTCATGGATCACATGACACGCATTAAGCAGTTCGAAGTAAATTCAAGTGTATGTGGTTTGTTTTGAGCGTTTCTCTGAGGCGTGATGATGTATAATTGGAGGTAAACTAAATCTTAGAGGTTTGTACTTACCGAACTTTTTTCAACATCTGTACACTGTAAATTTTATGTTATGTGTAGTTGTTGTAAAATGTGTACGTTGCTCACTGTGAGTAGTGCCCCTTGCTTATCCCTCCAGTGCCAATGGCCATTGAGGACCAAGTGGCTGTCATCTACGCTGGAGTTAGGGGCTACCTGGACAAGCTCGACCCGTCACGAGTGACTGACTTCGAGAAAGCCTTCCTCCAACACATGCGTACCACACATCAAGGTCTCCTCGACACCATTCGAAAGGAAGGACAAATTTCCGATGCCACCGAAGCCCAATTGAAAGATATCGTTCTCTCGTTTGTGGACAGTTTCCTCAAGGAATAGATTGGCAACTCTTAGGAACACTTAGTGTATTGTTGTTGTTATAATTATATATATCTATTGGCCACTGTACCCATGGCATGTTGTGTACAGTCAATCTTTCAAGCATTAGCACAAGTATAGGGGTTGTGTGTTTATGTGAGTATGTGTTGTACTTTTGTCTTTGTATGAGATTTCTATTAGTGACTTGTTGATTGATGATAAATCGAGAAAAGAGCGACAACTGGGAATCGAACCCGTGAATGCATTTTGTAGCCAACTCGAAAGATCACAATAGGTTGTGGTTATCCACATCGATCATTATAAATTGAACCATCAATAATCATATAATAGTGAAACTAAATCAGTATAAAAATATTATTGCAAGATCTTCTAAAAAATTACCAGCTAAAAAATAGGGAATGAGCATAATATTATTGTCATCTAAAAATAAAAAAACACATTATTTTATTGTCCTAATGTTAAGCTTAAGCGTCTACTCTTTCTTTACTCCCCATTCCCGGCTCAGAGGATTATAAATCATAGAGTAGAGGTGAGATCCTGGGACAGGGCTGATACTCAGCGGAGGTTCCCCATAGTGACCGTGGAAATGTAGGACCAGCTCGGAGGGACTGGGAGTGGGCAGTGTGAGAGAGAGAGGCTCCTCTGAGGCCTCGTATGTCTTGCCCTCGTGCTCAATGGTCACACACTGCATGGGTAGGAGTGGAATGATGAGAACATCAAAGTATTGTTTCGTAATACAATACACACAGTTTGCTAATCACTCACTAATCATAATGGTTAAAACATTGCTGTAAAACCCCTCTTAACAGCCACCCCCAACAAAGGCCACTTCTTGGGGGTTCCACTGCACACCAAAGGCTACACAAGCTTAGATTAGAGATTGTACCTTGATAAAGGAGTACGGAAGATCTTCATCGCGATCTAGGCCAGTCACTGTCACTTGGACGCTGCTCCCACCCTCCTTGGTTTCCATGGCAATGCGGGCTCGTCTCTTGAGTGTGAAGGGAGGAATGTCGTGTCCTAGTTTACCCATCAGGGCAGACATGAAGTCATCACATTTGGCGAACACTTGCATGGTGCGGTTGTTGGGGGGGAACTGAGGGATCCTCTGCAAACTGTGTGTGGAGAGATGACACATTCAACACAATTTAAAATTAGCTTTTGCTTCCTTTGTGGATTTTTTTAAGAAATGAATGTGATCTTATATCTAAATATGGGGAAGTACAGAACAAATTGCAAGCTCCCAACTAAAGTAATGTAAACCTAAAAACTCAAACCTATACGCAACCTTTGGTTCACTCGAAAACTGAGAACACTGTAAAAAGTACTCAACTCACTTGCTAATGACGACCTTCCCCCCAGCCTTCAGCACCTCCTCTGGAACCAGACAGGCCGGCCGTACTCTCAGACTGCTCCCCAGCACTATGCACATGTCTGCTTTCCCGGCATGCTTGAAAGCGTTGGTGAGCTCCCTGTCTGGGAGGTTTTCGCCAAAGTTAATGATGGAATCCTCGAGGTAGCCCCTGCAATTAGGGTTGTCACAGTTCCTAGAGGTTTTGTGGTCAAACACGTCATACGCTTCCCTACGGAGAAAAGAGATATTGATTGAATTTCGTTCTTCAAAGAAACAAATACAAGCTCAATGTACAGTGTATAAAAAAGTTTAGGCATCTGTAGAATAATTTACCTTGTTTCAAAGTCCCTTAGGTACTGTCGCTGACACTTGTGACATGTCTCCAGGTTTGTGTTGCCATGCAACTCGGCCAGTTGGGAGGGTCCTAGTCCACTCCGGCGATGGAGACCATCCACATTCTGTGAGACGGTGAATTTGACGACTCCAGTTTCTTGTAGTTTAACAATGGCCATGTGTGTGGGTGTGGGGAGGGCTTGTAGCATTGTTGTAGTCTCACTGCCCTCCCTTCCCTTCGACTTGTGTGCCATGAGCTCCCAAACTCCGGGACCTGTCTTCAGCACCGTGTCCATACCACTACGGAAATCTGGAATACCAGCACTGTGGTGTGTGTGTGTGTGTGGGGGGGCAGTAACATTAACAGTACGAAGAAGAACATATATACATGCACATGCACAGGAAGCTTGGAAAATGTTTACGCACAATTTCAGCACTACAATAAAAAAAGAGTATTCTAACCTCGTGCTAACTCCGGCGCCAGTGAACACGATAATATGGTTGCTGGCCTTCACCCAGTCTGCGACCTTGGACACCTTCTTCTCCAAGGCCTCTGCACTGTCAAAGTACTCTCTCTTGGACTCCTCCTCCTCTATGTTGTACTGTGACCTCCCACTAGGTTGATCCTCCTCCACACCGACCACCGGCAGAGATCGCTCAACAGTCTATGAAAAGGAAAGAAAGGAAAAAATATAATTTAGGGCACTCGGAATTTTTAGATTAGTAACTCAAATCCCTTACTGACATCAACCAGAAAACACAGATAGCTAACTTCGTTGTATACGATTCTCGACCACTCTACGGTAAGGTACAGTACACAGCTAGTATCTACAGAACAACTTATAGCATCCTCACCTCTGTTGGTTTAAGGTCATTCTTTCTGGCCTGTAAAGCGTGGGCAAGAACGCTCTCATTGGGATCAGCCTCCTGGGGAGTTACTGACTCAGCAATCTGCTTTGTCTGAGAATTGGTGGTCTTGGGTTTTTCCTGAGGGGGTGCAGCCTGGATGTGTGGCTTGGCTTCAGGGGCTACGCTTGACTTTGGTTTGATTGTGATGAGCTTTGTGAGATAACTTTCAACCTGGCGTTGCACTGTGGAAAATAAAACACACACCGTTATACAAAATGTACACACTCCATTGACAAACTGCACAACGGCAATTGATTGAAAATTTAGGTTTTTACCCCCCTCAATCAACCAATCCATCAATCCATCAATCAATCATCCAACAGGAATAAATAGCACAAGAGTCCACTGACCTCTCGAGGTGCTCCCTACACAAACACTTTTGAGTGTTTCGAAATATACTTACTTTCTGCTTCTTTTTTCGCGGCAATCTTCTGTTTTTCAGCAGTAGTAGCGTGACCACATCCCTCTGTAAAGTGGTAAGAACACATTCAATTTATCCGATCTTGAAGCAGCACTCAATAACTCTTAGATAGTTCTATCCTACGGTACGCAAGTTCAGATCAAAATACCTCCTCTAAGCAATGCATAATAATTATGGGCAATCAGTAACTCACCTCTAATCACCTTGGAGACGATCATTTTGCTGTTTCTCATTTCAGTGACGTACTGGTCGAGCTTTTCTGAGGGGAGGTCCAACTTGTACTCCTCTCTGTGGGGGGGCTGGAAGTGAATGAAAACGTTGGTGCAGTCAACCGTGAACAAAGAGCCGAATGCTCGAGGGTCGTAATAGTAGACGTGGATGTCGCTACTTCTCTCGGCTGACACTGTGGGTAGTGGGTCTTGAGGGTTGATGGAAATGGTCACAGACGTACAGTCTATCATTTCCTGCATGTAGAACAGTTTTATAGTGTATTTCAATGAGTTGAAATATTCTGGCCAGGCTCAGTGTTGTACAGACACACCCACAATAAAACAGGTTCTTACCAGAGTTCCTGAGATGAGGAAGTCCTCCAGCTCAACCCTTACATCACTGCACGATTCTGTGGAACAAAATAATAATAATTTAGTATCACAGTTTAATACAGGGCTTACCAATGATGCATTTCGCTGCTTTCTTGTGAACACGGAACTTGCACTGGTTGCATTTTCTGATGTAGATGAGGTCGGAGGGTTGTGGAGAGATACTAATATCTTCACCCTGCTTAGCAACCTATAGCAACAAGGATGACATGTGCTATAATATAGCTACAATAGTAATGGCTTACAAATTCAGCCTTGGGTCTGTTGAACAGTGCAGACAAGCCACCTGTTGTTGTGCTGGTGGTTTTACTCCTCTGCTGGTCTGCCATGACGAAGTAGGATATAGCTCTGGAAGTTTTAATAGTACTGGGCTGCTACAGCTAGCTGGGAGCTCTGTTTATATGTAGCCAAGTTAAGTGCTTGCTGAGTAAGCTTTGAGTCAAAGTTTGAGTCATGATTGTTTCTAAAAATACAAGCCATGCGGTAACCCACTTCCTAAGATTAAGAAGAGGGGTGGGGCTGGTCTGCAGGTAAGACGGCGATATGTGCAGTGGTGTTAGGAGACCCAATGTGTGTTTCTATGGCCTGTTGCTGCGTGTTCATGGGAGCTACGATGTACTGAACAATGAATCAACAAGTAGATAGATCTATATTATTAATTACCGTATAATATGTACGTATCAAAAACACATGAATTAGTAATAAATTATCACATTTTCTCTCCACCCTCCCTCCCTCCACTAGATTGACTGTGGATATGTATAATATGGGTCTGACATCAACATTTCCAATTATGGTTTGTGGTTATTAAAGGTATTGTTGCAATGAATGAATCATGAATGTACATAGGTCAGAACATTAATTACAGCAGCCATTGGCAAGACATTCGTACTGCAATACAGTCATACTAATCACTAATCACAATGCCAATGGGCTTATATTAAAATATGCTAATCCAACTACAGTGGAATGCTTGAATCAGTGGTCGCTGGGTTTTGCTGGTTCAGTATTTTGTTCAGGCTGTGGTTTTTCCTGAGGGGGTGCAGCCTGGATGTGTGGCTTGGCTTCAGGGGCTACGCTTGACTTTGGTTTGATTGTGATGAGCTTTGTGAGATAACTTTCAACCTGGCGTTGCACTGTGGAAAATAAAAGCACACACCGTTATACAAAACGTACACACTCCATCGACAAACTGTATACATGAATGGCAGAAATACTTTTCACCTCTAAACACTTTTATGAACGGTGTTTCCACAAATCTGTCCCTAGCAACACACACCATACTTACTTTGTTCTTCTTTCTTCATAGCAATCTTATGTTTCTCAACAGTAGTAGCGTGACCACATCCCTCTGTGAGGTGGTAAGAACACGTCAATGTATCACAACTATCCGATCTTGAAGCACTCAGCACAATGGATACTTATCCTAGGTACGATACGCTCAGATCAAAGAATTAAACACCGTATAGCAGGGATTGCGTTTCAATGGCAGAAAACGACACCCACTAACATATAGTAGACTCTCGTTAATCCGGTCACCCTTGGGACAATGCAGCTTGGCCGAAATAGCGAAGTAGCTGCATTTCAGAAAATAGGCGAGAGTCTACTGTAAATACCGGTGCGTGGAATTTCTCCCAGTTTTAATTTTCGCGTTACTGCTCTGCCCTCGAAAACGCAAAAATCCCGCTATACGGTATATATATCTCCTAAAACAATGTATGGGCAATCAGGACTCACCTCTAATCACCTTGGAGATGATCATTTTGCTGTCCCTCATTTCAGTGACGAACTGGTCGAGCTTTTCCGAGGGGAGGTCCAACTTATACTCCTCTCTGTGGGGGGGCTGAAAGTGAATGAAGACGTTGGTGCAGTCAACCGTGAACAAAGAGCCGAATGCCCGAGGGTCGTAATAGTAGACGTGGATGTCGCTACTTCTCTCGGCTGACACTGTGGGTAGCGGGTCTTGAGGGTTGATAGAAATGGTCACAGACGTACAGTCTATCATTTCCTGCATAGGGATATTAGGTGTAGAACACTTTTATAGTGTATTTCAATGAGTTGAAATATTCTAGCCGGGCTCGGCGTAAACAGACTCACCCACAATAAAACAGGTTTCTTTCTTACCAGAGTTCCTGAGATGAGGAAGTCCTCCAGCTCAACCCTTACATCACTGCACGATTCTGTGGAAGAAAAGCATCATAATTAATTTTAGTATCACAGTTTAATACAGGGCTTACCAATGATGCATTTCGCTGCTTTCTTGTGCACACGGAACTTGCACTGGTTGCACTTTCTGATGTAGATGAGGTCGGAGGGTTGTGGAGAGATACTAATATCCTCACCCTGCTTAGCAACCTATAGCAACAAGGATGACATGTGCTATAATACAGCTACAATAGTAATGGCTTACAAATTCAGTCTTGGGCCTGTTGAACAGTGCAGACAAGCCACCAGTACTGGTGGTTTTATTCTGCTGGTCTGCCATGACGAATTTAGATTTAGCTTGGAAGTTTAAACAGAGTTTAGTATAGAGTCTTAGTACTGGGCTGCTAGAGCTACTAGAGCTGGGAGCTATTTATGTAGTAGCTAGCCAAGTTAGTGCTGAGTCATTTCTAAAATACAAGCCCTGCGGTTAGGATATGGTCAGATTATTAAGAGTTGTATATATAGGGTCTTCCCCTTCCCAAGAAGAGAGAGGTGGGGCTAGTCTGCAGTCCGCCTGCTCTCTTTGGCCCAGAGTTCTGGCTTTGGCCTACCAATCAATAAAGCTGCAAACGGTCAGTGAATGAGCTGCATGACAGCTTCAAGGAATCTTGCTACACTATTTGTGATACTGATTCATAGTATCACAAATAGTGTAGCAAGATTCCTTTATTTTCATAGTATGATGCTTTTTTGTTCCACAGAATCGTGCAGTGATGTAAGGAATCATCGCATAATCATGTACAAAACATTTTTCGATCGTCTCTAAAGATTTTGTAGCAACCCAATGAACCAATGCAATCGACATCAATCTTTCGAGCAAAACCATCAAAGCCATAATGAAGAACCTCCTCTGGCAACAGTTCCTGAATCATTTTTGACATAATTATCCTTGCACTTTCCGTTTTATGTGCCCAAGGCCATGCAACAAGTGGTTGTAACACGCTGGTCCATATTGTGGATAAATGCATCACGAGTAACTTTTCTTATGCTTGCCATCAGCATTTCGGCTACAATTCTGCATATCTTTCAGGTTGTTCGTTGCATTGTTGTCTTATCAAATCAGTGGACCAGTCAAGGAACTAGGAAGCCATGGTGAACTTACGAGTCTGAAAGGAGTTTATTGGCGAATGTGCATAGAGTAAGACAGCTGAGAAGTCCCAAAAAAAGCCATGCCTATTATTCAAAGGAGAAGTTGGATATTAAGATCTGAGCAATTTATTTTTCTTGCAATGTCTACACCTCCTTTCAGTGACAACATGCACATACCCTCCTCTACTGTCAGTCGTAGAAAAACCAACGAAGTTTTTCAATTGAGTGTCTGAAAAATCGACATTAGGCTGATTAGCTAATTTCTTATTCTGAGGATTACTTCAACACCAAAAAACAACAACAAAATGTCATCTAACTTCTTTCGGTCAAGGCTGAAACAGACGGTCTATGACATTGTTTTTATTATATCGACAATTTACTCTTATGATTAAGGACCAGTCAGCTGAGTTGAGTCATGAATTGAGTGAGGTTAAAATGCATGGTGGAGTTGTGATTCTGAATAATTAATTAATGCAAACTTTTTTTTATAATTATAGCACATACCATAGTAGCCTCGCGGTTATACTCGAGGCAGGAAGTGAGGTCAAGGGGGTGGGGTGGGGGAGTGTGAGGTGTGCTGTAAGCAGAGTTTGTGGTTATTTTGATCTCCAGAGCTAGCTAGGCCAGAGGCAGATGGGCAGATACTTAGTATTTTAAAATAGTAATATCTAATCGAATCTTCAAGGAACGTTTCAAACCGACAGAATGAGCAAGCACAGCCTTCTCCGTATGAGCACCAGCAGACTAAGACCATGGATAGAAGGTGTGTGAGAGAGAAAATGCAGTATAATAAATACCCCATAACCACATCCATCATGCTACATACGTACGTACGTTCCCTACAGGTTCTAATCTCTATCCGAGTGTACACCACACCACCATTCGACCTGTGGCCTACACCCACTTGTCATCGTACCCAACCAATCTCCCCCTAAACTGGTCATGTGAGAGTCACATGATGGACCAGAGTCGTCATATGAGCACTGACACTGGACAAGGGGACAGCCAGGGAGGAAAGAACAACAGACCAGTGTGTCCGCGATGTGGAGAACCCTTTAAAGCCACCACCTCTACACTCAGTAAGCATAAGTATACCTGTAGAGTTGTAGAGTACATACCGTACAACTATTCGTATTTAGAGCATTGATGTGAAAATTAATACTGCGAAATTAATACTGTGAAAGAATTTATTAATGTGCAGTAGGTCGTACTGTACGTCACCATTCTGAGCTGCACAAAAATTACTGCTATACGGTACTGTCAAGAGTTCATTAGGAAGTATATACACAACTCCTAGCAGACGGTACACAGAAGGCATTCTGTCAGACCAAGAATATATTACATTTCATTCTAATGACTCCTGGTCAGACCTACGAAATACTCAGATTGCATATGGTTGTAATGTAGGTGGACAGAAAACCTACAGTTTTAATGGAGTTACGTACTTTTTCTAATGATTTCTTGATACTGTACTGTATAGGAACAAATTCGTGCTATAGAGAGGTGTATCACATGATCTATTTTACCTCAGCTCTGACACGGTTCCTGGAGTGTACTAACTGTCAGCACTTTTACCTTTTCATGGCTGACAGTGAGGAAGAAAACAATCACCATGACAACCAGACAGAGCTGGAGCAGCTCCCCTCTCCAAAGGAGGTAACTCAGTGCACACACACACACACAGACGCACACACACACACACACACACACACACACACACACACACACACATACACACACACACACAAGTTAAAAATGAATGCCACAATGTCTATATAATTATTTTTGAGAGATAGTTTGACCACATACACAAACACAAATACAAACCTTATACATCAGTCTTACGTAGTTAGTGTATGTCACAGTACACACAGTATGAACTGGTCCCCCCCCCCCCTACAGATGTACGAGCACTTGGACAGCTATGTGGTGGGTCAGACTCGAGCCAAGAAGGTGCTCTCTGTGGCCATGTACAACCATTACAAGAGGATCCAGGCCATGACCCCTATCAATCAAGGGGACAACGGAGGGACAGTGGAGCACCTCCAATCCACACCTCCTGTCGGAACTAGTGAGTGACAGCAGTAAATATGATAGCTAGATTCAGAATAGATAAGTGGCAGTGTCCTGTTTCCTGTCTGAATGTGTAGTGTGTATTAAGCTACCAATTCTTAGAGGCCAAGCAATTTGATATAGCTTGCAAGTGGTGTATGGTGTTTCAGTAGTAGGCGACCTTACTTGATTATGTATACACCAGGAGTGCACTCCTGATACACGACAGTAATGTTCAGTTTACATGTACGTACAATACATTATCTATCGAGGCTTTTTATCAGCGAGACTACGTGTACATGTATGTTGTACTGCACGTGTACTCAGCTGTAAGTATCACCAGGAGTTCATGCACTCCTGGTATCACCTTTAGAGACAGAGAATTTGTTTGAACACAAGTACATCTGTACATGTATTGTGCCTGTAGCAATCGTACTGCACTGCATTGGAACCCTTTATAATAGACACATAATTACTAATAGCCTGCTATACAGAGCTGGCCTTGGTTGAGGGGAAGTTTTGTACACAAACTGTTCATGGGACCTGGATACCTGGCCTCTATTGACGTTTGTTTAGGAGTGGCCGTTAGAGGGATTCACCTTCCAGAAGAATTTTGTAGTATCTAAGTACCATTATACAGAGCTGCATGTCCTTTGTTGAGGGGAAGTTTTGTATGAAAACTGTTCATGGGACCTGGATACCTGGCCTCTGTTGACGTTTGTTTGGGAGTGGCCGTTAGAGGGGTTCACTGTAGAGTCACTTCCAAAAGAATGTTAATATCTAATTACACGTATGTATACTCTCGCTTCTACCTGCAGGTGCCTATGCAAAGGGTCTCCTAGCTCAGGGTGTTGATATGTTACCTCAAGGGTACACGCCCACTTCCTACGGCACTATGATCGGGGAAAACAAGGAGGAAGAGTCTGTGTCCATGGAGACCACCACAGACAGTGGGGTGCGACTGGACAAGAGCAACATTATACTACTCGGACCGACTGGGTGTGGTAAGTGCATAATGTAATGTACATGTAGGTGCAATATATTCACTCTTTCTATACCCCTGTATCTGTAGGTAAGACCCTGCTAGCCCAGTGCCTGGCCAAGTACCTGGATGTTCCCATGGTGATCTGTGACTGCACCACCCTCACTCAAGCAGGCTATGTGGGAGATGACATCGAGTCTGTCATCATAAAGCTGCTGCATGTATGTGTGTGTGATGAGAGTATGATGTATGATGTATATCATTATGTGCGTAGCCCTGTCTGTGTGCTGTACACGTACAGTGTATAATGTACAATCTCCACTCCAAGTCATTTTATCTTCTCTCTCTACACAGGAGGCTAATTTCGATGTCAGCAAAGCACAGAGAGGTACACTGTACATGCATGTGCACTACTGATACTAACTTGATGACCAACAATGGTACTCTAAGCCTCTTCGTGATTGTCATAATTACCAGTGTTTGTTTCTCAGATTATTATATATTTTTTGAGGTTGTATACAATATTTATGTTGATCTGTTTTGCATGCAGGGATCATCTTCCTTGACGAGGTGGACAAGATCAGTTGTGTGGCCGGGTTCCATCATCTTAGGGACGTGGGAGGAGAGGGGGTGCAACAGGGCCTCCTCAAGATCCTAGAGGGAACTACCGTTCACGTCCCAGAGAAGAGCTCCACTCGCAAGTCCAAGGGGGAAACAATCACCGTGGACACCACCAACATCCTGTTTGTAGCCTCAGGTGCTTTTAATGGACTGGATAAAATTGTGGCCAGAAGAAACAATGAAAAGGTAAATGGTTAGATATTTTAAAAAAAATCTCCCTCTCTTGTTAATTTTGTAGTACCATGGCCTTGTACAACTTGATATGTTTATTACATAGATACACTCATTACACAGGTGATAGGGTTTGGTGCACCGGCAGACTCCACTCCCCCCACACCTTCACACCCCCACACTCCCTCACTGCCCACCCCGAGCACTAGCACCAGTGAAGACACACATCGTGATAAGCTCCTCTCGGCAGTCGAGTCTCGGGACCTCATGAGTTACGGAATGATCCCAGAATTTGTGGGCCGGTTCCCTATATTAGTCAGTCTGGAGAGTTTAGACAAGGACTCGCTAGTGAGGATTCTAACTGAGCCCACCAACGCCCTGGTACCACAATACACCAAGCTATTTGAGATGGACAAGGTTTGTGTGTGTCTGCATGTGTGGCATATATTCAAGGGTTAGTGGTGGGTTCATTTGATGTATGCTAACGTGCATATGCGTACATGCACATGTAGGCTGTAAGAGTTTGTCTGAAGTGTCTAACTCAGCCTAATTATCATCGATATGTTTGTTTGTGTAGGTTGAGTTGGAGTTCTCAGAGGAGGCTCTGGATGTCATTGCAGAGCAAGCACAGGAGAAGAAGACTGGAGCCAGGGGACTTAAAGCCATCTTGGTATGTGTACACCTATAATTATACTGTCTGTTGAATTGTACACGTTTACGTACCTGCTAAATTTCTAAACATGCTGTTTTTCATGTACATGTTAGAATTGACTGAAGTTTTTGTATGTATTTTGCGGTTAAGTACTTATTGTAAAGCACACAACCTCTTATTAAATTTTACACACTACACACACACACATTAGGAGAC
Source organism: Halichondria panicea (assembly GCF_963675165.1). Taxonomy (NCBI): domain Eukaryota; kingdom Metazoa; phylum Porifera; class Demospongiae; order Suberitida; family Halichondriidae; genus Halichondria; species Halichondria panicea. The sequence goes on from NC_087383.1 coordinate 1,770,516, forward strand.
AATTCTGCTGGACCCAATGTTTGAGGTACCACGCTCTGACATCACATCAGTGCACATCAATAAGGATACGGCCCTGGGAAATGCCCTGCCCACGTACAAGCGTGTCACTGTAGCCCTTGACAACATCAGAAAGAGTGAGGATACAAAAGAGGAATCCTCTGAAGAACCATCGGCTGCAAAGCTGTGAGATAGACTTTATAGCCGTAATCAGGTTATGCTATCAACATTTATTTATTATTTTTAGTCTTACGTATTCTGTATTATTATTAAATAATGAGTTTCTTTTATATTCATTTACACTATAGTATAGGATATGTACATGTTAAAAATCACATATTCATAAAATATACTATAAGTTATAGATAGTACATGGGCATGAGGTATCTATGTGTTATAGTGTCCCATATCACGAGGGCTTTGCCCGAGGGATGAGGGACACTATAACCATAGATACTGAAGAGTTCCTCGATCCCCCTACTCAAGAAGTAACGATCGAGGAGTGGGGGCCGGGGGTTGGTAGATTATGCTTAGATACATGTACATGTAATACCTATTATGGTGCTTCTTTTATGCTCAAGTTAACAGCGCTATAGCCTATATTATTAACCCACATAATTTCATTATCATCACAGCTCCACCCCTATAACTAGCCTCGTTCCCAGGCCGATTTGTCTGCAATTTAACGCTAGGTTGCCTCATGCATACCTAGCGTTAAATTGGAGACAAATCGGCCTGGGAACAAGGCTACTCCACCCCCTTCATGTGGATCTGCACACAGCAAGACGAGTGGGCTGAAAGCTCAAACCTTTGTGCAAGTATGTATGCTTGCATATGCCGAGATGCGCATATGCAAGCTTTATGTTATATAGCTTTGACACATCCACCGAGGTATCAGCAGTACCCACGATCCGCGGTGCTTTCATCTTATCATGACTTGTCAATCCACAATAATACATTCGTACATCACATGACTACACACACAAACACTCAAAGTGAAGGAAAAGAAATTAAAAGAAGGTGTGACTCGATCAATAGTGAAAGAAAAATGCTACCGTCTGCATGGTGATTTAACTACACAAACTACAAACACACACACACACACACACACACACACACACATACATAGTCACATAGTCACACACACTGTCAGTCTTCGTTCAGACATAGCTGGCTCCCATTGGGTGTTTCGTCATCACTGGGGGTCTTGTCTCTCAGCAACAATTCGCTCTGAGAGTGTAGACCTCCCGCGTCAAAGTGGACAGAGTGTGGGCGTGGCTGGGGTGGTGAGGTACGAGGAGAGAGACGGGACGGAATTAACAGGTTGTCCTCAGGTGATAATTGCTGCAATGATTCTCGAAGTGTGATCACCTCATCTCTAAGTTTGGATATCTCCTCATCCTTCTCCGAACACATGTTCTGTGAGGGAACATTGCCATGTACATTTTGGTTGAAATCATATAAAATAGAGTACTGAAGTGCTAACCCTCGGCTGTTAACATGAATAATATAGATAATTATATTGAAGAGTGTTATAAATAAAAGCAGTAGTATGTACATGTACGAGCTTGGAAGCTGGCTAAGTAGCAAGTAACAAGAGCAATAAAATTAAAGTAGGCGCAGCATGCTGACACGTTTGAGAACAGGGTTTTAGCAGAGCATGAGACATGCACTGTGGACTAGGATTACAGCAAAGTCAGCAAAGCTTGGAATATTAGATTATAGCTTTATAGCTTTCTACTTCAGTAGTCCTTCTCCATTGCTCCTGGTAAGGGATCACTTCAACTGTAAATACGTACCTCGAATAAAGGCCGCGTGTAGCTATATCCATGAAGCCAACGTGTAAGTTCAAAGCTTCTTCGAAAACGAAGTGACATTAAAGTCTGATTGCAAACCCATGAATCAAAGTCCAATAAAACCTTGACTATAAGAGCCTATGCCTGCACTTCAATTGTACGTGTCGAGCAGTGGTGACACACACATACACTGTATACCTCGCATGCGCACCGAGGCATAATGAAATAAATGTACTATTAGCCTATTATCCATGGATCCTACTTAATCCGGTACTACAACTGTAGGTAAAATTCTACAATGGACTCTTAAATTACAGTTAGCTCCTTACCATCATTTCCTGCAGGCTGTCCTTGAGGGTGATGACACACTTGATGTACTGTTGCTCAGGGACCTTGAATGACCCCTCCCCCTCTCCACCACCCCCTGCACTCTTATCTCGCTCCTTCTCTTTGTTGCGAAACGTCGAGCTTCGGTCTAACCTCACTTTTTTCTTTTCTGCCTTCACTTTAGGAACTTTCACAGGTGGGATGGGCGCTGAGATCACATGATCTCCAACGGGATTGGCAAACGATCCAGACTCATCATCGTTGAAAAAAGCTGTTTTCGGTCTCTGCACGGTTTGTGCGCGATTTCGACCTTTGAATGGCTCATGGGACACTGTCCGAGCTACATGAATGGTGGCGATTCCATGGTGACGAGATGAGTCACCTAACGTAGTAGTAGTAGTAGACGCGGGTAGGAGTAGTTTTGTGGCCTGTGCTAGCGATTCTCTAGCTCTCAACATTCTCTTTGATCTGTGATGAGAGAACAGTGAACATGTACACATTAGATACTACTGGCAGGTTCACATACACTGCAAATGCTAGCATTACATCACAGTACTGTATAATTGTTACACAATGTCTATATTATTATGGGCTGTATTAGGACACATACAAAGCTCTTTCTTCGAGAGAGAGAGAGAGAGAGAGAGGATAAACGTACATTGGATTAGGGTCTTCTTCAATATCACTCTCTTCTTTTACTTCCTCCTCTTCTCCAGCCACAACTTTCTCAGCTCCAAAGTACTCTATAAGTTAATACACAGCTCCTAACAACACACTAGCAACAGTCCTACTAATATTGAACTATAAAGGTACATAATTGTATGTACATACATGTACAATTAATTGTAGCAGCAACTACGTAGAGACTGTAATCTATCTGTAAGTTGTTGTTTGGACAAACTATGGCTTTCCTGAAACGAAAAGTCAGGTGAGGTTGATGATTATGACATCATTGTTAGCTTTCAATGCATTAAGCATCAACACAAACGGGCTACATGACACTAATTAGTTTTAATGCTCAGTACATAGCGTTGACATAATTCAGATAACATGACACTGACAAGTAACATTAGCTGGGGTGGGAATGTATGTTTATAAGTAATCGTGACGAGGGTACACTGTGTACGCCCGCTATAAGGAGTCACACTCACCACACTTGAGTCCTTTCTCCTTGCAGATATCGATGGCAGTGTTCAAAGCAAGTTCCCACCTACACAACACATAACATACACCATCACAATACTGTTCTGTACGTACTAATTCTGCACATAATTATTGTACATTTACGTAAGCGGGCGTTAATTCTCTTTCCCTTTTGAGCACACAGTTGTGAGTAGTATCGTGTTTATAAAGGCTTGGTATAACATGATTATAGCTAGCACTGCTTACTCTCTGGCCAACTTCTTTGAAGAGAACTCCAGTCGAAACATTTCAGGGGAAGTCCCCTTCTCCAGCAGTAACAGCTGCACCCCCGTCTTGACGGACACATTCACTCTCACGTGAAGGTCAAACAATCGGATCACAGGTGGCTGGGGAGGGGGAATTACAGTGGTTAACAGTGCTTGTACTACAACCTGTGTACAAACTACTTGTACTTGCCGTACACGTAATCTTTCCTTACTAAAATGCTATAGGGAGCAACCTTAGTAATTTTTGAGTACGTATGTGTGTGAGGCTACCTTGTGGTCCAGTAGTGATGCTAGGTGGAAGCGTTGGTCTCTCTCTGTGAGGAGCACCACCATGTCAGTTACTAGGATCACATGGACAGCTGTGGGGGGTATAGGACACATCATGTGACGCACTTAAGCATACATACAATGTACTTTACATGTAGTTACTGTAATAGGACTTACAAACACACGCACACACACACACACACACACACACACACACACACACACACACACACACACGCACACACACACACGCACACGCACGCACACACACACACACACACACATGCACACGCACCGAACACCTAATAACAGATACATTGTAGTACAATCATGCAAGCATAAACACTAACCAATTTCCTTCCCATGTCCAATCCAGACGGCCAGTCCCCTCTTGCGCAGTTTTCTCTCCGGAGTTGTAAGACAGAAATTAAGTCTCTCCTTCCGATGCTTAAACTTGGTCGATCGTGGCAACTCTAATTTACTCTGAATGGCCTCCACTTCCATCTTCATCTTATTGTCATCAACCATTGTGTCCACATTCGTTATTAACTCCTCCAGTCCCCTAAGGCTATCGCGCACCCTGGGGGCATGGTCTAGTCGCAGCGATTCTGATTTCTTTGACAGACGTTTCAAAAGAGTGAGTAGTTTCGAGAGACGTTGTGAGATGGCCAGGTAATAATCAGGTAGAGTTAGTCGCTGGCATTCTTTGAGGGTGTTCAACTGCTTGATTAACCGAGAGAAAGATTTCTTTTTCATCTGCTCTTTGAAGAATTCTGTTGCGTTGAGATGTGCACTACAAAACACACCAAATGAATGCAGCATCTGCTGTTGTTTCTCCCCTGTAAATTGTTCCAATAGCACATCACTCAAATCGTCAATCATGATATCCTCAGTTTCGTTCTTTTTACTCTTGAGTTCCTTGAGAAATCCATCGCTGATATCAATCAAGTTATCAAGCTCTGGAAACAGCTGGGCAATGGTCTCCTCCGAAGCTACCTTTGTCATCTGTTGTCTAAACACCAACTTCAACACATGTAGAGATCTGAAGTGATTCTGTTCAGTTTGCAACAACTCGTGGAGTATAGCTTGTCTCTCTCTCTCAGCCTTGGTCAATTTCTTGTACAGTCTCCGATCTACGGTTTTATCCCACGTAAATTCCTCTTGTATTCGAAGCACAGGATGACTCACAGATAGTGTGCGCACTACATGTATTTCTTCTTGCTCGTTCTCTGATTCCCCACTGGGGGGTCCAGCGTGGGAGGTAGTCTGTAGAAGATAGGGAGAGGGGTTGCTGTTGGAATCGTTGGGGACCTCCTCCACAGTGCTAAGGCCAGTACCACTAGATGATGTCTTAACAGGGGAGACCATAGAGTGTTCCGACTGTCGTTTTGGTGAGGAGAACTTGGAGGTATCGTTGACCGTAACACTGATAGAGCGATTGTGAGAGGTGGAGTGATTTTGTGAGGTTTGCTCAGCGCCAATGTCATTTATCCCTACTTGGAGACTGGTCGATCTATTGATATTCGTCGGACTGACAGGTTGTTGTGTCGTACTCGGCTCGTATTCCTTAGGTGCTACATATTTCAGTAATACTTCTTCGTATTTGTGTCTTTTCCCCGACCGTGGTCTATTCTGTTTGCCACTCATCTCTAGCTCGGCGGCCTCTTGGCTTCTTGACAGGTCTTTGGAAAGCGATTTTTTCGAAAGTTTTGGTGCACCAAAGATTTTTTCCCTCCATTTTCCTTTCTCTTTCTCTTTAGGGAGAAATATATCCTCGTTGACAGGACAGACTTCTTTGTCACAAAAGCGTACCACCACTGTTGACCCTTTACTAGGAGAATTGGTGATAGTCGACGTTTGGTTTTTACTAGTCTCTTCTTCAGGGGGTGACACAGGACTGAGACTGCCTGAAAGGTTTTCTTTGTCATGCTTTTTGTTCTCGATGGAAAGTGGTGAGGGGATGGTCTTTCTACTCTTGTCCCTCACCAGTGGGGAGCCTGCAAGTGGAGAGACAATAACAATTTGTAAAGATTGTTTAAAAAGTAAATGTACATGTCGGAGAAATAGAACATTAAGAAAAGTTATAAGGCTGTTATCTTATATCTTACATTTAATACATTATACTTGCTATTCTCTCAAAGCATTTTACATAACATGTACATGTACGTGCATGTATATACAATTGAGCATAGCAAGAGCGCTGCTTGACATGTATGTGTGCTAGTTTGTACTGAGGCGGTCTACATACATGTACATGTACACAGTGAGAAAAGAATTACAATACGTGTAAGCACTCACTAGGAGTGAAGTCCAGACTAGAACACTCATTATCCTCCAGCTCAGGAGGTGCAGTTTCATTCTGCAGCCATGGACTGGACACTCGTCGTGGTTGAGGCTCCTCAGTCTGTCTCAATTGTGTAGCTTCATCGTGACTTGATTCAAACACAGAGTCGTGTTGATGGTCACTCTCCTCGCTATCAGAGGCAGGCTTTAGGAGGTCCTTTAGAGCACTGATGGTGGGCCCAACCTTCTCCTTGGTCAAGCCACGCGTTTTTTTGTCAAATTTGGTGTGTGAAATGGTCGAGCTTCTCATCAGATTATTAGGCAATTTGTTTTTCCGTTTTTTGATGGTTTTGGGAGATCCGGTGGGTTTGAAAAAAAGTGCTGATTGTGAGTTTTCTAGAGAGTTTTCTCCGCTCTTGAAAGAGACGTCAACATCGGATGGGCTTAAATCTGAGTGATTTGGAAAAGTGCTGTCATTAGTAGGATCAAGCAGTGGCGATGGTTTTAGAGTAGTTTGTGACTCATCAGGAGTGGAATCCAACACATCAGAGCTGTTGGTACGTTGCTTTAAGGAGGTCTCTTCGTTGCAATCCTCCATGTTTGAGATAAGGAAGTCAGCAGAGTATCGATTATATTTAGCAGCTTTAAGCCTCAACCTCTTGTTTGAATCTCGTATCACAACTTCGTTCACAGAATCGCTGGCCTCGTACAATAAATCCTGTTTAGTGGGGCTCGCATTTTCAATCTGATACAACGAAATACTTCCTTTGATGGTTGTCCCCAAATGTTCTACTTCTTCCTCGCTTGTTCCTGATTCGTGCATGCTGCATGTATCGTTGGTGAGCAGGCTGCTAGCTCGAGATCGATCCTCGAGATCAGCAGTAGAAGAATTTTGTGTCGATAAATTATTTTCTTCAATACTTGTAATCGGAGTGTTCCAACCAGTTGAGGAAGAGGTGGAAGCGTCCGGGCCTATTGACCCCATTATCTCTATTTCTGAAGAGCTTAAACTTCGACGGTGTGCTTTATAACGAGCCGTAGAGTTGATGGGAGTGGGTATTCGCATGGGCATGTCCGTCGGGTCGATAGGGGTCCCCACAGGTGTTAGTAAATCACTGTTTGATAGTTCTAGTTCAGGTTCCGGTGTGCAGTTTGAGCTCATATTCGATGATACTATTACGTATTCGTCTTCTGATCGAACAGTGCTTGAACCAGGAGAGGACTGAGTCAACGGACGATGTTCAAAAATCGATTCCTCCACATTAGGCCCCGTAACTTCAATTAAGGTCGGGCTATTAGACGTCTGCCGGAGCCTGTTTCCTTCTTGGATATCATACGCGGAGTAAGTTTGTCGGGCACGAGTTTCGCTCGAGTCCAGAGTTTCAGAGTATTCAGTTGTGACGACATAAGGTATTGGACCCGAGATCGAGCGCATGTAGGGGGTCTCTTCTTCGGTGGGTGACTGTGGGGGGTCTGAGCCAGGGCTGATTGATCGAGCACCAGGGGAGGTCGCCGCTGATAGGAAAGCACTGGGTACTTCTGTGAGGGTGTGTGTGAGGGGGTTGAGTCCAGCACAATTACATTAAGTATCGTATGTGATAATTATCATGCCTACATTTACACACATACAAATTTAATTAGAAGCAAATCACTTGGGCATACCTGAGTCATCATCCTCCTCATCGTTGAGTTGAGGACAGGAGGCACTCAGTCGATACATGACTCCAAGCTAGAGGGAGATGACATAATCACACAATCATCACACGAAGACACCTGTACATACATATTGTGTAATTGCCTGCACTAATCATGCCAAGGATGCTTTCCCACACTATTCCCTTAACGACACTGTTCCCTTGACAACCCTCCTATACGCCACACCGTCACAGCTGTACTGTAATCACACAGACTATAGGAATGAAGACAATCTCATTATGCTGTACCTAATATAGAACAGTCTCACACACAGACCACCCAGTCAGATTGTACTAACAACAATGACCATTCGCACACACGTGCATATTCATACTATGGATGGGTGGGTAAAAACAACAATTCCGTTAAATTTTAATTAATTACCAGCACAGGTAATTAATATCTACACATGTAGCCTATAAAAGTCAGTGTAATCGAGGCTTACATGTGAGTCTGTGAGCCGGAGGTGGTGGTTTGATTGGGAGGGGTCTTGTTTCTTCTGGTCGAGCTGCACAAGCTCCGCCTTGACCTGCACCAGCTGTTCCTGTATAGCCTCCTCCGCTGTGTGTGTGTGTGTGTGTGTGCATGTGTGTGATGTTTCCTTATAAATGTCAGATTCCTGAGAACTAACGAACCATGCATTAGGAAGTCGCTAAAAATAATATATTAAGGAAGAATAATATCACTTAGCCATGTGGTGCTGAGGGTCACATGAACGCACTTGTAGAGTATCAATTTATTACGGAAATGTCTGCATGATAGATTCCCAGAAAAGTGAAAGTTATGTTACCACACATACCAGTACTTACCGCTGCTGGGGGGTCCCCAAACATGGTACCACAACAAAAACACCACACTAGACTAGTACAGGCCTCACACATACATGTACATGTAAACTGCAAAACACTCACTCACCAGATATTCGGTCGAGTTCATTGAGGCCCGTGTCAATAGATCGACACTCGCTTGATCCCACCACCTGTGACCAAGACGTCTTCCTGGAGCGATCCATTGCCGCCAGCCGAGGATCACGGGAGTTCACTTGTATGGCTTTGATGGGGGTGGAAGGCACAAACTGCACATCCCCCACGTCCATGGTGGCTATCGAACTCCGACGCCTTCTCATGGGAATGTGACGTGTGGGCGGGGGTGTGTGTGTGGAGCCATTTGTGAGGGGGTGGTCTAGGCTCGTGAGAGAGGTGTGAGTGAGGTGCCTGAATCGCTTCACCTGCATTGAGAAAAGGGCCACAATAATTTTTTAGCAGAAAAGATTATTATAATACATGTAGCATCAACAATAAATATACACTATTATTATGCAAGCATACATGTAAAATGCAGCTCCTACATGTGTACAGTTACCATGGGTAGTTGTGAAAAGCTCCAGTAGTAATTCATTGGCAGTAGTTTAGCTACTTGGACAAAAGCTACAAAGCTACAAAATGAGCACTGTACGGTTCAACTAACCTGTTATACTACGTTTTTGTTTGCTTAGCAAAGTCTTGAAATGGTTTAAATAGTTTGAGGCGCATTGGACACCTCAATAAGTACGTAGGTAGCTCAGAGAGGAATGCTCTATACACACCTTATTTGGTAGCTGTCAGATGTGAAATTATTACAAGCTGTTCTAGTTATGTCCTGAATATCAGCGATGGCTCTCAAACACTTAAAATTCCATTGACTGTACACCGTCATTAAATGTGGCATAATGAGTCAAGAGCACACAATCAGAGTTTAATTAATTGTAACGAACGGACGGACGTATCAGTATACTATCTTGATAGTCAAAAGTTTAAAGGTCAAACAATGATTTCGAGTTCATGTTAGGGCTTGTTGGTCGTCTACATATAACAGGAATTTTGATCTCCAATCCATGGAGTCACTTTGGGCATGAATTGAACTAAAGCTCTCCAATAGTATTCACCTGATTAGTCCACTGGCTGTTGATTTCCTTGAACTTGTCCAAATCTGCTGAGAGATATTGTAATAAAGCAATCAAAAAATACGAGTCAACACCCACACAAAGGTAGTACAATTATTGAGCAGCTATATACTAGCTTCACACAACTTCCATGATGACTCATCCACCCACATCACATGTACTACAACGCCACAGAGCCTCATAATTATGACAATAAGTAACATAGTCTCTGAATTACAATGTACAAAACTCTGAAACAGTTATTAAATCTGGGAGAGTTTAGTCAGCACGCTTACGTATCATAATTATCAGTTTGTAGCTTAAGAGGAAGTGACATGTCATAATATGTCATCATGCTCTGGGAGGGCCCTTGTTAGTCTGCCCCTTGGCCAGTCATTAACCTATGAGCTCATTATCATCACATGGCTAGCTAGAGGAAGCTAGAGCTGATAATGAGGCAGTTTCACACACAGTGATGATTGCACACCTTTGCACTGTACACCGTACATACTGGCACAGACACTCATCTAATTAAATTGAAACTAACGATAACTAATTAAGGCTAAGTCAACAATACACCCCCACGCCCCCTACCCCCAGCTTAGATGTATGCATATGTACTGTTACCCACCGTCACCTTGAGCTGGCTGTGCGTAGGCCCTCAGTCTGGAGGGACTGCTCAGGGGACTATCCCCAACCACACCATTGGAGTCCACCTCACTCATGTACCTACAGCACACGTGCAATATTATACATTAGAGAGTCTGCATTGGGTGATGATCATCATCTCTACAATGTACAATACAAGCTACTTACTGCTCAACTCGTGTACATGAGTCTCTCTGTAATCATTATAATTATGTAGATTTCAAAACCCTTCTTGTAGAAGCATTAGACACATTGTGCTACTTGATCACATTCAGGCAGTGATGAACCCGAGGTGTAGTGCCAATGTACACAGTGTGAGCATGCAGGAAGGATGCTAAGGCAGACTTGTCTGAACCCCATTTCCTTATTATGGGAGAATCTATACTGCCTACAAATGATTCTTGGAGGGCTTCTACTTTCACAATATTATGTTGCTCCATATCTACATGTATATGGCTTTAATTCACTGGAAAAATAGTCGGTTGAAAATTGCTATCTAGGTACCAATTAACACCTAGTAACCTTGATAATTCCCACAAACACTTTGGGACGTACATTATCAGTAGTTGTGCCAGTCCCTCGTTGCCTTGGCTACGAGCAATGTCAATTGGCAGTTGTCCCCGAGTATCTGGGAGAACGACGGCCTCCGCTGCCCCTGGCAATGAGAGGAGGTACTGTGAGAGACAGTTGAGACCATGACGGACGGCAAAATGAAGGAGGGTCTTATTCTGAGAGCAATCTGTGTGAGGAGAGGGTATACAACTGTTCAAGAGATGGGTGCAAAATGGGCTATTTGAAGCAACAAAAGAGGCCATTTGAAGCAACAAAAGACTCGTGAAACCCAGCAATCTACAGGGGAACTGTAGCTAGAGAGTAATTCTATAGATTACAACTAATTGTTGATAAAACGATGGAAAGATCAAAGGGAGCTAACTGTACGTGCAGCGTTTCTTTCCACAATTTCACACATGCACGGATAGCTGCTCCCAAGGCAGGAATTTGCGACCAGAGTGAGCAATTATACACAATATATTTCAAAGTCACCATCCATAAGATGTCTAATGCTACAGGGTAGATGCATGTATAGTGCCTTATTGATAATTATGACCACTACCATTATTATATATACACAGTACAACATTGTTACATGTACATGTATATAACCTCAGCACATGATCTTCTATAATTACATATATAGCAGTATAGTACCTGGTCTGCCCACTAGGCTCCATTCCGGGGGGAAACTAACGGTCCTCATTGAGCTGACAAGGGCCTGGTCAAACTCTCGCAGTGCGTCCTGGCTGCTCAAGGGAGGCATGGAGTTGGTCTGGAGGGGCCTGCATTCTCGAACACTCCTCAGAAGCTCTTCAATAAACTGGGAACGATCCATCACATACGAGAAGGGGGAGTGGTAGAGGAGGGAGTCCCCTGCCATTAACGAGAGCTCCACCGTCTCAAGTAGTGGGTGGTCTGTGTGTGTAGAGCGTGTGTGGCAATCATATTGTGTGTATATAAAGACATCAACTATATGTCACGTAATGACAACACCATTTACGTTTCTAAGACGGAACATAATCATATATGGCTATCTACAGTAATTAAGGGCTACAAGTATAGCAGGTATTATTCAAGACAAAAGCTATGGATTTCCGAAGTTAACATCCTGTGTTCAGAAATGCAATATGCCAGTACATATTTATCTCACCTGGCAGAGATACGAGGAGACAGGATGGGTTGACTCTTTCAGTGGGTAGTCTGTGAGAGACGGCACTCCCTCTCAGCATCAGGTGGAGATCACCTGAGGGGAGGGGCTCAGAGGAGCTGATCATGAGTCTCTCTCCACCCTGTAGAGTGGAGGGAGGGGGAGATGGTGATGAGCATATAGAGTGTTAAAAAAAGAATATTTTCACGGTTATGACTAAAACTTGGTCACAACGATAAGTATATTCACAGTGCACTCACAGTGTTTACATTGTGCATAATTGGAATACATTTACAGAGGTTAGCTAACAGATAAAAACCAAAGGATAATAGCTACTGCAAATATAAACCCCATAAAACCATGTGACTCAGAGTACCATAATACCCCCACTACATACCCACTGTGTCCACTCATGTGACGTACCTTAATAGAGCATTGGTGTGTCGAGAGAGTGATGGAATGTCCAGTTAGCCCGTCTGTATAATAATATTCATAAGTCTCATCATATCCGACTGTACTTGCTACACTGTGTACACCATGTACCTAATGACGTGCTTAATGGAGCACGACACAACACCTTAGTGCTGTGTGTACAGTAGCCATGACACTACATATAAGTAGCTAGCTAGTCCACACTCAGGCACAACCCACCTAACTTACAGGGAGGTCAATAAAAAAGTGAGCAGTTCCTCAATTTAAAATTTAAGGTCATAATAAAATGTGTAGTACTATCGTGATTGTTGAGTGACCCTAGTGACTAAAGTATGGTATCTTATTATACATGTACGTTGCCGGTCGGGTATAATTATCCTTATACCAAAGACAACTATCTAGTTTATGTTAACTGGATACTTTTGTACACAACGCTATTGTAGATCCAAACAACTTAGGTATACACAAAGAAGAAAGAAGTGACTAGTGTGCACAGTCACTTTAATTTAAGTTACCCGGCACAAAGCCTCACTTAGCAATAAAAATACTTTGTACACAACGCTATTGTACATCCAACAACTTAGGTATACACACATTAATTACAGAGAAGAAAGAAGTAGATTGAAACTTATCAAGTGTGGTCACTCTAATTTAAAAGTTAATAGACACAAAGCCTCACTTAGCAAGCAATTTGTGCTACAAGAGGCCACAACCAATATTGGTCTACACAAGGGTGATTCCGGTTTCATTGTTAGCAAGATGTAATTCGGTAAAGTTAAGCCATACAATATATATACGTGTGTTCAAAAGCTCGTATAAACAGAAGAACATCAAAGAGCATTAGTGCTACTTCTACACTAAACATCTGGCCAGACTGAAATCGGGGCCGGGGAGAGCGAGGGTGTCAATTTTTACTTCCTACACATGTAGCTAGTACAGTTATGGTTCCCAGTAAAGTGCAGCTAGCTAGCAACTACCTTTGTCACCTCGCGACAGTGAGGAAATGAAATGTGCGTCTTTATAAAACATACAACACACTATCGGGGTATGTGTCCCTTTCATTGTGTGTGTATACACACTGATACTAGCTAGCTATCGAGTCTTTAGTCTGTACAACCATCCCCATATTGTATTTCACACAGTCAAAGGTCACTATAGACTATCCCCAAGAACTGAGCCAGCCTTGTGTCAAAGGAGACTGATAATATACATACCAGCCATATTTTGATGTTTCAGTTGACCTTTGGGCTGTATCTGTGGGGAACTTGATCCAGTATTTCAGCCAATTCTTGCTCCAACATGTCCCACTACACTATATAGAGAACAACAGTACAGTAGGCTAGCTAGCTATCAGTGCTCGTAGAGTATGTAGCTAGTATCTCTACGTTCATGTACATGCATGTGGTTGATAGCAGTTTACATAACCTGCAACATACTACATGTACATGTATCCTATCATGCAAGGGAATTCCCCTGATCCGTATACTAAATTAGTGGGTGTAACCTAATTTCCGGAAACTGTGAGTGAGTGACTGTGATGCGCCTTACCTAGCAAATGCAGCATGGCAGCAAGATGGAGACCTTGGACGACTGCTGCTAAGGCCGCGGGACGGTCCAGATCCAGGAAACCACCGCCAGAGCCACTCAAGAAATGGAATATTGTCAGAGGAGACTTGGTGAGGAGATTAAAGCATGTCTGATCATGATTTTGAGGTACTAGTATTAAAATTGTACGATAATCACAGGTTCAGATACTGGCTGGTAAAGACAAGGGAGTGCAGGGAAAAGTGGCCGCAGTTATTCGTAAAGAAAACAGAGTCATTGTGGGCGGTTTCAATACTGTGAGTTCGTTAAAGTTTTCAATTTGAGTTCACAAGCATCGATATTTATAATTAATTATGTTCGTTTTCACTTCTGTAGCATATTCGAGTGCGGTCACTGGGTGAGGGCAAGACTATACGTGTGGCCAGTGAAGCACCTCTCCATGTCTCCAACGTGGCACTGGTGGACCCTGGTGACGGGTAATTTACTATATATTTTTATACCCCCCCCCCCTGTATTTGAAGTGAAGGTTTAGCCCGTAGATACATAGATATTGTTACTGTGAAGTCAGTTTCCTTATGTTAATTTACACTTTGCAATTATTGTAACGGCCAGAATCTACAAACAATAGTCTCAATAATGCATGACAATAGCCACATGTGTCACCAAGTATCCAGTAGTTATAAACTAAATACATGTACGCAATTGTTGTTACCGTGCCACTGTTGCAGTCAGCCGTGTCGAATCAAGTACCAGTACACCGAGGACGGAGAGAAAGTGAGAGTCTCACGACGCTCTGGTATGATTGTTCCTAAACCACCTGAGCTCAAGGAGAGGAAAGACCTGCCCTCTAGGAGCGCCTATTTAGGTGAGAGACTGTGTCGCTAATGCATGCTGTGGCTACTGTAAATGTGTTGGCAGATATCAGGTTTGTTGCACTAATTTCTCTATAGGCTTTGGCATGTATCTATTGTTCACCTCACCTAGCTACCAGACATCTTCTGTGTGTATCTTTTTCTTTTTCGTATTTTCAGACTGCTCAATTTGTAGGTCAGCTAATACCCCAACAACCGCACCACCCACTCACACACCCCAGCGAATACACCCCCACTCCTCCCCCATACACCACTCAAATACCCTACCCCCACTCCCTCACACATCACACACCCCAGCAACTCCCCATCACCCACTCACACACTGCTAATACCACCCACTCACACCACACCCCCCCGCAGAGGGAGGACAGGACACTCTGGCAGAAGATGTCACAGAGCGTACATACATCCCTTCACTTCTCTCCTTCGAGGAAGAGATAGCTCAACTGATTCCAAGAGAACCACCACAATCCCCCGAGCTCTCGTACAAGTCAAAACCAACCGTGACTGAGCAGTCTAGTATTAGTCCAGCTAATTAGTAGTAGGTGTCTTTGTGTCTCATTCAACTTGATTCATGTTAATTAAATTTTATTGTTCAAAATTGAATTAACAATGACTGTATGTGAATGTAAATTTTCACAGAATGACACAAATTGAATTGTGGATATTCGAGCATCAAGTAATGAATGATCTGATATGACCAGTATAGATTGAAACATTATAAATGAGAGAGAGGATCAATAACTTTTGACCAGCACAATTAAAGTCACCTGATTTGAAAAGATCGATTATTAGCAGAGGAACTGAAAGTATCAGCACAATATTAGCCGTATAAATCATTAATTGATATGACCACCAAATAATTATAAATAATGATAAATTGATAAATTGTTGACCAGCATATGATTATGGTTATGAGGAGTGAAGTGCTTGGTCTAGTTTCTCACAGAGTGCTTGCTCTGACTGTCCCATGTGTTCATCTCTGCAACCGTCTTGCCACAAATGAACCAGGCCTGGCTCAACAGATCGAAACACCGTTAGCTTGTTCAGTTGCAAAAACATCTCAACAAGTGTTAGATTTTCCTCCTGTTCTGAATAGAGCTCCAAAGCGTCGGCTAGGTCGTAGTTGTAGACACAGGCAGTGTGGTAACTTTCGTGCATCCAGTTGCCTCGATCAGCAGTAATTTGGAACTTAGTTGCGTGGGGGTACAAAATTCGTGCTTTGTAGAATTTGTCCGGTTTATATGGATTAAAAATGGCTGGAAAGTAGACTTGCTTACTCTCGATAGCGTTCAAACGGCATCTCTCTAAAAAGCGTGTTGAAAAGTCTATGTGTATATCGGCCAGAAATAGAAGTTCGTAACTAGGAAACTCTTTTGAGGCAATTTTCAAAGTCTCGATTCTTGAATGTGCTTTTCTTGTTGACACAAACCTCAAGTCTGCCTCGGGGTATTTGCCTTTGTACAACTTAACAAGTGTTGTGACCGCCTGCAGATCCTCATCGTAACGCTTAAACAATCCATCGTCACTGTACAGTACCACGAGGAGGCCGACTGATTCCGGTGGGTTTCGTGCGAGAAAACTGCTCTCAAAGGACATCATAAACCGCTGAAAGCCTCGAGCAACGGAAGGTGCGGCAACAACAAAATTAACTTTAGTAGTTTTGTAACTTGCAAATTGAGCAGAGAGAACTCGAGGAGGTTCCACCTCTTGTAAACTGTGTACCACGAGTGATTGGTGAGTGTTTTTGTTGAATACTTGAGAAAAACTATCGATGCCCCTCTGAGGATCGAACCTCAGCATTAAACCGTCAAATCGCAATACTTCTTTGTCTGAAACGTTCGTTAAAGCGGCTGTGACTGCGCTCTTCGTTTTCTTGATCATGGTTTCCTCGTCAGGGCTTAGATCGTGAATGGGATAATGAAGGGACTCCGTGTACTTGTGTACATTGTCAAACATCTGAAAGTGTGTAACATCTTCATCGATACTACGAGGAAAATAAGGAGGATGGAGGCCTAGTGTGGTCCATGGTGGAGAATGATGCTCGCTCGTAGAATGTAGGGAGTTAGACTGTGCACTGAGTTCCGTAACATGTAGCAAATGAGCTCTTAGTTCCTTCACTGCTTGTTTCGTATGGCCCAAGCTTTTGCCAGTCTGGTAAAGGTGGTAGTGGTAGAAATGGTCGGGTTCTTTGAGTGGGGACACAAGTAGAGCTCTTTGTATGGATGGATTGAGACCATGCTCTCCCAGCTGCAACTGTTCCTCGTCAATCTCATCGGCTGCACTATAGAACAGCTCCTCCATCTGCAGAAAAAAATCCGTCATTACAATATGCAATCAAAGTGTATATAGCTGCGGTCTAAATAGTGTGCAAATAAGTGTTACAATTGTGTCAACTTCATTTCAACCCAAGCTATTATAATTATTACTTGAGAAAAATATATCTCCTTGAGACATAATGACACAATATTAATTAGACACTAGTTGACATGGGAAAGTGCCTCAGAGCAGGTATACTATGGGACTTAGTATACCTGCAATTTACTTAGTATACCTAGTATTCCATTGTCAAGTAATTATATTGTAGTCAAGCGGTTTGCGCATGCGCACTAGTATCTAGACACTGTTTTGTCAGTGTCCATGTGATTTAGAAGCCCTTAGTCACTTGTAGTACCCTTGCTATATACACTTGAAATACTAAATCAGTGCCTTTGGGCTTCTAAATCCCATAGACACCTCCAAAACTAATCATTCTATCTATCCTTGTGTGACTATCAGTAGGTTATATTGGACTCGCCTCACTAGCGACAGTACAGCTGACATTGCCACTCATCCGAATGCATCTAGCCATCTCAACATCCTCATTCTCCGACCTTGTGTTCTCCCAGCACCATGGCAACACGGGACACAGCATCTGCATAGCTCCCCAGCTCACAGCATATCCAGACTCTGAACAATAGCTCTCTCCATCACTCAGACCAAGTTCCTCTCTGTTCTCCTCTGTCGGATACACTGAGCGTCCAATCAAAAGTGGTTCTGAGCTGTTCATTAAAGCAAGTAGTCTCTCAAGTGCTTCAGTGTGTATGTATGAATCATCTTCGACTTTCATGAACCAGTTATACTGACTCGACTTTCTTTCACAAATATCCATCCACATCCGAAATACGCCCTGTCCAGATCTCAACTCTGAACCCTCAAGGGACACGAGAGGTATCTTCTTCTTAGCGGCAAAGTTGATCTCAGTCTCTCCTCCAGGCTGACACAAATAGTACTGAATGTCTTCAACCCCACCACCCCAAGTACGATGTATCGGTAGGACTCTAGTCTGTAAGCTATCACTACTAGTGAGAATATTGTACGAGATGGTCTTTAGTGTAGGGAGGTTGCGAGAAGTGATCTTGGGACGGGGTATTTTTATTTGAGGTGGGGTAGCAACTTCAAGCGATTTTGTACCAAGCTCGTGGTTTAGGAGGATTTCTGGTTCTTCATCCATTGAGCGTAAGGACAGAACAAGAAATGCTGTTAGCAATGTCCCTGTGAAGACACCCAACGTGAAGGGGACAGCAGTGGCTGGTCTGATCTTGTTAATACTTTTAGGGAGAGCCATCTTGAACTGATCTACAGTCACTTTATAGCTAGCTGCATAGCTAGCTGAAGGCATTCCAGTGTCGCTAAGCTTGTCTGCAAGTCCATGTGGGTGGGTGGGGCTCATTTTGCATTGTTGACAAGTTGAGTTAACGATCTTTATACATAAACATTGAGAAAAATTACACAAACAATTTGCAATTTGGGAATAATTACTCCTATACATAGAGATTGTTAATGTCTTTGTGTGATAAAGTAGGCCATTCCAATGCCTATGGCAGCCACTACCATAGCTGCTGTCAGGTAGGGCAGGGGACCCTGTAGAAACGAGCAACACAAGTACATCATAACAACACATCAACAACTGCTTTGTACAGAAAAGATATTTCTACAGTAAATGCATAGTACCGTATTACTAGAATGTTTTGCGAGCATCAAACATTTGCGAACTTTGCGATGGTTGATCAATTCGCAACAATAAAATCCGCAAAACCTAAATTATTACTAGTAAATACACACGATCCTTGCCAGAACGCAATAATTAGATCGCAAAGGGTCCAATTTTCTGCTGATTTGGCTCATTCGCAAAGGTTTTTCACCCACAAAATATTCTAGTAATACGGTAGGAGCACGAACCCATAGCCATTAATTGTACTCAGCAAACTTTAGCTTTCCAATTTAATTTCAGGTCATACATGTATTTCTAAGAGTCATTCCGCGAAAGTTTATACCCTCAAAGTTACCGTATGATTGTGTAGTTAAACTCACCCAGCTAGGAGCTCCTTGTTTAGGCTTGCTCTTGTCGCTCTTAGTAGAAGGTTTCCCCTCCACCATCCGTCTGTACATGGCCTTCTCTTTCTCCTTCATATGGTCTCTCTTCTGCACTGCCCTTGCCAACTCTTGTTTAATGGCTTTCTCCTCGGGATTGATACCAGCTGCCCTTTGGAGCCTCTTGACGGCATCGTCCATCTCACCTTGCTGCGAAAGCACCTGTGAAAAAGACGAGCAATTGATACCAAGTTTGAATGTCTGTGAGGTTGACTAACCTTCCCCGATCGAAAGAGAGCTTTAACATTGTCAGGATCCTTGTCCAGCACATGGCCACAGGATACAAGCACTTCTTTATACATCTCCACCTGTCAACAGACAGGAAAATTCTCAAGTACTATATAATATGCACATCATTAATTTTGTTTGCTAGCCTATTATATATTAACTGTTACTGCAATGGCTACCTTTAGTTGGGCAGCAGCGACATTGTTCCAACACCGTATCTCCATATCTTGAATCTCTTTGCTGCCCTCTCCAGCATGCTGCAGATACCACACCGCACACATTTCAAAGTAATCGCACTTTTTATTGTTGTACAGGGGACGTAGATAAGGTATAGACAAACACATTCTACATAGTAAAGTGTGTACAGTTCCAACAAACCTCTTCAATGTAAGACTTGAGCATCTGTAGTCCCCTAGAATGGAAGATTGTACTGTCACATTGTGAGTATTAAAAGAGGGACAAACAAACCTTTGGTATGAAGTGACTGCTCGGTCGAACTCTTGCCTCTTAAAAAGCTCATTTCCACGAACCCTTTTTTTGTCTCTGTATAGGAAAATACTGTATAGCGCTAAATTTTCGCTGTTTTCGTGGGTTAGCAATCCTCCACGAAAATTAGGTCCACGTAATGCTTAGCTAATGGAAGACACAACGTCCTTTGACCAAATAGCGCGAACTTTATTTAACGAAATGTTTTTAAATTGCAAGAAATTTAAGTGCCTCAAAAATTTCGCGCTATACGGTATCATAAATTGTTTAAATTCTACAATAATCATGTTTGCCTATTAACATGAAAATATACAAAGGACAACATAAGTATGTCATTCATACAACTATTGCTCACACAGCTGCCAGTAGCTCTTCTTGTGAGATGGTCTGATAGTCGAGAGGCCCCAACACCTCCAGCAGTTCCACCTCATACAGCAAAGTGGCGTTTGGGGGCACGTCAGGCTCTCTGCAGGGAGTAAGACACGGGGAGGGGTGAATACTACTCTGAGGGGCATGTGACTTAGATTGATCTATAGAGGGAATTAATCTGGAAAATAAATGAAAAGGACAGACATCCAGGTCCCAAATGAACAGCTAAGTGTACAAAACAACCCCTCAACAACTTTGTTTCCCAAAGGTGCCCGTTATAATAAAAGGGGTTCCACTGTACAGTATATATAGACCTGTAATGTTAATAATGATGGATTCTCACCTTCCACTGCTTCCAAATGCAAATCTTGGGCCACTTTTTACTTCACTAAGTTCACCAGTTTCCATGAGAGTGACGCTAAGGTCCAGTGCTGTGTGTATGTACAGTACCGTTACATATAGTGCTAGAAATGTATGCGCGACACCACCTAATGCTATCTATGCGAGCGGCTAAATTTTGTATCGCACAATTAATCAGAGCATTAGCATTTTGTTTTTGGAGCCTTAAAATTGGCCAAAACACCATAATCTTATAGCTCTCATCCATTCTTTACAACACTATGGTATGCACACAAGAGTGTAACATTACACACTTATTGCCCTGCTCAGGCAATGCCTAGCTTTAATAGCCTATGAACAGGAAAATGTACAGAGCACTACTAGGGCACATGTATGCCAATAGAATGTTTATACAATAGTGAATACCTTGAATGACATCACCATCTCCCACGGTAAACACAAATGTCTTGTGTTTGTCCACCACCTCTCCCGACTCCAGACACCCTCTAGCGGAGACTTTCACACGAGACTGGGGGGTGGGTCTAGTAGACACTCCGCCCCCATTACGAATAACCTGCAGCAAATGAGGATATATTACATATGAACGCTCTGACTGTACGTACGATTGGACCTCTAACTAAGTGAAGTGTGAGCGTGAAACTATCATTTTATAACGAACCTTCTTCATGAGCTGTTGGTTCCCAAGAATGTCGACCCAGTCGTTGTCAAGTGACGCCTCGTCTTTGCTAGAGGTGGGTTCATTGCTAGTCGGCTCATTGCTAGTTGGCTCATTGCTAGTCTGACTCTCAGCCTGTGTAGGTGTTGGGACGATGTCAGGCAACTCTGAGGCTGACAACACACTAGCATCTGATGGTTCTTGGTTGGTGATGGCTTCTCCGTTCATATCCGGCTTAGTTAGAATGCTAGGTGTTTCATCCTCTCCTGTATGCTGCAATGAACTCTCCTCATCTCCAATCACAGACGTAGACATAGCTAGCTAGCAGTACAGTGCTGGGTCAGTTGGTTGAGAGCAAATGCTGAGTCAGAACATACTAGCTGGCTAACGACCCTTTACCAGCTGATTAAAAAGAACAGCCCCACCCCCAAGTTAGTTTGCAGGAAGCTACACCCCAAAACAATGACAAGGCACACCTCATGACCACACTTTGGTAAGTGTTCATATTACTTTTAATTTTAACAATTTATTGTGCTTCGTTGTCTTTGTGTCTCTATCAGATATCAAGTATGTCCTCTGCCAACGCCAGAAGCGATCTCCTCAGCAGTGAAGAGAATGAGACAGTCTTTACGATTGTGGGTCACAGAAAACAGGTAAAAATATTGTGTTTAATAAAATTTGTGGCTAGATAGATAGAATATAGATACATAAATATCTGATATAGCCATTTCATTCCACATGCACACACACACACAGAGCAAAGCAACGGCCGTGGTTCAGATGTTCCATGCTCATCCTGACCGCTCATCTTGGACGAAATTCAAGACCGGAGTGCTCTGTTTCGTGAAAGACAACAACAAAAAGTCCTACTACATTAGACTCATAGACATCACGGTAAGCCGTGTTGCTAGTTACCCTATAAACGTACCTATAAACTGGTTTGTTTGTTAGTTGTGTATGCTATTATGGTTTGTGTATGGTGTATGAATGATATCAAATCTCATCATCCATCCCCAGCCCTCACCCACCCCCCCCCCCCCCCACACACACACACACTCTCACAGGCTAAGGCTGTTGTGTACGAGCAGGAGGTGTACAACCAGTTCACCTATAAGAAGGACCGTCCTTACTTTCACTCCTTCCCAGGAGACGTGAGTTGCCACTTTCAGTATACTTAGTACCGCCACCACAGAAATGTTATAGTATTACGTTTCCTCTGTAAATCGAAGCTCACTAGTATTACACTGCAAGTATTGTCAGCATCAGTTTGCTCTAGTTTCCACCATTTAAGATGCGGTTTTAATTTCTAAACATTTCTTGGAATCATATCTTCAAGTGAAATCTGTTTGAAGATCGCAGTTGCTATCCTCTCCACAGAAATTCATGGTAGGCCTGAACTTTGTCAATGAAGGAGAGGCTACCTTGTTCCATCAGGCTGTCAATAATAAGCTCCAAGAGAAACAAGAGAGAAAGCAGAGCAGTAAGTCACCCCCAGCCACTTGTCTGCTACCTAAAACACACTTGGCCTATCGCCGAACGTTTCTATTATTGTCTCGTTGACTACTACCCACACCCTTGTCACCTTGTACATACTTACAGAGTGTAGACAAATAAGTTTACATGTTCACAAACACAAAGAAAATTGCACCGTATATACACATGTACAGCAAGCCTTACACACTCTGTCTAGAATGTATTACCTTATAAGGATATATATTTGTATCGTGGCAAAATTAATTGCTACATAAGTGTACAGTGTCTTGCATATGTTCAGTGGAACCCACTGACACGTTTTGAAATATTTTGGGAAAAAGTTTTGGCAGAGGTGGCCTTTTTTAGGAGGTGGGGGTTGTACACAAATTATTCATTGGGATCGGGGTGCCTGGCTTTTATTTTGCAGTTGTCTTTTCTTCAAGGGTGGCTGTTATATAAGAGGGTTTCCAATTGTACAGAACTGTTATTAACATTTCCCCTTTGTGTACAGCTTTGAGGAGGCAACCTGGTCCGCAGCCTGGTCCACAGATGATTGGTAAACCCACGACCAACACAGTTTCAGGAGGTGCAGACCCCTTTGCAGGAGGGACCAAGATAAAGCCTAAGTTCAAAGGGACAGGAAAACTGTCTAAGGCTGCAATTGGAGCACCTACTGAATTTCGCCATCTTTCTCATGTGGGCTTCGACCCCACTACTGGAGCATTCGATGTAAGTGTGATTCTTTTGCAAGCAATATTCAAAATTAATAAGAGTGAGATTATTAACAGAACCTCTGTTGTGTAACTATACGCTTTAGACTTAACCCCCCCCCCCCCTCTTTTTCGTTTATAGAGCAGCAACATAGAACCGAAATGGAGGAAGCTACTGGACAATGTAGGGATCAGTGACGAGCAGCTGAAGGATCAAAACACTGCAACGTTTATATACGACTTTGTAGAGAAGCATGGTGGAATCGAGGAGGCTAATCGTCAACTGGATCAGGCCAAGAAGAATAGTAAAGGCCCACCCCCTCCCCCCAGTCGTGGAAACACGTCTCGGGGTGGGCGTGGACTGCCCCCTCCCCCTCCTAGAGTACGTGCCGGTCCCCCGCCTCCTCCGGGAAAAAACTCTGCACCAGCACCCCCACCACCTCCACCAATTGGTGAGTCCTGTTACTATGTATAACTTCACTAAATAACCAACGTAGCTACCGTATAGCGTGTAATTTTCGTGGGGCAAATATTCGTGGTTTTCGTGGTTGGAGGTCTGACCACGAATATTTTACTCACGAATGAAGCGACCTTGCCTACCTTTACCTGCAGTGCAAGCAGCAACCACGAAAATATTACCCACGAAGTGTCTCAATATTGCTGAACCACGAATATTTTGTCCCCCGAAAATTACCCGCTATACGGTATTATGTATAGTGTCAATCATTCCTAGACTGAGTACGCCCTGTACGTTACTGTTGGTTTACATGTATCTGCTCCCAGGTGCTCCCGCCCCACCCCCTCCCCCACCTGTTGGAGGCGGACCCGGCGGACCCCCTAGACAAGCACGCACTTCTGCTGGTGGACCGCCTCCTCCACCGTTACGTGACAATAAGCCCTCTCCTGTTGCCGCTCCGGCAGGTCCTGGTCGTGGTGACCTCTTGGCCAGTATTCGAGCTGGGTTCAGCCTGAAGCCCGTGGAGGTAAAGGATCATCAATGTTTAAAATAACTATTGACCTTTTTCTGAGGAAGTATTGTTTTAATAACTAAAGTCTACTCGCGTTGTCACTGGTTACAATGCTGTACATGTGAGCCATTAATACACTTGCCTACATTATTATATACATGTAAAATGTACATGACATACACACACTCCGACAGGATCAGGACGAGTTGAGTCCCGGTGGTGATGGTGGGGATGGCGGGCTGGACGGAATGGCTGGGGCTCTGGCTAAAGCCCTCGCTGCTAGGCAACAGGTCATTCAAGGAAGTGGTGAGTTCTATGCGAGTAATGCACACATTTCGTTGGCCACACACGAGACTGATAGTTATTGTCGGTGGTTAGTTTGTGTATTGTCTTGTCTCTAGCTTAGTATGCATTAATGAACATGATGTTCTGGCATTGCCTGACAATGCAGTTTAACATGAAGGGGGGGGGGGGTTCCCAAGAACTTGGGAGTAAAGGGTTGACTTACTGGCATGTACACATGTATGTAGAAGCTACTTGTCACTTCTATGCTGTTCTTTGTATATATACAGATGATGAGGATGATCGTGAGGATGATGATGATTGGGATGACGATGATGATGAGTGGGGATCACCTTGACCAGAAACTGATGTGAAATTGATTTAAATTGATTCAACTGTGTTTACTATATAGGTAGGTAGATTCCCCACTGTTACAGTAGCCTATTGAGGTAGTGTCGTTGATTTGTTGTCAAATAATGTGATTGACAAAACAGTATGTTGTTGTACTTTAAAATGATTTCAATTTCCTACACTGACATTATTAAAAGCTGCAGCGAGCAGTGCATGTCTGTAGTAGTCTATAGCTAGGGTTACAGTTACCATGGCTGGACCAGTTAGTGTGTACAGTGATCTACTGACCAGAGAAGAAAATGAACTACTCTTTAGCATGCTGGGTGCACGTGTTCAGGTACATTGATGTGTTGTGTGTTAGTATAATTATATACTTACATTAACATGTGGGATGCTTTGCATATTAGATGGATTGTACAGATCAATGAACCTAAAAGCTGCATACAACATACTTATATCCTATCGTAAAATCCCTTGCAGTGTAAGGCCACTGCTGTTGTACAGATGTTCCATGCTCACCCTAATCCAGCCTACTGGACTATGTTCAGAACTGGAGTGATATGTTTTGTGAAGGACTACCATAGAAGAACATATCAGATACAATTGTTTGACGTTCTAGTGAGTTCATCAAGTTGGCTTCACAGCATTTTACGTAACCTCATCCCCTCAGGCTGGGGATTTGCTGTTTGAACAAGAGCTGTACAAGCAATTTGTCTATTGCAGGGACTGCTCATACTTCCACTCGTTTCCTGGAGACGTAAGTTAATTATTTTCAGTGTATTGATTTTCACAGCTATCCATTCAGTAAGAAAATCTATTTACACTCTATTCCCAATAAAATTATTGACACTATTGTTCGTTTTTCCTGTTTGCAGAGTTTCATGGTTGGTCTAAACTTTGCTGATGAGGCAGAGGCCACCTCATTTTGCCTGGCAGTGAGTCGCAAGCTGAAACCTGGAAACAAAAAAGGTACACACATATAATTATTACAAGGCAATACACCTCAAAATGGAGACATTTAATTAAGTCCTTATTTCAAAAATTCCAACTCAACTTTACGCTACACTGATATCCCCTTGCAGCTAAGCGTCCTGTAGTGGACGTACATGTACCTGTACCCCAACAGCACCGTGCTCGTAGCCAGACTATTGTGACCGGACCTCCGTCAATGGGAGGGGACAGACGTAAATCAAGACGGATCAAGACCAGAGGACCAGTGCAGAATGCACCTCGCAAGGAGGCTCATCAACTCGCCATGATTGGATTTGACCCTGAAACTGGAGTGTTCAATGTGAGTTCACGATTGCTACAATGCCGCGATAGCTAACGTCAGTATTCCTGTTCCTCCTCAGAGTCATAGAATCCACCCCAAGTGGTTACAACTGTTGGACAGTGTGGGAGTCACATTGGAGCAGCTGAAGGATATACGCACAGCGTTGTTCATTACTGAGTTTGTCGATAAGCACGGTGGTATAGAGGAGGCCAACCGCCAGCTGGTAGGAGCTGCAAGAACACCACCCCACTCTCCTGTCAGGTCTAGAGCAAAGTCTGTGATGGTACGACGAGGGAAGTCGTACAGGGGGCGTGGCCAAAGACCCCCCACACAGCACTCTCCACCCCCTGTTGGCATACCGGCTCCACCCCCTTTACATTTAAGTGCACATTTACGTGAGTCGTTATAATTATTACAGATCGATAGTTTCTTTCATCACTTTTATATATTCAGATGTTCCGGCTGCCCCTCCCCCTCCAGCAGTGGGTGTGTCTATTCCACCCCCACCCCCCATACCTTCCATCATCAGTGAGGGATCTGTACCTGTGGCAGTAGTGAAGGGTGGTCTATTGGCGGACATAGAGGCTGGATATCGACTGAGACCTGTGGACACTAGCAAGAGAGAGGGTCGGGAGAAGACCCTCACTGGAATGGCCGCTGCACTGGCCAATGCTCTGAACATGAGGAACAGAGTGATGCAATTCAGTGGTGTGTATATGTACATACATTGTACGTGTGTTGGTAAAATTAAAATGTTGATTCCAAAACAGCCTATACTATCTAGTCGCATGTATTCTCACCATGCAAATCACACTTTATAATTATTAACTATTTCCACATGTATAGATGAAGAAGATGATGATCAGGAGGCAGTAGACAACGACGACTGGAACTCAGACTAGCTAGTGTATAATAGTGTTAATTATGCTTTACTAACAGTGGACAGACATGATGGAGTATTCCATAAGTGAATGAATAAAAAGTTTCAGCATTTATATTAAGACACAAACAACTACTACATGTGTATACACTAAAACAGTCACAAACAAGCTACATGCACAAGTACATTCAAGTCTATAGATTGATGCCGATCAACTGAAGCTGGTGCCGAGCTGTAGCGTGTGTGCGTGTGGGTGTGAAATGCTGGTAATAAATTGCACAGTTCGTACTTAATACGTATATATACTAATTTGTTAATCACTGCATGAGAGTCTATAATGCATGCAAAGCTTTGTACAGAGGAAACACTTCTAACGGCCACCACAGAAGATCAACTGCAATATAAAAGCCACGCAGGCACCCAGGTCCCAAATAAGCAATTTACAATTGTGTACAAAACAACCCCTCGATCAACAAAGGCCATTTTTATACAATGGTTCCACTTATACTTTCTACAACTGCACCACGTGCACAAAATGAGATTAGCTAGACAGCTACTGACAGTTAGCGTGTGTACAGTATATACAACGCACATTGATTGCATCCATCTCCTCTTCACTGAGTGGTTTGCGGCCGTAGCTGGCCGGGGTGGTGGGTAGTGTGGGTGTGGTTGGGGGAGGGACTGATCTTGTCGACTGGTACTTGTCCAGACTCAGTGGCAACAAAGCTGGGGTGGGTACATTGACAGCAGAATATACAGTAATGTAGCTACAGCATGCGATTTGAGTTATAGCATTGTAAATCAACAGCCTGACATTATCATAGGTAGTCCGGGGGCCAGACCTAATAGCTCGGGGGCAAAATCAAGAGAGCTAGGATTAGGTTTGGAGACTCTTGCAGCATTTCCGTGTGCTCTAGCGGAATTTGGCTAGCATTCCAAGAGCACACGGAAGTGCTGCAAGAGTCTCCAGACCTCTTTCTCTGTTCCCCCTCCCCCCTTTGAGAAATGTCTGGCCTCCAGACTATTACCATAGTACCATACCCAACCCTACGCAAGCGTCTAGGGTTTGGCTGCCCAACTAATGTCATATAAGCACACTGTTATAGTAATTTTAGCTCCTTTAACAATCTCATCATAAACAACCAAGCAATAACATCGAGAAGATTAAGAAACTGTAACTTACGCTCTCCAGTTGGTGTTCTCCTGGCTGGGAAGGTGATAAGTGGAGTCCTGCTGTTGTGTAAAGACATGGTGGAGTTAAGCATTCTCGCACACACCCTGAGAGATCGCATCCCTCCAGTCCAGCTCATTATCAATCACTCTATAACAGCTTAAATCAGACAAGCATGCAGAAGAGAAGCTTTACATGACCAAAGAAATACTGTGCTATTCCAAATAGTGCACAATGGGCGGAGCCACGCTCACTGCACTTTAACCTTTGAAAGTGGGCGTTGTCACACTTGGAACTTGGGGAGGCCGGCCGGGATGGATGGCAAGTCACAAAAAGGTGAGGAATATAAATTGAGTGCATGCAGTAACTCATATTGTCCATGCATGCAGGCAGCTATCCCAAGAGACTGGTGGCATCCAGCTATCTCCTGGAGCTTGTCCCTGATGTGCAGGTGTGTGTCTTGCTTTAGACTTGCAAGCCGTCACTGTTGCACGGCGAACAGTACACTGATCAAACTCCTTGTAGAGACTCGTGCAACATTTGCCACGATATTTGTGGCAACTGAAGTGGCTAGACCGCATGCGGTTACCACAATATCATTGATAGTGACGTATCACTAGAAACTAGGTATCACATGCAGTATACTGACGTCACGAAAACTGCAGCCACTTAGAATCTTATCTGATATGCTGACTGTGCAACACAAGTCTCTACACAGAGTTGAGTTTGACCAGTCTACTGTTCGCCGTGCAACAGTGACGGCTTGCGAGTTTAAACTTGCCTGAGGTGTCATAATTATATTATGTCATTGTGTGTATCTGTGGTGTACGTGTTCCTGTAGCAAACTGTGGAGAGTATTCGGTCTCGTGTGCACTTAGAAGGCCTCTCGTCTCAGTACCAGCTGTCCTCTAGACCCGAGGAAAGCGGCCTTGGAAGCAGACAAGGTATCAAAATCAGCCTGATAATGCTGGGCTATAGCCATTAATATTAGTTATTCTTCCCTGTAGACTTGGCTCCTGTGACACAGTCACTGCATTGGGGAGGAAGGGACTCCATACGAGACAAAGAAGATCCAACTCAGCGATTCTCACCAGCCGTCATGACAAAATCTCGTCTCTCCCGTTCCAAGAAACGGCCTGCTCCTGAGTTCACCCATGATGTTGCCATGCCCATTAAAGATAATGTGATTTTTGACGAGTCCCCCGTTGCCCCAGGGGTGCCGGTGGTATACCGACTACCAGAGGAGAGAACCGCTAACCCAGACCGGTTGAATCTAGACAGACGACACCTGACAGTATGTCCAATATTGGAGGGAGAAGACAAACTGAGACTGCTAAATCTTCAGCACAATGCTATTACTAGGCTGCAGAATTTATCTAATCTCAGACGGCTAGTATTTTTGGACTTGTATGACAATTTGATTCACGAGATCTCTGGACTGGAGGGTCTGCTGTCACTGAGGGTACTTATGTTAGGCAAGAACAGGTGAGGACCGGGGTAGCCTTGTTGTATTATGACTGACGTTTGTTTCTACTTGCTGGCAGGATTCGTAAGATCTCAGGGCTGCAAACGCTTATGAAGTTGGATGTTCTCGACCTGCATGGAAACATGGTATGCATGGCAATGTATTGCATGTGTGTATTGATCTATTTACCCACCCTCAGATTCGATATATCGAGTGTCTGAACCACCTCACTCATCTGCGAGTGCTCAACCTAGCAGGGAATGACATCACCTGTGTCTCCAGCCTGGCCGGATTGCAGGTACTGGCTGAGCTCAACTTGAGGAGGAACAGGATCACACATGTGGTACGTACTTGACTCACTCTGTTCACTAGGGTCTGTGGTACAAAATGTATGTACTGTATGACTATAGGAATTTTTGGATGTACTATAGCTGTGAGGTATTGCCAAACTCACACTGTGTTTGTTTTTTTAAGAAACCAACCTCCTATAGTTAGGCTATTTCTTGAAAGTTGAGGTTATGCTTATAATTATTTCCCCTGTTAGTATGAGATCGATGAGCTACTCAATCTGCAGAGGCTCTTTCTCAGTCACAACCTCATTCAAAGGTAAAAGAGTTTTAAGTTGCACCAAATTATTTGTTGAGAAGTACCAATGGTTCTGTAACTCTTAAAACGTTGTGTGTTTCGTTTAGATCTTCAGCAACTATTATAACCCTCTCAGTTTTGACGATGTGAGTTGTCTGAGTGGGTGTGACAGTTTGTCTGAATTGACACTGGATGGGAACCCTCTGGCCAACGCCCCCGACCACCGACCATCAGCCATCTTCCATGTCAGCCACTTGAGAGTCCTCGACCAAACACCTGTCACGGTAAGTTTGGAACAGTATAATTATTTTATTGGTTCACTAGGTGAATATTTATGACTGATTGCACGAATTTTTACAGTGTCGTATTACATCGCAACCACCCTCACACAACCCACACGCCTCACACAACCGCCCCCATCACAGGAGGAGGAGAGAGATGATGCATTGGCTGCGGCTCGAGAGGAAGAGGAGAGACTAAAGGAAGGGAAGAAGTTGGCCCAGCGACAAGAGCACAAGGAAGCAGCCGTATCTGCCATCAGAAGAGCCTGGCAGAGCTCACACAAGCTACCCATGTGAGTACGTACTATATCCACTATACAGATCTTTCTTGCTTCCATTCAAGCTTCTTTGTAATGTCGACCATTTCAATATTGCTTACAATGTTTTTAGCTATATTTTGTAGCTTACAGTTGTATTTCCTTCTAGTGTACAGTTGTATAATGCTTCTTTTCTAGCTTTGTTTGGCCCCATGCGGCAATATATACGATACCTCGTTCCATGCACACAGGTCTAGTTCTCTAGCACTCTCAGCGAGCACTCACAACTTTGCTGGTCGAGTAGACTTGCTTAAACAGTCTCGAGCCAGCCTTCATCGATCCTCATCTCTCCCACAACTCCTTCCCACCTATTTTGTGGATCTAGACAGTTCTTGTTTATACTTGTATGGTGAAGGGGCGCTGGAGAGTCTGCAGGACACTGGTGGACACACCCACTCTCAGTCTGTGGACGAGATACAGTTCCACTACATTGAGTTTGAGGAGTTGGCGCCCTTCCTTGCTAAAGTATCAAGAAACTACCCTCTTGTCAGAGTAAGTTTGGACTATCACTACCATTGCTGACTGATTATACTCTGTGTGTGTATGTAGCTGATTAAGGGTTTGACATTCTACATAATTATTGTAACCACGATTTTGTAATTTGCTGAATGCGTTTACATGGCTACCACTCAAACTCCCCATGCATGCTATAGTGACAGTAGGATAGATGTAACTACACGCACAGGTTGTATACTATAGCGATTATGTTCACACAACACTTGCTAACCACCCTCTCCCACACACACAGTCATTGACACTGGAGTGCACCAACTTGTGTAGTCTAGAGCAACTCAATGCACTTTCCCTCCTCACCACACCCCTACACACCCTCACTGTCACCACCCACGGCAACCCAATCACTGGCCACCCCCTCTTCCGATCCTACCTTCTCTATCGGCTGACACACTTGGGCCTAACGTGTGTGTGTGGGGAGGGGGTGGGAGACGCAGAGCTTGTACTGGCCGAGCAGTTATTCGGTAACCTGGGTCAGCTGACAACATCACAACTGTCGCAAGATAGACTCCTGGGACTTATCAGCAAGCACAGGTGAGTGTATGGTGTGTGTGAAACTGAACTAAGATGTCACAGCCATAGAAGTGTGTGTGTGTGTGTGTGTGAAACTGAACTAAGATGTCACAGCCATAGAAGTGTGTGTGTGTGTGTGTGTGTGTGTGTGTGTGTGTGTGTGTGTGTGTGCGTATGTGCATGCGTGTGTGCGTGCGTGCGTGGGTGGGTGTGTGGGTGTGTGTGTGTGTGTGTGTGTGTGTGTGTGGTGTGTGTTGTGTGTGCGTGCGTGTGTGCGTGTGTGCGTGTGTGCGTGCTTCATGCATATTTACACTCTTGCCTGTCTGTTACAGACCTACGCCATCGAAGAAAGTCCCTCTAACCTCTAGAACTGCCAAGAGGTGACTTACACAATGATAAACAAATATGCGTGTGTTTTACTATGATTTGTATTATACGTACACTCTGTGTTTTGGTTAAGTATAAAGTACTTTCCATCTTTGATTGTAGGGGCACTGTACTCCCTGTGTGTCAGGAGCCGTTAAATCGAGTAGCCCTCCACAACCACTCCCATCTGCCACACCTAGCAGACACGGCACATCAAGAAAGACGATTGGCTGCTCAGAACTTTTGCTCGTCACTTCTTTCCTCCACCTTACAGGCTCACCAGAAGCTGGAGAATTTCGAGCGTCTTTGGCCAAGTGTGATGAGGGGATTGGTACAGAGGGTACTGAGGGAGTTTGGGAACATTGACCAAGAAATGAGAACTTTGTTGGAACAGTTGTGATAGCTAAAAATGATTATTTTGTTTTTTCAATTTGAATTGGTTTCTGTTCTATTCAATGCACTGTATATTTTTGATGAGATGTACTTATAACAAGGTTCATGAGATTGATGCAGACGTTGACGGAGTACGTGATATGCATGATTTATAAGCCTATATTGAATAAATGACACAGAGTACCGGTAATTATCATTCAATTCCCATGTGTAAATTTGGGATCGGAAAGCCATATAATTATATCCCTTAATTAGTTTAACGGCAAATCCAATAAGAGGTGCATGTACGTGTGGTGTTACGTTTCAAGACTATGGCCCTATAATTATATTAAATCCCAAAACACACAATGTGATATCTAGATCATTAAAGGAGAGTATAATAATCATTAGATCAATCCAGGCATATAAAAATGAATGAATAATTCATTGGTCAATTAAGTCTCGAGTACATAGTACATTAATCTCGGGTAGTCCATTTCTCTTCCTCTCTTTGTTAGCGTCCCTGAATACTGTCTCGATACAGAATCTTAGGTGGCCGGGTATCCACAATACTGTCAGTTCAGAGCAGTGGGTGGTTAGATGTCTGGCAAGCGTCTTCATTCCATCTTCTGTTATTGAGTCATTACCCCAAATGTACAGTGTTTTAATCTTGCTGATCAGTCCAGTTGATAGCTCCTCGATACTCTGATCAGTCAGTTTACAGGAATTCAAGTGCAATATTCTCAGAGTCTTATTGACTGCAAGTCCAGCAGCAATGTGACGACAGCTAGTCACTGTGTTACCATACAAATAAAGATGTTCGATGGAATTGTTTGTATTCAGAAGTTGATAGAGGGCAGCTCCATTGTCGTCTGATATTGTTAGTGAGCAGATGCCCAGGTCCAGGCTCTTTATTGATGTGTTAGTTGACAAGGCCTCACAGAGATTCTTCAGCTCAGTGTTACCAATAACATTGTATGACAAATCGAGGCTTTCAAGAATAGTGTTTGTGTTTAGTAGACGAGGGATTGCTCCGTGATCGTCGAGAGATAGTGAGCAGTTGGAGAGATCAAGACCCTTTAATGATGTGTTAGTTGACAAGGCCTCACAGAGTGTGCTAAGTCCACTGCTGCCAATGGGATTATGAGACAAATTCAATTCAGATATTGAACTAGTGTTCTCGATAATCTCAGCAATGTGGTGTATCCCTTCTTCTTGAAAATCATTTTTAGAAAGATTAAGACTAATCTGGGAGTGAGAGTGTGAACACTTGGAAAGTCCTCGAGCCAGAAATTTGCAGCCTTGGTCACCAATAGAGCAACTGTGGAGGCTAAGTGTGAATCCATTACTGGTGTTGGAACAAGCTGATGCGAAATATCCAACAGAGAGGCAGTCAATAGGATTCATTGTAGTGTTATCAAGATCTATATTGTGATTAAGAAGATTAGCCACAAACACACACAGTTGCAAGTCTTCAGCTTCGTACAAACAATTGATGAGGGACAACAAAAGAGGCTTCGGCTCACCATACCACACAGCCTTCTCTTTCTCAGTTTTGACAATCTTTCTGACCAGATCAAAAACAGTGGCTGGAACTGGACACAAGAATCGAGGTAGCAAGCTGAGGATTGGTCTACTAGTACTCAGTTTGGTAATACCAGCATAAAACTGGAAGACTGCACTGAATCGAGGATTCCCAAACAGCTTCTGGAAGACAGAAATTTGTGTTTTGGAAGACATGAGAGAGATGTGGATTGCTGCTAGTAGCTCTTGAATAGACAGGTGGAGAAAGCAGTAGTAAACCAGATGACCATCGCTAATGATACTGGGAACAGTTTGTAATAATCCAATGTTTGAAATCTCCTTCGTAATGTGAAGAGCGGCTAAATCACTGTCAGAAAATGTCCCTTTGTTTTTTTCAATCCCATGATATGCAAGTTGACACATTTGTACAGTCTGCGTTCTGATTTCTGAGGGCATTGAGTCTGGGGATGTGATGTCTCCCACAGGAGTGGTCTTCCCCAACCTATCCTGGAGGTATCTCTTGAGAGAGTTCTGGACAACTGATGTAAATATCCCGTGGTTGGATGTGGGGAGTGAGTGGTTGTCAGAAAGGAAGCAATTAACGACAATGGAAGCATTGAGGGGGAGGTAGCAGCTACCTTCTACCATTGGGTTCTCTCGAATTCTCTCCAGTAGAGTCTGCACAGCTTGTGAGTCACCTTCCAGACACTCGGTGAAATATTGCTCTAGTTGATGTGGAGTGAACCCCAACACCTCCACCCTGGACGAGACTAGTGGGTGGAGCTCAGCCGAAGATGATGGTCGAGATGTTACAATCACAGCTGATTCGTGTAGCGGACTTTCTCGTGACATGTCTGGTCGGATTAGTTTGTTGATGATTGAGTCTCTAGGGAGGTAAGAAGGAAGCTCATCCCATCCGTCCAGCACCCACAGTACACCTTTGCCATACAGTGACATAATTGCAGTCTCTGTTTCATTAGCCATCGCTTTGTTTGTGCAGGGAAGTATGTCAGAAATTGTACTGGCGTCTCTAACAAGTGGATCTCTCAGTCTCACGAGGATTGCAATATCAAACTCTTGAAACAGTTTCCCCTTTGCCCACTCCTGACAGATGTGTAGAGCAAGGGTGCTCTTGCCAGAGCCGGGAGCTCCTTCAATCAACACAAAGTTTCTTCTTCTATCTCTAATCTCCGAGAATATGTTAATCAAGTTAACTGGAGTTTTTTGAAGTAAAATATCATCGATTTTTCCTGTGATTGATAGTCTAAAATATTCATCATCGATTCTTCCTCTCTGTATTTTCTCCTTCTGGATCATTGCCAGTTTGAACACTTTGTTTGTTGGGACGGGAGACCATTGTGTGGCTGATGTGGATATGTAGCGACTTTGTAGGTAGTCCCTGTACGAGGACAGCTTGTGGTTCAGCAGGACCCTCTCTCGGGAGGGGGGACACGAGGTGGAGCCTGGAGAGGAGTAAAAGTCATGGTATAGTATTCAGAATTAATGATGTTGTTATATGCATGTGTATTCAGAAGGAGTCCAGCAATCACATACATATACTGGTATGGTAATTACACTCTCACATTTGTCAGACAAGTACTTGCACACTTGAACAGCAACGTTTTCTTTGAGCAGGGAGAGTATGATGAGTAGCAGAGCTTGGAAAGTGGCGTCTAGTCCGTTGGTCAATATCCAGTATTTCAGAGCCAGCAACATTCCTGCCAGAGTGCCGTCTACATATGCTCTAGTCCTCACGTCAGTTTGTTCTCCAGGTAAGAGCTCTAGTTTTTCAAGATAGCCTTTGTGAACATTATCGAAACATGCTGCTAACTCGGGTAGATCTGGTTCCTTTATTACAGTATTGAGCTGCTCATCAGTTAGTTTCATTTCCGTCTTCAGATCATCAATTGTGAGCTCTGAGGGGATTCACAATAAATTATAATGCGTGGTCTACAGTTTGGTAGGCCTATAGCCTATAGTATAGGGGTTGGTGCTCGAGATATTTAACCTATTTACAAGCTTAAGTACGTTAAGCTATTCTTTTATGCTCAAGTTAACAGCCTATTAATCGCCTACAGGAAATTAATATCACACATTTTTCCTCCAAAGCATGCACTACATAGACCCCATGTACGTCATATCAAACTATAAATAATGGCCACATAACTCTAACCATAGATAAAAGAGACAAATGATAGGAAACACTTAGCGCCTCGAAAGTTTCCCCCGGGATTCATTCGAGGCCGCCTACTGTACATGGAAAAAATGGCCAAAAACACAAAAAAGAGACAAATGATTGTCTTACTGTCAGTGTGAGAACCCTGCTGCTAAACTTTTACTTCTGTTTAATACTTGAGGCTATATGACACACAGTACACTAATTATATAGGTTGTTCTAGCTGTATTATTGGTACAAGAAACATCCTAAGTAGTGAAAGCAATGTTTCTGTACCTCTAGCTACTTAGCAATCCCAAAAAAGTTTCTGTTATATCCAAATGATACCTAGTATAAAGGGACATTAAATTGAAGTGGTAGGGAGACTTGGAAAAGTCTGAATTTTTCAAAACAGCCATAGAGCGGTTGCATCGCGCGTCATCCACCCACGCACAAAAGTTTTTGGAGGACAACCTCCAAAAACACAGGTGTAAACAATGTAAAAGTACACGAAGAACTCGACACCATTTGGCACAGTAGAACTATGATCCAGGATAGAGAGTGCTCTAGTATTGTAACTGTAAGTCTACCTTAGCTTACAGAGAAGGCTGAGGTGAGAAACGTGCATGCATCATGATGTACAAACTATGGAAATCCATTGAAATTCACTAGCTTTTATTCTCACACATTTATATATATCTCAGTACAAAAATAAATTGTCAGGTTTTCCTTTGCTTGGTTCTTGACAGTGTACTAGCTGAACAAGCTGAGCTCTGTGTGAAGATGGTTACCATAATTATGTTCAAGTCAAGAGGATGTAGGAGTGCCCGATCATGCCAGGCATCGATCATTGCTGGCTGGGAGGATTGTGTGGGACACAATCACCACAATATTAAATTAATGTAAGTGCTCTTTGTGTACTATGCTGTAATTACAGTGCCAACTCTGACTGAATGCCATTATTTAAGTCCTCCAACGGTTGCTGTAATTAAAAGATGTGATGTCAGGCCCAAGGCAGTAGGTTTTTCTTTTATTATGTACATGCATTTGATTCGTACCGTAGAGCTGCTGTAAAATACAGAGACAAAAAATCAAACCGTATATACAGTATAGATCCACTGCATACTACTAAAAGATTGCACTCAACACTATAATATAACATTTTTGGGAAGTTTGTAAGCTGTAAACTACACTTAACTGCACACTCAGTTTGAGGTGGTAAATTCAAAAAAATAAGTGTAACAGTTTCCTTTGATAGAGTGGTGCGGGGGCCATTGTTTACCTGTTACACTTAGCTATACATGTATCTCAAGTATTATTCTATCTCAAGTACTTTTTTGTCTAAGTATATACACAGTTGAGTTCAAGTAGATGTGACCTTTGCTTGTTCATCATTCGTTCGTGGTTAATTCTAAAGTATTATTATGTCTGGCTAAATTATGTGTGTTGTGCAAGGCGCTGACTATGGTATTCAATAGAGGAGATAGGGCATGCACATGCAGGCATGTGCATGCCCTATCTCCTCTATTTATAGCTTAGGTTTGCAGGGGTGGCAAAATAACAGCTGAAAATTTTTACAAAAAAAGGTCAACTGTTATTTCATATCCGTGATCTCGTATAATTATACAGTATATACCTCCTTTGAGTGCTCATGATTACATAATTTCTCCCACACAGAGAATGATGGAGACAAGAGTCAAGATAAAATTGACATTGATGTCATGTGTCAGTACATGTATTAGTTATGTGCTCAGTGTACATACCTTTACCGACATCGTCTCTGGTCTCTGAAACATTAAATTATGGGTTGAGCAATTAATGAATGTTGGTTGACTCAAGATTGACAAAAAAAAGAGTAAATAACAACAAAAAAACACTGCATCTCTTATTAATTATTGAGCTTAGAAGATGACAGAAGCAAGCATCCAAATCTTTGTATATACCATATCATCGAGAGGAGCACACCCTGTTATGTGTTGTATGTGCATACATCAGAAGGTAATCCGAGTACAAAAGTACACTATATGCTCCCCTGCCATTTGATCATTTAGATGTACTGTGTATGTACTTCATATAAAGCTGCTGCTGACTAGATCTAAAAGGCAGCTAGCAGATTTTGCCAGATATAGACATTGATCTATTCATGCACTCCTGATCCATAATTTTAATATGATAATTTATAAGCATGAGAGCTTACATCAAACTCATTTCCTCTGCAGCAGTTCAGGTAGGGGTCCTTTGATCGTCTATAGCTATTAACGTTGCTTAATTCGCTTTCTCTGCTAAGAGAGCAAAGCTAAACTGAGAGTTCTGTGCAGCCTAGCCGCCATGTAAATTTTCGGGAGGTTGTCCTCCAAAAACTTTTTATGACGTAATGCGATGACGTCGATGCAACCGCTCTATAGAAGTAGTTTTCCTGGGGGTTTGGGAGCGAAACACGGGCTGTATCTTAGCTTAGATCATGTTTGTCATAAATACTGCAATCTGATTGGTTAGAGGAAATGTTCTATCCAATTTAGAAAATCATGTACTTCAATAGAAAATCATGTACTTCAATAGAAAATCATGTACTTCACTTAGAAAATCATGTAGCAAAGATTAGATAAGAACATTCAAATCTGATTGGCTAAATACTCATGGTTGCTATGATCTAAAATGCTTAGACACTGTTTAGGAAGTTTCCACATGATTTAGAAGTCCTCAGGGCTAGTAGAACCCTCACTGCGTTCGGGATACTACAACCAGCCCTTTGGGCTTCTAAATCATGTAGAAACTTCCTAAACAGTGTCTAACTATTATTCAGTGTATGTATTTTATACGCAGCTTATGGGATCACGTGATCCGTTTCCTATCCTTTTATCTATGCATCTAACCATAGATACATCTATGATCTAACTAAGAAAAGATCAAAATCAAGGTAGACTAATGGCATAATTATAATCATTCTCTCAGGGCATTAC
Organism: Halichondria panicea; assembly: GCF_963675165.1. NCBI lineage: Eukaryota > Metazoa > Porifera > Demospongiae > Suberitida > Halichondriidae > Halichondria > Halichondria panicea. The sequence continues at coordinate 1,810,080 of NC_087383.1, forward strand.
CTTGATTTTGATCTTTAGTGGCCATTTCAACAGTGAGGGTTTGACGCTAGGCAAGAAAAAAGTTTTCCATTCGATTCCAGATTGATGTTTATAATTAATAATTTTTGGAAACATCCACTTTGATCAAGTGAGTGGGTGTGTCCAATTTTGGAACATGTAAATCAACACCACTCAACAATTTACAAACTGAATGGCAGCTCTACAGTAGCACACTACACACTAACTTAAAGCAGTATTAACACTACAGTCTCTAGTCGTCTTTCTTAGACTCTTCAGACGTGAAGGATTCAACGGTATCCTTGGCTTTCTGAAGTGTGGCTAGGTCAACGTTTCCCACAGCATCCTTGGCAGCAGAAGCAACTGTAGAGGTGGAGTGAACAATGTAAAGGGACTGTTTTCATAATAATCGCATGTTGTCCTATTATTCACTGTGATGCGTACAGTGATTAATCGCGTATCAGTAATTGCACGTCGTCATTAAATGACGTGCAATTACTGCCTTGACGACCACATGTTCGAATAACGGCCGCGGCTAATTTTTTTTACTGAAACTGCAGCTAAAAATGTCCTTAAAACTGCATCACAAACGATTAACAATCAATAGCATGGCTACTTGTGCAATAAGGGATTAATAGCACTCATAACAAGTACTGGCAAGGTTAATAGCACTCGGCTACGCCTTGTGCAATTAGTATCCTTGCCATTGCTTGTTACTCGTGCTATTAATCCCATATTGCACTCTTAGCCATACTGTTGGTTATAATTACTTTAGATACAGTGACAGTGATTGTGCAAGAACAAAGTGATATCATTATTGTGGTAAAATAATTATTAATCTGAGAAATAAAATAACCATGCCAACAGACCACCCTGCTGTGAAGCATAGGAAGCTAGTTGACCTTTCAATACACACAGGAACTACTCGCAGCATAATAATACCTAAAACCCAGACAAATACAATGATACAGCGATACAGGCCTATGTTACAGGATACTTCCAACAAATGTCAATATTGAGGTTTCTACAGAAGCACTACTGTTACATTATTATACAGCACATCAATCCAAAGTACGTTGTGAAGCTTCTCCTAAACCAACAGTTACCCAACACCCCCCACACACAGCCCTAGAGTATGAGCCCTGAGGTGTTGCCTACCTGATTTGCCCGCATCCTTGGCAAGCTGTGTGGCAGAGTCAAAGGCTGCATCCAGTGTTTTCTCGTGTTTGACCACAAACGGCCTGATAATCTTCTGATAGATGAACATAGAGCCGTTGTTGGCAATGGGCATCATGCACCAGATCAGGAATCCACACTATAAAGGGGTAAGAGGGTCGGGACTACATTTACACCGGGAGTATATGGCAGCAACAACATTTTTTGGTGGAGCGTGTATACTACAGAGCCCTGGAGCTTGATAAATTGTGTGGAAACATGGGTCAAACATGAACAGTTTTGTATACAAATTAAGGATTGCGTAATCTAAGCTGTGTTTAATGGTTTAAGAACAGTTCCCAAAGGAATTGTACACACACACACACACACACACACACACACACACACACACACACACACACACACACGTAGTACACACCTTAGCCAGGAAGTAGAAAGGTAACCATGACAGGAACATGTCTGTAAAGTACTCGGCAATACCAAAGGCAGAGTACACCACCCAGTAGGTCAGCCATTGTGTGTCGTCATCCTTTTCAACAGAGTCAATAGCCTTGCATCTGCACACAGTCACATCACACAGTCACATCACAGTACACACACACAGTAAGGTTTAACACTAGCAAGCATAACACCAAAGCCACTACTGAAACCATTCCCTACGTATTTTAAGCAGGCAATCGCAGCTCTACACGACACTAAGGTATTACAAAGAGGAGGGGGGGGGTACACAATTTATACGTGAAGGCTGCACGTTTTCGTAACGTGAGTGATTGGGATACTCACGATTTGTAGGCAGGGTAGATGAACCCGAGTAGATTGACAATAAGTCCAGCACCGTATCCAATCACCAGGTACACGCACAGAAACAAAATCAAGCCTACAAAAACAATCAATTTCATGATTTTCTCCAAGGGTCATGCAGTCATAATAGGCAACGAAAGGTCAATCATACCCAATACATAGTCGTAATTGTACGACACACTTGCTACAATACACTAGGTCTGAGCATTTGTACAGTATATGTACCATAGAACATGTACTCTCTCTTGACTTTCGTAGTGCCCTCAATGGTACCCAGAATATCAGTGAAGGCATTCTTTTGGTGGAGAAATTTGTGCACCGTATCCTTCAGACCCTGAAACTTGTTGGCTGGGGGGGGAGAGCTACTAGAAGAAGACATCTTTGTAGAAAGCAGACTTGTACTTTCACACTGTGGAATCTTTGTGGAGAATGGCGGAGTACGGTGGTGATTTACGGATCGAAACGCTGTTTTCAGGATTATTGATTAGCACATTGGACCTTCCCATTAACGACTTTTTGCTAATACAAGGCCAAACAACACATTATTGGCATCTCACATTTCAAGTGTTCAATGTTCAAAGCAATTATAGATCCTACGCAACACAGATAATAATATTGTTCAAAAAGATTTGATGAGTAGCTACGTTTGTTCTTATGGAAGTAATAGTTAGCAACTTTAATTGTTGCAGCATTTTATTCTTCAGCGTAGTCAAAATCTCGACATGATCCCAGAACAAGAGGTGCAATGAGAGTCCACAAGTAGATAATGAAACAGAGCCAGGCTGAGGCTATCTTGACCCCAGTGGAGGCCCAAGTGTTTTGGAAATGTTCGGTGTCAGCATTGCCTGGGCTGTGTGTGTAGTTGTGTGTGTGGGGGGGGGGGGATCGAAGCATTAAATAACATTTTAGTAACTACCTGTATATGTACTGTTGTTTGTATCACGTAGTAGCATTAATAAATACGAGTACTACTACTTCATGAAGATGCATGCTTACAGTATTCAATATTTAATTAACAAACAAGCATTGTATTAAAACTACTGTATTACTAGAATGTTTTGCGAGTATCAAACATTATTATGCGAACTTTGTGAGAGTTGATCAATTAAAATCGCAAAACGTAGGTAAATACACACGATCCTTGCCAGAACGCACTAGTTATTGAAAAGAGTTATTTTCTACTGATTTGGCTCATTCGCAAAGGTTTTTCACCAGCAAAACATTCTAGTAATACAGTATAATGATAAATGTACCTATAATTGGTGTAACTAATGACAACAGACTTACTCTCCCCAGTTGGTCAACTGCATCATGAAGTAGAGCACGGCAAGCATCATCAAGAAATGAAAGAACGAGTAGCTGTACGTCACACGAGTCTTCTCATCGTTGACGCTCCTCAATCGAAGCTTCCCCTCCTTTTCGTCGTCATCCTCTGTTTCATCATCAGGTTCCTCATCTGGTGAGAGACAATCGCAGCAGACAAGTGAACCCTAGAGGACAGATTATTATAATTAAGACACTTACGTAGGTAAACATTTTCATCTCCAACGCCCAGTAGAGAGTGCTGTAGCACACAGAGATGGTAATGATCAGTTTTGAATGACAAGGTAGATTGCTTGGTAGGGTTGATCAAGACAATTTAAATTTAACAGCAATGAATGGTGAAGTGAACTCAAAGCTAAATGCACACTGTCAAACCTCGCTGTCATCCTTGGCCCCTCCTTTGAGTTTACGAAGCTGCTTCTGACTAGACAAGCTGAAACTGAAAGAACAAATAACAAGGTAATCAACGCTGAACAAGCAACAGCCACCTGTCACAATACAAGATGACTAAGATAGCACTCACCAGATATAGCCGACACTGATGAATAGTACAATTATGCCTACAATGGAGGCTGCCAGGGAACTAGGAGTACTGTGTTCCCCGTACAGAGCCAGATTGATGGTGCTGTTGTGCAGATGACAGTCGGCTTGGTCACCATAGGGCTCTGTGGCAACGGCCGACCATGTGAGGTACGTACAGTAAGCAGTCACCACTGAGGCTTGCAGGAGGCCAGACTTGGGCTGAACTGTGTGTGTGTGTGTGTGGGGGTGTATAAAACTATTACACACAAATTAAATCACGGTGGCTCTGGTATGTTTAGATCACATGATAATACGACACAAAAGGCATTAATTATAGAATATGGCATATTAATAGAGTTCATTAATTTTATTCACCTTTCTGCACCCACGGTAGGATGGCGACTATGGAGACAATCACAGAAAACACTAGAGTGCCACTGATGAACACCTTGTTCCATGTGCAGCTGGCAAGCTGTGGGGGGAACGAAAGATTGCTATAATATAATTATATTATACAAGTAAATCAGTCAAATGTAGTCACTCTGTAAGCAGGACATCTTCTACAGGTGCGTACAATCCAAGTTAATGGGTCCCAAAGTCTCTAAAGTATAATTATGTGTTTCAAACCACCTCTTTAATGGTCTACACTAATCCATACACATACACACACAAATGATGCTTGTAGTCAAGTTTTACACACACACACTCACCTCTGTGAAGAACACATAGAGTAGGATAATGGCAACAGCAGAACCAATGTAGAAGATGACGGAGAAGACCAGCATGAGAATGTACCACGCCTTGTTGTCATTCTCCTCAGCACGCTCAATCCTACACAACAACACATACAATCTATCGTACCAACAGTCTACACAATACCGCTACATGTACACGTTTTCAAATGCATGCATATTCTAAAACACGATGCACAGTTATAAGAGGTGCCATTTGTAAAAGAAGTGACAAAACCAATGCTTTGCTCACCAGTTTTCTGCCCAACTATGAGCAAAGTCCACGAGGATGACGACTTGAACCACAATGAAGATGATAGACGCAAACAGTCCAATACCCAAGCTCACTGCAGATACGAGAAAACACTTCATTAATCAGAACTGTGCACACGTACATGTACACATAAGTGACAGTTAATTAGGAAAGGAAGTATTAGACAAGCTGTCGAGCAAATTATGGTTCAAAACTTAATTGACACAACATGTAGAGGCACTCACCTTGCGAGAAGACAAAATTTGCTCCCTCAGGGATGAAGAAGAACCCTACCACTAGTCCGATGACCACCAGCCACTTGATGAGCCAGAACCTACACACAGTCACATGACACACAGTCACATGATAATGTGCTACAATAAACAACTGCCATAAGCAGAGCTAGGTCTAGTTCTGAATTAGGAACGATGAATCCAATTAAAGTAAACACAGATACCATGACTGTACTATTCCCAAATTTATGATGTGCATACACACAAAAGAGTAGGGTCTTATTAATAATAATTATAGCCATTAACTTCAAGCAGTTGTACTGTACATTAACAAACCCTACACTTGTAGCTGTGCAAATGATTATTAAGAGTTTGTACAAAAAGAACGGCACAAGTGGAAGTGCAACTACATTTAATGCACCCACTGGTACTCACCCATTCTGTATGTAAGAGCGAGGGTCCTTGCTGCTGCACACACAGATCATCATGAGCATGAGTATAAAGAAGAATGAGGCCACGGCCATGCATATACGGTAGACAGCAAGGTAGCCGACAAACTGGTCACATCTGACAAGGCTGTTTATGGGTATTGCAGGTACCAGCGGGTTCAGGACTGGTACTGTCACGTTTACACCTTTACAGAGTACTTCCTACGTACATGCAAATAACGATAAAATTTATAGAGAAATCAAATGATGTGTTTGTTTGAGAATGGTTTTATAAGCATACATAGCTAGATATGGGATATGCCACTTACAGTGTTTGCTAAGCCCGTTTGAACTGACGGTGCTAACATGATTGAAGAGACAACCAGTACACCAACAAGGAAGGTCATGTACAAGAGGCGAGTGACTACTGAGCTCTTGACTTTGCTCCCGCAACAGCATAGCCCACAAGCCGCTGGTCCGATACAGCAACACAAAATGTCCAGACACATGTTGAGTGGGTCTTAGGGCTTTACGTACTTACTTAGATAATTATAACTTCTTTTAATAGCTCAAGCTCTGAACTGTTCGCTCGACTGTTTGTTTGTTTGAGTTGATGGCGTCATCATCGGGTCACATGTTAGGATTTCAGTCCCACCTAGATACTAAGTATCTATGGTCCCACCCCCTCTGGCCGGCTTTGGCAGTTAATGGGTGGGTCCGGGTGGTCGTGTCAATTTACACTGTAAACAAAGAACATAGACAAAAAAGCGTACAAAGAAGTGGTTTAGTACCTAAAAGCCATTTATAAGTAATGCAGATTTAATTTCTGAAGTCTCAAGAACTTATCTATTGTGATGTATCACTATTTTGTCCAAGAATTGCTCTAAAATTAGTTAAGATGTTGAAACTATATGCTGTACTTGTGATTTGTACAATATTTGTACGTGTATCCTCAAAGGAGGAGGTCTACTCTAACAGTTGGGCTGTTGAAGTGAACGGAGGACACCATGTAGCCGATGCTACTGCTCGAAAGCATGGATTCACCAATAAAGGCCAGGTCTGTGACGACCAAGACTAGAGAAGTTGTGATTGATATGTGTGTGTATTATCGCACCCTTGTTGAAACAACACTGTAACCATATCTGTGACTAATACACATCTTCTCCATTAATAAAGTCACTGCATATCATAATCATCGCTACTACGTACATGTATTATAGTTAAATTGTACTTGTGCATGCACTAAAATTATAGTTGTTATACATTTTATAGGTTGGTAGTCTTGACGATGTGTACCACTTTGTGCATGAAAAGTCTCCAGCTCGAGAAAGAAGGAATATTGATATTCTGCATCCTAAACACAACCACCTAGCTGCTGAAGAACATGTGAGTATCCGTATACTACAATGTACATACATATAGAACCAGAACTAGACACTAGCATTACTGGAACTCCTATAGCCACATCGTACCAATGAACTTTTGGTTGTACACACATTGATAATGGTTTCTGGCTTACAAACTGTGGGAAAGGGGGTAGTTACTGCAGCTGTTCATGGTTATTTGAGTTATGTGTGCAATGTATGATTGTGTGTATGATGCCAAGTGCTAGCTTACATGTTTTCAAACATGGACATGCTCTGACACTTCCCCTCCTCTACTACCACAGGTCTCGTATGTAGAGCAGCAGGTTGTGAGGACCAGAGTGAAAAGATTTGTATACAGCACACCCACTGACGCCAACTGGCGCAATCAGTGGTACCTGGTGAGTCTACAAATACGGCTATGTATATGTCTATCAAGTTGTATAATTATACCACTGTATTTATGTTTGCTATAGTACTCAGCAGTAGTACTCAGTAGCACTATGTTTGGGAAGATTCTCCCTTTTCTGAGAACAGTGTGTACATATATAGAGAGGTGCATGTATAGTGAGGGTAGTTTGTTTCACAAACTTTACTTAGAAGTGAGAATGAGTTTTCATTTCATTGCATGTTGAAACATACCCCTCCTCTGTTGAGTCACATTTCTAAATGCAACTCCCTAGAATCCCCACTAGCCAACACTGCTATTGTTATGTGTTTTGGGGCTCTAGTAAGTGTAGGTTGTGTAGAAATAGCCACCCAGGAGTTAGTCACAATATCACCTAGCAACTAACGCAACAATGAACCATTGTGCATGCATATTATACATGCACTCTGTAAGATCTGGTTCGTCAGTGAATCAACTCCATTAGGGAAATATTGTTAGCACAAATAATATTTATTGTTGATTGTGTACAGCTACCTTCATCCATGCATTAAGTACACTTCCAGTAATTGCTGTGTTTGGCACATTGCAGCAGCTTTATGTCACCTGTGTGTGGATAGTCCCATGTTTGTTAACTGGTAGATCACCTTCTGTGTAATAATTATTATTGCATGTTCATCCAGGATAAGGAAATAGTAATCCAATGACTGTGTCTGCATAACCACCTAATGAGTATAACTGTCTGTATTGGTAACTTCCTGGGTAAATTTGTTGGGCTAGTATTTTTGCTGTTTTAAGCATGTGTTACGTTTCAGCTTCATTGTCACTTCTCCCCCCCTAGCATCGACCCAGTGGTCACGACATGAATATAGAGAGGACTTGGGAACAGGATATTATTGGACGAGGGTCAGTGGTCTCCATTCTGGACGATGGGTTTGAGCACTCTCACCCTGACCTCAAGGACATCTATGTAAGTATGTGGTGTGAGTGTGATGCAGCCAGCTAATACCATGTGCAGTATGAAGGCTTTGTTGCTTTCATGCATGTGGTTTTGTAATAATATTATTGTTATTAGCTGAAAGGCCACTAATGTTACAGCTAATTGAGATTGCACACAAGTGCAACTAACTTGCCAAGTTTATTCCACCATCCCCTCATTTCAGGACCCCATGGCAAGCTATGACTTCAACAGCCACGACAGTGACCCGTTCCCTCGCTATGATTACAGCAATGAGAACAAGCACGGGACTCGGTGTGCTGGAGAGGTGGCCGCTAACAGGGACGGCAAGTGTGGGGTGGGCGCGGCTTATGGGGCTAAGGTTGGAGGTCAGTCATCATCGTGCATGCATTTCGTTTCCATGTTTTGTCACATGTGATTAGTTTGTTGTCATACGTGTATTTTACTGATACTTTGGAAAGTTGTGCTATAATTATACAAGTACATTCTCCTAGGATTCACTTTCACTTTCACCCTCCCCCCTCATCCCAGGTATTCGTATGCTGGATGGTGACGTGACCGATGTAGTGGAGGCTAGCTCCCTCTCTCTCAATCCCCAGCATATCCAGATCTACAGCAGCAGCTGGGGCCCTAGCGACGATGGGGCGACCATTGATGGCCCAGGACCACTCGCAAGGAAAGCATTCATTGATGGAATACAAAAGGTACTATAAATATCACTTCAATGATGGTTTTTGTGCATGTACATGTACTGGCCGGTACTTTGAATCATGCACTAAAACATTGTAAATTACGAAGTGTACAATGCAATGACAGCTAGTAGGTACTTAGTACTTTATTACTGTATTAGGTACATGTACATTGTACACTAGTTACTCTATATAGTGGTGATATACAACTGTATTGTTACAGGGCCGAGGAGGTCTGGGCTCACTATTTGTGTGGGCAGCTGGCAATGGTGGTCGCTATGGAGACAGTTGTAACTGTGACGGGTATGCCGTGAGTCCTTACACCATATCAGTGGGTTCTGCCAGTCAGCGGGACAGCAAGCCGTGGTATCTGGAACAATGCTCCTCTACCATTGCATCCACCTACAGCAGTGGGGCCTCCGGAGAGCAGCAAATTGTGAGTGATCTTATTTGTTTGGCTGTACGTATGAAGCATGTGCAGTACACACACAGTATACATCAATGTACATGTAGGTACCACCCCCTACATGTACATATATATGTATAACAATGTCGTTTACTGCAGTACAAAGACATTTACCGTATATGCTCTGTCAGAGGCCGCTCTTGTATAAAGGCCACACTCAAATAGTAGCCTCCCTTGCTAGCAAAATAACATTTAGTAGCCACTCTCAAATAGTAGCCTCAGTGAACTTTGACTCTAGCATTTTTGCTCGTGGCAGCCAAAAATATTCTAGCAGCTAGCTACATGTACGTAGCTACTAGGTACATGTAGTCTAAGAAGCTTGTTAGTGCTTCACAAAGACTTTCTCATGGCAGAGTTCAAGTTTATGCAGGTGAAAAGAACTTCTTTTGAGTTGTTGAATTAGCTGGAGCTAATAACGCTGCTCTTAAACAGTGGCCTCCTCTTCCAGCAAAATGAAACATTTAGTAGCTGCGGCTTCTGATCAAGCATATACGGTACATGTACTACATGTACGTACTAGTCAGTATTATTGTTACAATAGTACATGTACAAGTTATGTAGCTCTAGCTGCAGCACTTTCTACATATGTATATGGTCAGGTGTAGTTTATTGTACGTTTGCATATTTTTTATACATAATTATGCTTTTTGTTGATTTTCACACGTTTCTTTACCCTGTACAGGTGAGTACTGACCTCCATGGCAAGTGCACGGCCCACCACACTGGCACCAGTGCAGCTGCCCCACTTGCTGCAGGCATTCTAGCACTCGCCCTCGAGGCTAAGTGAGTATAAACGATGCACACACATAGCTACACTAGATATGCATTTATTTATGATTTGTGTTTTCTGTACATTTTGATGTGGCCATACATGTAACTTAATTTTAGAACGACCAATTTCTAAGTAAAACTTGCAGCTTACTCTTAGGAGCGTTGTCATACACATACAAATACAATAACGTAACAGTTGTACTGACCATTTATTTTGTTGTTAGAGTTAGTGTATATGTTTCACTGTGTCCCCCCCCCCCTGCAGTGGTAACCTGACGTGGAGGGACATGCAGTACCTGCTGGTGTACACCTCAAACCCACACTATCCCCACGACGACCACTGGATCACTAACGGAGTGGGCCTCAAAGTCAGCCATCTTTACGGATTTGGAATCATTGATGCTACAGCTCTCGTTAATCGAGCTAGGAACTGGCTAACTGTATCCCCTCGTCTGAACTGCACCATAGACCTCGCCAAAACTATTGCCACGGAGTCGACCTCTGTACCTAGTGCTCCACTGAAAGTAATGGGCAAATTTTCATCCGATTGTGCTGTATCATATATCGAACACGCCCAAGCGATTGTGACCCTCAAAATGGTGGCTGGTCAACGTAAAGACGTCAGTATTACCTTAACGTCACCACAAGGCACAAAGTCCATTTTACTGCCGTATAGAAGATCAGATCGACACACGGATGGAATTCACAATTGGCCCTTTATGACTTTGTTGACATGGGGGGAATCCCCTCAGGAGGGGGAGTGGTCTCTTGTGGTTAGCACACAGAACGGAGCCAAAGCTGAACTGTCCAGATTAGAACTTGTTGTACACGGAACGCATGAAACCCCAAGAGCTCTTCGCAATGTTCCGGCTGACTGTGACCCCCAGTGTAAAGGGGGATGCTCTGCTCCCGGACCAGAATTTTGTGACGATTGTAAGAATTTTCGAATGTTCTCAACGCTCAAATGTGTTGAAAAATGCCCAGTAGGAACGTTTCAGAATCACCACATGTGTATAAAGTGCCCCGAGCTATGCACAGAATGTACGGATCAGCATACTTGTGTGAGCTGTGTCGATGGTGCGATTCGATTGGACGATGGCTTGTGTGCCGAAGGGTGCCCCTCACTAACATATCTCGCTCAAGATCACACCTGCAAATCCTGTCACAGTTCCTGTCTCAGCTGCAATGGTCGTTCAGAGCATAACTGTACCGATTGCCCGGGGCAATTCTCTCTACAGGATGGACAGTGCGTCATTAGAAATCCAGAATCTTGCGAATTTAGACAATACTTTGATCACAGAGCTTTAGAATGTCGATTGTGCCATGCTTCATGTCAGAACTGTACCGGTAAAGAAAGTAATCAATGTACCCGTTGTCATAGTAATCACACCCTCGCTGACGACGGCCGCTGCTTGGAGAATCAACCCACTATCGAATGTGAGCACAGGGAGTATTTCGACCGAGAGGGTTTTCGGTGTAACCCCTGCCCCATCAAATGTGCTAGCTGCTCTTCAAACATGACCTGTACATTCTGTGAAGATCCCTTCTACCTGACAACCACCGGAATGTGTGTGGAGAAATGTCCAAATCGCACTGTCACCAACAACAAAACCCATACTTGTCTGGATACACACTGCACCGATAAATGTCTCACTTGTTTCGGAGCGTCTGCTGACAGCTGTACAAAATGTGAAGACGGAACTTTCTTGTTTGGTTTGTCCTGTGTTACCGAGTGCGCTGAGCACACCTTTGTTACCTCCGATAACACTTCTTGTCAACATTGTAACGAGTCATGTGCCTCGTGTAATGGACCCTCGATCAGTGACTGTCTCTCATGCCCAAAGGGGAAGTTTCTTGTCCAAAATAATTGTTTATCCGTTTGCCCTGAAGGAAGTTTTGCGTCTGATGATACATGTGCTCCCTGTCTTACCAACTGTGCTCAATGCTCATCTGCTACTAGCTGTCAATTGTGCAAAGATGGATTGTTGCTGATGGCTTCAGATAACTCATGCGTGGAGGAATGCCCAGAGGGCTTTGTCAAACAGCCAGCCAGCAAATCCTGTAAATCGTGTGGACCGCACTGTATCGATTGCTCAGATCCGACCACCTGTCACAAATGCGAGGAAAACTTTGTCTACTATGCTCCTAACCGATTGTGTCAATCTCACTGTCCCGATGGCTACTACCTCAACCCTAACAAGAGAAGCTGTCTCGAGTGTAAGCCCCCGTGCAGCACCTGTGTGGGCTCGGCTAACCAATGCCTTACCTGTGGTAGCAACATGGTATTTGACAAAACTTTGAACAAATGTCGTTCCTGTTGTAACTCTGATCGGGCGGTTGGCGTGCCGTGCTGTGATTGCGATGCTTCGTCCACCGAGTGTGTGAATAAAAACAGTCCGGACGTGCAAGAGCCTCTTGTTGAGAGTAATGGTACACACTTCATTCTTGTCGGCCTGGGGGTGATGATGGTGGTTACCCTGGTGATTATTTCGGCATTATTGGTAGTATATGTACTACACAGACGTAGTCGGAAGTATCGAAAGCTGAATGAGAAGGATCTTTTGAAGATTGAAGATGACAGTGGATCAGATATGGAGATTTTCATACAGAAGACAAAGAAAGGATACACAAGTTTAGACACTATTGATCATGACACTATTGGTCAGGATGCTATTTGATCAGTACATACTGCATAACATCCTGATGTCAATAATTATATAAGTTAATTATCTTATTTTTATAATTACCAAGCTATTGTATTGTCTAGCGATAAAAATAATTTATTTGTTCACAGAAAATGAAGATTTTGCAAAAATGCAATGAATTGCTGTGATGGCGATCTTTACCCATCAACCTGGTCTTTATTAGGAAACAATTAATTAAGGTATCAAATTTTCAAATTCCCAGCTTAATTGGTGCATGAACAGAATATAAAAATGAAACTACCGGTAGAGACGTACACAATAAATCACACACACACGCACTATATCGATTCTATTATTGATAAAGTCTGTGGCTAGTGTAGAGAGGGCAGTTCCATATCATAAGCATTCTGCGGTGAGGCGAGACTGTCCATTGCCCCAGGGATGGGTACAGGGGAGGTCACACTGTGGGGGGGGGGGAGGAAAGAGTAATTACCAATAAATTATCTACAGTTTTAATAATTCGAATGCGGCCGTTATTTTTTACTCACTTGACGACGTACGTGCAAAGATTAATTGCTGTACGAATTCTAATATCACACCATACGAGCGATGTACATTCAGTACAGTTATGTCATAATTATTATACTTTACTGTTCTAGTGCTGTACCTTGTGTTGAGGATTTCCGCGAGATCAGAGAACACAATACTGTCATCCTATATATACACAAATAAACAACAAAAAGTAATCGACTCTGCATATGTACATACCGGTACATGCATGTTTGATGTTAGTTACAATAATGCCCCACACACACACGTACCCCTCTAGAACACTTACCCCTCTAGAAGACTGTTCCACCCCATGCCCCCCCCCTCCTACACACACTTACCCCTCTAGAAGACTGTCCCACCATGCCCTCCCTCCCACACACACTTACCCCTCTAGAAGACTGTCCCACCATGGCCTCAAAGCTCACATCAGGCTTGGCCACATCTTTACCCGCAGTCAAATGAAACACTATATCCGTTGACTGCTCCCCCTGCCCGCCTGTCACGCCACCCTCCTCGCCAGAGATGGCTATCTCCACTTTCTCCTTGAGATTGTTGAAGCTGATCTGGTCGACGTTGAGTGGAGATTCAGGGCCGTAGTCGAGGGAGACAGAGAAGTGATTGGACAGTTCAGGAAGACTATCACGTCCCAGTTTACCTGAAGGGGATGATAATAAACACCGCATACATGTACATGTAGAGTGCACAGTATGTCGAGATTGGTTCGTACACGTATGACAGTCCTCGAGACTTACCTGACGAGGGCGGTGGAGACGTTCTCTTGGCGTCTACTTCAGTTAGGTTGAACAACAAAGTCTCATCGTCAGCCACAGCCGACAGGACCTCCTCATCTGAGACCACACCCCCTGTATCACGCCCACCATCCATTTCGTCTGCAGTCACAAACACAGCCTCAGGAAGCAACTTCGGAGCTGTCTCCCTCCTCTTAGCAATCACTCCATCGATGTGTGTTTTGAGTACCTCATTTCGACTAATCTTGGACGCTAGATGCAGCACACCCGCCACTGTAGCATGTAACACCACTCTGTGATGTGCCTCAAGACCTTTCTCCTTCACAGCAAGCTCTTGCAGCTGGTGTAGGAAGACCAGTATATCCGAGAGCCCTTGATAAGAGAATTCCAGTGTCAGGAGAAATACAAGTTGGTAGAAAGCGAGTGTGTTAGCAGGGCTAGTGCAGAGAGCTTTGGCCAGTTCCAGGAGATTAGTGAAGAGAGAGTTGACTGTTTTAGAGAGGAATCCTTTCGAAACCACACCCAGTGAGAGCCCGACAGCCTCCAGACTCACCCAATCACTGCACAAGGGGAGGGTATAAATACACGTACATGTAGCTGTAAGCACTGCACATGATTGTATACATAGTGAAAGTTACGACAAAAGCTCATATGGACCTGTGTAATTGACAAATAAAATCTAGCACGCCTCAAATGCACACTGAACATAGCAAGGTGCACACACACACACACACACACACACACACACACACACACACACACACACACATCCACGAACGTGTTGAGAGGAATCTTGTCCTTGTTGGCATGGTGATCTACGAGACGATGCCAGAGTAGGGCCACATCCAGCTGTGTGCTGGGCTCTCGTATGAGGAGCAATTGAACGAGGGAGGCGAACAGTTGCCCTGGGAACGCCGTCTCCAGCACTGATGCGTGACAGGTGTCAGCCACCGCCCTCAAACACTTGACCAGGGAGGTAGTCAACATGGGGCTGCATAATAAAGGGAAGAGGGAAGCTTAAACACTTAGTAATGCACGCAGTCTATTGTGCATGGTCACATAATTATAAGCAGATCATCCTCTATAATGCAGTCTACTCAAAGGTTACTGCTATAAACAGGATTCACGAAGGCACCAGAATCAGAGAACACGTACATGTACAAACAGTGTTTATGACAGGAAACTAAACACATACATGTACACAAATAGCTAAATGAAGCAAGAGCTTTATAATATCATTCTCACCTGTTTTGAGTGTCCTGAGGTGCCAGAGGATGTACAGACAGTCCAGTGGTGGCTCCGCTATCAAGACCCCCTGAGGCCACGGGTACATAAGAGTTGATGAGCCCCAGTATATCTGGCTTGTGATAGTCAGGAAGGACTCCTGCAAACTCCCCCACAGTGATAGTGATGGATTGCTGAAAGGTCAGAGAGGACGTGAGGTCGGAGGGGCCTTCTGAAACAGTTTCTATGGAGATACGGAGGTGGCGGACCAGTGTACGGAATATATCCAGTACAGACGGACCTGCATGAGTGGACACAAACTAAGTAATGTAAATACATGTATGCAGATTTAAAGCGTGGAATTAAACCGTGTCAAAATTAACATACATGTACAGTCATGCAGAAACTTTAATAACAGCTATGAAAGCGTCTGCGTATGAAGAATATATGCGTATAGCCTTCTTTAGAAAATGGCCCAAAAATAGTGTTGAAACCATACAAGTACTTTACCATGGAGACTCACCAAGAGAGCTGTCTGCTGCCACGGCAACACACTTAGAGAGTGTGCCGAGGATCCCTTGTTTGGTCTCCCAGGACTCCTTCACCTTGGCATCCAGGTGGTCCACCAGCGACTGGACGGCCTTGTACCGATCCTGTCTCTGTGGGGTACATGTACAGTGGATAATGTACACTGGGGGGCTGTGGGGGTACGTGTACACTGGGGGGCTGTGAGGGTACGTGTTAGATACTGTACACTGGGGGGCTGTGGGGGTACGTGTTAGATACTGTACACTGGGGGCTGTGGGGGATAAGATAATGTACACTGGGGGCTGTGGGGGTACGTGTTAGATACTGTACCCTGGGGGGCTGTGGGGGATAAGATAATGTACACTGGGGGGCTGTGGGGGTACGTGTTAGATACTGTACACTGGGGGCTGTGGGGGGATGAGATAATGTACACTGGGGGGCTATGGGGGTACGTGTTAGATACTGTACACTGGGGGGCTGTGGGGGTACGTGTTAGATACTGTACACTGGGGGCTGTGGGGGGATAAGATAATGTACACTGGGGGGCTATGGGGGTACGTGTTAGATACTGTACACTGGGGGGCTGTGGGGGTACGTGTTAGATACTGTACACTGGGGGCTGTGGGGGGATAAGATAATGTACACTGGGGGGCTGTGGGGGGATAAGATAATGTACACTGGGGGCTGTGGGGGTACGAGTTAAATACTGTACACTGGGGGCTGTGGGGGATAAGATAATGTACACTGGGGGCTGAGGGGGGATAAGATAATGTACACTGGGGGCTGAGGGGGGATAAGATAATGTACACTGGGGGCTGTGGGGGGATAAGATAATGTACACTGGGGGGGCTGTGGGGGGATAAGATAATGTACACTGGGGGGTACATGTCTACACTGTAAGTGGACACTGGAGGGAACAATTGAAATGCTTGAATAAACAATCCTCTTCAGAAAGTGACGGAGTATGTTGGACCTGAAAGCTATCAATGCTACACAACAGAATAAAGCAGAGAGCAACAGAATACTGTTGACAGTCCGTTATGGACAGTCAAGTCAGAATTTACAGTCAATCGTATGACCATAAGTATTTTTATCAAGCTATGATGCACTATACACTATGGTGAGAACACTTGGCCACCAGTGCATGTATATACGTGTACCTGCATGGCTTCCACAACGATGACGTACACACCAGCTGTGAATTCCTTGTCCGATATCCATAGTTTGTTTAGGTCAAAGTGTCTACAAGGGAAGCAATGGAGTGTTACTATATACACAGGAAATGAGACAATGGTTGTCATGGTCTAGACCTGCTGAGACAACATTGCACAATAGGTCAGAGCACTTTACTAACATCAAGAGTTCATTAAGAATCCTAATGAACTCCTGCTGAAAAATGTAGTTCCATTTAAGTTACACCTATTAGGGAAACCACCTTGCCTACAAGTACAGTGTTGTAACACCTACGTACGTACACTGTATACATATACATTAGGGAAACCACCTTGCCTACAAGTAGCACCGACGCACACGAGGCATTGACTGACTTACTGCAGTATTGGCTTGAGGACACTGTCGATGTGAGAGAGTCCGGCAAAAGTGATGAGCTCAGTGAGACTATCCTGAGAGTACCCTCCCAGACTGTCTCCCTCCTCCACAACAGGCTGGATCTCACCAGACTCTCTGTCAGAGTGGGAGGGGGGTTACTATGGGCACACACTGTATAATTATCTAAGGCCATCAATAGGTAAGTTTGATACAGACTGAGGCTATCAACATTTACTCATTGAAGTATGTGTATTAGCCAGTGCTCCAGAAGTAGAACTGAAGCAAATTGTAGTGACTTTCCTAGACAGTATACCTTGACTGGGCGACACTGTGACTGTGCATATTGAAGAGGAATGGCGGCACTATCTTGTTCATGTGATCAAGGTCCCAAATGTTCATCTGGAGGTTGTCTTGCCGACCAATCTTCTTTATCACTCCCCTCAGCCCTTGCAACCCAGCCATCCTCGTCCTGTGTGAGGTGTAGTGGGGAGGGGTGGAGTTGGTGATGAAAGCAATTCAATGTGATCACAAGTTATGCACGTGGCAGAGCACCCTAAGGGCGGTATAGTTCAAATATGACACCTAACACTTCGACCTGTGGCCACACAAACTAATTTCAAAACAGTAAATGTGCACATACTCGTGATATTTGTCGGCGTCGTCGACATTCTTGGTGAGGCTAAGAGAGGCAAAGCGGTGGATGAGGAAGTCGTACTGTCTGTGGTAGGGGGTGTTCCCTTCCTCTCGCTCGGCAAACTTCACAAACTGTGTGTGTGGAGGAAGGGTCGTCAATGTGTTGTATACACAATACACTCTTAACAAAATGAAAAGTATATGTACATGCAATCTAATCGTGAAGATACACGTTCACTCTCTGCACTCACCCACCAACACACTCTACTCACACACCCACACCACACACACTCCCTACTCACCGAATTAGTGGCCATGATATGCAGTTCTGTGTTGCTTGTTTCCAGCATATTATGCAGTATATCCAGGTAGCTATCCACAATCAACTGGAGCTTTCGTGAGTCACAGGCTGACAGCAGCTTCTCCGTCACTTGCAGAGCCACACTCACATGCCTGGGGGGAGGGAGGAGCATGAAAATGGTATTTTGTACCACGTTTGTGAGAAAGCCATTGGATACTATAGTTGTATTATAGACATAACATTTAAAGTTCCCAGCCACATATATACACCATTTTCTGTTTCGTAGGTATGGGGATGGTCGATAACTTTCCCCTATAGCTATATACATGATCATGACATGTCGACATTGTACAGGTACGTCTCTGAAATAGTCGTCTAACCCATTTCTCTCTCTTTGCAGGCTCCGACGCAGTCTCAGAGCGAGGTACTCTCCAATATTGTCCAGATGGTCAGGGGAGGTTTGAGCAAAGAAGAGCAGCTTGTCCATATTAGCAGACACAGGTGTGGGTGTTTGAGGGTCCTCTGGGAAGAGCCCATCAACCAGCCGTTTGTAGCGAGGTTTGGGGCAGCAAAAGCACGTCGCCATAGTTAGATCTAGTTCTGTGTCTTGATTGATAGTAGACCAAGCTGTAAACGTAACATGAGAGCAGAGGTTTTTACAGTAGAGGCTGGCCAGATGTGAAGTAATTATTAAACAACCACACCCTCTCACAGCTAAAGGGAGTGGTCCACTGCAGGGAACTAGTAAGCAAACTCTGGCAAGTAAACAAACTAGATGTACGTACATGTACGTTGGAATGGCCGCTAAAGAGCAAAATCAAGGTAATCTAAGTCCTTGAATGATTCAGTTAGATTAGTACACACAATTACACATGACACATGCCCTAGCTAGCTCGCTCGGGATCTAGATCTTGGTTCTACTATACTGACATCAGCACTAGATCTATACCTATATCATCTATGGTTCTACACCACTTTCACCTTTGGTAGTATAACATCTATTGTACGTATGACGTGCATAGACAGATATTAGAGTCCACTGACTCACTGCTGCAAAATTATTACTATTTTTAATAGTGAATTCCCTCAGAGCTCACAATTGATGATCTGAAGACAGAATTGAAACTGACTGATGAGCAGCTCAATACCGCAATAAAGGAACCAGATCTACCCGAGTTAGCAGCATGTTTCGATAACACTGATGACTATCTTGAAAAGCTGGAGCTATCACCTGGACAGAAAACTGACGTCAGCGAAGTGAAGGCTAAAACACGTCTAAATCGCACTCAAGCCGGAATGAAACTTGCCCTAGAATACTGGCAGAACAAGAACCAACTACAAGCCACCTTCCAAGCTCTGCTACTCATCATACTCTCTCAGCTCAAAGGAGACGTTGCTGTTCAAGTGTGCAAGTATTTGTCTGACAAATGTGAGTCTGTCATGTGAGAGTGTGGTCATTGTGGTACCATACGTTGTGGGAGTGATTGCAACCGAATAAGGTAATTGCTATTGTTACACATACAATTCTGTATTAACTATCACCAGGAATGGTACTCACTTATTGTTTTGTTTCCCCAGACTCCACCACCTCGTGTCCCCCCTCCCGAGAGAGGGTCTTGCTGAACCACAAGTTGTCCTCGTACAGGGACTACCTACAAAGTCGCTACAGAACACAAGTATCCACATCATCCACACAATGGCCTCCTGTTCCAACAAACAAAGTCTTCAAACTGGCCATGATTCAGAAGGAGAAAATACAGAGAGGAAGAATCGACGATGAATTTGTTAGGCTATCAATCACAGGAAAAATCGACGATATTTTACTTCAAAAAACTCCGGTTAACTTGACAAACATTTTCTCTGAGATTGGGGATAGACGAAACTTTGTGTTGATTGAAGGAGCTCCCGGCTCTGGCAAGAGCACCCTTGCTCTACACATCTGTCAGGAGTGGGCAAAGGGGAAACTGTTCCAAAAGTTCGATATTGCAATCCTCGTGAAACTGAGAGATCCACTTGTTAGAGAAGCGAAGACAATTGCTGACGTACTTCCCTGCATTGATACGGCCGTGGCTAACAAGACAGAGGCAGTTATAAAATCACTGTATGGCAAAGGTGTACTGTGGGTGCTAGACGGATGGGACGAGCTTCCTTTTGACCTCCCTAGAGACTCAATCATCAACAAACTAATCCGACCAGACATGTCACAAAAAGGAGCCCTACACGAATCAGCTGTGATTGTAACATCTCGACCGTCATCTTCAGCTGAGCTCCACCCACTAGTCTCGTCCAGGGTGGAGGTGTTGGGGTTCACTCCACATCAACTAGAACAGTATTTTACCGAGTGTCTGAATGGTGACTCACAAGCTGTGCAGACTCTACTGGAGAGAATTCGAGAGAACCCAGTGGTAGAAGGTAGCTGCTACCTCCCCCTCAATGCTTCCATTGTCGTTAATTGCTTCCTTTCTGACAACCACTCCCTCCCAACATCCAACCACGGGATATTCACATCAGTGGTCCAGAGCTCTCTCAAGAGATACCTAAAGGAGAAGTTGAGGAAGACCACTCCAGTGGGAGACATCACATCCCCAGACTCACTGCCCTCGGAAATCAGAACACAGACCGTACAAATGTGTCAACTTGCATATCATGGGATCGAACAAAATAAAGTGACATTTACTGACAGTGATTTGGCCGCACTTCACATTACGAAGGAGATTTCAAACGTTGGATTATTACAAACTGTTCCCAGCATCATTAGCGATGGTGATCTGGTTTACTACTGCTTTCTCCACCTGTCTATTCAAGAGCTACTAGCAGCAATCCACATCTCTCTCATGCCTCCCAAGCAACAAATTTCTGTATTCCAGAAGCTCTTCGGGAATCCTCGATTCAGTGCAGTCTTCCAGTTTTATGCTGGTATCACCAAACTGAGTACTAGTAGACCAATCCTCAGCTTGCTACCTCGATTCTTGTGTCCAGTTCCAGCCACTGTTTTTGATCTGGTCAGAAAGGTTGTCAAAAATGAGAAAGAGAAAGAGTATGGTGAGCCGAAGTCCCTTTTGTTGTCCCTCATCAATTGTTTGTACGAAGCTGAAGACTCGTCACTGTGTGTGTTTGTGGCTAATCTTCTTAATCACAATCTACATCTTGATAACACTGCAATGAATCCTATTGACTGCCTCTCTGTTGGATATTTCGCATCAGTTTGTTCCAACACCAGTAATGGATTCACACTTAGTCTCAGAAGTTGCTCTATTAGTGACCAAGGCTGCAAATTTCTGGCCCGAGGACTTTCCAAGTGTCCCAACTCTAATAATGATATTCCTACAGAAGGGATACACATCGCTGAGATTATCGAGAACACTAGTTCAATATCTAAATTGGTTTTGTCTAATAATGCCATTGGTAACAGTGGACTTGGCACACTCTGTGCGGCCTTGTCCACTAACACATCATTAAAGAGCCTGGACCTGCAAAAGTGCTCACTAACAATATCAGACGACAATGGAGCTGCCCTCTATCAACTTCTGAATACAAACAATTCCCTCGAACATCTTAATTTGTCTGGTAACACAGTGACTAGCTGTCGTCACATTGCTGCTGGACTTGCAGTCAATAAGACTTTGAGAAGATTGGACTTGGGTTTCTGTGAACTGACTGATCAGAGTATCGAGGAGCTATCAACTGGACTGATCAACAAGATTAAAACACTGTACATATGGGGTAATACCTCAATAACAGAAGATGGAATGAAGACGCTTGCCAGACATCTAACCACCCACTGCTCTGAACTGACACGATTGTTGATACCCGACCACCTAAGATTCTGTATCTGGACAGTATTCAGGGATGCTAACAAAGAGAGGAAGAGAAATGGACTACCCGAGATTTATGTGTGATAATTGTTGTTTACCCGAGATTAATTATGTTTATTAATTGATTGATTATTAATTGTGTATTCATTAGATTATTAATTTATAATTAATTGATTATTATTAATAATTAATGTTTAGTTATAATTATATTATGATTATTGTTGTTATTAATTAATTAATAAATGTTAATTAATTTGTTGTGTTATGCATCTAATCTCTATCATTGGTCAATATAATTATAGCACATGTACAGATGGTGACGAGTGAATTCAATGCTTCCTACTGACACGGAGAGCATGTCATGCACTAGCTGTATGTATGTAACTGAATACACTATTGTAATAATGCTATAATCTCCACCTAGCTAGCCTCCTTCACAGGCTTTCAAGAGAAGTGCGGCCTGGGCCGGGATCGAGGCTAATCTCGACATGATCTACTTTTGACAATAATTATATTACTAGGGCAATTTACAAAACAGTTAGTGTACAGAAGACTAGAAATATGTCGGCACATTACATAACAATTACCTAAAAACAAATCAGTTGGAATTGGTCAATATAGCACAGTAATAATGATGGTTTAAATTCTACAGTGTCACAGAGAGCACATGCACTGTACGTATAAAACTGTCAATGAATGTAGTGGAAATCCAATTTAACGCTCTGTCGATTTTTGTTTATAGGAAGATGAGCAGATTAACGTTCACTTTGGCCCTTCCAAACATCTTCATGATTGCCAGGCCCTCATATTGCAGCTGAAGGAGGTCCTGTGTGGGGAGAAGAGAGGGCAGTGAAACACTTCAACTGGTATAAGACAAAGAATGCATGTATTTGTAAGACAAATGAATACATGTACTTACATACACAGTACAAGCATACCAACACTATACCTGACACAAGGCAGTAAACTTCTTAAACACTTTACGTACCTACCAAATTAATTCTACCTGTACACACACCCTCACCTGGAGGACCAGCTCCACCTTCTCTATCTGCTTGACGTGATCTCAAACACAATACTTTCGAACCTGAACCTGGGCGAGTAAGAAATAATGTTCACATAATTATAGCATAACGTTGCACATAAGATCAAGGCCGTAAGCAAGCGGTCAGGCTGGTCAGGTTTTGGCCTAATCACTTTTTGCAGCTCTGTAGGTAATGGTCGTAAATATTGTGAGTGATAATGCGCATGCATGCTGTTTTGGTGAGGAAAAGTGATGACCTTTTCTGAGGTAAAAATTCACCACTGTACAAAAGTTCCAATAGCAGAAAAGCAGCTGACCTTTAATTGCAAGTTGGCCTGACCACTTTAAAGTTGCTTGCTACGCCCCTGCATGAAGATTGGGGCATAAAAATAAGTCAATAGCCTCACACTGGAGGAATTGTTAAAGTCTAGATTAGTAGTATAGTCTGAGCTTCAGTCAAACAGTGGACAAAGTACGTACCAGAGCAATTAATGGCACATGTGATGATGATCATGTTGTTTAATAGAAGTATGCTTGTATAACGGCTACTCAAGTATACGGAGACTCACAGAGTGGGTGGAGCATATCTCCATGAACGCTGATGTATGGATGATTGGCTTGGTCACGTCAGAGTACTTGTCGCTACCCAGCCTTCTGTCCAGGGGGTCCACTGTCGATGCTCGCAAGAACTCTCTGTGGGGGGTACAATGGGTGTATGTATATTCATACCCTCTGCATGGCAACGAAAATAGGTAATGTGCAATTTAGATCATACGATACTTTAGTAGAAGGTAGAAACACACATGGCATCATCACATGACCATCATTCGTACATACACACTTTCAACTATTTGACTACAAATTCAGTTTTGGTTTTCACATTTCTTATACCTAAACTTCTTGAAGACGTCCGAGTGTACGGGTTCATTACTGACAGGGCAGCACTCTCAGCCTCAAACTGTGCAAAGGAACAGGAAAAACACGATAAACTCTTAAACCAACAGACAATAATCATGGAAAGTTAATAATTTTTTGCTGATTTGGCGTTTTTTACCAACAAATAATATCTAGTCCAGTACTAATTTAATGTACATAGATGCAGTGCATAATGTAGGCCATAATCTGTACAGGTATGCTGTACCACTTTTATTACCTGTTGTTTGTAGCACTCAAATATCTACCCCATCGGCACACTGCTCTGCTCCAACTCCTCACAGCGATCCAGTGCCTTCTTGAGCTCTTCCTCCATCACAAGTCTCTCTTGCACAGCAGACTGGGTAATAGATTGCATGGTGGTCATGTACACACACACAGGTATACAGATACAACCATCACAGCATCGTGGTAGTGGTACAGTAGTTATAATAAAGGTACAGTAGACTCTCGCTATTCCGACTCTCTGAAGTAAGGCCTGAAATGTGGCCAACTCGCTATTCTGTATACCTATCTGTATATTTTGCATTTTTGCGAACTCAAATTGCATGGTGGTCGATCATGTACACACACACACACAGGTAATACAACCACCATGTGGTAGTGGTACAGCTGTTTGCTCACTGCATTACCACAAAACAACAAAATACCATACAATGTTGCTATGCAAACAACATGTGGTCCTAAGCAATGATGGCTTCTAGCACTTGTATGTTAAATGGGTACTTTTTGAGGGTTACAAAAATGTCTAATCTGCGAGACCCTCAAAAATTACCCGCTATAAGGTGGCCATCAATATTATAGTAAATGCTCTCACGATCTACTCTTAGTGGTATAATTTTTATATGGAAACTAACATACAAATGAAAGCACCGCGGGTGCTGATGCCTCGGTGGAGATGCCAAAGCTACATAAAATAAAGCTACTAGAGTCTAATAGCTTTTATACACATGACATGATGAACAATTAATTTTGCTGCATGCAAACTCAAGGAGTGGGTAATGATCGACCATGATTGTTGTTAAAAACAATCGATGCCAAAAGTTCAAGTCTAAAATTAATGGCTGCATTAGCAGAGCCTTGCAGCTCTCTTCTCACTCTTGCAGCTACCAATAGCTAGCGTTCTAGTGCAGAGCTAACTACTAAGTAGAGTAGCAACACTCGGTAAACAAGTTTGGCTACGTGCTCTTCTGAAAAGGCTGCAATGGCATTCCAAGTAAGCAAAACTAGGCATAACTCGAGAACGAAGCATTATTTTGCAAATCCACGAATTAAAATCCAAGTAAACATGACTAGAAGCCTATAGAAACTCTTACTTGCACTTGATTCACCCTTGAGCAGCTGTAGCAGTCTACACAGACAGACACACACACACACACACACACACAGACAACTACCGTATACCTCGCTTGCGCATGCGCACCGAGGCATAATTATGGTGAGGATCTGAAATGGAGAATGGGCGGGGACTAGCTTGCATATACCAGCAGATATGATATACATGTAGCTACTAACCGTCCACTGAATGTATGGAAAGCAGTGTGAAGGCTGAAGAAACTGTTAGTACGAAGTACTGCAAAGGACATCAAACAGTGCATGTACATAGTGGGGACCATAGGCAGTGCATGTAAATAGTGGGGCCATAGGCAGTGCATGTACACAGTGGGACCATAGGCAGTGCACGTACACAGTGGGACCATAGGCAGTGCACGTACACAGTGGGACCATAGGCAGTGCACGTACACAGTGGGACCATAGGCAGTGCACGTACACAGTGGGAACATAGGCAGTGCATGTACACAGTGGGAACATAGGCAGTGCATGTACACAGTGGGGCCATAGGCAGTGCATGTACACAGTGGGGCCATAGGCAGTGCATGTACACAGTGGGGCCATAGGCAGTGCATGTACACAGTGGGGCCATAGGCAGTGCATGTACATAGTGGGGCCATAGGCAGTGCACGTACATAGTGGGACCATAGGCAGTCCATGTACATAGTGGGACCATAGGCAGTGCATGTACATAGTGGGACCATAAGCAGTGCATGTACATAGTGGGACCATAGGCAGTGCATGTACATAGTGGGACCATAAGCAGTGCATGTACATAGTGGGACCATAGGCAGTGCATGTACATAGTGGGGCCATAGGCAGTGCATGTACACAGTGGGACCATAAGCAGTGCATGTACATAGTGGGGCCATAGGCAGTGCATGTACATAGTGGGACCATAGGCAGTGCATGTACATAGTGGGACCATAGGCAGTGCATGTACATAGAGGGACCATAGGCAGTGCATGTACATAGTGGGACCATAGGCAGTGCATGTACATAGTGGGACCATAGGCAGTGCATGTACATAGTGGGACCATAGGCAGTGCATGTACATAGTGGGACCATAAGCAGTGCATGTACATAGTGGGACCATAGGCAGTGCATGTACATAGTGGGACCATAGGCAGTGCATGTACATAGTGGGACCATAAGCAGTGCATGTACATAGTGGGACCATAGGCAGTGCATGTACATAGTGGGACCATAGGCAGTGCATGTACATAGTGGGACCATAAGCAGTGCATGTACATAGTGGGACCATAGGCAGTGCATGTACATAGTGGGACCATAAGCAGTGCATGTACATAGTGGGACCATAGGCAGTGCATGTACATAGTGGGACCATAGGCAGTGCATGTACATAGTGGGACCATAAGCAGTGCATGTACATAGTGGGACCATAGGCAGTGCATGTACATAGTGGGACCATAGGCAGTGCATGTACATAGTGGGACCATAGGCAGTGCATGTACATAGTGGGATCATAGGCAGTGCATGTACATAGTGGGACCATAGGCAGTGCATGTACATAGTGGGACCTTTACAGGTCAAATAATTGTTGTAAATATTACAACAAAGGAGCATGCTATTAACTTGTCAATATTGATCAATGTTGATATTGGATTGTGTGGTAGATTGTGAGAGCTTTGAAGTACTAGTTTTGCTGAGCTGCTTGACACTTGAAACTGGATTGGCTCTGGAAGCACTATTGACTTTGTACTCTTTTTTTTTTGCAGGTGATCTTAACTGCTTATTCTCCTGTTCAGCCATTGTCTGTTGGCTACTGCTTCCATCAACACCACCTTTAAAGATGCTAAGTTTAATATTACTTTCTCCAGACACAACTCATCTCTTGTGTGTCCTACTGTGTCCCTTTACCGGTCAAATTGAAGGTTTAGACCAGCTACAGCTTTTAAAGGCCACACATACTTCCATCGAGGCAAGCAGCAAGGCATAATCGACTGGTTAGTGTGTGTGTGTGTGACGTGAGTGTGCACAACCATTGTCCCACGCCCATCTTCTAAGCTAGTCTGGCCACGCCCTCCCCAAAGAAGTCTTCATTGGGGGGCGGCGATCAAATCAAGCTAAGTTGGTGGGTTGGGCTGACCACAAATTCAAATTCAAACTAAAGTGATGACCCTTTTCCCGATTAAACGATTGACCGATAAATGCATGTACATAGTGGGACCATAGGCAGTGCATGTACGTAGTGGGAGCATAGGCAGTGCATGTACGTAGTGGGAGCATAGGCAGTGCATGTACGTAGTGGGACCATAGGCAGTGCATGTACATAGTGGGACCATAGGCAGTGCATGTACATAGTGGGACCATAGGCAGT
Source organism: Halichondria panicea (assembly GCF_963675165.1). NCBI lineage: Eukaryota > Metazoa > Porifera > Demospongiae > Suberitida > Halichondriidae > Halichondria > Halichondria panicea. Next base: position 1,837,802 of record NC_087383.1, read on the forward strand.
GCATGTACATAGTGGGACCATAAGCAGTGCATGTAAATAGTGGGACCATAGGCAGTGCATGTACATAGTGGGACCATAGTGGGACCATAAGCAGTGCGTGTACATAGTGGGACCATAGGCAGTGCGTGTACATGTGGGACCATAGGCAGTGCGTGTACATAGTTCCATAGGCAGTGCATGTACATAGTGGGACCATAGGCAGTGCATGTACATAGTGGGACCATAAGCAGTGCATGTACATAGTGGGACCATAGGCAGTGCATGTACATAGTGGGACCATAGGCAGTGCGTGTACATAGTGGGGCCATAAGCAGTGCATGTACATAGTGGGAACATAGGCAGTGCATGTACATAGTGGGACCATATAGGCAGTGCGTGTACACAGTGGGACCATAGGCAGTGCATGTACACAGTGGGACCATAAGCAGTGCATGTACATAGTGGGACCATATAGGCAGTGCGTGTACACAGTGGGACCATAGGCAGTGCATGTACACAGTGGGACCATAAGCAGTGCACGTACATAGTGGGACCATAAGCAGTGCACGTACATAGTGGGACCATAAGCAGTGCACGTACATAGTGGGACCATAAGCAGTGCACGTACATAGTGGGACCATAAGCAGTGCACGTACATAGTGGGACCATAGGCAGTGCATGTACATAGTGGGGCCATAAGCTCTGTACACACACTAGAGGTCAATTTGAGTACCTTTTCTACTTTGCTTAAAAAAATGTTTTTTCAGGTCTGCGCCCCGAACCCCCCCAAATGTTCAACAGCGTACGGCCGTCGTCATTTCCCCCGTAGCTAAAATCCTGCTTGAAACCCTGACAATAGTGAGTATTTGTGACATACCGTATAAGTAGAGGTTGTATGGTGAAAATGTTCGTATATTTCGTACTGTAGAGCATCATACACTGTACGAAAAATAAAACTACAAAACTATTCTACAGCAATAGGCTCAACGTGGCTGTATGAATATTTAAAATACGAAATATTTCCAGTCCTACAGTATTATAAACTCTTTAACCACAACTTTGGTAAACATAATATTATTTCTTACCTAAACTTCTTGAAGGCATGAGTGAGTGTTCGGATTCATTACTGACAGGGCATCATTCTCAGTCTCAACTCACATCAACCTCCAGCATGGGGTGGGTCGATCACAGTGACATAACACACACAAACTGTGCAAAGATGATAAATCGGCATTACGGTAACTTAAACCAACAGATGATAAATGGACTAAAATCATGAAAACTCATGAAAACTCACTAATAATAACGAGTGTTGCAAACTGCGATGTGCTAATGCATGCCTCTCACTTATAGTTTCGATTAGGGGGGGAGGGGCTAAATGAGGCTCTTTATACTGCTAATCACAGGGGCCCCTCTTTCCGTATTCCCCCAAAACCTATAATCGCAGTCACGTGACCCCTAACCTCTAGCGTGAGAGATATGAATGGGCACGTACATGTAACATCTGCTTAACCGATACCTCGCGGATATGAGACAATAAATCTACTGCAACCTGTAAGACTAGTCTGATATACATGTACCACAGAAACAGTGTGCTTGTGTACATGCTAATTTAAAACTACTCACATCTGCCTTGCTGTTGGCCAGTTCCAATTCTCACTCCAGCTTAGCCATGACACCCAGGTCCATGATTTGAGACCTCTCGAGTAGCTTCTCCTCCAGCTCCCTCAGCAGGTCATCCTCTAGACATTGAATGGTCTCACTCTTCTCCTCAACCTGACAGGGGAACATCAATAAGTTGCTGCCAGGTGGAGAATACTCGACATACAACAGTGACGTGCATGTACACTCAACTACTGAATCTGGCAATGAAATTTAACGGTATTCTCCCACTTTGAAATAAAGGTCAGCTTAAACTTGGACTGTAGTAGCAAATAGTAGATCGATTTTGATTAAAGGCCAGTGAATATTCTAACCACTGCACATGTGTATCTCTCACCTCTGTGGGTGGTGTAGGAACGAGGGAGGCCCTCTGATACTGTCTAGAGGACTGGACTTCTTCTCACTGCCAATCTAGGAGGTATGAAAACAAAATATGCATTTGGTAAAGATCTGCTCCCAAACAACATTGCAATTGATCCACATTTACAGGTAAAGGGTCATTAAAGTAAAATATGACATTTGAGCACAAACATTCCTCCTGTCACCTCCTGCTCATTCAGGAACTTCATGAACCTGGTAGGAGTGAAGTGCATCTTGAAGGACTCGTCACATGATCTTGGAGCAAAAGATACAGACTTGGTTGAGGATTTGAGTGGGGCTAAAGTGAGAGAGGAGGTTGTGGGGGGAGGGGCCTCAGATCAGGACTGGTGGGACGTAGTGTCACGTGAAAGAAGACTCGGACACATGGTCCTCCGTCTGGACAGCTGCTGTGAGGAGAATGAGAATTGTAAGGTACTGGAATTGAACTGTGCACAAGCACGAAATACATGTACTATTTTATTCGCACCATGCACATAACTAACTAAAAATGCTCACCAATAAAACACCACACACCACTTGGTGTACAACATTTTAACGAATCTAAAAGTATACAAATGAACATCTGCTCCTCTGCTCCTCTAGATAACCTGCCCAACCCTCCACATACACACTGGCTGGATCATGCATAAAGAAAATGGCATCTATTTTCACAGCGTTTGACCATCAAACGTATCAGAGAATAATCTCACGCCCATTATTGCTGATTTGCTTGAAATGCCCACCACCATCTTAGCAATGTACCAGCAAGGGGCTTTTGTTGTGAGCATCAATGGTAGGCCATGGCATTCAGTTGCTATTGATGAGTCACATGAAATGCAGGTACTCTCTGATAAGAAGATCTTAATTGGACTGTTTGTGTCTGAAATGGGAGGCTTACTACAACTTCATATCAGCTAAAGCCTACAAGGTGTTAGGGCCTTCTAAAAATATGATTTCCTCTACCAACTCAATCAAAACTATATAAGAAACAATTTTACTTTTCCCTAGTGAGATCTCAGCTCTCTCAACTCTGGCGACCAATTACTGCTCAAATACATTCATTCTTAAAGTGATTGAGCTCACCTTTGGTAGCGCTGACTTATCACAGCTGTTGGTCCAGAACTCTGAGCTTCCCCTCGAGGTGCAACTGCAAGTGACAGAAGATTTAAGTTGAGGTTGAGAAAAGAGTTTCATGCAATAAAGTTAGAAGACACTGAATAAGCAGATTACCAGATAAAGTACAGCATAATTATGTTCCGGACAGGAAATTGTCCGGGTATAATTGGAACAGATTTTTATAGCGCATGCGAAGTGTCCGGGAATAATTAGCATGCAGCTGCATACGAGTGAGCTAAGTTTAATAGAACAGGGTACGACTGAATAGTTGCACTATTATAGCTATCTAAAACTAGATACTCAAAGCTATCTAACTGCAGCACTCTAAGTATTACTGGCTGGTTATGACTGTAACTCAACTTTTCAAGGTATTGTCCGGACAAATGTAATATTAAAGCACAAGAGTGTCCGTTGTATTAGAACAACGAAAATTGGCAGGCAAGAGTGTCAGGGATAATTAGAAGTTTCTGAGGCGATAAATTAGAAGATATACGGTACCTCAGAAACAGACATGCAAGTTCGTTGTCTAAGGACATAATTATTGCAGTGCTTATAACTATGGCTAATACAAGGGTGCTCAGTTAAAGTCGACCATACATACTTGATCCATATTATACATGTACCCTGGGAGCAGTACAATAAGTCAAGAGCTCATAGTAAAAAAGAGAGAGTATCGAACGCATCGCTATCTTGCATCAGATATATTCGGAAAGTAACGTGACACCCTGTCTGAAACACGTCATCAATTAAATTGATCAGTTACAAAGCAGGAAGTTACGCTACTTTCCAAATACATCTTATGCTACGTTGGATACTCTCTCTCTCTTATTATGGGACTCTTGTTATTAGCGGCCTCTCAAAAAATTGGCTAAGAATAATTACATGTACACAGCTGTAGGTACACACTTGCCCAACCCACTCACCAGAGAGGACACACCTTCGAGGTTAGGTAAATTTATGACCTCTAAAAGTAGCGACAGCTGCGTTGACAATTAATTTTTAATGCCGCGTCCTAAATGGAGGTAAATGTAGGCACACCCTAGTAAAGTAGTAAAGATTCTAACTCACTGGAAAATACGTTTTTAAGTGGCTATAGAAATCGAGGCAAGTAGACTGAGTAGAGTTACATGTACCTCCAATTAGATGAGACCCTCTAAATAATGGACACCAGGTCTTCAACATGATTTTCAACCTCCAAAAGAAGCGATCTCTGGCTTCAATAAGTTTTAAAAAGTGTTGCTTTAATTAAAGGTCTTACGGTAATCACATTTCTTACTTGAATACGTCGGGTTCATTACTGACAGGCAGCATTCTCAGCCTCAAACTGTGCAAAGGAACAGAAAACATGATCCACGACGTACCTTACAAGGTAACATAAACCAAGAGATGAACCAGACAATCATCTATGGCTAATAAATTGACTCACCATCTTTCCATTGGGAGAATGCTGTAATACTTTAGCAATGGAGCCAGGTTTTGTCTCTAGCTCTAGCTAGCTCTGTGGGTGAAAACAATATGTCTTTGGTGGGTGTGGTGGTGAATGTAAAAAGTGGGTGTATCTCAATCTTAGATATCTGAGATACACCCACTTTTTTTGCAAGTCATGCAAAAACAACAACACTCAATAATATATTTCAGAGAAATCTAGAGCTAGCTAGCTGCAAGGCACAGATTTATTTACTGGAATGGCCACTAAAGAGCAGAACCAAGGTATAAAGACTGTCATGTTTCCTATAAAGGATAAACCCAATGATTGCTAAAGCATAAAACCCTCATTGGTGATTGCTAACCTTGTGTGCTTGCTATCTATTTTCAGAGCTCACAATTGACGATCTGAAGACAGAAATGAAACTGACTGATGAGCAGCTCAATACAGTAATAAAGGAACCAGATCTACCCGAGTTAGCAGCATGTTTCGACAATGTTCACAAAGGCTATCTTGAAAAATTGGAGCTCTCACCTGGAGAGCAAACTGACGTGAGGACTAGAGCATATGTAGATGGCACTCTGGCAGAAATGTTGCTGTCTACTTAATTGCTATTGTTACACATACAATTCTCTATTAACTATCACCAGGAATGGTACTCACCTATTGTTTTGTTTCCCCAGACTCCACCACCTCGTGTCCTCCCTCCCGAGAGAGGGTCCTGCTGAACCACAAGCTGTCCTCGTACAGGGACTACCTACAAAGTCGCTACAGAATGCAAGTATCCACATCAGCCACACAATGGCCTCCCGTCCCAACAAAGACAATTTTCAAACTAGCCATGATTCAGAAGGAGGAAATACAGAGAGGAAGAATCGACGATGAATTTGTTAGGCTAACAATTACGGGGAAAATTGACGATATTTTACTTCAAAAAACTCCGGTTAACTTAACTAACATTTTCCCTGAGATTGAGGATACACGAAACTTTGTGTTGATTGAAGGAGCTCCCGGCTCTGGCAAGAGCACCCTTGCTCTACACATCTGTCAGGAGTGGGCAAAGGGGAAACTGTTCCAACAGTTCGATATTGCAATCCTGGTGAGACTGAGAGATCCCCTCGTTAGAGAAGCAAAAACAATAGAAGATCTTCTCCCTTGTAGGAATTCAACACTGGCATGCCAAATAGGGGCAACAATTATAATTAATTGATTGATTATTAATTGAGATTGATTGTTATTCATACAGTTTTGACAATTGATTTTAATTAATTCTGCCATAATGCATTCAATGACAATTTAAATGCATAGAGAAAAGCAGTGAAGTATTATATACTAGTATATATAATTATGTTAGACACTATAAAAACAAATATTGTTAATTAATTACAACTTGTCAATAGCACAGCAATAACAAAGGCTTCTCCTTGGTAATAATGAACAATAACAGACACACACACACAGTCAGCTTTACCGTATCCCTCGATGGCTACGCCTCGAGGCATAACAAGGGCTTCTCCTGGTAATAATGATAAATGCTCACATGCACAGTAAATTGTCAATGAACATATGCAAGCAATTTGCTAGTGAAAATCCAATTTAACGCTGTGATGCCTTTTGTTCATATAATTATGATGAAGATGAGCAGATTAACATTCACTTTGGCCCTTCCAAACATCTTCATGATTGCCAGGCCCTCGTATTGCAGCTGAAGGAGGTCCTGTGTGGGGAGAAGAGAGGGCAGTAAAACACTTTAACTGGTATAAGACAAAGAATGCATGTATTCTACATAACACAAAATCATATTAGTACTCCCTTTATTGCTCCCCTCACCTGGAAGACCTTCTCTATCTGCCTGCCCAGGAAACGACCAGACACCTCAAACTTGCTCACATCCACTGAAAACACAACATTTCTGAACCTGGGGGAGTGTTAACATAGCGCTCAACGTTACACATAGAGGCATAAAATAAGTCAATAGCCTCACACTGAAATAGATTAGTAGTAGAATCTGGACAAAGTACGTACAAGAGCAATAATATTAAGAGCACATGTCGATGATTATCATGTTGTTTGATCATAGTAGAGGGATTCCCAGAATAGTACATCAATGACAAGAGACATACGAAGCTCTTAACATCAATACCGTGACACACCAATGTATGCAGGAATTGAAAGCATAATTATATTCTATTTAGTATATAGACAGCCCGTATTAAAGATCTAAGCACACAACACAAGTATGTTAGTATCTGCTATGCACTCCAGTACGTAGGTGGAGACTCACAGAGTGGGTGGGGCATATCTCCATGGACACTGATGCAGATGATTTGATTTGATCACGTCAGAGTACGCGTCGATACCCAGCTATCTGTCCAGGGAGTCCACTGTCGATGCTCGCAGAAAGAACCCTCTGTGGGGGGGGGGGGGGGGGAACAGTGAGAGACATAATTATTATGATTCAGTTCCGGGAATAAATGTCATATAATTGACTCACATTTTTTCCAGCCGAGGTAAATGGAACACAGCTATAGGTTACGTCTCTGTGGGGCATGGAAAAATTGATTGACTTAAATTGTGTATCAGGTTTTAAGCAACTAATAAGGATTATCACTTATTGAGCGCACAATTCCCCGCCCACACACACCTGGTCAGTAGACAGCTGATTGCCTATCCACAACATTGAAGGATTTTATCGCAGCTATGTACTTCATTGTACAGCTGCAAGGGGAGTGACGTGTGATACAGTGTGATTCAATGAAAGTCAGTACAACACAGTTAGTGTATGTTTACCAAAGAGGTACATGAGATTGTTCTGACAAATCATTCTTGTACTCTCTAATACACTAACAGGGTTTCATCTAGGATAACAAGTTGGGGGGGGGGATTTGGGAGTGCGTAAGCGCAAGTGTTTGGCTATGCCCACTTAAAAAAAGTTGATTTAATACTAATGTGATGATGTCATTATTCTACAAGATTTGGGGGGGGGGGAAGAACCACCCCCCCCTACTAGATGAAACCCTGACTAACTGATACAGTACCAAAGATGCAACCTTTTACATGGCAAAATTAAAAACGGCCATTGTCAAAGTAATGTAGACGCAATCGGCATCATGTATAAATTGTGTATTTGGCCTGGCCTAAGCCATATTCAGTACATACTATATAGCAGGTCATTTTCGTAGGTTATAACATTCGAAACAAACAACGTCTACACACAGTAAGTGCAGTAGTAGTAGATCTAAGAGGTAGTCTAATGCTCAAGAATGATGGAACATCTTATATACATATAGTAGTCATCTGCAGAATTGTGTAGAGGAGATGTTTCACCATCTTTGAGCATTAGTTTACCTCTTAGATCTACTACTACTGCACTGCACTATACTGCACTTACTGTGTATATAGCTAGTAGGTATCTTCAAGACCAGCTAGCTCACTGACAGTTGACAAACTAATGCTCAAAGATGGTGGAACATCTCTACACAATTCTACTACTACTGCATGCACTTACTGTGTATATAGTAGGTATCTTCAAGACCAGCTAGCTCACTGATGTCGATAGTTGACAAACACTCTCTGGGACAAAAACCATTGTGTAGCTCTTACTTCAATATTTTACAAACTTCCTTTATTTAGAATAATAGCGCATGCATTGCAGAATGCAGGAGGCTGCAAAATAATTATGGTGGGCCGTTTGTTTCAAAATTCAAATGTTACATTTTCATTCAAATCACAATACATTCATTCAAGATGTGCAATTTTCATTCAAGAGCATTCAAGATTATTCATTCAAGATTCAAGATTTTGATGGATGCATAAACATGCATAATTTCAGATGACTTTAGCCACACTTTGTGGTTTTATTGCATGGTGTAGTTGTTTTAATTAACAGGAAATGGGGTTCACAATAATCAACTCCCTCCCTCAGTAGTGGTAAGGTGATTCCCAAACCAGAAACATGACATTGATTGACGAAAATTAACAAGAGGTCAGGGGTTCGTTGCCGACCTTCGAGTTTTGAGCATTAAGCAAAGGACATCTTATAAATGTTGTGTTTTAATGACTGTATATGCATGCATGGCATGCATATCTTGAATAATTATTGTCGACTTGAATGCATTAAAATCTTGAATGACAATTGCATGGTCTTGAATGGTCAGTGGATCTTTGGATCAATTTAAATTTATTTTGGGCAGAATTTCAAATCGATAGAAATTTATGTATTTTTTGATTTTGAATATTTTGAAACTGCAAGAGTACATGCAAATGAGTGCATTCTATTTTCAATTCTTGAGGTCCTGAGTTTCGTGCAGAAAAAAGCAGTTTCATATTTTGCACCCACAGGGGTTAGCTTATAATGACCTTTGTACTCTAAGAAGCTGTGCACTTTATAGTCTGTTATAAAATCAGTATTATGTGCACCTAGCTTGTATGCGTACAGGTTATGTTAACAGTTGTATCCCACCCTGATTGACAATGACAATTACACCCCTGTCTGTATAGGTGTTCCAAGTACCATGGCCAATAGATGAGTGTTCCCAGCATACAGACGGTACTATACATATAATCATACAGTTGTTCGATTGCACACACACACACACAATAATATCATAATTTAATTGATCCTTCAACATTGAAATGTTTAATAATATTAATTATGTACAGTTAAGGAAGTACATTATTATATTATACATAGCAGAGTCGTGCAGTTGGCTAGCCTCGAGGAAGTGATTGGGATATCAAGGCTAGCAGTTGGCAAGGTTATATTCTGGCTATATTTAGCATTGCATTGGAGCATGGCTTCTCAAGAGTACAAAGGTCATTTTAAGCAAACCCTGTGGATGCTATAAGCGCTAGTGATGGTCAAAAATTGAAAATGCTTTTTCTGCACGAAACTCAGGACCAATTCTTCCTCAAGAAATTAAAAGTAGAATGCACTCATTTGCATGTACTCTTGCAGTTTCAAAATATTCAAAATCAAAAAATATATAAATTTCTATCGATTTGAAATTCTGCCCAAAACAAATTTAAATTGATCCAAAGATCCACTGACCTTGAATGAATACTGTATATGCATCTTGAATGAATGTATTGTAATCTGAATGAAAATATAACATTAATTTTGAATTTTGAAACAAACGGCCCACCATACACCATAGCAAAAACACATTGATTTTACAATGTAAAAGGGTGGGCCAGCTCAGCACAATTCAAATAGCAATCAAAATTCCAGGCTCTTAAACGAATAGGACTATTATATCATTCAATGACAATTTAGAGAAAAGTAGCGAAGTACATAGTATGTTAGAACATTAGGTCGTTAATTAATCAATTGCAACGTGTCAATAGTACATGCAGATGATATAAATAATTGAAGAATGCTCACATGCAATTGTCAATGAATACATGCAATTTGCTAATGAAATCCAATTTAACACTCTGAGGATTTTAAAAGTTCATGAGGAAGATGAGCAGATTAACATTCACTTTGGCCCTCCCAAACATCTTCATGATTGCCAGGCCCTCGTATTGCAGCTGAAGGAGGTCCTGTGTGGGGAGAAGAGAGGGAAGTGAAACACTTCAACTGGTGTATAAGACAAAGAATGCATGTATTTGTAAGACAAATGAATACATGTACTTACATACACCGTACAAGCATACCAACACTATACCTGACACAAGGCAGTAAACTTCTTGAACACTTTACGTACCTACCATCTACCTGTACACACACCCTCACCTGGAGGACCAGCTCCACCTTCTCTATCTGCCTGATGTGATCTCAAACACAACATTTCCGAATCTGAACCTGGGCGAGTAAGAAATAATGTTCACATAATTATAGCATAACTTTGATAAGATCAAGGTCGTAGCAAGAGGTCAGGCTGGTCAGATTTTGGCCTAACCACTTTTTGCAGCTGGGTATAGTAATGGTCGTAAATATTGTAAGTGATAATGCGCATGCTGTTTTGGTGAGGAAAAGTGATGGCCTTTTTCTTAGGTAAAAAATTCACCACTGTATGCAAAAGTTCCAATAGTACAAAAACAGTTGACCTTTAATTGTAAGTTGGCCTGACCACTTTAAAGTTGCTTGCTATGCCCCTCCATGAAGATTGGGGCATAAAAATAAGTTAATATAGCCTCACACTGGAGGAATTGTTAAAGTCTAGATTAGTAGTAGAGTCTGAGCTTCAGTCAAACAGTGGACAAAGTACATACCAGAGCAATTAATGGCACATGTGATGATTATCATGTTGTTTAATAGAAGTATGCTAGTATAACGGCTACTCAAGTATACGGAGACTCACAGAGTGGGTGGAGCATATCTCCATGAACGCTGATGTATGGATGATTGGCTTGGTCACGTCAGAGTACTTGTTGATACCCAGCCTTCTGTCCAGGGGGTCCACTGTCGATGCTCGCAAGAACTCTCTGTGGGGGGTACAATGAGTGTATGTATATTCATACCCTCTGCATGGCAACGAAAATAGCTAATTTGCAATTTAGATCATACGATACTTTAGTAGAAGGTAGAAACACACATGACCATCATCACATGACCATCATTCGTACATACACACTTTCAACTATTTGACCACAAATTCAGTTCTGGTAATCATATTTCTTACTTGATTTCTTGAAGGCTTCCTGAATGCACGGGTTCATTACTGACAGGGCGGCATTCTCAGCCTCAAACAGCGCGAAGGTATACAGAAAAACATGATCAACTCTAAACCAACAGATAACCGGACAATTCATGGAAAGTTACGAAAGGGTCAAATTTTCTGCTGATTTGGCATTTTTTTACCAAAAATTAATGATTATGGTTAAATTGAAAAACAGTCTAGTCCAGTAATGTACATAGATGCAGTGCATAATGTATGCCATAATCTGTACAGGTATACTGTATCACTTTTATCACCTGTTGTTTGTAGCACTCGAGTATACCCCATCGGCACACTGCTCTGCTCCAACTCCTCACAGCGATCCAGTGCCTTCTTGAGCTCTTCCTCCATCACAAGTCTCTCTTGCACAGCAGACTGGGTAATAGATTGCATGGTGGTCATGTACACACACAGGTATACAGATACAACCATCACAACATCGTAGTGGTTAGCCTCGATTCCAGGCCGCGAAGAGAAAGGCGGCCTGGAATACCTTGTATGCACATGCGCGTACATTACCCCAAAAAGGGGGTAATCCGTGCATTTGTGGATACTGTCAGTAAAATAAACCGTATACTATTTGTATTTTGAAGTTACGGTCCGTTACATAAAAGTATTGTGCAAATAAAAAATTATGACTGAGTTCTTACGCCTTTTATTGTATCAAGCCAAGTCTCTACTTAACGACACTGTAAGGGCATATCTCATGGACACTGATGCAGATGATTGGTTTGATCACGTCAGAGTACGCATCGATACCCAGCTATCTGTCCGGGGGGTCCACAGTCGATGCTTGCAGGAAGAACCCTCTGTGGGGGGTACAATGAGAGTCATAATTATTATTATGATTCAGTTCCGGGAATAAATGTCATAGAAAGTCACTAATTGACTCACCTTTTTTCCAGCCGAGGCAAATGGAGCACAGCTATAGGTTACGTCTCTGTGGGGCATGCAAAAATTGATTGACTTAAATTGTGTATCAGGTTTTAAGCAACTAATAAGGATTATCACTTATTGAGCGCACAATCCATTCTACCCCCCGCCCACACACACCTGGTCAGTAGACAGCTGATTGCCCATCCACAACATCGAAGGATTTTATCGCAGCCATGTACTTCATTGTATAGCTGCAAGGGGAGTGACGTGTGATACAGTGTGATTCAATGAAAGTCAGTACAACACAGTTAGTGTATGTTTACCAAAGAGGTACATGAGATTGTTCTGACAAATCATTCTTGTACTCTCTAATACACTAACAGGGTTTCGTCTAGGATAACAAGTTGGGGGGGGGGGGGGGAGATTTGGGAGTGCGTAAGCACGTCGCAACATGTTTGGCTACGCCCACTTTTGTTTTAAAAAAAAGTTGATTACAACATGCTTAACCTAACGCATCACAGTAGAGATATCTACCTTTAGTTAACTAATGTGGTGACATGTAGTACTAATGTGATGATGTCATTATTCTACAACATGGGGTGGGGAAGAACCACCCCCCCCCCCCAATAGATGAAACCCTGACTAACTGATACAGTACCAGAAATGCAACTTTTATATGGGAAAAAAAAAAGGACAATAGTCTCTAGACACAATCGGCATCATATATTGTGTATTTTGCCTAAGCCTTAATCAGTACATACTGTATAGCAGGTCATTTTCGTGGGATAAAAAATCCGAGACAAAAACGTAGGCGTGGTGCAGCAGTGATTTCGTGTGTAAAAATTCCCTTTGCTTCACTGCATTGCACGCGTTCCGGTCAACCATGCCTACGTTTTCGTGAGTGATAAATATTCGTCAAGGTTTAGTTTGCCCACAGAAACTATACCCAGGACGCTATACGTACGGTACGGTATACTGTACCACTTTATCACCTGTTTCAAGTACTCTTCCTTCTCCCGTTACTTTGTAGCACTCGAATATGTCCACCCCGTCCACTGCAGGCACACTGCTCTGCTCCAACTCCTTACAGCGATCCAGTGCCTTCTTGAGCTCTTCCTCCATCACAAGTCTCTCTTGCACAGCAGACTGGGTAATAGATTGCATGGTGGTCATGTACACACACACAGGTATACAGATACAACCATCACAGCATCGTGGTAGTGGTACAGTAGTTATAATAAAGGTACAGTAGACTCTCGCTATTCCGACTCTCTGAAGTACGGCCTGAAATGTGGCCAACTCGCTATTCTGTATACTTGCTGCCCCAAACTAGTAATTTTATACGTATACATTTTGGGTGTGGTTTAGCAGAAAAACTGTGTGTGGGGGGAGTGGTTGGGGTGTACAATGAGAGGTAGGAAGCGGGATGCTCATGAACACTACAATGAAAGTTATAAAAAAGGTAAACCGTTTTGTGAGCAAACACAGCTGTGGGATTACATTGTAATAGAGAGGAAATGATTCATTATCTTTATTTATTATCCTCGAGACAAAACCGCAAAATTAGTCATTAATATTCGAGGTAGGTTGATTATAAGCCGCGGCTATTTTCTGAAATGCAAACTACCGCGCTATTCCGGCCAAGTTGCACTGTCCCAAGGGTGGCCGGATTAACGAGAGTCTACTGTACATGTATTAATTATACAGTATTCACCGAGTGTATACATGTACATGCTAAACTCACATCTGCCTTGCTGTTGGCCAGTTCCAATTCTCTCACCAGCTCAGCCATGACACCTGGGTCCATGATTTGAGACCTCTCGAGCAGCTTCTCTTCCAACTCCCTCAGCAGGTCATCCTCTATAGACATCGAATGGTCTCACTCTTTTCCTCAACCTGACAGGGGAACATCAATAAGTTGCTACCAGGTGGAGAATACTCGACATACAACAGTGACGTGCATGTACAGTCAGCTCTCTCAACTCTGGCAATCAATACTGCTCAAATACATTCTTAAAGTGATTGAGCTCACCTTTGGTAGCGCTGACTTATCACAGCTGTTGGTCCAATTCTCCAGAACTCTAAGCTTCCCCTCGAGGTGCAACTGCAAGTGACAGAAGATTTAATTGAGAAAATAGCTTCAATATACAGCTACGTTGACAATTATGTTTTAATGTCGCGTCCTAAATGATATAGCCACACCCTAGCATCGTTTTTGGAAAACACGTTCTAGAAATTGAGGCAAGTATAGACTGAGTAGAGCTATCCATAATCAGATACGACATCAGGTTTTTAACATAATTTTTCAACCTCCAAAAGAAGCGACATCTGGCTTCGTAATTATTAAAAAAAGTGTTGCTTTAATTAAAGGTCTTACGGTAATCATATTTCTTACTTGAAAACTTGAATACGTCGGGTTCATTACTGACAGGACAGCATTCTCAGCCTCAAACTGTGCAAATTAAAGAACAGAAAACATGATCCACGACCTTACAACATAACTTAAACCTGTAGATTTAATAACCAGACAATACTATTGATGAGCAAGACAATAATCTATGGCTAATCAATCGACTCACCCTCTTTCCATTCGGAGAATGCTGTAACACTTTAGCAATGCAATGGAGCTAAAAGCTAGCTAGCCAGGTTTCATCATAGATAAACTATGGTTTCACTCAAATGTCTTTGGTGGGTGTGGTAAATGTAAAAAGTGGGTGTATCTCAATCTTAGATATCTGAGATACACCCACTTTTTTTGCAAGTCATGCAAAAACAACAACACATTTCTGAGAGAGCTAGCTGCAAGGCACAGATTTATTTGCTGGAATGGCCACTAAAGAGCAGAACCAAGGTATAAAGACTGTCATGTTTCCTATAAAGGACAAACCCAATGATTGCTAAAGCATAAAACCCTCATTGGTGATTGCTAACCTTGTGTGCTTGCTATCTATTTTCAGAGCTCACTATTGACGATCTGAAGACAGAAATGAAACTGACTGATGAGCAGCTCAATACAGCAATAAAGGAACCAGATCTACCCGAGTTAGCAGCATGTTTCGACAATGTTCACAAAGGCTATCTTGAAAAATTGGAGCTCTCACCTGGAGAGCAAACTGACGTGAGGACTAGAGCATATGTAGATGGCACTCTGGCAGGAATGTTGCTGGCTTTGAAATTCTGGATTCTGACCAACGAACTAGACGCCACTTTCCAAGCTCTTTTACTCATCATACTCTCCCTGCTCAAAGAAGACGTTGCTGTTCGAGTGTGCAAGTACTTGTCTGACAAATGTGAGTCTGTCATGTGAGAGTGTGGTCA
Source organism: Halichondria panicea (assembly GCF_963675165.1). NCBI lineage: Eukaryota > Metazoa > Porifera > Demospongiae > Suberitida > Halichondriidae > Halichondria > Halichondria panicea. Next base: position 1,853,201 of record NC_087383.1, read on the forward strand.
TTGTGGTACCATACGTTGTGGGAGTGATTGCAACCAAATAAGGGACTCTTCAACTTAATTGCTATTATTACACATATTCTGTATTAACTATCACCAGGAATGGTACTCACCTATTGTTTTGTTTCCCCAGACTCCACCACCTCGTGTCCCCCCTCCCGAGAGAGGGTCCTGCTGAACCACAAGCTGTCCTCGTACAGGGACTACCTACAAAGTTGCTACAGAATACAAGTATCCACGTCAGCCACACAATGGCCTCCTGTCTCAACAAAGAAAATTTTTAAACTGGCCATGATTCAGAAGGAGGAAATACAGAGAGGAAGAATCGATGATGAATTTGTTAAACTAACAATTACGGGGAAAATTGATGACATTTTACTTTTAAAGACTCCTGTTAACTTGACTAACATTTTCTCTGAGATTGGGGATAGACGAAACTTTGTGTTGATTGAAGGAGCTCCCGGCTGTGGCAAGAGCACCCTTGCTCTACACATTTGTCAGGAGTGGGCAAAGGGGAAACTGTTCCAAGAGTTCGATATTGCAATCCTCGTGAGACTGAGAGATCCACTTGTCAGAGAAGCAAAAACAATTTCTGACATACTTCCCTGCATCGATACGGCCGTTGCTAATGAGACAGAGGGAGTAATAAAATCACTGTATGGAAAAGGTGTACTGTGGGTGCTGGACGGATGGGACGAGCTTCCTTCTGACCTCCCTAGGGATTTAATCATCAACAAACTAATCCGACTAGACATGTCACAAAAAGGAGCCCTACACGAATCAGCTGTGATTGTAACATCTCGACCGTCATCTTCGGCTGAGCTCCACCCACTAGTGTCGTCCAGGGTGGAGGTTTTGGGGTTCACTCCGCATCAACTAGAACAGTATTTTACCGAGTGTCTGAATGGTGACTCACAAGCTGTGCAGACTCTACTGGAGAGAATTCGAGAGAACCCAGTGGTAGAAGGTAGCTGCTACCTCCCCCTCAATGCTTCCATTGTCGTTAATTGCTTCCTTTCTGATAACCACTCACTCCCCACATCCAACCACGGGATATTCACATCACTTGTCCAAAGCTCTCTCAAGAGATACCTCCAGGAGAAGTTGGGGAAAACCACTCCAGTGGGAGACATCACATCCCCAGACTCACTGCCCTCGGAAATCAGAACAGAGACCGTACAAATGTGTCAACTTGCATATCATGGGATTGAACAAAACAAAGCAACATTTACTGACGGTGATTTGGCCGCTCTTCGCATTCCGAAGGAGATTTCAAACGTTGGATTATTACAAACTGTTCCCAGTATCATTAGCAATGGTCATCTGGTTTACTACTGCTTTCTCCACTTGTCTATTCAAGAGCTACTAGCAGCAATCCACATCACTCTCATGTCTCCCAAGCAACAAATTTCTGTATTCCAGAAGCTGTTTGGTAGTCCTCGATTCAGTGCAGTCTTCCAGTTTTATGCTGGCATCACCAAACTGAGAACTAGTAGACCAATCCTCAGCTTGCTACCTCGATTCTTGTGTCCAGTTCCAGCCACTGTTTTTGATCTGGTTAGAAAGATTGTCAAAAAAAAAGAGAAGAAGTATAGGATCCTTTTGTTGTCCCTCATCAACTGTTTGTACGAAGCTGAAGACTCGCAACTGTGTGTGTTTGTGGCTAATCTTCTTAATCACAATCTAGATCTTAATAACACTACAATGAATCCTATTGACTGCCTCTCTGTTGGATATTTCGTATCAGCTTGTTCCAACACCAGTAATGGATTTACACTTAACCTCAGTAGTTGCTCTATTGGTGACCAAGGCTGCAAATTTCTGGCCCGAGGACTCTCCAAGTGTCCCAACTCTAATAATGATATTCCTACAGAAGGGATACACCACTTTGCTGAGATTATCGATAACACTAGTTCAATATCTAACTTGGATTTGTCTAATAATGCCATTGGTAACAGTGGACTTAGCACACTCTGTGAGGCCTTGTCCACTAACATATCATTAAAGAGCCTGGACCTGCGCAAGTGCTCACTAACAATATCAGACGACAATGGAGCTGCCCTCTATCAACTTTTAAATACAAACAATTCCCTCAAATATCTTAATTTGTCATGTAACACAGTGACTAGCTGTCGTCACATTGCTGCTGTACTTGCAGTCAATAAGACTCTGAGAAGATTGGACTTGTATTCCTGTGAACTGACTGATCAGAGTATCGAGGAGCTATCAACTGGACTGATCAACAAGATTGAAGAACTGCACATATGGTGTAATGACTCAATAACAGAAGATGGAATGAAGACGCTTGCCAGACATCTAACCACCCACTGCTCTAAACTGACACGATTGTTCATACCCGACCACCTAAGATCCTGTATCAAGACAGTATTCAGGGACGCTAACAAAGAGAGGAAGAGAAATGGACTACCCGAGATTAATGTGTATGCATTTGATTATTAATTTATAATTAATTGATTGATTATTATTAATATAATTAATGTTTATAATTAATGATGTTTAGTAAATTATAATTATGTTTAGTTATAATTATATTATGATTATTGTTGTTATTAATTAATTAATAAATGTTAATTAATTTGTTGTGTTATGCATCTAATCTCTATCATTGGTCAATATAATTATAGCACATGTACAGATGGTGACGAGTGAATTCAATGCTTCCTACTGACACGGAGAGCATGTCATGCACTAGCTGTATGTATGTAACTGAATACACAATTGTAATAATGCTATAATCTCCACCTAGCTAGCCTCCTTCACAGGCTTTCAAGAGAAGTGTGGCCTGGGCCGGGATCGAGGCTAATCTCGACATGATCTACTTTTGACAATAATTATATTACTAGGGCAATTTACAAAACAGTTAGTGTACAGAAGACTAGAAATATGTCGGCACATTACATAACAATTACCTAAAAACAAATCAGTTGGAATTGGTCAATATAGCACAGTAATAATGATGGTTTAAATTCAATGCTCCCTACAGTGTCACAGAGAGCACATGCACTGTACGTATAAAACTGTCAATGAATGTAGTGGAAATCCAATTTAACGCTCTGTCGATTTTTGTTTATGAGGAAGATGAGCAGATTAATGTTCACTTTGGCCCTTTCAAACATCTTCATGATTTCCAGGCCCTCGTATTGCAGCTGAAGGAGGTCCTGTGTGGGGAGAAGAGAGGGCAGTGAACACTTCAACTGGTGTAAGACAAAGAATGCATGTATTTGTAAGACAAATGAATACATGTACTTACATACACCGTACAAGCATACCAACACTATACCTGACACAAGGCAGTAAACTTCTTAAACACTTTACGTACCTACCAAATTAATTCTACCTGTACACACACCCTCACCTGGAGGACCAGCTCCACCTTCTCTATCTGCTTGACGTGATCTCAAACACAATACTTTCGAACCTGAACCTGGGCGAGTAAGAAATAATGTTCACATAATTATAGCATAACGTTGCACATCAGATCAAGGTCGTAGCAAGCGGTCAGGCTGGTCAGGTTTTGGCCTAACCACTTTAGCAGCTGGGTAGGTATATTGGTCGTAAATATTGTAAGTGATAATGCGCATGCTGTTTTGGTGAGGAAAAGTGATGACCTTTTTCTTAGGTAAAAAATTCACCACTGTATGCAAAAGTTCCAATAGTAGAAAAGCAGCTGACCTTTAATCAAGTTGGCCTGACCACTTTAAAGTTGCTTGCTACGCCCCTGCATGAAGATTGGGGCATAAAAATAAGTTAATAGCCTCACACTGGAGGAATTGTTAAAGTCTAGATTAGTAGTAGAGTCTGAGCTTCAGTCAAACAGTGGACAAAGTACGTACCAGAGCAATTAATGGCACATGTGATGATTATCATGTTGTTTAATAGAAGTATGCTAGTATAACGGCTACTCAAGTATACGGAGACTCACAGAGTGGGTGGAGCATATCTCCATGAACGCCGATGTATGGATGATTGGCTTGGTCACGTCAGAGTACTTGTTGATACCCAGCCTTCTGTCCAGGGGGTCCACTGTCGATGCTCGCAAGAACTCTCTGTGGGGGGTACAATGAGTGTATTCATACCCTCTGCATGGCAACCAAATAGCTAATGTGCAATTTAGATCATACGATACTTTAGTAGAAGGTAGAAACACACATGGCATCATCACATGACCATCATTCGTATATACACACTTTCAACTATTTGACTACAAATTCAGTTTTGGTTATCACATTTCTTATACCTAAACTTCATGAAGGCGTCCGAGTGTACGGGTTCATTACTGACAGGGCAGCACTCTCAGCCTCAAACTGTGCAAAGGAACAGGAAAAACACGATAAACTCTTAAATCAACAGATATAACCAGACAATAATCATGGAAAGTTAATAATTTTCTGCTGATTTGGCGTTTTTTACCAACAAATAATTATCTAGTCCAGTACTAGTTTAATGTACATAGATGCAGTGCATAATGTAGGCCATAATCTGTACAGGTATACTGTACCACTTTTATCACCTGTTGTTCGTAGCACTCAAATATCTACCCCATCGGCATACTGCTCTGATCCAACTCCTCACAGCGATCCAGTGCCTTCTTGAGCTCTTCCTCCATCACAAGTCTCTCTTGCACAGCAGACTGGGTAATAGATTGCATGGTGGTCATGTACACACACACAGGTATACAGATACAACCATCACAACATCGTGGTAGTGGTACAGTAGTTATGTACATGTATTAATGAAAGCACCGCGGGTGCTGATGCCTCGGTGGGGTGCAAAGCTACATAACATAAAGCTACACACATTATCATGATGAATATTTTTGCATTTTTGCTGCATGCAAACTCAAATTGCATGGTGGTCGATCATGTACACACACACACACACAGGTAATACAACCACCATGTGGTAGTGGTACAGCTGTTTGCTCACTGCATTACCACAAAACAACAAAATACCATACAATGTTGCTATGCAAACAACATGTGGTCCTAAGCAATGATGGCTTCTAGCACTTGTAGGTACTTTTTGAGAGTTACAAAAATGGCTAATCTGCGAGACCCTCAAAAATTACCCACTATAAGGTGGCATCAATATTAACTGATACAGTACCAGAAATGCAACTTTTATATGGGGAAAAAAAAGGACAATAGTCTCTAGACACAATCGGCATCATGTATTGTGTATTTTGCCTAAGCCTTAATCTGTATAGCAGGTCATTTTCTTGGGATAAAAAATCCGAGACAAAAACGTAGGCGTGGTGCAGCAGTGATTTTGTGTGTAAAAATTCCCTTTGCTTCACTGCATTGCATGCGTTCCGGTCAACCATGCCTACGTTTTCGTGAGTGATAAATATTCGTCAAGGTTTAGCTTGCCCACGGAAACTCTACCCAGGACGCTATACGTACGGTACGGTATACTGTACCACTGTATCACCTGTTTCAAGTACTCTTCCTTCTCACGTTACTTTGTAGCACTCGAATATGTCCACCCCGTCCACTGCTCTGCTCCAACTCCTCACAGCGATCCAGTGCCTTCTTGAGCTCTTCCTCCATCACAAGTCTCTCTTGCACAGCAGACTGGGTAATAGATTGCATGGTGGTCATGTACACACACACAGGTATACAGATACAACCATCACAACTAGGGATGCGGCGATTATGCGAGCATAATTTTGAGAATAATAGGTAGCTTGGAGCATTAGGAATTATGCGGAAATAAACGGTAGAGTGGGTGGGAATAATTATTATGCCACGTGGCTAACATTCTAAATAAAGCACAATTACCATTGTTATTGTACTCTGATCTGATCTCTGGGCTAGGCTGAGTAGTAGCTAGCTAGCCTTACTGGTAAAGACAGACCATAGACAGTATAGTAGACTACTAGTACTTTATATGGAATCTGAAGAAAATCAAGAGATTAGATTACTGAACCTACTGAAGCCAATTCCAGTTCCAACAAGTAGAGACATATCGATGTTGGATCAACTCAAGGCACTTTGTTTGGTGATCAGCAAGACAATGCTCTTCAGGACTATGTACATTATTGTAGAGACTTCCTTGTGTTGCAATTTATCAAAAGATGATTTTTATTGTGATTTTAATGAAGAATAATGATTTTTTTTATGAGAATAATAGGCTATAGCTTGGGAATTGGAGAATAGAATAATGGGTAAAATTTGGAGCATAATAGCCTCAAGCCTAATCACAACATTGTGGTAGTGGTACAGTAGTAATAAAGGTACAGTAGACTCTCGCTATTCCGACTCTCTGAAGTACGGCCTGAAATGTGGCCAACTCACTACTCTGTATACCTGCTGCCCCAAACTAGTAATTTTATACATAATTATACATTTTGGGTGTGGTTTAGCAGAAAAACTGTGTGTGGGGGGAGTGGTTGGGGTGTACAATGAGAGGTAGGAAGCGGGATGCTCATGAACACTACAATGAAAGTTATAAAAAGGTAAACCGTTTTGTGAGCAAACACAGCTGTGGGATTACATTGTAATAGAGAGGAAATGATTCATTTATTATCCTCGAGACAAAACCGCAAAATTAGTCATTAATATTCGAGGTAGGTTGATTTTAAGCCGCGGCTATTTTCTGAAATGCAAACTACCGCGCTCTTCTGGCCAAGTTGCACTGTCCCAAGGGTGGCCGGATTAACGAGAGTCTACTGTACATGTATTAATTATACAGTATTCACCGAGTGTATACATGTACATGCTAAACTCACATCTGCCTTGCTGTTGGCCAGTTCCAATTCTCTCACCAGCTCAGCTATGACATCTGGGTCCATGATTTGAGACCTCTCGAGCAGCTTCTCCTCCAGCTCCCTCAGCAGGTCATCCTCTAGACATTGAATGGTCTCACTCTTTTCCTCAACCTGACAGGGGAACATCAATAAGTTGCTGCCAGGTGGAGAATACTCGACATACAATAGTGACGTGCATGTACACTCAACTACAGAAAATCTGGCAATGAAATTTAACGGTATTCTCCCACTTTGAGTTTGTGTGCTTGTGTACATGCTAATTTAAAATTACTCACATCTGCATAGTTCCAATTTTCACTCCAGCTCAGCCATGACACCCGGGTCCATGATTTGATATCTCTTGAGCAGCTTCTCCTCCATGTCTAGATGACTGCACTTCTAGAAGGTAAAAGGAAAACAAAATAATGCATTTGGTAAAGATCTACTCTCATGCAAACAACATTGTAATTAGTATTGAGAGCAAATACATGTGATGATCATTACCAAATTTACTGGTAAAGGGTCAAACTGTTAGCAAGAGAGTTCATAATAGACGAACTCTTGCTGTTAGTATGTAAAATTGCCAGCTATGGACCCCAACTAGTACCTACATGCAAATTTTAGGGGGGGGAATTGGAGCTAGGGGGAATATCCCCATTCCCCCCCTGTATGACACACTGCTCACCCTTTAGAAGACTGCCCCCCCCCCCCATACACACACACTCACCCTTCTAGAAGAATGTCCCACAATAGCCTTCGGAGCTGTCTCCTTCCTCTTAGCAATCACTCCATCGATGTGCGTCTTGAGTACCTCGTTTCGACTAATCTTGGACGCTAGATACAGCACACCCGCCACTGTAGCATGTAGCAGCACTCTGTGATGTGCCTCAAGACCTTTCTCCTTCACAGCAAGCTCTTGCAGCTGGTGTAGGAACACCAGTATATCTGAGAGCCTTTGATATAAGAATTCCAGTGTCAGGAGAAATACGAGTTGGTAGAAAGCGAGTGTGTTAGCAGGGCTAGTGCAGAGAGTTTTGGCCAGTTCCAGGAGATTGGTGAAGAGAGAGTTGACTGTTTTAGAGAGGAATCCTTTCTAAACCACACCCTCCAGACTCACCCAATCACTGCACAAGGGGAGGGTATAAATACACGTACATGTAGCTGTATGCACTGCACATGACATACATGTACATGTAGTGAAAGCTAAGACAAAAGCTCATATGGACCTGTGTAACTAACAAATAAAATATAGTGTGTCAAATGCACACTGAACATAGCAAGGTACACACACACACACACATCCACATACGTGTTGAGAGGAATCTTGTCCTTGTTGGCATGGTGATGTACGAGACGATGCCAGAGTAGGGCCACATCCAACTGTGTGCTGGGCTCTCGTATGAGGAGCAATTGGACGAGGGAGGCAAACAGTTGCCCTGGGAACGCCGTCTCCAGCACTGATGCGTGACAAGTGTCAGCCACCGCCCTCAAACACTTGACCAGGGAGGTAGTCAACATGGGGCTGCATAATAAAGGAGAGAATACAATTATGGAAGCTTAAACACTTAGTAATGCACGCAGTCTATTGTGCATGGTCACATAATTATAAGCACGTCATCCTCTATAATCTACTCAAAGGTTACTGCTATAAACAGGATTCACGAAGGCACCAGAATCAGAGAAGACGTACATGTACAAACAGTGTTTATGACAGGAAACTAAACACATACATGTACACAAACAGCTACATAAAGCAATAGCTTTAAAATACAATTCTCACCTGTTTTGAGTGTCCTGAGGTGCCAGAGGATGTACAGACAGTCCAGTGGTGGCTCCGCTATCAAGACCCCCTGAGGCCACGGGTACATAAGAGTTGATTTTCCCCAGTATATCTGGCTTGTGATAGTCGGGAAGGACTCCTGCAAACTCCCCCACAGTGATAGTGATGGATTGCTGAAAGGTCAGAGAGGACGTGAGGTCGGAGGGGCCTTCTGAAACAGTTTCTATGGAGATACGGAGGTGGCGGACCAGTGTACGGAATATATCCAGTACAGACGGACCTGCATGAGTGGACACAAGCTAAGTAATGTAAATACATGTATGCAGATTTAAAGTGTGGAATTAAACCGTGTCAAAACATACATGTACAGTCATGCAGAAACTTAATAACAGCTATGAAAGGATCTGCGTATGAAGAATAAATGCGTATACCCTTCTTTAGAAAATGGCCCAAAAATAGTGTGTGCAACCATACAAGTACTTTACCATGGAGACTCACCTAGAGAGCTGTCTGCTGCCACGGCAACACACTTAGAGAGTGTGCTGAGGATCCCTTGTTTGGTCTCCCAGGACTCCTTCACCTTGGCATCCAGGTGGTCCACCAGCGACTGGACGGCCTTGTACCGATCCTGTCTCTGTGGGGGTACGTGTATAGTGGATAATGTACACTGGGGGGCTGTGGGGATACGTGTTAGATACTGTACACTGGGGGGCTGTGGGGGATAAGATAATGGCTGTGGGGGGATAAGATAATGTACACTGGGGGGCTGTGTGTTAGATACTGTACACTGGGGGGCTGTGGGGGATAAGATAATGTACACTGGGGTGCTGTGGGGGGATAAGATAATGTACACTGGGGGGCTGTGGGGGGATAAGATAATGTACACTGGGGGGTACATGTCTACACTGTAAGTAGACACTGGAGGGAACAATTGAAATGCTTGAATAAACAATCCTGTTCAGAAAGTGACGGACCTGAAAGCTATCAATGTTACACAACAGAATAAAGCAGAGAGCAACGAAATACTGTTGATCACAGTCCGTTATATGGACAGTCAAGTCAGAATTTACAGTCGATCGTATGACCACAAGTATTTTTATCAAGCTATGATGCACTATACACTATAATGGTGAGAACACTTGGCCACCAGTGCATGTATATACGTGTACCTGCATGGCTTCCACGACGATGACGTACACACCAGCTGTGAATTCCTTGTCTGATATCCATAATTTGTTTAGGTCAAAGTGTCTACAAGGGGAGCAATGGAGTGTTACTATATACACAGGAAATGAGACAATGGTTGTCATGGTACTAGACCTGCTGAGACAACATTGCACAATAGGTCATAGCACTTTACTAACATCAGGAGTTCAATAAGAATCCTAATGCACTCCTGCTGAATGCAGTTCGATTTAAGTTACACCTATTAGGGAAACCACCTTGCCTACAAGTACAGTGTTGCAACACATACGTACGCACAATGTATACATATACATTAGGGAAACCACCTTGCCTACAAGTAGCACCTACGCACACGAGGCATTGACTGACTTACTGCAGTATTGGCTTGAGGACACTGTCGATGTGAGAGAGTCCGGCAAAAATGATGAGCTCAGTGAGACTATCCTGAGAGTACCCTCCCAGACTGTCTCCCTCCTCCACAACAGGCTGGATCTCACCAGACTCTCTGTCAGAGTGGGAGGGGGGTTACTATGGGCACACACGGCATACTCATACACATTGCCTAAGGCCACCAATGGGTAATGGTGCGTGTACGTCGCTCATTGAAGCTACAGTATGTATGATTGTGTATTAGCCAGTGCTCCAGGAGCAGCAACTTGTAGATACTATTAATGTTATTACATAATTATAGTATACCTTGACTGGGCGACACTGTGACTGTGCATATTGAAGAGGAAGGGCGGCACTATCTTGTTCATGTGATCTAGGTCCCAAATGTTCATCTGGAGGTTGTCTTGCCGACCAATCTTCTTTATCACTCCCCTCAGCCGTTGCAACCCAGCCATCTGCGTCCTGTGTGAGGTGTAGTGGGGAGGGGTGGAGTTGGTGATGAAAGCAATGTGATCACAAGTTATGCATGTGGCAGAGCACCCTAAGGGCGGTACAGTTAAAATATGACACCTAACACTTCGAACTGTGGCCACTCAAACTCATTTCATTTCAAAACAGTGAATGTGCTCATACTCGTGATATTTGTCGGCGTCGTCGACATTCTTGGTGAGGCTAAGAGAGGCAAAGCGGTGGATGAGGAAGTCGTACTGTCTGTGGTAGGGGGTGTTCCCTTCCTCTCGCTCGGCAAACTTCACAAACTGTGTGTGTGGAGGAAGGGTCGTCAATGTGTTGTATACACAATACACTATTACAAAATGAAAAGTATATGTACATGCAATCTAATCATGAAGATACACGTTCACTCTCTGCACTCACCCACCAACACACTCTACTCACACACACACACACCACACACCCACTCCCTACTCACCGAATTGGTGGCCATGATATGCAGTTCTGTGTTGCTTGTTTCCAGCATATTATGCAGTATATCCAGGTAGCTATCCACAATCAACTGGAGCTTTCGTGAGTCACAGGCTGACAGCAGCTTCTCCGTCACTTGCAGAGCCACACTCACATGCCTGGGGGAGGGAGGGGCATGAAAATGGTATTTTATACCACGTTTGTGAGAAAGCCATTGGATACTATTGTTGTATCATAGATATAACATTTAAAGTTCCCAGCCACATAATTATATATATACACCATTTTTTGTTTCGGAGGTACGGGGATGGTCGATAACTTTCCCCTAGCTATACATGACATGTCGACATTGTACAGGTACGTCTCTGAAATAGTCGTCTAACCCATTTCTCTCTCTTTGCAGGCTCCGACGCAGTCTCAGAGCGAGGTACTCTCCAATATTGTCCAGATGGTCAGGGGAGGTTTGAGCAAAGAAGAGCAGCTTGTCCATATTAGCAGACACAGGTGTGGGTGTTTGAGGGTCCTCTGGGAAGAGCCCATCAACCAGCCGTTTGTAGCGAGGTTTGGGGCAGCAGAAGCACGTCGCCATAGTTAGATCTAGTTCTGTGTCTTGATTGATTGTAGACCTAGCATTTATTTGTAAAACGTAGAGCAGAGGTTTTTACTTTCATAATTATGTGAAGTCTAATTATTAAACAACCACACCCTCTCACAGCTAAAGGGAGTGGTCCACAGCAGGAACCTCTGTACAAGATACACCCCTTTTTGTGAACTAGCCAAGCCAAGCAAGTAAACAAACTCTGGCAAGTAAATATCTATAGATGTACATGTCGGAATGGCTGCTAAAGAACCAAATCAAGGTATTCTAAGTTAGATTCTAACACACATGACGCATGCCCTAGCAGAGCGAGGTACTCTCCAATATTATCCAGATGCATGGTTAGGGGAGGTTTGAGCAAGAGCAGCTTGTCCATATTAGCAAACACAGGTGTGGGTGTCTGAGGGTCTGTACTAGCTAGCAGAACATAACCACCACCATAATTGCCCTAGCTCGCTCGGGATCTGGATCTGGGTTCTACACTTTTGGTTGATAGCAATTATCATATGTACATACATACATAATTATTGATTAATTTACAGCGCCACATCGGATAATTTTTGGGCCCTAAAAGAAGCGCCACCGTTGCTGTAATTATTCTTTTTCTGGCGCTCATAAAAAGGCTTGTTTGAGACATCAATTAAGACAATCATCCTGCATCTTTGACTTCCTTCACACTTTCAGCAGTTGTCTGACACATAGCTAATGTTGTTCACGAGTCAGCTCTCAACGGTGCAGCTAGAAACTGAACTAGACCATGCCCATTTTCTCTATACTAGCTGTAGAACATAAGCGCCACCATAATTTAGGCGCCAGCTGGGCTAAACGCAATTTGTTGTGTTTTGTGTTTTGTACTGCCACAACTACGGTAGTCCACTGACTCACTGATATAAAATCTATTTTTAATGGTGAATTCCCTCAGAGCTCACAATTGATGATCTGAAGACAGAAATGAAACTGACTGATGAGCAGCTCAATACAGCAATAAAGGAACCAGATCTACCCGAGTTAGCAGCATGTTTCGATAACACTGATGACTATCTTGAAAAGCTGGAGCTGTCACCTGGACAGAAAACGGACGTCAGCGAAGTGAAGGCTAAAACACGTCTAAACCGCACTCAAGCCGGAATGAAACTTGCCCTAGAATACTGGAAGAACAAGAACCAACTACAAGCCACCTTTCAAGCTCTGCTACTCATCACACTCTCCCTGCTCAAAGGAGACGTTGCTGTTCAAGTGTGCAAGTACTTGTCTGACAAATGTGAGTCTGTCATGTGAGAGTGTGGTCATTGTGGTACCATACGTTGTGGGAGTGATTGCAACCAAATAAGGGACTTTCAACTTAATTGCTATTGTTACACATACAATTCTCTATTAACTATCACCAGGAATGGTACTCACCTATTGTTTTGTTTCCCCAGACTCCACCACCTCGTGTCCCGCCTCCCGAGAGAGGGTCCTGCTGAACCACAAGCTGTCCTCGTACAGGGACTACCTACAAAGTCGCTACAGAGCACGAGTATCCACATTAGCCACACAATGGCCTCCTGTCCCAACAAACAAAGTCTTCAAACTGGCCATGATTCAGAAGGAAAAAATACAGAGAGGAAGAATCGATGATGAATTTGTTAGACTATCAATCTCAGGAAAAATTGATGATATTTTGCTTCAAAAAACTCCACTTGACTTGACTAACATTTTCTCTGAGATTGGAAATAGACAGAACTTTGTGTTGATTGAAGGAGCTCCCGGCTCTGGCAAGAGCACCCTTGCTCTACACATCTGTCAGGAGTGGGCAAAGAGGAAACTGTTCCAAGAGTTCGATATTGCAATCCTTGTGAGACTGAGAGATCCCCTCGTTAGAGAAGCCATTACAATTTCTGACTTACTTCCCTGCACAAACAAAGCGATGGCTAATGAAACAGAGACTGTGATTATGTCATTGTATGGCAAAGGTGTACTGTGGGTGCTAGACGGATGGGACGAACTTCCTTCTGACCTCCCTAGAGACTCAATCATCAACAAACTAGTTCGACCAGACATGTCACGAGAAAGTCCGCTACACGAATCAGCTGTGATTGTAACATCTCGACCGTCATCTTCGGCTGAGCTCCACCCACTAGTATCGTCCAGGGTGGAGGTGTTGGGGTTCACACCACATAAACTAGAACAGTATTTCACCGAGTGTCTGAAAGGTGACTCACAAGCTGTGCAGACTCTACTGGAGAGAATTCGAGAGAACCCAGTGGTAGAAGGTAGCTGCTACCTCCCCCTCAATGCTTCCATTGTCGTTAATTGCTTCCTTTCTGACAACCACTCCCTCCCCACATCCAACCACGGGATATTCACATCGGTTATCCAGAGCTCTCTCAAGAGATACCTCCAGGAGAAGTTGGGGAAGACCACTCCAGTGGGAAACATCACATCCCCAGACTCACTGCCCTCGGAAATCAGAACGCAGACCGTACAAATGTGTCAACTTGCATATCATGGGATCGAAAAAAACAAAGCGACATTTACTGACAGTGATTTGGCCGCTCTTCGCATTACGAAGGAAATTTCAAACGTTGGATTATTACAAACTGTTCCAAGTATCATTAGCGATGGTCATCTGGTTTACTACTGCTTTCTCCACCTGTCTATTCAAGAGCTACTAGCAGCAATCTACATCTCTCTCATGTCTCCCAAGCAACAAATTTCTGTATTCCAGAAGCTGTTTGGTAGTCCTCGATTCAGTGCAGTCTTCCAGTTTTATGCTGGTATCACCAAACTAAGAACTAGTAGACCAATCCTCAGCTTGCTACCTCGATTCTTGTGTCCAGTTCCAGCCACTGTTTTTGATCTGGTCAGAAAGATTGTCAAAAATGAGATAAAGAAAGAGTATATTGAGCCGAAGCCCCTTTTGTTGTCCCTCATCAATTGTTTGTACGAAGCTGAAGACTCGCGACTGTGTGTGTTTGTGGCTAATCTTCTTAATCACAATCTAGATCTTCATTACACTACAATGAATCCTATTGACTGCCTCTCTGTTGGATATTTCGTATCAGCTTGTTCCAACACCAGTAATACATTCATGCTTAGCCTCCACAGTTGCTCTATTGGTGACCAAGGCTGCAAATTTCTGGCCCGAGGACTCTCCAAGTGTCCCAACTCTAATAATGATATTCCTACAGCAGGGATACACATCGCTGAGATTATCGAGAACACTAATTCAATATCTAAATTGGATTTGTCTGATAATACCATTGGTAACAATGGACTTTGCGAACTCTGTGCGGCCTTGTCCACTAACACATCATTAAAGAGCCTGAACCTGTACAATTGCTCACTAACAATATCAGACGACAATGGAGCTGCCCTCTATCAACTTCTAAATACAAACAATTCCCTCGAATATCTTAATTTGTCTGGTAACACAGTGACTAGCTGTCGTCACATTGCTGCTGGACTTGCAGTCAATAAGACTCTGAGAACATTGTACTTGTTTATCTGTGAACTGACTGATCAGTGTATCGAGGAGCTATCAACTGGACTGATCAACAAGATTGAAACACTGCAAATATGGGGTAATGCCTCAATAACAGAAGATGGAATGAAGACGCTTGCCAGACATCTAACCACCCACTGCTCTGAACTGACACTATTGTACATACCCGACCACCTAACATCCTGTATCGAGACAGTATTCAGGGACACTAACAAAGAGAGGAAGAGAAATGGACTACCCGAGATTAATGTGTTAGATTATTAATTTATAATTAATTGATTATTATTAATAATTAATGTTTAGTTATAATTATATTATGATTATTGTTGTTATTAATTAATTAATAAATGTTAATTAATTTGTTGTGTTATGCATCTAATCTCTATCATTGGTCAATATAATTATAGCACATGTACAGATGGTGACGAGTGAATTCAATGCTTCCTACTGACACGGAGAGCATGTCATGCACTAGCTGTATGTATGTAACTGAATACACTATTGTAATAATGCTATAATCTCCACCTAGCTAGCCTTCTTCACAGGCTTTCAAGAGAAGTGCGGCCTGGGCCGGGATCGAGGCTAATCTCGACATGATTTACTTTTGACAATAATTATATTATTACTAGGACAATTTACAAAACAGTTAGTGTACAGAAGACTAGAAATATGTCGGCACATTACATAACAATTACCTAAAAACAAATCAGTTGGAATTGGTCAATATAGCACAGTAATAATGATGGTTTAAATTCAATGCTCCCTACAGTGTCACAGAGAGCACATGCACTGTACGTATAAAACTGTCAATGAATGTAGTGGAAATCCAATTTAACGCTCTGTCGATTTTTGTTTATAGGAAGATGAGCAGATTAACGTTCACTTTGGCCCTTCCAAACATCTTCATGATTGCCAGGCCCTCGTATTGCAGCTGAAGGAGGTCCTGTGTGGGGAGAAGAGAGGGCAGTGAAACACTTCAACTGGTATAAGACAAAGAATGCATGTATTTGTAAGACAAATGAATGCATGTACTTACATACACCGTACAAGCATACCAACACTATACCTGACACAAGGCTGTAAACTTCTTGAACACTTTACGTACCTACCAAATTAATTCTACCTGTACACACACCCTCACCTGGAGGACCAGCTCCACCTTCTCTATCTGCTTGACGTGATCTCAAACACAATACTTTCGAACCTGAACCTGGGCGAGTAAGAAATAATGTTCACATAATTATAGCATAACGTTGCACATAAGATCAAGGCCGTAAGCAAGCGGTCAGGCTGGTCAGGTTTTGGCCTAATCACTTTTTGCAGCTGGGTAGGTAATGGTCGTAAATATTGTGAGTGATAATGCGCATGCATGCTGTTTTGGTGAGGAAAAGTGATGACCTTTTCTGAGGTAAAAATTCACCACTGTACAAAAGTTCCAATAGCAGAAAAGCAGCTGACCTTTAATTGCAAGTTGGCCTGACCACTTTAAAGTTGCTTGCTACGCCCCTGCATGAAGATTGGGGCATAAAAATAAGTCAATAGCCTCACACTGGAGGAATTGTTAAAGTCTAGATTAGTAGTATAGTCTGAGCTTCAGTCAAACAGTGGACAAAGTACGTACCAGAGCAATTAATGGCACATGTGATGATGATCATGTTGTTTAATAGAAGTATGCTAGTATAACGGCTACTCAAGTATACGGAGACTCACAGAGTGGGTGGAGCATATCTCCATGAACGCTGATGTATGGATGATTGGCTTGGTCACGTCAGAGTACTTGTCGCTACCCAGCCTTCTGTCCAGGGGGTCCACTGTCGATGCTCGCAAGAACTCTCTGTGGGGGGTACAATGGGTGTATGTATATTCATACCCTCTGCATGGCAACGAAAATAGGTAATGTGCAATTTAGATCATACGATACTTTAGTAGAAGGTAGAAACACACACATGGCATCATCACATGACCATCATTCGTACATACACACTTTCAACTATTTGACTACAAATTCAGTTTTGGTTATTGAAGGCGTCCGAGTGTACGGGTTCATTACTGACAGGGCAGCACTCTCAGCCTCAAACTGTGCAAAGGAACAGGAAAAACACGATAAACTCTTAAACCAACAGACAATAATCATGGAAAGTTAATAATTTTCTGCTGATTTGGCGTTTTTTACCAACAAATAATATCTAGTCCAGTACTAATTTAATGTACATAGATGCAGTGCATAATGTAGGCCATAATCTGTACAGGTATACTGTACCACTTTTATCACCTGTTGTTTGTAGCACTCAAATATCTACCCCATCGGCACACTGCTCTGCTCCAACTCCTCACAGCGATCCAGTGCCTTCTTGAGCTCTTCCTCCATCACAAGTCTCTCTTGCACAGCAGACTGGGTAATAGATTGCATGGTGGTCATGTACACACACAGGTATACAGATACAACCATCATAGCATCGTGGTAGTAGTACAGTAGTTATATAATTGCAGGTACATGTATTAATGAAAGCACCGCGGGTACTGATGCCTCGGTGGAGGTGCAAAGCTACATAACATAAAGCTACACACATTATCATGATGAATATTTTTGCATTTTTGCTGCATGCAAACTCAAATTGCATGGTGGTCGATCATGTACACACACACACACAGGTAATACAACCACCATGTGGTAGTGGTACAGCTGTTTGCTCACTGCATTACCACAAAACAACAAAATACCATACAATGTTGCTATGCAAACAACATGTGGTCCTAAGCAATGATGGCTTCTAGCACTTGTAGGTACTTTTTGAGAGTTACAAAAATGGCTAATCTGCGAGACCCTCAAAAATTACCCACTATAAGGTGGCATCAATATTAACTGATACAGTACCCGAAATGCAACTTTTATATGGGGAAAAAAAGGACAATAGTCTCTAGACACAATCGGCATCATGTATTGTGTATTTTGCCTAAGCCATAATCAGTACATACTGTATAGCAGGTCATTTTCGTGGGATAAAAAATCCGAGACAAAATCGTAGGCGTGGTGCAGCAGTGATTTTGTGTGTAAAAATTCCCTTTGCTTCACTGCATTGCATGCGTTCCGGTCAACCATGCCTACGTTTTCGTGAGTGATAAATATTCGTCAAGGTTTAGCTTGCCCACGGAAACTCTACCCAGGACGCTATACGTACGGTACGGTATACTGTACCACTGTATCACCTGTTTCAAGTACTCTTCCTTCTCACGTTACTTTGTAGCACTCGAATATGTCCACCCCGTCCACTGCTCTGCTCCAACTCCTTACAGCGATCCAGTGCCTTCTTGAGCTCTTCCTTCATCACAAGTCTCTCTTGCACAGCAGACTGGGTAATAGATTGCATGGTGGTCATGTACACACACACAGGTATACAGATACAACCATCACAACATCGTGGTAGTGGTACAGTAGTTATATAATTGCAGGTACATGTATTAATGAAAGCACCGCGGGTGCTGATGCCTCGGTGAAGGTGCAAAGCTACATAACATAAAGCTACACACATTATCATGATGAATATTTTTGCATTTTTGCTGCATGCAAACTCGAATTGCATGGTGGTCGATCATGTACACACACACACACAGGTAATACAACCACCATGTGGTAGTGGTACAGCTGTTTGCTCACTGCATTACCACAAAACAACAAAATACCATACAATGTTGCTATGCAAACAACATGTGGTCCTAAGCAATGATGGCTTCTAGCACTTGTAGGTACTTTTTGAGAGTTACAAAAATGGCTAATCTGCGAGACCCTCAAAAATTACCCACTATAAGGTGGCATCAATATTAACTGATACAGTACCAGAAATGCAACTTTTATATGGGGAAAAAAAAAGGACAATAGTCTCTAGACACAATCGGCATCATGTATTGTGTATTTTGCCTAAGCCTTAATCTGTATAGCAGGTCATTTTCGTGGGATAAAAAATCCGAGACAAAAACGTAGGCGTGGTGCAGCAGTGATTTTGTGTGTAAAAATTCCCTTTGCTTCACTGCATTGCATGCGTTCCGGTCAACCATGCCTACGTTTTCGTGAGTGATAAATATTCGTCAAGGTTTAGCTTGCCCACGGAAACTCTACCCAGGACGCTATACGTACGGTACAGTATACTGTACCACTGTATCACCTGTTTCAAGTACTCTTCCTTCTCACGTTACTTTGTAGCACTCGAATATGTCCACCCCATCCACTGCTCTGCTCCAACTCCTTACAGCGATCTAGTGCCTTCTTGACCTCTTCCTCCATCACAAGTCTCTCTTGCACAGCAGACTGGGTAATAGATTGCATGGTGGTCATGTACACACACACAGGTATACAGATACAACCATCACAACATCGTGGTAGTGGTACAGTAGTTATAATAAAGGTACAGTAGACTCTCGCTATTCCGACTCTCTGAAGTACGGCCTGAAATGTGGCCAACTCGCTATTCTGTATACTTGCTGCCCCAAACTAGTAATTTTATACGTATACATTTTGGGTGTGGTTTAGCAGAAAAACTGTGTGTGGGGGGAATGGTTGGGGTGTACAATGAGAGGTAGGAAGCGGGATGCTCATGAACACTACAATGAAAGTTATAAAAAAGGTAAACCGTTTTGTGAGCAAACACTGCTGTAGGATTACATTGTAATAGAGAGGAAATGATCGATTCATTATCTTTATTTATTATCCTCGAGACAAAACCGCAAAATTAGTCATTAATATTCGAGGTAGGTTGATTTTAAGCCGCAGCTATTTTCTGAAATGCAAACTACCGCGCTCTTCTGGCCAAGTTGCACTGTCCCAAGGGTGGCCGGATTAACGAGAGTCTACTGTACATGTATTAATTATACAGTATTCACCGAGTGTATACATGTACATGCTAAACTCACATCTGCCTTGCTATTGGCCAGTTCCAATTCTCTCACCAGCTCAGCCATGACACCCGGGTCCATGATTTGAGACCTCTCGAGCAGCTTCTCCTCCAACTCCCTCAGCAGGTCATCCTCTAGACATTGAATGGTCTCACTTTTCTCCTCAACCTGACAAGGGAACATCAATAAGTTGCTGCCAGGTGGAGAATACTCGACATACAATAGTGACGTGCATGTACACTCAACTACTGAAAATCTGGCAATGAAATTTAACGGTATTCTCCCACTTTGAAATAAAGGTCAGCTTAAAGTTGGACTGTAGTTAGCAAATAGTAGATCGATTTTGATTAAAGGCCAGTGAATATTCTAACCACTGCACATGTGTATCTCTCACCTCTGTGGGTGGTATAGGAACGAGGGAGGCCCTCTGATACTGTCTAGAGGACTGGACTTCTTCTCACTGCCAATCTAGGAGGTATGAAAACAAAATATGCATTTGGTAAAGATCTGCTCCCAAACAACATTGCAATTGATCCACATTTACAGGTAAAGGGTCATTAAAGTAAAATATGAAATTTGAGCACAAACATTCCTCCTGTCACCTCCTGCTCATTCAGGAACTTCATGAACCTGGTAGGAGTGAAGTGCATCTTGAAGGACTCGTCACATGATCTTGGAGCAAAAGATACGGACTTGGTTGAGGATTTGAGTGGGGCTAAAGTGAGAGAGGAGGTTGTGGGGGGAGGGGCCTCAGATCAGGACTGGTGGGACGTAGTGTCATGTGAAAGAAGACTCGGACACATGGTCCTCCGTCTGGACAGCTGCTGTGAGGAGAATAAGAATTGTAAGGCACTGGAATTGAACTGTGCACAAGCACGAAATACATGTACTATTTTATTTGTACTACAAAACTAACTAAAAATGCTCACCAATAAAACACCACACACCACTTGGTGTACAACATTTTAACGAATCTAAAAGTATACAAATGAACATCTTCTCCTCTGCTCCTCTAGATAACCTGCCCAACCCTCCACATACACACTGGCTGGATCATGCATAAAGAAAATGGCATCTATTTTCACAGCGTTTGACCATCAAACATATCAGAGAGAATAATCTCACGCCATATTGCTGATTTGCTTGAAATGCCCACCACCATCTTAGCAATGTACCAGCAAGGGGCTTTTGTTGTGAGCATCAATGGTAGGCCATGGCATTCAGTTGCTATTGATGAGTCACATGAAATGCAGGTACTCTCTGATAAGAAGATCTTAATTGGACTGTTTGTGTCTGAAATGGGAGGCTCACTACAACTTCATATCAGCTAAAGCCTACAAGGTGTTAGGGCCTTCTGAAAATATGATTTCTTCTACCAACTCGATCAAAACTATATAAGAAACAATTTTACTTTTCCCTAGTGAGATCTCAGCTCTCTCAACTCTGGCGACCAATTACTGCTCAAATACATTTATTCTTAAAGTGATTGAGCTCACCTTTGGTAGCGCTGACTTATCACAGCTGTTGGTCCAATTCTCCAGAACTCTGAGCTTCCCCTCGAGGTGCAACTGCAAGTGACAGAAGATTTAAGTTGAGGTTGAGAAAAGAATAAAGTTAGAAGACACTGAATAAGCAGATTACCAGATAAAGTACAGCATAATTATGTTCTGGACAGGAAATTGTCCGGGTATAATTGGAACAGATTTTTATAGCGCATGCGAAGTGTCCGGGAATAATTAGCATGCAGCTGCATACGAGTGAGCTAAGTTTAATAGAACAGGGTACGACTGAATAGTTGCACTATTATAGCTATTTAAAACTAGATACTCAAAGCTATCTAACTGCAGCACTCTAAGTATTACTGGCTGGTTATGACTGTAACTCAACTTTTCAAGGTATTGTCCGGACAAATGTAATATTAAAGCACAAGAGTGTCCGTTGTATTAGAACAACGAAAATTGGCAGGCAAGAGTGTCAGGGATAATTAGAAGTTTCTGAGGCGATAAATTAGAAGATATACGGTACCTCAGAAACAGACATGCAAGTTCGTTGTCTAAGGACATAATTATTGCAGTGCTTATAACTATGGCTAATACAAGGGTGCTCAGTTAAAGTCGACCATACATACTTGATCCATATTATACATGTACCCTGGGAGCAGTACAATAAGTCAAGAGCTCATAGTAAAAAAGAGAGAGTATCGAACGCATCGCTATCTTGCATCAGATATATTCGGAAAGTAACGTGACACCCTGTCTGAAACACGTCATCAATTAAATTGATCAGTTACAAAGCAGGAAGTTACGCTACTTTCCAAATACATCTTATGCTACGTTGGATACTCTCTCTCTCTTATTATGGGACTCTTGTTATTAGCGGCCTCTCAAAAAATTGGCTAAGAATAATTACATGTACACAGCTGTAGGTACACACTTGCCCAACCCACTCACCAGAGAGGACACCTTCGAGGTTAGGTAAATTTATGACCTCTAAAAGTAGCGACAGCTGCGTTGACAATTAATTTTTAATGCCGCGTCCTAAATGGAGGTAAATGTAGGCACACCCTAGTAAAGTATAGTAAAGATTCTAACTCACTGGAAAATACGTTTTTAAGTGGCTATAGAAATCGAGGCAAGTAGACTGAGTAGAGTTACATGTACCTCCAATTAGATGAGACCCTCTAAATAATGGACACCAGGTCTTCAACATGATTTTCAACCTCCAAAGAAGCGATCTCTGGCTTCAATAAGTTTTAAAAAGTGTTGCTTTAATTAAAGGTCTTACGGTAATCACATTTCTTACTTGAATACGTCGGGTTCATTACTGACAGGCAGCATTCTCAGCCTCAAACTGTGCAAAGGAACAGAAAACATGATCCACGACGTACCTTACAAGGTAACATAAACCAAGAGATGAACCAGACAATCATCAATGGCTAATAAATTGACTCACCATCTTTCCATTCTGAGAATGCTGTAATACTTTAGCAATGGAGCCAGGTTTTGTCTCTAGCTCTAGCTAGCTCTGTGGGTGAAAACAATATGTCTTTGGTGGGTGTGGTGGTGAATATAAAAGTGGGTGTATCTCAATCTTAGATATCTGAGATACACCCACTTTTTTTGCAAGTCATGCAAAAACAACAACACTCAATAATATATTTCAGAGAAATCTAGAGCTAGCTAGCTGCATAACACAGATTTATTTACTGGAATGGCCACTAAAGAGCAGAACCAAGGTATAAAGACTGTCATGTTTCCTATAAAGGATAAACCCAATGATTGCTAAAGCATAAAACCCTCATTGGTGATTGCTAACCTTGTGTGCTTGCTATCTATTTTCAGAGCTCACAATTGACGATCTGAAGACAGAAATGAAACTGACTGATGAGCAGCTCAATACAGTAATATAGGAACCAGATCTACCCGAGTTAGCAGCATGTTTCGACAATGTTCACAAAGGCTATCTTGAAAAATTGGAGCTCTCACCTGGAGAGCAAACTGACGTGAGGACTAGAGCATATGTAGATGGCACTCTGGCAGGAATGTTGCTGTCTACTTAATTGCTATTGTTACACATACAATTCTCTATTAACTATCACCAGGAATGGTACTCACCTATTGTTTTGTTTCCCCAGACTCCACCACCTCGTGTCCTCCCTCCCGAGAGAGGGTCCTGCTGAACCACAAGCTGTCCTCGTACAGGGACTACCTACAAAGTCGCTACAGAATGCAAGTATCCACATCAGCCACACAATGGCCTCCCGTCCCAACAAAGACAATTTTCAAACTAGCCATGATTCAGAAGGAGGAAATACAGAGAGGAAGAATCGACGATGAATTTGTTAGGCTAACAATTACGGGGAAAATTGACGATATTTTACTTCAAAAAACTCCGGTTAACTTAACTAACATTTTCCCTGAGATTGAGGATACACGAAACTTTGTGTTGATTGAAGGAGCTCCCGGCTCTGGCAAGAGCACCCTTGCTCTACACATCTGTCAGGAGTGGGCAAAGGGGAAACTGTTCCAACAGTTCGATATTGCAATCCTGGTGAGACTGAGAGATCCCCTCGTTAGAGAAGCAAAAACAATAGAAGATCTTCTCCCTTGTAGGAATTCAACACTGGCATGCCAAATAGGGGCAACAATTATAATTAGTTGATTGATTATTAACACAAAGCAATTTGCTAGTGAAAATCCAATTTAACGCTCTGATGCCTTTTGTTCATATAATTATGAGGAAGATGAGCAAATTAACCTTCACTTTAGCCCTCCCAAACATCTTCTAAACTCAGGACCAATTCTTCCTCAAGAAATTAAAAGTAGAATGCACTCATTTGCATGTACTCTTGCAGTTTCAAAATATTCAAAATCAAAAAATATATAAATTTCTATCGATTTGAAATTCTGCCCAAAACAAATTTAAATTGATCCAAAGATCCACTAACCTTGAATGAATACTGTATATGCATCTTGAATGAATGTATTGTAATCTGAATGAAAATATAACATTAATTTTGAATTTTGAAACAAACGGCCCACCATACACCATAGCAAAAACACATTGATTTTTACAATGTAAAAGGGTGGGCCAGCTCAGCACAATTCAAATAGCAATCAAAATTCCAGGCTCTTAAACGAATAGGACTATTATATCATTCAATGACAATTTAGAGAAAAGTAGCGAAGTACATAGTATGTTAGAACATTAGGTCGTTAATTAATCAATTGCAACGTGTCAATAGTACATGCAGATGATATAAATAATTGAAGAATGCTCACATGCAATTGTCAATGAATACATGCAATTTGTTAATGGCAATCCAATTTAACACTCTGAGGATTTTAAAAGTTCATGAGGAAGATGAGCAGATTAACATTCACTTTGGCCCTCCCAAACATCTTCATGATTGCCAGGCCCTCGTATTGCAGCTGAAGGAGGTCCTGTGTGGGGAGAAGAGAGGGAAGTGAAACACTTTAACTGGTGTATAAGACAAAGAATGCATGTATTTGTAAGACAAATGAATACATGTACTTACATACACCGTACAAGCATACCAACACTATACCTGACACAAGGCAGTAAACTTCTTGAACACTTTACGTACCTACCATCTACCTGTACACACACCCTCACCTGGAGGACCAGCTCCACCTTCTCTATCTGCCTGATGTGATCTCCAACACAACATTTCCGAATCTGAACCTGGGCGAGTAAGAAATAATGTTCACATAATTATAGCATAACGTTGCACATAAGATCAAGGCCGTAGCAAGTGGTCAGGCTGGTCAGGTTTTGGCCTAACCACTTTTTGCAGCTGGGTAGGTAATAGCGTAAATATTGTAAGTGATAATGCGCATGCTGTTTTGGTGAGGAAAAGTGATGACCTTTTTCCCAGAATAGTACATCAATGACAAGAGACATACGAAGCTCTTAGCATCAATACCGTGACACACCAATGTACGCACGAATTGAAAGCACAAATTCTATTTAGTACATTGACAGCCCATATTAAAGATCTAAGCACACAACACAAGTACGTTAGTATGACTATCTGCTATGCACTCTCCAGTACGTAGGTGGAGACTCACAGAGTGGGTGGGGCATATCTCCATGGACACTGATGCAGATGATTGGTTTGGTCACGTCAGAGTACGCATCGATACCCAGCTATCTGTCCGGGGGGTCCACAGTCGATGCTTGCAGGAAGAACCCTCTGTGGGGGGTACAGTGAGAGTCATAATTATTATTATGATTCAGTTCCGGGAATAAATGTCATAGAAAGTCACTAATTGACTCACCTTTTTTCCAGCCAAGGTAAATGGAACACAGCTATAGGTTACGTCTCTGTGGGGCATGTGAAATTGTGTATCAGGTTTTAAGCAACTAATAAGGATTATCACTTATTGAGCGCACAATCCATTCTACCCCCCGCCCACACACACCTGGTCAGTAGACAGCTGATTGCCTATCCACAACATCGAAGGATTTTATCGCAGCTATGTACTTCATTGTACAGCTGCAAGGGGAGTGACGTGTGATACAGTGTGATTCAATGAAAGTCAGTACAACACAGTTAGTGTATGTTTACCAAAGAGGTACATGAGATTGTTCTGACAAATCATTATTGTACTCTCTAATACACTAACAGGGTTTCCTCTAGGATAACAAGTTGGGGGGGGGGGAGATTTGGGAGTGCGTAGGCGCGTCACAAAATGTTTGGCTATATGCCCACTTTTGTTTAAATGATTACATCATGCTTAACTTAATGCTAATGTGATGACATGTAGTACTAATGTGATGATGTCATTAGTTATTAGATTCGCTAAATAATAACTTAGGTACTTTACTGGATACCCAATTGAAACAAAATTAAAATTCCTCACAATTCACCACAACCACAGACAAGTACAATCTATGAATTAGATTATTTTACACCACAACTGTCAAAGATAAAAATCACAAATGTACCTAAGTCATTTTGAAACATACCTTGTAACTCCCCCCCCCCCCCCCTGTACGAGTTATATGTTTGTGTTAAGCACACTTAACAGTGTACTCTAAAAGCTACATTTTGATAGTACAAACTTGGGTATGATGTAAACACTACTGACGTTTTGGCAGGATTAGTGGAACATATATTTATGATCCATTCCCCCCTTAAGCCGTGGCTATTTTAAAATACCTCGCTATTCTGGCCAAGCTTCACTGTGCCAGATTAACAAGAGTCTAGTGTACATGTATTAACGAGTGCTGCAAGCTGCGCTGTGCTAATGCCTCTCGTCATGTTTCGCTTTCTCTCAAACTATGAGAGTGTTAGAGAGTTGAAGAGGTAATTACATAATGTATTACTGTTGACAGAATTGAATTACAAATAGAATAGGAGAGGAGCTGAATGTAAACAGAAGCCTATCTGATGGCTTGATGAATAATCAATCTTCAAAGATAGAAGTAACTGTTATTTATATGGCCTGTAGCCAAACAGTGGGAGCAAACCTTTGTCAAAGGCACAATCTGTACAGAATAGTAATAGAGAATTTGGATCATGAGGCTTATTTAAACACAACAGCAATATTTGAGAAAAGACTGTTGTTACATGCATCTATTGTTACCAGACTTGTGTACTCTATTGTTATCTATTCTATAATCATTGTTGTGCTTGTGGCTTCTTACCACTAGAATCCCAAGAAAAAGTAGATCAGGATCTGGATTATCTCACACGTGGGGATGAGCATGCATGCGCATTAAATCTACACAAGAATAATGGGTGTCTGCAAAGAGAACAAATGGCTACTATAGTTTATAGCATAGATAGAGCAAAGAGGGATTGGCAACAAAATCGACCTCGAATAACCATCCGTGTTACTCGAGGCTGTCTACTTCAACATAGGAAGACAGCCTCGAGTAAAGCACAGGCTGGGAATGGTTGAGGAGACAACTGATTGTCTTACTGTCAGTATAACAATCCTGCTGCTGATTTTAGACTTCATTTCCATGCTTGAGGCTATATGTGATCCAGACACTACTTAGTTAGACAATCTTAGCTACATTATATTATAGGTGCTATTGGTACATAGCCATAAAAAAACGGTGAAAAAGCGCTATGTACCGCTAGCTCTTTCTCAAAAAAGTGTTTCGCGGCGTTACGGTGGGGGACAACACGCATCGTTTCAGGATAAGCCACACCCCCTGCACAAAAGTCCACACATAAGCAGTGCATGTACATAGTGGGACCATAGGCAGTGCATGTACATAGTGGGGCCATAGGCAGTGCATGTACATAGTGGGACCATAGGCAGTGCATGTACATAGTGGGACCATAGGCAGTGCATGTACATAGTGGGACCATAAGCAGTGCATGTACATAGTGGGACCATAAGCAGTGCATGTACATAGTGGGACCATAAGCAGTGCATGTACATAGTGGGACCAAAGGCAGTGCATGTACATAGTGCAGTGCATGTACATAGCGGGACCATAGGCAGTGCATGTACATAGTGGGACCATAGGCAGTGCATGTACATAGTGGGACCATAAGCAGTGCATGTACATAGTGGGACCATAAGCAGTGCATGTACATAGTGGGACCATAAGCAGTGCATGTACATAGTGGGACCATAGGCAGTGCATGTACATAGTGCAGTGCATGTACATAGTAGGACCACATGTACATAGTGGGACCATAGGCAGTGCATGTACATAGTGGGACCATAGGCAGTGCATGTACATAGTGGGACCATAAGCAGTGCATGTACATAGTGGGACCATAGGCAGTGCATGTACATAGTGGGACCATAGGCAGTGCATGTACATAGTGGGACCATAGGCAGTGCATGTACATAGTGGGACCATAGGCAGTGCATGTACATAGTGGGACCATAGGCAGTGCATGTACATAGTGGGACCATATGTGACAGGGCCTAGGAAAACACCCCTTAACGCGGGTGTACCCAAGTTTATTTTTATTGTTGAATCGGATAAAGCGTTCTCTAAGCTTCAAAATGATACCAAGATCGACCTCCTAGCTATTTTCTATCCGGAGATATGTTCGAGGGAACGCTACGAAGTATTGCAACGCCCTCTTGAGTAAATGACGCTCAAACGTCATGAATAATTGAAGTTCAATTATTGATTTCCGGGCACTTCCGTATACTCATAAAGCTTAGTAAAAGATTTTCTGGAGAAGACGAGTTAGTTAGATGAAGGCTAGGCATTCTAGGACTCTCTAGCTAGCTAGTATAGCTATGTAGCTGGATTGCTTGGCATCTAGGAAGGATCTTCTAAGAAATAAAAAGACAAAGACTCCCGTCGCTCCAATGGTAAGCTTTCATGTCTTGTTATCAGCTTGTACTTACTTTCTGTGTCATGTATCAGTCTTATAATAGATCGCTCACTTATATGGAGCCTACAAAAAGTGTCTCTGTTCTTCATAAAGCTTAAAGGAAGCCTGTCTGATCTATTATAGGTGGCCTTTCACTTAGTATTCGTCTATATGCTAGATCCAACTTATTATTAGCCTTACAAGAAGCTTTCCTCCTTTAATTTAGTATTGGTATCACTGCCATTGTGCTTAGTATTAGCAGGCCTGATGGGATGAGTGATCACATCTTGGAGAGCCCAGGAAACCCTGTGAAATTGTCCTATAACATTTATATGGATGGTTCCCCCAGGTCGTTGCGAGTGTCGGAGGCCTGAGAAACAATAGTCTATTGGCTAGAATGTAAGTGATGTGTCTATCTTAACTTACTACTTATCTGTAGGTAGTTATGGAGGGTTTATGAAGACAAGTGGCACGGGATGCATACATCTAAAGAAACAAGAGTGGATCTACGCCAAGCTAGCTAGCTAGATAGCTGCTCTTTCTAATGAATTTCTGTTGCTAAATTATGTTTGTTAAGAAGTGGAGCTATAATATACCTGGCTCCTCTTGATGATTGTACTGGGCTGATGAAATAGTCCTGTACAAGTTGTAATCTTTTTTTGTTAAAAATAATTAACAATAATAGGGAAATTCCCTCACGTAAACAGTAAATTTCATTGTAAAAAATGAACGTTCGGTGAGTTTCTTCAACGTCCGCGCTTGACCTGTTTAAAGCTTCGTAGAGAGCCAAATTTTTACAGGTAGGTAGAGGAAGGGCTGAAGTTAGCACCTGTGAAAAAAAAATTTTTTGCCCATGTTTTTCATTTCTACTAAATAATATTGACCTATAGCCTAATTTAATTAGTGCCGCGTTAAGGGGGGTTTTCCTAGGCCCTGTCACATATAGGCAGTGCGTGTACATAGTGGGACCATAGGCAGTGCATGTACATAGTGGGACCATAGGCAGTGCATGTACATAGTGGGACCATAGGCAGTGCATGTACATAGTGGGACCATAGGCAGTGCGTGTACATAGTGGGACCATAGGCAGTGCGTGTACATAGTGGGACCATAGGCAGTGCGTGTACATAGAGGGACCATAGGCAGTGCGTGTACATAGTGGGACCATAGGCAGTGCATGTACACAGTGGGACCATAGGCAGTGCGTGTACACAGTGGGACCACAGGCAGTGCGTGTACACAGTGGGACCACAGGCAGTGCGTGTACACAGTGGGACCACAGGCAGTGCGTGTACACAGTGGGACCACAGGCAGTGCGTGTACACAGTGGGACCACAGGCAGTGCGTGTACACAGTGGGACCACAGGCAGTGCGTGTACACAGTGGGACCACAGGCAGTGCGTGTACACAGTGGGACCACAGGCAGTGCGTGTACACAGTGGGACCATAGGCAGTGCGTGTACACAGTGGGACCATAGGCAGTGTGTGTACACAGTGGGACCATAGGCAGTGCGTGTACACAGCGGGACCATAGGCAGTGCATGTACACAGTGGGACCATAAGCAGTGCATGTACATAGTGGGACCATAAGCAGTGCATGTACATAGTGAAAATGTTTTTTCAGGTGAGTTGAAGGTGTACAATGCAGTAAGAACTAGACTGAATAGTTGTAAGCACAAAACCTCCAAATTGCACCTTAGACAATCATTCCGCCAAATTTTTCCAGTGGCTGCCCCCCGAACCCCCCCAAATGTTCAACAGCGTATGGCCGTCGTCATTTCCCCCCTTAGCTATAATCCTGCTTGAAACCCTGACAATAGTGAGTATTTGTGACATACCGTATAAGTAGAGGTTGTATGGTGAAAATGTTCGTATATTTCGTACTGTAGAGCATCATACACTGTACGAAAAATAAAACTACAAAACTATTCTACAGCAATAGGCTCAACGTGGCTGTATGAATATTTAAAATACGAAATATTTCTAGTCCTACAGTATTATAAACTCTTTAACCACAACTTTGGTAAACATAATATTATTTCTTACCTAAACTTCTTGAAGGCATGAGTGAGTGTTCGGGTTCATTACTGACAGGGCATCATTCTCAGTCTCAACTCACATCAACCTCCAGCATGGGGTGGGTCGATCACAGTGACATAACACACACAAACTGTGCAAAGGAACAGGAAAACATGATAAACCGGCATTACGGTAACTTAAACCAACAGATGATAAATGGACTAAAATCATGAAAACTCACTAATAATAACGAGTGTTGCAAACTGCGATGTGCTAATTATAGTTTCGATTAGGGGGGGAGGGGCTAAATGAGGCTCTTTATACTGCTAATCACAGGGGCCCCTCTTTCCGTATTCCCCCAAAACCTAATCGCAGTCACGTGACCCCTAACCTCTAGCGTGACAGATATGAATGGGCACGTACATGTAACATCTGCTTAACCGGTACCTCGCGGATATGACACAACAAATCTACTGCAACCTGTAAGACTAGTCTGATATACATGTACCACAGAAACAGTGCGCTTGTGTACATGCTAATTTAAAACTACTCACATCTGCATAGTTCCAATTTTCACTCCAGCTCAGCCATGACACCCGGGTCCATGATTTGATATCTCTTGAGCAGCTTCTCCTCCATGTCTAGATGACTGCACTTCTAGAAGGTAAAAGGAAAACAAAATAATGCATTTGGTAAATATCTACTCTCATGCAAACAACATTGTAATTAGTATTGAGAGAAAATACATGTGATGATCATTACCAAATTTACTGGTAAAGGGTCAAACTGTTAGCAAGAGAGTTCATAATAGACGAACTCTGCTAATAAAGGAGAGAGTACAATTATGGAAGCTTAAACACTTAGTAATGCACGCAGTCTATTGTGCATGGTCACATAATTATACGCAGATCATCCTCTATAATCTACTCAAAGGTTACTGCTATAAACAGGATTCACGAAGGCACCAGAATCAGAGAACACGTACATGTACAAACAGTGTTTATGACAGGAAACTAAACACATACATGTACACAAATAGCTACATGAAGCAAAAGCTGTATAATATCATTCTCACCTGTTTTGAGTGTCCTGAGGTGCCAGAGGATGTACAGACAGTCCAGTGGTGGCTCCGCTATCAAGACCCCCTGAGGCCACGGGTACATAAGAGTTGATGAGCCCCAGTATATCTGGCTTATGATAGTCGGGAAGGACTCCTGCAAACTCCCCCACAGTGATAGTGATGGATTGCTGAAAGGTCAGAGAGGACGTGAGGTCAGAGGGGCCTTCTGAAACGGTTTCTATTGAGATACGGAGGTGGCGGACCAGTGTACGGAATATATCCAGTACAGACGGACCTGCACGAGTGGACACAAGCTAAGTAATGTAAATACATGTATGCAGATTAAAGCGTGGAATTAAACCATACTACCATATTACTAGAATGTTTTGCGAGCATCAAACATTTACGAATTTTGCGAAGGGTTGATCAATTCGCAACAATAATATCCGCAAAACCTAAAAATTATTACTAGTAAATACACACGATCCTTGCCAGAACGCAATAGTTAGATCGCAAAGGGTCAAATTTTCTGTTGATTTGGCTCATTCGAAAAGGTTTTTCACCAGCAAAATATTCTAGTAATACGGTACCAGGAGCACATTACAGAAGGAGCGTCTGACCTCGGAAATCGCATCTCGTGGAAGTTTGCAAAGCATGACCTTATATGCAAAACCACTAAGTGGGTCTGCGGGCGAGTGCTAATTGAGCTGACGGTGCACTTTTACCAAGCATAGGTCAATAAAAGTGAAAAGCTACAGCTAGCTAGCTAGCTATAGGCCTAGTAGTAAGCTCTCTCTTCTAACAATCCCAGTAAGACTCCCTACTGCAAAAACAAAACGCCTAGTATGTGTTAGTCTAAGTCTAGCAAACTTTCTCTGTACAAAGTGACTGGATATGCTCGTATTTTAGAACTTTCTGTACCTTACCGATGACAGCCTCTTCCATGATGTATACCAACATCCATCAAAGATCTAGCTATTCATTTTAGCTCTTTCTGGATCAACCTAGCTCTCCTGCTGCTGAATTACAAACAAAATCCATTTATAATGATATTCACAGGCTGACCGCGGTCCGTACTTTATGTACACAGTACTTACACACTTTTCTTATAAGGCAATGCGGCGTTTAGCACACGAGATGCGATTTCCGAACCCATGCACAGTTAGACGCTCCTTCTGTAATGTGCTCCTGACGGTACGTAGTGTCAAAACATACAATGTCATGTACAAACTTTAATAACAGCTATGAAAGCATCTACGTATGAAGAATAAATGCGTATAGCCTTCTTTAGAAAATGGCCCAAAAGTAGTGTTGCAACCATACAAGTACTCTACCATGGAGACTCACCTAGAGAGCTGTCTGCTGCCACGGCAACACACTTAGAGAGTGTGCCGAGGATCCCTTGTTTGGTCTCCCAGGACTCCTTCATCTTGGCATCCAGGTGGTCCACCAGCGACTGGACGGCCTTGTACCGATCCTGTCTCTGTGGGGGTACATGTAAGTGGATAATGTTACCCTAGGAGGCTGTGGGGGTACATGTACAGTGGATAATGTACACTGGGGGGCTGTGGGGGGTACATGATAGATAATGTAAACTGGGGGGCGTGGGGGTACATGTACAGTGGATAATGAACACTGGGGGGCTGTGGGGGTACATGTAAGTGGATAATGTACACTGGGGGGCTGTGGGGCGTGGGGGTACATGTACAGTGGATAATGTACACTGGGGGGCTGTGGGGCGTGGGGGTACATGTACAGTGGATAATGAACACTGGGGGGCTGTGGGGGAACATGTAAGTGGATAATGTACACTGGGGGGCTGTGGGGGTACATGTACAGTGGATACTGTACACTGGGGGCTGTGGGGGGTACATGATAGATACTGTACACTTGGAGGCTGTAGGGGGTACATGTGTGTGGATACTGTACACTGGGGGGCTGTGGGGGGTACATGTGTGTGGATACTGTACACTGGGGGGATGTGGGTTGTACATGTGTGTGGATACTGTACACTGGGGGGCGTGGGGGGTACATGATAGATACTGTACAAGGGGGGGGTGTGTGGGGGTACATGATAGATACTGTACACTGGGGGGCTGTGGGGGGTACATGATAGATACTGTACACTGGGGGGCTGTGGGGGTACATGATAGATACTGTACACTGGGGGCTGTGGGGGGTACATGTGAGTAGAAAGTACAATACACATGTACACGGGGGGGGGGGTGTGGGGGGTACATGTGAGTAGAAAGTACAATACACATGTACACGGGAGGGTGTGGGGGGTACATGTGAGTGGAAAGTACAATACACATGTACATGTAGGTACCGTATAGCGGGTAGTTTTCGTGGAGTAAAAAATTCGTTCAACTCGGAAAACGGTGGTTTTTGTGAGTAAAAATTTGTTTAGTCTCGTTGCCTGCACTGCATTCCGGTAAGCCACGCCTACGTTAAAATTTCGTGGAGGTCAGCTTGCCCACGAAAATTACCTGCTATAATTACCCGCTGTCTTCGTGGGGGATACACATGTCTACTGGAGGGAACAATTGATCAAGAATAAATCAAGAGTATGTTGGACCTGAAAGCTATCAATGTTACATAACAGAACAAAGCAAAAAGCAACGAAAAACTTGTAGAGACTATTCATTTTATTACATAATTATAGTATACCTTGACTTACTGCAGTATTGGCTTGAGGACACTGTCGATGTGAGAGAGTCCGGCAAAAGTGATGAGCTCAGTGAGACTATCCTGAGAGTACCCTCCCAGACTGTCCCCCTCCTCCACAACAGGCTGGATCTCACCAGACTCTCTGTCAGAGTGGGAGCGAGGTTACTATTGGCACACACTGTATAATTATCTAAGGCCATCAATAGGTAAGTTTGATACAGACTGAGGCTATCAACATTTACTCATTGAAGTATGTGTATTAGCCAGTGCTTCAGGAGTAGAACTGAAGAAAATTGTAGTGACTTTCCTAGACAGTATACCTTGACTGGGCGACACTGTGACTGTGCATATTGAAGAGGAATGGCAGCACTATCTTGTTCATGTGATCTAGGTCCCAAATGTTCATCTGGAGGTTGTCTTGCCGACCAATCTTCTTTATCACTCCCCTCAGCCCTTGCAACCCAGCCATCCGCGTCCTGTGTGAGGTGTAGTGGGGAGGGGTGGAGTTGGTGATGAAAGCAATGTTATCACAAGTTATGCATGTGGCAGAGCACCCTAAGGGCGGTACAGTTAAAATATGACACCTAACACTTCGACCTGTGGCCACTCAAACTCATTTCAAGTGCACATACTCGTGATATTTATCGGCGTCGTCCACATTCTTGGTGAGGCTAAGAGAGGCAAAGCGGTGGATGAGGAAGTCGTACTGTCTGTGGTAGGGGGTGTTCCCTTCCTCTCGCTCGGCAAACTTCACAAACTGTGTGTGTGGAGGAAGGGTCGTCAATGTGTTGTATACACAATACACTATTAACAAAATGAAAAGTATATGTACATGCAATCTAATCGTGAAGATACACGTTCACTCTCTGCACTCACCCACCCACCCACACACTCTACTCACACACCCACTCCCACACCCACACACATCACACTCCCCCCTACTCACCGAATTGGTGGCCAGTTCTGTGTTGCTAGTTTCCAGCATATTATGCAGTATATCCAGGTAGCTATCCACAATCAACTGGAGCTTTCGTGAGTCACAGGCTGACAGCAGCTTCTCCGTCACTTGCAGAGCCACTCACATGCCTGGGGGGAGGGAGAGGCATGAAAATGGTATTTTGTACCACGTTTGTGAGAAAGCCATTGGTTGTATCATAGATATAACATTTAAAGTTCCCAGCCACATAAGATACATCATTTTCTGTTCCGGAGGTACAGGGATGGTCGATAAATTTCACTAGCTATACATGACATGTCGATATTGTATACTGTACAGGTATGTCTCTGAAATAGTCGTCTAACCCGTTTCTCTCTCTTTTGCAGGCTCTGACGCAGTCTCAGAGCGAGGTACTCTCCAATATTGTCCAGATGGTCAGGGGAGGTTTGAACAAAGAAGAGCAGCTTGTCTATATTAGCAGACACAGGTGTGGGTGTTTGAGGGTCCTCTGAGAAGAGCCCATCAACCAGCCGTTTGTAGCGAGGTTTGGGGCAGCAGAAGCACGTCGCCATAGTTAGATCTAGTTCTGTGTCTTGATTGATTGTAGACCTAGCATTTATTTGTAAAACGTAGAGCAGAGGTTTTTATGTAATATGTTGGCAACCCTGCGCTTTCTTCTGGGTTTCTCACCCGTATCGTTTGAGGTACCCCCGAACGAGTCGGGTAAGAACTCAGCTAGTTCGATAAATTCCCCATTTTCCGATTTTTTAGATAGTTTGTCGGGAATGGGGATGGCATTCTGGCCTACATTGACCGTATATGGAATAATGCTTGGTATCGT
Source organism: Halichondria panicea (assembly GCF_963675165.1). Taxonomy (NCBI): domain Eukaryota; kingdom Metazoa; phylum Porifera; class Demospongiae; order Suberitida; family Halichondriidae; genus Halichondria; species Halichondria panicea. The sequence continues at coordinate 1,889,566 of NC_087383.1, forward strand.
CGGTAATGTGGGGAGGCTCATGCGGGTTTGAGTACGGGGGGCACTAGTGGATACGAGGGGAACATGTGCTAGTGAGGTACTTGACATACCTGCCGTTCCGGTGCTGACAACAGGGCCTGAGGTGGGACTCCGTGGGGTACCCGAGCCGGAAGCAGAGATGGTTGGGATCGAGGGTGGGACTGATGGTGAGACTGATGAGGGGACGGCTGTGGGGTGGTGTTGTTGGACTGCTGCCTGAATCCGCTGGTCCATTGCGGTGATGATCGTTGGTAACACCGCGCCGAGGGCTGCCTGGACAGAATTGGCAATCATGGTGTTGAAAGTTGTCGGAGTTGTCGTCGGGTTGGTGGAACTGATGGGCGGTGTTCCAGTTGAGGATGTGCTCGAGGAGGTAGTGGTCATCTTCATATAGAGAATTATAGGATAGATCAGCAAGAGAAATCTTGAGAATTATGGGATAGACCCAGAAGAGAAGTTTTCTATTCTTTCACTGACTGCCTGACCACGTGTTTCTTGCGCATGCCCGTGTTGGTTGCAATTGGTACTCCATTATATTTCTGAGAGAGCTAGCTGCAAGGCACAGATTTATTTGCTGGAATGGCCACTAAAGAGCAGAACCAAGGTATAAAGACTGTCATGTTTCCTATAAAGGATAAACCCAATGATTGCTAAAGCATAAAACTCTCATTGGTGATTGCTAACCTTGTGTGCTTGCTTATCTATTCTCAGAGCTCACAATTGACGATCTGAAGACAGAAATGAAACTGACTGATGAGCAGCTCAATACAGCAATAAAGGAACCAGATCTACCCGAGTTAGCAGCATGTTTCGATAACACTGATGATTATCTTGAAAAGCTGGAGCTGTCGCCTGGACAGAAAACTGACGTCAGCGAAGTGAAGGCTAAAACACGTCTAAACCGCACTCAAGCCGGAATAAAACTTGCCCTAGAATACTGGCAGAACAAGAACCAACTACAAGCCACCTTCCAAGCTCTGCTACTCATCATACTCTCCCTGCTCAAAGGAGACGTTGCTGTTCAAGTGTGCAAGTACTTGTCTGACAAATGTGAGTCTGTTATGTGAGAGTGTGGTCATTGTGGTACCATACGTTGTGGGAGTGATTGCAACCAAATAAGGGACTTTCAACTTAATTGCTATTGTTACACATACAATTCTCTATTTACTATCACCAGGAATGGTACTCACCTATTGTTTTGTTTCTCCAGACTCCACCACCTCGTGTCCCCACTCTCAAGAGAGGGTCCTGCTGAACCACAAGCTGTCCTCGTACAGGGACTACCTACAAAGTCGCTACAGAGAACCAGACTCCACATCAGCCACACAATGGCCTCCCGTCTCAACAAACAAAGTCTTTAAACTGGCCATGATTCAGAAAGAGAAAATACAGAGAGGAAAAATCGACGATGAATTTGTTAAACTAACAATCACAGGAAAAATTGACGATATTTTACTTAAAAAAACTCCGGTTAACTTGACGAACATTTTCTCTGAGATTGGAGATAGAAGACACTTTGTGTTGATTGAAGGAGCTCCCGGCTCTGGCAAGAGCACCCTTGCTCTACACATTTGTCAGGAGTGGGCAAAGGGGAAACTGTTCCAAGAATTCGATATTGCAATCCTTGTCAGACTGAGAGATCCCCTCGTTAGAGAAGCCATTACAATTTCTGACTTACTTCCCTGCACAAACAAAGCGATGGCTAATGAAATAGAGACTGCAATTATGTCATTGTACGGCAAAGGTGTACTGTGGGTGCTGGACGGATGGGACGAACTTTCTTCTGACCTCCCTAGAGACTCAATCATCAACAAACTAATTCGACCAGGCACGTCACAAGAACGTCCGCTACACAAATCCACCATGATTATAACATCTCGACCATCATCTTCGGCTGAGCTCCACCCACTAGTCTCGTCCAGGGTGGAAGTGTTGGGGTTCAATCCACATGAACTAGAACAGTATTTCACTGAGTGTCTGAAAGGTGACTCACAAGCTGTGCAGACTCTACTGGAGAGAATTCGAGAGAACCCAGTGGTAGAAGGTAGCTGCTACCTCCCCCTCAATGCTTCCATTGTCGTTAATTGCTTCCTTTCTGACAACCACTCCCTCCCAACATCCAACCACGGGATATTCACATCAGTGGTCCAGAGCTCTCTCAAGAGATACCTCAAGGAGAAGTTGAGGAAGACCACTCCAGTGGGAGACATCACATCCCCAGACTCACTGCCCTCGGAAATCAGAACACAGACCGTACAAATGTGTCAACTTGCATATCATGGGATCGAACAAAATAAAGTGACATTTACTGACAGTGATTTGGCCGCACTTCACATTACGAAGGAGATTTCAAACGTTGGATTATTACAAACTGTTCCCAGCATCATTAGCGATGGTGATCTGGTTTACTACTGCTTTCTCCACCTGTCTATTCAAGAGCTACTAGCAGCAATCCACATCTCTCTCATGCCTCCCAAGCAACAAATTTCTGTATTCCAGAAGCTCTTCGGGAATCCTCGATTCAGTGCAGTCTTCCAGTTTTATGCTGGTATCACCAAACTGAGTACTAGTAGACCAATCCTCAGCTTGCTACCTCGATTCTTGTGTCCAGTTCCAGCCACTGTTTTTGATCTGGTCAGAAAGGTTGTCAAAAATGAGAAAGAGAAAAAGTATGGTGAGCCGAAGTCCCTTTTGTTGTCCCTCATCAATTGTTTGTACGAAGCTGAAGACTCGCAACTGTGTTTGTTTGTGGCTAATCTTCTTAATCACAATCTACATCTTTATCGCACTACAATGAATCCTATCGACTGCCTCTCTGTTGGATATTTTGCATCAGTTTGTTCCAATAGCAGTAATGGATTCACACTTAGCCTCAGAAATTGCTCTATTGGTGACCAAGGCTGCAAATTTCTGGCCCGAGGACTCTCCAAGTGTCCGAACTCTAATAATGATATTCCTACAGAAGGGATACACATCGCTGAGATTATCGAGAACACTATTTCAATATCTGAATTGAATTTGTGTAATAATGCCATTGGCAACAGTGGACTTAGCACACTCTGTGAGGCCTTGTCAACTAACACATCATTAAAGACACTGAACCTGGCTAATTGCTCACTAACAATATCAGACGACAATGGAGCTGCCCTCTATCAACTTCTGAATACAAACAATTCCCTCGAATATCTTAGTTTGTCTCATAACACAGTGACTAGCTGTCGTCACATTGCTGCTGGACTTGCAGTTAATAAGACTCTGAGAACATTGAACTTGGGTAACTGTGAACTGACTGATCAGAGTATCGAGGAGCTATCAACTGGACTCATAAACAAGATTAAAGAACTGTTCATATGGGATAATGACTCAATAACAGAAGATGGAATGAAGACGCTTGCCAGACATCTAACCACCCACTGCTCTGAACTGACACGATTGTGGATACCCTCCCGCCTAAGATCCTGTATCAAGACAGTATTCATGGACGCTAACAAAGAGAGGAAGAGAAATGGACTACCCGAGATTGATGTTTGGTGTTAATATGTGGTAATTGTTGTTTACCCGAGATTAATTATGTTTATTAATTGATTGATTATTAATTGAGATTGATTGTTATTCATAATAATGAACAACACACAGACAATAGCATAGCAATAACAAGGGCTTCTCCTTGGTAACAATAACAGACACACAGACACACGCACACGCACACAGTCAGCTTTACCGTATCCCTCGTGCGGCTACGCCTCGAGGCATAACAAGGGCTTCTCCTGGTAATAATAATGATAAATGCTCACATGCACAGTAAATTGTCAATGAACACATGCAAGCAATTTGCTAGTGAAAATCCAATTTAACGCTGTGATGCCTTTTGTTCATATAATTATGAGGAAGATGAGCAGATTAACATTCACTTTGGCCCTTCCAACAATCTTCATGATTGCCAGGCCCTCGTATTGCAGCTGAAGGAGGTCCTGTGTGGGGAGAAGAGAGGGCAGTAAAACACTTTAACTGGTATAAGACAAAGAATGCATGTATTCTACATAACACAAAATCATATTAGTACTCCCTTTATTGCTCCCCTCACTTGGAAGACCTTCTCTATCTGCCTGCCCAGGAAACGACCAGACACCTCAAACTTGCTCACATCCACTGAAAACACAACATTTCTGAACCTGGGGGAGTGTTAACATAGCGCTCAACGTTACACATAGAGGCATAAAATAAGTCAATAGCCTCACACTGAAATAGATTAGTAGTAGAATCTGGACAAAGTATGTACAAGAGCAATAATATTAAGAGCACATGTCGATGATTATCATGTTGTTTGATCATAGTAGAGGGATTCCCAGAATAGTACATCAATGACAAGAGACATACGAAGCTCTTAACATCAATACCGTGACACACCAATGTATGCAGGAATTGAAAGCATAATTATATTCTATTTAGTATATAGACAGCCCGTATTAAAGATCTAAGCACACAACACAAGTATGTTAGTATCTGCTATGCACTCCAGTACGTAGGTGGAGACTCACATAGTGGGTGGGGCATATCTCCATGGACACTGATTGGTTTGATCACGTCAGAGTATGCGTCAATACCCAGCTATCTGTCCGGGGAGTCCACTGTCGATGCTCGCAGGAAGAACCCTCTGTGGGGGGGGGGGGGGGGAACAGTGAGAGTCATATTATGATTCAGTTCCGGGAATAAATGTCATAGAAAGTCACTAATTGACTCACATTTTTTCCAGCCGAGGTAAATATAGGTTACGTCTCTGTGGGGCATGGAAAAATTGATTGACTGAAATTGTGTATCAGGTTTTAAGCAACTAATAAGGATTATCACTTATTGAGCGCACAATCCATTCTACCCCCCGCCCACACACACCTGGTCAGTAGACAGCTGATTGCCTATCCACAACATCGAAGGATTTTATCGCAGCTATGTACTTCATTGTACAGCTGCAAGGGGAGTGACGTGTGATACAGTGTGATTCAATGAAAGTCAGTACAACACAGTTAGTGTATGTTCACCAAAGAGGTACATGAGATTGTTCTGACAAATCATTCTTGTACTCTCTAATACACTAACAGGGTTTCATCTAGGATAACAAGTTGGGGGGGGGGGGGGGGGAGATTTGGGAGTGCGTAAGCGCGTCACAAAATGTTTGGCTATATGCCCACTTTTGTTTAAATGATTACATCATGCTTAACTTAATGCTAATGTGATGACATGTAGTACTAATGTGATGATGTCATTAGTTATTAGATTCGCTAAATAATAACTTAGGTACTTTACTGGATACCCAATTGAAACAAAACTAAAATTCCTCACAATTCACCACAACCACAGACAAGTACTATCTATGAATTAGATTATTTTTACACCACAACTGTCAAAGATAAAAATCACAAATGTACATGTACCTAAGTCATTTTGAAACATACCTTGTAACTCCCCCCCCCCCTGTACGAGTTATATGTTTGTGTTAAGCACACTTAACAGTGTACTCTAAAAGCTACATTTTGATAGTAAAAACTTGGGTATGATGTAAACACTACTGACGTTTTGGCAGGATTAGTGGAACATATATTTATGGTCCATTCCCCCCTTAAGCCGTGGATATTTTAAACCACCTCGCTATTCTGGCCAAGCTTCACTGTGCCGGATTAACAAGAGTCTAGTGTACATGTATTAACGAGTGCTGCAAGCTGCGCTGTGCTAATGCCTCTCGTCATGTTTCGCTTTCTCTCAAACTATGAGAGTGTTAGAGAGGTGAAGAGGTAATTACATAATGTATTACTGTTGACAGAATTGAATTACAAATAGAATAGGAGAGGAGCTGAATGTAAACAGAAGCCTATCTGATGGCTTGATGAATAATCAATCTTCAAAGATAGAGCATGTTATTTATATGACCTGTAGCCAAACAGTGGGAGCAAACCTTTGTCAAAGGCACAATCTGTACAGAATAGTAATAGAGAATTTGGATCATGAGGCTTATATTCAGTAGTATTTGCACAAAGTAGAAAAGACTGGTGTTACATGCATCTATTGTTACCAGACTTGTGTACTCTATTGTTATCTATTCTATAATCATTGTCATGCTTGTGGCTTCTTACCAGAATCCCAAGAAAAAGTAGATCAGGATCTGGATTATCTCACATGTGGGGATGAGCGTGCATGCGTATTAAATCTACACAAGAATAATGGGTGTCTGCAAAGAGAACAAATGGCTACTATAGTCTATAGCTAATAACACCTCTTTTCTGGCTCTTAGCTAACAAAAAGCTAGCGCTTTAGTGCAAGGCTAACTTATAAGTTGAATAGAAATTTTGTGCGAACAGATGATTCTACGAAAGATTCTGAAGAGACTGCAACAGCCTTCAATGTGGGTCAAACTAGTCATAACTCGAGAAAGAAGCCTTAGTTTGCTAATCCACGAAACAAAATCCAAGAAAACGTGGCTAGAAGCCATAGAAGCTGTTAGTTTTTGTCGCATTGCAACCGTTGAGCAGTTACAGCTGGAATACACACACACACACACACACACACACACACACACAGTCAGCTTTACCGTATCCCTCGTGCGGCTACGCCTCAAGGCATAATTATACAGTATTCACCGAGTGCATACATGTACATGCAAAACTCACATCTGAGTTGCTGTTAGCCAGTTCCAATTCTCAGCCATGACACCCGGGTCCATGATTTGAGACCTCTCGAGCAGCTTCTCCTCCAACTCCCTCAGCAGGTCATCCTCTAGACATTGAATGGTCTCACTCTTCTCCTCAACCTGACAGGGGAACATCAATAAGTTGCTGCCAGGTGGAGAATACTCGACATACAACAGTGACGTGCATGTACACTCAACTACTGAAAATCTGGCAATGAAATTTAATGGTATTCTCCCACTTTGAAATAAAGGTCAGCTTAAAGTTGGACTGTAGTTAGCAAATAGTAGATCGATTTTGATTAAAGTCCAGTGAATATTCTAACCACTGCACATGTGTATCTCTCACCTCTGTGGGTGGTGTAGGAACGAGGGAGGCCCTCTGATACTGTCTAGAGGACTGGACTTCTTCTCACTGCCAATCTAGGAGGTATGAAAACAAACTAATGCATTTGGTAAAATCTACTCTCAAACAACATTGCACATTGACAGGTAAAGGGTTATTAAAGTAAAATATGAAAACATTCCTCCTCTCACCTCCTGCTCATTCAGGAACTTCATGAACCTGGTAGGAGTGAAGTGCACTTTGAAGGACTCGTCACATGATCTTGGAGCAAAAGATACGGACTTGGTTGAGGATTTGAGTGATGATAAAGTGAGAGAGGAGGTTGTGGGGGGAGGGGCCTCAGACCAGGACTGGTGGGACGTAGTGTCACGTGAGAGAAGACTCGGACACATGGTCCTCCGTCTGGACAGCTGCTGTGAGGAGAATGAGAATTGTAAGGCACTGGAATTGAACTGTGCACAAGCACGAAATACATGCACTATTTTATTCGTACCACATAACTAACTAAAAATGCTCACCAATAAAACACCACACACCACTTGGTGTACAACATTTTAACGAATCTAAAAGTATACAAATGAACATCTGCTCCTCTGCTCCTCTAGATAACCTGCCCAACCCTCCACATACACACTGGCTGGATCATGCATAAAGAAAATGGCATCTATTTTCACAGCGTTTGACCATCAAACGTATCAGAGAATAATCTCACACCCATATTGCTGATTTGCTTGAAATGCCCACCACTACCTTAGCAATGTACCAGCAAGGGGCTTTTGTTGTGAGCATCAATGGTAGGCCATGGCATTCAGTTGCTATTGATGAGTCACATGAAATGCAGGTACTCTCTGATAAGAAGATCTTAATTGGACTGTTTGTGTCTGAAATGGGAGGCTCACTACAACTTCATATCAGCTAAAGCCTACAAGGTGTTAGGGCCTTCTGAAAATATGATTTCTTCTACCAACTCGATCAAAACTATATAAGAAACAATTTTACTTTTCCCTAGTGAGATCTCAGCTCTCTCAACTCTGGCGACCAATTACTGCTCAAAGACATTTATTCTTAAAGTGATTGAGCTCACCTTTGGTAGCGCTGACTTATCACAGCTGTTGGTCCAATTCTCCAGAACTCTGAGCTTCCCCTCGAGGTGCAACTGCAAGTGACAGAAGATTTAAGTTGAGGTTGAGAAAAGAGTTTCATGCAATAAAGTTAGAAGACACTGAATAAGCAGATTACCAGATAAAGTACAGCATAATTATGTTCTGGACAGGAAATTGTCCGGGTATAATTGGAACAGATTTTTATAGCGCATGCGAAGTGTCCGGGAATAATTAGCATGCAGCTGCATACGAGTGAGCTAAGTTTAATAGAACAGGGTACGACTGAATAGTTGCACTATTATAGCTATCTAAAACTAGATACTCAAAGCTATCTAACTGCAGCACTCTAAGTATTACTGGCTGGTTATGACTGTAACTCAACTTTTCAAGGTATTGTCCGGACAAATGTAATATTAAAGCACAAGAGTGTCCGTTGTATTAGAACAACGAAAATTGGCAGGCAAGAGTGTCAGGGATAATTAGAAGTTTCTGAGGCGATAAATTAGAAGATATACGGTACCTCAGAAACAGACATGCAAGTTCGTTGTCTAAGGACATAATTATTGCAGTGCTTATAACTATGGCTAATACAAGGGTGCTCAGTTAAAGTCGACCATACATACTTGATCCATATTATACATGTACCCTGGGAGCAGTACAATAAGTCAAGAGCTCATAGTAAAAAAGAGAGAGTATCGAACGCATCGCTATCTTGCATCAGATATATTCCGAAAGTAACGTGACACCCTGTCTGAAACACGTCATCAATTAAATTGATCAGTTACAAAGCAGGAAGTTACGCTACTTTCCAAATACATCTTATGCTACGTTGGATACTCTCTCTCTCTTATTATGGGACTCTTGTTATTAGCGGCCTCTCAAAAAATTGGCTAAGAATAATTACATGTACACAGCTGTAGGTACACACTTGCCCAACCCACTCACCAGAGAGGACACCTTCGAGGTTAGGTAAATTTATGACCTCTAAAAGTAGCGACAGCTGCGTTGACAATTAATTTTTAATGCCGCGTCCTAAATGGAGGTAAATGTAGGCACACCCTAGTAAAGTAGTAAAGATTCTAACTCACTGGAAAATACGTTTTTAAGTGGCTATAGAAATCGAGGCAAGTAGACTGAGTAGAGTTACATATACCTCCAATTAGATGAGACCCTCTAAATAATGGACACCAGGTCTTCAACATGATTTTCAACCTCCAAAAGAAGCGATCTCTGGCTTCAATAAGTTTTAAAAAGTGTTGCTTTAATTAAAGGTCTTACGGTAATCACATTTCTTACTTGAATACGTCGGGTTCATTACTGACAGGCAGCATTCTCAGCCTCAAACTGTGCAAAGGAACAGAAAACATGATCCACGACGTACCTTACAAGGTAACATAAACCAAGAGATGAACCAGACAATCATCTATGGCTAATAAATTGACTCACCATCTTTCCATTGGGAGAATGCTGTAATACTTTAGCAATGGAGCCAGGTTTTGTCTCTAGCTCTAGCTAGCTCTGTGGGTGAAAACAATATGTCTTTGGTGGGTGTGGTGAATGTAAAAAGTGGGTGTATCTCAATCTTAGATATCTGAGATACACCCACTTTTTTTGCAAGTCATGCAAAAACAACAACACTCAATAATATATTTCAGAGAAATCTAGAGCTAGCTAGCTGCAAGGCACAGATTTATTAACTGGAATGGCCACTAAAGAGCAGAACCAAGGTATAAAGACTGTCATGTTTCCTATAAAGGATAAACCCAATGATTGCTAAAGCATAAAACCCTCATTGGTGATTGCTAACCTTGTGTGCTTGCTATCTATTTTCAGAGCTCACAATTGACGATCTGAAGACAGAAATGAAACTGACTGATGAGCAGCTCAATACAGTAATAAAGGAACCAGATCTACCCGAGTTAGCAGCATGTTTCGACAATGTTCACAAAGGCTATCTTGAAAAATTGGAGCTCTCACCTGGAGAGCAAACTGACGTGAGGACTAGAGCATATGTAGATGGCACTCTGGCAGGAATGTTGCTGTCTACTTAATTGCTATTGTTACACATACAATTCTCTATTAACTATCACCAGGAATGGTACTCACCTATTGTTTTGTTTCCCCAGACTCCACCACCTCGTGTCCTCCCTCCCGAGAGAGGGTCCTGCTGAACCACAAGCTGTCCTCGTACAGGGACTACCTACAAAGTCGCTACAGAATGCAAGTATCCACATCAGCCACACAATGGCCTCCCGTCCCAACAAAGACAATTTTCAAACTAGCCATGATTCAGAAGGAGGAAATACAGAGAGGAAGAATCGACGATGAATTTGTTAGGCTAACAATTACGGGGAAAATTGACGATATTTTACTTCAAAAAACTCCGTTTAACTTAACTAACATTTTCCCTGAGATTGAGGATACACGAAACTTTGTGTTGATTGAAGGAGCTCCCGGCTCTGGCAAGAGCACCCTTGCTCTACACATCTGTCAGGAGTGGGCAAAGGGGAAACTGTTCCAACAGTTCGATATTGCAATCCTGGTGAGACTGAGAGATCCCCTCGTTAGAGAAGCAAAAACAATAGAAGATCTTCTCCCTTGTAGGAATTCAACACTGGCATGCCAAATAGGGGCAACAATTATAATTAATTGATTGATTATTAATTGAGATTGATTGTTATTCATACAGTTTTGACAATTGATTTTAATTCTGCCATAATGCATTCAATGACAATTTAAATGCATAGAGAAAAGTAGTGAAGTATTATATACTAGTATATATAATTATGTTAGACACTATAAAAACAAATGTTGTTAATTAATTACAACTTGTTAATAGCACAGCAATAACAAAGGCTTCTCCTTGGTAACAATAACAGACACACAGACACACGCACACGCACACAGTCAGCTTTACCGTAGCCCTCGTGCGGCTACGCCTCGAGGCATAACAAGGGCTTCTCCTGGTAATAATGATAAATGCTCACATGCACAGTAAATTGTCAATGAACACAAAGCAATTTGCTAGTGAAAATCCAATTTAACGCTCTGATGCCTTTTGTTCATATAATTATGAGGAAGATGAGCAAATTAACCTTCACTTTAGCCCTCCCAAACATCTTCTAAACATCTTCATGATTGCCAGGCCCTCGTATTGCAGCTGAAGGAGGTCCTGTGTGGGGAGAAGAGAGGGCAGTGAAACACTTCAACTGGTATAAGACAAAGAATGCATGTATTCTACATAACACAAAATCATATTAGTACTCCCTTTATTGCTCCCCTCACCTGGAAGATCAGCTCCACCTTCTCTATCTGCCTGCCCAGGAAACGACCAGACACCTCAAACTTGCTCACATCCACTGACGTCATCTTAAACACAACATTTCTGAACCTGGGGGAGTGTTAACATAGCGCTCAACGTTACACATAGAGGCATAAAATAAGTCAATAGCCTCACACTGAAATAGATTAGTAGTAGAATCTGGACAAAGTACGTACAAGAGCAATAATATTAAGAGCAGATGTCGATGATTATCATGTTGTTTGATCATAGTAGAGGGATTCCCAGAATAGTACATCAATGACAAGAGACATACGAAGCTCTTAACATCAATACCGTGACACACCAATGTACGCAGGAATTGAAAGCATAATTATATTCTATTTAGTATATAGACAGCCCGTATTAAAGATCTAAGCACACAACACAAGTATGTTAGTATCTGCTATGCACTCTCCAGTACGTAGGTGGAGACTTACAGAATGGGTGGGGCATATCTCCATGGACACTGATGCAGATGATTTGTTTGATCACGTCAGAGTACGCGTCAATACCCAGCTATCTCTCCGGGGAGTCCACTGTCGATGCCCACAGGAAGAACCCTCTGTGGGGAGGGAACAGTGAGAGTCATATTATGATTCAGTTCCGGGAATAAATGTCATAGAAAGTCACTAATTGACTCACATTTTTTCCAGCCGAGGCAAATGGAGCACAGCTATAGGTTACGTCTCTGTGGGGCATGGAAAAATTGATTGACTGAAATTGTGTATCAGGTTTTAAGCAACTAATAAGGATTATCACTTATTGAGCGCACAATTCCCCGCCCACACACACCTGGTCAGTAGACAGCTGATTGCCTATCCACAACATTGAAGGATTTTATCGCAGCTATGTACTTCATTGTACAGCTGCAAGGGGAGTGACGTGTGATACAGTGTGATTCAATGAAAGTCAGTACAACACAGTTAGTGTATGTTTACCAAAGAGGTACATGAGATTGTTCTGACAAATCATTCTTGTACTCTCTAATACACTAACAGGGTTTCATCTAGGATAACAAGTTGGGGGGGGGATTTGGGAGTGCGTAAGCGCAAGTGTTTGGCTATGCCCACTTAAAAAAAGTTGATTTAATACTAATGTGATGATGTCATTATTCTACAAGATTTGGGGGGGGGAAGAACCACCCCCCCCCTACTAGATGAAACCCTGACTAACTGATACAGTACCAAAGATGCAACCTTTTACATGGCAAAATTAAAAACGGCCATTGTCAAAGTAATGTAGACGCAATCGGCATCATGTATAAATTGTGTATTTGGCCTGGCCTAAGCCATATTCAGTACATACTATATAGCAGGTCATTTTCGTAGGTTATAACATTCGAAACAAACAACGTCTACACACAGTAAGTGCAGTAGTAGTAGATCTAAGAGGTAGTCTAATGCTCAAGAATGATGGAACATCTTATATACATATAGTAGTCATCTGCAGAATTGTGTAGAGGAGATGTTTCACCATCTTTGAGCATTAGTTTACCTCTTAGATCTACTACTACTGCACTGCACTATACTGCACTTACTGTGTATATAGCTAGTAGGTATCTTCAAGACCAGCTAGCTCACTGACAGTTGACAAACTAATGCTCAAAGATGGTGGAACATCTCTACACAATTCTACTACTACTGCATGCACTTACTGTGTATATAGTAGGTATCTTCAAGACCAGCTAGCTCACTGATAGTTGACAAACACTAGCACTCTCTGGGACAAAAACCATTGTGTAGCTCTTACTTCAATATTTTACAAACTTCCTTTATTTAGAATAATAGCGCATGCATTGCAGAATGCAGAGGCTGCAAAATATGGTGGGCCGTTTGTTTCAAAATTCAAATGTTACATTTTCATTCAAATCACAATACATTCATTCAAGATGTGCAATTTTCATTCAAGAGTATTCAAGATTATTCATTCAAGATTCAAGATTTTGATGGATGCATAAACATGCATAATTTCAGATGACTTTAGCCACACTTTGTGGTTTTATTGCATGGTGTAGTTGTTTTAATTAACAGGAAATGGGGTTCACAATAATCAACTCCCTCCCTCAGTAGTGGTAAGGTGATTCCCAAACCAGAAACATGACATTGATTGACGAAAATTAACAAGAGGTCAGGGGTTCGTTGCCGACCTTCGAGTTTTGAGCATTAAGCAAAGGACATCTTATAAATGTTGTGTTTTAATGACTGTATATGCATGCATGGCATGCATATCTTGAATAATTATTGTCGACTTGAATGCATTAAAATCTTGAATGACAATTGCATGTCTTGAATGGTCAGTGGATCTTTGGATCAATTTAAATTTGTTTTGGGCAGAATTTCAAATCGATAGAAATTTATATATTTTTTGATTTTGAATATTTTGAAACTGCAAGAGTACATGCAAATGAGTGCATTCTATTTTCAATTCTTGAGGAAGAACTGGTCCTGAGTTTCGTGCAGAAAAAAGCAGTTTCATATTTTGCACCCACAGGGGTTAGCTTATAATGACCTTTGTACTCTAAGAAGCTGTGCACTTTATAGTCTGTTATAAAATCAGTATTATGTGCACCTAGCTTGTATGCGTACAGGTTATGTTAACAGTTGTATCCCACCCTGATTGACAATGACAATTACACCCCTGTCTGTATAGGTGTTCCAAGTACCATGGCCAATAGATGAGTGTTCCCAGCATACAGACGGTACTATACATATAATCATACAGTTGTTCGATTGCACACACACACACACAATAATATCATAATTTAATTGATCCTTCAACATTGAAATGTTTAATAATATTAATTATGTACAGTTAAGGAAGTACATTATTATATTATACATAGCAGAGTCGTGCAGTTGGCTAGCCTCGAGGAAGTGATTGGGATATCAAGGCTAGCAGTTGGCAAGGTTATAATTATTCTGGCTATATTTAGCATTGCATTGGAGCATGGCTTCTCAAGAGTACAAAGGTCATTTTAAGCAAACCCTGTGGATGCTATAAGCGCTAGTGATGGTCAAAAATTGAAAATGCTTTTTCTGCACGAAACTCAGGACCAATTCTTCCTCAAGAAATTAAAAGTAGAATGCACTCATTTGCATGTACTCTTGCAGTTTCAAAATATTCAAAATCAAAAAATATATAAATTTCTATCGATTTGAAATTCTGCCCAAAACAAATTTAAATTGATCCAAAGATCCACTAACCTTGAATGAATACTGTATATGCATCTTGAATGAATGTATTGTAATCTGAATGAAAATATAACATTAATTTTGAATTTTGAAACAAACGGCCCACCATACACCATAGAAAAAACACATTGATTTTACAATGTAAAAGGGTGGGCCAGCTCAGCACAATTCAAATAGCAATCAAAATTCCAGGCTCTTAAACGAATAGGACTATTATATCATTCAATGACAATTTAGAGAAAAGTAGCGAAGTACATAGTATGTTAGAACATTAGGTCGTTAATTAATCAATTGCAACGTGTCAATAGTACATGCAGATGATATAAATAATTGAAGAATGCTCACATGCAATTGTCAATGAATACATGCAATTTGTTAATGGCAATCCAATTTAACACTCTGAGGATTTTAAAAGTTCATGAGGAAGATGAGCAGATTAACATTCACTTTGGCCCTCCCAAACATCTTCATGATTGCCAGGTCCTCGTATTGCAGCTGAAGGAGGTCCTGTGTGGGGAGAAGAGAGGGCAGTGAAACACTTCAACTGGTGTATAAGACAAAGAATGCATTTATTTGTAAGACAAATGAATACATGTACTTACATACACCGTACAAGCATACCAACACTATACCTGACACGAGGCAGTAAACTTCTTGAACACTTTACGTACCTACCATCTACCTGTACACACACCCTCACCTGGAGGACCAGCTCCACCTTCTCTATCTGCCTGACGTGATCTCAAACACAACACTTCCGAACCTGAACCTGGGCGAGTAAGAAATAATGTTCACATAATTATAGCATAACGTTGCATCAAGGTCGTAGCAAGCGGTCAGGCTGGTCAGGTTTTGGCCTAACCACTTTAGCAGCTGGGTAGGTAATGGTCGTAAATATTGTAAGTGAAATGCGCATGCTGTTTTGGTGAGGAAAAGTGATGACCTTTTCCTAGGTAAAAAATTCACCACTGTATGCAAAGTTCCAATAGTAGAAAAACAGTTGACCTTTAATTGTTAGTTGGCCTGACCACTTTAAAGTTGCTTGCTATGCCCCTGCATGAAGATTGGGGCATAAAAATAAGTTAATAGCCTCACACTGGAGGAATTGTTAAAGTCTAGATTAGTAGTAGAGTCTGAGCTTCAGTCAAACAGTGGACAAAGTACGTACCAGAGCAATTAATGGCACATGTGATGATTATCATGTTGTTTAATAGAAGTATGCTAGTATAACGGCTATACTCTCACTCAAGTATACGGAGACTCACAGAGTGGGTGGAGCATATCTCCATGGACGCTGATGTATGGATGATTGGCTTGGTCACGTCAGAGTACTTGTTGATACCCAGCCTTCTGTCCAGGGGGTCCACTGTCGATGCTCGCAAGAACTCTCTGTGGGGGGTACAATGAGTGTATGTATATTCATACCCTCTGCATGGCAACCAAATAGTTAATGTGCAATTTAGATCATACGATACTTTAGTAGAAGGTAGAAACACACATGGCATCATCACATGACCATCATTCGTATATACACACTTTCAACTATTTGACTACAAATTCAGTTTTGGTTATCATATTTCTTATACCTAAACTTCTTGAAGGCGTCCGAGTGTACGGGTTCATTACTGACAGGGCAGCACTCTCAGCCTCAAACTGTGCAAAGGAACAGGAAAAACACGATAAACTCTTAAATCAACAGATATAACCAGACAATAATCATGGAAAGTTAACGATGCTGATTTGGCGTTTTTCACCAACAAATAATATCTAGTCCAGTACTAATTTAATGTACATAGATGCAGTGCATAATGTAGGCCATAATCTGTACAGGTATACTGTACCACTTTTATTACCTGTTGTTTGTAGCACTCGAGTATACACCATCGGCACACTGCTCTGCTCCAACTCCTCACAGCGATCCAGTGCCTTCTTGACCTCTTCCTTCATCACAAGTCTCTCAGACTGGGTAATAGATTGAATGGTGGTCATGTACACACACACAGGTATACAGATACAACCATCACAACATCGTGGTAGTGGTACAGTAGTTATATAATTGCAGGTACATGTAAGCACCGCGGGTGCTGATGCCTCGGTGGAGGTGCAAAGCTACATAACATAAAGCTACACACATTATCATGATGAATATTTTTGCATTTTTGCTGCATGCAAACTCAAATTGCATGGTGGTCGATCATGTACACACACACACACAGGTAATACAACCACCATGTGGTAGTGGTACAGCTGTTTGCTGACTGCATTACCACAAAACAACAAAATACCATACAATGTTGCTATGCAAACAACATGTGGTCCTAAGCAATGATGGCTTCTAGCACTTGTATGTTAAATGGGTACTTTTTGAGGTTTACAAAAATGGCTAATCTGCGAGACCCTTAAAAATTACCCGCTATAATGTGGCATCAATATTATAGTAAATGCTCTCACGATCTACTCTTGGTGGTATATATGGAAACTCACATACAAATTATGGTGAGGATCTGAAATGGAGAATGGGCGGGGACTAGCTTGCATATACCAGCAGATATGATATACATGTAGCTACTAACCGTTCACTGAATGTATGGAAAGCAGTGTGAAGGCTAAAGAAACTGTTAGTACGAAGTACTGCAAAGGACATCAAACAGTGCATGTACATAGTGGGACCATAAGCAGTGCGTGTACATAGTGGGACCATAAGCAGTGCATGTACATAGTGGGACCATAGGCAGTGCATGTACATAGTGGGACCATAAGCAGTGCATGTATATAGTGGGACCATAGGCAGTGAATGTACATAGTGGGACCATAAGCAGTGCATGTACATAGTGGGACCATAGGCAGTGCATGTACATAGTGGGACCATAGGCAGTGCATGTACATAGTGGGACCATAAGCAGTGCATGTACATAGTGGGACCATAGGCAGTGCATGTACACAGTGGGACCATAGGCAGTGCATGTACATAGTGGGACCATAGGCAGTGCATGTACATAGTGGGACCATAGGCAGTGCATGTACATAGTGGGACCATAAGCAGTGCATGTACATAGTGGGACCATAGGCAGTGCATGTACATAGTGGGACCATAGGCAGTGCATGTACATAGTGGGACCATAAGCAGTGCATGTACATAGTGGGACCATAGGCAGTGCATGTACACAGTGGGACCATAGGCAGTGCATGTACATAGTGGGACCATAGGCAGTGCATGTATATAGTGGGACCATAAGCAGTGCATGTACATAGTGGGACCATAAGCAGTGCATGTACATAGTGGGACCATAGGCAGTGCATGTACATAGTGGGACCATAAGCAGTGCATGTATATAGTGGGACCATAGGCAGTGAATGTACATAGTGGGACCATAAGCAGTGCATGTACATAGTGGGACCATAGGCAGTGCACGTACATAGTGGGACCATAGGCAGTGAATGTATATAGTGGGACCATAGGCAGTGCATGTACATAGTGGGACCATAGGCAGTGCATGTACATAGTGGGACCATAGGCAGTGCATGTACATAGTGGGACCATAGGCAGTGCATGTACATAGTGGGACCATAGGCAGTGCATGTACATAGTGGGACCATAGGCAGTGCATGTACATAGTGGGACCATAGGCAGTGCATGTACATAGTGGGACCATAAGCAGTGCATGTACATAGTGGGACCATAGGCAGTGCATGTACATAGTGGGACCATAGGCAGTGCATGTACATAGTGGGACCATAGGCAGTGCATGTACATAGTGGGACCATAGGCAGTGCATGTACATAGTGGGACCATAAGCAGTGCGTGTACATAGTGGGACCATAGGCAGTGCATGTACATAGTGGGACCATAGGCAGTGCATGTACATAGTGGGACCATAAGCAGTGCATGTACATAGTGGGACCATAAGCAGTGCATGTACATAGTGGGACCATAAGCAGTGCATGTACATAGTGGGACCATAGGCAGTGCATGTACATAGTGGGACCTTTACAGGTCAAATTGTTGTAAATATTACAACAAAGGAGCATGCTATCATAGATAGAGTAGAGAGGGATTGGAAATGGAAGTGATTCACGTGATGTTTTACAATGAAGTCTATGTAGTGGCTCTGGGACCATCCGTGTATCTCCTCATAACTCCCACAAAAGCCCGGGAAACTTATTGTGTCCAAAGCATACATCTCAGAGCTACCCCCATTACTGAATCACATGCCCCCTGATAGTAGGTATCAATTGGAAACAAAGAAAATATAATCTCGATTGTCGTGAAGTAGCTAGAGGTACACAGAGCGCTTTTTCATGCTTGTGTTCCTATAGTACCTTTGATATAGCTAAGGCTTTGTAACTAAATAGTGTCCTGTGTCCCAAATGGCCTCAAGTATTAGAGAAAGTTGATGTTTAGCAGAAGAACTGCTCGTGGACTTCTTACAGAGAGCAAAACAATTCTCATGAATTATTCATGTTTAGCCCTCGTGTTAAAAAAGTAAGCCTCGATTAAAACCGCGGAGATACACGGATGGTACTTCGAGGGTACTTCCGTTTCCAATCCCTCTTCTACTCTATCTATGATGCTATTAACTTGTCAATAATTATATTGATCAATGTTGATATTGGATTGTGTGGTAGATTGTGAGAGCTTTGAAGTACTGGTTTTGCTGAGCTGCTTGACACTTGAAACTGGATTGGCTCTGGAAGCACTGTGACTTTGTACTCTTTTTTTTTTTTTACAGGTGATCTTAACTGCTTATGTTCAGCCATTGTCTGTTGGCTACTGCTTCCATCTACACCACCTTTAAAGATGCTAAGTTTAATATTACTTTCTCCAGACACAACTCATCTTTTGTGTGTCCTACTGTGTCCCTTTACCAGTCAAATTGAAGGTATAGACCAGCTACAACTTTTAAAGGCCACACATACTTCCATCGAGGCAAGCAGCAGGGCTGGCTAGTGTGTGTGTGTGACGTGGGTGTGCACAATCATTGTCCCACGCCCATCTTCTAAGCTAGTCTGGCCACGCCCTCCGTGGCCCTCCCCAAAGAAGTCTTCATTGGGGGGCGGCGATCAAATCAAGCTAAGTTGGTGGGTTGGGCTGACCACAAATTCAAATTCAAACTAAAGTGATGACCCTTTTCCCGATTGAACGATTGACCGGTAAAGGGATAAGCAATGCATGTACATAGTGGGACCATAGGCAGTGCATGTACATAGTGGGACCATAGGCAGTGCAAAGGCAGTGCATGTACATAGTGCAGTGGGACCATAAGCAGTGCATGTACATAGTGGGACCATAAGCAGTGCATGTACATAGTGGGACCATAGGCAGTGCATGTACATAGTGGGACCATAAGCAGTGCATGTACATAGTGGGACCATACGCAGTGCATGTACATAGTGGGACCATAAGCAGTGCATGTACATAGTGGGACCATAGGCAGTGCATGTACATAGTGGGACCATAAGCAGTGCATGTACATAGTGGGACCATAGGCAGTGCATGTACATAGTGGGGCCATAAGCTCTGTAAACACACTAGAGGTCAATTTGAGTACCTTTTCTATTTTGCTTAAAAAAATGTTTTTTCAGGTGAGTTGAAGGTGTACAATGCAGTAAGGAACTAGACTGAATAGTTTTAAGCACAAAACCTCCAAATTGCACGTTAGACAATCATTCCGCCAAATTTTTCCGGTGGCTGCCCCCTGAACTCCCCCAAATGTTCAACAGCGTACGGCCGTCGTCATTTCCCCCCTTAGCTAAAAATCCTGCTTGAAACCCTGACAATAGTGAGTATTTGTGACATACCGTATAAGTAGAGGTTGTATGGTGAAAATGTTTGTATATTTCGTACTGTAGAGCATCATACACTGTACGAAAAATAAAACTACAAAACTACAAAACTATTCTACAGCAATAGGCTCAACGTGGCTGTATGAATATTTAAAATACGAAATATTTCCAGTCCTACAGTATTATAAACTCTTTAACCATAACTTTGGTAAACATAATATTATTTCTTACCTAAACTTCTTGAAGGCATGAGTGAGTGTTCGGGTTCATTACTGACAGGGCATCATTCTCAGTCTCAACTCACATCAACCTCCAGCATGGGGTGGGTCGATCACAGTGACATAACACACACAAACTGTGCAAAGGAACAGGAAAACATGATAAACCGGCATTACGGTAACTTAAACCAACAGATGATAAATGGACTAAAATCATGAAAACTCTCTAATAATAACGAGTGTTGCAAACTGCGATGTGCTAATGCATGCCTCTCACTTATAGTTTCGATTAGGAGGGGGAGGGGCTAAATGAGGCTCTTTATACTGCCAAGAGTTTATGATAGAGAGAGAGTATCGAACGTAGGCATACTGTACATGAGATGTATGCGGAGAGTAACGTGACTTCCTGTATCTGTCACAAGCTTGGAATTTGCACACTGACCAATCCAGTGTGGGTGATGTAATCTATCAAGAAAGTAGATTACATCACCCACACTTGGATGGGTTGATAGATTACACCCACGCTTGGATTGGTCAGTGTGCAAATTCCAAGCTTGTGACAGATACAGGAAGTCACGTTACTCTCTGCATACATCTCATGTACAGTATGCCTACGTTCGATACTCTCTCTCTATCATAAACTCTTGATACTGCTAATCACAGGGGCCCCTCTTTCCGTATTCCCCCAAAACCTAATCGCAGTCACGTGACCCCTAACCTCTAGCGTGAGAGATATGAATGGGCACGTACATGTAACATCTGCTTAACCGGTACCTCGCGGATATGACACAACAAATCTACTGCAACCTGTAAGATTAGTCTGATATACATGTACCACAGAAACAGTGTGCTTGCTTGCATACATGCTAATTTAAAACCACTCACATCTGCATAGTTCCAATTTTCACTCCAGCTCAGCCATGACACCCGGGTCCATGATTTGATATCTCTTGAGCAGCTTCTCCTCCATGTCTAGATGACTGCACTTCTAGAAGGTAAAAGAAAAACAAAATAATGCATTTGATAAAGATCTACTCTTATGCAAACAACATTGTAATTAGTATTGAGAGCAAATACATGTGATGATCATTACCAAATTTACTGGTAAAGGGTCAAACTGTTAGCAAGAGAGTTCATAATAGATGAACTCTTGCTGTTAGTATGTAAAATTGCCAGCTATGGACCCCAACTAGTACCTACATGCAAATTTTAGGGGGGGGGGAATTGGAGCTAGGGGGAATATCCCCCTTCCCCCCTGTAGGACACACTGCTCACCCTTTAGAAGACTGCCCCCCCCCCCCCCTATACACACACACTCACCCTTCTAGAAGAATGTCCCACAATAGCCTTCGGAGCTGTCTCCTTCCTCTTAGCAATCACTCCATCGATGTGCGTCTTGAGTACCTCGTTTCGACTAATCTTGGACGCTAGATACAGCACACCTGCCACTGTAGCATGTAGCACCACTCTGTGATGTGCCTCAAGACCTTTCTCCTTCACAGCAAGCTCTTGCAGCTGGTGTAGGAAGACCAGTATATCTGAGAGCCTTTGATAAGAGAATTCCAGTGTCAGGAGAAATACGAGTTGGTAGAAAGCGAGTGTGTTAGCAGGGCTAGTGCAGAGAGTTTTGGCCAGTTCCAGGAGATTGGTGAAGAGAGAGTTGACTGTTTTAGAGAGGAATCCTTTCTAAACCACACCCTCCAGACTCACCCAATCACTGCACAATGGGAGGGTATAAATACACGTACATGTAGCTGTATGCACTGCACATGACATACATGTAGTGAAAGCTAAGACAAAAGCTCATATGGACCTGTGTAACTAACAAATAAAATATAGTGTGCCTCAAATGCACACTGAACATAGCAAGGTACACACACACACACATCCACATACGTGTTGAGAGGAATCTTGTCCTTGTTGGCATGGTATTGTACGAGACGATGCCAGAGTAGGGCCACATCCAGCTGTGTGTTGGGCTCTCGTATGAGGAGCAATTGAACGAGGGATGCAAACAGTTGCCCTGGGAACGCCGGCTCTAGCACTGATGCGTGACAGGTGTCAGCCACCGCCCTCAAACACTTGACCAGGGAGGTAGTCAACATGGGGCTGCATAATAAAGGAGAGAATACAATTATGGAAGCTTAAACACTTAGTAATGCACGCAGTCTATTGTGCATGGTCACATAATTATAAGCAGGTCATTCTCTATAATATAGTCTACTAAAGGTTACTGCTATAAACAGGATTCACGAAGGCACCAGAATCAGAGAACACGAACAGTGTTTATGACAGGAAACTAAACACATACTTGTACACAAATAGCTAAATGAAGCAACAGCTTCATAATTACAATTCTCACCTGTTTTGAGTGTCTTGAGGTGCCAGAGGATGTACAGACAGTCCAGTACTAGTGGTGGCTCCACTATCAAGACCCCCTGAGGCCACGGGTACATAAGAGTTGATGAGCCCCAGTATATCTGGCTTGTGATAGTCGGGAAGGACTCCTGCAAACTCCCCCACAGTGATAGTGATGGATTGCTGAAAGGTCAGAGAGGACGTGAGGTCGGAGGGGCCTTCTGAAACGGTTTCTATGGAGATACGAAGGTGGCGGACCAGTACAGACGGACCTGCATGAGTGGACACGAGCTAAGTAATGTAAATACATGTATGCAGATTAAAGCGTGGAATTAAACCATACTATCATATTACTAGAATGTTTTGCGAGCATCAAACATTTGCGAATTTTGCGAGGGTTGATCAATTCGCAACAATAATATCCGCAAAACCTAAATCATTTCTAGTAAATACACACGATCCTTGCCAGAACGCAATAGTTAGATCGCAAAAGGTCAAATTTTCTGCTGATTTGGCTCATTCGAAAAGGTTTTTCACCCGCAAAATTATTCTAGTAATACGGTACGTATAATTATAAAGATTAAGCCAGTGTCAAAACATACAATGTCATGTACAAACTTTAATAACAGCTATGAAAGTATCTACGTACGAAGAATAAATGCGTATAGCCTTCTTTAGAAAATGGCCCAAAAATAATATGTGCAACCATACAAGTACTTTACCATGGAGACTCACCTAGAGAGCTGTCTGCTGCCACGGCAACACACTTAGAGAGTGTGCCGAGGATCCCTTGTTTGGTCTCCCAGGACTCCTTCACCTTGGTATCCAGGTGGTCCACTGGGGGGCTGTGGGGGGTACATGATAGATACTGTACACTGGGGGGCTGTGGGGGTACATGATACATACTGTACACTGAGGGAGTTCATGTGAGTGGAAAGGTACAATACACATGTACATGTAGGTACCGTATAGCGGGCAGTTTTCGTGGAGTAAAAAATTCGTTCAACTCGAAAAACGGTGGTTTTTGTGAGTAAAAATTTGTTTAGTCTCGTTGCCTGCACTGCATTCCGGTAAACCACGCCTACGTTAAAATTTCGTGGAGGTCAGCTTGCCCACGAAAATTACCTGCTATAATTACTTGCTGTCTTCGTGGGGATACATGTCTACACTGGAGGGAACAATTGATCAAGAATAAATAAAGAGTATGTTGGACCTGAAAGCTATCAATGTTACACAACAAAACAAAGCAAAAAGCAACGAAATACTGTGGACAGTCCGTTATGGATATTATTTACAGTCGATCGTATGACCACAAGTATTTTTATCAAGTATAATGCACCATACACTATGGCCTATATGGTGAGAACACTTGGCCACCAGTGCATGTATATACCGTGTAGCTGCATGGCTTGGTCGAAGTAACGGAATAATGCTTGGTATCGTCGATAATGTGGGGAGGCTCATGCGGGTTTGAGTACGGGGGGCACTAGTGGATACGAGGGGAACATGTGCTAGTGAGGTACTTGACATACCTGCCGTTCCGGTGCTGACAACAGGGGGACTCCGTGGGGTACCCGAGCCGGAAGCAGAGATGGTTGGGATCGATGAGGGGACTGATGGTGGGACTGATGGTGAGACTGATGAGGGGACGGCTGTGGGGCGGTGTTGTTGGACTGCTGCCTGAATCCGCTGGTCCAATGCGATGATGATCGTTGGTAACACCGCGCCGAGGGCTGCCTGGACAGAATTGGCAATCATGGTGTTGAGAGTTTTCGTAGTTGTCGTCTGGTTGGTAGAACTGATCGGCGGTGTTCCAGTTGGGGATGTGCTCGAGGAGGTAGTGGTCATCTTTGTATAGAGAATTACAGGATAGATCAGCAAGGGAAATCTTGAGAATTATAGGATAGACCCAGAAGAGAAGTTTTCTTGTTCTTTCACTGACTGCCTGACCACGTGTTCCTTGCGCATGCCGTGTTGGTTGCAATTGGTATCTGTATGTCACTTGTTAACCACATTTGATTTATATTTCTGAGAGAGCTACAAGGCACAGATTTATTTGCTGGAATGGCCACTAAAGAGCAGAACCAAGGTATAAAGACTGTCATGTTTCCTATAAAGGATAAACCCAATGATTGCTAAAGCATAAAATCCTCATTGGTGATTGCTAACCTTGTGTACGTGTGCTTGCTATCTATTTTCAGAGCTCACAATTGACGATCTGAAGACAGAATTGAAACTAACTGATGAGCAGCTCAATACAACAATAAAAGAACCAGATCTACCCGAGTTAGCAGCATGTTTCGACAATGTTCACAAAGGCTACCTTGAAAAATTGGAGCTCTCACCTGGAGAACAAACTGACGTGAGGACTAGAGCATATGTAGATGGCACTCTGGCAGGAATGTTGCTGGCTTTGAAATTCTGGATTCTGACCAACGGACTAGACGCCACTTTCCAAGCTCTGCTACTCGTCATACTCTCCCTGCTCAAAGAAGACATTGCTGTTCGAGTGTGCAAGTACTTGTCTGACAAATGTGAGTCGGTCATGTGAGAATGTGGTCATTGTGGTACCATACGTTGTGGGAGTGATTGTAACCAAATAAGGGACTGTCACCTTAATTGCTATTGTTACACATACAATTCTCTATTAACTATCACTAGGAATGGTACTCACCTATTGTTTTGTTTCCCCAGACTCCACCACCTCGTGTCCCCCCTCCCGAGAGAGGGTCCTGCTGAACCACAAGCTGTCCTTGTACAGAGACTACCTACAAAGTCGCTACAGAGCACGAGTATCCACATCAGCCACACAATGGCCTCCTGTCCCAACAAACAAAGTCTTCAAACTGGCCATGATTCAGAAGGAGAAAATACAGAGAGGAAGAATCGACGATGAATTTGTTAAACTAACAATCACAGGAAAAATTGACGATATTTTGCTTCAAAAAACTCCAATTGACTTAATGAATATTTTCTCTGAGATTGGAAATAGACAGAACTTTGTGTTGATTGAAGGAGCTCCCGGCTCTGGCAAGAGCACCCTTGCTCTACACATCTGTCAGGAGTGGGCAAAGGGGAAACTGTTCCAAGAGTTTGATATTGCAATCCTCGTGAGACTGAGAGATCCCCTTGTTAAAGAAGCAAAAACAATAGAAGATCTTCTCCCTTGTAGGAATTCAACACTGGCGTGCCAAATAGGGGCAATAATTTCAGGGACTGATGGCAAAGGTGTACTGTGGGTGCTGGACGGATGGGACGAACTTCCTTCTGACCTCCCTAGAGACTCAATCATTAACAAACTAATTCGACCAGACATGTCACAAAAAGGAGCCCTACACGAATCAGCTGTGATTGTAACATCTCGACCGTCATCTTCGGCTGAGCTCCACCCACTAGTCTCGTCCAGGGTGGAGGTGTTGGGGTTCACTCCACATCAACTAGAACAGTATTTTACCGAGTGTCTGGAAGGTGACTCACAAGCTGTGCAGACTCTACTGGAGAGAATTCGAGAGAACCCAGTGGTAGAAGGTAGCTGCTACCTCCCCCTCAATGCTTCCATTGTCGTTAATTGCTTCCTTTCTGACAACCACTCCCTCCCCACATCCAACCACGGGATATTCACATCGGTTGTCCAAAGCTCTCTCAAGAGATACCTCCAGGAGAAGTTGGGGAAGACCATTCCAGTGGGAGACATCACATCCCCAGACTCACTGCCCTCGGAAATCAGAACAGAGACCGTACAAATGTGTCAACTTGCATATCATGGGATTGAAGCCAACAAAGCAACATTTACTGACGGTGATTTGGCTGCTCTTCGCATTACGAAGGACATTTCAAACGTTGGATTATTACAAACTGTTCCCAGCATCATTAGCGATGGTGATCTGGTTTACTACTGCTTTCTCCATCTGTCTATTCAAGAGCTACTAGCAGCAATCCACATCTCTCTCATGTCTCCCAAGCAACAAATTTCTGTATTCCAGAAGCTATTTGGTAGTCCTCGATTCAGTGCAGTCTTCCAATTTTATGCTGGTATCACCAAACTGAGAACTAGTAGACCAATCCTCAGCTTGCTACCTCGATTCTTGTGTCCAGTTCCAGCCACTGTTTTTGATCTGGTCAGAAAGGTTGTCAAAACTGAGAAAGAGAAGAAGTATTATGAGCCGAAGCCCCTTTTGTTGTCCCTCATCAATTGTTTGTACGAAGCTGAAGACTCGCGACTGTGTGTGTTTGTGGCTAATCTTCTTAATCACAATCTAGATCTTGATTACACTACAATGAATCCCATTGACTGCCTCTCTGTTGGATATTTCGTATCAGCTTGTTCCAACACCAGTAATGGATTCACACTTAGCCTCCGAGATTGCTCTATTGGTGACCAAGGCTGCAAATTTCTGGCCCGAGGACTCTCCAAGTGTCCTAACTCTAATAATGATATTCCTACAGAAGGGATACACATCGCTGAGATTATCGAGAACACTAGTTCAATATCTGAATTGGATTTGTCTAATAATGCCATTGGTAACAGTGGACTTTGCGAACTCTGTGCGGCCTTGTCCACTAACACATCATTAAAGAGCCTGTCCCTGAGCAATTGCTCACTAACAATATCAGACGACAATGGAGCTGCCCTCTATCAACTTCTGAATACAAACGATTCCCTCGAATATCTTGATTTGTCTCATAACACAGTGACTAGCTGTCGTCACATTGCTGCTGGACTTGCAGTTAATAAGACTCTGAGAACATTGAACTTGGATGACTGTGAACTGACTGATCAGAGTATCGAGGAGCTATCAACTGGACTGATCAACAAGATTGAAACACTGTTCATTAATGGTAATGCCTCAATAACAGAAGATGGAATGAAGACGCTTGCCAGACATCTAACCACCCACTGCTCTGAACTGACATGGTTGGGGATACCCGACCACCTAATATCCTGTATCGAGACAGTATTCAGGGACACTAACAAAGAGAGGAAGAGAAATGGACTACCCGAGATTAATGTGTTAGATTATTAATTTATAATTAATTGATTATTATTAATAATTAATGTTTAGTTATAATTATATTATGATTATTGTTGTTATTAATTAATTAATAAATGTTAATTAATTTGTTGTGTTATGCATCTAATCTCTATCATTGGTCAATATAATTATAGCACATGTACAGATGGTGACGAGTGAATTCAATGCTTCCTACTGACACGGAGAGCATGTCATGCACTAGCTGTATGTATGTAACTGAATACACTATTGTAATAATGCTATAATCTCCACCTAGCTAGCCTCCTTCACAGGCTTTCAAGAGAAGTGCGGCATGGGCCGGGATCGAGGCTAATCTCGACATGATTTACTTTGACAACAATTATATTATTACTAGGACAATTTACAAAACAGTTAGTGCACAGAAGACTAGAAATATGTCGGCACATTACATAACAATTACCTAAAAACAAATCAGTTGGAATTGGTCAATATATAGCACAGTAATAATGATGGTTTAAATTCAATGCTCCCTACAGTGTCACAGAGAGCACATGCACTGTACGTATAAAACTGTCAATGAATGTAGTGGAAATCCAATTTAACGCTCTGTCGATTTTTGTTTATGAGGAAGATGAGCAGATTAATGTTCACTTTGGCCCTTCCAAACATCTTCATGATTGCTAGGCCCTCGTATTGCAGCTGAAGGAGGTCCTGTGTGGGGAGAAGAGAGGGCAGTGAAACACTTCAACTAGTATAAGACAAAGAATGCATGTATTTGTAAGACAAATGAATACATGTACTTACATACACCGTACAAGCATACCAACACTATACCTGACACAAGGCAGTAAACTTCTTAAACACTTTACGTACCTACCAAATTAATTCTACCTGTACACACACCCTCACCTGGAGGACCAGCTCCACCTTCTCTATCTGCTTGACGTGATCTCAAACACAATACTTTCGAACCTGAACCTGGGCGAGTAAGAAATAATGTTCACATAATTATAGCATAACGTTGCACATAAGATCAAGGTCGTAGCAAGAGGTCAGGCTGGTCAGGTTTTGGCCTAACCACTTTAGCAGCTGGGTAGGTAATGGTCGTAAATATTGTAAGTGATAATGCGCATGCTGTTTTGGTGAGGAAAAGTGATGACCTTTTTCTTAGGTAAAAAATTCACCACTGTATGCAAAAGTTGCAGAAAAAGACAAAGAATGCATGTATTTGTAAGACAAATGAATACATGTACTTACATACACAGTACAAGCATACCAACACTATACCTGACACAAGACAGTAAGCTTCACAGCTTACTGTCAACAGTAACAGGAAAAACACGATAAACTCTTAAACCAACAGACAATAATCATGGAAAGTTAATAATTTTCTGCTGATTTGGCGTTTTTTACCAACAAATAATATCTAGTCCAGTACTAATTTAATGTACAAAGATGCAGTGCATAATGTAGGCCATAATCTGTACAGGTATACTGTACCACTTTTATTACCTGTTGTTTGTAGCACTCAAATATCTACCCCATCGGCACACTGCTCTACTCCAACTCCTCACAGCAATCCAGTGCCTTCTTGAGCTCTTCCTCCATCACAAGTCTCTCTTGAACAGCAGACTGGGTAATAGATTGCATGGTGGTCATGTACACACACACAGGTATACAGATACAACCATCACAACATCGTGGTAGTGGTACAGTAGTTATATAATTGCAGGTACATGTATTAATGAAAGCACCGCGGGTGCTGATGCCTCGGTGGAGGTGCAAAGCTACATAACATAAAGTTACACACATTATCATGATGAACATTTTTGCATTTTTGCTGCATGCAAACTCAAATTGCATGGTGGTCGATCATGTACACACACACACACACAGGTAATACAACCACCATGTGGTAGTGGTACAGCTGTTTGCTCACTGCATTACCACAAAACAACAAAATACCATACAATGTTGCTATGCAAACAACATGTGGTCCTAAGCAATGATGGCTTCTAGCACTTGTATGTTAAATGGGGTACTTTTTGAGGGTTACAAAAATGGCTAATCTGCGAGACCCTCAAAAATTACCCGCTATAAGGTGGCATCAATATTATAGTAAAATAATGCTCTCACGATCTACTCTTGGTGGTATGAAAACTCACATACAAATTATGGTGAGGATCTGAAATGGAGAATGGGCGGGGACTAGCTTGCATATACCAGCAGATATGATATACATGTAGCTACTAACCGTCCACTGAATGTATGGAAAGCAGTGTGAAGGCTGAAGAAACTGTTAGTACGAAGTACTGCAAAGGACATCAAACACTGACAGATCACAAAAGATAGTTTAAGCCTGCTGCTTATACAAATGTATGAGAAATGTGAAATATGTTCGGAATTATTGGTCAAACCGATATACCACAGTGAGCGAATCAGCCATCTGCAGGTTCCTTAGCGTAACAATTTTTCGTTCAGCATGCAAGTCTCAGCACAAGGTGTTGATAGACCATTCTCCATATCAAATCCTCCCCGGTTCTATTAGTTTCCATAGTCTAGTTCTAGGGTATAATCAGTATCTTGGTTGGCTTCTGTTATGATTGTCAGTATTAACAGGAGCCCATAAATAAGAGAAGGAGCAGCTGACTACGGGGATCACGTTTCGTAAGTGGTTATGACCGCATTTCCATATATGCAGAGTCACTTAAGTGGTTGAATCCCTACACGTGTTATACACAATACAGGGCTGCGGTTTGCAAGCACTTAGTCGCTTCCAAACAAGGAAGTGCGGTTTCACCGGCAATTACGAGACGTGATCCCCGAGTATACGTTGAAGTTAGCCGCTCCTTCTCTTATTTATGGGCTCCTGGTATTAACAAGGCAACAAAAGCAATCTGAATCATAACTTGGAATTGCCTGTAAAATGTAAACCTCTTATAATAAGGAAATTTTAGGGAGCTGACTGTATTTACTATCTTTTACTATCTATGCATTTTATCCGGGTCTAACTACCACTGCATATGTAGTGAATCAAATCTGAAAGGAACTTGTGTTGCTCAAAATTGGATTTTCCCAGAAGCAGCTTGTTGACCTCGAGCATCAAGCATAAATGAGTAGGAGGAATGATAATGCTGTGCAAGTAGAGTACATACTCTTTAAGTTGTGTGAAAGTCTGCAGTATAGATAGTCTGTAAGATGCATCACTTTACTGTGATTTTGTGATGTGTGGGTGGTGCATGTGGGTGGATTAAAATAACACAGACAGAGGTAATCACTACATTGTGGTTGCAGTGCTCTTGCAAAGGAAAACCACAGTACTAGCAACTTCATTAGGAAGAGTATGCAACTCCACATACTTAAAACCGTAGTAGGCGTTCTGTTCAACCGTCGTCACATGCTGTCAGGGTTTCATAGGATAAAAACTTGGGGGGAGGGGAAGGTGTACGTGCACCGAAAAATGTTGACCACACCTCCTATTACATCACTATACATAAAGGTTCACCCAAACCCTGGCTGTCGTGAAATCTTAAATTAGGATGTTTGCAATGAATTATCAAGTACCTTTACAAGGGCTAGCACATTGTATCTCAAGTGTCTGTGGTTACAATCAGGGTTTCATGAAGAGGGGTGGGAGCACTCAGATTTCCCAAAATTCCCCCCTGGAAACATGAACAATTAATGATGTACCAAATTGTACAGTGAGATCTAGTACATGTAGCTATAATGATTATTCTACATGTATCAGTCAGATCAGTTGAGAAAAAGCCTCTTACGTCCGTATAGCGGGTATATTTCGAGGGTATAAATTTTCGTGCTATAGCGCCCTTTTTGCAGCATGCATGCAATATTAAATTCGCGGTTTATGCCTAATCCGCGAAAACACGAACATTTATACCCTCGAAATATACTCGCTATACGGTACATCATGTCCATTTTGATCTAGCACATGGTACAGTTCAAAAGTTCAGACAGGAGATGTACATACACAAAATGGATGTGTACAATTATTATATGATACCCTTTGAAATTTAAACCTTACAACATAAGCAGTGCACGTACATAGTGGGACCATAAGCAGTGCATGTACATAGTGGGACCATAGGCAGTGCGTGTACATAGTGGGGCCATAGGCAGTGCGTGTACATAGTGGGACCATAGGCAGTGCGTGTACATAGTGGGGCCATAAGCAGTGCATGTACATAGTGGGACCATAAGCAGTGCATGTACATAGTGGGACCATAGGCAGTGCACGTACATAGTGGGACCATAGGCAGTGCGTGTACATAGTGGGGCCATAGGCAGTGCGTGTACATAGTGGGGCCATAGGCAGTGCATGTACATAGTGTGGCCATAGGCAGTGCGTGTACATAGTGGGGCCATAGGCAGTGCGTGTACATAGTGGGGCCATAGGCAGTGCGTGTACATAGTGGGGCCATAGGCAGTGCGTGTACATAATGGGGCCATAGGCAGTGCGTGTACATAGTGGGACCATAGGCAGTGCGTGTACATAGTGGGGCCATAGGCAGTGCGTGTACATAGTGGGGCCATAGGCAGTGCGTGTACATAGTGGGCAGTGCGTGTACATAGTGGGGCCATAGGCAGTGCGTGTACATAGTGGGGCCATAGGCAGTGCGTGTACATAGTGGGACCATAGGCAGTGCATGTACATAGTGGGACCATAGGATATCCCCCTTCCCCCCTGTATGACACCCTGCTCACCCTTTAGAAGACTGCCCCCCCCCATACACACACACTCACCCCTCTAGAAGAATGTCCAACCATAGCCTTAGGAGCTGTCTCCCTCCTCTTAGCAATCACTCCATCGATGTGCGTCATCTTGAGTACCTCATTTCGACTAATCTTGGACGCTAGATGCAGCACACCCGCCACTGTAGCATGTAGCACCACTCTGTGATGTGCTTCAAGGCCTTTCTCCTTCACAGCAAGCTCTTGCAGCTGGTGTAGGAAAGACCAGTATATCTGAGAGCCCTTGATAAAAGAATTCCAGTGTCAGGAGAAATACGAGTTGGTAGAAAGCGAGTGTGTTAGCAGGGCTAGTGCAGAGAGCTTTGGCCAGTTCCAGGAGATTGGTGAAGAGGAGTTGACTGTTTTAGAGAGGAATTCTTTCGAAACCACACCCAGTGAGAGCCCGACAGCCTCCAGACTCACCCAATCACTGCACAAGGGGAGGGAGGAGTTAACGGTGCAGTACTCTATAAATACGTGTACATGTAGCTGTAAGCACTGTACACCATAATTATACACAACCACACTATCATTGATTGTGTACACAGGGAAAATTAAGACAAAGCTCCAAACATGCACACACATGTACTTACATGTATAACTGACAAGTATGCCTCAAATGCACACTGAACATACCAAGGTACACACACACATGCACCACGTACGTGTCGAGAGGAATCTTGTCTTTGTTGGCATGGTGATCTACGAGACAATGCCAGAGTAGGGCGATATCCAGCTGTTGCCCTGGGAACGCCGTCTCTAGCACTGATGCGTGACAGGTGTCAGCCACCACCCTCAAACACTTGACCAGGGAGGTAGTCAACATGGGGCTGCATAATAAAGGGGAAGTATATGGAAGCTTAAACACTAGTAATGCAGTGAAACCGTGCAGTCTATTGTGGTCACGCAGGTCATCCTCTATAATACAGCCACTATTAGTCTACTCAAAGACTACAATAATTAAGTTTTACAAAGGCGCCAGAATCACACTAAGTACTTTTACATAGAACACGTACATGTACAAACAGTGTTTATGACAGGAAACTAAACACATGCATGTACACAAATAGCTAAATGAAGCAACAGCTAAACATTCCCTCTCACCTCCTGATCATGCAGGAACTTCATAAACCTGGTGTACTTAGGACTCGTCACATGATCTTAGAGCAAAAAATACGGACGTGGTCGAGGATTTGAGTGGGGCTAAAGTGAGAAAGGAGGTTGTGGGGGGAGGGACCTCAGACCAGGGCTGGTGGGACGCAGTGTCATGTGAGAGAAGACTCGGACACATGGTCCTCCGTCTGGACAGCTGCTGTGAGGAGAATGAGAACTGTAAAGCACTGGATTTGAAACGTACTCTTTTGTACCACATAACTAATGACCTCACAAACACACCACTTGGTGTGCAACCATTAATTGTACTCTTAAAGTGAGTGAGCTCACCTTTGGTAGTGCTGACTTATCACAGTTGTTTGTCCAATTCTCCAGAATTCTGAGCTTCCCCTAGAGGTACGTGACAGAATATCTAATTATATATAAGACTTTAAGTTGTGAGGTTGAGAAAAGAGCTCCAATAATTATACATTAATTAGTAGACACTGAATAAGCAGATGACCAGATACTAATTCAGAAACAGACATACATGTTGGTAGTCCTAGGACATATTGCAGTGCTTATAATTATAGCTATTCGAGGGTGCTCTGTCAAAGTCAGCCATAAAGTTATTGTTAATTTAATACATGTACATGTACCCGGGTATATAGGGAGCGAGTGCAGACAACTACACGTGTACATATATTATCGAGGGTGCAAAGAACCCGGTATCTGGCACTCTTATATGCACATGATCAGTCTACTTGCTATTAGCGGCCTCTCAAAATTGCATGGCTAAGAAACTTGCAGCAATAATTATACCGAAACCATTTTATTAAGGAGCATGTTAATGCGTACTACTATATCTATTCAACAGAACAACCAACCTGTATATTAAAATACATACATGTACCCTGGGAGCAATGCAGACGTCAATC
This sequence comes from Halichondria panicea, assembly GCF_963675165.1. Lineage (NCBI taxonomy): Eukaryota > Metazoa > Porifera > Demospongiae > Suberitida > Halichondriidae > Halichondria > Halichondria panicea. The sequence goes on from NC_087383.1 coordinate 1,924,355, forward strand.
AGTCAAGTATTTATTAACAGCTGTAGGCACACACTTGCCCAACCCACTCACCAGAGAGGACACCCTGATAGTGCCGTCACTGTGTTCCTCATCTCTAACCTTGCTTTTAATGGTCAGCTTGTAAATCGAGGTATGGGAAAAACGCTCCAATGTAAACACTGAAAGTGTAGTACTTCAGAAACAGACATGCAGGTTGGTTGTCCTATATTGCAGTGCTTGTAATTATAGCTAGTACAAGGGTGTTCAGTCATGCAAAGTAGACTACGTTACCATAACAACATGATCCATTAATCTAAACATCTTCATACATGCAAAATTCAGTCCATAATAAAAGAGAGAGAGTATCGAGCATATCGTTACCTTGCATCAGATGTATTCGGAGTGTAACATTACACCCTGTCTGAACAACTTGTGGCATAAAATGTTTCTACCTCGAGGTAAGTAGCGGCTTCGGGTACTCGGATTGTTTGGTTAAAAAGCAGGAAGTTACGTCACTTTCCGAATACATTTGACCCAAGGTAATGCTACGTTGGATACTCCCTCTCTTTTATTATGGACTCTTGCTATTAGCGGCCTCTCAAAACTGGTAAGAAACTTAAGCAACTGTAATCACATGACGTACGTACATGTACCGACACCATTTTATGAAGGAGAGAGTATAATTATACAAAGCAGTACATTCAACGTGGGATTAATATAAGGACTGCACATTTCCATGCAGTGCATACTGTACAATGTAACTATAGTAACTCACACGGTTCACTCTGATAACTTAATTTGATATGATCTTCATCAAAAAAGCAACGGGAAGTTTTACTTGATTGGCTACTGTATCAGCTTGTCCCAAAACTGCTCACCCGTGGCACCTGTTGCACTTACACGCTCTGACCAGCCAGGTCAACCAGGCTCTGAACACAGAGAAGGAGGTAAAATCATCATAATAACAATAACTTATATGTACATTTACACATACATAGTCTGTACGTGTAGATCAAATTAAAGCAAAATAGTCGACCTAGTGTATGTTCACAGCTGTAGGCACACACTTGCCCAACCCACTCACCAGAGAGGACACCCTGATAGTAGTGCCATCACTGTGTTCCTCATCTCTAACCCTGCTTTCAATGGTCAGTTTGAATATTGTGTGTGATCTGGAGTTGTGCTCGGTAGATCCAAATGTCCGGTTCTCTGAGCAGAAGAGATTATACACATTACCAGCACATCAGGTGCACAGGCAGCATGCATGTACATGTACACACAAGGCTAAGTCTGAGAGGACACACTAGGGCAGACCAACAGTGGCTGTAATAAAGAGGTGACATGCTAACACAGGTTGCATGAAACCAACCCTATGGAGACTGGGCCATTAACCTGGCTACAGGGTGATCACATTAGACAGACAGGTTCACAAAGGTGCACAAGTGATATAGTGACTTACTCGACTAGTAAATATCTTGGGGAGGGAAATCGGCTCCTCAGACAACCCAACCAACTTATGAGTTAGCCTAGCTTGCACTAATTTAAAGCCCTATTGATTTATTAGTCATAAAAGTGCAACAATAGCAGCAGCCATTGTGAACTTTGACCGCTTTGGAGATACATAATTATGGCAGGAAATGCAACTTCTGTTTCCTATAATTATTGGACAGCTAATTCTCTAGAGGTGCACACTTAATACACGGCAATTGGAGAGTACCAAAACTCAACTCTGCAGTTCTGGTACTGTAAGACCTCTAATTAAGGCAACCCTCCAAATATGCGACACTCTCGAGCTTAGGTAATTTTCTGACTTCTACGACAGCTACGTTGACAATTATGTTTTAATGTCGCGTCCTAAATGAGGTAAATATAGCCACACCCTAGCATCGGTTTTGGAAAACACGTTCTAGAAATTGAGGCAAGTATAGACTGAGTAGAGCTATCCATAATCAGATACGACATCAGGTTTTTATCAACCTCCAAAAGAAGCGACATCTGGCTTCGTAATTATTTAAAAAAAGTGTTGCTTTAATTAAAGGTCTTACGGTATTAAATCATATTCTTACTTGAAAACTTGAATACGTCGGGTTCATTACTGACAGGACAGGATTCTCAGCCTCAAACTGTGCAAATTAAAGAACAGAAAACATGATCCACGACCTTACAACATAACTTAAACCTGTAGATTTAATAACCAGACAATTTATTATTATTGATGAACCAGACAATAATCTATGGCTGATCAATTGACTCACCCTCTTTCCATTCGGAGAATGCTGTAATATTTTAGCAATGCGATGGAGCTAAAAGCTAGATAAACTATGGTTTCACTCAAATGTCTTTGGTGGGTGTGGTATTAAATGCAAAAGTGGGTGTATCTCATTCTTAGATATCTGAGATACACCCACTTTTTTTGCAAGTCATGCAAAAACAACCAATATATTTCAAAGAGATCTAGAGCTAGCTGCAAGGCACAGATTTATTTGCTGGAATGGCCACTAAAGAGCAGAACCAAGGTATAAAGACTGTCATGTTTCCTTTAAAGGATAAACCTAATGATTGCTAAAGCATAAAACCCTCATTGGTGATTGCTAACCTTGTGTGCTTGGCATCTATTTTCAGAGCTCACAATTGACGATCTGAAGACAGAAATGAAACTGACTGATGAGCAGCTCAATACAGCAATACAGGAACCAGATCTACCCGAGTTAGCAGCATGTTTCGATAACACTGATGACTATCTTGAAAAGCTGGAGCTGTCGCCTGGACAGAAAACTGACGTCAGCGAAGTGAAGGCTAAAACACGTCTAAACCGCACTCAAGCCGGAATGAAACTTGCCCTAGAATACTGGCAGAACAAGAACCAACTACAAGCCACCTTCCAAGCTCTGCTACTCATCATACTCTCCCTGCTCAAAGGAGCCGTTGCTGTTCAAGTGTGCAAGTACTTGTCTGACAAATGTGAGTCTGTCATGTGAGAGTGTGGTCATTGTGGTACCATACGTTGTGGGAGTGATTGCAACCAAATAAGGGACTGTCCACTTAATTGCTATTGTTACACATACAATTCTCTATTAACTATCACCAGGAATGGTATATACTCACCTATTGTTTTGTTTCCCCAGACTCCACCACCTCGTGTCCTCCCTCCCGAGAGAGGGTCCTGCTGAACCACAAGCTGTCCTCGTACAGGGACTACCTACAAAGTCGCTACAGAATGCAAGTATCCACATCAGCCACACAATGGCCTCCCGTCCCAACAAAGACAATTTTCAAACTAGCCATGATTCAGAAGGAGGAAATACAGAGAGGAAGAATCGACGATGAATTTGTTAGGCTAACAATTACGGGGAAAATCGACGATATTTTACTTCAAAAAACTCCGGTTAACTTGACAAACATTTTTTCTGAGATTGGGGATAGGCGAAACTTTGTGTTGATTGAAGGAGCTCCCGGCTCTGGCAAGAGCACCCTTGCTCTACACATCTGTCAGGAGTGGGCAAAGGGGAAACTGTTCCAAAAGTTCGATATTGCAATCCTCGTGAAACTGAGAGATCCACTTGTTAGAGAAGCGAAGACAATTGCTGACGTACTTCCCTGCATTGATACGGCCGTGGCTAACAAGACAGAGGCAGTTATAAAATCACTGTATGGCAAAGGTGTACTGTGGGTGCTAGACGGATGGGACGAGCTTCCTTCTGACCTCCCTACAGACTCAATCATCAACAAACTAATCCGACCAGACATGTCACAAAAAGGAGCCCTACACGAATCAGCTGTGATTGTAACATCTCGACCATCATCTTCGGCTGAGCTCCACCCACTAGTGTCGTCCAGGGTGGAGGTGTTGGGGTTCACTCCACATCAACTAGAACAGTATTTTACCAAGTGTCTGAATGGTGACTCACAAGCTGTGCAGACTCTACTGGAGAGAATTCGAGAGAACCCAGCGGTAGAAGGTAGCTGCTACCTCCCCCTCAATGCTTCCATTGTCGTTAATTGCTTCCTTTCTGATAACCACTCACTCCCCACATCCAACCACGGGATATTCACATCAGTAGTCCAAAGCTCTCTCAAGAGATACCTCCAGGATAGGTTGGGGAAGACCACTCCTGTGGGAGACATCACATCCCCAGACTCACTGCCCTCGGAAATCAGAACAGAGACCGTACAAATGTGTCAACTTGCATATCATGGGATCAAAAACAACAAAGCAACATTTACTGACAATGATTTGGCCACTCTTCGCATTACGAAGGAAATTTCAAACGTTGGACTATTACAAACTGTTCCCAGTATCATTAGCGATGGTCATCTGGTTTACTACTGCTTTCTCCACCTGTCTATTCAAGAGCTACTAGCAGCAATCCACATCTCTCTCATGTCTCCCAAGCAACAAATTTCTATATTCCAGATACTGTTTGGTAATCCTCGATTCAGTGCAGTCTTCCAGTTTTACGCTGGTATCACCAAACTGAGAACTAGTAGACCAATCCTCAGTTTGCTACCTCGATTCTTGTGTCCAGTTCCAGCCACTGTTTTTGATCTGGTCAGAAAGGTTGTCAAAAATAAGCCGGCGATCTTTTTGTTGTCCCTCATCAATTGTTTGTACGAAGCTGAAGACTCGCGACTGTGTGTGTTTGTGGCTAATCTTCTTAATCACAATCTAGATCTTAATCACATTACAATGAATCCTATTGACTGCCTCTCTGTTGGATATTTCGTATCAGCTTGTTCCAACACCAGTAATGGATTCACACTTAGCCTCAGAAGTTGCTCTATTGGTGACCAAGGCTGCAAATTTCTGGCCCGAGGACTCTCCAAGTGTCCCAACTCTAATAATGATATTCGTACAGAAGGGATACACATCGCTGAGATTATCGAGAACACTAGTTCAATATCTAAATTGGATTTGTCTTATAATGCCATTGGTAACAGTGGACTTAGCACACTCTGTGAGGCCTTGTCCACTAACACATCATTAAAGATCCTGGACCTGGACTCTTGCTCACTAACAATATCAGACGACAATGGAGCTGCCCTCTATCAACTTCTGAATACAAACAATTCCCTCGAACATCTTAATTTGTCTCATAACACAGTGACTAGCTGTCGTCACATTGCTGCTGGACTTGCAGTCAATAAGACTCTGAGAACATTGAACTTGGGTAACTGTAAACTGACTGATCATAGTATCGAGGAGCTATCAACTGGACTGATCAACAAGATTGAAACACTGTACATTTGGTACAATGCCTCAATAACAGAAGATGGAATGAAGACGCTTGCCAGACATCTAACCACCCACTGCTCTGAACTGACACGATTGTACATACCTAGACACCTAATATCCTGTATCATGACAGTATTCAGGGACACTAACAAAGAAAGGAAGAGAAATGGACTACCCAAGATTTATGTGTGGTAATTGTTGTTTACCCGAGATTAATTATGTTTATTAATTGATTGATTATTAATTGTGTATGCATTAGATTATTAATTTATAATTAATTGATTATTATTAATAATTAATGTTTAGTTATAATTATAATTTTATTATGATTATTGTTGTTATTAATTAATTAATAAATGTTAATTAATTTGTTGTGTTATGCATCTAATCTCTATCATTGGTCAATATAATTATAGCACATGTACAGATGGTGACGAGTGAATTCAATGCTTCCTACTGACACGGAGAGCATGTCATGCACTAGCTGTATGTATGTAACTGAATACACTATTGTAATAATGCTATAATCTCCACCTAGCTAGCCTCCTTCACAGGCTTTCAAGAGAAGTGCGGCCTGGGCCGGGATCGAGGCTAATCTCGACATGATTTACTTTTGACAACAATTATATTATTACTAGGGCAATTTACAAAACAGTTAGTGTACAGAAGACTAGAAATATGTCGGCACATTACATAACAATTACCTAAAAACAAATCAGTTGGAATTGGTCAATATAGCACAGTAATAATGATGGTTTAAATTCAATGCTCCCTACAGTGTCACAGAGAGCACATGCACTGTACGTATAAAACTGTCAATGAATGTAGTGGAAATCCAATTTAACGCTCTGTCGATTTTTGTTTATGAGGAAGATGAGCAGATTAACGTTCACTTTGGCCCTCCCAAACATCTTCATGATTGCCAGGCCCTCGTATTGCAGCTGAAGGAGGTCCTGTGTGGGGAGAAGAGAGGGCAGTGAACACTTCAACTGGTGTAAGACAAACAATGCATGTATTTGCAAGACAAATGAATACATGTACTTACATACACCGTACAAGCACACCAACACTATACCTGACACAAGGCAGTAAACTTCTTAAACACTTTACGTACCTACCAAATTAATTCTACCTGTACACACACCCTCACCTGGAGGACCAGCTCCACCTTTTCTATCTGCTTGACGTGATCTCAAACACAATACTTTCGAACCTGAACCTGGGCGAGTAAGAAATAATGTTCACATAATTATAGCATAACGTTGCACATAAGATCAAGGTCGTAGCAAGCGGTCAGGCTGGTCAGGTTTTGGCCTAACCACTTTAGCAGCTGGGTAGGTAATGGTCGTAAATATTGTAAGTGATAATGCGCATGCTGTTTTGGTGAGGAAAAGTGATGACCTTTTTCTTAGGTAAAAAATTCACCACTGTATGCAAAAGTTCCAATAGTAGAAAAGCAGCTGACCTTTAATCAAGTTGGCCTGACCACTTTAAAGTTGCTTGCTACGCCCCTGCATGAAGATTGGGGCATAAAAATAAGTTAATAGCCTCACACTGGAGGAATTGTTAAAGTCTAGATTAGTAGTAGAGTCTGAGCTTCAGTCAAACAGTGGACAAAGTACGTACCAGAGCAATTAATGGCACATGTGATGATTATCATGTTGTTTAATAGAAGTATGCTAGTATAACGGCTACTCTCACTCAAGTATACGGAGACTCACAGAGTGGGTGGAGCATATCTCCATGGACGCTGATGTATGGATGATTGGCTTGGTCACGTCAGAGTACTTGTTGATACCCAGCCTTCTGTCCAGGGGGTCCACTGTCGATGCTCGCAAGAACTCTCTGTGGGGGGTACAATGAGTGTATGTATATTCATACCCTCGATCTGCATGGCAACAAAAATAGCTAATGTGCAATTTAGATCATACGATACTTTAGTAGAAGGTAGAAACACACATGGCATCATCACATGACCATCATTCGTATATACACACTTTCAACTATTTGACTACAAATTCAGTTTTGGTTATCACATTTCTTATACCTAAACTTCTTGAAGGCGTCCGAGTGTACGGGTTCATTACTGACAGGGCAGCACTCTCAGCCTCAAACTGTGCAAAGGAACAGGAAAAACACGATAAACCCTGAAACCAACAGATATAATCAGACAATAATCATGGAAAGTTAATAATTTTCTGCTGATTTGGCGTTTTTTACCAACAAATAATTATCTAGTCTAGTACTAATTTAATGAACATAGATGCAGTGCATAATGTAGGCCATAATCTGTACAGGTATACTGTACCACTTTTATTACCTGTAGCACTCAAATACCTACCCAATCGGCACACTGCTCTGCTCCAACTCCTCACAGCGATCCAGTGCCTTCTTGAGCTCTTCCTCCATCACAAGTCTCTCTTGCACAGCAGACTGGGTAATAGATTGCATGGTGGTCATGTACACACACACAGGTATACAGATACAACCATCACAACATCGTGGTAGTGGTACAGTAGTTATATAATTGCAGGTACATGTATTAATGAAAGCACCGCGGGTGCTGATGCCTCGGTGGAGGTGCAAAGCCACATAACATAAAGCTACACACATTATCATGATGAATATTTTTGCATTTTTGCTGCATGCAAACTCAAATTGCATGGTGGTCGATCATGTACACACACACACACAGGTAATACAACCACCATGTGGTAGTGGTACAGCTGTTTGCTCACTGCATTACCACAAAACAACAAAATACCATACAATGTTGCTATGCAAACAACATGTGGTCCTAAGCAATGATGGCTTCTAGCACTTGTATGTTAAATGGGTACTTTTCGAGGGTTACAAAAATGGCTAATCTGCGAGACCCTCAAAAAATTACCCGCTATAAGGTGGCATCAATATTATAGTAAATGCTCTCACGATCTACTCTTGGTGGTATATATGGAAACTCACATACAAATTATGGTGAGGATCTGAAATGGAGAATGGGCAGGGACTAGCTTGCATACACCAGCAGATATGATATACATGTAGCTACTAACCGTCCACTGAATGTATGGAAAGCAGTGTGAAGGCTGAACAAACTGTTAGTACGAAGTACTGCAAAGGACATCAAACACTGCTGACAGATCACAAAAGATAGTTTAAGCCTGCTGTTTATACAAATGTATGAGAAATGTGAAATATGTTCGGAATTGTTGGTCAAACCGATATACCACAGTGAGCGAGTCAGCCATCTGCAGGTTCCTTAGCGTAACAATTTTTCGTTCAGCATGCAAGTCTCAGCACAAGGTGTTGATAGACCATTCTCCATATCAAATCCTCCCCGGTTCTATTAGTTTCCATAGTCTAGTTCTAGGGTATAATCAGTATTTTGGTTGGCTTCTGTTATGATTGTCAGTATTAACAGGAGCCTATAAATAAGAGAAGGAGCGGCTGGCTACGGGGATCACGTTTCGTAAGTAGTTATGACCGCATTTCCATATATTATGCAGAGTCACTTAAGTGGTTAAATCACTACACGTGTTATACGCAATGCAGGGCTGCGGTTTGCAAGCACTTAGTCACTTCCAAACAAGGAAGTGCGGTTTCACCGGCAATTACGAGACGTGATCCCCGAGTATACGTTGAAGTTAGCCGCTCCTTCTCTTATTTATGGGCTCCTGGTATTAACAAGCCAACAAAAGCAATCTGAATCATAACTTGGAATTGCCTGTAAAATGCACACCCCTTATAATAAGGAAATTTGATGGGTGTTTTAATTTGGACAAATTCCCAAATTCCAATGTTCTGGTGGACACAACGTCACTGTATATAGTATTGCATTGCATTCGCCAAATAATTACCAAATTTTCCAGCTGTACAGTACGTCAACTCTCCTCATATTTCGTCTAACTGAAGTGATTGCGATGGTACGTAGCTCAGCTAACTTGTTGCTTGATTCATTGTGGCAAAATAATATGAACTCAAACTTGTATGTATAGGGAGCTGAGGGCCTGTATTTACTATCTTTACTATCTATGCATTTTATCCGGGTCTAACTACCGCTACGTATGTAGTGAATCAAATCTGAAAGGAACTTGTGTTGCTCAAAATTGGATTTTCCCAGAAGCAGCTTGTTGACCTCGAGCATCAAGCATAAATGAGTAGGAGGAATGATAATGCTGTGCAAGTAGAGTACATACTCTTTAAGTTGTGTGAAAGTCTGCAGTATAGATAGTCTGTAAGATGCATCACTTTACTGTGATTTTGTGATGTGTGGGTGGTGCATGTGGGTGGATTAAAATAACACACAGACAGAGGTAATCACTACATTGTGGTTGCAGTGCTCTTGCAAAGGAAAACCACTGTACTAGCAACTTCATTAGGAAGAGTATGCAACTCCACATACTTAAAACCGTAGTAGGCATTCTGTTCAACCTTCGTCACATGCTGTCAGGGTTTCATAGGATAAAAACTTGGGGAGGGGGGGAAGGTGTACGTGCACCGAAAAATGTTGACCACACCTCCTATTACATCACTATACATAAAGGTTCACCTAAACCTTGGCTGTCATGAAATCTTAAAATAGGATGTTTGCAATGAATTATCAAGTACCTTTATAAGGGGCTAGCACATTGTATCTCGAGTGGCTGTGGTTACAATCAAGGTTTCATGAAGAGGGGTGGGAGCACTCAGATTTCCCAAAATTCCCCCCTGGAAACATGAAAAATTAATGATGTACCAAATTGTACAGTGAGATCTAGTACATGTAGCTATAATGATAATTCTACATGTATCAGTCAGATAAGTTGAGAAAAAGCCTCTTACGTACGTATAGCGGGTATATTTCGAGGGTATAAATTTTCGTGGAAATGCCTTTAGAAAGGTTTTCGCGAATTTAATTTTCGTGGTATAGCGCCCTTTTTGCAGCATGCATGCAATATTAAATTCGCGGTTCATGCCTAATCCGCGAAAACTAGGAACATTTATACCCTCGAAATATACTCGCTATACGGTACATCATATCCATTTTTATCTAGCACATGGTACAGTTCAAAAGTTCAGACAGGAGATTACATACACAAAATGGATGTGTACAATTATTATATGGTACCCTTTGAAATTTAAACCTTACAGCATAAGCAGTGCATGTACATAGTGGGACCATAGGCAGTGCATGTACATAGTGGGACCATAGGCAGTGCATGTACATAGTGGGACCATAGGCAGTGCATGTACATAGTGGGGCCATAGGCAGTGCATGTACATAGTGGGACCATAGGCAGTGCGTGTAAATAGTGGGACCATAGGCAGTGCATGTACATAGTGGGACCATAGGCAGTGCATGTACATAGTGGGACCATAGGCAGTGCATGTACATAGTGGGACCATAGGCAGTGCATGTACATAGTGGGGCCATAGGCAGTGCATGTACATAGTGGGACCATAGGCAGTGCGTGTACATAGTGGGACCATAGGCAGTGCGTGTACATAGTGGGACCATAGGCAGTGCGTGTACATAGTGGGGCCATAGGCAGTGCATGTACATAGTGGGACCATAAGCAGTGCATGTACATAGTGGGACCATAGGCAGTGCATGTACATAGTGGGACCATAGGCAGTGCATGTACATAGTGGGACCATAAGCAGTGCATGTACATAGTGGGACCATAGGCAGTGCATGTACATAGTGGGACCATAGGCAGTGCGTGTACATAGTGGGGCCATAGGCAGTGCATGTACATAGTGGGACCATAAGCAGTGCGCATGTACATAGTTGGACCATAGGCAGTGCATGTACATAGTGGGACCATAGGCAGTGCATGTACATAGAGGGACCATAAGCAGTGCATGTACATAGTGGGACCATAGGTAGTGCATGCATGTACATAGTGGGACCATAGGCAGTGCATGTACATAGTGGGGCCATAGGCAGTGCACGTACATAGTGGAGCCATAGGCAGTGCATGTACATAGTGGGACCATAAGCAGTGCATGTACATAGTGGGACCATAAGCAATGCATGTACATAGTGGGACCATAGGCAGTGCATGTACATAGTGGGACCATAAGCAGTGCATGTACATAGTGGGACCATAGGCAGTGCATGTACATAGTGGGACCATAGGCAGTGCATGTACATAGTGGGGCCATAGGCAGTGCATGTACATAGTGGGACCATTAGCTAAAAATCCTGCTTGAAACCCTGACAGTATTTGTGACATACCGTATAAGCAAGAGTTTATGATAGAGGAGAGAGTATCGAACGTACACTGCAAAAACACTTTTGTTAATTTAACAAACAAAAGTTTGTCCCGGTGATGAATCTCACATGACAGAATAATATTTGTTAGAATGACAAAGGTAAAACAACCTACAATGTTTTGTCATTCAAGCAAAGAAATTATGTCAAAACAACAAAGTATTATGTCATCTGAATTTCACCAATTTATTGTACTTCTATGTCAAAATAGCAAAGTGAATGCTGAATTAACACTGCTATAAAGTGAATTTCTTTGTTAAATTAACACTATACCTTTGTCATTTAATTAGTTGTTTTCTCGCGCACGTACGCACATGCAGAAGGTCAAACGGTATTAGAACAATGAGTTTATGATAGAATAAGATCACTGGATCACATGACATGCAGCACAATACATTTCTTCTGTCAGTAAATTGTTTTTAGTGTTCATCACTTAGCGTTTCTTGAAATTCCAGTACAGTGAACTGCAGGCGTTTCATTTGGTTTCATGAACGCTACATCCCTCAGATCATTTTCGTCACAATAAGCCCCTACAGAACAAAAGATTGAAGTCACTATAGTTACCAACACATATGTAGTGCAAAATGTAAATAGTATAAGCTATCACCCCCATGGACGAAGTTGACCAGTGTAACTGACACGTGAGGACACATATACACACAAACTCGTAAATCAGTATGCTATAGCTATCACCCCATGGACGAAGTTGACCAGTCGAAACCAGTGTAACTGACACATGAGGACACATACACACAAACTCGTAAATCAGTATGCTAGCTATCACCCCATGGACGAAGTTGACCAGTCGAAACCAGTGTAACTGACACATGAGGACACATACACACAAACTCGTAAATCAGTATGCTAGCTATCACCCCATGGACAAAGTTGACCAGTCGACCAGTGTAACTGACACGTGAGGACACATACACACAAACTGGTAAATTACAATGCTAGCTATCACCCCATGGACGAAGTTGACCAGTCGAAACCAGTGTAACTGACGCATGAGGACACATACACACAAACTCGTAAATCAGTATGCTAGCTATCACCCCATGGACGAAGTTGACCAGTCGAAACCAGTGTAACTGACGCATGAGGACACATACACACAAACTGGTAAATTACAATGCTAGCTATCACCCCATGGACGAAGTTGACCAGTCGAAACCAGTGTAACTGACGTATGAGGACACATACACACAAACTGGTAAATTACAATGCTAGCTATCACCCCATGGACGAAGTTGACCAGTCAAAACCAGTGTAACTGACGTATGAGGACACATACACACAAACTGGTAAATTACAATGCTAGCTATCACCCCATGGACGAAGTTGACCAGTCGAAACCAGTGCATGAAGACACAAACTCGTAAATCAGTATGCTACAGATGAAGGTCGAAACTAGGGACAGTTGCCCTCTAGCTAGCTATATAGTTTTATGGAATCTGACATAACTTGCAAGTCGTTTTTTTGAAGTCGATGAAGGTGGTTAAGTAGACTCCTAGCTGGTACACATTGTGGGGCCGAGGTACGGTAAAATCTGCAGCTGGAAGAAACACGTAAACACATTTATTTAGCAATGAGCAACATAACTTAAATCCTTTTTCTTTGAAGCTGGTACATGGTGGAGTTATACGCCGATACGGTATAGCAGTGATTTGTAAACTGTGAATTCAGAGAGTTTTGGGATCATGTACATGCCATGCGCCAACAGCATGCAATGGAACTTAACTTTTTTCTTTGAGATGGTGGTACTATCTACTCTTAAGAAAATCTGAAAGAGAGTATTGGGCAATAAGTTGAGTAATGAGCACTGACTAACTTGCAATTGTCTTTTCTTTCAAGCTGAAGATGCAGGTGACTCTTGACTCCTAGATCCTAGCTGGTGTACATGGAACATGGTAGCCCAGGGCCAGGGGTACAGGCATGCAGTCAGTGATATGATAGTATAAAGCTGCATGAGCAGCTGCAGTCTGGTGCAGCTGCAAGCACCATGTGCTAAGTATGTTTGAGGCCTCGCCCTGTTATTCCTGAACGCCCCCTCATGCCACACCTATAGTTCCAGCTTATAATTATAGTCTCGAGGCCAAACTCTCCTGGCCTCGAGACTAGCTAGAGCTAGAGAGCCCCAGGCCGCTCTTCAGGCCAGGCCTTGTGAAGGAGGCTATAGAGAGAAGGCTGCCTGCACTGCACTGCACTGAAGGACTCTGGAGGCTCCTGACTTCTTCACTGCCACTGTAGCTTACCATGCCCAGTCACAAGTCTCCAATTGCTACATACACAATTGAACATGAGCATGCAAAGATATAAGCATCAGGGCAACTGAGATGTTTCAGTGTAGACAATTTATTACGAGCTAGGGTAATCGAGTATAGGTTGAGTAGGTTGAAATCAGTGATGCAAACTTGCACGTATCTTTTAGTAGAGTTCTAGCTGTAACTTTATAATTTGTTATTGTCACACATTAATGTTAATTTGACAATGAACGGTAACTTCCACTAAATGTGAGATCAACAACGCTTCGACAAAATGACAACACATGTGTTCAAATAACAATCTACCATTATAATAACAAATATTAATAGTTAGATAAACTATATTAATAGTTAAATAAACTATGATTTGTCGTTATAACAATAATTGCAGGAAATTGACAAACGTTTTGTCAAGATAACATTTTGTGCTGGTAGCAAACTGTGTCACAATAACAAAAGTGTTTTTGCAGTGTAGGCATACTGTACATCAGATGTATGCGGAGAGTAACGTGACTTCCTGTATCTGTCACAAGCTTGGAATTTGCACACTGACCAATCCAGTGTGGGTGATGTAATCTATCAAGAAAGTAGATTACATCACCCACACTTGGATGGGTTGATAGATTACATCACCCACGCTTGGATTGGTCAGTGTGCAAATTCCAAGCTTGTGACAGATACAGGAAGTCACGTTACTCTCCGCATACATCTGATGTACAGTATGCCTACGTTCGATACTCTCTCCTCTATCATAAACTCTTGGTATAAGTAGAGGTTGCATGGTGAAAATGTTCGTATATTTCGTACTGTAGAGCATCATACACTGTACGAAAAATAAAACTACAAAACTATTCTACAGCAAGCAATAGGCTCAACGTGGCTGTATGAATATTTAAAATACGAAATATTTCCAGTCCTACAGTATTATAAACTCTTTAACCACAACTTTGGTAAACATAATATTATTTCTTACCTAAACTTCTTGAAGGTATGAGTGAGTGTTCGGGTTCATTACTGACAGGGCATCATTCTCAGTCTCAACTCACATCAGCCTCCAGCATGGGGTGGGTCGATTACAGTGACATAACACACACAAACTGTGCAAAGGAACAGGAAAACATGATAAACCGGCATTACGGTAACTTAAACCAACAGATGATAAATGGACTAAAATCATGAAAACTCACTAATAATAACGAGTGTTGCAAACTGCGATGTGCTAATGCATGCCTCTCACTTATAGTTTCGATTAGGGGGGGGGGGTAAATGAGGCTCTTTATACTGCTAATCACAGGGGCCCCTCTTTCCGTACTCCCCCAAAACCTAATCGCAGTCACGTGACCCCAAACCTCTAGTGTGAGAGATATGAATGGGCACGTACATGTAACATCTGCTTAGACCGGTACCTCGCGGATATGACACAACAAATCTACTGCAACCTGTAAGACTAGTCTGATATACATGTACCACAGAAACAGTGTGCTTGTGTACATGCTAATTTAAAAGTACTCACATCTGCCTTGCTGTTGGCCAGTTCCAATTCTGACTCCAGCTCAGCCATGACACCCGGGTCCATGATTTGATATCTCTTGAGCAGCTTCTCCTCCATGTCTAGATGACTGCACTTCTAGAAGGTAAAAGGAAAACAAAATAATGCATTTGGTAAAGATCTACTCTCATGCAAACAACATTGTAATTAGTATTGAGAGCAAATACATGTGATGATCATTACCAAATTTACTGGTAAAGGGTCAAACTGTTAGCAAGAGAGTTCATAATAGACGAACTCTTGCTGTTAGTATGTAAAATTGCCAGCTATGGACCCCAACTAGTACCTACATGCAAATTTTAGGGGGGGAATTGGAGCTAGGGGGAATATCCCCCTTCCCCCTGTATGACACACTGCTCACCTTTTAGAAGACTGCCCCCCCCCCCCCATACACACACACTCACCCTTCTAGAAGAATGTCCCACAATAGCCTTCGGAGCTGTCTCCTTCCTCTTAGCAATCACTCCATCGATGTGCGTCTTGAGTACCTCGTTTCGACTAATCTTGGACGCTAGATACAGCACACCTGCCACTGTAGCATGTAGCACCACTCTGTGATGTGCCTCAAGACCTTTCTCCTTCACAGCAAGCTCTTGCAGCTGGTGTAGGAAGACCAGTATATCTGAGAGCCTTTGATAAGAGAATTCCAGTGTCAGGAGAAATACGAGTTGGTAGAAAGCGAGTGTGTTAGCAGGGCTAGTGCAGGAGATTGGTGAAGAGAGAGTTGACTGTTTTAGAGAGGAATCCTTTCTAAACCACACCCTCCAGACTCACCCAATCACTGCACAAGGGGAGGGTATAAATACACGTACATGTAGCTGTATGCACTGCACACGACATACATGTAGTGAAAGCTAAGACAAAAGCTCATATGGACCTGTGTAACTAACAAATAAAATATAGTGTGCCTCAAATGCACACTGAACATAGCAAGGTACACACACACACACACATCCACATACGTGTTGAGAGGAATCTTGTCCTTGTTGGCATGGTATTGTACGAGACGATGCCAGAGTAGGGCCACATCCAGCTGTGTGTTGGGCTCTCGTATGAGGAGCAATTGAACGAGGGAGGCAAACAGTTGCCCTGGGAATGCCGGCTCTAGCACTGATGCGTGACAGGTGTCAGCCACCGCCCTCAAACACTTGACCAGGGAGGTAGTCAACATGGGGCTGCATAATAAAGGAGAGAATACAATTATGGAAGCTTAAACACTTAGTAATGCATGCAGTCTATTGTGCATGGTCACATAATTATACGCAGGTCATCCTTTATAATATAATCAAAGGTTACTGCTATAAACAGGATTCACGAAGGCACCAGCATCAGAGAAAACGTCATGTACAAACAGTGTTTATGACAGGAAACTAAACATGTACACAAATAGCTAAATGAAGCAACAGCTTTACAATTACCATTCTCACCTGTTTTGAGTGTCATGAGGTGCCAGAGGATGTACAGACAGTCCAGTGGTGGCTCCGCTATCAAGACCCCCTGAGGCCACGGGTACATAAGAGTTGATGAGCCCCAGTATATCTGGCTTGTGATAGTCGGGAAGGACTCCTGCAAACTCCCCCACAGTGATAGTGATGGATTGCTGAAAGGTCAGAGAGGACGTGAGGTCGGAGGGGCCTTCTGAAACAGTTTCTATGGAGATACGGAGGTGGTGGACCAGTGTACGGAATATATCCAGTACAGACGGACCTGCATGAGTGGACACAAGCTAAGTAATGTAAATACATGTATGCAGATTTAAAGTGTGAAATTAAACCGCGTCAAAACATACATGTACAGTCATGCAGAAACTTTAATAACAGCTATGAAAGAATCTGCGTATGAAGAATAAATGCGTATAGCCTTCTTTAGAAAATGGCCCAAAAATAGTGTGTGCAACCATACAAGTACTTTACCATGGAGACTCACCTAGAGAGCTGTCTACTGCCACGGCAACACACTTAGAGAGTGTGCCGAGGATCCCTTGTTTGGTCTCCTTCACCTTGGCATCCAGGTGGTCCACCAGCGACTGGACGGCCTTGTACCGATCCTGTCTCTGTGGGGGTACGTGTATAGTGGATAATGTACACTGGGGGGCTGTGGGGGTACGTGTTAGATACTGTACACTGGGGGGCTGTGGGGGATAAGATAATATACACTGGGGGCTGTGGGGGGATAAGATAATGTACACTGGGGGGCTGTGTGTTAGATACTGTACACTGGGGGGCTGTGGGGGATAAGATAATGTACACTGGGGGGCTGTGGGGGGATAAGATAATGTACACTGGGGGGCTGTGGGGGGATAAGATAATGTACACTGGGGGGCTGTGGGGGGATAAGATAATGTACACTGGGGGGTACATGTCTACACTGTAAGTAGACACTGGAGGGAACAATTGAAATGCTTGAATAAACAATCCTGTTCAGAAAGTGACGTAGTATGTTGGACCTGAAAGCTATCAATGTTACACAACAGAATAAAGCAGAGAGCAACGAAATACTGTTGATCACAGTCCGTTATATGGACAGTCAAGTCAGAATTTACAGTCGATCGTATGACCACAAGTATTTTTATCAAGCTATGATGCACTATACACTATGGTGAGAACACTTGGCCACCAGTGCATGTATATACGTGTACCTGCATGGCTTCCACGACGATGACGTACACACCAGCTGTGAATTCCTTGTCTGATATCCATAATTTGTTTAGGTCAAAGTGTCTACAAGGGGAGCAATGGAGTGTTACTATATACACAGGAAATGAGACAATGGTTGTCATGGTACTAGACCTGCTGAGACAACATTGCACAATAGGTCATAGCACTTTACTAACATCAGGAGTTCAATAAGAATCCTAATGCACTCCTGCTGAATGCGGTTCGATTTAAGTTACACCTATTAGGGAAACCACCTTGCCTACAAATACAGTGTTGTAACACATACGTACGCACAATGTATACATATACATTAGGGAAACCACCTTGCCTACAAGTAGCACCTACGCACACGAGGCATTGACTGACTTACTGCAGTATTGGCTTGAGGACACTGTCGATGTGAGAGTCCGGCAAAAGTGATGAGCTCAGTGAGACTATCTTGAGAGTACCCTCCCAGACTGTCTCCCTCCTCCACAACAGGCTGGATCTCACCAGACTCTCTGTCAGAGTGGGAGGGGGGTTACTATGGGCACACACGGCATACTCATACACATTGCCTAAGGCCACCAATGGGTAATGGTGCGTGTACGTCACTCATTGAAGCTACAGTATGTATGATTGTGTATTAGCCAGTGCTCCAGGAGCAGCAACTTGTAGATACTATTAATGTTATTACATAATTATAGTATACCTTGACTGGGCGACACTGTGACTGTGCATATTGAAGAGGAAGGGCGGCACTATCTTGTTCATGTGATCTAGGTCCCAAATGTTCATCTGGAGGTTGTCTTGCCGACCAATCTTCTTTATTACTCCCCTCAGCCGTTGCAACCCAGCCATCTGCGTCCTGTGTGAGGTGTAGTGGGGAGGGGTGAAGTTGGTGATATAAGCAATGTGATCACAAGTAATGCATGTGGCAGAGCACCCTAAGCGCGGTACAGTTAAAATATGACACCTAACACTTCGAACTGTGGCCACTCAAACTCATTTCATTTCAAAACAGTGAATGTGCTCATACTCGTGATATTTGTCGGCGTCGTCGACATTCTTGGTGAGGCTAAGAGAGGCAAAGCGGTGGATGAGGAAGTCGTACTGTCTGTGGTAGGGGGTGTTCCCTTCCTCTCGCTCGGCAAACTTCACAAACTGTGTGTGTGGAGGAAGGGTCGTCAATGTGTTGTATACACAATACACTATTAACAAAATGAAAAGTATATGTACATGCAATCTAATCATGAAGATACACGTTCACTCTCTGCACTCACCCACCCACACACACACTCTACTCACACACCCACTCCCACACCCACACACATCACACTCCCCCCTACTCACCGAATTGGTGGCCAATTCTGTGTTGCTAGTTTCCAGCATATTATGCAGTATATCCAGGTAGCTATCCACAATCAACTGGACAATCAACTGGAGCTTTCGTGAGTCACAGGCTGACAGCAGCTTCTCCGTCACTTGCAGAGCCACTCACATGCCTGGGGGGAGGGAGAGGCATGAAAATGGTATTTTGTACCACGTTTGTGAGAAAGCCATTGGATACTATAGTTGTATCATAGATATAACACTTAAAGTTCCCAGCCAAATAAGTTTCTGTTCCGGAGGTACGGGGAAGGTCGATAAATTTCCCTAGCTATACATGACATGTCGACATTGTATACTGTACAGGTATGTCTCTGAAATAGTCGTCTAACCCGTTTCTCTCTCTTTGCAGGCTCCGACGCAGTCTCAGAGCGAGGTACTCTCCAATATTGTCCAGATGGTCAGGGGAGGTTTGAGCAAAAAAGAGCAGCTTGTCTATAATTATTAGCAGACACAGGTGTGGGTGTTTGAGGGTCCTCTGGGAAGAGCCCATCAACCAGCCGTTTGTAGCGAGGTTTGGGGCAGCAGAAGCACGTCGCCATAGTTAGTCTGTGTCTTGACTGATTGCAGACCTAGCATTTATTTGTAAAACGTAGAGCAGAGGTTTTTATGTAATATGTTGGCAACCCTGCGCTTTCTTCTGGGTTTCTCACCCGTATCGTTTGAGGTACCCCCGAACGAGTCGGGTAAGAACTCAGCTAGTTCGATAAATTCCCCTTTTTCCGATTTTTTAGATAGTTTGTCGGGAATGGGGATGGCATTCTGGCCTACATTGACCGTATATGAGACTTCTGGTCAAAGTAACAGAATAATGCTTGGTATGGTCGGTAATGTGGGGAGGCTCATGCGGGTTTTGAGTACGGGGGGGCACTAGTGGATACGAGGGGAACATGTGCTAGTGAGGTACTTGACATACCTGCCGTTCCGGTGCTGACAACAGGGCCTGAGGTGGGACGTACCCGAACCGGAAGCAGAGATGGTTGGGATCGAGGGTGGGACTGATGGTGAGACTGATGAGGGGCCGGCTGTGGGGTGGTGTTGTTGGACTGCTGCCTGAATCCGCTGGTCCATTGCGGTGGTAACACCGCGCCGAGGGCTGCCTGGACAGAATTGGCAATCATGGTGTTGAGAGTTGTCGGAGTTGTCGTCGGGTTGGTGGAACTGATTGGCGGTGTTCCAGTTGAGGATGTGCTCGAGGAGGTAGTGGTTATCTTCTTATAGAGAATTACAGGATAGATCAGCAAGAGAAATCTTGAGGATAGACCCAGAAGAGAAGTTTTTTTGTTCTTTCACTGACTGCCTGACCACGTGTATCTGTATGTCACCTGTTAACCACATTTAATCCTTCTGATTAAATTCCGTTATATTTCTGAGAGAGCTAGCTGCAAGGCACAGATTTATTTGCTGGAATGGCCACTAAAGAGCAGAACCAAGGTATAAAGACTGTCATGTTTCCTATAAAGGATAAACCCAATGATTGCTAAAGCATAAAACCCTCATTGGTGATTGCTAACCTTGTGTGCTTGCTATCTATTTCAGAGCTCACAATTGACGATCTGAAGACAGAAATGAAACTGACTGATGAGCAGCTCAATACAGCAATACAAGAACCAGATCTACCCGAGTTAGCAGCATGTTTCGATAACACTGATGATTATCTTGAAAAGCTGGAGCTGTCAATGGAGCTGCCCTCTATCAACTTCTGAATACAAACAATTCCCTCGAATGTCTTAATTTGTCTGGTAAACACATTGACTAACTGTCGTCACATTGCTGCTGGACTTGCAGCCAATAAGACTCTGAGAAGATTGGACTTGAGTAACTGTAAACTGACTGATCAGAGTATCGAGGAGCTATCAACTGGACTGATCAACAAGATTGAAACACTGCACATTTATGATGGAACAGAAGATGGAATGAAGACGCTTGCCAGACATCTACACAGGAAAAATATCTAAATTTCCTATACTTTCAGGATAGTACAAAATTTCCTGTAGACTTTCCTGTATGAATCTTACACATGTTCTGAACTTCTTCAGGAATAGTAAAGGAAACTATACAGGAAACGTTGCACTATCCTTTGTAAGTAGGTTGCAGGACACTTGCAGGACACCTGCCATTTTTCAGGAAATGTGCAGATTTTATGGGCTGCACTGTAGCAGCACTGTAGCAGGAAATTTAAATATTTTCCCTGTGCTAACTGACACTATTGGTGATACCCGACCACCTAATTAATATTCTGTATCGAGACAGTATTCAGGGACGCTAACAAAGAGAGGAAGAGAAATGGACTGCCTGAGATTTAATGTGGTTGCATTCTTACCATGATTTTAATTACTTTTTGATAATCGATTTTATTTTCTGCCATAATTATATCACATTATAATAAATGACAATTTGAGAAAAGTAGCAAAGTACGTACTATAATAATATATAGTATATTATGTTGGAACATTAGGTCGTTAATAACGTGTCAATAGTACATGCAGATGATATAAATAATTCATGCACTGCTGTGAATAGTCAATGAATACATGCACTTTGCTAATGGCAAATCCAATTTAACGCTCTGTCGATTATTGTTCATGAGGAAGATGAGCAGACTAACGTTCACTTTGGCCCTCCCAAACATCTTCATGATTGCCAGGTCCTCGTATTGCAGCTGAAGGAGGTCCTGTGTGGGGAGAAGAGAGGGCAGTGAAACACTTCAACTGGTATAAGACAAAGAATGCATGTATTTGTAAGACAAATGAATACATGTACATGCATACACCGTACAAGCATACCAACACTATACCTGACACAAGGCAGTAAACTTCTTGAACACTTTACGTACCTACCATCTACCTGTACACACACCCTCACCTGGAGGACCAGCTCCACCTTCTCTATCTGCCTGATGTGATCTCAAACACAACATTTCCGAACCTGAACCTGGACGAGTAAGAAATAATGTTTTCACATAATTATAGCATAACGTTGCACATAAGATCAAAGCTGTAGCAAGCAGTCAGGCTGGTCAGGTTTTGGCCTAACCACTTTTTGCAGCTGGGTAGGCAATGGTCGTAAATATTGTAAGTGATAATTAATGCGCATGCTATTTTGGTGAGGAAAAGGGATGACCTTTTTCTTAGGTAAAAAATTCACCACTGTATAAAAGTTCCAATAGTAGAAAAGCAGCTGACCTTTAATTGTAAGTTGGCCTGACCACTTTAAAGTTGCTTGCTACGCCCCTCCATGAAGATTGGGGCATAAAAATAAGTCAATAGCCTCACACTGGAGGAATTGTTAAAGTCTAGATTAGTAGTAGAGTCTGAGCTTCAGTCAAACAGTGGACAAAGTACGTACCAGAGCAATTAATGGCACATGTGATGATGATCATGTTGTTTGATAGAAGTATGCTAGTATAACGGCTACTACTCTCACTCAAGTATACGGAGACTTACAGAGTGGGTGGGGCATATCTCCATGGACGCTGATGTATGGATGATTGGCTTGGTCACGTCAGAGTACGCATCGATACCCAGCTATCTGTCCGGGGGGTCCACAGTCGATGCTCGCAGGAAGAACCCTCTGTGGGGGGTACAGTGAGAGTCATAATTATTATTATGATTCAGTTCTGGGAATAAATGTCATAGAAAGTCACTAATTGACTCACATTTTTTCCAGTCGAGGTAAATGGAACACAGCTATAGGTTACGTCTCTGTGGGGCATGTGAAATTGTGTATCATGTTTTAAGCAACTAATAAGGATTATCATCTATTAATCTTGTTGAGCGCACAATCCATTCCACCCCCCGCCCACACACACCTGGTCAGTAGACAGCTGATTGCCTATCCACAACATCGAAGGATTTTATCGCAGCTATGTACTTCATTGTACAGCTGCAAGGGGAGTGACGTGTGATACAGTGTGATTCAATGAAAGTCAGTACAACACAGTTAGTGTATGTTTACCAAAGGGGTACATGAGATTGTTCTGACAAATCATTCTTGTACTCTCTAATACACTAACAGGGTTTCATCTAGGATAACAAGTTGGGGGGGGGGGGAGATTTGGGAGTGCGTAAGCGAGTCGCAAAGTGTTTGGCTATGCCCACTTAAAAAAAGTTGATTACACTATGCTTAACCTAACGCATCACAGTATTTAGTTAATCGCATTAACTAATGTGGTGACATGTAGTACTAATGTGATGATGTCATTATTCTACAACATGGGGGGGAGAACCACCCCCCCCAATAGATGAAACCCTGACTACCAGAGATGCAACCTTTATATGACGAAAATGAAAACGGCCGATAGTCCAGTAATATAGACGCAATCGGCATCATGTATTGTGTATTTTGCCTAAGCCATATTCAGTACATGTACATACTGTATAGCAGGTCATTTTCGTGGGATAAAAAGTCCGAGACAAAATCGTAGGCGTGGTGCAGCAGTGATTTCGTGTGTAAAAATCCCCTTTGCTTCACTGCATTGCATGCGTTCCGGTCAACCATGCCTACGTTTTTGAGAGTGATAAATATTCGTCAAGGTTTAGCTTGCCCACGGAAACTATACCCAGGACGCTATACGTACGGTACGGTATACTGTACCACTTTATCACCTGTTTCAAGTACTCTTCCTTCTCCCGTTACTTTGTAGCACTCGAATATGTCCACCCCATCCACTGCAGGCACACTGCTCTGCTCCAACTCCTTACAGCGATCCAGTGCCTTCTTGAGCTCTTCCTCCATCACAAGTCTCTCTTGAACAGCAGACTGGGTAATAGATTGCATGGTGGTCATGTACACACACAGGTATACAGATACAACCATCACAACATCGTGGTAGTGGTACAGTAGTTATAATAAAGGTACAGTAGACTCTCGCTATTCCGACTCTCTGAAGTACGGCCTGAAATGTGGCCAACTCGCTATTCTGTATACTTGCTGCCCCAAACTAGTAATTTTATACGTATACATTTTGGGTGTGGTTTAGCAGAAAAACTGTGTGTGGGGGGAGTGGTTGGGGTGTACAATGAAAGGTAGGAAGCGGGATGCTCATGAACACTACAATGAAAGTTATAAAAAAGGTAAACCGTTTTGTGAGCAAACACAGCTGTGGGATTACATTGTAATAGAGAGGAAATGATTTATTATCTTTATTTCTTATCCTCGAGACAAAACCGCAAAATTAGTCATTAATATTCGAGGTAGGTTGATTTTAAGCCGCGGCTATTTTCTGAAATGCAAACTACCGCGCTCTTCTGGCCAAGTTGCACTGTCCCAAGGGTGGCCGGATTAACGAGAGTCTACTGTAGATGTATTAATTATACAGTATTCACCGAGTGTATACATGTACATGCTAAACTCACATCTGCCCTTGCTGTTGGCCAGTTCCAATTCTCTCACCAGCTCAGCCATGACACCTGGGTCCATGATTTGAGACCTCTCGAGCAGCTTCTCCTCCAACTCCCTCAGCAGGTCATCCTCTAGACATTGAATGGTCTCACTCTTCTCCTCAACCTGACAGGGGAACATCAATAAGTTGCTGCCAGGTGGAGAATACTCGACATACAATAGTGACGTGCATGTACACTCAACTACAGAAAATCTGGCAATGAAATTTAACGGTATTCTCCCACTTTGAGTTTGTGTGCTTGTGTACATGCTAATTTAAAATTACTCACATCTGCATAGTTCCAATTTTCACTCCAGCTCAGCCATGACACCCGGGTCCATGATTTGATATCTCTTGAGCAGCTTCTCCTCCATGTCTAGATGACTGCACTTCTAGAAGGTAAAAGGAAAACAAAATAATGCATTTGGTAAAGATCTACTCTCATGCAAACAACATTGTAATTAGTATTGAGAGCAAATACATGTGATGATCATTACCAAATTTACTGGTAAAGGGTCAAACTGTTAGCAAGAGAGTTCATAATAGACGAACTCTTGCTGTTAGTACATGGACCCCAACTAGTACCTACATGCAAATTTTAGGGGGGGGAATTGGAGCTAGGGGGAATATCCCCCTTCCCCCCTGTATGACACACTGCTCACCCTTTAGAAGACTGCCCCCCCCCCCCCCATACACACACACTCACCCTTCTAGAAGAATGTCCCACAATAGCCTTCGGAGCTGTCTCCTTCCTCTCGATGTGCGTCTTGAGTACCTCGTTTCGACTAATCTTGGACGCTAGATACAGCACACCCGCCACTGTAGCATGTAGCAGCACTCTGTGATGTGCCTCAAGACCTTTCTCCTTCACAGCAAGCTCTTGCAGCTGGTGTAGGAACACCAGTATATCTGAGAGCCTTTGATATAAGAATTCCAGTGTCAGGAGAAATACGAGTTGGTAGAAAGCGAGTGTGTTAGCAGGGCTAGTGCAGAGAGTTTTGGCCAGTTCCAGGAGATTGGTGAAGAGAGAGTTGACTGTTTTAGAGAGGAATCCTTTCTAAACCACACCCTCCAGACTCACCCAATCACTGCACAAGGGGAGGGTATAAATACACGTACATGTAGCTGTATGCACTGCACATGACATACATGTACATGTAGTGAAAGCTAAGACAAAAGCTCATATGGACCTGTGTAACTAACAAATAAAATATAGTGTGTCAAATGCACACTGAACATAGCAAGGTACACACACACACACACATCCACATACGTGTTGAGAGGAATCTTGTCCTTGTTGGCATGGTGATGTACGAGACGATGCCAGAGTAGGGCCACATCCAACTGTGTGCTGGGCTCTCGTATGAGGAGCAATTGGACGAGGGAGGCAAACAGTTGCCCTGGGAACGCCGTCTCCAGCACTGATGCGTGACAAGTGTCAGCCACCGCCCTCAAACACTTGACCAGGGAGGTAGTCAACATGGGGCTGCATAATAAAGGAGAGAATACAATTATGGAAGCATAAACACTTAGTAATGCACGCAGTCTATTGTGCATGGTCACATAATTATAAGCACGTCATCCTCTATAATCTACTCAAAGGTTACTGCTATAAACAGGATTCACGAAGGCACCAGAATCAGAGAACACGTACATGTACAAACAGTGTTTATGACAGGAAACTAAACACATGCATGTACACAAACAGCTACATAAAGCAACAGCTGTATAATATCATTCTCACCTGTTTTGAGTGTCCTGAGCTGCCAGAGGATGTACAGACAGTCCAGTGGTGGCTCCGCTATCAAGACCCCCTGAGGCCACGGGTACATAAGAGTTGATGAGCCCCAGTATATCTGGCTTGTGATAGTCGGGAAGGACTCCTGCAAACTCCCCCACAGTGATAGTGATGGATTGCTGAAAGGTCAGAGAGGACGTGAGGTCGGAGGGGCCTTCTGAAACAGTTTCTATGGAGATACGGAGGTGGCGGACCAGTGTACGGAATATATCCAGTACAGACGGACCTGCATGAGTGGACACAAGCTAAGTAATGTAAATACATGTATGCAGATTTAAAGTGTGGAATTAAACCGTGTCAAAACATACATGTACAGTCATGCAGAAACTTTAATAACAGCTATGAAAGGATCTGCGTATGAAGAATAAATGCGTATACCCTTCTTTAGAAAATGGCCCAAAAATAGTGTGTGCAACCATACAAGTACTTTACCATGGAGACTCACCTAGAGAGCTGTCTGCTGCCACGGCAACACACTTAGAGAGTGTGCTGAGGATCCCTTGTTTGGTCTCCCAGGACTCCTTCACATTGGCATCCAGGTGGTCCACCAGCGACTGGACGGCCTTGTACCGATCCTGTCTCTGTGGGGGTACGTGTATAGTGGATAATGTACACTGGGGGGCTGTGGGGGTACGTGTTAGATACTGTACACTGGGGGGCTGTGGGGGATAAGATAATGGCTGTGGGGGGATAAGATAATGTACACTGGGGGGCTGTGTGTTAGATACTGTACACTGGGGGGCTGTGGGGGATAAGATAATGTACACTGGGGTGCTGTGGGGGGATAAGATAATGTACACTGGGGGGCTGTGGGGGATAAGATAATGTACACTGGGGGGTACATGTCTACACTGTCACATGAAATGCAGGTACTCTCTGATAAGAAGATCTTAATTGGACTGTTTGTGTCTGAAATGGGAGGCTTACTACAACTTCATATCAGCTAAAGCCTACAAGGTGTTAGGGCCTTCTGAAAATATGATTTCCTCTACCAACTCGATCAAAACTATATAAGAAACAATTTTACTTTTCCCTAGTGAGATCTCAGCTCTCTCAACTCTGGCGACCAATTACTGCTCAAATACATTTATTCTTAAAGTGATTGAGCTCACCTTTGGTAGCGCTGACTTATCACAGCTGTTGGTCCAATTCTCCAGAACTCTGAGCTTCCCCTCGAGGTGCAACTGCAAGTGACAGAAGATTTAAGTTGAGGTTGAGAAAAGAGTTTCATGCAATAAAGTTAGAAGACACTGAATAAGCAGATTACCAGATAAAGTACAGCATAATTATGTTCTGGACAGGAAATTGTCCGGGTATAATTGGAACAGATTTTTATAGCGCATGCGAAGTGTCCGGGAATAATTAGCATGCAGCTGCATACGAGTGAGCTAAGTTTAATAGAACAGGGTACGACTGAATAGTTGCACTATTATAGCTATCTAAAACTAGATACTCAAAGCTATCTAACTGCAGCACTCTAAGTATTACTGGCTGGTTATGACTGTAACTCAACTTTTCAAGGTATTGTCCGGACAAATGTAATATTAAAGCACAAGAGTGTCCGTTGTATTAGAACAACGAAAATTGGCAGGCAAGAGTGTCAGGGATAATTAGAAGTTTCTGAGGCGATAAATTAGAAGATATACGGTACCTCAGAAACAGACATGCAAGTTCGTTGTCTAAGGACATAATTATTGCAGTGCTTATAACTATGGCTAATACAAGGGTGCTCAGTTAAAGTCGACCATACATACTTGATCCATATTATACATGTACCCTGGGAGCAGTACAATAAGTCAAGAGCTCATAGTAAAAAAGAGAGAGTATCGAACGCATCGCTATCTTGCATCAGATATATTCCGAAAGTAACGTGACACCCTGTCTGAAACACGTCATCAATTAAATTGATCAGTTACAAAGCAGGAAGTTACGCTACTTTCCAAATACATCTTATGCTACGTTGGATACTCTCTCTCTCTTATTATGGGACTCTTGTTATTAGCGGCCTCTCAAAAAATTGGCTAAGAATAATTACATGTACACAGCTGTAGGTACACACTTGCCCAACCCACTCACCAGAGAGGACACCTTCGAGGTTAGGTAAATTTATGACCTCTAAAAGTAGCGACAGCTGCGTTGACAATTAATTTTTAATGCCGCGTCCTAAATGGAGGTAAATGTAGGCACACCCTAGTAAAGTAGTAAAGATTCTAACTCACTGGAAAATACGTTTTTAAGTGGCTATAGAAATCGAGGCAAGTAGACTGAGTAGAGTTACATGTACCTCCAATTAGATGAGACCCTCTAAATAATGGACACCAGGTCTTCAACATGATTTTCAACCTCCAAAAGAAGCGATCTCTGGCTTCAATAAGTTTTAAAAAGTGTTGCTTTAATTAAAGGTCTTACGGTAATCACATTTCTTACTTGAATACGTCGGGTTCATTACTGACAGGCAGCATTCTCAGCCTCAAACTGTGCAAAGGAACAGAAAACATGATCCACGACGTACCTTACAAGGTAACATAAACCAAGAGATGAACCAGACAATCATCTATGGCTAATAAATTGACTCACCATCTTTCCATTGGGAGAATGCTGTAATACTTTAGCAATGGAGCCAGGTTTTGTCTCTAGCTCTAGCTAGCTCTGTGGGTGAAAACAATATGTCTTTGGTGGGTGTGGTGAATGTAAAAAGTGGGTGTATCTCAATCTTAGATATCTGAGATACACCCACTTTTTTTGCAAGTCATGCAAAAACAACAACACTCAATAATATATTTCAGAGAAATCTAGAGCTAGCTAGCTGCAAGGCACAGATTTATTAACTGGAATGGCCACTAAAGAGCAGAACCAAGGTATAAAGACTGTCATGTTTACTATAAAGGATAAACCCAATGATTGCTAAAGCATAAAATCCTCATTGGTGATTGCTAACCTTGTGTGCTTGCTATCTATTTTCAGAGCTCACAATTGACGATCTGAAGACAGAAATGAAACTGACTGATGAGCAGCTCAATACAGCAATAAAAGAACCAGATCTACCCGAGTTAGCAGCATGTTTCGACAATGTTCACAAAGGCTATCTTGAAAAATTGGAGCTCTCACCTGGAGAGCAAACTGACGTGAGGACTAGAGCATATGTAGATGGCACTCTGGCAGGAATGTTGCTGGCTTTAAAATTCTGGATACTGACCAACGGACAAGACGCCACTTTCCAAGCTCTGCTACTCATCATACTCTCCCTGCTCAAAGAAGACGTTGCTGTTCGAGTGTGCAAGTACTTGTCTGACAAATGTGAGTCTGTCATGTGAGAGTGTGGTCATTGTGGTACCATACGTTGTGGGAGTGATTGCAACCAAATAAGGAACTGTCCACTTATAATTGCTATTGTTACACATACAATTCTGTATGGTACTCACCTATTGTTTTGTTTCCCCAGACTCCACCACCTCGTGTCTCCCCTCCCGAGAGAGGGTCCTGCTGAACCACAAGCTGTCCTCGTACAGGGACTACCTACAAAGTTGCTACAGAATACAAGTATCCACGTCAGCCACACAATGGCCTCCCGTCTCAACAAAGAAAATTTTTAAACTGGCCATGATTCAGAAGGAGGAAATACAGAGAGGAAGAATCGATGATGAATTTGTTAAACTAACAATTACGGGGAAAATTGATGACATTTTACTTTTAAAGACTCCTGTTAACTTAACTAACATTTTTTCTGAGATTGGGGATAGACGAAACTTTGTGTTGATTGAAGGAGCTCCCGGCTCTGGCAAGAGCACCCTTGCTCTACACATTTGTCAGGAGTGGGCAAAGGGGAAACTGTTCCAAGAGTTCGAAATTGCAATCCTCGTGAAACTAAGAGATCCACTTGTTAGAGAAGCAAAGACAATTGCTGACATACTTCCCTGCATTGATACGGCCATGGCTAACAAGACAGAGACAGTAATAAAATCACTGTATGGCAAAGGTGTACTGTGGGTGCTGGACGGATGGGACGAGCTTCCTTCTGACCTCCCTAGAGACTCAATCATCAACAAACTAATCCGACCAGACATGTCACAAAAAGGAGCCCTACACGAATCAGCTGTGATTGTAACATCTCGACCGTCATCTTCGGCTGAGCTCCACCCACTAGTCTCGTCCAGGGTGGAGGTGTTGGGGTTCACTCCACATCAACTACAACAATATTTTAGCGAGTGTCTGAATGGTGACTCACAAGCTGTGCAGACTCTACTGGAGAGAATTCGAGAGAACCCAGTGGTAGAAGGTAGCTGCTACCTCCCCCTCAATGCTTCCATTGTCGTTAATTGCTTCCTTTCTGTAAACCACTCACTCCCCACATCCAACCACGGGATATTCACATCAGTTGTTCAGAGCTATCTCAAGAGATACCTCCAGGAGAAGTTGGGGAAGACCACTCCAGTGGGTGACATCACATCCCCAGACTCACTGCCCTCGGAAATCAGAACACAGACCGTACAAATGTATCAACTTGCATATTATGGGATTGAACAAAACAAAGCAACATTTACTGACGGAGATTTGGCCGCTCTTCGCATTACGAAGGAGATTTCAAACGTTGGATTATTACAAACTGTTCCCAGTATCATTAGCGATGGTCATCTGGTGTACTACTGCTTTCTCCACCTGTCTATTCAAGAGCTACTAGCAGCAATCCACATATCTCTCATGTCTCCCAAGCAACAAATTTCTGTATTCCAGAAGCTCTTCGGGAATCCTCGATTCAGTGCAGTCTTCCAGTTTTATGCTGGTATCACCAAACTGAGAACTAGTAGACC
This sequence comes from Halichondria panicea, assembly GCF_963675165.1. NCBI lineage: Eukaryota > Metazoa > Porifera > Demospongiae > Suberitida > Halichondriidae > Halichondria > Halichondria panicea. The sequence continues at coordinate 1,955,650 of NC_087383.1, forward strand.
AATCCTCAGCTTGCTACCTCGATTCTTGTGTCCAGTTCCAGCCACTGTTTTTGATCTGGTCAGAAAGGTTGTAAAAAATGAGATAGAGAAAGAGTTTGAGCCGAAGATCCTTTTGTTGTCCCTCATCAATTGTTTGTACGAAGCTGAAGACTCGCGACTGTGTTTGTTTGTGGCTTATCTTCTTAATCACGATTTAGATCTTGGTTACACTACAATGAATCCTATTGACTGCCTCTCTGTTGGATATTTCGTATCAGTTTGTTCCAACACCAGTAATGGATTCACACTGCACCTCATAAGTTGCTCTATTGGTGACCAAGGCTGCAAATATCTGGCCCGAGGGCTTTCCAAGTGTTCACAGAGTGAGATTAGTCTTAATCTTTCTAATAATGATTTTCAAGAAGAAGGGATACACCACATTGCTGAGATTATCGAGAACACTAGTTCAATATCTGAATTGAATTTGTCTAATAATACCATTGGTAACAGTGGACTTAGCACACTCTGTGAGGCCTTGTCAACTAACACATCATTAAAGAGCCTGAAACTGTACAGTTGCTCACTAACAATATCAGACGACAATGGTGCTGCCCTCTATCAACTTCTGAATACAAACAATTCCCTCGAACATCTTCATTTGTCTAGTAACACAGTGACTAGCTGTCGTCACATTGCTGCTGGACTTGCAGTCAATAAGACTCTGAGAACGTTGAGATTGAGTTACTGTAAACTGACAAATCAGAGTATCGAGGAGCTATCAACTGGACTGATCAACAAGATTGAAACACTGTACATTGATGGTAATGACTCAATAACAGAAGATGGAATGAAGACGCTTGCCAGACATCTAACCACCCACTGCTCTGAACTGACACTATTGTACATACCTAGACACCCTAGACACCTAAGATCCTGTATCGAGACAGTATTCAGGGACACTAACAAAGAGAGGAAGAGAAATGGACTACCCGAGATCAATGTGGTTGCATTCTAATCTCGACCACCATGATTATGATCATTATTTTTTACATAATTATTCATGCATGTATGACAAATAATTGCTTAGTATATATAATAGCTTACAGAAATATAATTATTGGCACAAACCATTAAATAGTGAACAGAAGTATGTTAGCACATTACACATGCATGCAACGTCGTTAATAATTAATCAACTTGCACAGCAATAAGGCCACTGTTAGTTGCATACTTGTTTCAGATGAGAATACCGTATATAGAAGATATACGGTACTAGCTCAACCCCGATAAGGGAGGGAGGTCTTCATTACCATTATTTGATGACGTCATATCCTGTATTTTTTAACTGACAAAAATACACAAAAGGACGGAGTCATGAACATAAAAATAGTTTAATTTTTTTTGCGCACTGGCTTTTTGGTGCACAGTGCAACTTGCAATGGCGCATGGTAAAATAATGCAAAAAAAAGGACTTTGCAACCTCAAATAATGGCTGATATCAGCAATAATGACTTAATTGAGGAGGTGAGCAAAACCGAGGAGGGAGGTTGATCTGAAACAAGTATGCAACTAACAGTGGCCTAATGATGTTGTAAATTCAATCTCCTAGTATCACAGAGAGCACAAACTAAGACATGCTGTAAACTGTCAAGAAATACAATGTCATGCAATTTGCTAATAATTATATCCATTAACGCTCTGACGATTTTTGTTTATGAAGATGAGCAGATTAACACTTTGGCCCTCCCAAACATCTTCATGATTGCCAGGCCCTCGTATTGCAGCTGGAGGAGGTCCTGTGTGGGGAGAAGAGAGGGCAGTGAACACTTCAACTGCATGGTATAAAACAAAGAATGCATGTACAGTAGACTCTCGTTAATCCGGTCACCCTTGGGACCATGCGCTTGGTCGTAATAGCGAGGTGGCTGTATTTCGGGAAATAGCCGCAGCTTATAACGACCTTACGTCAAATCTAATGACTACTTTTGCAGTTCTTGTCTCGAGGATAATGAAGATAATGAATCATTCTATTCTGTATTTAAGTGTAATCCAATTTTATTTGCTAAACCACACCCAAAAGGTCATATCCGGCCGTAATACACGTATCAAATTACATTGAAAACCTTGTTTGGGACAGCCAGCACTGGCCGGTAAACGGAATAGAGAGTGGCCGTACTTCAGGGTGAGTTTTGTACAGTAAACATAATTATAGCATTCCATGCTAAATCGAATTGCTGGTATATCGAGGTGGCCGTACTTCAGAGAGCCGAAATAGCGAGAGTCTACTGTACATGCACTTACGTATTAGTTATTGCCCAGCCAGAGTGCAACATGCCATATATTGCACTGGAGCAATATAATGCCCGAGGGCCGCAGGTTGCACGAGGGCGCCGGCAATAACTAACTTGTTGCCCAATGACGTTAAACTCGTCTGACTGGTCATATAAATCGTAATAAAAGACATGTGTTTTGAAGGAATTTAGTGTATTCATTAGTTTTGCTGAATTCCATAGTAAATGTTTTAGGTTTTCTTCCCACTAGTAGTTGTAAAGGTAGTAGCCTGTAAAAGGGACCAACTGAGTATTGGGTGGGATGGTGGGGCATAAGTCCCAAATGGATTAAGGTTATAGGGTATTGTGATCACTCATGAATATTCATGAGTTTACTTATGTCAGCTTTTTCTCTTTTGCAGGTTCAAAGAAGTCTGCTGTACTTATATTGTATGATTATCAACTCTATTGCTATTGTTTTGTTTTATGCCATGATTATGAAGATGCATGAATGAGAAAAGTGGGCATCAAAACCGCAAGTATATGGACTATTTTTTGCGTCAATTTATAAGAGCAGTAAGTACTTTCAGCAAGCTTTATTGGTATCTATATGTAGCTAAGTACCTTCCAGAGGGCCAGACAAAGAGATATTCGTTGTAGAACTTCATACGGGCGAGTAAAAGCTAAGAGTAGACGGCAAGTATCTAAAAATACGCTTGATCCCAAAAAGACACAAGAGTCTACTGTATGAAACATGGCTGCAGGATAGAAACAGAAGTCATGCAGGAGGACGAAGTTGACAAATACTACAAGTTGAAGACATGCTTTCATGCTTGTGACAATGGACCCAGAACTGTTATAATCATTGGCTCTTAGTGTTCCTCGTAGAGACAAGAAAAGATACTGGTGAGCCCTACCATCAACCCAGCAAACGCTATAGAAACTGGTAGTGAAAAAACTGAACAGCCATAGCTAATTATCATGCAGCTAGCTACAGCTTTATTATCATTTCTGTGCATTCAAAAAAATTATACTTGTACTTTATACCCTCAAGCTTATAATTCCCTGGGAAACTATGAGATTATGGCTCATAATTCCCTGCTAAACACACACAAGTGGGATCTAAGACAGTTAAACCCCACTAGACTACACAGCCAAAAATCCACGGGGCGTGTCAGGTCCGTTACATGTCCGTTACAGGACGTTGTGAACTTCCTGATACGGGACCGTTGGGTAGACACTACTAAACAGGCCGTTCTAACAGGTGCTTCACAGGCCCTTCTAACAGGTGCTTCACAGGCCGTTCTATCAGGTGCTTTACAGGCCGTTCTGTATCTAACAGGTGCTTTACAGGCTGTTGTGTTACTATATCATGAGCTACTGTATTGAGAAAATAATTGGCACACTTGAGATCTTTAAGAGGTACAAATTAAATGTAATGACAATAGATATAAAAACTAAAAACTAAATAGAACTCATGCAGTATTTGTTAATGCAGTACTGGTTGTGTTCGTAATCGTGTTGTACTGAGAAGTACTTGTCAGTGTTTATCTCTTCCCTTTCTTTTGTGACTGAAGCTGTGGTAGTGATGGTGCAATTCTTGTTGCAGTCATGTACAATTGACACGGTCTTGATTAGGCAATTAGGGTGAATCTTTATTAAGTGATTGGTTGTCTCCACCAGCTCACAATTTTTCTCGCTCATTCGTCCCACTTCCTTGTAGGGCAGCACCACCGCTACCTGCGTGTCGTCAGGAAACTTCAAAAGGGTTGATAGTAGTCCATATGCAATCTGCAATGAGGAGACTGATGACAATGCAATGGTTAGTTGTGTTTTACCTTGTCATCATTTTCTCTTCTGTAGGCCACACTTTCTCCCACTTTCCGTCTAGGTAAACAGATTTGTATATAAGCATCGGGGTGTCTCTGTTTACACCTATGAAGAAGACATAGCCAGCCATTCTTAGTTCTCCAAGTGTTGTTTCCCCTTTTGGTAAACTGAACGTCACTTCTTTCAATGGTACTGCCTTAGACTGTTCCTGTAATGAAAATAATGTGCATTCAGCAATAGTACTGTATATATATATATGCACTGTACCTTCCTCAGAGTGCCATGCTGGTAGATCTCCTTGGAAGAGTTGAGTGTGTGAGGGTGAATATTGAAGGCATACTGCCGCACTTCTTGAGAGGTGAGTAGATGGGCTAGATCATCTCCAATTCTAAGTGTGGGGAAAATAATCCAAATTGATTTTATGTTTAGGCCAAATAACCCAGGCATAATCTATTAAAAATCGAAGATGAGAGGAGTCTTTTTTTCTTGGTAGGGCAACAACTTGGCCACTCCTCCTTACATGTCACATACAAAGTAGAAAAAGTAAAGGCACCATGTGAAGAGATGGTAATTAAACATGGCCATATTAAAGCAAATAAAAGGATCCATGTAGCCCATGAGGGGTCAAAAAATTGAAGCAGGAGGGCCTGAGAAACAAGTCATTAAGTTTGTGTGGCCTTATGACCAATAAAAACTAAAAGGTCCAGCTGTAGTGTATAAAGAGTACAAGTATATAAATATTATACGAATGCGTTATCTAGTCTGTTATACAATGTACCTTACTGTAGCGTCTTCTGGTGCTATACACCCTTGTTCAGTAGGAAGTAGAGTTGCTCCATCACTGCAAATCTCTTGGCAATGTCACGACTCGATGACTGCCGATTGGTGTGCAGGTTGTGCTCACGCATGAGTCCATTGAAACTTTCGCACCTGTAAGATACATAATTATAGGTGCATGTAGATACAAAAGCGACTATATAGCTTGCCTCTCCGTGTTGTATGCCATTGTTGGTCCAAATGACTGCATGCTCTCGTGTAAATGTAGGAAAAGGTGAAACTTAGGTTTAAGGAGCAACTCCGGCTTGGCATGCCTCACGGTCTCAACTAACTCCTTGGTCACTTCCTTAACATTCTCCACAGTCTGGGCACTTACTTGCTCACAGTAAGCTGCCCTGAACACCTGTCAGTATAATAATGTACCTATTTAGCAATGTAACAATTTTATAAAAAATACCTCTGATAGGAGTAACCAGATCTTCCTCTCTGTGCAGGTGAGGTGTTCCCAAAGAACAAATGGTGCCATTTCTGCGAGTGCCTTAAAATCCCTGCCAACACAGGACTGGTAGTATCTGGTGATACCGCCGGACAGAGATGACGTACGTCCTGATGCAGGGAAGGCTGTTATTTTGGCAGCTATGCTCTTCTTCAAAAATACTGTGGCTTTCTGCATCAGGTCTTTGAAGAGGTACTTGTATGCACCCAAGAGGATAGTATGGAGACATTCAATAGGGGTGCTCCTAAACAGTTACAAATAATTATTATACAGTTATGCCATGTTACTGAGCTCTTACTTGTACAAATCAACCGAAAGCTGAAAGAGTGCATTGGTCTGACCATACAAGCCATATTTTGTCTGCAATTGCTTAGCAAGAGACTTTGTTTGTGCCCGGTTGATGATCCCCATCTGATTTAGTGATGCCTCCTTTGAGCGCCGTCTGGATATCATGTGAGCCGTTGTGTCTCTGTTACTCTGCAATACATAATAATGTGCAGTTGTATGATGATTTATATGCTGTGTGAATGTGTGCTCAAATTGTTTACCATGCATATCCGACAGTAGTGTTTGGCTGCACTACCCAGGTGTGAGGTGAGCTCTGAAGCACGAGGATTGTCACAGATCAGCGCTATCACTGTAGCAATCAGCAGCACTTCACATTGGAGATGAGCATCATACACAACGATCCCTTCCGTCTCGAGTTTCACCAAGTCCTCAATGAAGCCTTCAGCCAGGTCAATACAGTCCATTTCGTTTGAGCAGGTGATGAAGTGAATGTTCTGTAACTGTGTGTTTTCAGCCTTTGGGATCCCTAAGGTATTGGTAGTACATGAATGTGGGAGGTTTAACATTTCAAAGTACTTACCAGCAATCTGGCACTGTAAGGAGATACACATATTACTGCTGTACACATACATGTACGTTATCATACCAGTTAGTACTAGTGCGTTTTCCTTCAGGAGTATCTGTGCCCATTTATCAGTAGATATGGCACTAAAAGTCCCATAAACATGTTGTACCCATTTATTAAATAGTTTGTACAGCTTTCCCGGTTGTTGCGCCTCAATAGGGTTTTCTCTTGCATACTTTCTCTGTGCAAAAAGATGATATGATGTTTCTTAAAACCCCTAAAGTCAATTTACTCACTAGCAGGGCTAAATTATGGGTGTATGCTGTCTCAATCTCTCGGTCCATGGGAGCCTTCAAAGTTCTCACAGTCTCTTTAGCTAGGTCGCTACATTTCTTTAGGGGAAATCCTTTGTAAGGTTGGCGACCTAGCACCTATATAAAACCATGCTTTTGCGACAGCCATAATATTTTGCTAACAAAACATACCTTGCGCCTTTCGTCGATACGCATATCGCTCAACCTTTTTTTGCACCATTTTAGAGTAAGTGACAGTACCTCCGTGTCTGCCCTATCATCCATGTCCATACATGCTCTCATTTGTGCCTAGTAATAATTTAGGTTTGTATAATAAATTATATCTTGATTAATAACCTTGATGGCTTCGTCTCCTATTTCTCTACTTTCAGACATTAGGAAGAGTTTGGCCAAATTGGAACTCAGAGAAACCTGCAATTATTGGATTATAATGTCGAGTTTTGAAAATGCTATCTATGTACTTACACCCCACGACGTGCTTTCCACGGTAAAAACGTGAGAGTTTTTCTCAATCATTGTTTTTAACGTGTCAATGGCCTTCCTGCTGTGTTGTTGCTCTTCTTGCACTTGTCTTAGTTTAGCTTTAATTTCCTTTAATTCCTTCAGCACTTCCTATGTGTTAGTAAAACTTAAAAATACATTAATTTTTAGGAATTACTGTCAGAATAGGATTGTGTGAGTGCTTGCTTGGGTGATTTGTGGAGGGTGCATTGCCCAGATGGTAAACCCCGCCATTGACCAGTTTCGTTGTAGGAGCCAGAACCCTCTGTATTTAACAAACATGTTGTCGATTGTATTGTGCACATATAGTTTATACCTTCTTTCTGTCTTGAATGACTTTGCTTGCAATGTCAAAACTCATGCTTGTGCTTAATTCACACAGAGCTCTCTCCACTGTGGTGGCTTCGATTTCGACAGGTTCCGAACCCCCAAAGTAAATTAGTACCAACGTTTTCCTACATTACGGATGTATAAACATGTATTGTGTGCATTTGAGAAGGATAATTTTGTCGCAATATAAACATTATGCAATAATACTTACTTTCGTTCTTTTGTTTTGACTGTAGGTAAGTCTGACGTCTTGAACGGAGCAGCAAATACCTGGCCAATGAATAATAATTATTGTATTCTATCTATATCTTATCTTACTTTAGATGTACTTGGAATGTTTGCCATATTCATTCTATCTCATTAATGGTGTGGGTATGACAGCTGGACTTGCTTCCAAAAGTATGCGCATGCTCAGTGATTAACGTGCCGTGTACAGGACGTGGGTGCTACACCCTGATACAGGCCCGTATTTACAGGCTGTAAACAGGATGTAGCCCCACGTCCTGTGTACAGCCCGTATTCACGGGCTGTACACAGGACGTGAGTGGGCTACGTCCTGATACGGGTCCGTTCACGGGCCTGAAACGGACCTGTGGATTTTTGGCTGTGTACATGGCAAAAGTGTAGTAGGTGGGAAATATATAATAGTTAGACACTGTTTTGGAGGTGTCTATGGGATTTAGAAGCCCAAAGGCACTGATTTAGTATCCCGAGCGTAGCGAGGGTACTAAAGTGGCTGAGGGTTTCTAAATCACATGGACACCGACAAAACAGTGTCTAACTCATTTAGATACTAGTGCGCAAACTGCTTGACTACAATTAATACAATTACTTGACAACGGAATACTAGGTATACTAAGTAAATTTACAGGTATACTAAGTCCCATAGTATACCTGCTCTGAGGCAGTTTTCCCATGTACTTCCCATGTAGATCTTATCTACTAGTGTCTAATAATTATTATAATGATCTAAATTGTCCAAATTTTCAAATTCCCAGCTTGGTGCATGAACAGAATATAAAAATGCTAATTAACACAAACTACCGGTAGAGACGTACACAATAAATCATATACACACACACACACACACACAACGCACTATATCTATAATAATTATTATTGATCTGTGGCTAGTGTAGAGAGGGCAGTTCCATATCATAAGCATTCTGCGGTGAGGCGAGACTGTCCATTGCCCCAGGGATGGGTACAGGGGAGGTCACACTGTGGGGGGGGAGGAGTAATTACCAATAAATTCTCTACAGATTTAATAATTCGAATGCAACCATATTAAAAAGTCCCAGCCAGCGCAATTATACTCGTTTGACGATGTACGTGCAAAGATTATTGCTGTACGAATTCCAGTGCACTAATATCACATCATACGAGTGACGTGCAATCAGGCAGTTATGTCATAATTATTATACTTTACTGTTCTAGTGCTGTACCTTGTGTTGAGGATTTCCGCGAGATCAGAGAACACAATACTGTCATCCTATACACAAATAAACAACAAAAAGTAATCGACTCTGCACATGTACATACCGGTACATGCATGCTTGATTGTAGTTACAATAATGCCCCACACACACACTTACCCCTCTAGAAGAATGTCCCACCATGCCCTCCCTCCCACACACACTTACCCCTCTAGAAGACTGTCCCACCATGGCCTCAAAGCTCACATCAGGCTTGGCCACATCTTTACCCGCAGTCAAATGAAATACTATATCCGTTGACTGCTCCCCCTGCCCGCCTGTCACGCCCCCCTCCTCGCCAGAGATGGCTATTTCCACTTTCTCCTTGAGATTGTTGAAGCTGATCTGGTCGACATTGAGTGGAGATTCAGGGCCGTAGTCGAGGGAGACAGAGAAGTGATTGGACAGTTCAGGAAGACTATCACGTCCCAGTTTACCTGAAGGGGATGATAATAAACACCACATACATGTACATGTACAGTGCACAGTATGTCGAGATTGGTTCGTACACGTATGACAGTCCTCGAGACTTACCTGACGAGGGCGGTGGAGACGTTCTCTTGGCGTCTACTTCAGTTAGGTTGAACAACAATGTCTCATCATCAGCCACAGCCGACAGGACCTCCTCATCTGAGACCACACCCCCTGTATCACGCCCACCATCCATTTCGTCTGCAGTCACAAACACAGCCTCAGGAAGCAACTTCGGAGCTGTCTCCCTCCTCTTAGCAATCACTCCATCGATGTGTGTTTTGAGTACCTCATTTCGACTAATCTTGGACGCTAGATGCAGCACACCCGCCACTGTAGCATGTAGCACAACTCTGTGATGTGCCTCAAGACCTTTCTCCTTCACAGCAAGCTCTTGCAGCTGGTGTAGGAAGACCAGTATATCCGAGAGCCCTTGATAAGAGAATTCCAGTGTCAGGAGAAATACAAGTTGGTAGAAAGCGAGTGTGTTAGCAGGGCTAGTGCAGAGAGCTTTGGCCAGTTCCAGGAGATTGGTGAAGAGAGAGTTGACTGTTTTAGAGAGGAATCCTTTCGAAACCACACCCAGTGAGAGCCCGACAGCCTCCAGACTCACCCAATCACTGCACAAGGGGAGGGTATAAATACACGTACATGTAGCTGTAAGCACTGCACATGATTGTATACATAGTGAAAGTTACGACAAAAGCTCATATGGACCTGTGTAGCTGACAAATAAAATCTAGCACGCCTCAAATGCACACTGAACATAGCAAGGTGCACACACACACACACACACACACACACACACACACACACACACACACACATCCACGAACGTGTTGAGAGGAATCTTGTCCTTGTTGGCATGGTGATCTACGAGACGATGCCAGAGTAGGGCCACATCCAGCTGTGTGCTGGGCTCTCGTATGAGGAGCAATTGAACGAGGGAGGCGAACAGTTGCCCTGGGAACGCCGTCTCCAGCACTGATGCGTGACAGGTGTCAGCCACCGCCCTCAAACACTTGACCAGGGAGGTAGTCAACATGGGGCTGCATAATAAAGGGAGAAGGGAAGCTTAAGGTTACGGTCAACCGTTTGCTCATTAATTATTCATGAGCTAGCTATAGATCTAGTGATCTTTTCCAGCTAGAATGAGCTGGAAGTCCAGCTGAAACGCAGTAGTCACTTTATGGCTCGAATAGACATTTTTACTATAAAGCTTAGGTACAGTCTACTGTAGCTTCACTATATGCAGGGTGTGTAGAAGAGATATTTCGAAAAAAGGCTACTGAAAGCTCACAAGAGGCTGTTTTCCTTGGCTCTGGCCGCCATTTTAAGTGAAGTTAGTCTACATATTATTATTTTGTGAGAGTTTGTTGGCCTGGAAAGAAAAAAACGCTTCTACACGCCCTCCAGAATGGTAAGAAGCATCATATAAGACCAAGAACACAGAGCTAGAAGTGTTTTTGGAAGTTTAAAATGACTACTAGTTTTGTGTTGTTTCTAGTAACTTGATGATCGCTCAGAGCTTCCACTGGAAGATGTTTTGAAGATTGATACTTGTCATACAGATTGATACACCAATATATTTATCATGTATGTGCTTCAAATTTCTCTCATGGCATTTATAGTTTCACAAAAATCATTATAAGAAAAATCATGAATATTCATGAGCAAACTGTTTACCGTAACCTTAAACACTTAGTAATGCACGCAGTCTATTGTGCATAGTCACATAATTATACGCAGGTCATCCTCTATAATGCAGTCTACTCAAAGGTTACTGCTATAAACAGGATTCACGAAGGCACCAGCATCAGAGAACACATTTGTGTACATGTACAAACAGTGTTTATTTCAGGAAACTAAACACATACCGGTACATGTACACAAATAGCTACATAAAGCAACAGCTTTACAATTACCATTCTCACCTGTTTTGAGTGTCCTGAGGTGCCAGAGGATGTACAGACAGTCCAGTGGTGGCTCCGCTATCAAGACCCCCTGAGGCCACGGGTACATAAGAGTTGATGAGCCCCAGTATATCTGGCTTGTGATAGTCGGGAAGGACTCCTGCAAACTCCCCCAAACTCCCCCACAGTGATAGTGATGGATTGCTGAAAGGTCAGAGAGGACGTGAGGTCGGAGGGGCCTTCTGAAACAGTTTCTATGGAGATACGGAGGTGGCGGACCAGTGTACGAAATATATCCAGTACAGACGGACCTGCACGAGTGGACACAGGCTAAGTAATGTAAATACACATGTACATGTATGCAGATTTAAAGCGTGGAATTAAACCGTGTCAAAACATACATGTGCAGTCACGCAGAAACTTTAATAACAGCTACATGTATGAAAGCATCTATGTACGAAGAATAAATGCGTATAGCCTTCTTTAGAAAATGGCCCAAAAATAGTGTTGAATCCATACAAGTATTCTACCATGGAGACTCACCTAGAGAGCTGTCTGCTGCCACGGTAACACACTTAGAGAGTGTGCCGAGGATCCCTTGTTTGGTCTCCCAGGACTCCTTCACCTTGGTATCCAGGTGGTCCACCAGCGACTGGACGACCTTGTACCGATCCTGTCTCTGTGGGGGTACATGTAAGTGGATAATGTACACTGGGGGGCTACGTGTTAGATACTGTACCCTGGGGGTTTTGGGGGTACGTATTAGATACTGTACACTGGGGGGCTGTGGGGGATAAGATACTATACACTGGGGGGCTGTGGGGGATAAGATAATGTATACTGGGGGGCTGTGGGGGATAAGATAATGTACACTGGGGGGCTGTGGGGGTACGTGTTAGACACTGTACACTGGGGGCTATGGGGGGATAAGATAATGTACACTGGGGGGCTGTGGGGGTACGTGTTAGATACTGTACACTGGGGGCTGTGGGGGATAAAATAATGTACACTGGGGGCTGTTGGGGGATAAGATAATGTACACTGGGGGGCTGTGGGGGTACGTGTTAGATACTGTACACTGGGGGCTGTGGGGGATAAGATAATGTACACTGGGGGGCTGTAGGGGGATAAGATAATGTACACTGGGGGGCTGTGGGGGGATAAGATAATGTACACTGGGGGGCTGTGGGGGGATAAGATAATGTACACTGGGGGCTGTGGGGGTACGTGTTAGATACTGTACACTGGGGGCTGTGGGGGATAAGTACACTGGGGGGCTGTGGGGGGATAAGATAATGTACACTGGGGGCTGTGGGAGGATAAGATAATGTACACTGGGGGGTACATGTCTACACTGTAAGTGGACACTGGAGGGAACAATTGAAATGCTTGAATAAACAACCCTGTTCAGAAAGTGACGGAGTATGTTGGACCTGAAAGCTATCAATGTTACACAACAGAATAAAGCAGAGAGCAATGAAATACTGTTGACAGTCCGTTATGGACAGTCAAGTCAGAATTTACAGTCAATCATATGACCACAAGTATTTTTATCAAGCATGATGCATCATACACTATGGTGAGAACACTTGGCCACCAGTGCATGTATATACGTGTACCTGCATGGCTTCCACGACGATGACGTACACACCAGCTGTGAATTCCTTGTCCGATATCCATAGTTTGTTTAGGTCAAAGTGTCTATAAGGGGAGCAATGGAGTGTTACTAGGAAATGAGACAATGGTTGTCATGGTACTAGACCTGCTGAGACAACATTGCACAATAGGTCATAGCACTTTACTAACATCAGGAGTTCATTAAGAATCTTAATGAACTCCTCCTGCTGAATGCAGTTCCATTTAAGTTACACCTATTAGGGAAACCACCTTGCCTACAAGTACAGTGTTGTAACACCTACGTACGCACAATGTATACATATACATGTACATTAGGGAAACCACCTTGCCTACAAGTAGCACCGAAGCACACAAGGCATTGACTGACTTACTGCAGTATTGGCTTGAGGACACTATCGATGTGAGAGAGTCCGGCAAAAGTGATGAGCTCAGTGAGACTATCCTGAGAGTACCCTCCCAGACTGTCCCCCTCCTCCAAAACAGGCTGGATCTCACCAGACTCTCTGTCAGAGTGGGAGGGAGGTTACTATTGGCACACACTGTATAATTATCTAAGGCCATCAATAAGTAAGTTTGATACACACTGAGGCTATCAAAATTTACTCATTGAAGTATGTGTAATAGCCAGTGCTCTAGGAGTAGAACTGAAGCAAATTGTAGTGACTTTCCTAGACAGTATACCTTGACTGGGCGACACTGTGACTGTGCATATTGAAGAGGAAGGGCGGCACTATCTTGTTCATGTGATCTAGGTCCCAAATGTTCATCTGGAGGTTGTCTTGCCGACCAATCTTCTTTATCACTCCCCTCAGCCCTTGCAATCCAGCCATCCGCGTCCTGTGTGAGGTGTAGTGGGGAGGGGTGGAGTTGGTGATGAAAGCAATGTGATCACAAGTTATGCATGTGGCAGAGCACCCTAAGGGCGGTACAGTTAAAATATGACACCTAACACTTCGACCTGTGGCCACTCAAACTGAAATGCAAAACAGTAAATGTACACATACTCGTGATATTTATCGGCGTCGTCGACATTCTTGGTGAGGCTAAGAGAGGCAAAGCGGTGGATGAGGAAGTCGTACTGTCTGTGGTAGGGGGTGTTCCCTTCTTCTCGCTCGGCAAACTTCACAAACTGTGTGTGTGCGGAGGAAGGGTCAATGTGTTGTATAAACAAGTTCACTTCACACACTCACTCCTGGCCAATGGCATACCCCCTCCACACCCACTACACACACCCACACATATACATGCATGTTCACTTTCCGCACTCTCACACTCACACTCGCTACTCACACCCACACACATACACGCACGTTCACTCTCGGCACTATCACAGACACACACTCTACTCACACCCACACACACCACACACCCACTCCCTACTCACCGAATTGGTGGCCATGATATGCAGTTCTGTGTTGCTCGTTTCCAGCATATTATGCAGTATATCCAGGTAGCTATCCACAATCAACTGGAGCTTTCGTGAGTCACAGGCTGACAGCAGCTTCTCCGTCACTTGCAGAGCCACACTCACATGCCTGGAGGGAGGGAGGGGCATGAAAATGGTATTTTATACCACGTTTGTGAGAAAGCCATTGGATACTATTGTTGTATCATAGATATAACATTTAAAGTTCCCAGCCACATATATACACCATCTTCTGTTCCGGAGGTACGGGGATGGTCGATAACTTTCCCCTAGCTATACATGACATGTCGACATTGTATACTGTACAGGTACGTCTCTGAAATAGTCGTCTAACCCATTTCTCTCTCTTTGCAGGCTCCGACGCAGTCTCAGAGCGAGGTATTCTCCAATATTGTCCAGATGGTCAGGGGAGGTTTGAGCAAAGAAGAGCAGCTTGTCCATATTAGCAGACACAGGTGTGGGTGTTTGAGGGTCCTCTGGGAAGAGCCTATCAACCAGCCGTTTGTAGCGAGGTTTGGGGCAGCAGAAGCACGTCTCCATAGTTAGATCTAGTTCTGTGTCTTGATTGATTGTAGACCTAGCATTTATTTGTAAAACGTAGAGCAGAGGTTTTTACTTTCAGATGTGAAGTCTAATTATTAAACAACCACACCCTCTCACAGCTAAAGGGAGTGGTCCACAGCAGGAACCTCTGTACAAGATACACCCCTTTTTGTGAACTAGCCAAGCCAAGCAAGTAAACAAACTCTGGCAAGTAAATATCTATAGATGTACATGTCGGAATGGCTGCTAAAGAACCAAATCAAGGTATTCTAAGTTAGATTCTAACACACATGACGCATGCCCTAGCAGAGCGAGGTACTCTCCAATATTATCCAGATGCATGGTCAGGGGAGGTTTGAGCAAGAGCAGCTTGTCCATATTAGCAAACACAGGTGTGGGTGTCTGAGGGTCTGTACTAGCTAGCAGAACATAACCACCACCATAATTGCCCTAGCTCGCTCGGGATCTGGATCTGGGTTCTACACTTTTGGTTGATAGCAATTATCATATGTACATACATACATAATTATTGATTAATTTACAGCGCCACATCGGATAATTTTTGGGCCCTAAAAGAAGCGCCACCGTTGCTGTAATTATTCTTTTTCTGGCGCTCATAAAAAGGCTTGTTTGAGACATCAATTAAGACAATCATCCTGCATCTTTGACTTCCTTCACACTTTCAGCAGTTGTCTGACACATAGCTAATGTTGTTCACGAGTCAGGTCTCAACGGTGCAGCTAGAAACTGAACTAGACCATGCCCATTTTCTCTATACTAGCTGTAGAACATAAGCGCCACCATAATTTAGGCGCCAGCTGGGCTAAACGCAATTTGTTGTGTTTTGTGTTTTGTACTGCCACAACTACGGTAGTCCACTGACTCACTGATATAAAATCTATTTTTAATGGTGAATTCCCTCAGAGCTCACAATTGACGATCTGAAGACAGAAATGAAACTGACTGATGAGCAGCTCAATACAGCAATACAGGAACCAGATCTACCCGAGTTAGCAGCATGTTTCGATAACACTGATGACTATCTTGAAAAGCTGGAGCTGTCACCTGGACAGAAAACTGACGTCAGCGAAGTGAAGGCTAAAACACGTCTAAACCGCACTCAAGCCGGAATGAAACTTGCCCTAGAATACTGGCAGAATAAGAACCAACTACAAGCCACCTTCCAAGCTCTGCTACTCGTCATACTTTCCCTGCTCAAAGGAGACGTTGCTGTTCAAGTGTGCAAGTACTTGTCTGACAAATGTGAGTCTGTCATGTGAGAGTGTGGTCATTGTGGTACCATACGTTGTGGGAGTGATTGCAACCAAATAAGGGACTAGCTCTTCAACTTAATTGCTATTGTTACACACATATTGACTATCACCAGGAATGGAACTCACCTATTGTTTTGTTTCCCCAGACTCCACCACCTCGTGTCCCCCCTCCCGAGAGAGGGTCCTGCTGAACCACAAGCTGTCCTCGTACAGGGACTACCTACAAAGTCGCTACAGAGCACGAGTATCCACATCAGCCACACAATGGCCTCCTGTCCCAACAAACAAAGTCTTCAAACTGGCCATGATTCAGAAGGAGAAAATACAGAGAGGAAGAATCGACGATGAATTTGTTAAACTAACAATCACAGGAAAAATTGACGATATTTTGCTTCAAAAAACTCCAATTGACTTAATGAATATTTTCTCTGAGATTGGAAATAGACAGAACTTTGTGTTGATTGAAGGAGCTCCCGGCTCTGGCAAGAGCACCCTTGCTCTACACATCTGTCAGGAGTGGGCAAAGGGGAAACTGTTCCAAGAGTATGATATTGCAATCCTCGTGAGACTGAGAGATCCCCTTGTTAAAGAAGCAAAAACAATAGAAGATCTTCTCCCTTGTAGGAATTTAACACTGGCGTGCCAAATAGGGGCAACAATTTCAGGGACTGATGGCAAAGGTGTACTGTGGGTGCTGGACGGATGGGACGAACTTCCTTCTGACCTCCCTAGAGACTCAATCATTAACAAACTAATTCGACCAGACATGTCACAAAAAGGAGCCCTACACGAATCAGCTGTGATTGTAACATCTCGACCGTCATCTTCGGCTGAGCTCCACCCACTAGTCTCGTCCAGGGTGGAGGTGTTGGGGTTCACTCCACATCAACTAGAACAGTATTTTACCGAGTGTCTGGAAGGTGACTCACAAGCTGTGCAGACTCTACTGGAGAGAATTCGAGAGAACCCAGTGGTAGAAGGTAGCTGCTACCTCCCCCTCAATGCTTCCATTGTCGTTAATTGCTTCCTTTCTGACAACCACTCCCTCCCCACATCCAACCACGGGATATTCACATCGGTTGTCCAAAGCTCTCTCAAGAGATACCTCCAGGAGAAGTTGGGGAAGACCACTCCAGTGGGAGACATCACATCCCCAGACTCACTGCCCTCGGAAATCAGAACACAGACCGTACAAATGTGTCAACTTGCATATCATGGGATTGAAGCCAACAAAGCAACATTTACTGACGGTGATTTGGCTGCTCTTCACATTACGAAGGACATTTCAAACGTTGGATTATTACAAACTGTTCCCAGCATCATTAGCGATGGTGATCTGGTTTACTACTGCTTTCTCCATCTGTCTATTCAAGAGCTACTAGCAGCAATCCACATTTCTCTCATGTCTCCCAAGCAACAAATTTCTGTATTCCAGAAGCTATTTGGTAGTCCTCGATTCAGTGCAGTCTTCCAATTTTATGCTGGTATCACCAAACTGAGAACTAGTAGACCAATCCTCAGCTTGCTACCTCGATTCTTGTGTCCAGTTCCAGCCACTGTTTTTGATCTGGTCAAAAAGGTTGTCAAAACTGAGAAAAAGAAGTATGGTGAGCCGAAGCCCCTTTTGTTGTCCCTCATCAATTGTTTGTACGAAGCTGAAGACTCGCGACTGTGTGTGTTTGTGGCTAATCTTCTTGATCACAATCTACATCTTGATTACACTACAATGAATCCTATTGACTGCCTCTCTGTTGGATATTTCGTATCAGCTTGTTCCAACACCAGTAATGGATTCACACTTAGCCTCAGCATTTGCTCTATTGTTGACCAAGGCTGCAAATTTCTGGCCCGAGGACTCTCCAAGTGTCCCAACTCTAATAATGATATTCCTACAGAAGGGATACACATTGCTGAGATTATCGAGAACACTAGTTCAATATCTAACTTGGATTTGTCTTTTAATGCCATTGGTAACAGTGCACTTAGCACACTCTGTGAGGCCTTGTCCACTAACATATCATTAAAGAGCCTGGCCCTGAACAGGTGCTCACTAACAATATCAGACGACAATGGAGCTGCCCTCTATCAACTTCTGAATACAAACAATTCCCTCGAATATCTTGATTTGTCTGGTAACACAGTGACTAGCTGTCGTCACATTGCTGCTGGACTTGCAGTCAATAAGACTCTGAGAACATTGTCCTTGGGTTCCTGTGCACTGACTGATCAGAGTATCGAGGAGGTATCAACTGGACTGATCAACAAGATTAAAACACTGTACATTGGGGGTAATGACTCAATAACAGAAGATGGAATGAAGACGCTTGCCAGTCATCTAACCACCCACTGCTCTGAATTGACACTATTGTGGATACCCGGCCGCCTAGAGTCCTGTATCGAGACAGTATTCAGGGACGCTAATAAAGAGAGGAAGAGAAATGGACTACCCGAGATTGATGTGCGTATTACTTTTTGACAATCGATTTTATTTTCTGCCATAATTATATCATGTCATTATAATATCAATGACAATTTGAGAAAAGTACTTATAATTACTATAATAGTATGTTAGAACATTAGGTCGTTAATAACGTGTCAATAGTACATGCAATTGATATAAATAATTCATGCACTGCTGTGAATAGTCAATGAATACATGCACTTTGCTAATGGCAAATCCAATTTAACGCTCTGTCGATTTTTGTTCATGAGGAAGATGAGCAGATTAACGTTCACTTTGGCCCTCCCAAACATCTTCATGATTGCCAGGCCCTCGTATTGCAGCTGAAGGAGGTCCTGTGTGGGGAGAAGAGAGGGCAGTGAAACATTTCAACTGGTATATAAGACAAAGAATGCATGTATTTGTAAGACAAATGAATACATGTACTTACATACACCGTACAAGCATACCAACACTATACCTGACACAAGGCAGTAAACTTCTTGAACAC
Source organism: Halichondria panicea (assembly GCF_963675165.1). Lineage (NCBI taxonomy): Eukaryota > Metazoa > Porifera > Demospongiae > Suberitida > Halichondriidae > Halichondria > Halichondria panicea. The sequence continues at coordinate 1,974,691 of NC_087383.1, forward strand.
TTTACGTACCTACCAAATTAATTCTACCTGTACACACACCCTCACCTGGAGGACCAGCTCCACCTTCTCTATCTGCCTGATGTGATCTCAAACACAACATTTCCGAACCTGAACCTGGGCGAGTAAGAAATAATGTTCACATAATTATAGCATAACGTTGCACATAAGATCAAGGCCGTAGCAAGCGGTCAGGCTGGTCAGGTTTTGGCCTAACCACTTTTTGCAGCTGGGTAGGTAATAGCGTAAATATTGTAAGTGATATAATGCGCATGCTGTTTTGGTGAGGAAAAGTGATGACCTTTTTCTTAGGTAAAAAATTCACCACTGTATGCAAAGTTCCAATAGTAGAAAAACAGTTGACCTTTAATTGTTAGTTGGCCTGACCACTTTAAAGTTGCTTGCTACGCCCCTGCATGAAGATTGGGGCATAAAAATAAGTTAATAGCCTCACACTGGAGGAATTGTTAAAGTCTAGATTAGTAGTAGAGTACTGCAAAGGACATCAAACAGTGCATGTACATAGTGAGACCATAGGCAGTGCATGTACATAGTGGGGCAGTGCATGTACATAGTGGGACCATAGGCAGTGCATGTACATAGTGGGACCATATAGGCAGTGCATGTACATAATGGGACCATAAGCAGTGCATGTACATAGTGGGACCATATAGGCAGTGCATGTACATAGTGGGGCAGTGCATGTACATAGTGGGACCATATAGGCAGTGCATGTACATAGTGGGGCAGTGCATGTACATAGTGGGGCCATAAGCAGTGCATGTACATAGTGGGACCATATAGGCAGTGCATGTAAATAGTGGGACCATAGGCAGTGCATGTACATAGTGGGACCATAAGCAGTGCATGTACATAGTGGGACCATAGGCAGTGCATGTACGTAGTGGGACCATAGGCAGTGCATGTACATAGTGGGGCCATAGGCATGCGTGTACATAGTGGGACCATAGGCAGTGCATGTACATAGTGGGACCATAGGCATGCGTGTACATAGTGGGACCATAGGCAGTGCGTGTACATAGTGGGACCATAAGCAGTGCACGTACATAGTGGGACCATAGGCAGTGCATGTACACAGTGGGACCATAAGCAGTGCATGTACACAGTGGGACCATAAGCAGTGCATGTACATAGTGGGTGCGTGTACATAGTGGGACCATAGTGGGGCCATAGGCAGTGCATGTACATAGTGGGACCATAAGCAGTGCGTGACATAGTGGGACCATAGGCAGTGCATGTACATAGTGGGACCATAGGCAGTGCGTGTACATAGTGGGACCATAGGCAGTGCATGTACATAGTGGGACCATAGGCAGTGCATGTACAGTGCAACAACCAAAGAGAGTAGATTTTTTTTTATAATATTATTATTATTTTTCACATTTTGTGGCATATCTTCTGAAGTAAAAGTGATATGATCTATTTGAGTGCAGGTACTGAAAGTTCAATTATTGGCGCTTCCATTGAACCACCACCTGTTACATCATATCACTATGAAATGGCTGTCTGAAGATGTGTACCTCCGAAAATATGTTAGGAATAGAAGTAGCTTATTTGTTTGAGTTAAGATCTGAAATTTATTGTGTATGTACCTGACTATATTGCTCATCTTTTGAGCTTCAACGGAAGTCTGGGCTGCTAGTAAGTTCTGAGAAATACTGAATTTTGTTGTTTTTTGGTGGCAAATATGTTAGGAATACAACTTTCGATTTTATGCTAGTTAAGGTCTGATTTTTGAGGAGCATGTACTACAATAGCATAGAATTCATCTGTACTAACTTACAGGAGCTAGACAAGTCTCATCTTTGCTAGAGCGGCCCTTCTTGTCAAAAATGGTGATTTTGCTCCGTTTTGCTACTTTTGCTGACGTATGCAATGATATTCATTGATTTGTGGCATCACAAATCATCTTGTTGTTATTTGCTACATCCAAAGGTCATGCGATGTCTACCTGCAAATACACAGTTGGTGTTGGTCATTCTGTGTCACAGGGGCGTGGTAATTGAGCTTACTACGTAGCCAAATTGCCCCAAAAGTCATAAAAAGCACTGTTTTTGACAAGATGGGCCGCTCTAGCAAAGAAGAGGCTAGCCTAACTCCTGTAAGTTAGTACAGATGAAAAGTACACTATTGTAGTACATGCTGCTCAAAAATCAGACCTTAACTAATATCAGAGATACAAAAGAAAGGGGATTGGAAACGAAATTTTTACGAAATTTTTGCGTGAAGCATTCCGCGTTATAGGGCGAGGCTAAAACTTCAAAGGATTATATTTATAGTCAGCATGCTCATTACCAGTCTTGACTGCTCTACAATGTGCTGTACATAGAAACAGTGAAATTGATCATTTTTAATGTTGATTTTTCTAAAAAGTAAAGAGAATTTAGCTCTAAAAAGTCGACTAAGCCATGCAGCCACTATTACTAGACAAATAAATGCTATGCAAGAAGAAATAGCCTTTACTATGAAGTCGTAGGAGGGACAGGCCCGTGGCGTGTCTAAAAGTATACTAAAGCAGTTTGAAGGACTATACTGCAAACGTTTATGAACAGTACAGCTTATCTATAGCATGAAGCCATTCTATGTAGCACTTAGATACATAATAACCAAGTCAAGCAATGTCCTTTGCTGTTTTGACTTCACAGGAGGGACAGAGAAAAGTTGACATAGAGTAATTCAAGCTAAACTCAAAAAAATTGGAAACAGAGTAAAGACAACGGACTTAGAGCTTGTCAGTGGTATAAGCTTACTTCTCTCAAGTATCTCCCAGGCCCTGAGTGATCTCTAGTGGATAGGAGAGCTAGAAACCAGGGATATAAAACTTTTCCATGTAATTATTTGCGAGCGCAATAATTACACGGAGTGCTTCACCGGATGTCAGTCCTTTTACATAGGGCGTGGGCGGTCGTTTCCAATCCCCTTTCTTTTGTATCTCTGCTAATATAAAATCAAAAGTTGTATTCCTAACATATTTGCCACCAAAAAACAACAAAATTCAGTATTTCTCAGAACTTACTAGTAGCCCAGACTTCCGTTGAAGCTCAAAAGATGAGCAATATACTCAGGTACATACACAACAAATTTCAGATCTTAACTCAAACAAATAAGCTACTTCTATTCCTAACATATTTTCGGAAGTACACATCTTCAGACAGCCATTTTATACTGATGATGTCATGTGATGTAACAGGTGGTGGTCCAATGGAAGCGCCAATAGTTGAACTTTCAGTACCTGCACTCAAATAGATCATATCACTTTTACTTTAGAAGATATGCCACAAAATGTAAAAAATGTGTACCAAAAAAAAAATCTACTCTCTTTGGTTGTTGCACTGTACAAAGTGGGACCATAGGCAGTGCATGTACATAGTGGGACCATAAGCAGTGCATGTACATAGTGGGGCCATAGGCAGTACGTGTACATAGTGAGACCATAGGCAGCATGTACATAGTGGGACGTGCATGTACATAGTGGGACCATAGGCAGTGCGTGTACATAGTGGGACCATAGGCTGTGCATGTACATAGTGGGACCATAGGCAGTGCATGTACATAGTGGGACGTGCATGTACATAGTGGGACCATAGGCAGTGCATGTACATAGTGGGACCATAAGCAGTGCATGTACATAGTGGGACCGTAAGCAATGCATGTACATAGTGGGACCATAAGCAGTGCATGTACATAGTGGGACCATAAGCAGTGCATGTACATAGTGGGACCATAAGCAGTGCGTGTACATAGTGGGACCATAAGCAGTGCATGTACATAGTGGGGCCATAGGCAGTACGTGTACATAGTGGGACCATAGGCAGTGCATGTACATAGTGGGACGTGCATGTACATAGTGGGACCATAGGCAGTACGTGTACATAGTGGGACCATAGGCAGTGCATGTACATAGTGGGACGTGCATGTACATAGTGGGACCATAGGCTGTGCATGTACATAGTGGGACCATAAGCAGTGCATGTACATAGTGGGACCGTAAGCAAAGCATGTACATAGTGGGACCATAAGCAGTGCATGTACATAGTGGGACCATAGGCAGTGCATGTACATAGTGGGACCATAGGCAGTGCATGTACATAGTGGGACCATAAGCAGTGCATGTACATAGTGGGACCATAAGCAATGCATGTACATAGTGGGACCATAGGCAGTGCATGTACATAGTGGGACCATAAGCAGTGCATGTACATAGTGGGACCATAGGCAGTGCATGTACATAGTGGGACCATAAGCAGTGCATGTACATACTCTGCGCACTTAAGGCCCGGGTCCAGATTTCAATACCAAAATTTACACTATGTTCATACTGCTGTATTATTTGCAATATACAGTGTATGCTGCATCAAAATGATCCAAAATGAAGCTCAATAATTTCTTTTTCCAAAAAACTAATTAGCTTAATTCAATTATGCTAATTAGTCCCATAAATGGTGATGACGTCATGCCACTTTCAGAAAGAGAAGTGCAAATACGGCGTTGAAGATGCCAAGATCAAGCTTCAAAAACAAGGCTAGATGAACATCTCATAGCTAGGTACTAGTATTCTTGATGGGAAGAGTAGGAGTTATTGTATTCTTGAGATACACAAAATAGCCTACCTCTAGGGTGGCTGTCAGAGCTAAAGAAGCCAGCATAGCTAAGAAAGTTTTGGACATTTTTACTTCCCATCAAGGAAATATAATCATAACAACATACTCTATCTTTTGAGGGCCTAAACAGCTACTCTTACCTTGTTTAAGTCCGCCGTATTTGTTGCCAAAGATAATCTATAATAGTTCTAGCAGCTAGCTAAGCAAATACATTGACCTTATGACGTCACATGCAATGAATAACATTAATAAACATTATGAATCTCATTAACACTACATGATCTACATAAAATGTTGGCAATGAATAAAATTAATCTTATCAGTGCCTGACCCAGGCCTTAACTGCGCAGAGTAGTGGGACCATAAGCAGTGCATGTACATAGTGGGACCATAGGCAGTGCATGTACATAGTGGGACCATAAGCAGTGCATGTACATAGTGGGGCCATAGGCAGTGCATGTACATAGTGGGGCCATAGGCAGTGCATGTACATAGTGGGACCATAGGCAGTGCATGTACATAGTGGGACCATAAGCAGTGCATGTACATAGTGGGACCATAGGCAGTGCGTGTACATAGTGGGACCATAAGCAGTGCATGTACATAGTGGAACCATAAGCAGTGCATGTACATAGTGGGACCATCCATAGGCAGTGCATGTACATAGTGGGACCATAAGCAGTGTATGTACATAGTGGGACCATAGGCAGTGCATGTACATAGTGGGACCATAGGCAGTGCATGTACATAGTGGGACCATATAGGCAGTGCGTGAACATAGTGGGATCATAGGCAGTGCGTGTACATAGTGGGACCATATAGGCAGTGCATGAACATAGTGGGACCATAGGCAGTGCATGTACATAGTGGGACCATAGGCAGTGCATGTACATAGTGGGGCCATAAGCAGTGCATGTACATAGTGGGACCATAAGCTCTGTACACACACTAGATGTCAATTTGAGTACCTTTCCTACTTTGCTTAAAAAAATGTTTTTTCAGGTGAGTTGAAGGTGTACAATGCAGTAAGGAACTAGACTGAATAGTTTTAAGCACAAAACCTCCAAATTGCACCTTAGACAATCATTCGGTAAACATAATATTATTTCTTACCTAAACTTCTTGAAGGCATGAGTGAGTGTTCGGGTTCATTACTGACAGGGCATCATTCTCAGTCTCAACTCACATCAACCTCCAGCATGGGGTGGGTCGATCACAGTGACATAACACACACAAACTGTGCAAAGGAACAGGAAAACATGATAAACCGGCAATACGGTAACTTAAACCAACAGATGATAAATGGACTAAAATCATGAAAAAACTCACTAATAATAACGAGTGTTGCAAACTGCAATGTGCTAATGCATGCCTCTCACTTATAGTTTCGATTAGGGGGGAGGGGCTAAATGAGGTTCTTTATACTGCTAATCACAGGGGCCCCTCTTTCCGTACTCTCCTAAAACCTAATCGCAGTCAAGTGACCCCTAACCTCTAGCGTGAGAGATATGAATGGGCACGTACATGTAACATCTGCTTAACCGGTACCTCGCGGATGACACAACAAATCTACTGCAACCTGTAAGACTAGTCTGATATACATGTACCACAGAAACAGTGTGCTTGTGTACATACTAATTTAAAACTACTCACATCTGCCTTGCTGTTGGCCAGTTCCAATTCTCACTCCAGCTCAGCCATGACACCCGGGTCCATGATTTGAGATCTCTTGAGCAGCTTCTCCTCCATGTCTAGATGACTGCACTTCTTCTTACTACCACTCTAGAAGGTAAAAAGGAAAACAAAATAATGCATTTGGTAAAGATCTACTCTCGTGCAAACAACATTGTAATTAGTATATACATGTGATGATCGTTACCAAATTGTGGGTAAAGGGTCAAAAAAGCAAAATAATTATGATTTTTATAAAAACATTCTTCTCAACTCCTGCCATTCAGGAACCTCGAACCTGGTAGGTATACCATATATCTTCTAATTTATCGGACACTTCTAATTACCCCGGACACTCTTTTGGGCAATTTTTGCTGTTCTAACACAACTTCTAATACAACGGACACTCCAGTGCTTTAATATTACATTCGTTCTAAATATCCGGACAATATCTTGAGTTACATTCATAGTTACGGCAAGTAAGACTTAGAGTGCTGCAGTTAGATAGCTTGAGTAGCTAGTTTTAGATAGCTAGTGCAACTATTCAGTCGTACCCTGTTCTATTAAACTTAGCTAGCTCGCATGCAGCTGCTTGCTTGTTCTAATTATTCCAGACACTTTGCATGCTCTATAAAAATCTGTTCCAATTATACCCAGACAATTTCCAAAATAATAATTTTTTGCTGTCCGATAAATTAGAAGATATACGGTACTCAACCCTCAATACCGTCCCCCCACACATGTACAAGACTGCCCCATACTCACCAGGGTGTCATACAGGATTTTGAAATAGAGAGGGTAATAAGAAAAGTGACTAGAGCTAAAAAAAGGTCAACTGTTATTAGTTAGCAAGAGTTCACAATAGACCTTTATCATGAACTCTTGCTGTTAGTATGTAAAATTGCCAGCTATAGACCCCAACTAGTACCTAAATGTAAATTTTAGGGGAGGGAGGATTGGAGCTAGAGGGGGATATCCCCCTTCCCCCCTGTATGACACCCTGCTCACCCTTTAGAAGACTGCCCCCCCCCCCATACACACACACTCACCCCTCTAGAAAAATGTCCCACCATAGCCTTCGGAGCTGTCTCCCTCCTCTTAGCAATCACTCCATCAATGTGCGTCGTCTTGAGTACCTCATTTCGACTGATCTTGGACGCTAGATGCAGCACACCCGCCACTGTAGCACCACTCTGTGATGTGCCTTAAGGCCTTTCTCCTTCACAGCAAGCTCTTGCAGCTGGTGTAGGAAGACCAGTATATCCGAGAGCCCTTGATAAGAGAATTCCAGTGTCAGGAGAAATACGAGTTGGTAGAAAGCGAGTGTGTTAGCAGGGCTAGTGCAGATAGCTTTGGCCAGTTCCAGGAGATTGGTGAAGAGAGAGTTGACTGTTTTAGAGAGGAACCTTTTCAAAACCACACCCAGTGAGAGCCCTACAGCCTCCAGACTCACCCAATCACTGCACAAGGGGAGGGTATAAATACACGTACATGTAGCTGTAAGCACTGCACATGATTGTATACATACATGTAGTGAAAGCTAAGACAAAATGGACCTGTATAACTGACAAATAAAATCTAGTACGCCCACTGAACATAGCATGTGCGCACACACGCACGCACGCACGCACGCACGCACGCACGCACGCACGCACGCACGCACGCACGCACGCACGCACGCACGCACGCACGCACACACACACACACACACACACACACACACACACACACACACACACACACACACACACACACACACACACACACACACACACACACACACACACACACACACACACACACGTGTTGAGAGGAATCTTGTCCTTGTTGGCATGGTGATGTACGAGACGATGCCACATCCAGCTGTGTGCTGGGCTCTCGAATGAGGAGCAATTGGACGAGGGAGGCAAACAGTTGCCCTGGGAACGCCGTCTCCAGCACTAATGCGTGACAAGTGTCAGCCACCGCCCTCAAACACTTGACCAGGGAGGTAGTCAACATGGGGCTGGAATACAATTATGGAAGCATAAACACTTAGTAATGCACACAGTCTATTGTGCATGGTCACATAATTACAAGCAGGTCATCCTCTATAATATATTCCCCACTTGGGGTCTGTTTCATAGCAACTGGCTGGGGTTTAACTACCATAAACCCCAGCCCTAGCCTGGAGCACATTCCTCATAAACTCCCTTGCCTTGAGGGCGCACTGATTTTATACTAGATCTACACAGCCAAAAAGAAGCTAGACACTTGTTGACAAAGGCAGGACAGATGGGTGGGGCTCACTAAACACCAGGAAGGCTGGAGGTAGCCTCTACACAGGCTCTCCTTTTTCTGTTCTTTATCACAATCGTTCAATAAGATAAAATACTGTATTAATCGTTCAATGAGATAAAATACGGTATTAATTGGAGGAATAAAGAAAGAAATAGATGTAGAGTTAGGAAAAAGGAGAGCCTGTATCGGGAAGTCGCGTGAGGGTAGAAGGGTGGTAGAAGGGTGAAAATGAGCGTGGGCATGCTGAGCTAGAGATGTTGGACTGCCCACGTAGAGATCTATGACTAATAAAACTTTGCCTGCAGCAAGCTGGACATGGACTTGGAACTGGAAGTTTGCAAGCACTATAGCTAGCTAAACCTTAGGCTTAGCTAGATGATCTACTAGTTATATGTTCAGATTCTATCAGACTATCACCTTTTCTTGTGTCTTTCTATAGTCTACTGATAGTATAGATCAAGAATAGCTTAGTCATCATTATCATATAGCAGGTAGCTACTGCCACCAGAGCTGGCCACGCTGGTTCTCTGATCTGACTTGCAGCACAGCTTGGTGGTTGTCTCAGTTCTTATTAATTAATTAACTCTGAATGCGTGGGAGAATATCTTACGTCACGATTGTGGGCTACATATCGCCCACGTTCATAAAAATCCTTGTGGATCACGCGATTTCCCGAACCAGGCCTTACTTTTTCTTAACTGTACGCCCATTTCTTTCTTTGCTGCCTCACTATGTCTTTCTTATGATTTATCGATGAACAGTGACAACAGCAAGAAAAAGTGTAAGGCCTGGGATCGAGGCTAGGCTGGAGGATGGGTGAGGCTCACTGCTTGGACATTGACAAGTTAGTGCGTAGAGCTAGAAGCTTAGCACTGGCTAAAAGCTATACGCACAACCTTTTTGCCTCAATAGTTTTTGAGACTGTTAGCTAGTTGTATCCAAGGTAAGGTAGCTTAGGTAACAAGTACTTTTCATTCAAGTGGGTATATAACACTTACTGTCCACTACATTTGAATTTATGGCAAACGTAAACCATCCTTGGCCTCGGAGCTTCACCCTCGTCCTCGGAGGTTTACTGCCATAAATTCTGATGTACGGACAATAAGTATAACATAATATCATAGTCTACTCAAAGGTTACTGCTATAAACAGGATTCACGAAGGCACCAGAATCAGAGAACACGTACATGTACAAACAGTGTTTATGACAGGAAACTAACACATACATGTACACAAACAGCTAAATGAAGCAAAAGCTGTATAATATCATTCTCACCTGTTTTGAGTGTCCTGAGATGCCAGAGGATGTACAGACAGTCCAGTGGTGGCTCGGCTATCAAGACCCCTTGAGGCCACGGGTACATAAGAGTTGATGAGCTCCAGTATATCTGGCTTATGATAGTCGGGAAGGACTCCTGCAAACTCCCCCACAGTGATAGTGATGGATTGCTGAAAGGTTAGAGAGGACGTGAGGTCGGAGGGGCCTTCTGAAACGGTTTCTATGGAGATACGGAGGTGGCGGACCAGTGTACGAAATATATCCAGTACAGACGGACCTGCATGAGTGGACACAAGCTAAGTAATGTAAATACATGTATGCAGATTTAAAGCGTGGAATTAAACCACACTACGTATAATGAAAGCACCACGGGTGCTGATGCCTCGGTAGAGGTGCCAAAGCTACATAACATAAAGCTAGCTTTTATACACACATTGATCATGATGAACATTTTTAATTTTGCTACATGCAGAATCCAGAATTACAGGGAAACTCGAAGAGTGGGTAATGACCGACCGTGATTGTTGTTAAAAGCGATCAATGCCAAAAGTTCAAGTAGAAAATGAATGGCTGCAAGCCAGCAGAGCTTTGCAGCTCTCTTCTCACTCTTGCAGCTATAGCTAGCGTTCTAGTGCAGAGCTAACTACTAAGTAGAGTAGCAACACTCGGTGAACAAGTTTTGGTACGGACTCTTCTGAAAAGGCTGCAATGGCATTCCAAGTAAGCAAAACTAGGCATAACTCGAGAACGAAGCATTATTTTGCAAATCCACAAATTGAATCCCAAGAAAACATGACTAGAAACTCTTACTTGCACTTGATTCATCCTTGAGCAGCTGTAGCAGTCTACACACACACAGACACACAAACACACTACTGTATGCGCACCGAGGCATAATTATAGAGATTAAGCCAGTGTCAAAACATACATGATTGTACAGTCAGCAGAAACTTTAATAACAGCTATGAAAGCATCTAAGTACGAAGAATAAATGCGTACAGCCTTCTTTAGAAAATGGCCCAAAAATAGTGTTGAAACCATACAAGTACTTTACCATGGAGACTCACCTAGAGAGCTATCTGCTGCCACGGCAACACACTTAGAGAGTGTGCCGAGGATCCCCTGTTTGGTCTCCCAGGACTCCTTCACCTTGGCATCCAGGTGGTCCACCAGCGACTGGACGGCCTTGTACCGATCCTGTCTCTGTGGGGGTACATGTACAGTGGATAATGTACACTGGGGGGCTGTGGGGGTACATGATAGATACTATACACTGGGGGGGGGGGGGGGGGGGGGGTGTGTGGGTGTGGGCATGTGCATTGGATAATGTACCCTGGGGGGCTGTAGGGGTACATGTACAGTGGATAATGTACCCTGGGGGGCTGTGGGGAGTACATGATAGATACTGTACACTGGGGGGCTGTGGGGGGTACATGACAGATACTGTACACTGAGGGGCTGTGGGGGGTACATGATAGATACTGTACACTGAGGGGGTACATGTGAGTGGAAAGTACAATACACATGTAGGTACTGTCTTCGTGGGGATACATGTCTACACTGGAGGGAACAATTGATCAAGAACAAACTAGAGCACTAAAGTGCAAACCCTCGGCTGGTACATGGTGACATGATTAAAAAGAAACCAGAAATATAATGCAGTGCATATAGTGATGTTGTTATCATGTATGACTTGCACAGCAACTAAGGAGCAATACAACTAAACCAGACTGGAGGCATGCTGAAACATTTGAGAACAGGTAGTGGTACTATAGATATATGCACTGTGGATTAGGATCACAGTAAAGAAGCCTGGAGTCTCAGAGAAGTATGGCTCCAGGTTCTCATGGAGTAGGATCCCAGTCAGCAGCAGGAGCTATAATTCAAGCTTCTACTTTAGTGACCCTGTTCCATTGTTCCTGGTATATACAGCTTTCTACTTTAGTGACCCTGTTCCATCATTCTTGGTACAAGATCACTTCAGTTATAAGTAACGCATGGTGCAAGTTCTGTTCAAGTTTTGCTCGCTTTTATTAGACAAAGGAGCTTTAACACCGAAAGCTGCCACTATCAAAAGTACTAACTTGTTGTGTGGAGGCTACTCATGCTGTAAACGCAGTGCTAGAGCATCCAGGTAAGCAGACCTAGTCACAAGCTTATTCAAGCTTCTTAGCTTTTGCTCGACAAAGAAGCTTTAACAGCAAAATCTGCCACTATTTAAATCAAGATATTGTTCTGTGAAGGCTACCCATGCTGTAAACGCAGTGCTGTGGCATCCAGGTGAGTAGATATACCTGTGACAAACAAACAAACAGACAAACAAACAAACCAACAGACTACTATACCCGTGGCCGCCCACGCGCGCCTCGGGTAACAAGGAGTATGTTGGACCTGAAAGCTATCAATGTTACACAACAGAACAAAGCAAAAAGCAACGAAATACTGTTGATCACAGTCCGTTATGGACAGTCGAGTCAGAATTTACAGTCGATCGTATGACCACAAGTATTTTTATCAGCATGATGCACTATACACTACCGTATAGCGGCTAATTTTCGTGGGGTAAAATATTCGTTATTTTCGTAGGCAGGCTGACCTCCACGAAATTTTAACTGGCTTTATCAGAACGTAGGAATGTCGTGCAGCCACGAGACTAAACAAAATTTTTACTCACGAAAACCACAGTTTCTCGAGTTAAACGAATTTTTACCCCACGAAACTTACCCGCTATACGGTATGGTGAGAGCACTTGGCCACCAGTACATGTATATACGTGTACCTGCATGGCTTCCACGACAATGACGTACACACCAGCTGTGAATTCCTTGTCAGATATCCATAGTTTGTTTAGGTCAAAGTGTCTACAAGGGGAGCAATGGAGTGTTACTATATACACAGGAAATGAGACAATGGTTGTCATGGTATTAGACCTGCTGAGACGTACAACATTGCACAATAGGTCATAGCACTTTACTAACATCAGGAGTTCATTAAGAATCCTAATGAACTCCTGCTGAATGCAGTTCCATTTAAGTTACACCTATTAGGGAAACCACCTTGCCTACAAGTACAGTGTTGTAATCCTACGCATGTACACTGTATACATATACATTAGGGAAACCACCTTGCCTACAAGTAGCACCGACACACACGAGGCATTGACTGACTTACTGCAGTATTGGCTTGAGGACACTATCGATGTGAGAGAGTCCGGCAAAAGTGATGAGCTCAGTGAGACTATCCTGAGAGTACCCTCCCAGACTGTCCCCCTCCTCCACAACAGGCTGGATCTCACCAGACTCTCTGTCAGAGTGGGAGGGAGGGAGGGAGGTTACTATTGGCACACACTGTATAATTATCTAAGGCCATCAATAGGTAAGTTTGATACAAACTGAGGCTATCAACATTTACTCATTGAAGTATGTGTATTAGCCAGTGCTCCAGGAGTAGAACTGAAGCAAATTGTAGTGACTTTCCTAGACAGTATACCTTGACTGGACGACACTGACTGTGCATATTGAAGAGGAAGGGTGGCACTATCTTGTTCATGTGATCTAGGTCCCAAATGTTCATCTGGAGGTTGTCTTGCCAAACAATCTTCTTTATCACTCCCCTCAGCCCTTGCAACCCAGCCATCTGCGTCCTGTGTGAGGTGTAGTGGGGAGGGGTGGAGTTGGTGATGAAAGCAATGTGATCACAAGTTATGCATGTGGCAGAGCACCCTAAGGGCAGTACAGTTAAAATATGACACCTAACACTTCGACCTGTGGCCACTCAAACTCATTTCAAAACAGTAAATGTACACATACTCGTGATATTGTCGGCGTTGTCCACATTCTTGGTGAGGCTAAGAGAGGCAAAGCGGTGGATGAGGAAGTCGTACTATCTGTGGTAGGGGGTGTTCCCTTCCTCTCGCTCGGCAAACTTCACAAACTGTGTGTGTGTGGAGGAAGGGTCGTCAATGTGTTGTATACACAATACACTATTAACAAAATGAAAAGTATATGTACATGCAATCTAATCAGTCCACCCTCCGCAATCTCACACATACACACTCTACTCACACCCACACACACCACACACCCACTCCCTACTAACCAAATTTGTGGCCATGACATGCAGTTCTGTGTTGCTAGTTTCCAGCATATTATGCAGTATATCCAGGTAGCTATCCACAATCAACTGGACAATCAACTGGAGCTTTCGTGAGTCACAGGCTGACAGCAGCTTCTCCGTCACTTGCAGAGCCACTCACATGCCTGGGGGGAGGGAGAGGCATGAAAATGGTATTTTGTACCACGTTTGTGAGAAAGCCATTGGATACTATAGTTGTATCATAGATATAACACTTAAAGTTCCCAGCCAAATAAGTTTCTGTTCCGGAGGTACGGGGAAGGTCGATAAATTTCCCTAGCTATACATGACATGTCGACATTGTATACTGTACAGGTATGTCTCTGAAATAGTCGTCTAACCCGTTTCTCTCTCTTTGCAGGCTCCGACGCAGTCTCAGAGCGAGGTACTCTCCAATATTGTCCAGATGGTCAGGGGAGGTTTGAGCAAAAAAGAGCAGCTTGTCTATATTAGCAGACACAGGTGTGGGTGTTTGAGGGTCCTCTGGGAAGAGCCCATCAACCAGCCGTTTGTAGCGAGGTTTGGGGCAGCAGAAGCACGTCGCCATAGTTAGTCTGTGTCTTGACTGATTGCAGACCTAGCATTTATTTGTAAAACGTAGAGCAGAGGTTTTTATGTAATATGTTGGCAACCCTGCGCTTTCTTCTGGGTTTCTCACCCGTATCGTTTGAGGTACCCCCGAACGAGTCGGGTAAGAACTCAGCTAGTTCGATAAATTCCCCTTTTTCCGATTTTTTAGATAGTTTGTCGGGAATGGGGATGGCATTCTGGCCTACATTGACCGTATATGAGACTTCTGGTCAAAGTAACAGAATAATGCTTGGTATGGTCGGTAATGTGGGGAGGCTCATGCGGGTTTTGAGTACGGGGGGGCACTAGTGGATACGAGGGGAACATGTGCTAGTGAGGTACTTGACATACCTGCCGTTCCGGTGCTGACAACAGGGCCTGAGGTGGGACGTACCCGAACCGGAAGCAGAGATGGTTGGGATCGAGGGTGGGACTGATGGTGAGACTGATGAGGGGCCGGCTGTGGGGTGGTGTTGTTGGACTGCTGCCTGAATCCGCTGGTCCATTGCGGTGGTAACACCGCGCCGAGGGCTGCCTGGACAGAATTGGCAATCATGGTGTTGAGAGTTGTCGGAGTTGTCGTCGGGTTGGTGGAACTGATTGGCGGTGTTCCAGTTGAGGATGTGCTCGAGGAGGTAGTGGTTATCTTCTTATAGAGAATTACAGGATAGATCAGCAAGAGAAATCTTGAGGATAGACCCAGAAGAGAAGTTTTTTTGTTCTTTCACTGACTGCCTGACCACGTGTTCCTTGCGCATGCCAGTACCGTGTTGTAATTGGTATCTGTGTTGCAATTGGTATCTGTATGTCACCTGTTAACCACATTTAATCCTTCTGATTAAATTCCGTTATATTTCTGAGAGAGCTAGCTGCAAGGCACAGATTTATTTGCTGGAATGGCCACTAAAGAGCAGAACCAAGGTATAAAGACTGTAATGTTTCCTATAAAGGATAAACCCAATGATTGCTAAAGCATAAAACCCTCATTGGTGATTGCTAACCTTGTGTGCTTGCTATCTATTTCAGAGCTCACAATTGACGATCTGAAGACAGAAATGAAACTGACTGATGAGCAGCTCAATACAGCAATACAAGAACCAGATCTACCCGAGTTAGCAGCATGTTTCGATAACACTGATGATTATCTTGAAAAGCTGGAGCTGTCAATGGAGCTGCCCTCTATCAACTTCTGAATACAAACAATTCCCTCGAATGTCTTAATTTGTCTGGTAAACACATTGACTAACTGTCGTCACATTGCTGCTGGACTTGCAGCCAATAAGACTCTGAGAAGATTGGACTTGAGTAACTGTAAACTGACTGATCAGAGTATCGAGGAGCTATCAACTGGACTGATCAACAAGATTGAAACACTGCACATTTATGATGGAACAGAAGATGGAATGAAGACGCTTGCCAGACATCTACACAGGAAAAATATCTAAATTTCCTATACTTTCAGGATAGTACAAAATTTCCTGTAGACTTTCCTGTATGAATCTTACACATGTTCTGAACTTCTTCAGGAATAGTAACGGAAACTATACAGGAAACGTTGCACTATCCTTTGTAAGTAGGTTGCAGGACACTTGCAGGACACCTGCCATTTTTCAGGAAATGTGCAGATTTTATGGGCTGCACTGTAGCACAGCACTGTAGCAGGAAATTTAAATATTTTCCCTGTGCTAACTGACACTATTGGTGATACCCGACCACCTAATTAATATTCTGTATCGAGACAGTATTCAGGGACACTAACAAAGAGAGGAAGAGAAATGGACTGCCTGAGATTTAATGTGGTTGCATTCTTACCATGATTTTAATTACTTTTTGATAATCGATTTTATTTTCTGCCATAATTATATCACATTATAATAAATGACAATTTGAGAAAAGTAGCAAAGTACGTACTATAATAATATATAGTATAATTATTATGTTGGAACATTAGGTCGTTAATAACGTGTCAATAGTACATGCAGATGATATAAATAATTCATGCACTGCTGTGAATAGTCAATGAATACATGCAATTTGCTAATGGAAAATCCAATTTAACGCTCTGTCGATTTTTGTTCATGAGGAAGATGAGCAGACTAACGTTCACTTTGGCCCTCCCAAACATCTTCATGATTGCCAGGTCCTCGTATTGCAGCTGAAGGAGGTCCTGTGTGGGGAGAAGAGAGGGCAGTGAAACACTTCAACTGGTATAAGACAAAGAATGCATGTATTTGTAAGACAAATGAATACATGTACTTACATACACCGTACAAGCATACCAACACTATACCTGACACAAGGCAGTAAACTTCTTAAACACTTTACGTACCTACCATCTACCTGTACACACACCCTCACCTGGAGGACCAGCTCCACCTTCTCTATCTGCCTGATGTGATCTCCAACACAACATTTCCGAACCTGAACCTGGACGAGTAAGAAATAATGTTTTCACATAATTATAGCATAACGTTGCACATAAGATCAAAGCTGTAGCAAGCGGTCAGGCTGGTCAGGTTTTGGCCTAACCACTTTTTGCAGCTGGGTAGGCAATGGTCGTAAATATTGTAAGTGATAATGCGCATGCTATTTTGGTGAGGAAAAGGGATGACCTTTTTCTTAGGTAAAAAATTCACCACTGTATAAAAGTTCCAATAGTAGAAAAGCAGCTGACCTTTAATTGCAAGTTGGCCTGACCACTTTAAAGTTGCTTGCTACGCCCCTGCATGAAGATTGGGGCATAAAAATAAGTCAATAGCCTCACACTGGAGGAATTGTTAAGTCTAGATTAGTAGTAGAGTCTGAGCTTCAGTCAAACAGTGGACAAAGTACGTACCAGAGCAATTAATGGCACATGTGATGATTATCATGTTGTTTAATAAAGTATGCTAGTATAACGGCTACTCTCACTCAAGTATACGGAGACTTACAGAGTGGGTGGGGCATATCTCCATGGACGCTGATGTATGGATGATTGGCTTGGTCACGTCAGAGTACTTGTTGATACCCAGCTATCTGTCCGGGGGGTCCACAGTCGATGCTCGCAGGAAGAACCCTCTGTGGGGGGTACAGTGAGAGTCATAATTATTATTATGATTCAGTTCCGGGAATAAATGTCATAGAAAGTCACTAATTGACTCACATTTTTTCCAGTCGAGGTAAATGGAACACAGCTATAGGTTACGTCTCTGTGGGGCATGGAAAAATTGATTGACTTAAATTGTGTATCAGGTTTTAAGCAACTAATAAGGATTATCACTTATTGAGCGCACAATCCATTCTACCCCCCGCCCACACACACCTGGTCAGTAGACAGCTGATTGCCAATCCACAACATCGAAGGATTTTATCGCAGCTATGTACTTCATTGTACAGCTGCAAGGGGAGTGACGTGTGATACAGTGTGATTCAATGAAAGTCAGTACAACACAGTTAGTGTATGTTTACCAAAGAGGTACATGAGATTGTTCTGACAAATCATTCTTGTACTCTCTAATACACTAACAGGGTTTCATTTAGGATAACAAGTTGGGGGGGGGGGGGGGAGATTTGGGAGTGCGTAAGCACGTCGCAACATGTTTGGCTACGCCCACTTTTGTTTTAAAAAAAAG
This sequence comes from Halichondria panicea, assembly GCF_963675165.1. Taxonomy (NCBI): domain Eukaryota; kingdom Metazoa; phylum Porifera; class Demospongiae; order Suberitida; family Halichondriidae; genus Halichondria; species Halichondria panicea. The sequence continues at coordinate 1,992,855 of NC_087383.1, forward strand.
TTGATTACAACATGCTTAACCTAACGCATCACAGTAGAGATATCTACCTTTAGTTAACTAATGTGGTGACATGTAGTACTAATGTGATGATGTCATTATTCTACAACATGGGGTGGGGAAGAACCACCCCCCCCCCCCAATAGATGAAACCCTGACTAACTGATACAGTACCAGAAATGCAACTTTTATATGGGGAAAAAAAAAGGACAATAGTCTCTAGACACAATCGGCATCATGTATTGTGTATTTTGCCTAAGCCTTAATCAGTACATACTGTATAGCAGGTCATTTTCGTGGGATAAAAAATCCGAGACAAAAACGTAGGCGTGGTGCAGCAGTGATTTCGTGTGTAAAAATTCCCTTTGCTTCACTGCATTGCACGCGTTCCGGTCAACCATGCCTACGTTTTCGTGAGTGATAAATATTCGTCAAGGTTTAGCTTGCCCACGGAAACTATACCCAGGACGCTATACGTACGGTACGGTATACTGTACCACTTTATCACCTGTTTCAAGTACTCTTCCTTCTCCCGTTACTTTGTAGCACTCAAATATGTCCACCCCGTCCACTGCAGGCACACTGCTCTGCTCCAACTCCTTACAGCGATCCAGTGCCTTCTTGAGCTCTTCCTCCATCACAAGTCTCTCTTGCACAGCAGACTGGGTAATAGATTGCATGGTGGTCATGTACACACACAGGTATACAGATACAACCATCACAACATCGTGGTAGTGGTACAGTAGTTATAATAAAGGTACAGTAGACTCTCGCTATTCCGACTCTCTGAAGTATGGCCTGAAATGTGGCCAACTCGCTATTCTGTATACTTGCTGCCCCAAACTAGTAATTTTATACGTATACATTTTGGGTGTGGTTTAGCAGAAAAACTGTGTGTGGAGGGAGTGGTTGGGGTGTACAATGAGAGGTAGGAAGCGGGATGCTCATGAACACTACAATGAAAGTTATAAAAAAGGTAAACCGTTTTGTGAGCAAACACAGCTGTGGGATTACATTGTAATAGAGAGCAAATGATTTATTATCTTTATTTCTTATCCTCGAGACAAAACCGCAAAATTAGTCATTAATATTCGAGGTAGGTTGATTATAAGCCGCGGCTATTTTCTGAAATGCAAACTACCGCGCTCTTCTGGCCAAGTTGCACTGTCCCAAGGGTGGCCGGATTAACGAGAGTCTACTGTACATGTATTAATTATACAGTATTCACCGAGTGTATACATGTACATGCTAAACTCACATCTGCCTTGCTGTTGGCCAGTTCCAATTCTCTCACCAGCTCAGCCATGACACCTGGGTCCATGATTTGAGACCTCTCGAGCAGCTTCTCCTCCAACTCCCTCAGCAGGTCATCCTCTAGACATCGAATGGTCTCACTCTTCTCCTCAACCTGACAAGGGAACATCAATAAGTTGCTGCCAGGTGGAGAATACTCGACATACAATAGTGACGTGCATGTACACTCAACTACAGAAAATCTGGCAATGAAATTTAACGGTATTCTCCCACTTTGAGTTTGTGTGCTTGTGTACATGCTAATTTAAAATTACTCACATCTGCATAGTTCCAATTTTCACTCCAGCTCAGCCATGACACCCGGGTCCATGATTTGATATCTCTTGAGCAGCTTCTCCTCCATGTCTAGATGACTGCACTTCTAGAAGGTAAAAGGAAAACAAAATAATGCATTTGGTAAAGATCTACTCTCATGCAAACAACATTGTAATTAGTATTTTGAACAAATACATGTGATGATCATTACCAAATTTACTGGTAAAGGGTCAAACTGTTAGCAAGAGAGTTCATAATAGACGAACTCTTGCTGTTAGTATGTAAAATTGCCAGCTATGGACCCCAACTAGTACCTACATGCAAATTTTAGGGGGGGGAATTGGAGCTAGGGGGAATATCCCCCTTCCCCCCTGTATGACACACTGCTCACCCTTTAGAAGACTGCCCCCCCCCCCATACACACACACTCACCCTTCTAGAAGAATGTCCCACAATAGCCTTCGGAGCTGTCTCCTTCCTCTTAGCAATCACTCCATCGATGTGCGTCTTGAGTACCTCGTTTCGACTAATCTTGGACGCTAGATACAGCACACCCGCCACTGTAACATGTAGCAGCACTCTGTGATGTGCCTCAAGACCTTTCTCCTTCACAGCAAGCTCTTGCAGCTGGTGTAGGAACACCAGTATATCTGAGAGCCTTTGATATAAGAATTCCAGTGTCAGGAGAAATACGAGTTGGTAGAAAGCGAGTGTGTTAGCAGGGCTAGTACAGAGAGTTTTGGCCAGTTCCAGGAGATTGGTGAAGAGAGAGTTGACTGTTTTAGAGAGGAATCCTTTCTAAACCACACCCTCCAGACTCACCCAATCACTGCACAAGGGGAGGGTATAAATACACGTACATGTAGCTGTATGCACTGCACATGACATACATGTACATGTAGTGAAAGCTAAGACAAAAGCTCATATGGACCTGTGTAACTAACAAATAAAATATAGTGTGTCAAATGCACACTGAACATAGCAAGGTACACACACACACACACATCCACATACGTGTTGAGAGGAATCTTGTCCTTGTTGGCATGGTGATGTACGAGACGATGCCAGAGTAGGGCCACATCCAACTGTGTGCTGGGCTCTCGTATGAGGAGCAATTGGACGAGGGAGGAAACAGTTGCCCTGGGAACGCAGTCTCCAGCACTGATGCGTGACAAGTGTCAGCGACCGCCCTCAAACACTTGACCAGGGAGGTAGTCAACATGGGGCTGCATAATAAAGGAGAGAATACAATTATGGAAGCATAAACACTTAGTAATGCATGCAGTCTATTGTGCATGGTCACATAATTATAAGCAGATCATCCTCTATAATCTACTCAAAGGTTACTGCTATAAACAGGATTCACGAAGGCACCAGAATCAGAGAACACGTACATGTACAAACAGTGTTTATGACAGGAAACTAAACACATACATGTACACAAACAGCTACATAAAGCAATAGCTTTAAAATACAATTCTCACCTGTTTTGAGTGTCCTGAGGTGCCAGAGGATGTACAGACAGTCCAGTGGTGGCTCCGCTATCAAGACCCTCTGAGGCCACGGGTACATAAGAGTTGATGAGCTCCAGTATATCTGGCTTGTGATAGTCGGGAAGGACTCCTGCAAACTCCCCCACAGTGATAGTGATGGATTGCTGAAAGGTCAGAGAGGACGTGAGGTCGGAGGTGCCTTCTGAAACAGTTTCTATGGAGATACGGAGGTGGCGGACCAGTGTACGGAATACATCCAGTACAGACGGACCTACATGAGTGGACACAAGCTAAGTAATGTAAATACATGTATGCAGATTTAAAGTGTGGAATTAAACCGTGTCAAAACATACATGTACAGTCATGCAGAAACTTTAATAACAGCTATGAAAGGATCTGCGTATGAAGAATAAATGCGTATACCCTTCTTTAGAAAATGGCCCAAAAATAGTGTGTGCAACCATACAAGTACTTTACCATGGAGACTCACCTAGAGAGCTGTCTGCTGCCACGGCAACACACTTAGAGAGTGTGCTGAGGATCCCTTGTTTGATCTCCTAGGACTCCTTCACCTTGGCATCCAGGTGGTCCACCAGCGACTGGACGGCCTTGTACCGATCCAGTCTCTGTGGGGGTACGTGTATAGTGGATAATGTACACTGGGGGGCTGTGGGGGATAAGATAATGGCTGTGGGGGGATAAGATAATGTACACTGGGGGGCTGTGGGGGGATAAGATAATGTACACTGGGGGGCTGTGGGGGGATAAAATAATGTACACTGGGGGGCTGTGGGGGGATAAGATAATGTACACTGGGGGGCTGTGGGGGGATAAGATAATGTACACTGGGGGGCTGTGGGGGGATAAGATAATGTACACTGGGGGGTACATGTCTACACTGTAAGTAGACACTGGAGGGAACAATTGAAATGCTTGAATAAACAATCCTGTTCAGAAAGTGACGGAGTATGTTGGACCTGAAAGCTATCAATGTTACACAACAGAATAAAGCAGAGAGCAACGAAATACTGTTGATCACAGTCCGTTATATGGACAGTCAAGTCAGAATTTACAGTCGATCGTATGACCACAAGTATTTTTATCAAGCTATGATGCACTATACACTATGGTGAGAACACTTAGCCACCAGTGCATGTATATACGTGTACCTGCATGGCTTCCACGACGATGACGTACACACCAGCTGTGAATTCCTTGTCTGATATCCATAATTTGTTTAGGTCAAAGTGTCTACAAGGGGAGCAATGGAGTGTTACTATATACACAGGAAATGAGACAATGGTTGTCATGGTACTAGACCTGCTGAGACAACATTGCACAATAGGTCTAAGAATCCTAATGCACTCCTGCTGAATGCAGTTCGATTTAAGTTACACCTATTAGGGAAACCACCTTGCCTACAAGTACATGCAGTGTTGTAACACATACGTACGCACAATGTATACATATACATTAGGGAAACCACCTTGCCTACAAGTAGCACCTACGCACACGAGGCATTGACTGACTTACTGCAGTATTGGCTTGAGGACACTGTCGATGTGAGAGAGTCCGGCAAAAGTGATGAGACTATACTGAGTCGTGAATGTGTCTATTCAGCAACAAAATTTACTTAGTATATATCCTGAGAGTACCCTCCCAGACTGTCTCCCTCCTCCACAACAGGCTGGATCTCACCAGACTCTCTGTCAGAGTGGGAGGGGGTTACTATGGGCACACACGGCATACTCATACACATTGCCTAAGGCCACCAATGGGTAATGGTGCGTGTACGTCGCTCATTGAAGCTACAGTATGTATGATTGTGTATTAGCCAGTGCTCCAGGAGCAGCAACTTGTAGATACTATTAATGTTATTACATAATTATAGTATACCTTGACTGGGCGACACTGTGACTGTGCATATTGAAGAGGAAGGGCGGCACTATCTTGTTCATGTGATCTAGGTCCCAAATGTTCATCTGGAGGTTGTCTTGCTGACCAATCTTCTTTATCACTCCCCTCAGTCCTTGCAACCCAGCCATCCGCGTCCTGTGTGAGGTGTAGTGGGGAGGGGTGGAGTTGGTGACGAAAGCAATGTGATCACAAGTTATGCATGTGGCAGAGCACCCTAAGGGCGGTACAGTTAAAATATGACACCTAACACTTCGACCTGTGGCCACTCAAACTAATTTCAAAACAGTAAATGTGCACATACTCGTGATATTTGTCGGCGTCGTCGACATTCTTGGTGAGGCTAAGAGAGGCAAAGCGGTGGATGAGGAAGTCGTACTGTCTGTGGTAGGGGGTGTTCCCTTCCTCTCGCTCGGCAAACTTCACAAACTGTGTGCGGAGGAAGAGTCGTCAATGTGTTGTATACACAATACACTATTAACAAAATGAAAAGCTCATTATGCTGTACATGCAATCTAATCAGTCCACCCTCCGCAATCTCACACATACACACTCTACTCTACTCACACCCACACCACACTCCCCCCTACTCACCGAATTGGTGGCCATGATATGCAGTTCTGTGTTGCTAGTTTCCAGCATATTATGCAGTATATCCAGGTAGCTATCCACAATCAACTGGAGCTTTCGTGAGTCACAGGCTGACAGCAGCTTCTCCGTCACTTGCAGAGCCACACTCACATGCCTGGGGGGAAGGAGGGGCATGAAAATTGTATTTTGTATCACGTTTGTGAGAAAGCCATCGGATACTATAGTTGTATCATAGATATAACATTTAAAAGTTCCCAGCCAAATAAGATACATCATTTTCTGTTCCGGAGGTACGGGGAAGGTCGATAAATTTCCCTAGCTATACATGACATGTCGACATTGTATACTGTACAGGTATGTCTCTGAAATAGTCGTCTAACCCGTTTCTCTCTCTTTGCAGGCTCCGACGCAGTCTCAGAGCAAGGTACTCTCCAATATTGTCAGAGGAGGTTTGAGCAAAGAAGAGCAGCTTGTCTATGTTAGCAGAGACAGGTGTGGGTGTTTGAGGGTCCTCTGGGAAGAGCCCATCAACCAGCCGTTTGTAGCGAGGTTTGGGGCAGCAGAAGCACGTCACCATAGTTAGATCTAGTTCTGTGTCTTGATTGATAGTAGACCAAGCTGTAAACGTAACGTGAGAGCAGAGGTTTTTACAGTAGAGCTGGCCAGATGTGAAGTAATTATTAAACAACCACACCCTCTCACAGCTAAAGGGAGTGGTCCACAGCAGACGGGAACTAGCCAAGCAAACTCTGGCAAGTAGTTTGTTTAGATGTACAGTGCAACAACCAAAGAGAGTAGAACTTTTGACTTTTTAGCATTTAGCATTTATTTGTAAAACATAGAGCAGAGGTTTTTATGTAATATGTTGGCAACCCTGCGCTTTCTTCTGGGTTTCTCACCCGTATCGTTTGAGGTACCCCGAACGAGTCGGGTAAGAACTCAGCTAGTTCGATAAATTCCCCTTTTTCCGATTTTTTAGATAGTTTGTCGGGAATGGGGATGGCATTCTGGCCTACATTGACCGTATATGGAATAATGCTTGGTATCGTCGGTAATGTGGGGCGGGTTTGAGTACGGGGGGCACTAGTGGATACGAGGGGGACATGTGCTAGTGAGGTACTTGACATACCTGCCGTTCCGGTGCTGACAACAGGGCCTGAGGTGGGACTCCGTGGGGTACCTGAGCCGGAAGCAGAGATGGTTGGGATCGAGGATGGGACTGATGGTGAGACTGATGAGGGGCCGGCTGTGGGGCGGTGTTGTTGGACTGCTGCCTGAATCCGCTGGTCCATTGCGGTGATGATCTTTGTTAACACCGCGCCGAGGGCTGCCTGGACAGAATTGGCAATCATGGTGTTGAGAGTTGTCGGAGTTGTTCGTCGGGTTGGTAGAACTGATCGGCGGTGTTCCAGTTGAGGATGTGCTCGAGGAGGTAGTGGTCATCTTCTTATAGAGAATTACAGGATAGATCAGCAAGGGAAATCTTGAGAATTATAGGATAGACCCAGAAGAGAAGTTTTCTAATTCTTTCACTAACAGCCTGACCACGTGTTCCTTGCGCATGCCAGTACCGTGTTGGTTGCAATTGGTATTCTGAGAGAGCTAGCTGCAAGGCACAGATTTATTTGCTGGAATGGCCACTAAAGAGCAGAACCAAGGTATAAAGACTGTCATGTTTCCTATAAAGGATAAACCCAATGATTGCTAAAGCATAAAACCCTCATTGGTGATTGCTAACCTTGTGTGCTTGCTATCTATTTCAGAGCTCACAATTGACGACCTGAAGACAGAAATGAAACTGACTGATGAGCAGCTCAATACAGTAATAAAGGAACCAGATCTACCCGAGTTAGCAGCATGTTTCGACAATGTTCACAAAGGCTATCTTGAAAAATTGGAGCTCTCACCTGGAGAGCAAACTGACGTGAGGACTAGAGCATATGTAGATGGCACTCTGGCAGGAATGTTGCTGGCTTTGAAATTCTGGATTCTGACCAACGGACAAGACGCCACTTTCCAAGCTCTGCTACTCATCATACTCTCCCTGCTCAAAGAAGACGTTGCTGTTCGAGTGTGCAAGTACTTGTCTGACAAATGTGAGTCTGTCATGTGAAAGTGTGGTTAGTGTGGTCATTGTGATACCATACGTTGTGGGAGTGATTGCAACCAAATAAGGGACTGTCCACTTAATTGCTATTGTTACACATACAATTCTCTATTAACTATCACCAGGAATGGTACTCACCTATTGTTTTGTTTCCCCAGACTCCACCACCTCGTGTCCCCCCTCCCGAGAGAGGGTCCTGCTGAACCACAAGCTGTCCTCGTACAGGGACTACCTACAAAGTCGCTACAGAGCACAAGTATCCACATCAGCCACACAATGGCCTCCCATCCCAACAAAGAAAATCTTCAAACTAGCCATGATTCAGAAGGAGGAAATACAGAGAGGCAGAATCGATGATGAATTTGTTAGACTATCAATCACAGGAAAAATCGACGATATTTTACTTCAAAAAACTCCAGTTAACTTGACTAACATTTTCTCTGAGATTGGAAATAGACGAAACTTTGTGTTGATTGAAGGAGCTCCCGGCTCTGGCAAGAGCACCCTTGCTCTACACATCTGTCAGGAGTGGGCAAAGGGGAAACTGTTCCAAGAGTTCGATATTGCAATCCTCGTGAGATTGAGAGATCCACTTGTTAGAGAAGCCAAGAAAATAGAAGACCTTCTCCCTTGTAGGAAATCAACACACGCAAACCAGATTGGAGATGAAATTTTAGAAACTGATGGCAAAGGTGTACTGTGGGTGCTGGACGGGTGGGACGAGCTTCCTTCTGACCTCCATGGAGATTCGATCATCACCAAACTAGTTGAACCAGGCTTTGCACAAGAAAGTCCGCTACATAAATCCGCCGTCATTGTAACGTCTCGCCCGTCGTCTTCAGCTAAGCTCCACCCACGTGTATCGTCCAGGGTGGAAGTGTTGGGGTTCACTCCACATCAACTAGAACAGTATTTTACCGAGTGTCTGAATGGTGACTCACAAGCTGTGCAGACTCTACTGGAGAGAATTCGAGAGAACCCAGTGGTAGAAGGTAGCTGCTATCTCCCCCTCAATGCTTCCATTGTCGTTAATTGCTTTCTTTCTGATAACCACTCACTCCCAACATCCAACCACGGGATATTCATATCAGTTGTCCAAAGCTCTCTCAAGAGATACCTCCAGGATAGGTTGGGGAAGGCCACTCCAGTGGGAGACATCACATCCCCAGACTCACTGCCCTCGGAAATCAGAACAGAGACCGTACAAATGTGTCAACTTGCATATCATGGGATCGAAAAAAACAAAGCAACATTTACTGACAATGATTTGGCCGCTCTTCGCATTACGAAGGAAATTTCAAACGTTGGACTATTACAAACTGTTCCCAGTATCATTAGCGATGGTCATCTGGTTTACTACTGCTTTCTCCACCTGTCTATTCAAGAACTACTAGCAGCAATCCACATCTCTCTCATGTCTCCCAAGCAACAAATTTCTGTATTCCAGAAGTTGTTTGGTAATCCTCGATTCAGTGCAGTCTTCCAGTTTTATGCTGGTATCACCAAACTGAGAACTAATCGACCAATCCTCAGCTTGCTACCTCGATTCTTGTGTCCAGTTCCAGCCACTGTTTTTGATCTGGTCAGAAAGGTTGTCAAAAATGAGAAAGAGAAGAAGTATTATGAGCCGAAGCCCCTTTTGTTGTCCCTCATCAATTGTTTGTACGAAGCTGAAGACTCGCGACTGTGTGTGTTTGTGGCTGATCTTCTTAATCACAATCTAGATCTTAATTACACTACAATGAATCCTATTGACTGCCTCTCTGTTGGATATTTCGCATCAGTTTGTTCCAATAGCAGTAATGGATTCACACTGAGCCTCGGAAGTTGCTCTATTAGTGACCAAGGCTGCAAATTTCTGGCCCGAGGACTCTCCAAGTGTCCCAGCTCTAATAATGATATTCCTACAGCAGGGATACACATCGCTCAGATTATCGAGAACACTAGTTCAATATCTAAATTGGATTTGTCTAATAATGCCCTTGGTAACAATGGACTTAGCACACTCTGTGAGGCCTTGTCCACTAACACATCATTAAAGAGCCTGCACCTGGGAAATTGCTCACTAACAATATCAGACGACAATGGAGCTGCCCTCTATCAACTTCTGGATACAAACAATTCCCTCGAATATCTTAATTTGTCATTTAACACAGTGACTAGCTGTCATCACATTGCTGCTGCCCTTGCAGTTAATAAGACTCTGAGAACATTGGACTTGAGTTCCTGTGAACTGACTGATCAGAGTATCGAGGAGATATCAACTGGACTGATCAAAAAGATTGAAACACTGTACATATGGGATGACTCAATAACAGAAGATGGAATGAAGACGCTTGCCAGACATCTGCCCACCCACTACTCTGAACTGACACAATTATACATACCCGGCCACCTAGGATTCTGTATCAAGACAGTATTCAGGGACACTAACAAAGAGAGGAAGAGAAATGGACTACCCGAGATTGATGTTAATTATTAATTGAGATTGATTGTTATTCATATATACAGTTTTAACAATTGATTTTAATTCTGCCATAATACATTCAATGACAATTTAAATGCATAGAGAAAAGTAGTGAAGTATTATACTAGTATATATAATTATGTTAGACACTATGAAAACAAATGTTGTTAATTAATTACAACTTGTCAATAGCACAGCAATAACAAGGGCTTCTCCTTGAACAACACACAGACACACACACACAGTCAGCTTTACCGTATCCCTCGTGCGGCTACGCCTCGAGGCATAACAAGGGCTTCTCCTTGGTAATAATAATGATAAAGGCTCACATGCACAGTAAATTGTCAATGAACACATGCAAGCAATTTGCTAGTGAAAATCCAATTTAACGCTGTGATGCCTTTTGTTCATATAATTATGAGGAAGATGAGCAAATTAACGTTCACTTTAGCCCTCCCAAACATCTTCTAAGCATCTTCATGATTGCCAGGCCCTCGTATTGCAGCTGAAGGAGGTCCTGTGTGGGGAGAAGAGAGGGCAGTGAAACACTTCAACTGGTATAAGACAAAGAATGCATGTATTCTACATAACACAAAATCATATTATTACTCCCTTTATTGCTCCCCTCACCTGGAAGACTAGCTCCACCTTCTCTATCTGCCTGCCCAGGAAACGACCAGACACCTCAAACTTGCTCACATCCACTGACGTGATCTTAAACACAACATTTCTGAACCTGGGGGAGTGTTAACATAGCGCTCAACGTTACACATAGAGGCATAAAATAAGTCAATAGCCTCACACTGAAATAGATTAGTAGTAGAATCTGGACAAAGTACGTACAAGAGCAATAATATTAAGAGCACATGTCGATGATTATCATGTTGTTTGATCATAGTAGAGGGATTCCCAGAATAGTACATCAATGACAAGAGATATACGAAGCTCTTCCATCAATACCGTGACACACCAATGTACGCAGGAATTGAAAGCATAATTATATTCTATTTAGTATATAGACAGCCCGTATTAAAGATCTAAGCACACAACACAAGTAAGTATGTTAGTATCTGCTATGCACTCTCCAGTACGTAGGTGGAGACTCACAGAGTGGGTGGGGCATATCTCCATGGACACTGATGTAGATGATTGGTTTGATCACGTCAGAGAACGCGTCGATACCCAGCTATCTGTCCGGGGAGTCCACTGTCGATACTCGCAGGAAGAACCCTCTGTGGGGGGGGGGAACAGTGAGAGTCATAATTATGATTCAGCTCTGGGAATAGAAAGTCACTAATTGACTCACATTTTTTGGAGCACAGCTATAGGTTACGTCTCTGTGGGGCATGTAAAAATTGATTGACTGAAATTGTGTATCAGGTTTTAAGCAACTAATAAGGATTATCACTTATTGAGCGCACAATCCATTCCACCCCCCGCACACACACACCTGGTCAGTAGACAGCTGATTGCCTATCCACAACATCGAAGGATTTTATCGCAGCTATGTACTTCATTGTACAGCTGCAAGGGGAGTGACGTGTGATACAGTGTGATTCAATGAAAGTCAGTACAACACAGTTAGTGTATGTTTACCAAAGAGGTACATGAGATTGTTCTGACAAATCATTCTTGTACTTTCTAATACACTAACAGGGTTTCATCTAGGATAACAAGTTGGGGGGGGGGGGAGATTTGGGAGTGCGTAAGCGCGTCGCAACATGTTTGGCTACGCCCACTTAAAAAAAAAAAAAAAAAAAAGAACATGCATGTTCAACAACCATTACAGTACATACTGTATAGCAGGTCATTTTCGTGGGATAAAAAATCCGAGACAAAAACGTAGGCGTGGTGCAGCAGTGATTTCGTGTGTAAAAATTCCCTTTGCTTCACTGCATTGCATGCGTTCCGGTCAACCATGCCTACGTTTTTGAGAGGTATAGGATATACCACACCTAAGAGGAGGATATGCACCCATATATCCTCCGCTACCGTGGTTACTCCGAGGCGGAGCCGAGGGGTATGTAACCACGGTAGCGGAGGATATATAGGGTGCATATCCTCCGAGTAGGTGTGGCATATCTGACTTATACCACGTGACCGTAGCACTATAAAAGGACCTCCCCCTAGCAACAATTCAATCGCGATGCAGACTGCAAAAAAGAACAAGACTATGCCGGATTTTGCAGCCGTCAAAGAGCTAGTTGAGCAACATGTTGACTCCTACAGATGCTCAAGAGCTTCCTTGGTCCAAGCTTTGACCATTCGACGTCCCCTACTGGAGTTGCAAGCTCTCCTTGGATAAAATGTATCTAAACCGCGCCCATGGACCCATGGAAGCTTAGCCATCTTGTTGGCCAATTGGAGAGCACCTTCCTTGTTTCTGCCGTCGCTTTGAGTCTTAGTACTGTCAAGCATGGCTCTTTTCTCTTTGCTTACTTTCTTGAACAAATAAAAAAACTAAAAAACAACTTGAAAAACTGTGCATGCCTGGGGCTGTATGCTAATATTCTATATATCCTACAGCTGTTGACCAATGAGATCAATTAGTGGTGACATAAGTGTGGTATAATGATAAATATTCGTCAAGGTTTAGCTTGCCCACGGAAACTATACCCAGGACGCTATACGTACGGTACGGTATACTGTACCACTTTATCACCTGTTTCAAGTACTCTTCCTTCTCCCGTTACTTTGTAGCACTCGAATATGTCCACCCCATCCACTGCAGGCACACTGCTCTGCTCCAACTCCTTACAGCGATCCAGTGCCTTCTTGAGCTCTTCCTCCATCACAAGTCTCTCTTGCACAGCAGACTGGGTAATAGATTGCATGGTGGTCATGTACACACACACAGGTATACAGATACAACCATCACAACATCGTGGTAGTGGTACAGTAGTTATAATAAAGGTACAGTAGACTCTCGCTATTCCGACTCTCTGAAGTACGGCCCGAAATGTGGCCAACTCGCTATTCTGTATACTTGCTGCCCCAAACTAGTAATTTTATACATAAAATTATATATATTTGGGTGTGGTTTAGCAGAAAAACTGTGTGTGGGGGGAGTGGTTGGGGTGTACAATGAGAGCTAGGAAGCGGGATGCTCATGAACACTACAATGAAAGTTATAAAAAAGGTAAACCGTTTTGTGAGCAAACACAGCTGTGGGATTACATTGTAATAGAGAGGAAATGATTCATTATCTATTATCCTCGAGACAAAACCGCAAAATTAGTCATTAATATTCGAGGTAGGTTGATTTTAAGCCGCGGCTATTTTCTGAAATGCAAACTACCGCGCTCTTCTGGCCAAGTTGCACTGTCCCAAGGGTGGCCAGATTAACGAGAGTCTACTGTACATGTATTAATTATACAGTATTCATCGAGTGTATACATGTACATGCTAAACTCACATCTGCCTTGCTGTTGGCCAGTTCCAATTCTCTCACCAGCTCAGCCATGACACCCGGGTCCATGATTTGAGACCTCTCGAGCAGCTTCTCCTCCAGCTCCCTCAGCAGGTCATCCTCTAGACATCGAATGGTCTCACTCTTCTCCTCAACCTGACAAGGGAACATCAATAAGTTGCTGCCAGGTGGAGAATACTCGACATACAATAGTGACGTGCATGTACACTCAACTACTGAAAATCTGGCAATGAAATTTAACAGTATTCTCCCACTTTGAGATAAAGGTCAGCTTAAAGTTGGACTGTAGTTTAATTTTTGTAATATATAGTTTTCAAAGTATTGTCCGGGTATAATTGGAACAGATTTTATACGAAGTGTCCGGGAATAAGCATGCAGCTGCATAAGAGCGAGCTAAGTTTAATAGAACAAGGTACGACTGAATAGTTGCACTAGCTATCTCTCAAAGCTATCTAAGTGCAGCACTCTTAAGTATTACTGGCTGGTTATGACTAACTCAACTTTTCAAAGTATTGTCCGGACGAATGTAATATTAAAAGCACAAGAGTGTCCGTTGTATTAGAACAATGAAAATTGGCAGGCAAGAGTGTCAGGGATAATTAGAAGTGTCTGAGGCGATAAATTAGAAGATATACGGTACCTCAGAAACAGACATGCAAGTTCGTTGTCTAAGGACATAATTATTGCAGTGTTTATAACTATGGCTAATACAAGGGTGCTCAGTTAAAGTCGACCATACATACTTGATCCATATTATACATGTACTCTGGGAGCAGTACAATCAGTCAAGAGCTCATAGTAAAAGAGAGAGAGTATCGAACGCATCGCTATCTTGCATCAGATATAAAAGTAACGTGACACCCTGTCTGAAACACGTCATCAATCAGTTACAAAGCAGGAAGTTACGCTACTTTCCAAATACATCTTATGCTACTTTGGATACTCTCTCTCTTATATTATGGGACTCTTGCTATTAGCGGCCTCTCAAGAATTGGCTAAGAATAATTACATGTACACAGCTGTAGGTACACACTTGCCCAACCCACTCACCAGAGAGGACACCTTCGAGGTTAGGTAAATTCTGACCTTTTAACGTCGTCGCATCCTAAATGGAGGTAAATGTAGGCACACCCTAGGCCCTAGTACACTAGAAAATACGTTTTTAAGCGGCTAGAAATCGAGGCAAGTATAGACTGAGTAGAGTTACATGTACCTCCAATTAGATGAGACCCTCTAAATAAAGGACACCAGGTCTTCAACATGATTTTCAACTTCCAAAAGAAGCGACCTCTGGCTTCGTAATTATTAAAATGTACTGCTTTAATTAAAGGTCTTACGGTAATCACATTTCTTACTTGAATACGTCGGGTTCATTACTGACAGGGCAGCATTCTCAGCCTCAAACTAACTGTGCAAAGGAAAAGAACAGAAAACATGATCCACGACCTTAAGCTTACAAGGTAACGTAAACCAAGAGATGAACCAGACAATCATCTATGGCTAATAAATTGACTAACCATCTTTCCAGCCGGAGAATGCTGTAATACTTTAACAATGGAGCCAGGTTTTGCCTCTAGCTCTAGCTCTGTACTGCATGTACTAGTTTATACTAGCTAGCTGTCTCGGCTAGCTGTGCGGTATGTGAAAATCAATGTCTTTGGTGGGTACCGGGTGTGGTGGTAAATGCAAAAAGTGGGTGTATCTCAGTCTTAGATATCTGAGATACACCCACTTTTTTTGCAAGTCATGCAAAAACAACAACACCCAATAATATATTTCAGAGAAATCTAGAGCTAGCTAGCTGCAAGGCACAGATTTATTTGCTGGAATGGCCACTAAAGAGCAGAACCAAGGTATAAAGACTGTCATATTTCATTGCTAAAGCATAAAACCCTCATTGGTGATTGCTAACCTTGTGTGCTTGCTATCTATTTTCAGAGCTCACAATTGACGATCTGAAGACAGAAATGAAACTGACTGATGAGCAGCTCAATACAGCAATACAGGAACCAGATCTACCCGAGTTAGGCATGTTTCGATAACACTGATGACTATCTTGAAAAGCTGGAGCTGTCAATGGAGTAGCCTCGACTCAAGTCCGAAGCGGCCTTGAATCGAGGCTATCAATGGAGCTGCCCTCTATCAACTTCTGAATACAAACAATTCCCCCGAATATCTTAATTTTTCTGGTAACACAGGATAGGAAACGTTGCACTATCCTTTGTAAGTAGGTTGCAGGACACCTGCCATTTTTCAGGAAATGTGCAGATTTTAAGGGCTGCACTGTAGCAGGAAATTTAAATATTTTCCCTGTGAGGGACGCTAACAAAGAGAGGAAGAGAAATGGACTGCCTGAGATTTAATGTGGTTGCATTCTTACCATGATTTTAATTACTTTTTGACAATGGATTTTATTTTCTGCCATAATAAATTATATCACATTACAATAAATGACAATTTGAGAAAAGTAGCAAAGTACTATAATATATAGTATATTATGTTGGAACATTAGGTCGTTAATAACGTGTCAATAGTACATGCAGATGATATAAATAATTCATGCACTGCTGTGAATAGTCAATGAATACATGCAATTTGCTAATGGCAAATCCAATTTAACGCTCTGTCAATTATTGTTCATGAGAAAGATGAGCAGATTAACGTTCCCTTTGGCCCTCCCAAACATCTTCATGATTGCCAGGCCCTCGTATTGCAGCTGAAGGAGGTCCTGTGTGGGGAGAAGAGAGGGCAGTGAAACACTTCAACTGGTATATAAGACAAAGAATGCATGTATTTGTAAGACAAATGAATACATGTACTTACATACACCGTACAAGCATACCAACACTATACCTGACACAAGGCAGTAAACTTCTTGAACACTTTACGTACCTACCATCTACCTGTACACACCCTCACCTGGAGGACCAGCTCCACCTTCTCTATCTGCCTGATGTGATCTCAAACACAACATTTCCGAACCTGAACCTGGACGAGTAAGAAATAATGTTCACATAATTATAGCATAACGTTGCACATAAGATCAAGGCCGTAGCAAGCGGTCAGGCTGGTCAGGTTTTGGCCTAACCACTTTTTGCAGCTGGGTAAGGCAGGTCAGGTTTTGGCCTAACCACTTTTTGCAGCTGGGTAGGTAATGATCGTAAATATTGTAAGTGATAATGCGCATGCTGTTTTGGTGAGGAAAAGTGATGACCTTTTTCTTAGGTAAAAAATTCACCACTGTATGCAAAAGTTCCAATAGTAGAAAAACAGTTGACCTTTAATTGTAAGTTGGCCTGACCACTTTAAAGTTGCTTGCTACGCCCCTGCATGAATATTGGGGCATAAAAATAAGTCAATAGCCTCACACTGGAGGAATTGTTAAGTCTAGATTAGTAGTATAGTCTGAGCTTCAGTCAAACAGTGGACAAAGTACGTACCAGAGCAATTAATGGCACATGTGATGATTATCATGTTGTTTAATAGAAGTATGCTAGTATAATGGCTACTCTCACTCAAGTATACGGAGACTCACAGAGTGGGTGGAGCATATCTCCATGGAGACTGATGTATGGATGATTGGTTTAGTCACGTCAGAGTACGCGTCGATACCCAGCCTTCTGTCCGGGGGGTCCACTGTCGATGCTCGCAAGAACTCTCTGTGGGGGGTACAATGAGTGTATGTATATTCATACCCTCTGCATGGCAACGAAAATATCTAATGTGCAATTTAGATCATACGATACTTTAGTAGAAGGTAGAAACAACCATGGCATCATCACATGACCATCATTCGTACATACACACTTTCAACTATTTAACTACAAATTCAGTTTTGGTTATCACATTTCTTATACTTAAACTTCTTGAAGGCGTCCGAGTGTACGGGTTCATTACTGACAGGGCAGCACTCTCAGCCTCAAACTGTGCAAAGGAACAGGAAAAACACGATAAACTCTTAAACCAACAGATATAACCAGACAATAATCATGGAAAGTTAACGATGCTGATTTGGCGTTTTTCACCAACAAATAATATCTAGTCCAGTACTAATTTAATGTACATAGATGCAGTGCATAATGTAGGCCATAATCTGTACAGGTATACTGTACCACTTTTATCACCTGTTGTTTGTAGCACTCAAATATCTACCCCATCGGCACACTGCTCTGCTCCAACTCCTCACAGCGATCCAGTGCCTTCTTGACCTCTTCCTTCATCACAAGTCTCTCAGACTGGGTAATAGATTGAATGGTGGTCATGTACACACACACAGGTATACAGATACAACCATCACAACATCGTGGTAGTGGTACAGTAGTTATATAATTGCAGGTACATGTATTAATGAAAGCACCGCGGGTGCTGATGCCTCGGTGGAGGTGCAAAGCTACATAACATAAAGCTACACACATTATCATGATGAATATTTTTGCATTTTTGCTGCATGCAAACTCAAATTGCATGGTGGTCGATCATGTACACACACACACACAGGTAATACAACCACCATGTGGTAGTGGTACAGCTGTTTGCTGACTGCATTACCACAAAACAACAAAATACCATACAATGTTGCTATGCAAACAACATGTGGTCCTAGGCAATGATGGCTTCTAGCACTTGTATGTTAAATGGGTACTTTTTGAGGTTTACAAAAATGGCTAATCTGCGAGACCCTTAAAAATTACCCGCTATAATGTGGCATCAATATTATAGTAAATGCTCTCACGATCTACTCTTGGTGGTATATATGGAAACTCACATACAAATTATGGTGAGGATCTGAAATGGAGAATGGGCGGGGACTAGCTTGCATATACCAGCAGATATGATATACATGTAGCTACTAACCGTTCACTGAATGTATGGAAAGCAGTGTGAAGGCTAAAGAAACTGTTAGTACGAAGTACTGCAAAGGACATCAAACAGTGCATGTACATAGTGGGACCATAAGCAGTGCGTGTACATAGTGGGACCATAAGCAGTGCGTGTACATAGTGGGACCATAGGCAGTGCATGTACATAGTGGGACCATAAGCAGTGCATGTACACAGTGGGACCATAGGCAGTGCATGTACATAGTGGGACCATAAGCAGTGCATGTACATAGTGGGACCATAGGCAGTGCATGTACATAGTGGGACCATAGGCAGTGCATGTACATAGTGGGACCATAAGCAGTGCATGTACATAGTGGGACCATAAGCAATGCATGTACATAGTGGGACCATAGGCAGTGCATGTACATAGTGGGACCATAGGCAGTGAATGTATATAGTGGGACCATAGGCAGTGCATGTACATAGTGGGACCATAGGCAGTGCATGTACATAGTGGGACCATAGGCAGTGCATGTATATAGTGGGACCATAGACAGTGCATGTACATAGTGGGACCATAGGCAGTGCGTGTACATAGTGGGACCATAGGCAGTGCACGTACATAGTGGGACCATAGGCAGTGCACGTACATAGTGGGACCATAGGCAGTGCATGTACATAGTGGGGCCATAAGCAGTGCATGTACACAGTGGGACCATAGGCAGTGCATGTACATAGTGGGACCATAGGCAGTGCATGTACATAGTGGGACCATAGGCAGTGCATGTACATAGTGGGACCATAAGCAGTGCATGTACATAGTGGGACCGTAGGCAGTGCATGTACATAGTGGGACCATAGGCAGTGCATGTACATAGTGGGACCATAAGCAGTGCATGTACATAGTGGGACCATAAGCAGTGCATGTACATAGTGGGACCATAAGCAGTGCATGTACATAGTGGGACCATAGGCAGTGCATGTACATAGTGGGACCATAGGCATGCGTGTACATAGTGGGACCATAGGCAGTGCATGTACATAGTGGGACCATAAGCAGTGCATGTACATAGTGGGACCATAGGCATGCGTGTACATAGTGGGACCATAGGCAGTGCATGTACATAGTGGGACCATAGGCAGTGCATGTACATAGTGGGACCATAGGCAGTGCATGTACATAGTGGGACCATAGGCAGTGCATGTACATAGTGGGACCATAGGCAGTGCACGTACATAGTGGGACCATAAGCAGTGCATGTACATAGTGGGACCATAGGCAGTGCATGTACATAGTGGGACCATAGGCAGTGCATGTACATAGTGGGACCATAGGCAGTGCACGTACATAGTGGGACCATAAGCAGTGCATGTACATAGTGGGACCATAGGCAGTGCATGTACATAGTGGGACCATAGGCAGTGCATGTACATAGTGGGACCATAGGCAGTGCACGTACATAGTGGGACCATAAGCAGTGCATGTACATAGTGGGACCATAGGCAGTGCATGTACATAGTGGGACCATAGGCAGTGCATGTACATAGTGGGACCATAGGCAGTGCATGTACATAGTGGGACCTTTACAGGTCAAATTGTTGTAAATATTACAACAAAGGAGCATGCTATCATAGATAGAGTAAAGAGGGATTGGAAACGGAAGTGATTCACGTGATGTTTTACAATGAAGTCTATGTAGTGGCTCTGGGACCATCCGTGTATCTCCTCATAACTCCCGCAAAAGCCCGGGAAACTTATTGTGTCCAAAGCATACATCTCAGAGCTACCCCCATTACTGAATCACATGCCCCCTGATAGTAGGTATCAATTGGAAACAAAGAAAATATAATCTCGATTGTCGTGAAGTAGCTAGAGGTACACAGAGCGCTTTTTCATGCTTGTGTTCCTATAGTACCTTTGATATAGCTAAGGCTTTGTAACTAAATAGTGTCCTGTGTCCCAAATGGCCTCAAGTATTAGAGAAAGTTGATGTTTAGCAGCAGAACTGCTCGTGGACTTCTTACAGAGAGCAAAACAATTCTCATGAATTATTCATGTTTAGCCCTCGTGTTAAAAAAGTAAGCCTCGATTAAAACCGCGGAGATACACGGATGGTACTTCGAGGGTACTTCCGTTTCCAATCCCTCTTCTACTCTATCTATGATGCTATTAACTTGTCAATATATTGATCAATGTTGATATTGGATTGTGTGGTAGATTGTGAGAGCTTTGAAGTACTGGTTTTGCTGAGCTGCTTGACACTTGAAACTGGATTGGCTCTGGAAGCACTGTGACTTTGTACTCTTTTTTTTTTTTTTTACAGGTGATCTTAACTGCTTATGTTCAGCCATTGTCTGTTGGCTACTGCTTCCATCTACACCACCTTTAAAGATGCTAAGTTTAATATTACTTTCTCCAGACACAACTCATCTTTTGTGTGTCCTACTGTGTCCCTTTACCAGTCAAATTGAAGGTATAGACCAGCTACAACTTTTAAAGGCCACACATACTTCCATCGAGGCAAGCAGCAGGGCTGGCTAGTGTGTGTGTGTGACGTGGGTGTGCACAACCATTGTCCCACGCCCATCTTCTAAGCTAGTCTGGCCACGCCCTCCGTGGCCCTCCCCAAAGAAGTCTTCATTGGGGGGCGGCGATCAAATCAAGCTAAGTTGGTGGGTTGGGCTGACCACAAATTCAAATTCAAACTAAAGTGATGACCCTTTTCCCGATTGAACGATTGACCGGTAAAGGGATAAGCAATGCATGTACATAGTGGGACCATAGGCAGTGCATGTACATAGTGGGACCATAGGCAGTGCAAAGGCAGTGCATGTACATAGTGCAGTGGGACCATAAGCAGTGCATGTACATAGTGGGACCATAAGCAGTGCATGTACATAGTGGGACCATAGGCAGTGCATGTACATAGTGGGACCATAAGCAGTGCATGTACATAGTGGGACCATACGCAGTGCATGTACATAGTGGGACCATACGCAGTGCATGTACATAGTGGGACCATAGGCAGTGCATGTACATAGTGGGACCATAAGCAGTGCGTGTACATAGTGGGGCCATAAGCAGTGCATGTACATAGTGGGGCCATAGGCAGTGCATGTACATAGTGGGGCCATAGGCAGTGCATGTACATAGTGGGGCCATAGGCAGTGCATGTACATAGTGGGGCCATAGGCAGTGCATGTACATAGTGGGACCATAAGCAGTGCATGTACATAGTGGGACCATAGGCAGTGCATGTACATAGTGGGGCCATAAGCTCTGTAAACACACTAGAGGTCAATTTGAGTACCTTTTCTATTTTGCTTAAAAAAATGTTTTTTCAGGTGAGTTGAAGGTGTACAATGCAGTAAGGAACTAGACTGAATAGTTTTAAGCACAAAACCTCCAAATTGCACGTTAGACAATCATTCCGCCAAATTTTTCCGGTGGCTGCCCCCTGAACTCCCCCAAATGTTCAACAGCGTACGGCCGTCGTCATTTCCCCCCTTAGCTAAAAACCCTGCTTGAAACCCTGACAATAGTGAGTATTTGTGACATACCGTATAAGTAGAGGTTGTATGGTGAAAATGTTCGTATATTTCGTACTGTAGAGCATCATACACTGTACGAAAAATAAAACTACAAAACTATCAAAACTATTCTACAGAAATAGGCTCAATGTGGCTGTATGAATATTTAAAATACGAAATATTTCCAGTCCTACAGTATTATAAACTCTTTAACCACAACTTTGGTAAACATAATATTATTTCTTACCTAAACTTCTTGAAGGCATGAGTGAGTGTTCGGGTTCATTACTGACAGGGCATCATTCTCAGTCTCAACTCACATCAACCTCCAGCATGGGGTGGGTCGATCACAGTGACATAACACACACAAACTGTGCAAAGGAACAGGAAAACATGATAAACCGGCATTACGGTAACTTAAACCAACAGATGATAAATGGACTAAAATCATGAAAACTCACTAATAATAACGAGTGTTGCAAACTGCGATGTGCTAATGCATGCCTCTCACTTATAGTTTCGATTAGGGGGGGAGGGGCTAAATGAGGTTCTTTATACTGCTAATCACAGGGGCCCCTCTTTCCGTACTCTCCTAAAACCTAATCGCAGTCACGTACGTGACCCCTAACCTCTAGCGTGAGAGATATGAATGGGCACGTACATGTAACATCTGCTTAACCGGTACCTCGCGGATATGACACAACAAATCTACTGCAACCTGTAAGACTAGTCTGATATACATATACCACAGAAACAGTGTGCTTGCGTACATGCTAATTTAAAACTACTCACATCTGCCTTGCTGTTGGCCAGTTCCAATTCTCACTCCAGCTCAGCCATGACACCCGGGTCCATGATTTGAGACCTCTTGAGCAGCTTCTCCTCCATGTCTAGATGACTGCACTTCTTCTTACTACCACTCTAGAAGGTAAAAAGGAAAACAAAATAATGCATTTGGTAAAGATCTACTCTCGTGCAAACAACATTGTAATTAGTATATACATGTGATGATCGTTACTAAATTGTGGGTAAAGGGTCAAAAAAGCAAAATAATTATGATTTTTATAAAAACATTCTTCTCAACTCCTGCCATTCAGGAACCTCGAACCTGGTAGGTATACCATATATCTTCTAATTTATCGGACACTTCTAATTACCCCGGACACTCTTTTGGGAAATTTTTGCTGTTCTAATACAACTTCTAATACAACGGACACTCCAGTGCTTTAATATTACATTCGTTCTAAATATCCGGACAATATCTTGAGTTACATTCATAGACGGCAAGTAAGACTTAGAGTGCTGCAGTTAGATAGCTTGAGTAGCGATAGCTAGTGCATCTATTCAGTCGCACACTGTTCTATTAAACTTAGCTAGCTTGCATGCAGCTGCTTGCTTGTTCTAATTATTCCGGACACTTCGCATGATCTGTTCCAATTATACCCAGACAATTTCCAAAATAATTATTTTTTGCTGTCCGATAAATTAGAAGATATACGGTACTCAACCCTCAATACCGTCCCCCCACACATGTACAAGACTGCCCCATACTCACCAGGGTGTCATACAGGATTTTGAAATAGAGAGGGTAATAAGAAGAGTGACTAGACCTAAAAAAAGGTCAACTGTTATTAGTTAGCAAGAGTTCACAATAGACCTTTATCATGAACTCTTGCTGTTAGTATGTAAAATTGCCAGCTATAGACCCCAACTAGTACCTAAATGTAAATTTTAGGGGAGGGAGGATTGGAGCTAGAGGGGGATATCCCCCTTCCCCCTGTATGACACCCTGCTCACCCTTTAGAAGACTGCCCCCCCCCCCCCATACACACACACTCACCCTCTAGAAGAATGTCCCACCATAGCCTTCGGAGCTGTCTCCCTCCTCTTAGCAATCACTCCATCAATGTGCGTCGTCTTGAGTACCTCATTTCGACTGATCTTGGACGCTAGATGCAGCACACCCGCCACTGTAGCATGTAGCACCACTCTGTGATGTGCCTGAAGGCCTTTCTCCTTCACAGCAAGCTCTTGCAGCTGGTGTAGGAAGACCAGTATATCCGAGAGCCCTTGATAAGAGAATTCCAGTGTCAGGAGAAATACGAGTTGGTAGAAAGCGAGTGTGTTAGCAGGGCTAGTGCAGATAGCTTTGGCCAGTTCCAGGAGATTGGTGAAGAGAGAGTTGACTGTTTTAGAGAGGAACCTTTTCAAAACCACACCCAGTGAGAGCCCTACAGCCTCCAGACTCACCCAATCACTGCACAAGGGGAGGGTATAAATACACGTACATGTAGCTGTAAGCACTGCACATGATTGTATACATACATGTAGTGAAAGCTAAGACAAAATGGACCTGTATAACTGACAAATAAAATCTAGTACGCCCACTGAACATAGCAAGGTGCACACACACGCACGCACGCACGCAAGCACGCACGCACACACACACACGCACGCACACGCACACACACACACACACACACACACACACACACACACGCACGCACGCACGCACGCACGCACGTGTTGAGAGGAATCTTGTCCTTCTTGGCATGGTGATCTACGACACGATGCCAGAGTAGGGCCACATCCAGCTGTGTGCTGGGCTCTCGAATGAGGAGCAATTGGACGAGGGAGGCAAACAGTTGCCCTGGGAACGCAGTCTCCAGCACTGATGCGTGACAAGTGTCAGCCACCGCCCTCAAACACTTGACCAGGGAGGTAGTCAACATGGGGCTGCATAATAAAGGAGAGTATACAATTATGGAAGCATAAACACTTAGTAATGCACGCAGTCTATTGTGCATGGTCACATAATTATAAGCAGATCATCCTCTATAATATTCCCCACTTGGGGTCTATATCATAGCAACTGGCTGGGGTTTAACTACCATAAACCCCAGCCCTAGCCTGGAGCACATTCCTCATAAACTCCCTTGCCTTGAGGGCGCACTGATTTTATACTAGATCTACACAGCCAAAAAGAAGCTAGACACTTGTTGACAAAGGCAGGACAGATGGGTGGGGCTCACTAAACACCAGGAAGGCTGGAGGATGGCCGGGTGGGGCTCACTGCTTGGACATTGACAAGTTAGTGCGTAGAGCTAGAAGCTTAGCACTGGCTAAAAGCTATACGCACAACCTTTTTGCCTCAATAGTTTTTGAGACAGTTAGCTAGTTGTATCCAAGGTAAGGTAGCTTAGGTAACAAGTACTTTTCATTAAAGTGGGTATATAACACTTACTGTCCACTACATTTGAATTTATGGCAAACGTAAACCATCCTTGGCCTCGGAGCTTCACCCTCGTCCTCGGAGGTTTACTGCCATAAATTCTGATGTATGGACAATAAGTATAACATAATATCATAGTCTACTCAAAGGTTACTGCTATAAACAGGATTCACGAAGGCACCAGAATCATAGAACACGTACATGTACAAACAGTGTTTATGACAGGAAACTAAACACATACATGTACACAAATAGCTAAATGAAGCAACAGCTTTATAATTACAATTCTCACCTGTTTTGAGTGTCCTGAGGTGCCAGAGGATGTACAGACAGTCCAGTGGTGGCTCCGCTATCAAGACCCCCTGAGGCCACGGGTACATAAGAGTTGATGAGCCCCAGTATATCTGGCTTATGATAGTCGGGAAGGACTCCTGCAAACTCCCCCACAGTGATAGTGATGGATTGCTGAAAGGTCAGAGAGGACGTGAGGTCGGAGGGGCCTTCTGAAACAGTTTCTATGGAGATACGGAGGTGGCGGACCAGTGTACGGAATATATCCAGTACAGACGGACCTGCATGAGTGGACACAAGCTAAGTAATGTAAATACATGTATGCCGATTTAAAGCGTGGAATTAAACCATACTACCGTATTACTAGAATGTTTTGCGAGCATCAAACATTTGCGAATTTTGCGAGGGTTGATCAATTCGCAACAATAATATCTGCAAAACCTAAATTATTAGTAGTAAATACACACGATCCTTGCCAGAACGCAATAGTTAGATCGCAAAGGGTCACATTTTCTGCTGATTTGGCTCATTCGAAAAGGTTTTTCACCAGAAAAATATTCTAGTAATACGGTACGTATAATTATAAAGATTAAGCCAGTGTCAAAACATACAATGTCATGTACAAACTTTAATAACAGCTATGAAAGCATCTGCGTATAAAGAATAAATGCGTATAGCCTTCTTTAGAAAATGGCCCCAAAATAGTGTTGAAACCATACAAGTACTCTACCATGGAGACTCACCTAGAGAGCTGTCTGCTGCCACGGCAACACACTTAGAGAGTGTGCCGAGGATCCCCTGTTTGGTCTCCCAGGACTCCTTCACCCTGGCATCCAGGTGGTCCACCAGCGACTGGACGGCCTTGTACCGATCCTGTCTCTGTGGGGGTACATGTACAGTGGATAATGTACACTGGGGGGCTGTGGGGGTACGTGTATTATAGTGGATAATGTACACAGGGGGGCTGTGGGGGAGGTACATTTAAGATAATGTACCCTGGGGGACTCGGGCTGTGGGGGGCACATGTAAGTGGATAATGTACACTGGGGGCTGTGGGGGTACATGTAAGTGGATAATGTACACCGGGGGCTGTGGGGGTACATGTAAGTGGATAATGTACACTGGGGGCTGTGGGGGCACACGTAAGTGGATAATGTACACTGGGAGGCTGTGGGGGCACATGTAAGTGGATAATGTACACTGGGAGGCTGTGGGGGCACATGTAAGTGGATAATGTACACTGGGGGCTGTGGGGGCACATGTAAGTGGATAATGTACACTGGGAGGCTGTGGGGGCACATGTAAGTGGATAATGTACACTGGGGGCTGTGGGGGCACATGTAAGTGGATAATGTACACTGGGGGCTGTGGGGGTACATGTAAGTGGATAATGTACACTGGGGGCTGTGGGGGCACATGTAAGTGGATAATGTACACTGGGGGCTGTGGGGGCACATGTAAGTGGATAATGTACACTGGGGGCTGTGGGGGCACATGTAAGTGGATAATGTACACTGGGAGGCTGTGGGGGGTACATGTAAGTGGATAATGTACACTTGGAGGCTGTGGGGGGTACATGTAAGTGGATAATGTACACTGGGAGGCTGTGGGGGCACATGTAAGTGGATAATGTACACTGGGGGCTGTGGGGGTATATGTAAGTGGATAATGTACACTGGGAGGCTGTGGGGGGTACATGTAAGTGGATAATGTACACTGGGAGGCTGTGGGGGTACATGTAAGTGGATAATGTACACTGGGAGGCTGTGGGGGGTACATGTAAGTGGATAATGTACACTGGGGGCTGTGGGGGCACATGTAAGTGGATAATGTACACTGGGAGGCTGTGGGGGGCTACGTATAATTATATCAAGATATAATTTTTGGTTACGAAATACTGAATGTAGGGCATAATAGGTTCTTTCCACAAGCATAATAGGCTGAATTTGGGGCAGTGCTCAAAAGCATAATAGGCATCCAGGTGGTCCACCAGCGACTGGACGGCCTTGTACCGATCCTGTCTCTATGGGGGTACGTGTACAGTGGATAATGTACACTAGAGGGCTGTGGAGGGATAAGATAATGTACACTGGGGGGTACATGTCTACACTGTAAGTAGACACTGGAGGGAACAATTGAAATGCTTGAATAAACAATCTTGTTCAGAAAGTGACGGAGTATGTTGGACCTGAAAGCTATCAATGTTACGTTGTGGACAGTCAAGTCAGAATTTACAGTCGACCGTACACGACCATAAGTATCAAGCATGATCAAGGGCGTATACAGAGAAGAGGGCATGCAACTCACTATGTATCCTACGTACTCATCCGACTTCGTATCAGAGACCGGATATGCTAAAAATAGAATTCAGTATACGGACGTGAACAAGTGGGCGGTGCTGTTTACGGAGTTATAATTATGGGCGTGTACATCAGAGCTGCCTTTGCTAGCTAGCTAGCTAGCTAACATAACATGAACAGTGCAGTATTATTTTAGAGAAGTGTCATGACCAGTCCTAGTCCAGCCAGGTCCAATACAACCCCTTCGAGCAGGAAGTTAAGTGCTGGGCGCATTGTTAAGAAGTACCAGAGACTCAGGAAGACAGGTTTATTGTACCTACATGTAGGTTTCATCTTCTTGGAGTTGCAACTGTTGGATGGTTTGCCTCTTTGCCTTTGACACTGCTAGTACGAGCCATACTGCTGCTGAGAACTAGTTTTACTATGCTGCAATCAAGCTAGCTAGCTAGCACAGATATAAAAAATACTTTGATTTACCTTGTGCGGTCAAAGGTTACGCATGGGCGTTTTTGTGGGAAGTTCTAAAAATAGCTCAATACAAAGTCGGATGATCTGAGAATAGGGCGAGAGTTGCATGCCCTCTTCTCTGTATACGCCCTTGGCATGGTGCACTAATAATAATACACTATGGGGAGAACCGTTTCCAAGTTGGCCACCAGTATATACGTGTACCTGCATGGCTTCCACGACGATGACGTACACACCAGCTGTGAATTCCTTGTCTGATATCCATAGTTTGTTTACGTCAAAGTGTCTACAAGGGAAGCAATGGAGTGTTACACACAGGAAATGAGACAATGGTTGTCATGGTACTAGACCTGCTGAGACAACATTGCACAATAGTCATAGTACTTTACTACCATCAGGAGTTCAATAAGAATCCCAATGCACTCCTGCTGAACATGC
This sequence comes from Halichondria panicea, assembly GCF_963675165.1. Taxonomy (NCBI): domain Eukaryota; kingdom Metazoa; phylum Porifera; class Demospongiae; order Suberitida; family Halichondriidae; genus Halichondria; species Halichondria panicea. Next base: position 2,021,506 of record NC_087383.1, read on the forward strand.
AGTTCGATTTAAGTTAGGGAAACCACCTTGCCTACAAGTACAGTGTTGTAATACCTACGCATGTACGTACACTGTAACATATACATTAGGGAAACCACCTTGCCTACAAATAGCACCTATGCACACGAGGCATTGACTGACTTACTGCAGTATTGGCTTGAGGACACTGTCGATGTGAGAGAGTCCGGCAAAAGTGATGAGCTCAGTGAGACTATCCTGAGAGTACCCTCCCAGACTGTCCCCCTCCTCCACAACAGGCTGGATCTCACCAGACTCTCTGTCAGAGTGGGAGGGGGGTTACTATGGGCACACACTGCATATACTCATACACATTGCCTAAGGCCACCAATGGGTAATGGTGCGTGTACGTCGCTCATTGAAGCTACAGTATGTATGATTGTGTATTAGCCAGTGCTCCAGGAGCAGCAACTTGTAGATACTATTAATGTTATTACATAATTATAGTATACCTTGACTGGGCGACACTGTGACTGTGCATATTGAAGAGGAAGGGCGGCACTATCTTGTTCATGTGATCTAGGTCCCAAATGTTCATCTGGAGGTTGTCTTGCCGACCAATCTTCTTTATCACTCCCCTCAGCCCTTGCAACCCAGCCATCTGCGTCCTGTGTGAGGTGTAGTGGGGAGGGGTGGAGTTGGTGATATAAGCAATGTGATCACAAGTAATGCATGTGGCAGAGCACCCTAAGCGCGGTACAGTTAAAATATGACACCTAACACTTCGAACTGTGGCCACTCAAACTCATTTCATTTCAAACAGTGAATGTGCTCATACTCGTGATATTTGTCGGCGTCGTCGACATTCTTGGTGAGGCTAAGAGAGGCAAAGCGGTGGATGAGGAAGTCGTACTGTCTGTGGTAGGGGGTGTTCCCTTCCTCTCGCTCGGCAAACTTCACAAACTGTGTGTGTGGAGGAAGGGTCGTCAATGTGTTGTATACACAATACACTATTAACAAAATGAAAAGTATATGTACATGCAATCTAATCGTGAAGATACACGTTCACTCTCTGCACTCACCCACCCACACACTCTACTCACACACCCACTCCCACACCCACACACATCACACTCCCCCCTACTCACCGAATTGGTGGCCAGTTCTGTGTTGCTCGTTTCCAGCATATTATGCAGTATATCCAGGTAGCTATCCACAATCAACTGGAGCTTTCGTGAGTCACAGGCTGACAGCAGCTTCTCCGTCACTTGCAGAGCCACTCACATGCCTGGGGGGAGGGAGAGGTGGTATTTTGTACCACGTTTATGAGAAAGCCATTGGATACTATAGTTGTATCATAGATATAACATTTAAAGTTCCCAGCCAAATAAGATACATCATTTTCTGTTCCGGAGGTACGGGGAAGGTCGATAAATTTCCCTAGCTATACATGACATGTCGACATTGTATACTGTACAGGTATGTCTCTGAAATAGTCGTCTAACCCGTTACATCTCCGTTTCTCTCTCTTTGCAGGCTCCGACGCAGGTACTCTCCAATATTGTCCAGATGGTCAGGGGAGGTTTGAGCAAAGAAGAGCAGCTTGTCTATATTAGCAGACACAGGTGTGGGTGTTTGAGGGTCCTCTGGGAAGAGCCCATCAACCAGCCGTTTGTAGCGAGGTTTGGGGCAGCAGAAGCACGTCGCCATAGTTAGATCTAGTTCTGTGTCTTGATTGATTGTAGACCTAGCATTTATTTGTAAAACATAGAGCAGAGGTTTTTATGTAATATGTTGGCAACCCTGCGCTTTCTTCTGGGTTTCTCACCCGTATCGTTTGAGGTACCCCCGAACGAGTCGGGTAAGAACTCAGCTAGTTCGATAAAATCCCCTTTTTCCGATTTTTTAGATAGTTTGTCGGGAATGGGGATGGCATTCTGGCCTACATTGACCGTATATGAGACTTCTGGTCAAAGTAACGGAATAATGCTTGGTATGGTCGGTAATGTAGGGAGGCTCATGCGGGTTTGAGTACGGGGGGCACTAGTGGATACGAGGGGAACATGTGCTAGTGAGGTACTTGACATACCTGCCGTTCCGGTGCTGACAACAGGGCCTGAGGTGGGACTCCGTGGGGTACCCGAGGCGGAAGCAGAGATGGTTGGGATCGAGGATGGGACTGATGGTGAGACTGATGAGGGGCCGGCTGTGGGGCGGTGTTGTTGGACTGCTGCCTGAATCCGCTGGTCCATTGCGGTGGTAACACCGCGCCGAGGGCTGCCTGGACAGAATTGGCAATCATGGTGTTGAGAGTTGTCGGAGTTGTCGTCGGGTTGGTGGAACTGATCGGAGGTGTTCCAGTTGAGGATGTGCTCGAGGAGGTAGTGGTCATCTTCGTATAGAGAATTACAGGATAGATCAGCAAGGGAAATCTTGAGGATAGACCCAGAAGAGAAGTTTTCTAATTCCTTTGTTCTTTCACTGACTGCCTGACCACGTGTTCCTTGCGCATGCCAGTACCGTGTTGGTTGCAATTGGTATCCTTCTGATTAAATTCCATTATATTTCTGAGAGAGCTAGCTGCAAGGCACAGATTTATTTGCTGGAATGGCCACTAAAGAGCAGAACCAAGGTATAAAGACTGTCATGTTTCCTATAAAGGATAAACCCAATGATTGCTAAAGCATAAAACCCTCATTGGTGATTGCTAATCTTGTGTGCTTGCTATCTATTTCAGAGCTCACAATTGACGATCTGAAGACAGAAATGAAACTGACTGATGAGCAGCTCAATACAGCAATAAAGGAACCAGATTTACCCGAGTTAGCAGCATGTTTCGACAATGTTCACAAAGGCTATCTTGAAAAATTGGAGCTCTCACCTGGAGAGCAAACTGACGTGAGGACTAGAGCATATGTAGATGGCACTCTGGCAGGAATGTTGCTGGCTTTGAAATTCTGGATTCTGACCAACAGACAAGACGCCACTTTCCAAGCTCTGCTACTCATCATACTCTCCCTGCTCAAAGAAGACGTTGCTGTTCGAGTGTGCAAGTACTTGTCTGACAAATGTGAGTCTGTTATGTGAGAGTGTGGTCATTGTGGTACCATACGTTGTGGGAGTGATTGCAACCAAATAAGGGACTCTTCAACTTAATTGCTATTGTTACACATACAATTCTGTATTAACTATCACCAGGAATAGTACTCACCTATTGTTTTGTTTCCCCAGACTCCACCACCTCGTGTCCCCCCTCCCGAGAGAGGGTCCTGCTGAACCACAAGCTGTCCTCGTACAGGGACTACCTACAAAGTCGCTACAGAGCACGAGTATCCACATCAGCCACACAATGGCCTCCTGTTCCAACAAACAAAGTCTTCAAACTGGCCATGATTCAGAAGGAGAAAATACAGAGAGGAAGAATCGACGATGAATTTGTTAAACTAACAATTACGGGGAAAATTGATGACATTTTACTTTTAAAGACTCCTGTTAACTTGACTAACATTTTCTCTGAGATTGGGGATAGACGAAACTTTGTGTTGATTGAAGGAGCTCCCGGCTCTGGCAAGAGCACCCTTGCTCTACACATCTGTCAGGAGTGGGCAAAGGGGAAACTGTTCCAAAAGTTCGATATTGCAATCCTCGTGAAACTGAGAGATCCCCTTGTTAGAGAAGCAAAGACAATTGCTGACGTACTTCCCTGCATTGATACGGCCGTGGCTAACAAGACAGAGGCAGTTATAAAATCACTGTATGGCAAAGGTGTACTGTGGGTGCTAGACGGATGGGACGAGCTTCCTTCTGACCTCCCTAGAGACTCAATCATCAACAAACTAATTCGACCAGACATGTCACAAAAAGGAGCCCTACACGAATCAGCTGTGATTGTAACATCTCGACCATCATCTTCGGCTGAGCTCCACCCACTAGTGTCGTCCAGGGTAGAAGTGTTAGGGTTCACTCCACATCAACTAGAACAGTATTTTACCGAGTGTCTGAATGGTGACTCACAAGCTGTGCAGACTCTACTGGAGAGAATTCGAGAGAACCCAGTGGTAGAAGGTAGCTGCTACCTCCCCCTCAATGCTTCCATCATCGTTAATTGCTTCTTGTCTGATAACCACTCACTCCCAACATCCAACCACGGGATATTCATATCAGTTGTCCAGAGCTCTCTCAAGAGATACCTCAAGGAGAAGTTGAGGAAGACCATTCCAGTGGGAAACATCACATCCCCAGACTCACTGCCCTCGGAAATCAGAACACAGACCGTACAAATGTGTCAACTTGCATATCATGGGATTGAAAAAAATAAAGCAACATTTACTGACGGTGATTTGGCCGCTCTTCACATTACGAAGGAGATTTCAAACGTTGGATTATTACAAACTGTTCCCAGCATCATTAGCGATGGTGATCTGGTTTACTACTGCTTTCTCCACCTGTCTATTCAAGAGCTACTAGCAGCAATCCACATCTCTCTCATGCCTCCCAAGCAACAAATTTCTGTATTCCAGAAGCTCTTCGGGAATCCTCGATTCAGTGCAGTCTTCCAGTTTTATGCTGGTATCACCAAACTGAGTACTAGTAGACCAATCCTCAGTTTGCTACCTCGATTCTTGTGTCCAGTTCCAGCCACTGTTTTTGATCTGGTCAGAAAGGTTGTCAAAAATAAGAAAGAGAAAGATTATGGTGAGCCGAAGCCCCTTTTGTTGTCCCTCATCAATTGTTTGTACGAAGCTGAAGACTCGCGACTGTGTGTGTTTGTGGCTAATCTTCTTAATCACAATCTATATCTTGATTACACTACAATGAATCCTATTGACTGCCTCTCTGTTGGATATTTCGTATCAGCTTGTTCCAACACCAGTAATGGATTCATACTTAGCCTCAACAATTGCTCTATTGGTGACCAAGGCTGCAAATTTCTGGCCCGAGGACTCTCCAAGTGTCCCAACTCTAATAATGATATTCCTACAGCAGGGATACACATCGCTGAGATTATCGAGAACATTAGTTCAATATCTGAATTGAATTTGTCTGATAATGCCATTGGTAACAGTGGGCTTAGCACACTCTGTGATGCCTTGTCAACTAACACATCATTAAAGAGCCTGAACCTGACCAATTGCTCACTAACAATATCAGACGACAATGGAGCTGCCCTCTATCAACTTCTGAATACAAACAATTCCCTCGAATATCTTAGTTTGTATGGTAACACAGTGACTAGCTGTCGTCACATTGCTGCTGGACTTGCAGTCAATAAGACTCTGAGAACATTGGACTTGAATTCCTGTGCACTGACTGATCAGAGTATCGAGGAGCTATCAACTGGACTGATCAACAAGATTAAAGCACTGTACATATGGGATAATGACTCAATAACAGAAGATGGAATGAAGACGCTTGCCAGACATCTAACCACCCACTGCTCTGAACTGACAGCATTGTGGATACCCAGACACCTAATATCCTGTATCGAGACAGTATTCAGGGACACTCACAAAGAGAGGAAGAGAAATGGACTACCCGAGATTTATTGTGTTAATTAGATTAATAATTAATTATTAAATTGAGATTGATTGATATTCATACAGTTTTGACGATTGATTTTATTTTCTGCCATAATTATATCACAATGTCATTATAATATCAATGACAATTTGAGAAAAGTACTATTAACCCTTTCCCGGCTTTAATTAAAACAAAATAATACAGAATAAATACATGTTTTTCTTTAAAAATCCATATCTTATGAACCGTACATTGAAATCACTCGTAACTATTTCCTACAGGTAGCCCAGACCCCGGGGGTACCATGACATCATCATCGTTACCTAGCAACTGACCACCCCCAACTAATTAGCGATTGTTTACAAACATTCACAATTATGTACACAAACAATATTATACGAAGGCACAAAGTGACTATAGACACTAAGTAAGTGTTCTCAATGTTCTCACGGTGACATAGTTCGATCAGGATCTGCCGAAACTTCTCTGCGAGGTCGTATCAGCAGACGCCCTTTTCCCGGGAAACGTTCTTCACCTACACACACGTTTATAAGTTCAATGGTGGCTCATGATATCCACTGCTGTACTAACTAGCCTAAGCAAACCTATACTGAAGCTATCCTGAAGCTATCAGAATACAGTAGGTTGTACAAATGCTACTCTAGACTTACCAGATCCAGAAACTTGGTCCAGCTCCTTCAGGCTCCTCAGGCTCTTTATTTTTTAGCTTGAGGTAGCTTCCTACCTAGCTACGATCCCAGTCACTGTCCTCTCACTCTACAAGGCCATAAGCATCGATATTCTCACTGTCTAGCAGCTCTAGAGCCCCACTGAGGTTGTACTACAAAGATCTTGAAGTCATCATCAAACGGTCACTTTTCTTTCGACAGTACTGCACAAAGCGTACCTCGAAGCAAGATGTTGAAAATACCACGTGAAAGAGCAGCTCAATGCGCATGTGCTGGTACCTACAGTGTGCGCATAGCTCCAACACAGCCCGCACAGCAAATTTTTGAAAAATCTCGGTCAGCTGGACAACATATGTAGTCCAAAGCCGGGAAAGGGTTAATAATAGTATAATTACTATAATAGTATGTTAGAACATTACGTCGTTAATAACGTGTCAATAGTACATGCAGATGATATAAATAATTCATGCACTGCTGTGAATAGTCAATGAATACATGCACTTTGCTAATGGCAAATCCAATTTAACGCTCTGTCGATTTTTGTTCATGAGAAAGATGAGCAGATTAACGTTCACTTTGGTCCTCCCAAACATCTTCATGATTGCCAGGTCCTCGTATTGCAGCTGAAGGAGGTCCTGTGTGGGGAGAAGAGAGGGCAGTGAAACACTTCAACTGGTATAAGACAAAGAATGCATGTATTTGTAAGACAAATGAATACATGTACTTACATACACCGTACAAGCATACCAACACTATACCTGACACAAGGCAGTAAACTTCTTGAACACTTTACGTACCTACCATCTACCTGTACACACACCCTCACCTGGAGGACCAGCTCCACCTTCTCTATCTGCCTGATGTGATCTCAAACACAACATTTCCGAACCTGAACCTGGGCGAGTAAGAAATAATGTTCACATAATTATAGCATAACGTTGCACATAAGATCAAAGCTGTAGCAAGCAGTCAGGCTGACCAGATTTTGGCCTAACCACTTTTTGCAGCTGGGTAGGTAATGGTCGTAAATATGTGACAGGGCCTAGGAAAACCCCCCTTAACGCGGCACTAATTAAATTAAGCTATAGGTCAATTTAGTAGAAATGAAAAACATGGGCAAAAAATTTTTTTTTTCACAGGTGCTAACTTCAGCCCTTCCTCTACCTACCTGTAAAAATTTGGCTCTCTACAAAGCTTTAAACAGGTCAAGCCCTGACGTTGAAGAAACTCACCGAACGTTCATTTTTTACAATGAAATTTACTGTCTATGTGAGGGGAAATTCCCTGGGAATTTCCCTATTATTGTTAATTATTTTTAACAAAAAAAAATTACAACTTGTACAGGACTATTTCATCAGCCCAGTACTTACAATCATCAAGAGGAGCCAGGTATATTATAGCTCCACTTCTTAACAAACATAATTTAGCAACAGAAATTCATTAGAAAGAGCAGCTATCTAGCTAGCTAGCTTGGCGTAGATCCACTCTTGTTTCTTTAGATGTATGTATCCCGTGCCACTTGTCTTCATAAACCCTCCATAACAACCTACAGATAAGTAGTAAGTTAAGATAGACACAATATCAATGTCACTTACATTCTAGCCAATAGACTATTGTTTCTCAGGCCTCCGACACTCGCAACAACCTGGGGGAACCATCCATATAAATGTTATAGGACAATTTCACAGGGTTTCCTGGGCTCTCCAAGATGTGATCACTCATCCCATCAGGCCTGCTAATACTAAGCACAATGGCAGTGATACCAATACTAAATTAAAGGAGGAAAGCTTCTTGTAAGGCTAATAATAAGTTGGATCTAGCATATAGACGAATACTAAGTGAAAGGCCACCTATAATAGATCAGACAGGCTTCCTTTAAGCTTTATGAAGAACAGAGACACTTTTTGTAGGCTCCATACAAGTGAGCGATCTATTATAAGACTGATACATGACACAGAAAGTAAGTACAAGCTGATAACAAGACATGAAAGCTTACCATTGGAGCGACGGGAGTCTTTGTCTTTTTATTTCTTCGAAGATCCTTCCTAGATGCTAAGCAATCCAGCTACATAGCTATACTAGCTAGCTAGAGAGTCCTAGAATGCCTAGCCTTCATCTAACTAACTCGTCTTCTCCAGAAAATCTTTTACTAAGCTTTATGAGTATACGGAAGTGCCCGGAAATCAATAATTGAACTTCAATTATTCATGAAGTTTGAGCGTCATTTACTCAAGAGGGCGTTGCAATACTTCGTAGCGTTCCCTCGAACATATCTCCGGATAGAAAATAGCTAGGAGGTCGATCTTGGTATCATTTTGAAGCTCAGAGAACGCTTTATCTGATTCAACAATAAAAATAAACTTGGGTACACCCGCGTTAAGGGGTGTTTTCCTAGGCCCTGTCACATATTGTAAGTGATAATGCACATGCTGTTTTGGTGAGGAAAAGTGATGACCTTTTCTGAGGTAAAAAATTCACCACTGTATGCAATAGTACAAAAACAGTTGACCTTTAATTGTAAGTTGGCCTGACCACTTTAAAGTTGCTTGCTACGCCCCTGCATGAAGATTGGGGCATAAAAATAAGTTAATAGCCTCACACTGGAGGAATTGTTAAAGTCTAGATTAGTAGTAGAGTCTGAGCTTCAGTCAAACAGTGGACAAAGTACGTACCAGAGCAATTAATGGCACATGTGATGATTATCATGTTGTTTAATAGAAGTATGCTAGTATAACGGCTACTCTCACTCAAATATACGGAGACTCACAGAGTGGGTGGAGCATATCTCCATGGACACTGATGTATGGATGATTGACTTGGTCACGTCAGAGTACTTGTCGATACCCAGCCTTCTGTCCGGGGGGTCGACTGTCGATGCTCGCAAGAACTCTCTGTGGGGGGTACAGCGAGTGTATGTATATTCATACCCTCGATCTGCATGGCAACGAAAATAGCTAATGTGCAATTTAGATCATACGATACTTTAGTAGAAGGTAGAAACACATACAAATTCAGTTTTGGTTATCACATTTCTTATACCTAAATCTTGAAGGCGTCCGAGTGTACGGGTTCATTACTGACAGGGCAGCACTCTCAGCCTCAAACTGTGCAAAGGAACAGGAAAAACACGATAAACTCTTAAACCAACAGACAATAATCATGGAAAGTTAATAATTTTCTGCTGATTTGGCGTTTTTTACCAACAAATAATTATCTCTAGTCCAGTACTAATTTAATGTACATAGATGCAGTGCATAATGTAGGCCATAATCTGTACAGGTATACTGTACCACTTTTATCACCTGTTGTTTGTAGCACTCAAATATCTACCCCATCGGCACACTGCTCTGCTCCAACTCCTCACAGCGATCCAGTGCCTTCTTGAGCTCTTCCTCCATCACAAGTCTCTCTTGCACAGCAGACTGGGTAATAGATTGCATGGTGGTCATGTACACACACACAGGTATACAGATACAACCATCACAACATCGTGGTAGTGGTACAGTAGTTATATAATTGCAGGTACATGTATTAATAAAAGCACCGCGGGTGCTGATGCCTCGGTGGAGGTGCAAAGCTACATAACATAAAGCTACACACATTATCATGATGAATATTTTTGCATTTTTGCTGCATGCAAACTCAAATTGCATGGTGGTCGATCATGTACACACACACACACACACACACACAGGTAATACAACCACCATGTGGTAGTGGTACAGCTGTTTGCTCACTGCATTACCACAAAACAACAAAATACCATACAATGTTGCTATGCAAACAACATGTGGTCCTAAGTAATGATGGCTTCTAGCACTTGTATGTTAAATGGGTACTTTTTGAGGGTTACAAAATGGCTAATCTGTGAGACCCTCAAAAATTACCCGCTATAAGGTGGCATCAATATTATAGTAAATGCTCTCACGATCTACTCTTGGTGGTATATATGAAAACTCACATACAAATTATGGTGAGGATCTGAAATGGAGAATGGGCGGGGACTAGCTTGCATATACCAGCAGATATGATATACATGTAGCTACTAACCGTCCACTGAATGTATGGAAAGCAGTGTGAAGGCTGAAGAAACTGTTAGTACGAAGTACTGCAAAGGACATCAAACAGTGCATGTACATAGTGGGACCATATAGGCAGTGCATGTACATACTGGGACCATAGGCAGTGCATGTACATAGTGGAGCCATAGGCAGTGCATGTACATAGTGGGACCATAGGCAGTGCATGTACATAGTGGGACCATAAGCAGTGCATGTACATAGTGGGGCCATAAGCAGTGCGTGTACATAGTGGGACCATAAGCAGTGCATGTACATAGTGGGACCATAAGCAGTGCGTGTACATAGTGGGACCATAGGCAGTGCATGTACATAGTGGGGCCATAAGCAGTGCGTGTACATAGTGGGACCATAAGCAGTGCATGTACATAGTGGGACCATAAGCAGTGCATGTACATAGTGGGGCCATAAGCAGTGCATGTACATAGTGGGACCATAGGCAGTGCATGTACATAGTGGGACCATAAGCAGTGCATGTACATAGTGGGACCATAAGCAGTGCATGTACATAGTGGGACCATAAGCAGTGCATGTACATAGTGGGGCCATCTCAGGTGCATTAAGGACTGGGACCAACATAAAAAAGACATTTATAAGAGGCATTTATAAGAGGCACTTCAACCTGCTGATGTTTACTGTGTATATTGATCTGTGTAAAACTTTTATGATGAAATGAAACACTGGCTTCCATTCTCTAGGAAAATATTAAATGAAGCCCCGCCCACTAATTGATCAGTGGGGGTGGTCCGTTTTGTCGAAGCACTATTTCACTTTTCTATTGAAAAATCGGCGTTTAAACACTAAGTCTACTAGCTATTGCTGCTGCTCATTATACTTAGTTCTATCTAAGCTAACAACTCACTCTAGCGCTTAGCCCTCCTGGTCTTTGCAAAGGAGAAATAACAGAAAATTGTTTGATGTAGCAGTCTCATCTTGGATAGTAGGCTTCCCAGGGACATGGTCAACAATTTTTTGACAAAGTACAAGGATAAATCAGCTAAGGAAGGCTTATGGAAGTCATCTATTGCCTCGCAAGCTTTACTAGAGGGTGTTTTAAACGCCGACTAAGTCACTTCTCTAAACTAGCTGAATTACTGCAAAATGAAAAGGGAGTGGTACGTTGAAGTAATGAACGCGTGGGCGGAACCATGGCGACCGCATGGGCGGGGCTTATAATTTGCAAATTCAGCAATAATTGAAGGTCCCAGTCCTTAATGCACCTGAGATAAGCAGTGCGTGTACATAGTGGGACCATAGGCAGTGCATGTACATAGTGGGACCATAAGCAGTGCATGTACATAGTGGGACCATAAGCAGTGCATGTACATAGTGGGGCCATAAGCAGTGCATGTACATAGTGGGACCATAGGCAGTGCATGTACATAGTGGGACCATAAGCAGTGCGTGTACATAGTGGGACCATAGGCAGTGCGTGTACATAGTGGGACCATAGGCAGTGCGTGTACATAGTGGGACCATAGGTAGTGCGTGTACATAGTGGGACCATAGGCAGTGCGTGTACATAGTGGGGCCATAAGCAAGGCAGTGCGTGTACATAGTGGGGCCATAAGCAGTGCATGTACATAGTGGGACCATACGCAGTGCGTGTACATAGTGGGACCATAGGCAGTGCATGTACATAGTGGGACCATATAGGCAGTGCGTGTACATAGTGGGACCATAGGCAGTGCATGTACATAGTGGGACCATAAGCAGTGCATGTACATAGTGGAACCATAGGCAGTGCATGTACATAGTGGGACCATAGGCAGTGCATGTACATAGTGGGACCATAAGCAGTGCATGTACATAGTGGGACCATACGCAGTGCATGTACATAGTGGGACCATAGGCAGTGCATGTACATAGTGGGACCATAAGCTCTGTACACACACTAGATGTCAATTTGAGTACCTTTTCTACTTTGCTCAAGACAATCATTCCGCCAAATTTGTCCGGTGGCTGCCTCCTGAACCCCCCCAACTGTTCAACAGCGTACGGCAGTCGTCATTTCCCCCCTTAGCTTAAAAATCCTGCTTGAAACCCTGACAATAGTGAATATTTGTGACATACCGTATAAGTAGAGGTTGTATGGTGAAAATGTTCGTATATTTCGTACTGTAGAGCATCATACACTGTACGAAAAATAAAACTACAAAACTATTCTACAGTAATAGGCTCAATGTGGCTGTATGAATATTTAAAATACGAAATATTTCCAGTCCTACAGTATTATAAACTCTTTAACTCTTTTTTGTCTCTGTGGGGGTACGTGTACAGTGGATAATGTACACTACAGGGCTGTAGGGGTACGTGTTAGATACTGTACCCTGGGGGGCTGTGGGGGGATAAGATAATGTACACTGGGGGGTACATGTCTACACTGTAAGTAGACACTGGAGGGAACAATTGAAATGCTTGAATAAACAATCTTGTTCAGAAAGTGACGGAGTATGTTGGACCTGAAAGCTATCAATGTTACGTTATGGACAGTCAAGTCAGAATTTACAGTTGACCGTACACGACCATAAGTATCAAGCATGATCAAGGGCGTATACAGAGAAGAGGGCATGCAACTCACTATGTACCCTACGTACTCATCCGACTTTGTATCAGAGACCGGATATGCTAAAAATAGAATTCAGTATACGGATGTGAACAAGTGGGCGGTGCTGTTTACGGAGTTATAATTATGGGCGTGTACATCAGAGCTGCCTTTGCTAGCTAGCTAGCTAGCTAACATAACATGAACAGTGCAGTATTATTTTAGAGAAGTGTCATGACCAGTCCTAGTCCAGCCAGGTCCAATACAACCCCTTCGAGCAGGAAGTTAAGTGCTGGGCGCATTGTTAAGAAGTACCAGAGACTCAGGAAGACAGGTTTATTGTACCTAGGTTTCATCTTCTTGGACTTGCAACTGTTGGATGGTTTGCCTCTTTGCCTTTGACACTGCTAGTACGAGCCATACTGCTGCTGAGAACTAGTTTTACTATGCTGCAATCAAGCTAGCTAGCTAGCACAGATATAAAAAATACTTTGATTTACCTTGTGCGGTCAAAGGTTACGCGTGGGCGTTTTTGTGGGCAGTTCTAAAAATAGCTCACTACAAAGTCGGATGATCTGAGAATAGGGCGAGAGTTGCATGCCCTCTTCTCTGTATACGCCCTTGGCATGATGCACTAATAATAATACACTATGGTGAGAACCGTTTCCAAGTTGGCCACCAGTATATACGTGTACCTGCATGGCTTCCACGACGATGATGTACACACCAGCTGTGAATTCCTTGTCTGATATCCATAGTTTGTTTAGGTCAAAGTGTCTATAAGGGGAGCAATGGAGTGCTACTACCGTATAGCGGGTATATTTCGAGGGTATAAATTTTCGCGAATGGACCATTACAAAGGATTTCGCGGATTTTATTTTCGTGGTCTGAGTTCCAGCCTTTTGGCGCATGCGCACATCAACATGCAGCTGTTACCACCACACCGTTAGCCTCGAATCCAGGCCTAGCCTATAACGGTGAGGCACCTCTTATTGTCGATAGGTGTGGTCAATAATACTGAACACGCCTACTATTCAATAAAGATATAAATTTTCGTGGGTAAAAATTTTCGCGGTAGAGGCTCAATCCGCGAAAACCGCGAACATTTATACCCTCGAAATATACCCGCTATACGGTATATACACAGGATATGAGACAATGGTTGTCATGGTACTAGACCTGCTGAGACAACATTGCACAATAGGTCATAGCACTTTACTAACATCAGGAGTTAATTAAGAATCCTAATGAACTCTAGCCTCGATCCCAGGCCGCACTTCCCACTAGGGAAGTAGGCCTGGTATCGACTGCTTGCGCATGCCCTAATATCCCCCCGATATCTGGGGGCTTTGGATAACATCGTTTATGCTCAGTAAAACTATGACATCACAACGAAAGGAAGTGGATTGAAAGAAGTAGATAGAAAGTTCGATTGAAGGTTTCTAGCCCATCGGATAGCATTCTCTGATAGCTACCCTTAGCCTGCTATGTTAACAAAAGACTCACAGCCTGCAACAGTGTGGATGACGATCGTCTGAAAGGAGTGACGGCTGATAAAAGCCTATATGGACAGGCCACGCCCATTTAACACTAACTTGGTGAAAGTCTACTATACTACTGCTACTGATTCTATCAGAAGAAAATAGCAGTACAACAAACCTACACAGCTCTGTCTCTAGCTAGCTAGCTATATAGCTCTGTGTATGACTTTTAGGATATTTTCTCTGATGTATCCAGTATTATAGGAATATTTATTTGGCGCATGCGCAAGCAGTCGATAGCAGGCCTTCTTTCAAAGGCCGGTGAAGGAGGCTAAATGAATTCCTGCTGAATGCAGTTCCATTTAAGTTACACCTATTAGGGAAACCACCTTGCCTACAAGTACAGTGTTGTAACACCTACGTACGTACACTGTATACATGCACATTAGGGAAACCACCTTGCCTACAAGTAGCACCTACGCACACGAGGCATTGAATGACTTACTGCAGTATTGGCTTGAGGACACTGTCGATGTGAGAGAGTCCGGCAAAAGTTATGAGCTCAGTGAGACTATCCTGAGAGTACCCTCCCAGACTGTCCCCCTCCTCCACAACAGGCTGGATCTCTCTGTCAGAGTGGGAGGGGGGTTACTATGGGCACACACTGCATATAATTATCTAAGGCCATCAATAGGTAAGTTTGATACAGACTGAGGCTATCAATGTTTCTGGTACATGTATGTAGCTCATTGAAGTATGTGTATTAGCCAGTGCTTCAGGAGTAGAACTGAAGCAAATTGTAGTGACTATCCTAGACAGTATACCTTGACTGGGCGACACTGTGACTGTGCATATTGAAGAGGAAGGGCGGCACTATCTTGTTCATGTGATCAAGGTCCCAAATGTTCATCTGGAGGTTGTCTTGCCGACCAATCTTCTTTATCACTCCCCTCAGCCCTTGCAACCCAGCCATCCGCGTCCTGTGTGAGGTGTAGTGGGGAGGGGTGGAGTTGGTGATGAAAGCAATGTGATCACAAGTTATGCATGTGGCAGAGCACCCTAAGGGCGGTACAGTTAAAATATGACACCTAACACTTCGACCTGTGGCCACTCAAACTCATTTCAAAACAGTAAATGTACACATACTCGTGATATTTATCGGCGTCGTCGACATTCTTGGTGAGGCTAAGAGAGGCAAAGCGGTGGATGAGGACGTCGTACTGTCTGTGGTAGGGGGTGTTCCCTTCCTCTCGCTCGGCAAACTTCACAAACTGTGTGTGTGCGGAGGAAGGGTCAATGTGTTGTATAAACAAGTTCACTTCACACACTCACTCCTGGCCAATGGCATACCCCCTCCACACCCACTACACACACCCACACATATACATGCATGTTCACTTTTCACACTCACTACTCAAACCCACACACGTTCACTCTCGGCACTATCACAGACACACTCTACTCACACAAGAGTGTTGGTATGGACAGTTTGGGAGGCGTGGGCATGTGCCAAAGTTCCAATTGCGGCTGCCGAGTTGACAGCCGCAATAGGTCGTTTGTGGTAGTTAGTAGGTGCTTTGGGAGGTTCGTAGTCATCGCATTCCGTCGTTGCGTGGTCTAGGCTAAAGCATAACGAACAAAGCTCTTTGGTTTTTGCATTTACAAAAGCCATAGCATAAAATGTTTGATAGATCTCGCCCCACTTCATGGCTGGGTTAGCTGCAGCTGATTTTCTAAAGTTTCTATCATACTGTATCCACATACTGTATCCACCCGTCTCCAGCGTATTTCCGGGCCGTGTGGACGATTAGTGAGGAATACGCTAAAAGGTCATGCACGCGTGTGGGGTCACGTTGCGTGACAAATGAGACGTATGCGTTAAAGCATTCAACCCACTGTAATATGTTGGCAACCCTGCGCTTTCTTCTGGGTTTCTCACCCGTATCGTTTGAGGTACCCCCGAACGAGTCGGGTAAGAACTCAGCTAGTTCGATAAATTCCCCTTTTTCCGATTTTTTAGATAGTTTGTCGGGAATGGGGATGGCATTCTGGCCTACATTGACCGTATATGAGACTTCTGGTCAAAGTAACGGGGCTTGGTATCGTCAGTAATGTGGGGAGGCTCATGGGGGTTTGAGTATGGGGGGCACTAGTGGATACGAGGGGAACATGTGCTAGTGAGGTACTTGACATACCTGCCGTTCCGGTGCTGACAACAGGGCCTGAGGTGGGACTCCGTGGGGTACCCGAGCCGGAAGCAGAGATGGTTGGGATCAAGGGTGGGACTGATGGTGAGACTGATGAGGGGCCGGTGTTGTTGGACTGCTGCCTGAATCCGCTGGTCCATTGCGGTGATGATCGTTGGTAACACTGCGCCAAGGGCTGCCTGGACAGAATTGGCAATCATGGTGTTGAGAGTTGTCGGAGTTGTCCTTGGGTTGGTGGAACTGATCGGCGGTGTTCCAGTTGAGGATGTGCTCGAGGAGGTAGTGGTCATCTTCGTATAGAGAATTACAGGATAGATCAGCAAGAGAAATCTTGAGAATTATAGGATAGACCCAGAAGAGAAGTTTTCTAATTCCTTTGTTCTTTCACTGACTGCCTGACCACGTGTTCCTTGCGCATGCCAGTACCGTGTTGGTTGCAATTGGTATTCTGAGAGAGCACCCAATATAATTATTTCAGAGAGAGCTAGCTGCAAGGCACAGATTTATTTGCTGGAATGGCCACTAAAGAGCAGAACCAAGGTATAAAGACTGTCATGTTTCCTATAAAGGATAAACCCAATGATTGCTAAAGCATAAAACCCTCATTGGTGATTGCTAACCTTGTGTGCTTGCTATCTATTTCAGAGCTCACAATTGACGATCTGAAGACAGAAATGAAACTGACTGATGAGCAGCTCAATACAGCAATAAAGGAACCAGATCTACCCGAGTTAGCAGCATGTTTCGACAATGTTCACAAAGGCTATCTTGAAAAATTGGAGCTCTCACCTGGAGAGCAAACTGACGTGAGGACTAGAGCATATGTAGATGGCACTCTGGCAGGAATGTTGCTGGCTTTGAAATTCTGGATTCTGACCAACGGACAAGACGCCACTTTCCAAGCTCTGCTACTCATCATACTCTCCCTGCTTAAAGAAGACGTTGCTGTTCGAGTGTGCAAGTACTTGTCTGACAAATGTGAGTCTGTCATGTGAGAGTGTGGTCATTGTGATACCATACGTTGTGGGAGTGATTGCAACCAAATAAGGGACTCTTCAACTTAATTGCTATTGTTACACATACAATTCTCTATTAACTATCACCAGGAATGGTACTCACCTATTGTTTTGTTTCCCCAGACTCCACCTCGTGTCCCCCCTCCCGAGAGAGGGTCCTGCTGAACCACAAGCTGTCCTCGTACAGGGACTACCTACAAAGTCGCTACAGAACACAAGTATCCACTTCAGCTACACAATGGCCTCCTGTCCCAACAAAGAAATGTTTCAAACTAGCCATGATTCAGAAGGAGGAAATACAGAGAGGAAGAATCGACGATGAATTTGTTAGGCTATCAATCACAGGAAAAATTGACGATATTTTACTTCAAAAAACTCCAGTTAACTTGACTAACATTTTCTCTGAGATTGGAAATAGACGAAACTTTGTGTTGATTGAAGGAGCTCCCGGCTCTGGCAAGAGCACCCTTGCTCTACACATCTGTCAGGAGTGGGCAGAGGGAAAACTGTTCCAAGAATTCGATATTGCAATCCTCGTGAAACTGAGAGATCCCCTCGTTAGAGAAGCCATTACAATTTCTGACTTACTTCCCTGCACACACAAAGCGATGGCTAATGAAACAGAAACTGCAATTATGTCACTGTACGGCAAAGGTGTACTGTGGGTGCTGGACGGATGGGACGAACTTCCTTCTGACCTCCCTAGAGACTCAATCATCAACAAACTAATTCGACCAGACATGTCACGAGAAAGTCCACTACACGAATCAGCTGTAATTGTAACATCTCGCCCGTCGTCTTCAGCTAAGCTCCACCCACGTGTATCGTCCAGGGTGGAGGTGTTGGGGTTCACTCCACATGAACTAGAACAGTATTTCAAGGAGTGTCTGAAAGGTGACTCACAAGCTGTGCAGACTCTACTGGAGAGAATTCGAGAGAACCCAGTGGTAGAAGGTAGTTGCTACCTCCCCCTCAATGCTTCCATTGTCGTTAATTGCTTTCTTTCTGATAACCACTCACTCCCCACATCCAACCACGGGATATTCATATCAGTTATCCAAAGCTCTCTCAAGAGATACCTCCAGGATAGGTTGGGGAAGACCACTCCAGTGGGAGACATCACATCCCCAGACTCACTGCCCTCGGAAATCAGAACACAGACCGTACAAATGTGTCAACTTGCATATCATGGGATTGAAGCCAACAAGGCGACATTTACTGACGGTGATTTGGCCGCTCTTCGCATTACGAAGGAGATTTCAAACGTTGGATTATTACAAACTGTTCCCAGTATCATTAGCGATGGTCATTTGGTTTACTACTGCTTTCTCCACCTGTCTATTCAAGAGCTACTAGCAGCAATCCACATCTCTCTCATGTCTCCCAAGCAACAAATTTCTGTATTCCAGAAGCTCTTCGGGAATCCTCGATTCAGTGCAGTCTTCCAGTTTTATGCTGGTATTACCAAACTGAGTACTAGTAGACCAATCCTCAGCTTGCTACCTCGATTCTTGTGTCCAGTTCCAGCTACTGTTTTTGATCTGGTCAGAAAGGTTGTCAAAAGTGAGAAAGAGAAGAAGTACGGTGAGCCGAAGCCCCTTTTGTTGTCCCTCATCAATTGTTTGTACGAAGCTGAAGACTCGTCACTGTGTGTGTTTGTGGCTAATCTTCTTAATCACAATCTGCATCTTGATAACACTACAATGAATCCTATTGACTGCCTCTCTGTTGGATATTTCGCATCAGCTTGTTCCAACACCAGTAATGGATTCACACTTAGCCTCATAAGTTGCTCTATTGGTGACCAAGGCTGCAAATTTCTGGCCCGAGGGCTTTCCAAGTGTTCACAGAGTGAGATTAGTCTTAATCTTTCTAATAATGATTTTCAAGAAGAAGGGATACACCACATCGCTGAGATTATCGAGAACACTAGTTCAATATCTAAATTGGTTTTGTCTTTTAATGCCATTGGCAACAGTGGACTTAGCACACTCTGTGAGGCCTTGTCAACTAACACATCATTAAAGAGTCTCGATTTCTCTGAATGCTCACTATCTCTCAACGATCACGGAGCAATCCCTCGACTACTGAGCACAAACACTACTCTTGAAGACCTCACATTGTCACGCAATGTTATTGGTAACACTGAGCTGAAGAATATCTGTGAGGCCTTGTCAACTATCACATCATTAAAGAGCCTGAACCTGACCAATTGCTCACTAACAATATCAGACGACAATGGAGCTGCCCTCTATCAACTTCTGAATACAAACAATTCCCTCGAACATCTTAATTTGTCTAATAACACAGTGACTAGCTGTCGTCACATTGCTGCTGAACTTGCAGTCAATAAAACTCTGAGAACATTGTACTTGGATTTCTGTCAACTGACTGATCAGAGTATCGAGGAGCTATCAACTGGACTGATCAACAAGATTGAAAGATTGGACATTGATGGTAATGACTCAATAACAGAAGATGGAATGAAGACGCTTGCCAGACATCTAACCACCCACTGCTCTGAACTGACACGATTGTGGATACCCAGACACCTAAGATCCTGTATCGAGACAGTATTCAGGGACGCTAACAAAGAGAGGAAGAGAAATGGACTACCTGAGATTGTTTAATATTATAATTACTTTTTGACAATCGATTTTATTTTCTGCCATAATTATATCATGTCATTATAATATCAATGACAATTTGAGAAAAGTACTATTAATAAGTATAATTACTATAATAGTATGTTAGAACATTACGTCGTTAATAACGTGTCAATAGTACATGCAGATGATATAAATAATTCATGCACTGCTGTGAATAGTCAATGAATACATGCAATTTGCTAATGGCAAATCCAATTTAACGCTCTGACGATTATTGTTCATGAGGAAGATGAGCAGATTAACGTTCACTTTGGCCCTCCCAAACATCTTCATGATTGCCAGGCCCTCATATTGCAGCCGAAAGAGGTCCTGTGTGAGGAGAAGAGAGGGCAGTGAAACACTTCAACTAGTATAAGACAAAGAATGCATGTATTTGTAAGACAAATGAATACATGTACTTACATACACCGTACAAGCATACCAACACTATACCTGACACAAGGCAGTAAACTTTAAACTTCTTGAACACTTTACGTACCTACCATCTACCTGTACACATACCCTCACCTGGAGGACCAGCTCCACCTTCTCTATCTGCCTGACGTGATCTCAAACACAACATGTCCGAACCTGAACCTGGGCGAGTAAGAAGTAATGTTCACATAATTATAGCATAACGTTGCACATAAGATCAAGGTCGTAGCAAGCGGTCAGGCTGGTCAGGTTTTGGCCTAACCACTTTTTGCAGCTGGGTAGGTAATGGTCGTAAATATTGTAAGTGATAATGCGCATGCTGTTTTGGTGAGGAAAAGTGATGACCTTTTTCTTACGTAAAAAATTCACCACTGTATGCCAATAGTAGAAAAGCAGCTGACCTTTAATTGCAAGTTGGCCTGACCACTTTAAAGTTGCTTGCTACGCCCCTGCATTAAGATTGGGGCATAAAAATAAGTTAATAGCCTCACACTGGAGGAATTGTTAAAGTCTAGATTAGTAGTAGAGTCTGAGCTTCAGTCAAACAGTGGACAAAGTACGTACCAGAGCAATTAATGGCACATGTGATGATGATCATGTTGTTTAATAGAAGTATACTAGTATAACGGCTACTCTCACTCAAGTATACGGAGACTCACAGAGTGGGTGGAGCATATCTCCATGGACACTGATGTATGGATGATTGGCTTGGTCACGTCAGAGTACCCGTCGATACCCAGCCTTCTGTCCAGGGGGTCCACTGTCGATGCTCGCAAGAACTCTCTGTGGGGGGTACAATGAGCAGGGTGTCATACAGGGGGGGGAAAGGGGGGATATCCCCCCCTAGCTCCAATTTCCCCCCCCTTTCAATTATGACTGAGTGTCCATAGCTGGGTATTGAAATAACGGTTGACCTTTTTTTAGCAACATTTTCTGGTTACTTTTCTCATTTCCCCCCTCTACTTCAAAATCCTGTATGACACCCTGATGAGTGTATGTATATTCATACCCTCTGCATGGCAACGAAAATAGCTAATTTGCAATTTAGATCATACGTAGGTACGATACTTTAGTAGAAGGTAGAAACACCCATGGCATCATCACATGACCATCATTCTTACATACACACTTTCAACTATTTAACTACAAATTCAGTTCTGGTAATCACATTTATTCCTTGATTTCTTGAAGGCTTCCTGAATGCACGGGTTCATTACTGACAGGGCCACATTCTCAGCCTCAAACAGCGCGAAGGTATACAGAAAAACATGATCAACTCTAAACCAACAGATAACCGGACAATTCATGGAAAGTTACGAAAGGGTCAAATTTTCTGCTGATTTGGCATTTTTTTACCAAAAATTAATGATTATGGTTAAATTGAAAAACAGTCTAGTCCAGTAATGTACATAGATGCAGTGCATAATGTATGCCATAATCTGTACAGGTATACTGTACCACTTTTATCACCTGTTGTTTGTAGCACTCGAGTATACCCCATCGGCACACTGCTCTGCTCCAACTCCTCACAGCGATCCAGTGCCTTCTTGAGCTCTTCCTCCATCACAAGTCTCTCTTGCACAGCAGACTGGGTAATAGATTGCATGGTGGTCATGTACACACACAGGTATACAGATACAACCATCACAACATCGTAGTGGTTAGCCTCGATTCCAGGCCGCGAAGAGAAAGGCGGCCTGGAATACCTTGTATGCACATGTGCGTACATTACCCCAAAAAGGGGGTAATCCGTGCATTTGTGGATACTGTCAGTAAAATAAACCGTATACTATTTGTATTTTGAAGTTACGGTCCGTTACATAAAAGTATTGTGCAAATAAAAAATTATGACTGAGTTCTTACGCCTTTTATTGTATCAAGCCAAGTCTCTACTTAACGACACTGTAAGGGCATATCTCATGGACACTGATGCAGATGATTGGTTTGATCACGTCAGAGTACGCATCGATACCCAGCTATCTGTCCGGGGGGTCCACAGTCGATGCTTGCAGGAAGAACCCTCTGTGGGGGGTACAATGAGAGTCATAATTATTATTATGATTCAGTTCCGGGAATAAATGTCATAGAAAGTCACTAATTGACTCACTTTTTTTCCAGCCGAGGCAAATGGAGCACAGCTATAATAGGTTACGTCTCTGTGGGGCATGTAAAAATTGATTGACTTATATTGTGTATCAGGTTTTAAGCAACTAATAAGGATTATCACTTATTGAGCGCACAGTCCATTCTACCCCCCGCCCACACACACCTGGTCAGTAGACAGCTGATTGCCCATCCACAACATCGAAGGATTTTATCGCAGCCATGTACTTCATTGTATAGCTGCAAGGGGAGTGACGTGTGATACAGTGTGATTCAATGAAAGTCAGTACAACACAGTTAGTGTATGTTTACCAAAGAGGTACATGAGATTGTTCTGACAAATCATTCTTGTACTCTCTAATACACTAACAGGGTTTCATCTAGGATAACAAGTTGGGGGGGGGGGAGATTTGGGAGTGCGTAAGCACGTCGCAACATGTTTGGCTACGCCCACTTTTGTTTTAAAAAAAAGTTGATTACAACATGCTTAACCTAACGCATCACAGTAGAGATATCTACCTTTAGTTAACTAATGTGGTGACATGTAGTACTAATGTGATGATGTCATTATTCTACAACATGGGGTGGGGAAGAACCACCCCCCCCCCCCAATAGATGAAACCCTGACTAACTGATACAGTACCAGAAATGCAACTTTTATATGGGGAAAAAAAAAGGACAATAGTCTCTAGACACAATCGGCATCATGTATTGTGTATTTTGCCTAAGCCTTAATCAGTACATACTGTATAGCAGGTCATTTTCGTGGGATAAAAAATCCGAGACAAAAACGTAGGCGTGGTGCAGCAGTGATTTCGTGTGTAAAAATTCCCTTTGCTTCACTGCATTGCACGCGTTCCGGTCAACCATGCCTACGTTTTCGTGAGTGATAAATATTCGTCAAGGTTTAGCTTGCCTATACCCAGGACGCTATACGTACGGTACGGTATACTGTACCACTTTATCACCTGTTTCAAGTACTCTTCCTTCTCCCGTTACTTTGTAGCACTCGAATATGTCCACCCCGTCCACTGCAGGCACACTGCTCTGCTCCAACTCCTTACAGTGATCCAGTGCCTTCTTGAGCTCTTCCTCCATCACAAGTCTCTCTTGAACAGCAGACTGGGTAATAGATTGCATGGTGGTCATGTACACACACACAGGTATACAGATACAACCATCATAGCATCGTGGTAGTGGTACAGTAGTTATAATAAAGGTACAGTAGACTCTCGCTATTCCGACTCTCTGAAGTACGGCCTGAAATGTGGCCAACTCGCTATTCTGTATACTTGCTGCCCCAAACTAGTAATTTTATACGTATACATTTTGGGTGTGGTTTAGCAGAAAAACTGTGTGTGGAGGGAGTGGTTGGGGTGTACAATGAGAGGTAGGAAGCGGGATGCTCATGAACACTACAATGAAAGTTATAAAAAAGGTAAACCGTTTTGTGAGCAAACACAGCTGTGGGATTACATTGTAATAGAGAGGAAATGATTCATTATCTTTATTTATTATCCTCGAGACAAAACCGCAAAATTAGTCATTAATATTCGAGGTAGGTTGATTATAAGCCGCGGCTATTTTCTGAAATGCAAACTACCGCGCTATTCCGGCCAAGTTGCACTGTCCCAAGGGTGGCCGGATTAACGAGAGTCTACTGTACATGTATTAATTATACAGTATTCACCGAGTGTATACATGTACATGCTAAACTCACATCTGCCTT
This sequence comes from Halichondria panicea, assembly GCF_963675165.1. Taxonomy (NCBI): domain Eukaryota; kingdom Metazoa; phylum Porifera; class Demospongiae; order Suberitida; family Halichondriidae; genus Halichondria; species Halichondria panicea. The sequence continues at coordinate 2,045,916 of NC_087383.1, forward strand.
GCTGTTGGCCAGTTCCAATTCTCTCACCAGCTCAGCCATGACACCTGGGTCCATGATTTGAGACCTCTCGAGCAGCTTCTCCTCCAGCTCCCTCAGCAGGTCATCCTCTAGACATCGAATGGTCTCACTCTTCTCCTCAACCTGACAGGGGAACATCAATAAGTTGCTGCCAGGTGGAGAATACTCGACATACAATAGTGACGTGCATGTACACTCAACTACAGAAAATCTGGCAATGAAATTTAACGGTATTCTCCCACTTTGAGATAAAGGTCAGCTTAAAGTTGGACTGTAGTTAGGTATTAAATAGGCATCTGCTATCAGGGTTGTTGCAATAACTATTATAAAGAGATAGTAGCGTACGTGTACATACAGCTGTAATCACACAGTACACCATCAGATCGGCTATTCAGAGCATAGATCATACAGTATATACATGATCAATTGCTAAATGCTCTGAAATGCAGCTCACTAGCAAAAAAAAGTAATGCCTAGCAAATACCGTATAGCGGGTATATTTCGAGGGTATAAATGTTCGCGGATGGACCTCTACAAAGGATTTTGCGGATTTTATTTTTGTGGTCTGAGTTCCAGCCTTTTGGCGCATGCGCACATCAACATGCAGCTGTACCTACACACCGTTAGCCTCGAATCCATAATACTGAACACGCCTACTATTATAAATTTTCGCGGTACAGGCTCAATCCGCGAAAACTGCGAACATTTATACCCTCGAAATATACACGCTATACGGTAGTAGATCTATTTTGATTAAAGGACACTAAACACTGCACATGTGTATCTCTCACCTCTGTGGGTGGTATAGGAACGAGGGAGGCCCTCTGATACTGTCTAGAGGACTGGACTTCTTCTCACTGCCAATCTAGAAAACACAATACGCATTTGGTAAAGATCTACCGTAATCGTTCTCATTATAGAACCAGTAAAAAATTTTTATTATTCTAGAAACAATGTACCAAAAAAAATGAAAGAGGGCGTCCTAATGGAGGCTGGTTCTATGATTGGAATGCTTATGGTACTCCCAAACAACATTGACCACAATTGATCCAACAAAATTAAAATTCCTCACAATTTACCACAACCACAGACAAGTACTACATGTATCAGATTATTTTACACCACAACTGTCAAAGATAAAAATCACAAATGTACCTAAGTCATTTTGAAACATACCTTGTAACCCCCCCCCTGTACGAGTTATATGTTTGTGTTAAGCACACTTAACAGTGTACTCTAAAAGCTACATTTTGATAGTAAAAACTTGGGTATGATGTAAACACTACTGACGTTTTGGCAGGATTAGTGGAACATATATTTATGATCCATTCCCCCCTTAAGCCGTGGCTATTTTAAACCACCTCGCTATTCTGGCCAAGCTTCACTGTGCCGGATTAACAAGAGTCTAGTGTACATGTATTAACGAGTGCTGCAAGCTGCGCTGTGCTAATGCCTCTCGTCATGTTTCGCTTTCTCTCAAACTATGAGAGTGTTAGAGAGGTGAAGAGGTAATTACATAATGTATTACTGTTGACAGAATTAAATTACAAATAGAATAGGAGAGGAGCTGAATGGAAACAGAAGCCTATCTTCTCAACGTTACACAGACTTGTGTACTCTATTGTTATCTATTCTATAATCATTGTTGTGCTTGTGGCTTCTTACCAGAATCCCAAGAGAAAAAGTAGATCAGGATCTGGATTATCTCACACGTGGGGATGAGCGCGCATGCGCATTAAATCTGCAAGAATAATGGGTGTCTGCAAAGAGAACAAAATAATGGCTACTATACTATAGCTATATAGCTGCTTTAAACAACAGATCTTTTCTGGCTCTTAGCGAACAAAAAGCAAGCGCTTTAGTGCAAGGCTAACGAATAGTGTGAACAGATGATTCTGAAGAGACTGTTACAGTAACAGCCTTCAATATGTGAGTCAAACTAGCCATATCTCGAGAAAGAAGCCTTAGTTTGCTAATCCACGAATAAAATCCAAGAAAACGTGGCTAAAAGCCTATAGAAGCTGTTAGTTTTTGTCGTATTGCAACCGTTGAGCAGTTACAGCTGGAATACACACACACACACACACACACAGTCAGCTTTAGCGTATCCCTCATACGGCTGCGCCTCAGTCGAGGCATAATAAATTATTATACAGTATTCACCGAGTGTATACATGTACATGCTAAACTCACATCTGCCTTGCTGTTAGCCAGTTCCAATTCTCTCACCAGCTCAGCTATGACACCCGGTTCCATGACCTCTCGAGCAGCTTCTCCTCCAACTCCCTCAGCAGGTTATCCTCTAGACATCGAATGGTCTCACTCTTTTCCTCAACCTGACAGGGGAACATCAATAAGTTGCTGCCAGGTGGAGAATACTCGACATACAACAGTGACGTGCATGTACAGTCAGCTCTCTCAACTCTGGCAATCAATACTGCTCAAAGACATTCTTAAAGTGATTGAGCTCACCTTTGGTAGCGCTGACTTATCACAGCTGTTGGTCCAATTCTCCAGAACTCTGAGCTTTCTTTCGAGGTGCAACTGCAAGTGACAGAAGAGAAAATAGCTCCAATAATATTATACAATAATTAGTAGTATAGACACTGAAAGAGCAGATTACCAGGGACATAATTATTGCAGTGCTTATAATTATAGCTGCTCAAAGTGGTCATAAAGCTTCAACAGAATAACCAACCTGTATATTAAAATACATGCATGTACCCTGGGAGCAATGCAGACGTCAATCAGTCAAGTATTTATTCACAGCTGTAGGCACACACTTGCCCAACCCACTCACCAGAGAGGCCACCCTGATAGTGCCATCACTGTGTTCCTCATCTCTAACCCTGCTTTCAATGGTCAGCTTGTGTTATCTAAATCGAGGTATGAGAAAAACACTCCAATGTAAACAGTAGTACTTCAGAAACAGACATACAGGTTGGTGTCCTATATTGCAGTGCTTGTAATTATAGCTAGTACAAGGGTGTTCAGTCATGCAAAGTAGACTACCTTACCATAACAACCAATCGTGATCCTAAACATCTTCATACATACAAAATTCAGTCCATAATAAAAGAGAGAAAGTATCGAGCGTATATCGTTACCTTGCATCAGATGTATTCGGAGTGTAACATTACACCCTGTCTGAACAACTTATGGCATAAAATGTTTCTGCCTCGAGGTAAGTAGCGGCTTCGGGTACTCGGATTGTTTGGTTAAAAAGCAAGAAGTTACGTCACTTTCCGAATACATTTGACGGAAGGTAATGGTACGTTGAATACTCCCTCTCTTTTATTATGGACTCTTGCTATTAGCGGCCTCTCAAAACTGGTAAGAAACTTAAGCAACTGTAATCACATGACGTACGTACATGTACCGACACCATTTTATGAAGGAGAGAGTATAATTATACAAAGCATCACATTCAGCGTGGGATTAATATAAGGACTGTACATTTCCATGCAGTGCATACTGTACAATGTAACTATAGTAACTCACACGGTTCACTCTGATAACTTAATTTGATATGATCTTCATCAAAAAAGCAACGGGAAGTTTTACATGATTGGCTACTGTATCAGCTTGTCCCAAAACTGCTCACCCGTGGCACCTGTTGCACTTACACGCTCTGACCAGCCAGGTCAACCAGGCTCTGAACACAGAGAAGGAGGTAAAATCATCATAATAACAATAACTTATATGTACATTTACACATACATAGTCTGTACGTGTAGATCAAATTAAAGCAAAATAGTCGACCTAGTGTATGTTCACAGCTGTAGGCACACACTTGCCCAACCCACTCACCAGAGAGGACACCCTGATAGTAGTGCCATCACTGAGTTCCTCATCTAACCCTGCTTTCAATGGTCAGTTTGAATATTGTGTGTGATCTGGAGTTGTGCTCGGTAGATCCAAATGTCCGGTTCTCTGAGCAGAAGAGATTATACACATTACCAGCACATCAGGTGCACAGGCAGCATGCATGTACATGTACACACAAGGCTAAGTCTGAGAGCTCACACTAGGGCAGACCAACAGTGGCTGTAATAAAGAGGTGACATGCTAACACAGGTTGCATGAAACCAACCCTATGGAGACTGGGCCATTAACCTGGCTATAGGGTGATCACATTAGACAGACAGGTTCACAAAGGTGCACAAGTGATAGTGACTTACTCTCCCCGATCTCAATGAGACTAGTAAATATCTTGGGGAGGGAAATCGGCTCCTCAGACAACCCAACCAACTTATGAGTTAGCCTAGCTTGCACTAATTTAAAGCCCTATTGATTATTAGTCATAAAAGTGCAACAAAAGCTGTGCTGCCTAGCAGCAGCCATTGTGAACTTTGACCGCTTTGGAGATACATAATTATGGCAGGAAATGCAACTTCTGTTTCCTATAATTATTGGACCAAAGCTAATTCTCCAGAGGTGCACACTTAATACACGGCAATCAGAGAGTGCAAAAACTCAACTCTGCAGTTCTGGTACTGTAAGACCTCTAATTAAGGTGACCCTCCAAATATGCGACACTCTCGAGCTTAGGTAATTTTCTGACTTCTACGACAGCTACGTTGACAATTATGTTTTAATGTCGCGTCCTAAATGATGTAAATATAGCCACACCCTAGCATCGTTTTTGGAAAACACGTTCTAGAAATTGAGGCAAGTATAGACTGAGTAGAGCTATCCATAATCAGATACGACATCAGGTTTTTAACATAATTGTTCAACCTCCAAAAGAAGCGACATCTGGCTTCGTAATTAGTTAAAAAAAGTGTCGCTTTAATTAAAGGTCTTACGGTAATCACATTTCTTACTTGAATACGTCGGGTTCATTACTGACAGGGCAGCATTCTCAGCCTCAAACTGTGCAAAGGAACAGAACAGAGCATGATCCACGACCTTACAAGGTAACTTAAACCAACAGATTAACCAGACAATATTATTGATGAACCAGACAATAATCTATGGCTGATCAATTGACTCACCCTCTTTCCATTCGGAGAATGCTGTAATACTTTAGCAATGGAGCCAGGTTTTGTCTCTGTTGGGTATGTGAACAGTGAAAATCAAATATCTTTGGTGGATGTGGATGTGGTCTGCAAAAAAAGTGGGTGTCTGAGATACACCCACTTTTTTGCAAGTCATGCAAAAACAACACACAAATATATTTCAGAGAGAGCTAGAGCTAGCTGCAAGGCACAGATTTATTTGCTGGAATGGCCACTAAAGAGCAGAACCAAGGTATAAAGACAGTCATGTTTACTACAAAGGATAAACACAATGATTGCTAAAGCATAAAACCCTCAATGGTGATTGCTAACCTTGTGTGCTTGCTTATCTATCTTCAGAGCTCACAATTGATGATCTGAAGACAGAAATGAAACTGACTGATGAGCAGCTCAATACAGCAATAAAGGAACCAGATCTACCCGAGTTAGCAGCATGTTTCGACAATGTTCACAATGGCTATCTTGAAAAACTGGAGCTCTCACCTGGAGAACAAACTGACGTGAGGACTAGAGCATTTGTAGATGGCACTCTGGCAGGAATGTTGCTGGCTTTGAAATTCTGGATACTAACCAACGGACTAGATGCCACTTTCCAAGCTCTGCTACTCATCATACTCTCCCTACTCAAAGAAGACGTTGCTGTTCGAGTGTGCAAGTACTTGTCTGACAAATGTGAGTCTGTCATGTGAGAGTGTGGTCATTGTGGTACCATACGTTGTGGGAGTGATTGCAACCAAATAAGGGACTCTTCAACTTAATTGCTATTGTTACACATACAGTTCTCTTTTACTATCACCAGGAATGGTACTCACCTATTGTTTTGTTTCCCCAGACTGCACCACCTCGTGTCCCCCCTCCCGAGAGAGGGTCCTGCTGAACCACAAGCTGTCTTCGTACAGGGACTATCTACAAAGTTTCTACAGAGCACAAGTATCCACATCATCCACACAATGGCCTCCTGTCCCAACAAACAAAGTCTTCAAACTGGCCATGATTCAGAAGGAGAAAATACAGAGAGGAAGAATCGACGATGAATTTGTTAAACTAACAATTACGGGGAAAATTGATGACATTTTACTTTTAAAGACTCCTGTTAACTTGACTAAGATTTTCTCTGAGATTGGGGATAGACGAAACTTTGTGTTGATTGAAGGAGCTCCCGGCTCTGGCAAGAGCACCCTTGCTCTACACATCTGTCAGGAGTGGGCAAAGGGGAAACTGTTCCAAGAGTTCAATATTGCAATCCTCGTGAAACTGAGAGATCCCCTCGTTAGAGAAGCAAAGACAATTGCTGACATACTTCCCTGCATTGATACGGCCGTGGCTAACGAGACAGAGGCAGAAATAAAATCACTGTATGGCAAAGGTGTACTGTGGGTGCTGGATGGATGGGACGAGCTTCCTTCTGACCTCCCTAGAGACTCAATCATCAACAAACTAATCCGACTAGACATGTCACAAAAAGGAGCCCTACACGAATCAGCTGTGATTGTAACATCTCGACCGTCATCTTCGGCTGAGCTCCACCCACGTGTATCGTCCAGGGTGGAAGTGTTGGGGTTCACTCCACATCAACTAGAACAGTATTTTACCGAATGTCTGAATGGTGACTCACAAGCTGTGCATACTCTATTGGAGAGAATTCGAGAGAACCCAGTGGTAGAAGGTAGCTGTTACCTCCCCCTCAATGCTTCCATCATCGTTAATTGCTTCCTTTCTGACAACCACTCCCTCCCAACATCCAACCACGGGATATTCACCACAGTTGTCCAGAGCTCTCTCAAGAGATACCTCAAGGAGAAGTTGGGGAAGACCACTCCAGTGGGAGACATCACATCCCCAGACTCACTGCCCTCGGAAATTAGAACACAGACCGTACAAATGTGTCAACTTGCATATCATGGGATTGAACAAAATAAAGCGACATTTACTGATGGTGATTTGGCTGCTCTTTGCATTCCGAAGGAGATTTCAAACGTTGGATTATTACAAACTGTTCCCAGTATCATTAGCGATGGTGATCTGGTTTACTACTGCTTTCTCCACCTGTCTATTCAAGAGCTACTGGCAGCAATCCACATCTCTCTCATGCCTCCCAAGCAACAAATTTCTGTATTCCAGAAGCTCTTCGGGAATCCTCGATTCAGTGCAGTCTTCCAGTTTTACGCTGGTATCACCAAACTGAGAACTAGTAGACCAATCCTCAGCTTGCTACCTCGATTCTTGTGTCCAGTTCCAGCCACTGTTTTTGATCTGGTCAGAAAGGTTGTCAAAAATAAGCCGACGATCTTTTTGTTGTCCCTCATCAATTGTTTATACGAAGCTGAAGACTCGCAACTGTGTTTGTTTGTGGCTAATCTTCTTAATCACTATCTAGATCTTGATCGCACTACAATGAATCCTATTGACTGCCTCTCTGTTGGATATTTCGCATCAGCTTGTTCCAATAGCAGTAATGGATTCACACTTAGCCTCAACAATTGCTCTATTGGTGACCAAGGCTGCAAATTTCTGGCCCGAGGACTCTCCAAGTGTCCCAACTCTAATAATGATATTCCTACAGCAGGGATACACATCGCTGAGATTATCGAGAACACTAGTTCAATATCTAAATTGGATTTGTCTAATAATGCCATTGGTAACAGTGGACTTTTCGAACTCTGTGCGGCCTTGTCCACTAACACATCATTAAAGAGCCTGAACCTGCGCAGTTGCTCACTAACAATATCAGACGACAATGGAGCTGCCCTTTATCAACTTCTGAATACAAACAATTCCCTCGAATATCTTGATTTGTCTGGTAACACAGTGACTAGCTGTCGTCACATTGCTGCTGGACTTGCAGTCAATAAGACTCTGAGAACATTGGGCTTGTATAACTGTAAACTGACTGATCAGAGTATCGAGGAGCTATCAACTGGACTGATCAACAAGATTAAATCACTGAACATTTATGGTAATGCCTCAATAACAGAAGATGGAATGAAGACGCTTGCCAGACATCTAACCACCCACTGCTCTGAACTGACACGATTGTTGATACCCTACCACCTAATATCCTGTATCGAGACAGTATTCAGGGACGCTAACGAAGAGAGGAAGAGAAATGGACTACCCAAGATTAATGTTGTTTATTAATTGATTGATTATTAATTGAGATTGATTGTTATTATGCCTCTAGGCGTAGCCGCACCAGGGATACGGTAAAGCTGAATGTGTGTGTCTGTTCCAGCTGTAACTGCTCAACGGTTGCAATGCGACGAAAACTAACAGCTTCTATAGGCTTCTAGCCACGTTCTCTTGGATTTTGATTCGTGGATTTGCAAACTAAAGCTTCTTTCTCGAGTTATGGCTAGTTTGACTCACATTGAAGGCTGTTGCAGTCTCTTCAGAATCTTTCATAGCATCATCTGTCCGCACAAACTTTCTATTTAACATATGAGTTAGCCTTGCACTAAAGCGCTAGCTTTTTGTTAGCTACAATACTCAGAAAATATCTGTTAAAACAGCTAGCTAGCAGTAGCCATTTGTGAAATTGATCTCTTTGGACACACCCTTTAATTATTCCTGTGTATGTAATGCGCATGCGCGCTCATTCCCCACGTGTGAGAAAATAATAATATCCAAGATCCAGATCCAGATCCTCCTGGCAGAATCATCTTTGTCTTGAGGGCCTGGTAAGCCACAAAACACTACCATAATTATAACAATATAGATAACAATATGCATGTACACAGGTCTTTTCTTCTTAGATATTATATACACTGAACTACAGATCTTGGAAGAATCAATTTTCTTCTTTCTTGAGGTCCTAGTAAGCCACATAATACAACAATAGATGCATGTAAATAAGTCTTTTCTTCTCAGTGACTTTATATAGATAAGCTAACTTTAATATAAAATTCATTATAGAAACTAATATAACACTCTAATACTTTTCAGCGAAAGCAAAAACATGGCGAGAGGCATTAGCACAGCGCCAGCTTGAACACTAGTTCATACAGTTTTGACAATTGATTTTAATTAATTCTGCCATAATGCATTCAATGACAATTTAAATGCACAGAGAAAAGTAGTGAAGTATTATATACTAGTACATATAATTATGTTAGACACTATAAAAACAAAATTAATGTTGTTAATTAATTACAACTTGTCAATAGCACAGCAATAACAAAGGCTTCTCCTTGGTAACAATAACAGACACACAGACACACGCACGCGCACACAGTCAGCTTTACTGTATCCCTCGTGCGGCTACGCCTCGAGGCATAACAAGGGCTTCTCCTTGGTAATAATGATAAATGCTCACATGCACAGTAAATTGTCAATGAACACAAAGCAATTTGCTAGTGAAAATCCAATTTAACGCTCTGATGCCTTTTGTTCATATAATTATGAGGAAGATGAGCAAATTAACGTTCACTTTAGCCCTCCCAAACATCTTCTAAACATCTTCATGATTGCCAGGCCCTCGTATTGCAGCTGAAGGAGGTCCTGTGTGGGGAGAAGAGAGGGCAGTGAAACACTTCAACTGGTGTAAGACAAATGAATACATGTACTTACATACACCGTACAAGCACAACACTATATACCTGACACAAGGCAGTAATTTTTTTCTTCTCCTTGGTAATGATAGACACACACACACACACACACACAGTAAGCTTTACCGTATCCCTCGTGCGGTAATAATAGACACACACGCACAGTCAGCTTTACGGTATCCCTCGTGCGGCTACGCCTCGAGGCATAACAAGGGCTTCTCCTTGAATTGGATAAATGCTCACATGCACAGTAAATTGTCAATGCAAGCAATTTGCTAGTGAAAATCAAATTTAATGTTCTGATGCCTTTTGTTCATATAATTATGAGGAAGATGAGCAAATTAACGTTCACTTTAGCCCTCCCAAACATCTTCTAAACATCTTCATGATTGCCAGACCCTCGTATTGCAGCTGAAGGAGGTCCTGTGTGGGGAGAAGAAAGGGCAGTGAAACACTTCAACTGGTATAAGACAAAGAATGCATGTATTCTACATAACACAAAATCATATTAGTACTCCCTTTATTGCTCCCCTCACCTGGAAGACCAGCTCCACATTCTCTATCTGCCTGCCCAGGAAACGACCAGACACCTCAAACTTGCTCACATCCACTGACCAGTTGCTCCGCCATCTGACAGCTCACGTGAATATATTTGCAACCGTGACGTCATCAACAGCAACAAAAATCACAAAGAAGCTCCGCTTGATAGTGTTGTAGGTTAGTGGCAATAGCTGAAGATACAGTCCTATAACTCAAGCTATAAAGTCTGATACTGGCTGCATAGGTGTTGTAGCAACCACCAAGCCTTAACCCTTTCCCGGCTTTAGCCGTCATATGACGGCAGCGGTAGTGATAATTTTCAAAAAATCGTTGTGGGCGCTGTGTTGGAGCTATGCGCATGCTGTAGGTACCAGCACATGCGCATTGGGCTGCTCTTTCACATGGTATCTTTAATATCTTGCCTCGAGGTACGCTTTGTGCAGTACTGTCGAAAGAAAAGTGACCGTTTGATAATGGCTACAAGATCTTTGTAGTACAACCTCAGCGAGGTTCTAGGGCAGCTAGACAGTGAGAATAATGATGCTTATGGCCTTGTTGAGTAAGAGGACAGTGACTGGGATCATACCAAGAGAGGAAACTACTTTTCAGAGGTCAAGCTATAAACATAGAGCCTGATCTGAAGAGCCAGAGGAAGAAGCTCCTGAGCATGAACCAAAGTCCTGGACCTTGTAAGTAACTATGGAGTATCATATGTAGTCTGGATAGCTTCAGTATGGTATGCTTAGTCTAGTTAGTACACAAGTGGACATCATGAGCCACCATTGAACTTGTAAACCTGTGTGTAGGTGAAGAAAACATTTCCCGGGAAAAGAGCGTCTGCCGATACGACCTCGCAGAGAAGTTTCTGCTGATCCTAATTGAACCATGTCACCGTGAGAACATTGAGAACACTTACTTAGTGTTTTTAGTTACTTCATGCCTTCATACAATATTCTTTATGTTCATAATTGTAAATATGTGTAAAAAATTGTTAATTAGTGGGGGGTGGTCAGTTGCTAGGTAACGATGATGATGTCATGGTACCCCCAGGATCTGGGCTACCTGTAGGAAATAGTTGCAAGTGATTTCAATGCATTGTTCATGAGATATTTATTTTTAAAGAAAAATATGTATTTATTCTGTATTTTGTTTTTTTAATTAAAGCCGGGAAAGGGTTAAATAATGCCATGCCTCTTATTTTTGAAAGAGGTTGCACTGTTTTTGTTACAAAAAGCTACCACCAGCCCCCCTGGAATTTTTACTGAGACGGCGCTTATGGAATAACGGTGAGCGAGTACAAGTCAGTTTTAGCTGGTAGCTGTTGTACAAGCCTTTAGCTACAGTGTATGCTAAGTAAGGAACAGATTCGTTGTTACCAAAATTTTTTGCCACTTGTTTTAGCATGCCTAGTAAAGCCACACACAATTTGAGTACAAGTAAAAATATAAACAATATTTTAAGCATAACAAACAATATCTTAAACATAACAATTTAATATTAGTCTAACTCAGGCTCTGATTCGGACTGACTGGTTTGACTGTCACTCCCTGTATTTTGTCCGAACACCCAGTCGACGATGTCTTCCCCTTCTCTGTCTGTCAATCTGCCTGCCTCCACATCTTCTTCCAGAGATATAATGTGAGTTTCGTTCTGTTTTGACCCTGCTATGTTATTACCACAATTTAAACACTCACAGCCAATTGAACAATGCTTCCCCCTTTTCTTGCAGCCACACCGTCCAGTCAAACAACCTGTCGAACACTTGCATCCTTTAAGGAGTGAGTTGACTCGATCACGGACAGCCTGTACGTTGGTGGCAGTATCCCATTTAATGGTGAGCTCATTGTCTGTGATACTCCAACCGTAGTTTTCTAATGGCTCTAATGTCATAATGGGTTGATCAGATTGTTGCCACATGTGTAGAACCCAACACGATCGCTTCCAATGAAGCAAAAGTGCATCATCAGATGGTATCATCTCGTTTTCAAATTTGACCCTGTCCCAAATATTTTGCCTTATATTGTCTAGCCAAATAGAGTGTTGTTCTTTAACTGTTAAATTTTGTTCAGACAATGAATGGTAATATGTAGCTGGTGAGTTAGTGTCAAATCCTGTTGCATGTTGTTTAAAGTAAGCTGTTCCCACCAGACGTACAAATGCTAAAAAACCCAATTCGTACTCTTGATTTGAAAGTCTTACATTTGCTAGGGTGCCTGGGGTCGAGCTTTCCAATCCTGAAGATATAAACTTAGTGTTCTGGTAAAAATATCGTAAAAATGTTGTTTTTCCTATTTTGCTAAAAAAGGATATGTAGTCACATCCACTTTAGCGTGTCGAAGTGCATCTTCTATGAGATCTTTGGGTTTACCGAGTGACGCTAGTATAGCATCTGTAACATTCCAATACACTACATATGCTTTTTTGTTAGGTTTGTCCCATTGTGGTGCGTATGTATCATCCCCTAAACAGCGTGTTATATCTTTTCTACATTTAGGACAAACCTGACGAGTGAAATCAATCTTCAAGGAGGCTGCAAGGGTACGTGCTGGCTCACTTCGCCAGTTGCTTGGACTACTCATATTCCCACTGACGCCATGGCACAACTCACATACTCCGTTGTCTGCAACACTGTCACTGACTTCCCCAAAAGAAAGCTGCCTTCTAGTTTTTCGCTTACTAGCTAGACACTATTAATTTTTACAAATGTTTGTATTAATTTTTTATATCATTATTGTGTGACACAACAAACCTGGAATGTCTATGATGTGTCCATAGTCTGTGTACGTGTGGTGCACTCCATCTTGTGGGACTCCATGTGGTTTGACATGGAAATTGTGGTCAAGTTTGCAAGCTCATAATTTTTGCTTCAAAGCTGGGTACAAGCAAAATGTTTTTGCAAAGTAATGCTCAAAGCTTACAAATTTTGTTGATACCCATCACGTAGCTTCACTTTGTTAGCAAAATTTTTTGTCACTTGTTCTAGAGGAGTACTATCATATGACATAGAGTGCTATTTGAGCTCGTGGAGCCAAACTTATAAAAGCTTAACAACTATTCTCGTGTATGCATGTAGACTAGGAACAGTTCTACGTGCCTGAGCTCGTTCGTGAGTGTATGTACAATACTTCGTAGAATATAAGTGTGTGAATATTTAATTACTTGTAGTATTAGCTTCATTTTGATAGCGGAAGTTGAACTTCCGTTGCAAATAAATTTGTGTACTTATATAGTACTTCCAGAATCTTGGCGGAACAACTGTGACGTGATCAACACAACATTTCTGAACCTGGGGGAGTGTTAACATAGCGCTCAACGTTACACATAGAGGCATAAAGTAAGTCAATAGCCTCACACTGAAATAGATTAGTAGTAGAAGCTGGACAAAGTATGTACAAGAGCAATAATATTAAGAGCACATGTCGATGATTATCATGTTGTTTGATCATAGTAGAGGGATTCCCAGAATAGTACATCAATGACAAGAGACATACGAAGCTCTTAACATCAATACCGTGACACACCAATGTACGCAGGAATTGAAAGCATAATTATATTCTATTTAGTATATAGACAGCCCGTATTAAAGATCTAAGCACACAACACAAGTATGTTAGTATCTGCTATGCACTCTCCAGTACGTAGGTGAAGACTCACAGAGTGGGTGGGGCATATCTCCATGGACACTGATGCAGATGATTTGATTTGATCACGTCAGAGTACGCGTCGATACCCAGCTATCTCTCCGGGGAGTCCACTGTCGATGCCCGCAGGAAGAACCCTCTGTGGGGGGGGGGGGAACAGTGAGAGTCATATTATGATTTAGTTCCGGAAATAAATGTCATAGAAAGTCACTAATTGACTCACATTTTTTCCAGCCAACGTAAATGGAGCACAGCTATAGGTTACGTCTCTGTGGGGCATGGAAAAATTGATTGACTGAAATTGTGTATCAGGTTTTAAGCAACTTTTTTTAGCAGAATCTCATTGAACATCTACTTATTCAACGTATATATAACGTATAAATCACTTATTGAGCGCACAATCCATTCTACCCGGCCCACACACACCTGGTCAGTAGACAGCTGATTGCCTATCCACAACATTGAAGGATTTTATCGCAGCTATGTACTTCATTGTACAGCTGCAAGGGGAGTGACGTGTGATACAGTGTGATTCAATGAAAGTCAGTACAACACAGTTAGTGTATGTTTACCAAAGAGGTACATGAGATTGTTCTGACAAATTAATCTTGTACTCTCTAATACACTAACAGGGTTTCATCTAGGATAACAAGTTGGGGGGGGGAGATTTGTGAGTGCGTAAGCGCGTCGCAACATGTTTGGCTACGCCCACTTTTTATGTTTTTTTTATTTGATTACAACATGCTTAACCTAACGCATCACAGTAGAGATATCTACCTTTAGTTAATCACATTAACTAATGTGGTGACATGTAATACTAATGTGATGATGTCATTATTCTACAACATGGGGGGGAAGAACCACCCTCCCCCCAATAGATGAAACCCTGACAAACTGATATAGTATCAGAAATGCAACCTTTATATGGGGAAAAAAAAACGGGCAATAGTCTCTAGACACAATCGGCATCATGTATTGTGTATTTTGCCTAAGCCATAATCAGTACATACTGTATAGCAGGTCATTTTCGTGGGATAAAAAATCCGAGACAAAATCGTAGGCGTGGTGCAGCAGTGATTTTGTGTGTAAAAATTCCCTTTGCTTCACTGCATTGCATGCGTTCCGGTCAACCATGCCTACGTTTTCGTGAGTGATAAATATTCGTCAAGGTTTAGCTTGCCCACGGAAACTATACCCAGGACGCTATACGTACGGTACGGTATACTGTACCACTTTATCACCTGTTTCAAGTACTCTTCCTTCTCCTGTTACTTTGTAGCACTCAAATATGTCCACCCCGTCCACTGCAGGCACACTGCTCTGCTCCAACTCCTTACAGCGATCCAGTGCCTTCTTGAGCTCTTCCTCCATCACAAGTCTCTCTTGCACAGCAGACTGGGTAATAGATTGCATGGTGGTCAACTACACACACACAGGTATACAGATACAACCATCATAGCATCGTGGTAGTGGTACAGTAGTTATAATAAAGGTACAGTAGACTCTCGTTATTCCGACTCTCTGAAGTACGGCCTGAAATGTGGCCAACTCGCTATTCTGTATACTTGCTGCCCCAAACTAGTAATTTTATACGTATACATTTTGGGTGTGGTTTAGCAGAAAAACTGTGTGTGGGGGGAGTGGTTGGGGTGTACAATGAAAGGTAGGAAGCGGGATGCTCATGAACACTACAATGAAAGTTATAAAAAAGGTAAACCGTTTTGTGAGCAAACACAGCTGTGGGATTACATTGTAATAGAGAGGAAATATGATTCATTATCTTTATTTGTTATCCTCGAGACAAAACCGCAAAATTAGTCATTAATATTCGAGGTAGGTTGATTTTAAGCCGCGGCTATTTTCTGAAATGCAAACTACCGCGCTCTTCTGGCCAAGTTGCACTGTCCCAAGGGTGGCCGGATAAACGAGAGTCTACTGTACATGTATTAATTATACAGTATTTACCGAGTGCAAACATGTACATGCTAAACTCACATCTGCCCTTGCTGTTGGCCAGTTCCAATTCTCTCACCAGCTCAGCCATGACACCCGGGTCCATGATTTGAGACCTCTCGGGCAGTATCTCCTCCAACTCCCTCAGCAGGTCATCCTCTAGACATTGAATGGTCTCACTCTTCTCCTCAACCTGACAGGGGAACATCAATAAGTTGCTGCCAGGTGGAGAATACTCGACATACAATAGTGACATGCATGTACACTCAACTACTGAATCTGGCAATGAAATTTAACGGTATTCTCCCACTTTGAAATAAAGGCCAGCTTAAAGTTGGACTGTAGTTAGCAAATAGTAGATCGATTTTGATTAAAGGCCAGTGAATATTCTAACCACTGCACATGTGTATCTCTCACCTCTGTGGGTGGTATAGGAACGAGGGAGGCCCTCTGATACTGTCTAGAGGACTGGACTTCTTCTCACTGCCAAGGTATAAAAACAAAATATGCATTTGGTAAAATCTACTCTCAAACAACATTGCACATTGACAGGTAAAGGGTTATTAAAGTAAAATATGAAGTTTGACCAAGCATTCCTCCTCTCACCTCCTGCTCATTCAGGAACTTCATGAACCTTTGAAGGACTCGTCACATGATCTTGAAAGATACGGACTTGGTTGAGGATTTGAGTGGGGCTAAAGTGAGAGAGGAGGTTGTGGGAGAGGGGCCTCAGACCAGGGCTGGTGGGACGCAGTGTCACGTGAGAGAAGACTCGAACACATGATCCTCCGTCTGCGGACAGTTGCTGTGAGGAGAATGAGAATTTTAAGGCACTGGAATTGAACTGTGCACAAGCACGAAATACATGCACTATTTTATTCGTACCACATAACTAACTAAAAATGCTCACCAATAAAACACCACACACCACTTGGTGTACAACATTTTAACGAATCTACAAATGAACTGCTGCTCCTCTAGACAACCTGCCCAACCCTCCACATACACACTGGCTGCATCATGCATAAAGAAAATGGCATCTATTTTCACAGCGTTTGACCATCAAACGTATCAGAGAATAATCTCACGCCCATATTGCTGATTTGCTTGAAATGCCCACCACCATCTTAGCAATGTACCAGCAAGGGGCTTTTGTTGTGAGCATCAATGGTAGGCCATGGCATTCAGTTGCTATTGATGAGTCACATGAAATGCAGGTACTCTCTGATAAGAAGATCTTAATTGGACTGTTTGTGTCTGAAATGGGAGGCTTACTACAACTTCATATCAGCTAAAGCCTACAAGGTGTTAGGGCCTTCTGAAAATATGATTTCCTCTACCAACTCGATCAAAACTATATAAGAAACAAGTTTACTTTTCCCTAGTGAGATCTCAGCTCTCTCAACTCTGGCGACCAATTACTGCTCAAATACATTTATTCTTAAAAGTGATTGAGCTCACCTTTGGTAGCGCTGACTTATCACAGCTGTTGGTCCAATTCTCCAGAACTCTGAGCTTCCCCTCGAGGTGCAACTGCAAGTGACAGAAGATTTAAGTTGAGGTTGAGAAAAGAGTTTCATGCAATAAAGTTAGAAGACACTGAATAAGCAGATTACCAGATAAAGTACAGCATAATTATGTTCTGGACAGGAAATTGTCCGGGTATAATTGGAACAGATTTTTATAGCGCATGCGAAGTGTCCGGGAATAATTAGCATGCAGCTGCATACGAGTGAGCTAAGTTTAATAGAACAGGGCACGACTGAATAGTTGCACTATTATAGCTATCTAAAACTAGATACTCAAAGCTATCTAACTGCAGCACTCTAAGTATTACTGGCTGGTTATGACTGTAACTCAACTTTTCAAGGTATTGTCCGGACAAATGTAATATTAAAGCACAAGAGTGTCCGTTGTATTAGAACAACGAAAATTGGCAGGCAAGAGTGTCAGGGATAATTAGAAGTTTCTGAGGCGATAAATTAGAAGATATACGGTACCTCAGAAACAGACATGCAAGTTCGTTGTCTAAGGACATAATTATTGCAGTGCTTATAACTATGGCTAATACAAGGGTGCTCAGTTAAAGTCGACCATACATACTTGATCCATATTATACATGTACCCTGGGAGCAGTACAATAAGTCAAGAGCTCATAGTAAAAAAGAGAGAGTATCGAACGCATCGCTATCTTGCATCAGATATATTCGGAAAGTAACGTGACACCCTGTCTGAAACACGTCATCAATTAAATTGATCAGTTACAAAGCAGGAAGTTACGCTACTTTCCAAATACATCTTATGCTACGTTGGATACTCTCTCTCTCTTATTATGGGACTCTTGTTATTAGCGGCCTCTCAAAAAATTGGCTAAGAATAATTACATGTACACAGCTGTAGGTACACACTTGCCCAACCCACTCACCAGAGAGGACACCTTCGAGGTTAGGTAAATTTATGACCTCTAAAAGTAGCGACAGCTGCGTTGACAATTAATTTTTAATGCCGCGTCCTAAATGGAGGTAAATGTAGGCACACCCTAGTAAAGTAGTAAAGATTCTAACTCACTGGAAAATACGTTTTTAAGTGGCTATAGAAATCGAGGCAAGTAGACTGAGTAGAGTTACATGTACCTCCAATTAGATGAGACCCTCTAAATAATGGACACCAGGTCTTCAACATGATTTTCAACCTCCAAAAGAAGCGATCTCTGGCTTCAATAAGTTTTAAAAAGTGTTGCTTTAATTAAAGGTCTTACGGTAATCACATTTCTTACTTGAATACGTCGGGTTCATTACTGACAGGCAGCATTCTCAGCCTCAAACTGTGCAAAGGAACAGAAAACATGATCCACGACGTACCTTACAAGGTAACATAAACCAAGAGATGAACCAGACAATCATCTATGGCTAATAAATTGACTCACCATCTTTCCATTCAGAGAATGCTGTAATACTTTAGCAATGGAGCCAGGTTTTGTCTCTAGCTCTAGCTAGCTCTGTGGGTGAAAACAATATGTCTTTGGTGGGTGTGGTGGTGAATGTAAAAAGTGGGTGTATCTCAATCTTAGATATCTGAGATACACCCACTTTTTTTGCAAGTCATGCAAAAACAACAACACTCAATAATATATTTCAGAGAAATCTAGAGCTAGCTAGCTGCAAGGCACAGATTTATTTACTGGAATGGCCACTAAAGAGCAGAACCAAGGTATAAAGACTGTCATGTTTCCTATAAAGGATAAACCCAATGATTGCTAAAGCATAAAACCCTCATTGGTGATTGCTAACCTTGTGTGCTTGCTATCTATTTTCAGAGCTCACAATTGACGATCTGAAGACAGAAATGAAACTGACTGATGAGCAGCTCAATACAGTAATAAAGGAACCAGATCTACCCGAGTTAGCAGCATGTTTCGACAATGTTCACAAAGGCTATCTTGAAAAATTGGAGCTCTCACCTGGAGAGCAAACTGACGTGAGGACTAGAGCATATGTAGATGGCACTCTGGCAGGAATGTTGCTGTCTACTTAATTGCTATTGTTACACATACAATTCTCTATTAACTATCACCAGGAATGGTACTCACCTATTGTTTTGTTTCCCCAGACTCCACCACCTCGTGTCCTCCCTCCCGAGAGAGGGTCCTGCTGAACCACAAGCTGTCCTCGTACAGGGACTACCTACAAAGTCGCTACAGAATGCAAGTATCCACATCAGCCACACAATGGCCTCCCGTCCCAACAAAGACAATTTTCAAACTAGCCATGATTCAGAAGGAGGAAATACAGAGAGGAAGAATCGACGATGAATTTGTTAGGCTAACAATTACGGGGAAAATTGACGATATTTTACTTCAAAAAACTCCGGTTAACTTAACTAACATTTTCCCTGAGATTGAGGATACACGAAACTTTGTGTTGATTGAAGGAGCTCCCGGCTCTGGCAAGAGCACCCTTGCTCTACACATCTGTCAGGAGTGGGCAAAGGGGAAACTGTTCCAAAAGTTCGATATTGCAATCCTGGTGAGACTGAGAGATCCCCTCGTTAGAGAAGCAAAAACAATAGAAGATCTTCTCCCTTGTAGGAATTCAACACTGGCATGCCAAATAGGGGCAACAATTATAATTAATTGATTGATTATTAATTGAGATTGATTGTTATTCATACAGTTTTGACAATTGATTTTAATTCTGCCATAATGCATTCAATGACAATTTAAATGCATAGAGAAAAGTAGTGAAGTATTATATACTAGTATATATAATTATGTTAGACACTATAAAAACAAATGTTGTTAATTAATTACAACTTGTTAATAGCACAGCAATAACAAAGGCTTCTCCTTGGTAACAATAACAGACACACAGACACACGCACACGCACACAGTCAGCTTTACCGTAGCCCTCGTGCGGCTACGCCTCGAGGCATAACAAGGGCTTCTCCTGGTAATAATGATAAATGCTCACATGCACAGTAAATTGTCAATGAACACAAAGCAATTTGCTAGTGAAAATCCAATTTAACGCTCTGATGCCTTTTGTTCATATAATTATGAGGAAGATGAGCAAATTAACGTTCACTTTAGCCCTCCCAAACATCTTCTAAACATCTTCATGATTGCCAGGCCCTCGTATTGCAGCTGAAGGAGGTCCTGTGTGGGGAGAAGAGAGGGCAGTGAAACACTTCAACTGGTATAAGACAAAGAATGCATGTATTCTACATAACACAAAATCATATTAGTACTCCCTTTATTGCTCCCCTCACCTGGAAGATCAGCTCCACCTTCTCTATCTGCCTGCCCAGGAAACGACCAGACACCTCAAACTTGCTCACATCCACTGACGTCATCTTAAACACAACATTTCTGAACCTGGGGGAGTGTTAACATAGCGCTCAACGTTACACATAGAGGCATAAAATAAGTCAATAGCCTCACACTGAAATAGATTAGTAGTAGAATCTGGACAAAGTACGTACAAGAGCAATAATATTAAGAGCAGATGTCGATGATTATCATGTTGTTTGATCATAGTAGAGGGATTCCCAGAATAGTACATCAATGACAAGAGACATACGAAGCTCTTAACATCAATACCGTGACACACCAATGTACGCAGGAATTGAAAGCATAATTATATTCTATTTAGTATATAGACAGCCCGTATTAAAGATCTAAGCACACAACACAAGTATGTTAGTATCTGCTATGCACTCTCCAGTACGTAGGTGGAGACTTACAGAATGGGTGGGGCATATCTCCATGGACACTGATGCAGATGATTTGTTTGGTCACGTTAGAGTACGCATCGATACCCAGCTATCTCTCCGGGGAGTCCACTGTCGATGCCCACAGGAAGAACCCTCTGGGGGGGGAACAGTGAGAGTCATATTATGATTCAGTTCCGGGAATAAATGTCATAGAAAGTCACTAATTGACTCACATTTTTTCCAGCCGAGGCAAATGGAGCACAGCTATAGGTTACGTCTCTGTGGGGCATGGAAAAATTGATTTACTGAAATTGTGTATCAGGTTTTAAGCAACTAATAAGGATTATCACTTATTGAGCGCACAATTCCCCGCCCACACACACCTGGTCAGTAGACAGCTGATTGCCTATCCACAACATTGAAGGATTTTATCGCAGCTATGTACTTCATTGTACAGCTGCAAGGGGAGTGACGTGTGATACAGTGTGATTCAATGAAAGTCAGTACAACACAGTTAGTGTATGTTTACCAAAGAGGTACATGAGATTGTTCTGACAAATCATTCTTGTACTCTCTAATACACTAACAGGGTTTCATCTAGGATAACAAGTTGGGGGGGGGGATTTGGGAGTGCGTAAGCGCAAGTGTTTGGCTATGCCCACTTAAAAATAGTTGATTTAATACTAATGTGATGATGTCATTATTCTACAAGATTTGGGGGGGGGGAAGAACCACCCCCCCTACTAGATGAAACCCTGACTAACTGATACAGTACCAAAGATGCAACCTTTTACATGGCAAAATTAAAAACGGCCATTGTCAAAGTAATGTAGACGCAATCGTCATCATGTATAAATTGTGTATTTGGCCTGGCCTAAGCCATATTCAGTACATACTATATAGCAGGTCATTTTCGTAGGTTATAACATTCGAAACAAACAACGTCTACACACAGTAAGTGCAGTAGTAGTAGATCTAAGAGGTAGTCTAATGCTCAAGAATGATGGAACATCTTATATACATATAGTAGTCATCTGCAGAATTGTGTAGAGGAGATGTTTCACCATCTTTGAGCATTAGTTTACCTCTTAGATCTACTACTACTGCACTGCACTATACTGCACTTACTGTGTATATAGCTAGTAGGTATCTTCAAGACCAGCTAGCTCACTGACAGTTGACAAACTAATGCTCAATGGAACATCTCTACACAATTCTACTACTACTGCATGCACTTACTGTGTATATAGTAGGTATCTTCAAGACCAGCTAGCTCACTGATAGTTGACAAACACTCTCTGGGACAAAAACCATTGTGTAGCTCTTACTTCAATATTTTACAAACTTCCTTTATTTAGAATAATAGCGCATGCATTGCAGAATGCAGAGGCTGCAAAATATGGTGGGCCGTTTGTTTCAAAATTCAAATGTTACATTTTCATTCAAATCACAATACATTCATTCAAGATGTGCAATTTTCATTCAAGAGCATTCAAGATTATTCATTCAAGATTCAAGATTTTGATGGATGCATAAACATGCATAACTTCAGATGACTTTAGCCACACTTTGTGGTTTTATTGCATGGTGTAGTTGTTTTAATTAACAGGAAATGGGGTTCACAATAATCAACTCCCTCCCTCAGTAGTGGTAAGGTGATTCCCAAACCAGAAACATGACATTGATTGATGAAAATTAACAAGAGGTCAGGGGTTCGTTGCAGACCTTCGAGTTTTGAGCATTAAGCAAAGGACATCTTATAAATGTTGTGTTTTAATGACTGTATATGCATGCATGGCATGCATATCTTGAATAATTATTGTCGACTTGAATGCATTAAAATCTTGAATGACAATTGCATGGTCTTGAATGGTCAGTGGATCTTTGGATCAATTTAAATTTGTTTTGGGCAGAATTTCAAATCGATAGAAATTTATATATTTTTTGATTTTGAATATTTTGAAACTGCAAGAGTACATGCAAATGAGTGCATTCTATTTTCAATTCTTGAGGAAGAACTGGTCCTGAGTTTCGTGCAGAAAAAAGCAGTTTCATATTTTGCACCCACAGGGGTTAGCTTATAATGACCTTTGTACTCTAAGAAGCTGTGCACTTTATAGTCTGTTATAAAATCAGTATTATGTGCACCTAGCTTGTATGCGTACAGGTTATGTTAACAGTTGTATCCCACCCTGATTGACAATGACAATTACACCCCTGTCTGTATAGGTGTTCCAAGTACCATGGCCAATAGATGAGTGTTCCCAGCATACAGACGGTACTATACATATAATCATACAGTTGTTCGATTGCACACACGCACACACAATAATATCATAATTTAATTGATCCTTCAACATTGAAATGTTTAATAATATTAATTATGTACAGTTAAGGAAGTACATTATTATATTATACATAGCAGAGTCGTGCAGTTGGCTAGCCTCGAGGAAGTGATTGGGATATCAAGGCTAGCAGTTGGCAAGGTTATATTCTGGCTATATTTAGCATTGCATTGGAGCATGGCTTCTCAAGAGTACAAAGGTCATTTTAAGCAAACCCTGTGGATGCTATAAGCGCTAGTGATGGTCAAAAATTGAAAATGCTTTTTCTGCACGAAACTCAGGACCAATTCTTCCTCAAGAAATTAAAAGTAGAATGCACTCATTTGCATGTACTCTTGCAGTTTCAAAATATTCAAAATCAAAAAATATATAAATTTCTATCGATTTGAAATTCTGCCCAAAACAAATTTAAATTGATCCAAAGATCCACTGACCTTGAATGAATACTGTATATGCATCTTGAATGAATGTATTGTAATCTGAATGAAAATATAACATTAATTTTGAATTTTGAAACAAACGGCCCACCATACACCATAGCAAAAACACATTGATTTTACAATGTAAAAGGGTGGGCCAGCTCAGCACAATTCAAATAGCAATCAAAATTCCAGGCTCTTAAAAGAATAGGACTATTATATCATTCAATGACAATTTAGAGAAAAGTAGCGAAGTACATAGTATGTTAGAACATTAGGTCGTTAATTAATCAATTGCAACGTGTCAATAGTACATGCAGATGATATAAATAATTGAAGAATGCTCACATGCAATTGTCAATGAATACATGCAATTTGCTAATGAAATCCAATTTAACACTCTGAGGATTTTAAAAGTTCATGAGGAAGATGAGCAGATTAACATTCACTTTGGCCCTCCCAAACATCTTCATGATTGCCAGGCCCTCGTATTGCAGCTGAAGGAGGTCCTGTGTGGGGAGAAGAGAGGGAAGTGAAACACTTCAACTGGTGTATAAGACAAAGAATGCATGTATTTGTAAGACAAATGAATACATGTACTTACATACACCGTACAAGCATACCAACACTATACCTGACACAAGGCAGTAAACTTCTTGAACACTTTACGTACCTACCATCTACCTGTACACACACCCTCACCTGGAGGACCAGCTCCACCTTCTCTATCTGCCTGATGTGATCTCAAACACAACATTTCCGAATCTGAACCTGGGCGAGAAGAAATAATGTTCACATAATTATAGCATAACTTTGCATAAGATCAAGGTCGTAAGAAGAGGTCAGGCTGGTCAGATTTTGGCCTAACCACTTTTTGCAGCTGGGTATAGTAATGGTCGTAAATATTGTAAGTGATAATGCGCATGCTGTTTTTGGTGAGGAAAAGTGATGGCCTTTTTCTTAGGTAAAAAATTCACCACTGTATGCAAAAGTTCCAATAGTACAAAAACAGTTGACCTTTAATTGTAAGTTGGCCTGACCACTTTAAAGTTGCTTGCTATGCCCCTCCATGAAGATTGGGGCATAAAAATAAGTTAATATAGCCTCACACTGGAGGAATTGTTAAAGTCTAGATTAGTAGTAGAGTCTGAGCTTCAGTCAAACAGTGGACAAAGTACGTACCAGAGCAATTAATGGCACATGTGATGATTATCATGTTGTTTAATAGAAGTATGCTAGTATAACGGCTACTCAAGTATACGGAGACTCACAGAGTGGGTGGAGCATATCTCCATGAACGCTGATGTATGGATGATTGGCTTGGTCACGTCAGAGTACTTGTTGATACCCAGCCTTCTGTCCAGGGGGTCCACTGTCGATGCTCGCAAGAACTCTCTGTGGGGGGTACAATGAGTGTATGTATATTCATACCCTCTGCATGGCAACGAAAATAGCTAATTTGCAATTTAGATCATACGATACTTTAGTAGAAGGTAGAAACACACATGACCATCATCACATGACCATCATTCGTACATACACACTTTCAACTATTTGACCACAAATTCAGTTCTGGTAATCACATTTCTTACTTGATTTCTTGAAGGCTTCCTGAATGCACGGGTTCATTACTGACAGGGCAGCATTCTCAGCCTCAAACAGCGCGAAGATATACAGAAAAACATGATCAACTCTAAACCTACAGATAACCGGACAATTCATGGAAAGTTACGAAAGGGTCAAATTTTCTGCTGATTTGGCATTTTTTTACCAAAAATTAATGATTATGGTTAAATTGAAAAACAGTCTAGTCCAGTAATGTACATAGATGCAGTGCATATTGTATGCCATAATCTGTACAGGTATACTGTACCACTTTTATCACCTGTTGTTTGTAGCACTCGAGTATACCCCATCGGCACACTGCTCTGCTCCAACTCCTCACAGCGATCCAGTGCCTTCTTGAGCTCTTCCTCCATCACAAGTCTCTCTTGAACAGCAGACTGGGTAATAGATTGCATGGTGGTCATGTACACACACAGGTATACAGATACAACCATCACAACATCGTAGTGGTTAGCCTCAATTCCAGGCCGCGAAGAGAAAAGCGGCCTGGAATACCTTGTATGCACATGCGCGTACATTACCCCAAAAAGGGGGTAATCCGTGCATTTGTGGATACTGTCAGTAAAATAAACCGTATACTATTTGTATTTTGAAGTTACGGTCCGTTACATAAAAGTATTGTGCAAATAAAAAATTATGACTGAGTTCTTACGCCTTTTATTGTATCAAGCCAAGTCTCTACTTAACGACACTGTAAGGGCATATCTCATGGACACTGATGCAGATGATTGGTTTGATCACGTCAGAGTACGCATCGATACCCAGCTATCTGTCCGGGGGGTCCACAGTCGATGCTTGCAGGAAGAACCCTCTGTGGGGGGTACAATGAGAGTCATAATTATTATTATGATTCAGTTCCGGGAATAAATGTCATAGAAAGTCACTAATTGACTCACATTTTTTCCAGCCGAGGTAAATGGAGCACAGCTATAGGTTACGTCTCTGTGGGGCATGGAAAAATTGATTTACTGAAATTATGTATCAGGTTTTAAGCAACTAATAAGGATTATCACTTATTGAGCGCACAATCCATTCTACCCCCCGCCCACACACACCTGGTCAGTAGACAGCTGATTGCCCATCCACAACATCGAAGGATTTTATCGCAGCCATGTACTTCATTGTATAGCTGCAAGGGGAGTGACGTGTGATACAGTGTGATTCAATGAAAGTCAGTACAACACAGTTAGTGTATGTTTACCAAAGAGGTACATGAAATTGTTCTGACAAATCATTCTTGTACTCTCTAATACACTAACAGGGTTTCATCTAGGATAACAAGTTGGGGGGGGGGGGAGATTTGGGAGTGCGTAAGCACGTCGCAACATGTTTGGCTACGCCCACTTTTGTTTTAAAAAAAGTTGATTACAACATGCTTAACCTAACGCATCACAGTAGAGATATCTACCTTTAGTTAACTAATGTGGTGACATGTAGTACTAATGTGATGATGTCATTATTCTACAACATGGGGTGGGGAAGAACCACCCCCCCCCCCAATAGATGAAACCCTGACTAACTGATACAGTACCAGAAATGCAACTTTTATATGGGGAAAAAAAACGGGCAATAGTCTCTAGACATAATCGGCATCATGTATTGTGTATTTTGCCTAAGCCATAATCAGTACATACTGTATAGCAGGTCATTTTCGTGGGATAAAAAATCCGAGACAAAAACGTAGGCGTGGTGCAGCAGTGATTTCGTGTGTAAAAATTCCCTTTGCTTCACTGCATTGCACGCGTTCCGGTCAACCATGCCTACGTTTTCGTGAGTGATAAATATTCGTCAAGGTTTAGCTTGCCCACGGAAACTATACCCAGGACGCTATATGTACGGTACGGTATACTGTACCACTTTATCACCTGTTTCAAGTACTCTTCCTTCTCCCGTTACTTTGTAGCACTCGAATATGTCCACCCCGTCCACTGCAGGCACACTGCTCTGCTCCAACTCCTTACAGTGATCCAGTGCCTTCTTGAGCTCTTCCTTCATCACAAGTCTCTCTTGAACAGCAGACTGGGTAATAGATTGCATGGTGGTCATGTACACACACAGGTATACAGATACAACCATCACAACATCGTGGTAGTGGTACAGTAGTTATAATAAAGGTACAGTAGACTCTCGCTATTCCGACTCTCTGAAGTACGGCCTGAAATGTGGCCAACTCGCTATTCTGTATACTTGCTGCCCCAAACTAGTAATTTTATACGTATACATTTTGGGTGTGGTTTAGCAGAAAAACTGTGTGTGGAGGGAGTGGTTGGGGTGTACAATGAGAGGTAGGAAGCGGGATGCTCATGAACACTACAATGAAAGTTATAAAAAAGGTAAACCGTTTTGTGAGCAAACACAGCTGTGGGATTACATTGTAATAGATAATAAAGGGGAAGTATGTGGAAGCATAAACACTAGTAATGCAGTGAAACCGTGCAGTCTATTGTGGTCACGCAGGTCATCCTCTATAATACAGCCACTATTAGTCTACTCACAGACTACAATAATTAAGTTTTACAAAGGCGACAGAATCACTAAGCACTTTTGCATAGAACACGTACATGTACAAACAGTGTTTATGACAGGAAACTAAACACATACATGTACACAAATAGCTAAATGAAGCAACAGCTGTATAATATCATTCTCACCTGTTTTGAGTGTCCTGAGATGCCAGAGGATGTACAGACAGTCCAGTGGTGGCTCCGCTATCAAGACCCCCTGAGGCCACGGGTACATAAGAGTTGATGAGCCCCAGTATATCTGGCTTGTGATAGTCGGGAAGGACTCGTGCAAACTCCCCCACAGTGATAGTGATGGATTGCTGAAAGGTCAGAGAGGACATGAGATCGGAGGGGCTTTCTGAAACGGTTTCTATGGAGATACGGAGGTGGCGAACCAGTGTACGGAATATATCCAGTACAGACGGACCTGCATGAGTGGACACAAGCTAAGTAATGTAAATACATGTATGCAGATTAAAGCGTGGAATTAAACCGTGTCAAAACATACATGTACAGTCATGCAGAAACTTTAATAACAGCTATGAAAGCATCTGCATATGAAGAATATATGCGTATAGCCTTCTTTAGAAAATGGCCTAAAAATAGTGTTGAAACCATACAAGTACTCTACCATGGAGACTCACCTAGAGAGCTGTCTGCTGCCACGGAAACACACTTAGAGAGTGTGCCGAGGATCCCTTGTTTGGTCTCCCAGGACTCCTTCACCTTGGCATCCAGGTGGTCCACCAGCGACTGGACGGCCTTGTACCGATCCTGTCTCTGTGGGGGTACGTGTACAGTGGATAATGTACCCTGGGGGCTATGGGGTGATAAGATACTGTACACTCGGGGCTGTGGGGGATAAGATAATGTACACTGGGGGGCTGGGGGGCTGTGGGGGGATAATATAATGTACACTGGGGGGCTGTGGGGGTACGTGTTAGATACTGTACATTGGGGGCTGTGGGGATAAGATAATGTACACTGGGGGGATGTGGGGGGATAAGATAATGTACACTGGGGGCTGTGGGGGGATAAGATAATGTACACTGGGGGCTGTGGGGGGATAAGATAATGTACACTGGCATGGGGCTGTGGGGGGATAAGATAATGTACACTGGGGGGCTGTGGGGGGATAAGATAATGTACACTGGGGGGTACATGTCTACACTGTAAGTGGATACTGGAGGGAACAATTGAAATACTTGAATAAACAATCCTCTTCAGAAAGTGACGGAGTATGTTGGACCTGAAAGCTATCAATGTTACACAACAGAATAAAGCAGAGAGCAACGAAATACTGTTGATCACAGTCCGTTATATGGACAGTCAAGTCAGAATTTACAGTCGATCGTATGACCACAAGTATTTTTATCAAGCTATGATGCACTATACACTATGGTGAGAACACTTGGCCACAAGTGCATGTATATACGTGTACCTGCATGGCTTCCACAACGATGACGTACACACCAGCTGTGAATTCCTTGTCTGATATCCATAGTTTGTTTAGGTCAAAGTGTCTACAAGGGGAGCAATGGAGTGTTACTATATACACAGGAAATGAGACAATGGTTGTCATGGTACTAGACCTGCTGAGACAACATTGCACAATAGGTCATAGCACTTTACTAACATCAGGAGTTCAATAAGAATCCTAATGAACTCCTGCTGAACATGCAGTTACACCTATTAGGGAAACCACCTTGCCTACAAGCACAGTGTTGTAACACCTACGTACGCACAATGTATACATATACATTAGGGAAACCACCTTGCCTACAAGTAGCACCTACGCACACGAGGCATTGACTGACTTACTGCAGTATTGGCTTGAGGACACTGTCGATGTGAGAGAGTCTGGCAAAAGTGATGAGCTCAGTGAGACTATCCTGAGAGTACCCTCCCAGACTGTCTCCCTCCTCCACAACAGGCTGGATCTCACCAGACTCTCTGTCAGAGTGGGAGGGGGGTTACTATGGGCACACACGGCATACTCATACACATTGCCTAAGGCCACCAATGGGTAATGGTGCGTGTACGTCGCTCATTGAAGCTACAGTATGTATGATTGTGTATTAGCCAGTGCTCCAGGAGCAGCAACTTGTAGATACTATTAATGTTAGTACATAATTATAGTATACCTTGACTGGGCGACACTGTGACTGTGCATATTGAAGAGGAAGGGCGGCACTATCTTGTTCATGTGATCAAGGTCCCAAATGTTCATCTGGAGGTTGTCTTGCCTACCAATCTTCTTTATCACTCCCCTCTGCCGTTGCAACCCAGCCATCTGCGTCCTGTGTGAGGTGTAGTGGGGAGGGGTGGAGTTGGTGATATAAGCAATGTGATCACAAGTAATGCATGTGGCAGAGGACCCTAAGCGCGGTACAGTTAAAATATGACACCTAACACTTCGAACTGTGGCCACTCAAACTCATTTCATTTCAAAACAGTGAATGTGCTCATACTCGTGATATTTGTCGGCGTCGTCGACATTCTTGGTGAGGCTAAGAGAGGCAAAGCGGTGGATGAGGAAGTCGTACTGTCTGTGGTAGGGGGTGTTCCCTTCCTCTCGCTCGGCAAACTTCACAAACTGTGTGTGTGGAGGAAGGGTCGTCAATGTGTTGTATACACAATACACTACAGTTGAGCCTCGGTTATCCGAACACCTTTGTCCCCGGGCCCATTCGGGTAAGTGAAATATTCGGATAATCAAAAGCTGGCTTTTGCCAGCCACGTGGGCAATTTCCTACTGCGCATGCTCAGATTGCACTATGCTCTAGCATTCGGATAATCGAGGATTCGGATAACCGGGATTCGGATAACCGAGGCTCAACTGTATTAACAAAATGAAAAGTATATGTACATGCAATCTAATCATGAAGATACACGTTCACTCTCTGCACTCACCCACCCACCCACCCACACACTCTACTCACACACCCACTCCCACACCCACACACATCACACTCCCCCCTACTCACCGAATTGGTGGCCAGTTCTGTGTTGCTAGTTTCCAGCATATTATGCAGTATATCCAGGTAGCTATCCACAATCAACTGGAGCTTTCGTGAGTCACAGGCTGACAGCAGCTTCTCCGTCACTTGCAGAGCCACACTCACATGCCTGAGGGGAGGGAGAGGCATGAAAATGGTATTTTGTACCAAGTTTGGGAGAAAGCCATTGGTTGTATCATAGATATAACATTTAAAGTTCCCAGCCACATAAGATACATCATTTTCTGTTCCGGAGGTACGGGGATGGTCGATAAATTTCCCTAGCTATACATGACATGTCGACATTGTATACTGTACAGGTATGTCTCTGAAATAGTCGTCTAACCCGTTTCTCTCTCTTTTGCAGGCTCTGACGCAGTCTCAGAGCGAGGTACTCTCCAATATTGTCCAGATGGTCAGGGGAGGTTTGAACAAAGAAGAGCAGCTTGTCTATATTAGCAGACACAGGTGTGGGTGTTTGAGGGTCCTCTGGGAAGAGCCCATCAACCAGCCGTTTGTAGCGAGGTTTGGGGCAGCAGAAGCACGTCGCCATAGTTAGATCTAGTTCTGAGTCTTGATTGATTGTAGACCTAGCATTTATTTGTAAAACGTAGAGCAGAGGTTTTTATGTAATATGTTGGCAACCCTGCGCTTTCTTCTGGGTTTCTCACCCGTATCGTTTGAGGTACCCCCGAACGAGTCGGGTAAGAACTCAGCTAGTTCGATAAATTCCCCTTTTTCCGATTTTTTAGATAGTTTGTCGGGAATGGGGATGGCATTCTGGCCTACATTGACCGTATATGGAATAATGCTTGGTATCGTCGGTAATGTGGGGAGGCTCATGCGGGTTTGAGTACGGGGGGCACTAGTGGATACGAGGGGAACACGTGCTAGTGAGGTACTTGACATACCTGCCGTTCCGGTGCTGACAACAGGGCCTGAGGTGGGACTCCGTGGGGTACCCGAGCCGGAAGCAGAGATGGTTGGGATCGAGGGTGGGACTGATGGTGAGACTGATGAGGGGACGGCTGTGGGGTGGTGTTGTTGGACTGCTGCCTGAATCCGCTGGTCCATTGCGGTGATGATCGTTGGTAACACCGCGCCGGCGCCGAGGGCTGCCTGGACAGAATTGGCAATCATGGTGTTGAAAGTTGTCGGAGTTGTCGTCGGGTTGGTGGAACTGATCGGCGGTGTTCCAGTTGAGGATGTGCTCGAGGAGGTAGTGGTCATCTTCATATAGAGAATTACAGGATAGATCAGCAAGAGAAATCTTGAGAATTATGGGATAGACCCAGAAGAGAAGTTTTCTATTCTTTCACTGACTGCCTGACCACGTGTTTCTTGCGCATGCCCGTGTTGGTTGCAATTGGTACTCCATTATATTTCTGAGAGAGCTAGCTGCAAGGCACAGATTTATTTGCTGGAATGGCCACTAAAGAGCAGAACCAAGGTATAAAGACTGTCATGTTTCCTATAAAGGATAAACCCAATGATTGCTAAAGCATAAAACTCTCATTGGTGATTGCTAACCTTGTGTGCTTGCTTATCTATTCTCAGAGCTCACAATTGACGATCTGAAGACAGAAATGAAACTGACTGATGAGCAGCTCAATACAGCAATAAAGGAACCAGATCTACCCGAGTTAGCAGCATGTTTCGATAACACTGATGATTATCTTGAAAAGCTGGAGCTGTCGCCTGGACAGAAAACTGACGTCAGCGAAGTGAAGGCTAAAACACGTCTAAACCGCACTCAAGCCGGAATAAAACTTGCCCTAGAATACTGGCAGAACAAGAACCAACTACAAGCCACCTTCCAAGCTCTGCTACTCATCATACTCTCCCTGCTCAAAGGAGACGTTGCTGTTCAAGTGTGCAAGTACTTGTCTGACAAATGTGAGTCTGTTATGTAAGAGTGTGGTCATTGTGGTACCATACGTTGTGGGAGTGATTGCAACCAAATAAGGGACTTTCAACTTAATTGCTATTGTTACACATACAATTCTCTATTAACTATCACCAGGAATGGTACTCACCTATTGTTTTGTTTCTCCAGACTCCACCACCTCGTGTCCCCACTCTCAAGAGAGGGTCCTGCTGAACCACAAGCTGTCCTCGTACAGGGACTACCTACAAAGTCGCTACAGAGAACCAGACTCCACATCAGCCACACAATGGCCTCCCGTCTCAACAAACAAAGTCTTTAAACTGGCCATGATTCAGAAAGAGAAAATACAGAGAGGAAGAATCGACGATGAATTTGTTAGGCTATCAATCACAGGAAAAATCGACGATATTTTACTTCAAAAAACTCCGGTTAACTTGACAAACATTTTCTCTGAGATTGGGGATAGACGAAACTTTGTGTTGATTGAAGGAGCTCCCGGCTCTGGCAAGAGCACCCTTGCTCTACACATCTGTCAGGAGTGGGCAAAGGGGAAACTGTTCCAAAAGTTCGATATTGCAATCCTCGTGAAACTGAGAGATCCACTTGTTAGAGAAGCGAAGACAATTGCTGACGTACTTCCCTGCATTGATACGGCCGTGGCTAACAAGACAGAGGCAGTTATAAAATCACTGTATGGCAAAGGTGTACTATGGGTGCTAGACGGATGGGACGAGCTTCCTTTTGACCTCCCTAGAGACTCAATCATCAACAAACTAATCCGACCAGACATGTCACAAAAAGGAGCCCTACACGAATCAGCTGTGATTGTAACATCTCGACCGTCATCTTCAGCTGAGCTCCACCCACTAGTCTCGTCCAGGGTGGAGGTGTTGGGGTTCACTCCACATCAACTAGAACAGTATTTTACCGAGTGTCTGAATGGTGACTCACAAGCTGTGCAGACTCTACTGGAGAGAATTCGAGAGAACCCAGTGGTAGAAGGTAGCTGCTACCTCCCCCTCAATGCTTCCATTGTCGTTAATTGCTTCCTTTCTGACAACCACTCCCTCCCAACATCCAACCACGGGATATTCACATCAGTGGTTCAGAGCTCTCTCAAGAGATACCTCAAGGAGAAGTTGGGGAAGACCACTCCAGTGGGAAACATCACATCCCCAGACTCACTGCCCTCGGAAATCAGAACACAGACCGTACAAATGTGTCAACTTGCATATCATGGGATCGAACAAAATAAAGTGACATTTACTGACAGGGATTTGGCCGCACTTCGCATTACGAAGGAGATTTCAAACGTTGGATTATTACAAACTGTTCCCAGCATCATTAGCGATGGTGATCTGGTTTACTACTGCTTTCTCCACCTGTCTATTCAAGAGCTACTAGCAGCAATCCACATCTCTCTCATGCCTCCCAAGCAACAAATTTCTGTATTCCAGAAGCTCTTCGGGAATCCTCGATTCAGTGCAGTCTTCCAGTTTTATGCTGGTATCACCAAACTGAGTACTAGTAGACCAATCCTCAGTTTGCTACCTCGATTCTTGTGTCCAGTTCCAGCCACTGTTTTTGATCTGGTCAGAAAGGTTGTCAAAAATGAGAAAGAGAAAGGGCATGGTGAGCCGAAGCCCCTTTTGTTGTCCCTCATCAATTGTTTGTACGAAGCTGAAGACTCGCGACTGTGTGTGTTTGTGGCTAATCTTCTTAATCACAATCTAGATCTTAATTGCACTACAATGAATCCTATTGACTGCCTCTCTGTTGGATATTTCGTATCAGTTTGTTCCAACACCAGTAATGGATTCACACTTAGCCTCGAAAGTTGCTCTATTAGTGACCAAGGCTGCAAATTTCTGGCACGAGGACTCTCCAAGTGTCCCAACTCTAATAATGATATTCCTACAGCAGGGATACACATCGCTAAGATTATCGAGAACACTAGTTCAATATCTGAATTGGATTTGTCTAATAATGCCATTGGTAACAGTGGGCTTAGCACACTCTGTGAGGTCTTGTCAACTAACACATCATTAAAGATCCTGTACCTGGGCAATTGCTCACTAACAATATCAGACGACAATGGAGCTGCCCTCTATCAACTTCTAAATACAAACAATTCCCTCGAACATCTTAGATTGTATAGTAACACAGTGACTAGCTGTCGTCACATTGCTGCTGGACTTGCAGTCAATAAGACTCTGAGAACATTGGGATTGGGTAACTGTGAACTGACTGATCAGAGTATCGAGGAGCTATCAACTGGACTGATCAACAAGATTAAAACACTGAACATATGGGGTAATGACTCAATAACAGAAGATGGAATGAAGACGCTTGCCAGACATCTAACCACCCACTGCTCTGAACTGACACTATTGTACATACCCGACCACCTAAGATCCTGTGTCGAGACAGTATTCAGGGACACTAACGAAGAGAGGAAGAGAAATGGACTACCCGAGATTAATGTGTATGCATTTGATTATTAATTTATAATTAATTGATTGATTATTATTAATATAATTAATGTTTATAATTAATGATGTTTAGTAAATTATAATTATGTTTAGTTATAATTATATTATGATTATTGTTGTTATTAATTAATTAATAAATGTTAATTAATTTGGTGTTATGCATCTAATCTCTATCATTGGTCAATATAATTATAGCACATGTACAGATGGTGACGAGTGAATTCAATGCTTCCTACTGACACGGAGAGCATGTCATGCACTAGCTGTATGTATGTAACTGAATACACAATTGTAATAATGCTATAATCTCCACCTAGCTAGCCTCCTTCACAGGCTTTCAAGAGAAGTGCGGCCTGGGCCGGATCCGAGGCTAATCTCGACATGATCTACTTTTGACAACAATTATATTATTACTAGGACAATTTACAAAACAGTTAGTGTACAGAAGACTAGAAATATGTCGGCACATTACATAACAATTACCTAAAAACAAATCAGTTGGAATTGGTCAATATAGCACAGTAATAATGATGGTTTAAATTCAATGCTCCCTACAGTGTCACAGAGAGCACATGCACTGTACGTATAAAACTGTCAATGAATGTAGTGGAAATCCAATTTAACGCTCTGTCGATTTTTGTTTATGAGGAAGATGAGCAGATTAATGTTCACTTTGGCCCTTTCAAACATCTTCATGATTGCCAGGCCCTCGTATTGCAGCTGAAGGAGGTCCTGTGTGGGGAGAAGAGAGGGCAGTGAAACACTTCAACTGGTGTAAGACAAAGAATGCATGTATTTGCAAGACAAATGAATACATGTACTTACATACACCGTACAAGCATACCAACACTATACCTGACACAAGGCAGTAAACTTCTTAAACACTTTACGTACCTACCAAATTAATTCTACCTGTACACACACCCTCACCTGGAGGACCCAGCTCCACCTTCTCTATCTGCTTGACGTGATCTCAAACACAATACTTTCGAACCTGAACCTGGGCGAGTAAGAAATAATGTTCACATAATTATAGCATAACGTTGCACATAAGATCAAGGTCGTAGCAAGCGGTCAGGCTGGTCAGGTTTTGGCCTAACCACTTTAGCAGCTGGGTAGGTAATGGTCGTAAATATTGTAAGTGATAATGCGCATGCTGTTTTGGTGAGGAAAAGTGATGACCTCTTTCTTAGGTAAAAAATTCACCACTGTATGCAAAAGTTCCAATAGTAGAAAAGCAGCTGACCTTTAATCAAGTTGGCCTGACCACTTTAAAGTTGCTTGCTACGCCCCTGCATGAAGATTGGGGCATAAAAATAAGTTAATAGCCTCACACTGGAGGAATTGTTAAAGTCTAGATTAGTAGTAGAGTCTGAGCTTCAGTCAAACAGTGGACAAAGTACGTACCAGAGCAATTAATGGCACATGTGATGATTATCATGTTGTTTAATAGACGTATGCTAGTATAACGGCTACTCTCACTCAAGTATACGGAGACTTACAGAGTGGGTGGGGCATATCTCCATGGACGCTGATGTATGGATGATTGGCTTGGTTACGTCAGAGTACGCGTCGATACCCAGCTATCTGTCCAGGGGGTCCACTGTCGATGCTCGCAGGAAGAACCTTCTGTGGGGGGTACAGTGAGAGTCATAATTATTATTATGATTCAGTTCCGGGAATAAATGTCATAGAAAGTCACTAATTGACTCACATTTTTTCCAGTCGAGGTAAATGGAACACAGCTATAGGTTACGTCTCTGTGGGGCATGTGAAATTGTGTATCATGTTTTAAGCAACTAATAAGGATTATCATCTATTAATGTTGTTGAGCGCAGAATCCGACGGTTAAAGGGTTAAGCAATTAACTATAAGGACTTCACCTTAATCTTGTTCAGCGCACAATCCATCCACCCCCGCCCACACACACCTGGTCAGTAGACAGCTGATTGCCTATCCACAACATTGAAGGATTTTATCGCAGCTATGTACTTCATTGTACAGCTGCAAGGGGAGTGACGTGTGATACAGTGTGAGTCAATGAAAGTCAGTACAACACAGTTAGTGTATGTTTACCAAAGAGGTACATGAGATTGTTCTGACAAATCATTCTTGTACTCTCTAATACACTAACAGGGTTTCGTCTAGGATAACAAGTTGGGGGGGGGGGGGAAGGAGATTTGTGAGTGCGTAAGCGAGTCGCAACATGTTTGGCTACGCCCACTTTTTTTTTAAAGTTGATTACAACATACACTTAACCTAACGCATCACAGTAGAGATATCTACCTTTAGTTAATGTGACATGTAGTACTAATGTGATGATGTCATTATTCTACAACATGAGGGGGGGAAGAACCACCCCCCCCAATAGATGAAACCCTGACTAACTGATACAGTACCAGAAATGCAATCTTTATATGGGGAAAAAAAAACGGGCAATAGTCTCTAGACACAATCGGCATCATGTATTGTGTATTTTGCCTAAGCCATAATCAGTACATACAGTATAGCAGGTCATTTTCGTGGGATAAAAAATCCGAGACAAAAACGTAGGCGTGGTGCAGCAGTGATTTTGTGTGTAAAAATTCCCTTTGCTTCACTGCATTGCATGCGTTCCGGTCAACCATGCCTACGTTTTCGTGAGTGATAAATATTCGTCAAGGTTTAGCTTGCCCACGGAAACTATACCCAGGATGCTATACGTACGGTACGGTATACTGTACTACTTTATCACCTGTTTCAAGTACTCTTCCTTCTCCCGTTACTTCGTAGCACTCGAATATGTCCACCTCGTCCATTGCAGGCACACTGCTCTGCTTCAACTCCTTACAGCGATCCAGTGCCTTCTTGAGCTCTTCCTTCATCACAAGTCTCTCTTGCACAGCAGACTGGGTAATAGATTGCCTGGTGGTCATGTACACACACACAGGTATACAGATACAACCATCACAACATCGTGGTAGTGGTACAGTAGTTATAATAAAGGTACAGTAGACTCTCGCTATTCCGACTCTCTGAAGTACGGCCTGAAATGTGGCCAACTTGCTATTCTGTATACTTGCTGCCCCAAACTAGTAATTTTATACGTATACATTTTGGGTGTGGTTTAGCAGAAAAACTGTGTGTGGGGGGAGTGGTTGGGGTGTACAATGAGAGGTAGGAAGCGGGATGCTCATGAACACTACAATGAAAGTTATAAAAAAGGTAAACCGTTTTGTGAGCAAACACAGCTGTGGGATTACATTGTAATAGAGAGCTAGGAAATGATTCATTATCTTTATTTATTATCCTTGAGACAAAACCGCAAAATTAGTCATTAATATTCGAGGTAGGTTGATTTTAAGCCGCGGCTATTTTCTGAAATGCAAACTACCGCGCTCTTCTGGCCAAGTTGCACTGTCCCAAGGGTGGCCGGATTAACGAGAGTCTACTGTACATGTATTAATTATACAGTATTCACCGAGTGCATACATGTACATGCTAAACTCACATCTGCCCTTGCTGTTGGCCAGTTCCAATTCTCTCACCAGCTCAGCCATGACACCTGGGTCCATGATTTGAGACCTCTCGAGCAGCTTCTCCTCCAGCTCCCTCAGCAGGTCATCCTCTAGACATTGAATGGTCTCACTCTTCTCCTCAACCTGACAAGGGAACATCAATAAGTTGCTGCCAGGTGGAGAATACTCGACATACAATAGTGACGTGCATGTACACTCAACTACAGAAAATCTGGCAATGAAATTTAACGGTATTCTCCCACTTTGAGATAAAGGTCAGCTTAAAGTTGGACTGTAGGTTAGGTATTAAATAGGCATCTGCTATCAGGGTTGTTGCAATAACTATTATAAAGAGATAGTACGTACGTGTAATCACACAGTACACCATCAGATCGGCTATTCAGAGCATAGATCATACAGTATATACATGATCAATTGCTAAATGCTCTAAAATGCAGCTCACTAGCAAAAAAGTAATACCTAGCAAATACGGTAGTAGATCTATTTAAGGCCACTAAACACTGCACATGTGTATCTCTCACCTCTGTGGGTGGTATAGGAACGAGGGAGGACCTCTGATACTGTCTAGAGGACTGGATTTCTTCTCACTGCCAATCTAGAAGGTATGAAAACAAAATATGCATTTGGTAAAATCTACTCTCAAACAACATTGCACATTGACCATTCCTCCTCTCACCTCCTGCTCATTCATGAACATCATGAACCTTTGAAGGACTCGTCACATGATCTTGGAGCAAAAAGATACGGACTTGGTTGAGGATTTGAGTGAGGATAAAGTGAGAGAGGAGGTTGTGGGGGGAGGGGCCTCAGACCAGGGCTGGTGAGACGCAGTGTCACGTGAGAGGAGACTCGGACACATGGTCCTCTGTCTGGACAGCTGCTGTGAGGAGAATGAGAATTGTAAAGCACTGGAATTGAACTGTGCACAAGCACGAAATACATGCACTATTTTATTCGCACCACATAACTAACTAAAAATGCTCACCAATAAAACACCACACACCACTTGGTGTACAACATTTTAACGAATCTACAAATGAACTTCAGTTCCTCTAGACAACCTGCCCAACCCTCCACATACACACTGGCTGCATCATGCATAAAGAAAATGCATCTATTTTCACAGCGTTTGACCATCAAACGTATCAGAGAATAATCTCACGCCCATATTGCTGATTTGCTTGAAATGCCCACCACCATCTTAGCAATGTACCAGCAAGGGGCTTTTGTTGTGAGCATCAAAGGTAGGCCATGGCATTCAGTTGCTATTGATGAGTCACAGGTACTCTCTGATAAGAAGATCTTAATTGGACTGTTTGTGTCTGAAATGGGAGGCTTATTACAACTTCATATCAGCTAAAGCCTACAAGGTGTTAGGGCCTTCTGAAAATATGATTTCTTCTACCAACTCGATCAAAACTATATAAGAAACAATTTTACTTTTCCCTAGTGAGATCTCAGCTCTCTCAACTCTGGCCACCAATTACTGCTCAAATACATTTATTCTTAAAGTGATTGAGCTCACCTTTGGTAGCGCTGACTTATCACAGCTGTTGGTCCAATTCTCCAGAACTCTGAGCTTCCTCTCAAGATGCAACTGCAAGTGACAGAAGATTTAAGTTGAGGTTGAGAAAAGAGTTTCATGCAATAAAGTTAGAAGACACTGAATAAGCAGATTACCAGATAAAGTACAGCATAATTATGTTCTGGACAGGAAATTGTCCGGGTATAATTGGAACAGATTTTTATAGCGCATGCGAAGTGTCCGGGAATAAGCATGCAGCTGCATACGAGTGAGCTAGGTTTAATAGAACAAGGTACGACTGAATAGTTGCACTATAGCTATCTAAAACTAGTTACACAGAGAAAAAAGATGTGCTGATTTAGCACAGAAAACCGTGCTAAACGAATGTCTCCAGTTTTAGCACGTTTGCACATGACTGTGCTAAACAACCTGATATGCTAAACCAGCACATGTGCTGAATTCTAATGTGCTGAAACAGTGTGCTGATTGTATTGTGCTAAATCAATTTCAAACATTACAAACAACAATACATCAATACAGTATTAAAATTGTATTAAACAAACGATGAGGATATAAAAGTGAAAGGTTTTTTTAAACATAGTTAGTTAACCATAGCAAGTCTGCACTCGGTTCACTGCAATTGTAAGATACTGCCTTTGACTTCTAAGCATCACCTGCATGCGTGAAGTAGAAAAATATGTCACATAAAGCCAGTAGAATTATAACCAAGTATAAGAATAATTAAAGTGTGTATAGATTAGGTACATAACATCAGTCATAGCATGAACAAAGTAAGGTTGTTCCACCCCCCTCTCCACTGATAGCATTCACTAGTCTGTTGACAGGAGGTGGGGTTATTCACAGCATTGCAATGTTATTATGGGGCGAAATAAGACATCACTAACGTTTATTCATCCATTCAGAGCATGAACAAAGTAAGGTTGTTCCACCCCCCCCCCTCCACTGATAGCATTCACTAGTCTGTTGACAGGAGGTGGGGTTATTCACAGCATTGCAATGTTATTATGGGGCGAAATAAGACATCACTAACGTTTATTCATCCATTCAGAGCATGAACAAAGTAAGGTTGTCCACCCCCCCCCTCCACTGATAGCATTCACTAGTCTGTTGACAGGAGGTGGGGTTATTCACAGCATTGCAATGTTATTATGGGGCAAAATAAGAAAAACCTTTGCTGTGATCCATGACAAATGCCGAGTGCATAATGAGCCAAAAGCAAAGAATTGTAGCTACAGAAAGAGTCATATAACACAGATAGGACCAAGAGGAAGAGTACGCTACTCCAATAGACTGTACACAGGAGGCAAACTCACTATTGCATGTAACCACAGCCACTTGAGATACAACAATAACAATAACAATGTTGATAAGAAAAAGCAATTAGTAGTAATCATCACTAACGTTTTTATTCATCCATTCATAGCATGAACAAAGTAAGGTTGTTCCACCCCCCTCTCCCCCTCTCCCAAAAAAAACAAGCGCATGCAGCTGCATGCGAGCTAGCTAAGTTTAATAGAACAGTGTGCAATTATTCAGTTGCACTAGCTATCTAAAACTAGCTACTCAAAGCTATCTAACTAATCTAATCATCACTAACGGTTATTCATCCATTCATGTTTATTCATCCATTCATCGCAGATTAATTTTAACAGTTTATACAACAGCTATGTGGTTGTGATGTAGGTTAGACAGAATGCTTACTACGGTTAGTGGGAGTTGCATACTCTTCCTAATGAACTTCTCATTATAGTCGTTTTTACGCACAATTTAGTTTGCTAGACTATAATAATGCAAATGAGTTCTTGTTGTGCTATTATAGAGCAGCATCAATATTCGGGCCCATCAACTATCTCGTATAGAATTCCCTTTGCTTCACTGCATTGCATGCGTTCTGGTCAACCATGCCTACGTTTTCGTGAGTGATAAATATTCGTCAAGGTTTAGCTTGCCCACGGAAACTATACCCAGGACGCTATACGTACGGTACGGTATACTGTACCACTTTATCACCTGTTTCAAGTACTCTTCCTTCTCCCGTTACTTTGTAGCACTCGAATATGTCCACCCCGTCCACTGCAGGCACACTGCTCTGCTTCAACTCCTTACAGCGATCCAGTGCCTTCTTGAGCTCTTCCTCCATCACAAGTCTCTCTTGCACAGCAGACTGGGTAATAGATTGCAAGGTGGTCATGTACACACACAGGTATACAAACCATCACAGCATCGTGGTAGTGGTACAGTAGTTATAATAAAGGTACAATAGACTCTCGCTATTCCGACTCTCTGAAGTATGGCCTGAAATGTGGCCAACTCGCTATTCTGTATACTTGCTGCCCCAAACTAGTAATTTTATACGTATACATTTTGGGTGTGGTTTAGCAGAAAAACTGTGTATGGGGGGAGTGGTTGGGGTGTACAATGAGAGGTAGGAAGCGGGATGCTCATGAACACTACAATGAAAGTTATAAAAAAGGTAAACCATTTTGTGAGCAAACACAGCTGTGGGATTACATTGTAATAGAGAGGAAATGATTTATTATCTTTATTTCTTATCCTCGAGACAAAACCGCAAAATTAGTCATTAATATTCGAGGTAGGTTGATTATAAGCCGCGGCTATTTTCTGAAATGCAAACTACCGCGCTCTTCTGGCCAAGTTGCACTGTCCCAAGGGTGGCCGGATTAACGAGAGTCTACTGTACATGTATTAATTATACAGTATTCACCGAGTGTATACATGTACATGCTAAACTCACATCTGCCCTTGCTGTTGGCCAGTTCCAATTCTCTCACCAGCTCAGCCATGACACCTGGGTCCATGATTTGAGACCTCTCGAGCAGCTTCTCCTCCAACTCCCTCAGCAGGTCATCCTCTAGACATTGAATGGTCTCACTCTTCTCCTCAACCTGACAGGGGAACATCAATAAGTTGCTGCCAGGTGGAGAATACTCGACATACAATAGTGATGTGCATGTACACTCAACTACAGAAAATCTGGCAATGAAATTTAACGGTATTCTCCCACTTTGAGTTT
Source organism: Halichondria panicea (assembly GCF_963675165.1). NCBI lineage: Eukaryota > Metazoa > Porifera > Demospongiae > Suberitida > Halichondriidae > Halichondria > Halichondria panicea. The sequence continues at coordinate 2,089,219 of NC_087383.1, forward strand.
GTGTGCTTGTGTACATGCTAATTTAAAATTACTCACATCTGCATAGTTCCAATTTTCACTCCAGCTCAGCCATGACACCCGGGTCCATGATTTGATATCTCTTGAGCAGCTTCTCCTCCATGTCTAGATGACTGCACTTCTAGAAGGTAAAAGGAAAACAAAATAATGCATTTGGTAAAGATCTACTCTCATGCAAACAACATTGTAATTAGTATTGAGAGCAAATACATGTGATGATCATTACCAAATTTACTGGTAAAGGGTCAAACTGTTAGCAAGAGAGTTCATAATAGACGAACTCTTGCTGTTAGTACAGTAGCCCTCATATAAAAGTTCCCGTTCCGTACCGTTCAATTTGCGTACAACGGTTCGCGTAGAAACGGAATGAAAACGGAAGCCAGCTCATTAAAATTTAATACGGTACGGAAATAACCGTTTTAATTCTGAAATAACGTTCGCACGTGTAGCTGCATGATTTGCTCCGTAGCTAGCTGGCTAGTGTGTTCCAAGAAATCAAGCTGGTGAACTGTTCTACTAAACAAAGAATCCTCATCCTTCACAAACAGCTACGGAGCAAGTACAGAATCCCTAAGAAGCAAGGTCAAGGCGAGCTAGATCTAGTTAGAATAATTACTGACATTTAGTTTGAACATTTATATTTATATTTATAGCACTGTACATGAATTTGTTATTCTTCATTTGACATGATGTTTTAATGATACAGGACATTGTATACGATAGTGTATAATTTATAATGAAGTGTTCAACAAAAGTAATAGTACAATCAGATCATAATATAATGTAGCTGTATCTAAGATTCCAGACTGAGAGATCTGGTTGACTTGCTACTACCAACTTTCTCATCTTCTTCCAGCCTTGCATGTAAGTTCTGCAGTATTCCCAGTGCTATTTGTATGCCCCTGGATTACACTAGAGAAGTTAGTACATTTGTAGCTTGCGCTTAGTACATACAGAATAAATAAAAATTATTATTGCTAACTCAGCAAATTCCACCCGTTTTTTCTCCTAGAACGGTGTAGGTAATTACGGTGCGTTTATGAATAATACGCTACCGTTTAGTTAGCGTTTTCTGACTCCGTAAAAACGGGAACGTTACGTGCAACTGAAACGCAACGGGAACTTTTATATGAGGGCTACTGTATGTAAAATTGCCAGCTATGGACCCCAACTAGTACCTACATGCAAATTTTAGGGGGGGGAATTGGAGCTAGGGGGAATATCCCCCTTCCCCCCTGTATGACACACTGCTCACCCTTTAGAAGACTGCCCCCCCCCATACACACACACTCACCCTTCTAGAAGAATGTCCCACAATAGCCTTCGGAGCTGTCTCCTTCCTCTCAATGTGCGTCTTGAGTACCTCGTTTCGACTAATCTTGGACGCTAGATACAGCACACCTGCCACTGTAGCATGTAGCAGCACTCTGTGATGTGCCTCAAGACCTTTCTCCTTCACAGCAAGCTCTTGCAGCTGGTGTAGGAACACCAGTATATCTGAGAGCCTTTGATATAAGAATTCCAGTGTCAGGAGAAATACGAGTTGGTAGAAAGCGAGTGTGTTAGCAGGGCTAGTGCAGAGAGTTTTGGCCAGTTCCAGGAGATTGGTGAAGAGAGAGTTGACTGTTTTAGAGAGGAATCCTTTCTAAACCACACCCTCCAGACTCACCCAATCACTGCACAAGGGGAGGGTATAAATACACGTACATGTAGCTGTATGCACTGCACATGACATACATGTACATGTAGTGAAAGCTAAGACAAAAGCTCATATGGACCTGTGTAACTAACAAATAAAATATAGTGTGTCAAATGCACACTGAACATAGCAAGGTACACACACACACACACATCCACATACGTGTTGAGAGGAATCTTGTCCTTGTTGGCATGGTGATGTACGAGACGATGCCAGAGTAGGGCCACATCCAACTGTGTGCTGGGCTCTCGTATGAGGAGCAATTGGACGAGGGAGGCAAACAGTTGCCCTGGGAACGCCGTCTCCAGCACTGATGCGTGACAAGTGTCAGCCACCGCCCTCAAACACTTGACCAGGGAGGTAGTCAACATGGGGCTGCATAATAAAGGAGAGAATACAATTATGGAAGCTTAAACACTTAGTAATGCACGCAGTCTATTGTGCATGGTCACATAATTATAAGCAGATCATCCTCTATTACATAATCAAAGGTTACTGCTATAAACAGGATTCACGAAGGCACCAGAATCAGAGAACACGTACATGTACAAACAGTGTTTATGACAGGAAACTAAACACATACATGTACACAAACAGCTACATAAAGCAAAAGCTGTATAATATCATTCTCACCTGTTTTGAGTGTCCTGAGCTGCCAGAGGATGTACAGACAGTCCAGTGGTGGCTCCGCTATCAAGACCCCCTGAGGCCACGGGTACATAAGAGTTGATGAGCCCCAGTATATCTGGCTTGTGATAGTCGGGAAGGACTCCTGCAAACTCCCCCACAGTGATAGTGATGGATTGCTGAAAGGTCAGAGAGGACGTGAGGTCGGAGGGGCCTTCTGAAACAGTTTCTATGGAGATACGGAGGTGGCGGACCAGTGTACGGAATATATCCAGTACAGACGGACCTGCATGAGTGGACACAAGCTAAGTAATGTAAATACATGTATGCAGATTTAAAGTGTGGAATTAAACCGTGTCAAAACATACATGTACAGTCATGCAGAAACTTTAATAACAGCTATGAAAGGATCTGCGTATGAAGAATAAATGCGTATACCCTTCTTTAGAAAATGGCCCAAAAATAGTGTGTGCAACCATACAAGTACTTTACCATGGAGACTCACCTAGAGAGCTGTCTGCTGCCACGGCAACACACTTAGAGAGTGTGCTGAGGATCCCTTGTTTGGTCTCCCAGGACTCCTTCACCTTGGCATCCAGGTGGTCCACCAGCGACTGGACGGCCTTGTACCGATCCTGTCTCTGTGGGGGTACGTGTATAGTGGATAATGTACACTGGGGGGCTGTGGGGGTACGTGTTAGATACTGTACACTGGGGGGCTGTGGGGGATAAGATAATGGCTGTGGGGGGATAAGATAATGTACACCGGGGGGCTGTGTGTTAGATACTGTACACTGGGGGGCTGTGGGGGATAAGATAATGTACACTGGGGTGCTGTGGGGGGATAAGATAATGTACACTGGGGGGCTGTGGGGGGATAAGATAATGTACACTGGGGGGTACATGTCTACACTGTAAGTAGACACTGGAGGGAACAATTGAAATGCTTGAATAAACAATCCTGTTCAGAAAGTGACGGACCTGAAAGCTATCAATGTTACACAACAGAATAAAGCAGAGAGCAACGAAATACTGTTGATCACAGTCCGTTATATGGACAGTCAAGTCAGAATTTACAGTCGATCGTATGACCACAAGTATTTTTATCAAGCTATGATGCACTATACACTATAATGGTGAGAACACTTGGCCACCAGTGCATGTATATACGTGTACCTGCATGGCTTCCACGACGATGACGTACACACCAGCTGTGAATTCCTTGTCTGATATCCATAATTTGTTTAGGTCAAAGTGTCTACAAGGGGAGCAATGGAGTGTTACTATATACACAGGAAATGAGACAATGGTTGTGGTACTAGACCTGCTGAGACAACATTGCACAATAGGTCATAGCACTTTACTAACATCAGGAGTTCAATAAGAATCCTAATGCACTCCTGCTGAATGCAGTTCGATTTAAGTTACACCTATTAGGGAAACCACCTTGCCTACAAATACAGTGTTGCAACACATACGTACGCACAATGTATACATATACATTAGGGAAACCACCTTGCCTACAAGTAGCACCTACGCACACGAGGCATTGACTGACTTACTGCAGTATTGGCTTGAGGACACTGTCGATGTGAGAGAGTCCGGCAAAAATGATGAGCTCAGTGAGACTATCCTGAGAGTACCCTCCCAGACTGTCTCCCTCCTCCACAACAGGCTGGATCTCACCAAACTCTCTGTCAGAGTGGGAGGGGGGTTACTATGGGCACACACGGCATACTCATACACATTGCCTAAGGCCACCAATGGGTAATGGTGCGTGTACGTCGCTCATTGAAGCTACAGTATGTATGATTGTGTATTAGCCAGTGCTCCAGGAGCAGCAACTTGTAGATACTATTAATGTTATTACATAATTATAGTATACCTTGACTGGGCGACACTGTGACTGTGCATATTGAAGAGGAAGGGCGGCACTATCTTGTTCATGTGATCAAGGTCCCAAATGTTCATCTGGAGGTTGTCTTGCCGACCAATCTTCTTTATCACTCCCCTCAGCCGTTGCAACCCAGCCATCTGCGTCCTGTGTGAGGTGTAGTGGGGAGGGGTGGAGTTGGTGATATAAGAAATGTGATCACAAGTAATGCATGTGGCAGAGCACCCTAAGGGCGGTACAGTTAAAATATGACACCTAACACTTCGAACTGTGGCCACTCAAACTCATTTCATTTCAAAACAGTGAATGTGCTCATACTCGTGATATTTGTCGGCGTCGTCGACATTCTTGGTGAGGCTAAGAGAGGCAAAGCGGTGGATGAGGAAGTCGTACTGTCTGTGGTAGGGGGTGTTCCCTTCCTCTCGCTCGGCAAACTTCACAAACTGTGTGTGTGGAGGAAGGGTCGTCAATGTGTTGTATACACAATACACTATTAACAAAATGAAAAGTATATGTACATGCAATCTAATCGTGAAGATACACGTTCACTCTCTGCACTCACCCACCCACACACTCTACTCACACACCCACACCACACACACTCCCTACTCACCGAATTTGTGGCCATGATATGCAGTTCTGTGTTGCTAGTTTCCAGCATATTATGCAGTATATCCAGGTAGCTATCCACAATCAACTGGAGCTTTCGTGAGTCACAGGCTGACAGCAGCTTCTCCGTCACTTGCAGAGCCACACTCACATGCCTGGGGGGAGGGAGGGGCATGAAAATGGTATTTTGTACCACGTTTGTGAGAAAGCCATTGGATACTATAGTTGTATCATAGATATAACATTTAAAGTTCCCAGCCAAATAAGATACATCATTTTCTGTTCCGGAGGTACGGGGATGGTCGATAAATTTCCCTAGCTATACATGACATGTCGACATTGTATACTGTACAGGTATGTCTCTGAAATAGTCGTCTAACCCGTTTCTCTCTCTTTTGCAGGCTCTGACGCAGTCTCAGAGCGAGGTACTCTCTAATATTGTCCAGATGGTCAGGGGAGGTTTGAACAAAGAAGAGCAGCTTGTCTATATTAGCAGACACAGGTGTGGGTGTTTGAGGGTCCTCTGGGAAGAGCCCATCAACCAGCCGTTTGTAGCGAGGTTTGGGGCAGCAGAAGCACGTCGCCATAGTTAGATCTAGTTCTGTGTCTTGATTGATTGTAGACCTAGCATTTATTTGTAAAACGTAGAGCAGAGGTTTTTATGTAGTATGTTGGCAACCCTGCGCTTTCTTCTGGGTTTCTCACCCGTATCGTTTGAGGTACCCCCGAACGAGTCGGGTAAGAACTCAGCTAGTTCGATAAATTCCCCTTTTTCCGATTTTTTAGATAGTTTGTCGGGAATGGGGATGGCATTCTGGCCTACATTGACCGTATATGGAATAATGCTTGGTATCGTCGGTAATGTGGGGAGGCTCATGCGGGTTTGAGTACGGGGGGCACTAGTGGATACGAGGGGAACATGTGCTAGTGAGGTACTTGACATACCTGCCGTTCCGGTGCTGACAACAGGGCCTGAGGTGGGACTCCGTGGGGTACCCGAGCCGGAAGCAGAGATGGTTGGGATCGAGGGTGGGACTGATGGTGAGACTGATGAGGGGCCGGCTGTGGGACAGTGTTGTTGGACTGCTGCCTGAATCCGCTGGTCCATTGCGGTGATGATCGTTGGTAACACCGCGCCGAAGGCTGCCTGGACAGAATTGGCAATCATGGTGTTGAGAGTTGTCGGAGTTGTCGTCGGGTTGGTGGAACTGATCGGCGGTGTTCCAGTTGAGGATGTGCTCCAGGAGGTAGTGGTCATCTTCATATAGAGAATTACAGGATAGATCAGCAAGAGAAATCTTGAGAATTATAGGATAGACCCAGAAGAGAAGTTTTCTAATTCGTTTGTTCTTTCACTGACTGCCTGACCACGTGTTCCTTGCGCATGCCAGTACCGTGTTGGTTGCAATTGGTATTCTGAGAGAGCTAGCTGCAAGGCACAGATTTATTTGCTGGAATGGCCACTAAAGAGCAGAACCAAGGTATAAAGACTGTCATGTTTCCTATAAAGGATAAACCCAATGATTGCTAAAGCATAAAACCCTCATTGGTGATTGCTAACCTTGTGTGCTTGCTATCTATTTCAGAGCTCACAATTGACGATCTGAAGACAGAAATGAAACTGACTGATGAGCAGCTCAATACAGCAATACAAGAACCAGATCTACCCGAGTTAGCAGCATGTTTCGATAACACTGATGATTATCTTGAAAAGCTGGAGCTGTCAATGGAGCTGCCCTCTATCAACTTCTGAATACAAACAATTCCCTTGAATGTCTTAATTTGTCTGGTAACACATTGACTAACTGTCGTCACATTGCTGCTGGACTTGCAGCCAATAAGACTCTGAGAAGATTGGACTTGTAAACTGACTGATCAGAGTATCGAGGAGCTATCAACTGGACTGATCAACAAGATTGAAACACTGCACATTTATGATGGAACAGAAGATGGAATGAAGACGCTTGCCAGACATCTAACTGACACTATTGGTGATACCCGACCACCTAATTAATACTCTGTATCGAGACAGCATTCAGGGACGCTAACAAAGAGAGGAAGAGAAATGGACTGCCTGAGATTTAATGTGGTTGCATTCTTACCATGATTTTAATTACTTTTGACAATGGATTTTATTTTCTGCCATAATTATATCACATTATAATAAATGACAATTTGAGAAAAGTAGCAAAGTACTATAATATATAGTATATTATGTTGGAACATTAGGTCGTTAATAACTTGTCAATAGTACATGCAGATGATATAAATAATTCATGCACTGCTGTGAATAGTCAATGAATACATGCAATTTGCTAATGGAAAATCCAATTTAACGCTCTGTCGATTTTTGTTCATGAGGAAGATGAGCAGACTAACGTTCACTTTGGCCCTCCCAAACATCTTCATGATTGCCAGGTCCTCGTATTGCAGCTGAAGGAGGTCCTGTGTGGGGAGAAGAGAGGGCAGTGAAACACTTCAACTGGTATAAGACAAAGAATGCATGTATTTGTAAGACAAATGAATACATGTACTTACATACACCGTACAAGCATACCAACACTATACCTGACACAAGGCAGTAAACTTCTTAAACACTTTACGTACCTACCATCTACCTGTACACACACCCTCACCTGGAGGACCAGCTCCACCTTCTCTATCTGCCTGATGTGATCTCCAACACAACATTTCCGAACCTGAACCTGGACGAGTAAGAAATAATGTTTTCACATAATTATAGCATAACGTTGCACATAAGATCAAAGCTGTAGCAAGCGGTCAGGCTGGTCAGGTTTTGGCCTAACCACTTTTTGCAGCTGGGTAGGCAATGGTCGTAAATATTGTAAGTGATAATGCGCATGCTATTTTGGTGAGGAAAAGGGATGACCTTTTTCTTAGGTAAAAAATTCACCACTGTATAAAAGTTCCAATAGTAGAAAAGCAGCTGACCTTTAATTGCAAGTTGGCCTGACCACTTTAAAGTTGCTTGCTACGCCCCTGCATGAAGATTGGGGCATAAAAATAAGTCAATAGCCTCACACTGGAGGAATTGTTAAGTCTAGATTAGTAGTAGAGTCTGAGCTTCAGTCAAACAGTGGACAAAGTACGTACCAGAGCAATTAATGGCACATGTGATGATTATCATGTTGTTTAATAGAAGTATGCTAGTATAACGGCTACTCTCACTCAAGTATACGGAGACTTACAGAGTGGGTGGGGCATATCTCCATGGACGCTGATGTATGGATGATTGGCTTGGTCACGTCAGAGTACTCGTCGATACCCAGCTTTCTGTCCAGGGGTCCACAGTCGATGCTCGCAGGAAGAACCCTCTGTGGGGGGTACAGTGAGAGTCATAATTATTATTATGATTCAGTTCCGGGAATAAATGTCATAGAAAGTCACTAATTGACTCACATTTTTTCCAGCCGAGGCAAATGGAGCACAGCTATAGGTTATGTCTCTGTGGGGCATGGAAAAATTGATTTACTGAAATTGTGTATCAGGTTTTAAGCAACTAATAAGGATTATCACTTATTGAGCGCACAATTCCCCGCCCACACACACCTGGTCAGTAGACAGCTGATTGCCTATCCACAACATTGAAGGATTTTATCGCAGCTATGTACTTCATTGTACAGCTGCAAGGGGAGTGACGTGTGATACAGTGTGATTCAATGAAAGTCAGTACAACACAGTTAGTGTATGTTTACCAAAGAGGTACATGAGATTGTTCTGACAAATCATTCTTGTACTCTCTAATACACTAACAGGGTTTCATCTAGGATAACAAGTTGGGGGGGGGATTTGGGAGTGCGTAAGCGCAAGTGTTTGGCTATGCCCACTTAAAAAAAGTTGATTTAATACTAATGTGATGATGTCATTATTCTACAAGATTTGGGGGGGGGGAAGAACCACCCTCCCCTACTAGATGAAACCCTGACTAACTGATACAGTACCAAAGATGCAACCTTTTACATGGCAAAATTAAAAACGGCCATTGTCAAAGTAATGTAGACGCAATCGGCATCATGTATAAATTGTGTATTTGGCCTGGCCTAAGCCATATTCAGTACATACTATATAGCAGGTCATTTTCGTAGGTTATAACATTCGAAACAAACAACGTCTACACACAGTAAGTGCAGTAGTAGTAGATCTAAGAGGTAGTCTAATGCTCAAGAATGATGGAACATCTTATATACATATAGTAGTCATCTGCAGAATTGTGTAGAGGAGATGTTTCACCATCTTTGAGCATTAGTTTACCTCTTAGATCTACTACTACTGCACTGCACTATACTGCACTTACTGTGTATATAGCTAGTAGGTATCTTCAAGACCAGCTAGCTCACTGACAGTTGACAAACTAATGCTCAAAGATGGTGGAACATCTCTACACAATTCTACTACTACTGCATGCACTTACTGTGTATATAGTAGGTATCTTCAAGACCAGCTAGCTCACTGATAGTTGACAAACACTCTCTGGGACAAAAACCATTGTGTAGCTCTTACTTCAATATTTTACAAACTTCCTTTATTTAGAATAATAGCGCATGCATTGCAGAATGCAGAGGCTGCAAAATATGGTGGGCCGTTTGTTTCAAAATTCAAATGTTACATTTTCATTCAAATCACAATACATTCATTCAAGATGTGCAATTTTCATTCAAGAGCATTCAAGATTATTCATTCAAGATTCAAGATTTTGATGGATGCATAAACATGCATAATTTCAGATGACTTTAGCCACACTTTGTGGTTTTATTGCATGGTGTAGTTGTTTTAATTAACAGGAAATGGGGTTCACAATAATCAACTCCCTCCCTCAGTAGTGGTAAGGTGATTCCCAAACCAGAAACATGACATTGATTGACGAAAATTAACAAGAGGTCAGGGGTTCGTTGCCGACCTTCGAGTTTTGAGCATTAAGCAAAGGACATCTTATAAATGTTGTGTTTTAATGACTGTTGGCATGCATATCTTGAATAATTATTGTCGACTTGAATGCATTAAAATCTTGAATGACAATTGCATGGTCTTGAATGGTCAGTGGATCTTTGGATCAATTTAAACGAGCATGCTGACTATAAAAAGGCGTGCCCAGGACAGCTCCGACCGGATGCAACGGGAAAATGGCAAAAATGAAAAAATGAATTTACTTGAGTCTTGCAAAAAGACGCCCTTGACAGTATAATGCACATTCTTTACATTCTTACGGTCTTCTTTTGATACGCCTTCTTCCGCGCTCTCACGAGATAGTAGACATGACATAACTTAAAACAAAAAATGGCTGTCAAAAGTTTATTTTCAAGAAGTGTTCTCAACCTCAGAAGAAGCCTACTGGGGTCCACAGGAGCTTTGGTTCGAGACTGAAGATACCAAGCAGGTCTTTGTTGATAGAATTGACAGTGCTAAGCGTTTAATTTTCTTGCTGCCAGAGGTTCATTGGCCTTGGAAAACATGAAGATTTGGCAAACTGATGTTGTTGTTGAAGAAGGTAAATAGTCTAGTCTATAGTATAAAAGTAAGTAGTATAATTATAGTGTACAGTAAGGTGACTTTATCGACCTACGAGTGCTTTTTAACATTAACATTTCATTTTACATGGATAAAGTAACGAAGTGAAGTGTTGAAAGTCTGTAGGGCCAGGGAACACCTAGTGGGTTCGGGTATCGTCCAAGCACCTCCTGAAGAACGGAAATTGATTGTACTACTATTGGAAGTTTTAAATATCGCACAAACAGCAGCTGGGTGTTGTGGCTGTGGTGAAGGGTGGGGGACTAGTGACAAAATGGACGGGTGTTTTTTCTGTTCAATTACTAGTGGGTCATCATGCTCATAGCCACCATGACATTTGTATAATAACCTTCATACATAGTCATTGTTATTAATAACGTTCATCTTTTCTCAGGTCGCTTTGAAGGACTACCCTCACTTGTTGACAGGACAGTCTTCCTGGCATCAACCTATGTATATAGAAAATGTAAGTCTTACTACTGTATCAAGCAATAATTATATCGTTACCTCTCTGGCCTCTTTTCTGGAGGAAGACTCACTGCTAGGGGTTGGTAGTTCTATTATTCATTCCCACATTATTCCACATCCCATGTACTCGCGACTTTCATCAGGCCTACAGATGTTTATACTACTGACTCGACTGACCTGTATTTCCAAAACCTGCCTATTATTCTCACTAAAGTTCCCATGATACCAGCATAATTCTTCCCCAAAATGATGCCAGCACTACCAACCCCTACCCGGGAGAGCTCTCACTTGTTTGCACCCTACTCTACAACTCTAAATGATAGCAAACATTTGTTTGATATACTGACATTAATTAATGCTGATATAAATTCTTTTTCAGAATCAATTTCGTCAACTTTCTACAATGCACAATGGCGTAGTCTCAAGCCTCAATGCCGTCTATTTATATGCAAGAAAGCAAGGAAAACTCTTTGGAAGAGTTCACTGGAGTAATGCTCACTGTAGCTAACCTGGAGCTGAATAGACATAGCCTTTTACTGTACCTACAGACCTACCTGAGCATTATTTATTTGTCAGCCATAATCATAAATTTTTATTTTTGTCTTTTTGATTCTGGTAAAGAAAAAAACCCACCAGGAATGTTATTCCCCTCCCTTCTGTGTGTTTTTTTTTAGTGTTCACGGTGTGTATGAATGGGTTCTGAGCGCTTTTGCGCAAGAGAAAAAACAGCTCGTTACTAAGGCTTGAATGAAATTTTCTGGGTCAAAGGTCGCGTCCTGGGCAGCTCTTTTTATACTCAAAACTCGCTCCGGGATCCGGAAGTTGCTAATGCGGTAATTAAAGCCAACATGCTCGTTTAAATTTGTTTTGGGCAGAATTTCAAATCGATAGAAATTTAAATATTTTTTGATTTTGAATATTTTGAAACTGCAAGAGTACATGCAAATGAGTGCATTCTATTTTCAATTCTTGAGGAAGAACTGGTCCTGAGTTTCGTGCAGAAAAAAGCAGTTTCATATTTTGCACCCACAGGGGTTAGCTTATAATGACCTTTGTACTCTAAGAAGCTGTGCACTTTATAGTCTGTTATAAAATCAGTATTATGTGCACCTAGCTTGTATGCGTACAGGTTATGTTAACAGTTGTATCCCACCCTGATTGACAATGACAATTACACCCCTGTCTGTATAGGTGTTCCAAGTACCATGGCCAATAGATGAGTGTTCCCAGCATACAGACGGTACTATACATATAATCATACAGTTGTTCGATTGCACACACGCACACACAATAATATCATAATTTAATTGATCCTTCAACATTGAAATGTTTAATAATATTAATTATGTACAGTTAAGGAAGTACATTATTATATTATACATAGCAGAGTCGTGCAGTTGGCTAGCCTCGAGGAAGTGATTGGGATATCAAGGCTAGCAGTTGGCAAGGTTATATTCTGGCTATATTTAGCATTGCATTGGAGCATGGCTTCTCAAGAGTACAAAGGTCATTTTAAGCAAACCCTGTGGATGCTATAAGCGCTAGTGATGGTCAAAAATTGAAAATGCTTTTTCTGCACGAAACTCAGGACCAATTCTTCCTCAAGAAATTAAAAGTAGAATGCACTCATTTGCATGTACTCTTGCAGTTTCAAAATATTCAAAATCAAAAAATATATAAATTTCTATCGATTTGAAATTCTGCCCAAAACAAATTTAAATTGATCCAAAGATCCACTGACCTTGAATGAATACTATATATGCATCTTGAATGAATGTATTGTAATCTGAATGAAAATATAACATTAATTTTGAATTTTGAAACAAACGGCCCACCATACACCATAGCAAAAACACATTGATTTTACAATGTAAAAGGGTGGGCCAGCTCAGCACAATTCAAATAGCAATCAAAATTCCAGGCTCTTAAACGAATAGGACTATTATATCATTCAATGACAATTTAGAGAAAAGTAGCGAAGTACATAGTATGTTAGAACATTAGGTCGTTAATTAATCAATTGCAACGTGTCAATAGTACATGCAGATGATATAAATAATTGAAGAATGCTCACATGCAATTGTCAATGAATACATGCAATTTGTTAATGGAAATACAATTTAACACTCTGAGGATTTTAAAAGTTCATGAGGAAGATGAGCAGATTAACATTCACTTTGGCCCTCCCAAACATCTTCATGATTGCCAGGCCCTCGTATTGCAGCTGAAGGAGGTCCTGTGTGGGGAGAAGAGAGGGGAGTGAAACACTTCAACTGGTGTAAGACAAAGAATGCATGTATTTGTAAGACAAATGAATACATGTACTTACATACACCGTACAAGCATACCAACACTATACCTGACACAAGGCAGTAAACTTCTTGAACACTTTACGTACCTACCAAATTAATTCTACCTGCACACACCCTCACCTGGAGGACCAGCTCCACCTTCTCTATCTGCCTGACGTGATCTCAAACACAACATTTCCGAACCTGAACCTGGGCGAGTAAGAAATAATGTTTTCACATAATTATAGCATAACGTTGCACATAAGATCAAAGCCGTAGCAAGCAGTCAGGCTGGTCAGGTTTTGGCCTAACCACTTTTTGCAGCTGGGTAGGTAATGGTCGTAAATATTGTAAGTGATAATGCGCATGCTGTTTTGGTGAGGAAAAGTGATGACCTTTTTCTTAGGTAAAAAATTCACCACTGTATAAAAGTTCCAATAGTAGAAAAGCAGCTGACCTTTGATTGTAAGTTGGCCTGACCACTTTAAAGTTGCTTGCTACGCCCCTGCATGAAGATTGGGGCATAAAAATAAGTTAATAGCCTCACACTGGAGGAATTGTTAAAGTCTAGATTAGTAGTAGAGTCTGAGCTTCAGTCAAACAGTGGACAAAGTACGTACCAGAGCAATTAATGGCACATGTGATGATTATCATGTTGTTTAATAGAAGTATGCTAGTATAATGGCTACTCTCACTCAAGTATACGGAGACTCACAGAGTGGGTGGAGCATATCAACGCTGATGTATGGATGATTGGCTTGGTCACGTCAGAGTACTTGTCGATACCCAGCCTTCTGTCCAGGGGGTCCACTGTCGATGCTCGCAAGAACTCTCTGTGGGGGGTACAATGAGTGTATGTATATTCATACCCTCTGCATGGCAACAAAAATAGCTAATGTGCAATTTAGATCATACGATACTTTAGTAGAAGGTAGAAACACACATGGCATCATCACATGACCATCATTCGTACATACACACTTTCAACTATTTGACTACAAATTCAGTTTTGGTTATCACATTTCTTACAGGTATACTGTACCACTTTTATCACCTGTTGTTCGTAGCACTCAAATATCTACCCCATCGGCACACTGCTCCGATCCAACTCCTCACAGCGATCCAGTGCCTTCTTGAGCTCTTCCTCCATCACAAGTCTCTCTTGCACAGCAGACTGGGTAATAGATTGCATGGTGGTCATGTACACACACACAGGTATACAGATACAACCATCACAGCATCGTGGTAGTGGTACAGTAGTTATATAATTGCAGGTACATGTATTAATGAAAGCACCGCGGGTGCTGATGCCTCGGTGGAGGTGCAAAGCTACATAACATAAAGCTACACACATTATCATGATGAATATTTTTGCATTTTTGCTGCATGCAAACTCAAATTGCATGGTGGTCGATCATGTACACACACACACACACAGGTAATACAACCACCATGTGGTAGTGGTACAGCTGTTTGCTCACTGCATTACCACAAAACAACAAAATGTTGCTATGCAAACAACATGTGGTCCTAAGCAATGATGGCTTCTAGCACTTGTATGTTAAATGGGTACTTTTTGAGGGTTACAAAAATGGCTAATCTGCGAGACCCTAAAAATTACCCGCTATAAGGTGGCATCAATATTATAGTAAATGCTCTCACTATCTACTCTTGGTGGTATATATGGAAACTCACATACAAATTATGGTGAGCATTTGAAATGGAGAATGGGCGGGGACTAGCCTCGATTCCAGGCCGATTAAAATACGGCCTGGTACCTATTGCAGGGGTGATAGTGCGCATGCGTTAGTTTATTCTCCAGAATCTGGGGAATCCCCTTTTTCTTTCTCTCATCTATTTTCTATCTTTGTACATCAGCTTAGCTCTCTATTGCGTTGTTCCAGAAGGCTTTCACACTAGTCTAAAGCCAGAAGGGGCTCTCATCTACCTCTATGACGGTTGTATGGTCAGGATGTCTTACCTTGGATCTGTACAGGCTATGGGAAGTGTATGGTACCTCAAACTGCTACTTGCGAAGACAACCCGGCTATAGGACCATCCTAGACGTAGATGAGAGCCTCTTCTGTCTTAAAACTAGTGTTCAAGCCTTCTAGACCAACGCAATAGACGGCATAAGCCACAGCTTTACAGAACTCAGTCATAGAGATAAAGTATTACGGAACATATTTTTAGTAAACGGACTAATTTCCTGTGTAATTTACTAAGGTTTTACGTTCGTAGTACGATTACCCATATTCTAGGTAATTTGAAGCGCATGCGCACTATCACCCCTGCAATAGGTACCAGGCCGTATTTTAATCGGCCTTGAATCGAGGCTAGGGCGGGGACTAGCTTGCATATACCAGCAGATATGATATACATGTAGCTACTAACCGTCCACTGAATGTATGGAAAGCAGTGTGAAGGCTGAAGAAACTGTACTGCAAAGGACCTCAAACACTGACAGATCACAAAAGATAGTTTAAGCCTGCTGCTTATACAGAAATATGTTTGGAATTATCGGTCAAACCGATATACCACAGTGAGCGAGCCAGCCATCTGCAGGTTCCTTAGCGTAACAATTTTTCGTTCAGCATGCAAGTCTCAGCACAAGGTGTTGATAGACCATTCTCCATATCAAATCCTCCCCGGTTCTATTAGTTTCTATAGTCTAGTTCTAGGGTATAATCAGTATTTTGGTTGGCTTCTGTTATGATTGTCAGTATTAACAGGAGCCCATAAATAAGAGAAGGAGTGGCTGACTACGGGGATCACGTTTCGTAAGTGGTTATGACCGCATTTCCATATATGCAGAGTCACTTAAGTGGTTGAATCCCTACACGTGTTATACACAATACAGGGCTGCGGTTTGCAAGCACTTAGTCGCTTCCAAACAAGGAAGTGCGGTTTCACCGGCAATTACGAGACGTGATCCCCGAGTATACGTTGAAGTTAGCACAACGTCACTGTATATATAAATAGTATTGCATTGCATTCGCCAAATAATTACCAAATTTTCCAGCTGTACAGTACGTCAACTCTCCTCATATTTCGTCTAACTGAATTGATTGCGATGGTATGTAGCTCAGCTAACTTGTTGCTTGATTCATTGTGGCAAAATGATATGAGCTAAAACTTGTATGTATAGGGAGCTGAGGGACTGTATTTACTATCTTTTACTATCTATGCATTTTATCCGAGTCTAACTACCGCTGCATATGTAGTGAATTAAATCTGAAAGGAACTTGTGTTGCCTAAAATTGGATTTTCCCAGAAGCAGCTTGTTGACCTCGAGCATCAAGTATAAATGAGTAGGAGGAATGATAATGCTGTGCAAGTAGAGTACATACTCTTTAAGTTGTGTGAAAGTCTGCAGTATAGATAGTCTGTAAGATGCATCACTTTACTGTGATTTTGTGATGTGTGGGTGGTGTATATGGGTGGTGTATATGGGTGGATTAAAATAACACACAGACAGAGGTAATCACTACATTGTGGTTGTAGTGCTCTTGCAAAGGAAAACCACTGTACTAGCAACAACTTCATTAGGAAGAGTATGCAACTCCATACTTAAAACCGTAGTAGGCGTTCTGTTCAACCTTCGTCACATGCTGTCAGGGTTTCATAGGATAAAAACTTGGGGGGGGGGGGGAAGGTGTACGTGCACCGAAAAATGCTGACCACACCTCTTATTACTTATTACATCACTATACATAAAGGTATAAACCCTGGCTGTCGTGAAATCTTAAATTAGGATGTTTGCAATGAATTATCAAGTACCTTTACAAGGGGCTAGCACATTGTATCTCAAGTGGCTGTGGTTACAATCAGGGTTTCATGAAGATGGGTGGGAGCCCTCGGATTTCCCAAAATTCCCCCCTGGAAACATGAAAAATTAAAGATGTACCAAATTGTACAGTGAGATCTAGTACATGTAGCTATAATGATTATTCTACATGTATCAGTCAGATCAGTTGAGAAAAAGCCTCTTACGTCCGTATAGCGGGTGTATTTCGAGGGTATAAATTTTCGTGGAAATGCCTTTAGAAAGGTTTTCGCGAATTTAATTTTCGTGGTATAGCGCCCTTTTTGCAGCATGCATGCAATATTAAATTCGCGGTTCATGCCTAATCCGCGAAAACACGAACATTTATACCCTCGAAATATACTCGCTATACGGTACATCATATCCATTTTGATCTAGCACATGGTACAGTTCAAAAGTTCAGACAGGAGATGTACATACACAAAATGGATGTGTACAATTATTATATGATACCCTTTCAAATTTAAACTTTACAACATAAGCAGTGCATGTACATAGTGGGACCATAAGCAGTGCATGTACATAGTGGGGCCATAGGCAGTGCATGTACATAGTGGGACCATAGGCAGTGCGTGTACATAGTGGGGCCATAGGCAGTGCGTGTACATAGTGGGACCATAGGCAGTGCGTGTACATAGTGGGGCCATAAGCAGTGCATGTACATAGTGGGACCATAAGCAGTGCATGTACATAGTGGGACCATAGGCAGTGCATGTACATAGTGGGACCATAAGCAGTGGGACCATAAGCAGTGCATGTACATAGTGGGACCATAGGCAGTGCGTGTACACAGTGGGACCATAGGCAGTGCGTGTACACAGTGGGACCATAGGCAGTGCGTGTACACAGTGGGGCCATAGGCAGTGCGTGTACACAGTGGGGCCATAGGCAGTGCGTGTACACAGTGGGGCCATAGGCAGTGCGTGTACACAGTGGGGCCATAGGCAGTGCGTGTACATAGTGGGGCCATAGGCAGTGCGTGTACATAGTGGGGCCATAGGCAGTGCGTGTACATAGTGGGACCATAGGCAGTGCGTGTACATAGTGGGGCCATAGGCAGTGTGTGTACATAGTGGGACCATAGGCAGTGCGTGTACATAGTGGGGCCATAAGCAGTGCATGTACATAGTGGGACCATAAGCAGTGCATGTACATAGTGGGACCACCATAAGCAGTGCCTGTACATAGTGGGACCATAGGCAGTGCGTGTACACAGTGGGACCATAGGCAGTGCGTGTACACAGTGGGACCATAGGCAGTGCGTGTACACAGTGGGGCCATAGGCAGTGCGTGTACACAGTGGGGCCATAGGCAGTGCGTGTACACAGTGGGGCCATAGGCAGTGCGTGTACACAGTGGGGCCATAGGCAGTGCGTGTACACAGTGGGGCCATAGGCAGTGCGTGTACAGAGTGGGGCCATAGGCAGTGCGTGTACATAGTGGGGCCATAGGCAGTGCGTGTACATAGTGGGGCCATAGGCAGTGCGTGTACATAGTGGGACCATAGGCAGTGCGTGTATATAGTGGGGCCATAGGCAGTGCGTGTACATAGTGGGGCCATAGGCAGTGCGTGTACATAGTGGGCAGTGCGTGTACATAGTGGGGCCATAGGCAGTGCGTGTACATAGTGGGGCCATAGGCAGTGCGTGTACATAGTGGGACCATAGGCAGTGCATGTACATAGTGGGACCATAGGATATCCCCCTTCCCCCCTGTATGACACCCTGCTCACCCTTTAGAAGACTGCCCCCCCCATACACACACACTCACCCTTCTAGAAGAATGTCCAACCATAGCCTTAGGAGCTGTCTCCCTCCTCTTAGCAATCACTCCATCGATGTGCGTCATCTTGAGTACCTCATTTCGACTAATCTTGGACGCTAGATGCAGCACACCCGCCACTGTAGCATGTAGCACCACTCTGTGATGTGCTTCAAGGCCTTTCTCCTTCACAGCAAGCTCTTGCAGCTGGTGTAGGAAAGACCAGTATATCTGAGAGCCCTTGATAAGAGAATTCCAGTGTCAGGAGAAATACGAGTTGGTAGAAAGCGAGTGTGTTAGCAGGGCTAGTGCAGAGAGCTTTGGCCAGTTCCAGGAGATTGGTGAAGAGGAGTTGACTGTTTTAGAGAGGAATTCTTTCGAAACCACACCCAGTGAGAGCCCGACAGCCTCCAGACTCACCCAATCACTACACAAGGGGAGGGAGGAGTTAACGGTGCAGTACTCTATAAATACGTGTACATGACCTGTAAGCACTGTACACCATAATTATACACAACCACACTATCATTGATTGTGTACACAGTGAAAATTAAGACAAAGCTCAAAATATGCACACACATGTACTTACATGTATAACTGACAAGTATACCTCAAATGCACACTGAACATACCAAGGTACACACACACATGCACCACGTACGTGTCGAGAGGAATCTTGTCTTTGTTGGCATGGTGATCTACGAGACAATGCCAGAGTAGGGCGATATCCAGCTGTTGCCCTGGGAACGCCGTCTCTAGCACTGATGCGTGACAGGTGTCAGCCACCGCCCTCAAACACTTGACCAGGGAGGTAGTCAACATGGGGCTGCATAATAAAGGGGAAGTATAATTATGGAAGCATAAACACTAGTAATGCAGTGAAACCGTGCAGTCTATTGTGGTCACGCAGGTCATCCTCTATAATACAGCCACTATTAGTCTACTCAAAGACTACAATAATTAAGTTTCACAAAGGCGCCAGAATCACACTAAGTACTTTTGCATAGAACACGTACATGTACAAACAGTGTTTATGACAGGAAACTAAACACATACATGTACACAAACAGCTACATAAAGCAACTGCTAAACATTCCCTCTCACCTCCTGATCATGCAGGAACTTCATAAACCTGGTGTACTTAGGACTTGTCACATGATCAGTCTACTTGCTATTAGCAGCCTCTCAAAATTGCATGGCTAAGAAACTTGCAGCAATATACTGAAACCATTTTAAAGGAGCATGTTAATGCGTACTGCTATAGGTGGACCTTTTGGGTGGGCACTTTGTATGGGTTACTTCTTGGAGAAAGGTCACAATCATGGTACATGCATGTATTTCTTATGTACACCTATACTATAGCGTGATGGCGTTGTTAATTGGACATGTTGTTAATACTAGTATGCTTGTAATGTAAGCCCACAGGCATAAATTTTAGGCACGTATTATCGGTATATTCATTTGTAAGAGTGAAACTTCTTACTACACTGTACACAGTCTCATACATACAGTAGACACTCACTTCTAGGGAATGATTACTCACGGAACAGACTCCATTGTGTATTTTGCCTAAGCCATAATCAGTACATACTGTATAGCAGGTCATTTTCGTGGGATAAAAAATCCGAGACAAAAACGTAGGCGTGGTGCACCAGTGATTTCGTGTGTACAAATTCCCTTTGCTTCACTGCATTGCATGCGTTCCGGTCAACCATGCCTACGTTTTCGTGAGTGATAAATATTCGTCAAGGTTTAGCTTGCCCACGGAAACTATACCCAGGACGCTATACGTACGGTACGGTATACTGTACCACTTTATCACCTGTTTCAAGTACTCTTCCTTCTCCCGTTACTTTGTAGCACTCGAATATGTCCACCCCGTCCACTGCAGGCACACTGCTGTGCTTCAACTCCTTACAGCAATCCAGTGCCTTCTTGAGCTCTTCCGCCATCACAAGTCTCTCTTGCACAGCAGACTGGGTAATAGATTGCATGGTGGTCATGTACACACACACAGGTATACAGATACAACCATCACAACATCGTGGTAGTGGTACAGTAGTTATAATAAAGGTACAGTAGACTCTCGCTATTCCGACTCTCTGAAGTATGGCTTGAAATGTGGCCAACTCGCTATTCTGTATACTTGCTGCCCCAAACTAGTAATTTTATACGTATACATTTTGGGTGTGGTTTAGCAAAAAAACTGTGTGTGGGGGGAGTGGTTGGGGTGTACAATGAGACGTAGGAAGCGGGATGCTCATGAACACTACAATGAAAGTTATAAAAAAGGTAAACCGTTTTGTGAGCAAACACAGCTGTGGGATTACATTGTAATAGAGAGGAAATGATTCATTATCTTTATTTGTTATCCTCGAGACAAAACCGCAAAATTAGTCATTAATATTCGAGGTAGGTTGATTTTAAGCCGCGGCTATTTTCTGAAATGCAAACTACCGCGCTCTTCTGGCCAAGTTGCACTGTCCCAAGGGTGGCCGGATTAACGAGAGTCTACTGTACATGTATTAATTATACAGTATTCACCGAGTGCATACATGTACATGCTAAACTCACATCTGCCCTTGCTGTTGGCCAGTTCCAATTCTCTCACCAGCTCAGCCATGACACCCGGGTCCATGATTTGAGACCTCTCGAGCAGCTTCTCCTCCAGCTCCCTCAGCAGGTCATCCTCTAGACATCGAATGGTCTCACTCTTCTCCTCAACCTGACAAGGGAACATCAATAAGTTGCTGCCAGGTGGAGAATACTCGACATACAATAGTGACGTGCATGTACACTCAACTACTGAATCTGGCAATGAAATTTAACGGTATTCTCCCACTTTGAAATAAAGGTCAGCTTAAAGTTGGACTGTAGTTAGGTATTAAATAGGCATCTGCTATCAGGGTTGTTGCAATAACTATTATAAAGAGATAGTAGCGTACGTGTAATCACACAGTACACCATCAGATCAGCTATTCAGAGCATAGATCATACAGTATATACATGATCAATTGCTAAATGCTCTGAAATGCAGCTCACTAGCAAAAAAAAGTAATGCCTAGCAAATACCGTATAGCGGGTATAATTATTTCGAGGGTATAAATGTTCGCGGATGGACCTCTACAAAGGATTTCGCGGATTTTATTTTCGTGGTCTGAGTTCCAGCCTTTTGGCGCATGCGCACATCAACATGCAGCTGTACCTACACACCGTTAGCCTCGAATCCATAATACTGAACACGCCTACTATTATAAATTTTCGCGGTACAGGCTCAATCCGCAAAAACTGCGAACATTTATACCCTCGAAATATACACGCTATACGGTAGTAGATCTATTTTGATTAAAGGACACTAAACACTGCACATGTGTATCTCTCACCTCTGTGGGTGGTATAGGAACGAGGGAGGCCCTCTGATACTGTCTAGAGGACTGGACTTCTTCTCACTGCCAATCTAGAAAACACAATACGCATTTGGTAAAGATCTACCGTAATCGTTCTCATTATAGAACCAGTAAAAAATTTTTATTATTCTAGAAACAATGTACCAAAAAAAATGAAAGAGGGCGTCCTAATCGAGGCTGGTTCTATGATTGGAATGCTTATGGTACTCCCAAACAACATTGACCACAATTGATCCAACAAAATTAAAATTCCTCACAATTTACCACAACCACAGACAAGTACTATCTATGAATTAGATTATTTTACACCACAACTGTCAAAGATAAAACTCACAAATGAACCTAAGTCATTTTGAAACATACCTTGTAACTCCCCCCCCCCCTGTACGAGTTATATGTTTGTGTTAAGCACACTTAACAGTGTACTCTAAAAGCTACATTTTGATAGTAAAAACTTGGGTATGATGTAAACACTACTGACGTTTTGGCAGGATTAGTGGAACATATATTTATGGTCCATTCCCCCCTTAAGCCGTGGATATTTTAAACCACCTCGCTATTCTGGCCAAGCTTCACTGTGCCGGATTAACAAGAGTCTACTGTACATGTATTAACGAGTGCTGCAAGCTGCGCTGTGCTAATGCCTCTCGTCATGTTTCGCTTTCTCTCAAACTATGAGAGTGTTAGAGAGGTGAAGAGGTAATTACATAATGTATTACTGTTGACAGAATTGAATTACAAATAGAATAGGAGAGGAGCTGAATGTAAACAGAAGCCTATCTGATGGCTTGATGAATAATCAATCTTCAAAGATAGAGCATGTTATTTATATGACCTGTAGCCAAACAGTGGGAGCAAACCTTTGTCAAAGGCACAATCTGTACAGAATAGTAATAGAGAATTTGGATCATGAGGCTTATATTCAGTAGTATTTGCACAAAGTAGAAAAGACTGGTGTTACATGCATCTATTGTTACCAGACTTGTGTACTCTATTGTTATCTATTCTATAATCATTGTCATGCTTGTGGCTTCTTACCAGAATCCCAAGAAAAAGTAGATCAGGATCTGGATTATCTCACATGTGGGGATGAGCGTGCATGCGTATTAAATCTACACAAGAATAATGGGTGTCTGCAAAGAGAACAAATGGCTACTATAGTCTATAGCTAATAACACCTCTTTTCTGGCTCTTAGCTAACAAAAAGCTAGCGCTTTAGTGCAAGGCTAACTTATAAGTTGAATAGAAATTTTGTGCGAACAGATGATTCTACGAAAGATTCTGAAGAGACTGCAACAGCCTTCAATGTGGGTCAAACTAGTCATAACTCGAGAAAGAAGCCTTAGTTTGCTAATCCACGAAACTAAATCCAAGAAAACGTGGCTAGAAGCCATAGAAGCTGTTAGTTTTTGTCGCATTGCAACCGTTGAGCAGTTACAGCTGGAATACACACACACACACACACACAGTCAGCTTTACCGTATCCCTCGTGCGGCTACGCCTCAAGGCATAATTATACAGTATTCACCGAGTGCAAACATGTACATGCAAAACTCACATCTGAGTTGCTGTTAGCCAGTTCCAATTCTCAGCCATGACACCCGGGTCCATGATTTGAGACCTCTCGAGCAGCTTCTCCTCCAACTCCCTCAGCAGGTCATCCTCTAGACATTGAATGGTCTCACTCTTCTCCTCAACCTGACAGGGGAACATCAATAAGTTGCTGCCAGGTGGAGAATACTCGACATACAACAGTGACGTGCATGTACACTCAACTACTGAAAATCTGGCAATGAAATTTAATGGTATTCTCCCACTTTGAAATAAAGGTCAGCTTAAAGTTGGACTGTAGTTAGCAAATAGTAGATCGATTTTGATTAAAGTCCAGTGAATATTCTAACCACTGCACATGTGTATCTCTCACCTCTGTGGGTGGTGTAGGAACGAGGGAGGCCCTCTGATACTGTCTAGAGGACTGGACTTCTTCTCACTGCCAATCTAGGAGGTATGAAAACAAACTAATGCATTTGGTAAAATCTACTCTCAAACAACATTGCACATTGACAGGTAAAGGGTTATTAAAGTAAAATATGAAAACATTCCTCCTCTCACCTCCTGCTCATTCAGGAACTTCATGAACCTGGTAGGAGTGAAGTGCACTTTGAAGGACTCGTCACATGATCTTGGAGCAAAAGATACGGACGTGGTTGAGGATTTGAGTGATGATAAAGTGAGAGAGGAGGTTGTGGGGGGAGGGGCCTCAGACCAGGACTGGTGGGACGTAGTGTCACGTGAGAGAAGACTCGGACACATGGTCCTCCGTCTGGACAGCTGCTGTGAGGAGAATGAGAATTGTAAGGCACTGGAATTGAACTGTGCACAAGCACGAAATACATGCACTATTTTATTCGTACCACATAACTAACTAAAAATGCTCACCAATAAAACACCACACACCACTTGGTGTACAACATTTTAACGAATCTAAAAGTATACAAATGAACATCTGCTCCTCTGCTCCTCTAGATAACCTGCCCAACCCTCCACATACACACTGGCTGGATCATGCATAAAGAAAATGGCATCTATTTTCACAGCGTTTGACCATCAAACGTATCAGAGAATAATCTCACACCCATATTGCTGATTTGCTTGAAATGCCCACCACTACCTTAGCAATGTACCAGCAAGGGGCTTTTGTTGTGAGCATCAATGGTAGGCCATGGCATTCAGTTACTATTGATGAGTCACATGAAATGCAGGTACTCTCTGATAAGAAGATCTTAATTGGACTGTTTGTGTCTGAAATGGGAGGCTCACTACAACTTCATATCAGCTAAAGCCTACAAGGTGTTAGGGCCTTCTGAAAATATGATTTCTTCTACCAACTCGATCAAAACTATATAAGAAACAATTTTACTTTTCCCTAGTGAGATCTCAGCTCTCTCAACTCTGGCGACCAATTACTGCTCAAAGACATTTATTCTTAAAGTGATTGAGCTCACCTTTGGTAGCGCTGACTTATCACAGCTGTTGGTCCAATTCTCCAGAACTCTGAGCTTCCCCTCGAGGTGCAACTGCAAGTGACAGAAGATTTAAGTTGAGGTTGAGAAAAGAGTTTCATGCAATAAAGTTAGAAGACACTGAATAAGCAGATTACCAGATAAAGTACAGCATAATTATGTTCTGGACAGGAAATTGTCCGGGTATAATTGGAACAGATTTTTATAGCGCATGCGAAGTGTCCGGGAATAATTAGCATGCAGCTGCATACGAGTGAGCTAAGTTTAATAGAACAGGGTACGACTGAATAGTTGCACTATTATAGCTATCTAAAACTAGATACTCAAAGCTATCTAACTGCAGCACTCTAAGTATTACTGGCTGGTTATGACTGTAACTCAACTTTTCAAGGTATTGTCCGGACAAATGTAATATTAAAGCACAAGAGTGTCCGTTGTATTAGAACAACGAAAATTGGCAGGCAAGAGTGTCAGGGATAATTAGAAGTTTCTGAGGCGATAAATTAGAAGATATACGGTACCTCAGAAACAGACATGCAAGTTCGTTGTCTAAGGACATAATTATTGCAGTGCTTATAACTATGGCTAATACAAGGGTGCTCAGTTAAAGTCGACCATACATACTTGATCCATATTATACATGTACCCTGGGAGCAGTACAATAAGTCAAGAGCTCATAGTAAAAAAGAGAGAGTATCGAACGCATCGCTATCTTGCATCAGATATATTCGGAAAGTAACGTGACACCCTGTCTGAAACACGTCATCAATTAAATTGATCAGTTACAAAGCAGGAAGTTACGCTACTTTCCAAATACATCTTATGCTACGTTGGATACTCTCTCTCTCTTATTATGGGACTCTTGTTATTAGCGGCCTCTCAAAAAATTGGCTAAGAATAATTACATGTACACAGCTGTAGGTACACACTTGCCCAACCCACTCACCAGAGAGGACACCTTCGAGGTTAGGTAAATTTATGACCTCTAAAAGTAGCGACAGCTGCGTTGACAATTAATTTTTAATGCCGCGTCCTAAATGGAGGTAAATGTAGGCACACCCTAGTAAAGTAGTAAAGATTCTAACTCACTGGAAAATACGTTTTTAAGTGGCTATAGAAATCGAGGCAAGTAGACTGAGTAGAGTTACATGTACCTCCAATTAGATGAGACCCTCTAAATAATGGACACCAGGTCTTCAACATGATTTCAACCTCCAAAAGAAGCGATCTCTGGCTTCAATAAGTTTTAAAAAGTGTTGCTTTAATTAAAGGTCTTACGGTAATCACATTTCTTACTTGAATACGTCGGGTTCATTACTGACAGGCAGCATTCTCAGCCTCAAACTGTGCAAAGGAACAGAAAACATGATCCACGACGTACCTTACAAGGTAACATAAACCAAGAGATGAACCAGACAATCATCTATGGCTAATAAATTGACTCACCATCTTTCCATTGGGAGAATGCTGTAATACTTTAGCAATGGAGCCAGGTTTTGTCTCTAGCTCTAGCTAGCTCTGTGGGTGAAAACAATATGTCTTTGGTGGGTGTGGTGGTGAATGTAAAAAGTGGGTGTATCTCAGTCTTAGATATCTGAGATACACCCACTTTTTTTGCAAGTCATGCAAAAACAACAACACTCAATAATATATTTCAGAGAAATCTAGAGCTAGCTAGCTGCAAGGCACAGATTTATTTACTGGAATGGCCACTAAAGAGCAGAACCAAGGTATAAAGACTGTCATGTTTCCTATAAAGGATAAACCCAATGATTGCTAAAGCATAAAACCCTCATTGGTGATTGCTAACCTTGTGTGCTTGCTATCTATTTTCAGAGCTCACAATTGACGATCTGAAGACAGAAATGAAACTGACTGATGAGCAGCTCAATACAGTAATAAAGGAACCAGATCTACCCGAGTTAGCAGCATGTTTCGACAATGTTCACAAAGGCTATCTTGAAAAATTGGAGCTCTCACCTGGAGAGCAAACTGACGTGAGGACTAGAGCATATGTAGATGGCACTCTGGCAGGAATGTTGCTGTCTACTTAATTGCTATTGTTACACATACAATTCTCTATTAACTATCACCAGGAATGGTACTCACCTATTGTTTTGTTTCCCCAGACTCCACCACCTCGTGTCCTCCCTCCCGAGAGAGGGTCCTGCTGAACCACAAGCTGTCCTCGTACAGGGACTACCTACAAAGTCGCTACAGAATGCAAGTATCCACATCAGCCACACAATGGCCTCCCGTCCCAACAAAGACAATTTTCAAACTAGCCATGATTCAGAAGGAGGAAATACAGAGAGGAAGAATCGACGATGAATTTGTTAGGCTAACAATTACGGGGAAAATTGACGATATTTTACTTCAAAAAACTCCGGTTAACTTAACTAACATTTTCCCTGAGATTGAGGATACACGAAACTTTGTGTTGATTGAAGGAGCTCCCGGCTCTGGCAAGAGCACCCTTGCTCTACACATCTGTCAGGAGTGGGCAAAGGGGAAACTGTTCCAACAGTTCGATATTGCAATCCTGGTGAGACTGAGAGATCCCCTCGTTAGAGAAGCAAAAACAATAGAAGATCTTCTCCCTTGTAGGAATTCAACACTGGCATGCCAAATAGGGGCAACAATTATAATTAATTGATTGATTATTAATTGAGATTGATTGTTATTCATACAGTTTTGACAATTGATTTTAATTCTGCCATAATGCATTCAATGACAATTTAAATGCATAGAGAAAAGTAGTGAAGTATTATATACTAGTATATATAATTATGTTAGACACTATAAAAACAAATGTTGTTAATTAATTACAACTTGTTAATAGCACAGCAATAACAAGGGCTTTTCCTTGGTAACAATAACAGACACACAGACACACGCACACGCACACAGTCAGCTTTACCGTAGCCCTCGTGCGGCTACGCCTCGAGGCATAACAAGGGCTTCTCCTGGTAATAATGATAAATGCTCACATGCACAGTAAATTGTCAATGAACACAAAGCAATTTGCTAGTGAAAATCCAATTTAACGCTCTGATGCCTTTTGTTCATATAATTATGAGGAAGATGAGCAAATTAACGTTCACTTTAGCCCTCCCAAACATCTTCTAAACATCTTCATGATTGCCAGGCCCTCGTATTGCAGCTGAAGGAGGTCCTGTGTGGGGAGAAGAGAGGGCAGTGAAACACTTCAACTGGTATAAGACAAAGAATGCATGTATTCTACATAACACAAAATCATATTAGTACTCCCTTTATTGCTCCCCTCACCTGGAAGATCAGCTCCACCTTCTCTATCTGCCTGCCCAGGAAACGACCAGACACCTCAAACTTGCTCACATCCACTGACGTCATCTTAAACACAACATTTCTGAACCTGGGGGAGTGTTAACATAGCGCTCAACGTTACACATAGAGGCATAAAATAAGTCAATAGCCTCACACTGAAATAGATTAGTAGTAGAATCTGGACAAAGTACGTACAAGAGCAATAATATTAAGAGCAGATGTCAATGATTATCATGTTGTTTGATCATAGTAGAGGGATTCCCAGAATAGTACATCAATGACAAGAGACATACGAAGCTCTTAACATCAATACCGTGACACACCAATGTACGCAGGAATTGAAAGCATAATTATATTCTATTTAGTATATAGACAGCCCGTATTAAAGATCTAAGCACACAACACAAGTATGTTAGTATCTGCTATGCACTCTCCAGTACGTAGGTGGAGACTTACAGAATGGGTGGGGCATATCTCCATGGACACTGATGCAGATGATTTGTTTGATCACGTCAGAGTACGCGTCAATACCCAGCTATCTGTCCGGGGGGTCCACTGTCGATGCCCACAGGAAGAACCCTCTGTGGGGGGTACAGTGAGAGTCATATTATGATTCAGTTCCGGGAATAAATGTCATAGAAAGTCACTAATTGACTCACATTTTTTCCAGCCGAGGCAAATGGAGCACAGCTATAGGTTACGTCTCTGTGGGGCATGTAAAAATTGATTGACTTAAATTGAGTATCAGGTTTTAAGCAACTAATAAGGATTATCACTTATTGAGCGCACAATTCCCCGCCCACACACACCTGGTCAGTAGACAGCTGATTGCCTATCCACAACATTGAAGGATTTTATCGCAGCTATGTACTTCATTGTACAGCTGCAAGGGGAGTGACGTGTGATACAGTGTGATTCAATGAAAGTCAGTACAACACAGTTAGTGTATGTTCACCAAAGAGGTACATGAGATTGTTCTGACAAATCATTCTTGTACTCTCTAATACACTAACAGGGTTTCATCTAGGATAACAAGTTGGGGGGGGGGATTTGGGAGTGCGTAAGCGCGTCACAAAATGTTTGGCTATATGCCCACTTTTGTTTAAATGATTACATCATGCTTAACTTAATGCTAATGTGATGACATGTAGTACTAATGTGATGATGTCATTAGTTATTAGATTCGCTAAATAGGTACTTTACTGGATACCCAATTGAAACAAAATTAAAATTCCTCACAATTTACCACAACCACAGACAAGTACTATCTATGAATTAGATTATTTTTACACCACAACTGTCAAAGATAAAAATCACAAATGTACATGTACCTAAGTCATTTTGAAACATACCTTGTAACTCCCCCCCCCCCTGTACGAGTTATATGTTTGTGTTAAGCACACTTAACAGTGTACTCTAAAAGCTACATTTTGATAGTACAAACTTGGGTATGATGTAAACACTACTGACGTTTTGGCAGGATTAGTGGAACATATATTTATGGTCCATTCCCCCCTTAAGCCGTGGCTATTTTAAACCACTTCGCTATTCTGGCCAAGCTTCACTGTGCCAGATTAACAAGAGTCTACTGTACATGTATTAACGAGTGCTGCAAGCTGCGCTGTGCTAATGCCTCTCGTCATGTTTCGCTTTCTCTCAAACTATGAGAGTGTTAGAGAGGTGAAGAGGTAATTACATAATGTATTACTGTTGACAGAATTGAATTACAAATAGAATAGGAGAGGAGCTGAATGTAAACAGAAGCCTATCTGATGGCTTGATGAATAATCAATCTTCAAAGATAGAAGTAACTGTTATTTATATGGCCTGTAGCCAAACAGTGGGAGCAAACCTTTGTCAAAGGCACAATCTGTACAGAATAGTAATAGAGAATTTGGATTATGAGGCTTATTTAAACACAACAGCAATATTTGAGAAAAGACTGTTGTTACATGCATCCAGACTTGTGTACTCTATTGTTATCTATTCTATAATCATTGTTGTGCTTGTGGCTTCTTACCACTAGAATCCCAAGAAAAAGTAGATCAGGATCTGGATTATCTCACACGTGGGGATGAGCATGCATGCGCATTAAATCTACACAAGAATAATGGGTGTCTGCAAAGAGAACAAATGGCTACTATAGTTTATAGCATAGATAGAGCAAAGAGGGATTGGCAACAAAATCGACCTCGAATAACTATCTGTGTTGCCCCGGCGTTGCTGTCTACTTCAACGTAGGAAGACAGCCTCGAGTAAAGCACAGGCTGGGAATGGTTGAGGAAACAAGTGATTGTCTTACTGTCAGTATAACAATTCTGCTGCTGATTTTAGACTTCATTTCCATGCTTGAGGCTATATGTGATCCAGGACACTATTTAGTTAGACAATCTTAGCTATACTTATTATAAGTGCTATTGGTACATAGCCATAAAAAAACGGTGAAAAGAGGTGAAAAAGCGCTATGTACCGCTAGCTCTTTCTCAACAATCTATAAAAAATTTTGGGAAGTTCCACATAATACACATCATCAAGAAGTATGCATGGAAATGAAGTTTTGGGGGGTCTTAGAAAGCTCTGTGTAAGGCCTCAAACATAAAAAAAGTGTTTCGCGGCGTTACGGTGGGGGACAACACGGATCGTTTCAGGATTAAGCCACACCCCCTGCACAAAAGTCTACGTTTTAACTTCCGTTGCCAATCCCTCTCTTCTATATCTATGTTTATAGCTAATAACACCTCTTTTCTGGCTCTTAGCTAACAAAAAGCTAGCACTTTAGTGCAAGGCTAACTTATAAGTTGAATAGAAATTTTGTGCGAACAGATGATTCTACGAAAGATTCTGAAGAGACTGCAACAGCCTTCAATGTGGGTCAAACTAGTCATAACTCGAGAAAGAAGCCTTAGTTTGCTAATCCATGAAACAAAATCCAAGAAAACGTGGCTAGAAGCCTGTTAGTTTTCGTCGCATTGCAACCGTTGAGCAGTTACAGCTGGAATACACACACACACACACACACACACACAGTCAGCTTTACCATATCCCTCGTGCGGCTACGCCTCAAGGCATAATTATACAGTATTCACCGAGTGCAAACATGTACATGCAAAACTCACATCTGAGTTGCTTAGCCAGTTCCAATTCTCGGCCATGACACCCAGGTCCATGATTTGAGACCTCTCGAGCAGCTTCTCCTCCAGCTCCCTCAGCAGGTCATCCTCTAGACATCGAATGGTCTCACTCTTCTCCTCAACCTGACAAGGGAACATCAATAAGTTGCTGCCAGGTGGAGAATACTCGACATACAATAGTGACGTGCATGTACAGTCAACTACTGAAAATCTGGCAATGAAATTTAACGGTATTCTCCCACTTTGAAATAAAGGCCAGCTTAAAGTTCGACTGTAGTTAGCAAATAGTAGATCGATTTTGATTAAAGGCCAGTGAATATTCTAACCACTGCACATGTGTATCTCTTACCTCTGTGGGTGGTGTAGGAACGACGGAGGCCCTCTGATACTGTCTAGAGGACTGGACTTCTTCTCACTGCCAATCTAGGAGGTATGAAAACATAATATGCATTTGGTAAAGATCTGCTCCCAAACAACATTGCAATTGATCCACATTTACAGGTAAAGGGTCCTTAAAGTAAAATATGAAATTTGAGCACAAACATTCCTCCTCTCACCTCCTGCTCATTCAGGAACTTCATGAACCTGGTAGGAGTGAAGTGCACTTTGAAGGACTCGTCACATGATCTTGGAGCAAAAGATACGGACTTGGTTGAGGATTTGAGTGGGGCTAAAGTGAGAGAGGAGGTTGTAGGGGGAGGGGCCTCAGACCAGGGCTGGTGGGACGTAGTGTCACGTGAGAGAAGACTCGGACACATGGTCCTCCGTCTGGACAGCTGCTGTGAGGAGAATGAGAATTGTAAGGCACTGGAATTGAACTGTGCACAAGCACGAAATACATGCACTATTTTATTCGTACCACATAACTAACTAAAAATGCTCACCAATAAAACACCACACACCACTTGGTGTACAACATTTTAACGAATCTAAAAGTATACAAATGAACTTCTGCTCCTCTAGACAACCTGCCCAACCCTCCACATACACACTGGCTGGATCATGCATAAAGAAAATGGCATCTATTTTCACAGCGTTTGACCATCAAACGTATCAGAGAGAATAATCTCACGCCCATATTGCTGATTTGCTTGAAATGCCCACCACCATCTTATCAATGTACCAGCAAGGGGCTTTTGTTGTGAGCATCAATGGTAGGCCATGGCATTCAGTTGCTATTGATGAGTCACATGAAATGCAGGTACTCTCTGATAAGAACATTTTGTGCAATCAGATCTTAATTAGAAATGGGAGGCTCACTATCAAAGCCTATAAGGTGTTAGGTATTCTGAAAATAATTTTCTTCTACCAACTAGATCAAAACTATAAAGGAAACAATTTTACTTTTCCCTATAGTGAGATCTCAGCTCTCTCAACTCTGGCGACCAATACTGCTCAAAGACATTTATTCTTAAAGTGATTGAGCTCACCTTTGGTAGCGCTGACTTATCACAGCTGTTGGTCCAATTCTCCAGAACTCTGAGCTTCCCCTCGAGGTGCAACTGCAAGTGACAGAAGAGAAAATAGCTCCAATAATATTATACAATAATTAGTAGTATAGACACTGAAAGAGCAGATTACCAGGGACATAATTATTGCAGTGCTTATAATTATAGCTGCTCAAAGTGGTCATAAAGCTTCAACAGAACAACCAACCTGTATATTAAAATACATGCATGTACCCTGGGAGCAGTGCAGACATCAATCAGTCAACAATTTATTCACAGCTGTAGGCACACACTTGCCCAACCCACTAACCAGAGAGGACACCATGATAGTGCCATCACTGAGTTCCTCATCTCTAACCCTGCTTTCAATGGTCAGCTTGTAAATCGAGGTATGGGAAAAACGCTCCAATGTAAACACTGAAAGAGTAGTACTTCAGAAACAGACATGCAGGTTGGTGTCCTATATTGCAGTGCTTGTAATTATAGCTAGTACAAGGGTGTTCAGTCATGCAAAGTAGACTACCTTACCATAACAACCAATCGTGATCCATTAATCTAAACATCTTCATACATACAAAATTCAGTCCATAATAAAAGAGAGAGAGTATCGAGCGTATATCGTTACCTTGCATCAGATGTATTCGGAGTGTAACATTACACCCTGTCTGAACAACTTATGGCATAAAATGTTTCTGCCTCGAGGTAAGTAGCGGCTTTGGGCACTTGGATTGTTTGGTTAGAAAGCAGGAAGTTACGTCACTTTCCGAATACATTTGACGCAACGTAATGCTACATTGGATACTCCCTCTCTTTTATTATGAATCGACTCTTGCTATTAGCGGCCTCTCAAAATTGGTAAGAAACTTAATTAAGCAACTGTAATCACATGACATACGTACATGTACCAACACCATTTTATGAAGGAGAGAGTATAATTATACAAAGCAGCACATTTAGCGTGGGATTAATATAAGGACTGTACATTTCCATGCAGTGCATACTGTACAATGTAACTATAGTAACTCACACGGTTCACTCTGATAACTTAATCTGATATGATCTTCATCAAAAAAGCAACGGGTATCAGCTTGTCCCAAGACTGCTCACCCGTGGCACCTGTTGCACTTACATGCTCTGACCCAGCCAGGTCAACCAGGCTCTGAACACAGAGAAGGAGGTAAAATCATCATAATAACAATAACTTATATGTACATTTACACATACATAGTCTGTACGTGTAGATCAAATTAAAGCAAAATAGTCGACCTAGTGTGTTCACAGCTGTAGGCACACACTTGCCCAACCCCACTCACCAGAGAGGACACCCTGATAGTAGTGCCATCACTGAGTTCCTTATCTCTAACCCTGCTTTCAATGGTCAGTTTGAATATTGTGTGTGATCTGGAGTTGTGCTCGGTAGATCCAAATGTCCGGTTCTCTGAGCAGAAGAGATTATACACATTACCAGCACATCAGGTGCACAGGCAGCATGCATGTACATGTACACACAAGGCTAAGTCTGAGAGCTCACACTAGGGCAGACCAACAGTGGCTGTAATAAAGAGGTGACATGCTAACACAGGTTGCATGAAACCAACCC
This sequence comes from Halichondria panicea, assembly GCF_963675165.1. Classification (NCBI taxonomy): domain Eukaryota; kingdom Metazoa; phylum Porifera; class Demospongiae; order Suberitida; family Halichondriidae; genus Halichondria; species Halichondria panicea. The sequence continues at coordinate 2,123,853 of NC_087383.1, forward strand.
TATGGAGACTGGGCCATTAACCTGGCTACAGGGTGATCACATTAGACAGACAGGTTCACAAAGGTGCACAAGTGATAGTGACTTACTCTCCCCGATCTCAATGAGACTAGTAAATATCTTGGGGAGGGAAATCGGCTCCTCAGACAACCCAACCAACTTATGAGTTAGCCTAGCTTGCACTAATTTAAAGCCCTATTGATTATTAGTCATAAAAGTGCAACAAAAGCTGTGCTGCCTAGCAGCAGCCATTGACCGCTTTGGAGATATATAATTATGGCAGGAAATGCAACTTCTGTTTCCTATAATTATTGGACCAAAGCTAATTCTTCAGAGGTGCACACTTAATACACGGCAATTGGAGAGTGCCAAAACTCAACTCTGCAGTTCTGGTACTGTAAGACCTCTAATTAAGGTGACCCTCCAAATATGCGACACTCTCGAGCTTAGGTAATTTTCTGACTTCTACGACAGCTACGTTGACAATTATGTTTTAATGTCGCGTCCTAAATGATGTAAATATAGCCACACCCTAGCATCGTTTTTAGAAAACACGTTCTAGAAATCGAGGCAAGTATAGACTGAGTAGAGCTATCCATAATCAGAAGCGATACCAGGTCTTCAACATAATGTTCAACCTCCAAAAGAAGCGACCTCTGGCTTAAAAAGTGTCGCTTTAATTAAAGGTATTTACGGTAATCACATTTCTTACTTGAATACGTCGGGTTCATTACTGACAGGGCAGCATTCTCAGCCTTAAACTGTGCAAATTAAAAAACAGAAAACATGATCCACGACCTTACAAACCAATTGATGAACCAGACAATAATCTATGGCTAATAAATTGACTCACCCTCTTTCCATTAGGAGAATGCTGTAATACTTTAGCAATGAGCCAGGTTTCAAAAAATCAGAACCCCATGCACCTGCACAGTCTTTGGTGGGTGTGGTAAATGCAAAGAAAAGTGGGTGTATATCAGTATTTGGCATCTGAGATACACCCACTTTTTTTGCAAAAACAAAACACAATATATTTCAGAGTCTGAGATAGAGAGCTAACTCTTCAATCTATGCTGCAAGGCACACATTTATATATTTACTGGAATGGCTACTAAAGAGCAGAACCAAGGTATAAAGAGTGTCATGTTTCCTATAAAGAATAAACCCAATGGTACTCACCTATTGTTTTGTTTCCCCAGACTCCACCACCTCGTGTCCCCCCTTCCGAGAGAGGATCCTGCTGAACCACAAGCTGTCCTCGTACAGGGACTACCTACAAAGTCGCTACAGAGCACGAGTATCCACATCAGTCACACAATGGCCTCCCGTCTCAACAAAAACAATTTTCAAACTGGCCATGATTCAGAAGGAGAAAATACAGAGAGGCAGAATTGACGATGAATTTTTTAGACTATCAATCACAGCAAAAATTGACGATATTTTACTTCAAAAAACTCCGGTTGACTTGATAAACATTTTCTCTGAGATTAGAGATAGACGAAACTTTGTGTTGATTGAAGGAGCTCCCGGCTCTGGCAAGAGCACCCTTGCTCTACACATCTGTCAGGAGTGGGCAAAGGGGAAACTGTTCCAAGAGCTCGATATTGCAATCCTCGTGAAACTAAGAGATCCCCTCGTTAGAGAAGCCATTACAATTGCTGACATACTTCCCTGCATTGATACGGCCGAATAACAGAAGATGGAATGAAGACGCTTGCCAGACATCTAACCACCCACTGCTCTGAACTGACACGATTGTGCATACCCAGACACCTAAGATCCTGTATCGAGACAGTATTCAGGGACGCTAACAAAGAAAGGAAGAGAAATGGACTACCTGAGATTAATGTGTATGCATTTAATCTCGACCATTGCATGTACTTTTGACAACTATTATATTTTATTCTACAATAATAATTATCCAATATTGCTTCGAGAAAAGAAAAAAGTAGCGTACAGACATAATTATTACACGTAAAACAAAGGTCGACGTTGTTATTAATGGAAGTTGCATTGGTCAATATAATTATAGCACATGTACAGATGGTGACGAGTGAATTCAATGCTTCAATTCCTACTGACACGGAGAGCACGTCATGCACTAGCTGTATGTATGTAACTGAATACACTATTGTAATAATGCTATAATCTCCACCTAGCTAGCCTCCTTCACAGGCTTTCAAGAGAAGTGCGGCCTGGGCCGGGATCCGAGGCTAATCATTAATTTTATTCTAGAACAATTATTTGCTTCAGTGCACAGAAGACTAGAAGGATGTCAGCACATTACATAACTAAAAAACAAATCAGTTGGAATTGGTCAATATAGCACAGTAATAATGATGGTTTAAATTCAATTCTCCCTACAGTGTGTCACAGAGAGCTGTACGTATAAAACTGTCAATGAACACAATTTGCTAATGGGAATCCAATTTAACGCTCTGTCGATTTTGTTAATGAGGAAGATAAGCAGATTAACGTTCACTTTGGCCCTCCCAAACATCTTCATGATTGCCAGGCCCTCGTATTGCAGCTGAAGGAGGTCCTGTGTGGGGAGAAGAGAGAGCAGTGAAACACTTCAACTGGTATAAGACAAAGAATGCATGTATTTGTAAGACAAATGAATACATGTACTTACATACACCGTACAAGCATACCAACACTATACCTGACACAAGGCAGTAAACTTCTTGAACAATTTACGTACCTACCAAATTAATTCTACCTGTACACACACCCTCACCTGGAGGACCAGCTCCACCTTCTCTATCTGCTTGACGTGATCTCAAACACAATACTTTCGAACCTGAACCTGGGCGAGTAAGAAATAATGTTCACATAATTATAGCATAACGTTGCACATAAGATCAAGGTCGTAGCAAGCGGTCAGGCTGGTCAGGTTTTGGCCTAACCACTTTAGCAGCTGGGTAGGTAATGGTCGTAAATATTGTAAGTGATAATGCGCATGCTGTTTTGGTGAGGAAAAATGATGACCTTTTTCTTAGGTAAAAAATTCACCACTGTATGCAAAAGTTCCAATAGTAGAAAAGCAGCTGACCTTTAATCAAGTTGGCCTGACCACTTTAAAGTTGCTTGCTACGCCCCTGCATGAAGATTGGGGCATAAAAATAAGTTAATAGCCTCACACTGGAGGAATTGTTAAAGTCTGGATTAGTAGTAGAGTCTGAGCTTCAGTCAAACAGTGGACAAAGTACGTACCAGAGCAATTAATGGCACATGTGATGATTATCATGTTGTTTAATAGAAGTATGCTAGTATAACGGCTACTCAAGTATACGGAGACTCACAGAGTGGGTGGAGCATATCTCCATGAACGCTGATGTATGGATGATTGGCTTGGTCACGTCAGAGTACTTGTCGATACCCAGCCTTCTGTCCGGGGGGTCCACTGTCGATGCTCGCAAGAACTCTCTGTGGGGGGTACAATGAGTGTATGTATATTCATACCCTCTGCATGGCAACGAAAATAGCTAATGTGCAATTTAGATCATACGATACTTTAGTAGAACACACATGGCATCATCACATGACTATCATTCGTACATACACACTTTCAACTACAAATTCAGTTTTGGTTATCACATTTCTTATACCTAAACTTCTTGAAGGCGTCCGAGTGTACGGGTTCATTACTGACAGGGCAGCACTCTCAGCCTCAAACTGTGCAAAGGAACAGGAAAAACACGATAAACTCTTAAACCAACAGATATAACCAGACAATAATCATGGAAAGTTAATAATTTTCTGCTGATTTGGCGTTTTTTACCAACAAATAATATCTAGTCCAGTACTAATTTAATGTACATAGATGCAGTGCATAATGTAGGCCATAATCTGTACAGGTATACTGTACCACTTTTATCACCTGTTGTTTGTAGCACTCAAATATCTACCCCATCGGCACACTGCTCTGCTCCAACTCCTCACAGCGATCCAGTGCCTTCTTGAGCTCTTCCTCCATCACAAGTCTCTCTTGCACAGCAGACTGGGTAATAGATTGCATGGTGGTCATGTACACACACAGGTATACAGATACAACCATCACAGCATCGTGGTAGTGGTACAGTAGTTATATAATTGCAGGTACATGTATTAATGAAAGCACCGCGGGTGCTGATGCCTCGGTGGAGGTGCAAAGCTACATAACATAACGCTACACACATTATCATGATGAATATTTTTGCATTTTTGCTGCATGCAAACTCAAATTGCATGGTGGTCGATCATGTACACACACACACACAGGTAATACAACCACCATGTGGTAGTGGTACAGCTGTTTGCTGACTGCATTACCACAAAACAACAAAATACCATACAATGTTGCTATGCAAACAACATGTGGTCCTAAGCAATGATGGCTTCTAGCACTTGTATGTTAAATGGGTACTTTTTGAGGGTTACAAAAATGGCTAATCTGCGAGACCCTCAAAAATTACCCGCTATAAGGTGGTATTAATATTATAGTAAATGCTCTCACGATCTACTCTTGGTGGTATATATGGAAACTCACATACAAATTATGGTGAGGATCTGAAATGGAGAATGGGCGGGGACTAGCTTGCATATACCAGCAGATATGATATACATGTAGCTACTAACCGTTCACTGAATGTATGGAAAGCAGTGTGAAGGCTGAAGAAACTGTTAGTACGAAGTACTGCAAAGGACATCAAACAGTGCATGTACATAGTGGGACCATAGGCAGTGCGTGTACATAGTGGGACCATAAGCAGTGCATGTACATAGTGGGACCATAGGCAGTGCACGTACATAGTGGGGCCATAGGCAGTGCACGTATATAGTGGGACCATAGGGAGTGCACGTACATAGTGGGACCATAGGCAGTGCACGTACATAGTGGGGACCATAGGCAGTGCACGTACATAGTGGGACCATAGGCAGTGCACGTACATAGTGGGGCCATAAGCAGTGCACGTACATAGTGGGACCATAGGCAGTGCACGTACATAGTGGGACCATAAGCAGTGCACGTACAAAGTGGGACCATAGGCAGTGCACGTACAAAGTGGGACCATAGGCAGTGCACGTACATAGTGGGACCATAAGCAATGCATGTACATAGTGGGACCATAGGCAGTGCACGTACAAAGTGGGACCATAGGCAGTGCACGTACATAGTGGGACCATAAGCATGTACATAGTGGGACCATAAGCATGTACATAGTGGGACCATAGGCAGTGCATGTACATAGTGGGACCATAGGCAGTGCATGTACATAGTGGGACCATAAACAGTGCATGTACATAATGGGACCATAAGCAGTGCATGTACATAGTGGGACCATAAGCAGTGCATGTACATAGTGGGACCATAAGCAGTGCATGTACATAGTGGGACCATATATAGGCAGTGCACGTACATAGTGGGACCATACAGTAGGTTGAATCATTCAAAGTTGAATGTTGAAGTGAGTACTCACACCACTAAACCACAAAACAAAGCTGATCATGATTATGATATACCCACAAGCTTCATAATTATGTACAAATGTATGTGTATCTTTGCTTGAACTTCTCCTAAGTAAGTGCCTAGATTTTCAAAGAGTATCTGTAGCACTGTTTTACGGATTCAACATAGGATGAGGACCATGCCTTTGCTATTTTGGCTCGACATCTCCACTTCTCCCGAACAAATGCTCTATTCTTTTACAATACTTTTGCTGATGTACATTAATTCTCTTACTTGGTTTGCTTAAGTAGTGTAGCAACACTCTGCACCTCAAGTCATTTGAATATGTATCTAGATGAACACCCACACATGTAGTCAGTGCTGTGTATTATCATGCATGGGCATCATCACTACCGTCCCCCACACATGTGCAAGACTGCCCCATACTCACCAGGGTGTCATATAGGATTTTGAAATAGAGAGAGTAATAAGAAAAGTGACTAAAAAATTTTGCTAAAAAAAAAGGTCAACTGTTAGCAAGAGAGTTCATAATAGACCTTTATCATGAACTCTTGCTGTTAGTATGTAAAATTTCCAGCTATGAACTCCGACTAGTGCCTAAATGTAAATTTTAGGGGGAGGATTGGAGCTAGAGGGGGATATCGTATTATTTTAGAGAAGTGTCATGACCAGTCCTAGTCCAGCCAGGTCCAAGACAACCCCTACGAGCGGGAAGTTAAGTGCTGGGCGCATTGTTAAGAAGTACCAGAGACTCAGGAAGACAGGTTTATTGTACCTAGGTTTCATCTTCTTGGAGTTGCAACTGTTGGATGGTTTGCCTTTGCCTTTGACACTGCTAGTACGAGCCATACTGCTGCTGAGAACTAGTTTTACTATGCTGCAATCGAGCTAGCTTATACAGATATAAAAAAGACTTTGATTTACCTTGTGCGGTCAAAGGTTACGCGTGGGCGTTTTTGTGGGCAGTTCTAAAAATAGCTCAATACGAAGTCGGATGATTCTGAGAATAGGGCGAATTGCATGCCCTCTTCCTGTATACGCCCTTGATGACACCCTGCTCACCCTGCTCACCCTTTAGAAGACTGCCCCCCCATACACACACACTCACCCCTCTAGAAGAATGTCCCACTATAGCCTTTGGAGCTGTCTCCCTTCTCTTAGCAATCACTCCATCGATGTGTGTCGTCTTGAGTACCTCGTTTCGACTAATCTTGGACGCTAGATGCAGCACACCCGCCACTGTAGCATGTAGCACCACTCTGTGATGTGCCTCAAGGCCTTTCTCCTTCACAGCAAACTCTTGCAGCTGGTGTAGGAAGACCAGTATATCTGAGAGCCCTTGATAAGAGAATTCCAGTGTCAGGAGAAATACGAGTTGGTAGAAAGCGAGTGTGTTAGCAGGGCTAGTGCAGAGAGCTTTGGCCAGTTCCAGGAGATTGGTGAAGAGAGAGTTGACTGTTTTAGAGAGGAATCTTTTCAAAACCAAACCCAGTGAGAGCCCTACAGCCTCCAGACTCACCCAATCACTGCACAAGAGGAGGGTATAAATACACATACATGTAGCTGTATGCACTGCACATGATTGTATAAATACATGTAGTGAAAGCTAAGACAAAAGCTCATATGGACCTGTATAACTGACAAATAAAGTCTAGTATGCCTCAAATGCACACTGAACATAGCAAGGTACGCACGCACGCACACATACGCACGTGTTGAGAGGAATCTTGTCCTTGTTGGCATGGTGATCTACGAGACGATGCCAGAGTAGGGCCACATCCAACTGTGTGCTGGGTTCTCGTATGAGGAGCAATTGGACGAGGGAGGCAAACAGTTGCCCTGGGAACGCGGTCTCCAGCACTGATGCGTGACAGGTGTCAGCCACCGCCCTCAAACACTTGACCAGGGAGGTAGTCAACATGGGGCTGCATAATAAAGGAGAGAACACAATTATGGAAGCATAAACACTTAGTAATGCACGCAGTCTATTGTGCATGGTCACATAATTATAAGCAGATCATCCTCTATAATATTCCCCACTTGGGGTCTGTATCATAGCAACTGGCTGGGGTTTAACTACCATAAACCCCAGCCCTTGGCCTGGAGCACATTCCTCATAAACTCCCTTGCCTTGAGGGCGCACTGATTTTATACTAGATCTACACAGCCAAAAAGAAGCTAGACACTTGTTGACAAAGGCAGGACAGATGGGTGGGGCTCACTAAACACCAGGAAGGCTGGAGGATGGCCGGGTGGGGCTCACTGCTTGGACATTGACAAGTTAGTGCGTAGAGCTAGAAGCTTAGCACTGGCTAAAAGCTATACGCACAACCTTTTTGCCTCAATAGTTTTTGAGACAGTTAGCTAGTTGTATCCAAGGTAAGGTAGCTTAGGTAACAAATACTTTTCATTAAAGTGGGTATATAACACTTACTGTCCACTACATTTGAATTTATGGCAAACGTAAACCATCCTTGGCCTCGGAGCTTCACCCTCGTCCTCGGAGGTTTACTGCCATAAATTCTGATGTATGGACAATAAGTATAACATAATATCATAGTCTACTCAAAGGTTACTGCTATAAACAGGATTCACAAAGGCACCAGAATCATAGAACACGTACATGTACAAACAGTGTTTATGACAGGAAACTAAACACATACATGTACACAAATAGCTAAATGAAGCAACAGCTTTATAATTACAATTCTCACCTGTTTTGAGTGTCCTGAGGTGCCAGAGGATGTACAGACAGTCCAGTGGTGGCTCCGCTATCAAGACCCCCTGAGGCCACGGGTACATACGAGTTGATGAGCCCCAGTATATCTGGCTTATGATAGTCGGGAAGGACTCCTGCAAACTCCCCCACAGTGATAGTGATGGATTGCTGAAAGGTCAGAGAGGACGTGAGGTCGGAGGGGCCTTCTGAAACAGTTTCTATGGAGATACGGAGGTGGCGGACCAGTGTACGGAATATATCCAGTAGAGACGGACCTGCATGAGTGGACACAAGCTAAGTAATGTAAATACATGTATGCCGATTTAAAGCGTGGAATTAAACCATACTACCGTATTACTAGGTTTTGCGAGCATCAAACATTTGCGAATTTTGCGAGGGTTGATCAATTCGCAACAATAATATCTGCAAAACCTAAATTATTACTAGTAAATACACACGATCCTTGCCAGAACGCAATAGTTAGATCGCAAAGGGTCACATTTTCTGCTGATTTGGCTCATTCGAAAAGGTTTTTCACCAGAAAAATATTCTAGTAATACGGTACGTATAATTATAAAGATTAAGCCAGTGTCAAAACATACAATGTCATGTACAAACTTTAATAACAGCTATGAAAGCATCTGCGTATGAAGAATAAATGCGTATAGCCTTCTTTAGAAAATGGCCCCAAAATAGTGTTGAAACCATACAAGTACTCTACCATGGAGACTCACCTAGAGAGCTGTCTGCTGCCACGGCAACACACTTAGAGAGTGTGCCGAGGATCCCCTGTTTGGTCTCCCAGGACTCCTTCACCCTGGCATCCAGGTGGTCCACCAGCGACTGGACGGCCTTGTACCGATCCTGTCTCTGTGGGGGTACATGTACAGTGGATAATGTACACTGGGGGGCTGTGGGGGTACGTGTATTATAGTGGATAATGTACACAGGGGGGCTGTGGGGGAGGTACATTTAAGTTAATGTACCCTGGGGGACTCGGGCTGTGGGGGGCACATGTAAGTGGATAATGTACACTGGGGGCTGTGGGGGTACATGTAAGTGGATAATGTACACTGGGGGCTGTGGGGGTACATGTAAGTGGATAATGTACACTGGGGGCTGTGGGGGCACACGTAAGTGGATAATGTACACTGGGAGGCTGTGGGGGCACATGTAAGTGGATAATGTACACTGGGAGGCTGTGGGGGCACATGTAAGTGGATAATGTACACTGGGGGCTGTGGGGGCACATGTAAGTGGATAATGTACACTGGGAGGCTGTGGGGGCACATGTAAGTGGATAATGTACACTGGGGGCTGTGGGGGCACATGTAAGTGGATAATGTACATTGGGGGCTGTGGGGGTACATGTAAGTGGATAATGTACACTGGGGGCTGTGGGGGTACATGTAAGTGGATAATGTACACTGGGGGCTGTGGGGGCACATGTAAGTGGATAATGTACACTGGGAGGCTGTGGGGGGTACATGTAAGTGGATAATGTACACTGGGAGGCTGTGGGGGGTACATGTAAGTGGATAATGTACACTGGGAGGCTGTGGGGGCACATGTAAGTGGATAATGTACACTGGGGGCTGTGGGGGTACATGTAAGTGGATAATGTACACTGGGAGGCTGTGGGGGGTACATGTAAGTGGATAATGTACACTGGGGGGCTGTGGGGGGTACATGTAAGTGGATAATGTACACTGGGGGCTGTGGGGGCACATGTAAGTGGATAATGTACACTGGGGGCTGTGGGGGCACATGTAAGTGGATAATGTACACTGGGGGCTGTGGGGGTACATGTAAGTGGATAATGTACACTGGGGGCTGTGGGGGCACATGTAAGTGGATAATGTACACTGGGAGGCTGTGGGGGGTACATGTAAGTGGATAATGTACACTGGGAGGCTGTGGGGGTACATGTAAGTGGATAATGTACACTGGGGGCTGTGGGGGTACATGTAAGTGGATAATGTACACTGGGAGGCTGTGGGGGGTACATGTAAGTGGATAATGTACACTGGGAGGCTGTGGGGGGTACATGTAAGTGGATAATGTACACTGGGGGCTGTGGGGGCACATGTAAGTGGATAATGTACACTGGGAGGCTGTGGGGGGCTACGTATAATTATATCAAGATATAATTTTTGGTTACGAAATACTGAATGTAGGGCATAATAGGTTCTTTCCACAAGCATAATAGGCTGAATTTGGGGCAGTGCTCAAAAGCATAATAGGCATCCAGGTGGTCCACCAGCGACTGGACGGCCTTGTACCGATCCTGTCTCTATGGGGGTACGTGTACAGTGGATAATGTACACTAGAGGGCTGTGGAGGGATAAGATAATGTACACTGGGGGGTACATGTCTACACTGTAAGTAGACACTGGAGGGAACAATTGAAATGCTTGAATAAACAATCTTGTTCAGAAAGTGACGGAGTATGTTGGACCTGAAAGCTATCAATGTTACGTTGTGGACAGTCAAGTCAGAATTTACAGTCGACCGTACACGACCATAAGTATCAAGCATGATCAAGGGCGTATACAGAGAAGAGGGCATGCAACTCACTATGTATCCTACGTACTCATCCGACTTCGTATCAGAGACCGGATATGCTAAAAATAGAATTCAGTATACGGACGTGAACAAGTGGGCGGTGCTGTTTACGGAGTTATAATTATGGGCGTGTACATCAGAGCTGCCTTTGCTAGCTAGCTAGCTAGCTAACATAACATGAACAGTGCAGTATTATTTTAGAGAAGTGTCATGACCAGTCCTAGTCCAGCCAGGTCCAATACAACCCCTTCGAGCAGGAAGTTAAGAGCTGGGCGCATTGTTAAGAAGTACCAGAGACTCAGGAAGACAGGTTTATTGTACCTAGGTTTCATCTTCTTGGAGTTGCAACTGTTGGATGGTTTGCCTCTTTGCCTTTGACACTGCTAGTACGAGCCATACTGCTGCTGAGAACTAGTTTTACTATGCTGCAATCAAGCTAGCTAGCTAGCACAGATATAAAAAATACTTTGATTTACCTTGTGCGGTCAAAGGTTACTCGTGGGCGTTTTTGTGGGCAGTTCTAAAAATAGCTCAATACAAAGTCGGATGATCTGAGAATAGGGCGAGAGTTGCATGCCCTCTTCTCTGTATACGCCCTTGGCATGATGCACTAATAATAATACACTATGGTGAGAACCGTTTCCAAGTTGGCCACCAGTATATACGTGTACCTGCATGGCTTCCACGACGATGATGTACACACCAGCTGTGAATTCCTTGTCTGATATCCATAGTTTGTTTAGGTCAAAGTGTCTATAAGGGGAGCAATGGAGTGCTACTACCGTATAGCGGGTATATTTCGAGGGTATAAATTTTCGCGGATGGACCATTACAAAGGATTTCGCGGATTTTATTTTCGTGGTCTGAGTTCCAGCCTTTTGGCGCATGCGCACATCAACATGCAGCTGTTACCACCACACCGTTAGCCTCGAATCCAGGCCTAGCCTATAACGGTGAGGCACCTCTTATTGTCGATAGGTGTGGTCAATAATACTGAACACGCCTACTATTCAATAAAGATATAAATTTTCGTGGGTAAAAATTTTCGCGGTAGAGGCTCAATCCGCGAAAACCGCGAACATTTATACCCTCGAAATATACCCGCTATACGGTATATACACAGGATATGAGACAATGGTTGTCATGGTACTAGACCTGCTGAGACAACATTGCACAATAGGTCATAGCACTTTACTAACATCAGGAGTTAATTAAGAATCCTAATGAACTCTAGCCTCGATCCCAGGCCGCACTTCCCACTAGGGAAGTAGGCCTGGTATCGACTGCTTGCGCATGCCCTAATATCCCCCCGATATCTGGGGGCTTTGGATAACATCGTTTATGCTCAGTAAAACTATGACATCACAACGAAAGGAAGTGGATTGAAAGAAGTAGATAGAAAGTTCGATTGAAGGTTTCTAGCCCATCGGATAGCATTCTCTGATAGCTACCCTTAGCCTGCTATGTTAACAAAAGACTCACAGCCTGCAACAGTGTGGATGACGATCGTCTGAAAGGAGTGACGGCTGATAAAAGCCTATATGGACAGGCCACGCCCATTTAACACTAACTTGGTGAAAGTCTACTATACTACTGCTACTGATTCTATCAGAAGAAAATAGCAGTACAACAAACCTACACAGCTCTGTCTCTAGCTAGCTAGCTATATAGCTCTGTGTATGACTTTTAGGATATTTTCTCTGATGTATCCAGTATTATAGGAATATTTATTTGGCGCATGCGCAAGCAGTCGATAGCAGGCCTTCTTTCAAAGGCCGGTGAAGGAGGCTAAATGAATTCCTGCTGAATGCAGTTCCATTTAAGTTACACCTATTAGGGAAACCACCTTGCCTACAAGTACAGTGTTGTAACACCTACGTACGTACACTGTATACATGCACATTAGGGAAACCACCTTGCCTACAAGTAGCACCTACGCACACGAGGCATTGAATGACTTACTGCAGTATTGGCTTGAGGACACTGTCGATGTGAGAGAGTCCGGCAAAAGTTATGAGCTCAGTGAGACTATCCTGAGAGTACCCTCCCAGACTGTCCCCCTCCTCCACAACAGGCTGGATCTCTCTGTCAGAGTGGGAGGGGGGTTACTATGGGCACACACTGCATATAATTATCTAAGGCCATCAATAGGTAAGTTTGATACAGACTGAGGCTATCAATGTTTCTGGTACATGTATGTAGCTCATTGAAGTATGTGTATTAGCCAGTGCTTCAGGAGTAGAACTGAAGCAAATTGTAGTGACTATCCTAGACAGTATACCTTGACTGGGCGACACTGTGACTGTGCATATTGAAGAGGAAGGGCGGCACTATCTTGTTCATGTGATCAAGGTCCCAAATGTTCATCTGGAGGTTGTCTTGCCGACCAATCTTCTTTATCACTCCCCTCAGCCCTTGCAACCCAGCCATCCGCGTCCTGTGTGAGGTGTAGTGGGGAGGGGTGGAGTTGGTGATGAAAGCAATGTGATCACAAGTTATGCATGTGGCAGAGCACCCTAAGGGCGGTACAGTTAAAATATGACACCTAACACTTCGACCTGTGGCCACTCAAACTCATTTCATGTACACATACTCGTGATATTTATCGGCGTCGTCGACATTCTTGGTGAGGCTAAGAGAGGCAAAGCGGTGGATGAGGACGTCGTACTGTCTGTGGTAGGGGGTGTTCCCTTCCTCTCGCTCGGCAAACTTCACAAACTGTGTGTGTGCGGAGGAAGGGTCAATGTGTTGTATAAACAAGTTCACTTCACACACTCACTCCTGGCTAATGGCATACCCCCTCCACACCCACTACACACACCCACACATATACATGCATGTTCACTTTCCGCACTCTCACACTTACACTCGCTACTCACACCCACACACATACACACACGTTCACTCTCGGCACTATCACAGACACACACTCTACTCACACCCACACACACCACACACCCACACCCACTCCCTACTCACCGAATTGGTGGCCATGATATGCAGTTCTGTGTTGCTAGTTTCCAGCATATTATGCAGTATATCCAGGTAGCTATCCACAATCAACTGGAGCTTTCGTGAGTCACAGGCTGACAGCAGCTTCTCCGTCACTTGCAGAGCCACACTCACATGCCTGGGGGGAGGGAGAGGCATGAAAATGGTATTTTGTACCACGTTTGTGAGAAAGCCATTGGATACTATAGTTGTATCATAGATATAACATTTAAAGTTCCCAGCCACATATATACCGTATATCTTCTAATTTATCGGACACTTCTAATTACCCAGACACTCTTTTGGGCAATTTTCGTTGTTCTAATACAACGGACACTCCAGTACTTTAATATTACATTTGTTCTAAATATCCGGACAATACCGAGTTATCATTCACAGACGGCAAGTAAGACTTAGAGCGCTGCAGTTAGATAGCTTTGAGTAGCTAGTTTTAGATAGCTTGTGCAACTATTCAGTCGTACCCTGTTCTATTAAACTTAGCTAGCTCGCATGCAGCTGCTTGCTTGTTCTAATTATTCCAGACACTTCGCATGCTCTATAAAAATCTGTTCCAATTATACCCGGACAATTTCTAAAATAATTATTTTTTCCTGTCCGATAAATTAGAAGATATACGGTACACCATTTTCTGTTCCGGAGGTACGGGGATGGTCGATAAATTTTCCTAGCTATACATGACATGTCGACATTGTACTGTACAGGTACGTCTCTGAAATAGTCGTCTAACCCGTTTCTCTCTCTTTTGCAGGCTCTGACACAGTCTCAGAGCGAGGTACTCTCCAATATTGTCCAGATGGTCAGGGGAGGTTTGAACAAAGAAGAGCAGCTTGTCTATATTAGCAGACACAGGTACGTGTGGGTGTTTGAGGGTACTCTGGGAAGAGCCCATCAACCAGCCGTTTGTAGCGAGGTTTGGGGCAGCAGAAGCACGTCGCCATAGCTAGATCTAGTTCTGTGTCTTGATTGATTGTAGACCTAGCATTTATTTGTAAAACGTAGAGCAGAGGTTTTTATGTAATATGTTGGCAACCCTGCGCTTTCTTCTGGGTTTCTCACCCGTATCGTTTGAGGTACCCCCGAACGAGTCGGGTAAGAACTCAGCTAGTTCGATAAATTCCCCTTTTTCCGATTTTTTAGATAGTTTGTCGGGAATGGGGATGGCATTCTGGCCTACATTGACCGTATATGGAATAATGCTTGGTATCGTCGGTAATGTGGGGAGGCTCATGCGGATTTGAGTACGGGGGGCACTAGTGGATACGAGGGGAACATGTGCTAGTGAGGTACTTGACATACCTGCCGTTCCGGTGCTGACAACAGGGCCTGAGGTGGGACTCCGTGGGGTACCCGAGCCGGAAGCAGAGATGGTTGGGATCGAGGGTGGGACTGATGGTGAGACTGATGAGGGGCCGGCTGTGGGGCTGTGTTGTTGGACTGCTGCCTGAATCCGCTGGTCCATTGCGGTGATGATCGTTGGTAACACCGCGCCGAGGGCTGCCTGGACAGAATTGGCAATCATGGTGTTGAGAGTTGTCGGAGTTGTCGTCGGGTTGGTGGAACTGATCGGCGGTGTTCCAGTTGAGGATGTGCTCGAGGAGGTAGTGGTCATCTTCTTATAGAGAATTACAGGATAGATCAGCAAGGGAAATCTTGAGAATTATAGGGAAGAGAAGTTTTCTAATTTGTTTGTTCTTTCACTGACTGCCTGACCACGTGTTCCTTGCGCATGCCAGTACCTAGTCTCATGAATCAGCCGCCGTTCTTTTGGAGGTTTTGTCTCAAATGTCTTTGGTGGGTGTGGTATTAAATGCAAAAAAGTGGGTGTATCTCAGTCTTAGATATCTGAGATACACCCACTTTTTTTGCAAGTCATGCAAAAACAACAACACGCCCAATATATTTCAGAGAGAGCTAGCTGCAAGGCACAGATTTATTTGCTGGAATGGCCACTAAAGAGCAGAACCAAGGTATAAAGACTGTCATGTTTCCTATAAAGGATAAACCCAATGATTGCTAAAGCATAAAACCCTCATTGGTGATTGCTAACCTTGTGTGCTTGCTATCTATTTCAGAGCTCACAATTGACGATCTGAAGACAGAAATGAAACTGACTGATGAGCAGCTCAATACAGCAATAAAGGAACCAGATCTACCCGAGTTAGCAGCATGTTTCGACAATGTTCACAAAGGCTATCTTGAAAAATTGGAGCTCTCACCTGGAGAGCAAACTGACGTGAGGACTAGAGCATATGTAGATGGCACTCTGGCAGGAATGTTGCTGGCTTTGAAATTCTGGATTCTGACCAACGGACAAGACGCCACTTTCCAAGCTCTGCTACTCATCATACTCTCCCTGCTCAAAGAAGACGTTGCTGTTCGAGTGTGCAAGTACTTGTCTGACAAATGTGAGTCTGTCATGTGAGAGTGCATGTGGTCATTGTGGTACCATACGTTGTGGGAGTGATTGCAACCAAATAAGGGACTTTCAACTTAATTGCTATTGTTACACATACAATTCTCTATTAACTATCACCAGGAATGGTACTCACCTATTGTTTTGTTTCCCCAGACTCCACCACCTCGTGTCCCCCCTCCCGAGAGAGGGTCCTGCTGAACCACAAGCTGTCCTCGTACAGGGACTACCTACAAAGTCGCTACAGAGCACGAGTATCCACATCAGCCACACAATGGCCTCCTGTTCCAACAAACAAAGTCTTCAAACTGGCAATGATTCAGAAGGAGAAAATACAGAGAGGAAGAATCGATGATGAATTTGTTAGGCTATCAATCACAGGAAAAATCGACGATATTTTACTTCAAAAAACTCCGGTTAACTTGACTAACATTTTCTCTGAGATTGGAAATAGACGAAACTTTGTGTTGATTGAAGGAGCTCCCGGCTCTGGCAAGAGCACCCTTGCTCTACACATCTGTCAGGAGTGGGCAGAGGGAAAACTGTTCCAAGAGTTCGATATTGCAATCCTCGTGAGACTGAGAGATCCACTTGTTAGAGAAGCCAAGAAAATAGAAGACCTTCTCCCTTGTAGGAAATCAACACACGCAAGCCAGATTGGAGATGAAATTTTAGAAACTGATGGCAAAGGTGTACTGTGGGTGCTGGACGGGTGGGACGAGCTTCCTTCTGACCTCCATGGAGACTCGATCATCACCAAACTAGTTGAACCAGGCTTTGCACAAGAAAGTCCGCTACATAAATCCGCCGTCATTGTAACATCTCGCCCGTCGTCTTCAGCTAAGCTCCACCCACGTGTATCGTCCAGGGTGGAAGTGTTGGGGTTCACTCCACATCAACTAGAACAGTATTTTACCGAGTGTCTGAATGGTGACTCACAAGCTGTGCAGACTCTACTGGAGAGAATTCGAGAGAACCCAGTGGTAGAAGGTAGCTGCTACCTCCCCCTCAATGCTTCCATTGTCGTTAATTGCTTTCTTTCTGATAACCACTCACTCCCCACATCCAACCACGGGATATTCATATCAGTTGTCCAAAGCTCTCTCAAGAGATACCTCCAGGATAGGTTGGGGAAGACCACTCCAGTGGGAGACATCACATCCCCAGACTCACTGCCCTCGGAAATCAGAACAGAGACCGTACAAATGTGTCAACTTGCATATCATGGGATCGAAAAAAACAAAGCAACATTTACTGACAATGATTTGGCCGCTCTTCGCATTACGAAGGAAATTTCATACGTTGGACTATTACAAACTGTTCCCAGTATCATTAGCGATGGTCATCTGGTTTACTACTGTTTTCTCCACCTGTCTATTCAAGAGCTACTAGCAGCAATCCACATCTCTCTCATGTCTCCCAAGCAACAAATTTCTGTATTCCAGAAGCTGTTTGGTAGTCCTCGATTCAGTGCAGTCTTCCAGTTTTATGCTGGTATCACCAAACTGAGTACTAGTAGACCAATCCTCAGTTTGCTACCTCGATTCTTGTGTCCAGTTCCAGCCACTGTTTTTGATCTGGTCAGAAAGGTTGTCAAAAAGGAGAAAGAGAAAGAGTATGGTGAGCCGAAGCCCCTTTTGTTGTCCCTCATCAATTGTTTGTACGAAGCTGAAGACTCGTCACTGTGTGTGTTTGTGGCTAATCTTCTTAATCACAATCTAGATCTTGGTTGCACTACAATGAATCCTATTGACTGCCTCTCTGTTGGATATTTCGCATCAGCTTGTTCCAACACCAGTAATGGATTCACACTGCGCCTCAACGATTGCTCTATTGATGACCAAGGCTGCAAATTTCTTGCCCGAGGACTCTCCAAGTGTCCCAACTCTAATAATGATATTCCTACAGGAGGGATACACATCGCTGAGATTATCGAGAACACTAGTTCAATATCTGAATTGGATTTGTCTAATAATGCCATTGGTAACAGTGGGCTTAGCACACTCTGTGAGGCCTTGTCAACTAACACATCATTAAAGATCCTGTACCTGGGCAATTGCTCACTAACAATATCAGACGACAATGGAGCTGCCCTCTATCAACTTCTGAATACAAACAATTCCCTCGAATTTCTTAATTTGTCTGGTAACACAGTGACTAGCTGTCGTCACATTGCTGCTGGACTTGCAGTCAATAAGACTCTGAGAACATTGAGATTGATTTCCTGTGCACTGACTGATCAGAGTATCGAGGAGCTATCAACTGGACTGATCAACAAGATTGAAGAACTGTACATTTATGGTAATGACTCAATAACAGAAGATGGAATGAAGACGCTTGCCAGACATCTAACCACCCACTGCTCTGAACTGACACTATTGTACATACCCAACCACCTAAGATCCTGTATCGAGACAGTATTCAGGGACGCTAACAAAGAGAGGAAGAGAAATGGACTACCCGAGATTAATTATGTTTAGTAAATTAGATTGATTATTAATTGTGTATTCATTAGATTATTAATTTATAATTAATTGATTATTATTAATAATTAATGTTTAGTTATAATTATATTATGATTATTGTTGTTAATTAATTAATTAATAAATGTTAATTAATTTGTTGTGTTATGCATCTAATCTCTATCATTGGTCAATATAATTATAGCACATGTACAGATGGTGACGAGTGAATTCAATGCTTCCTACTGACACGGAGAGCATGTCATGCACTAGCTGTATGTATGTAACTGAATACACTATTGTAATAATGCTATAATCTCCACCTAGCTAGCCTCCTTCACAGGCTTTCAAGAGAAGTGCGGCCTGGGCCGGGATCGAGGCTAATCTCGACATGATCTACTTTTGACAATAATTATATTACTAGGACAATTTACAAAACAGTTAGTGTACAGAAGACTAGAAGTATGTCGGCACATTACATAACAATTACCTAAAAACAAATCAGTTGGAATTGGTCAATATAGCACAGTAATAATGATGGTTTAAATTCAATGCTCCCTACAGTGTCACAGAGAGCACATGCACAGTACGTATAAAACTGTCAATGGAAATCCAATTTAACGCTCTGCCGATTTTTGTAGGAAGATGAGCAGAT
This sequence comes from Halichondria panicea, assembly GCF_963675165.1. Classification (NCBI taxonomy): domain Eukaryota; kingdom Metazoa; phylum Porifera; class Demospongiae; order Suberitida; family Halichondriidae; genus Halichondria; species Halichondria panicea. The sequence continues at coordinate 2,143,128 of NC_087383.1, forward strand.
TAATGTTTACTTTGGCCCTTTCAAACATCTTCATGATTGCAACTGAAGGAGGTCCTGTGTGGGGAGAAGAGAGGGCAGTGAAACACTTCAACTAGTATAAGACAAAGAATGCTTGTATTTGTAAGACAAATGAATACATGTACTTACATACACCGTACAAGCATACCAACACTACCTGACACAAGGCAGTAAACTTCTTGAACACTTTACGTACCTACCATCTACCTGTACACACACCCTCACCTGGAGGACCAGCTCCACCTTCTCTATCTGCCTGATGTGATCTCAAACACAACATTTCCGAACCTGAACCTGGACGAGTAAGAAATAATGTTCACATAATTAAACGTTGCACATAAGATCAAGGCCGTAGCAAGCGATCAGGCTGGTCAGGTTTTAGCCTAACCACTTTTTGCAGCTGGGTAGGTAATGGTCGTAAATATTGTAAGTGATAATGCGCATGCTGTTTTGGTGAGGAAAAGTGATGACCTTTTTCCTAGGTAAAAAATTCACCACTGTATGCAATAGTAGAAAAACAGTTGACCTTTAATTGTAAGTTGGCCTGACCACTTTAAAGTTGCTTGCTACGCCCCTGCATGAAGATTGGGGCATAAAAATAAGTCAATAGCCTCACACTGGAGGAATTGTTAAATTCTAGATTAGTAGTAGAGTCTGAGCTTCAGTCAAACAGTGGACAAAATACGTACCAGAGCAATTAAAGGCACATGTGATGATTATCATGTTGTTTAATAGAAGTATGCTAGTATAACGGCTACTCAAGTACATGGAGACTAATTATAGCTATTCGAGGGTGCTCTGTCAAGTCAGCCATAAAGATTTAATACATGTACAAACCATTTTGTGAGCAAACACAGCTGTAGGATTACATTGTAATAGAGAGGAAATGATTCATTATCTTTATTTATTATCCTCGAGACAAAACCGCAAAATTAGTCATTAATATTCGAGGTAGGTTGATTTTAAGCCGCGGCTATTTTCTGAAATGCAAACTACCGCGCTCTTCTGGCCAAGTTGCACTGTCCCAAGGGTGGCCGGATTAACGAGAGTCTACTGTACATGTATTAATTATACAGTATTCACCGAGTGTATACATGTACATGCTAAACTCACATCTGCCTTGCTGTTGGCCAGTTCCAATTCTCTCACCAGCTCAGCCAGGACACCTGGGTCCATGATTTGAGACCTCTCGAGCAGCTTCTCCTCCAACTCCCTCAGCAGGTCATCCTCTAGACCTCGAATGGTCTCACTCAGGGGAATATCAATAAGTTGCTGCCAGGTGGAGAATACTCGACATACAATAGTGACGTGCATGTACACTCAACTACTGAATCTGGCAATGAAATTTAACGGTATTCTCCCACTTTGAGATAAAGGTCAGCTTAAAGTTGGACTGTAGGTTAGGTATTAAATAGGCATCTGCTATCAGGGTTGTTGCAATAACTATTATAAAGAGATAGTACGTACGTGTAATCACACAGTACACCATCAGATCGGCTATTCAGAGCATAGATCATACAGTATATACATGATCAATTGCTAAATGCTCTGAAATGCAGCTCACTAGCAAAAAAGTAATACCTAGCAAATACGGTAGTAGATCTATTTAAGGCCACTAAACACTGCACATGTGTATCTCTCACCCCTGTGGGTATAGGAACGAGGGAGGCCCTCTGATACTGTCTAGAGGACTGGATTTCTTCTCACTGCCAATCTAGGAGGTATGAAAACAAAATATGCATTTGGTAAAATCTACTCTCAAACAACATTGCACATTGACCATTCCTCCTCTCACCTCCTGCTCATTCAGGAACATCATGAACCTTTGAAGGACTCGTCACATGATCTTGGAGCAAAAAGATACGGACTTGGTTGAGGATTTGAGTGAGGATAAAGTGAGAGAGGAGGTTGTGGGGGGAGGGGCCTCAGATCAGGACTGGTGGGACGTAGTGTCACGTGAAAGGAGACTCGGACACATGGTCCTCCGTCTGGACAGCTGCTGTGTGGAGAATGAGAATTTTAAGGCACTGGAATTGAACTGTGCACAAGCACGAAATACATGCACTATTTTATTCGTACCACATAACTAACTAAAAATGCTCACCAATAAAACACCACACACCACTTGGTGTACAACATTTTAACGAATCTAAAAGTATACAAATGAACATCTGCTCCTCTGCTCCTCTAGATAACCTGCCCAACCCTCCACATACACACTGGCTGGATCATGCATAAAGAAAATGGCATCTATTTTCACAGCGTTTGACCATCAAACGTATCAGAGAATAATCTCACGCCCATATTGCTGATTTGCTTGAAATGCCCACCACCATCTTAGCAATGTACCAGCAAGGGGCTTTTGTTGTGAGCATCAATGGTAGGCCATGGCATTCAGTTGCTATTGATGAGTCACATGAAATGCAGGTACTCTCTGATAAGAAGATCTTAATTGGACTGTTTGTGTCTGAAATGGGAGGCTTACTACAACTTCATATCAGCTAAAGCCTACAAGGTGTTAGGGCCTTCTGAAAATATGATTTCTTCTACCAACTCGATCAAAACTATCTAAGAAACAATTTTACTTTTCCCTAGTGAGATCTCAGCTCTCTCAACTCTGGCGACCAATTACTGCTCAAATACATTTATTCTTAAAGTGATTGAGCTCACCTTTGGTAGCGCTGACTTATCACAGCTGTTGGTCCAATTCTCCAGAACTCTGAGCTTCCCCTCGAGGTGCAACTGCAAGTGACAGAAGATTTAAGTTGAGGTTGAGAAAAGAGTTTCATGCAATAAAGTTAGAAGACACTGAATAAGCAGATTACCAGATAAAGTACAGCATAATTATGTTCTGGACAGGAAATTGTCCGGGTATAATTGGAACAGATTTTTATAGCGCATGCGAAGTGTCTGGGAATAATTAGCATGCAGCTGCATACGAGTGAGCTAAGTTTAATAGAACAGGGTACGACTGAATAGTTGCACTATTATAGCTATCTAAAACTAGATACTCAAAGCTATCTAACTGCAGCACTCTAAGTATTACTGGCTGGTTATGACTGTAACTCAACTTTTCAAGGTATTGTCCGGACAAATGTAATATTAAAGCACAAGAGTGTCCGTTGTATTAGAACAACGAAAATTGGCAGGCAAGAGTGTCAGGGATAATTAGAAGTTTCTGAGGCGATAAATTAGAAGATATACGGTACCTCAGAAACAGACATGCAAGTTCGTTGTCTAAGGACATAATTATTGCAGTGCTTATAACTATGGCTAATACAAGGGTGCTCAGTTAAAGTCGACCATACATACTTGATCCATATTATACATGTACCCTGGGAGCAGTACAATAAGTCAAGAGCTCATAGTAAAAAAGAGAGAGTATCGAACGCATCGCTATCTTGCATCAGATATATTCGGAAAGTAACGTGACACCCTGTCTGAAACACGTCATCAATTAAATTGATCAGTTACAAAGCAGGAAGTTACGCTACTTTCCAAATACATCTTATGTTACGTTGGATACTCTCTCTCTCTTATTATGGGACTCTTGTTATTAGCGGCCTCTCAAAAAATTGGCTAAGAATAATTACATGTACACAGCTGTAGGTACACACTTGCCCAACCCACTCACCAGAGAGGACACCTTCGAGGTTAGGTAAATTTATGACCTCTAAAAGTAGCGACAGCTGCGTTGACAATTAATTTTTAATGCCGCGTCCTAAATGGAGGTAAATGTAGGCACACCCTAGTAAAGTAGTAAAGATTCTAACTCACTGGAAAATACGTTTTTAAGTGGCTATAGAAATCGAGGCAAGTAGACTGAGTAGAGTTACATGTACCTCCAATTAGATGAGACCCTCTAAATAATGGACACCAGCTCTTCAACATGATTTTCAACCTCCAAAAGAAGCTATCTCTGGCTTCAATAAGTTTTAAAAAGTGTTGCTTTAATTAAAGGTCTTACGGTAATCACATTTCTTACTTGAATACGTCGGGTTCATTACTGACAGGCAGCATTCTCAGCCTCAAACTGTGCAAAGGAACAGAAAACATGATCCACGACGTACCTTACAAGGTAACATAAACCAAGAGATGAACCAGACAATCATCTATGGCTAATAAATTGACTCACCATCTTTCCATTAGGAGAATGCTGTAATACTTTAGCAATGGAGCCAGGTTTTGTCTCTAGCTCTAGCTAGCTCTGTGGGTGAAAACAATATGTCTTTGGTGGGTGTGGTGGTGAATGTAAAAAGTGGGTGTATCTCAATCTTAGATATCTGAGATACACCCACTTTTTTTGCAAGTCATGCAAAAACAACAACACTCAATAATATATTTCAGAGAAATCTAGAGCTAGCTAGCTGCAAGGCACAGATTTATTTACTGGAATGGCCACTAAAGAGCAGAACCAAGGTATAAAGACTGTCATGTTTCCTATAAAGGATAAACCCAATGATTGCTAAAGCATAAAACCCTCATTGGTGATTGCTAACCTTGTGTGCTTGCTATCTATTTCAGAGCTCACATGCACAATTGACGATCTGAAGACAGAAATGAAACTGACTGATGAGCAGCTCAATACAGTAATAAAGGAACCAGATCTACCCGAGTTAGCAGCATGTTTCGACAATGTTCACAAAGGCTATCTTGAAAAATTGGAGCTCTCACCTGGAGAGCAAACTGACGTGAGGACTAGAGCATATGTAGATGGCACTCTGGCAGGAATGTTGCTGTCTACTTAATTGCTATTGTTACACATACAATTCTCTATTAACTATCACCAGGAATGGTACTCACCTATTGTTTTGTTTCCCCAGACTCCACCACCTCGTGTCCTCCCTCCCGAGAGAGGGTCCTGCTGAACCACAAGCTGTCCTTGTACAGGGACTACCTACAAAGTCGCTACAGAATGCAAGTATCCACATCAGCCACACAATGGCCTCCCGTCCCAACAAAGACAATTTTCAAACTAGCCATGATTCAGAAGGAGGAAATACAGAGAGGAAGAATCGACGATGAATTTGTTAGGCTAACAATTACGGGGAAAATTGACGATATTTTACTTCAAAAAACTCCGGTTAACTTAACTAATATTTTCCCTGAGATTGAGGATACACGAAACTTTGTGTTGATTGAAGGAGCTCCCGGCTCTGGCAAGAGCACCCTTGCTCTACACATCTGTCAGGAGTGGGCAAAGGGGAAACTGTTCCAACAGTTCGATATTGCAATCCTGGTGAGACTGAGAGATCCCCTCGTTAGAGAAGCAAAAACAATAGAAGATCTTCTCCCTTGTAGGAATTCAACACTGGCATGCCAAATAGGGGCAACAATTATAATTAATTGATTGATTATTAATTGAGATTGATTGTTATTCATACAGTTTTGACAATTGATTTTAATTCTGCCATAATGCATTCAATGACAATTTAAATGCATAGAGAAAAGTAGTGAAGTATTATATACTAGTACATATAATTATGTTAGACACTATAAAAACAAATGTTGTTAATTAATTACAACTTGTTAATAGTACAGCAATAACAAAGGCTTCTCCTTGGTAACAATAACAGACACACAGACACACGCACACGCACACAGTCAGCTTTACCGTAGCCCTCGTGCGGCTACGCCTCGAGGCATAACAAGGGCTTCTCCTGGTAATAATGATAAATGCTCACATGCACAGTAAATTGTCAATGAACACAAAGCAATTTGCTAGTGAAAATCCAATTTAACGCTCTGATGCCTTTTGTTCATATCATATAATTATGAGGAAGATGAGCAAATTAACGTTCACTTTAGCCCTCCTAAACATCTTCATGATTGCCAGGCCCTCGTATTGCAGCTGAAGGAGGTCCTGTGTGGGGAGAAGAGAGGGCAGTGAAACACTTCAACTGGTATAAGACAAAGAATGCATGTATTCTACATAACACAAAATCATATTAGTACTCCCTTTATTGCTCCCCTCACCTGGAAGATCAGCTCCACCTTCTCTATCTGCCTGCCCAGGAAACGACCAGACACCTCAAACTTGCTCACATCCACTGACGTCATCTTAAACACAACATTTCTGAACCTGGGGGAGTGTTAACATAGCGCTCAACGTTACACATAGAGGCATAAAATAAGTCAATAGCCTCACACTGAAATAGATTAGTAGTAGAATCTGGACAAAGTACGTACAAGAGCAATAATATTAAGAGCAGATGTCGATGATTATCATGTTGTTTGATCATAGTAGAGGGATTCCCAGAATAGTACATCAATGACAAGAGACATACGAAGCTCTTAACATCAATACCGTGACACACCAATGTACGCAGGAATTGAAAGCATAATTATATTCTATTTAGTATATAGACAGCCCGTATTAAAGATCTAAGCACACAACACAAGTATGTTAGTATCTGCTATGCACTCTCCAGTACGTAGGTGGAGACTTACAGAATGGGTGGGGCATATCTCCATGGACACTGATGCAGATGATTTGTTTGATCACGTCAGAGTACGCGTCAATACCCAGCTATCTCTCCGGGGAGTCCACTGTCGATGCCCACAGGAAGAACCCTCTGGGGGGGGAACAGTGAGAGTCATATTATGATTCAGTTCCGGGAATAAATGTCATAGAAAGTCACTAATTGACTCACATTTTTTCCAGCCGAGGCAAATGGAGCACAGCTATAGGTTACGTCTCTGTGGGACATGGAAAAATTGATTTACTGAAATTGTGTATCAGGTTTTAAGCAACTAATAAGGATTATCACTTATTGAGCGCACAATTCCCCGCCCACACACACCTGGTCAGTAGACAGCTGATTGCCTATCCACAACATTGAAGGATTTTATCGCAGCTATGTACTTCATTGTACAGCTGCAAGGGGAGTGACGTGTGATACAGTGTGATTCAATGAAAGTCAGTACAACACAGTTAGTGTATGTTCACCAAAGAGGTACATGAGATTGTTCTGACAAATCATTCTTGTACTCTCTAATATACTAACAGGGTTTCATCTAGGATAACAAGTTGGGGGGGGGAGATTTGGGAGTGCGTAAGCGCGTCACAAAATGTTTGGCTATATGCCCACTTTTGTTTAAATGATTACATCATGCTTAACTTAATGCTAATGTGATGACATGTAGTACTAATGTGATGATGTCATTAGTTATTAGATTCGCTAAATAATAACTTAGGTACTTTACTGGATACCCAATTGAAACAAAATTAAAATTCCTCACAATTCACCACAACCACAGACAAGTACTATCTATGAATTAGATTATTTTTACACCACAACTGTCAAAGATAAAAATCACAAATGTACACAGTCATTTTGAAACATACCTTGTAACTCCCCCCCCCCTGTACGAGTTATATGTTTGTGTTAAGCACACTTAACAGTGTACTCTAAAAGCTACATTTTGATAGTAAAAACTTGGGTATGATGTAAACACTACTGACGTTTTGGCAGGATTAGTGGAACATATATTTATGGTCCATTCCCCCCTTAAGCCGTGGCTATTTTAAACCACCTCGCTATTCTGGCCAAGCTTCACTGTGCCGGATTAACAAGAGTCTACTGTACGTGTATTAACGAGTGCTGCAAGCTGCGCTGTGCTAATGCCTCTCGTCATGTTTCGCTTTCTCTCAAACTATGAGAGTGTTAGAGAGGTGAAGAGGTAATTACATAATGTATTACTGTTGACAGAATTGAATTACAAATAGAATAGGAGAGGAGCTGAATGTAAACAGAAGCCTATCTGATGGCTTGATGAATAATCAATCTTCAAAGATAGAGCATGTTATTTATATAACCTGTAGCCAAACAGCGGGAGCAAACCTTTGTCAAAGGCACAATCTGTACAGAATAGTAATAGAGAATTTGGATCATGAGGCTTATATTTAAATACAATTACCGTAGTATTTGCAAAAAGTAGAAAAGACTGGTGTTACATGCATCTATTGTTACCAGACTTGTGTACTCTATTGTTATCTATTCTATAATCATTGTTGTGCTTGTGGCTTCTTACCAGAATCCCAAGAAAAAGTAGATCAGGATCTGGATTATCTCACATGTGGGGATGAGCACGCATGCGCATTAAATCTACATGTACAAGAATAATGGGTGTCTGCAAAGAAAACAAATGGCTACTATAGTCTATATAGCTAATAAAACCTCTTTTCTGGCTCTTAGCTAACAAAAAGCTCGCGCTTTAGTGCAAGGCTAACTTATAAGTTGAATAGAAATTTTGTACGAACAGATGATTCTACGAAAGATTCTGAAGAGACTGCAACAGCCTTCAATGTGGGTCAAACTAGTCATAACTCAAGAAAGAAGCCTTAGTTTGCTAATCCACGAAACAAAGTCCAAGAAAACGTGGCTAGAAGCCTATAGAAGCTGTTAGTTTTTGTCGCATTGCAACCGTTGAGCAGTTACAGCTGGAATACACACACACACACACACACAGTCTGTTGAGCCCTTTCTCGGTATAGACAAATAGTTAGCTAAGTGATACTAGACAGGCTAGAAACAGGTTCTATTCCGCTATATGCAATTGAAATACTGTAGCTAAACTATAGCAAGCATTCATGCACATTGACTTCACTATTGCTGTGCCAACAATTCTTAGATAGAGAGCAAAGTGAGTACAAAATGGCTGCAGGAGCACAACATACAGTGATGGAGGCCCTGGGTGGGGCTCACATGAACAAAGAGAGGAAATGTTAACAATAGTGAGGCTAAATGCTAGAGTCCAAAAGTACAACTTGACAGCAGCAAATTATGGTTTAAATTGTAGTAAATATTACGTAAGTTATAGTTATAACACGGGCACGAGGGATGTATGGAATATATTGCACTGAAGCACGAGGGCGCCAGCCCCGAGGGCTGAGTGCAATATATGCCATGCAGCCCGAGTTCACGCGTTATAACTAGTTTATATCCCGAGGGCATAGCAACATAACACTGTCCTAGTAACACAATATAAACAGCACAAAAAAAGACAGAGACAACTCTAGACACAGCTCCATCTCTTCTCTCTTCTAGACGCCAGTATCTGCAGCGTATAAGATTGGCATGACCGACGAATGGCTTGACACAAAATTGTTGGAGTTTCAACTGAAATCTGCAAAACAGCCCCACCCCACTACTCAGTGAATACATGGTATTAGCTGCTGGTCTACGCTCGGCCTCATAACCAAGCCAAGAAAGCTCGCTTCTACACTGCTGCAAAACAGCTCATGCCCCCAGCAAAAAGAGCCACTTCTAGTGCTACGGTGAAGCAGAATTGACATGCATCACGATGTCGAGGACTAGGTCGATCTAGGAACACAGAATCTTCAACAAAATGAATCTTGGACAACTTTAAAACCTGCATGGTTGCAAGAAGAAACTCCAGCAGTGCTGAACATTCATTCCTGCATGGCTGGACATACTTTAAAACTTGTTATTTCTCATGCGTATTAATTTAATTTTAATTTAATTGTCTGTCTAATTGCCAGAGGGGCGTTTTGCGGTCAGTGCAATATGACTTTGCGGTCAGTGCAATATGACTTTCAGCAGTGCAATATGCTTCATATTGCACTTGGCAACAACGTAGCAACGGGATATAATAAGGTATAACATGTATGCACCAACACAGTCAGCTTTAGCGTATCCCTCGTGCGGCTACGCCTCAAGGCATAATTATACAGTATTCACCGAGTGCAAACATGTACATGCAAAAAACTCACATCTGAGTTGCTGTCCAATTCTCAGCCATGACACCCGGGTCCATGATTTGAGACCTCTCGAGCAGCTTCTCCTCCAGCTCCCTCAGCAGGTCATCCTCTAGACATTGAATGGTCTCACTCTTCTCCTCAACCTGACAAGGGAACATCAATAAGTTGCTGCCAGGTGGAGAATACTCGACATACAATAGTGACGTGCATGTACAGTCAACTACTGAAAATCTGGCAATGAAATTTAACGGTATTCTCCCACTTTGATATAAAGGTCAGCTTAAAGTTGGACTGTAGGTTAGGTATTAAATAGGCATCTGCTATCAGGGTTGTTGCAATAACTATTATAAAGAGATAGTACGTACGTGTAATCACACAGTACACCATCAGATCGGCTATTCAGAGCATAGATCATACAGTATATACTGTACAAACTGTGCAAAGGAACAGGAAAACATGATAAACCGGCATTACGGTAACTTAAACCAACAGATGATAAATGGACTAAAATCATGAAAACTCACTAATAATAACGAGTGTTGCAAACTGCGATGTGCTAATGCATGCCTCTCACTTATAGTTTCGATTAGGGGGGGAGGGGCTAAATGAGGCTCTTTATACTGCTAATCACAGGGGCCCCTCTTTCCGTATTCCCCCAAAACGTAATCGCAGTCTCGTGACCCCTAACCTCTAGCGTGAGAGATATGAATGGGCACGTACATTTAACATCTGCTTAACCGGTACCTCGCGGATATGACACAACAAATCTACTGCAACCTGTAAGATTAGTCTGATATACATGTACCACAGAAACAGTGTGCTTGCTTGCATACATGCTAATTTAAAACTACTCACATCTGCATAGTTCCAATTTTCACTCCAGCTCAGCCATGACACCCGGGTCCATGATTTGATATCTCTTGATCATGAGCAGCTTCTCCTCCATGTCTAGATGACTGCACTTCTAGAAGGTAAAAGGAAAACAAAATAATGCATTTGGTAAAGATCTACTCTCATGCAAACAACATTGTAATTAGTATTGAGAGCAAATACATGTGATGATCATTACCAAATTTACTGGTAAAGGGTCAAACTGTTAGCAAGAGAGTTCATAATAGACGAACTCTTGCTGTTAGTATGTAAAATTGCCAGCTATGGACCCCAACTAGTACCTACATGCAAATTTTAGGGGGGGGGGAATTGGAGCTAGGGGGGGATATCCCCCTTCCCCCCTGTATGACACCCTGCTCACCCTTTAGAAGACTGCCCCCCCCATACACACACACTCACCCCTCTAGAAAAATGTCCCACCATAGCCTTCGGAGCTGTCTCCCTCCTCTTAGCAATCACTCCATCAATGTGCGTCGTCTTGAGTACCTCATTTCGACTGATCTTGGACGCTAGATGCAGCACACCCGCCACTGTAGCACCACTCTGTGATGTGCCTTAAGGCCTTTCTCCTTCACAGCAAGCTCTTGCAGCTGGTGTAGGAAGACCAGTATATCCGAGAGCCCTTGATAAGAGAATTCCAGTGTCAGGAGAAATACAAGTTGGTAGAAAGCGAGTGTGTTAGCAGGGCTAGTGCAGATAGCTTTGGCCAGTTCCAGGAGATTGGTGAAGAGAGAGTTGACTGTTTTAGAGAGGAACCTTTTCAAAACCACACCCAGTGAGAGCCCTACAGCCTCCAGACTCACCCAATCACTGCACAAGGGGAGGGTATAAATACACGTACATGTAGCTGTAAGCACTGCACATGATTGTATACATACATGTAGTGAAAGCTAAGACAAAATGGACCTGTATAACTGACAAATAAAATCTAGTACGCCCACTGAACATAGCATGTGCGCACGCACGCACGCACGCACGCACGCACGCACGCACGCACGCACGCACGCACGCACACACACACACACACACACACACACACACACACACACACACACACACACACACACACACACACACACACACACACACACACACACACACACACACACACACACACACACACACACACACACACACACACACACACACACACACACACACACACACACACACACACACACACACACGTGTTGAGAGGAATCTTGTCCTTGTTGGCATGGTGATCTACGAGACGATGCCAGAGTAGGGCCACATCCAGCTGTGTGCTGGGCTCTCGAATGAGGAGCAATTGGACGAGGGAGGCAAACAGTTGCCCTGGGAACGCCGTCTCCAGCACTAATGAGTGACAAGTGTCAGCCACCGCCCTCAAACACTTGACCAGGGAGGTAGTCAACATGGGGCTGGAATACAATTATGGAAGCATAAACACTTAGTAATGCACACAGTCTATTGTGCATGGTCACATAATTACAAGCAGGTCATCCTCTATAATATATTCCCCACTTGGGGTCTGTATCATAGCAACTGGCTGGGGTTTAACTACCATAAACCCCAGCCCTAGCCTGGAGCACATTCCTCATAAACTCCCTTGCCTTGAGGGCGCACTGATTTTATACTAGATCTACACAGCCAAAAAGAAGCTAGACACTTGTTGACAAAGGCAGGACAGATGGGTGGGGCTCACTAAACACCAGGAAGGCTGGAGGTAGCCTCTACACAGGCTCTCCTTTTTCTGTTCTTTATCACAATCGTTCAATAAGATAAAATACGGTATTAATTGGAGGAATAAAGAAAGAAATAGACGTAGAGTTAGGAAAAAGGAGAGCCTGTATCGGGAAGTCGTGTGAGGGTAGAAGGGTGAAAATGAGCGTGGGCATGCTGAGCTAGAGATGTTGGACTGCCCACGTAGAGATCTATGACTAATAAAACTTTGCCTGCAGCAAGCTGGACATGGACTTGGAACTGGAAGTTTGCAAGCACTATAGCTAGCTAAACCTTAGGCTTAGCTAGATGATCTACTAGTTATATGTTCAGATTCTATCAGACTATCACCTTTTCTTGTGTCTTTCTATAGTCTACTGCTTTCTACATGCTAGTATAGATCAAGAATAGCTTAGTCATCATTATCATATAGCAGGTAGCTACTGCCACCAGAGCTGGCCACGCTGGTTCTCTGATCTGACTTGCGGCACAGCTTGGTGGTTGTCTCAATTCTTATTAATTAATTAACTCTGAATGCGTGGGAGAATATCTTACGTCACGATTGTGGGCTACATATCGCCCACGTTCATAAAAATCCTTGTGGATCACGCGATTTCCCGAACCAGGCCTTACTTTTTCTTAACTGTACGCCCATTTCTTTCTTTGCTGCCTCACTATGTCTTTCTTATGATTTATCGATGAACAGTGACAACAGCAAGAAAAAGTGTAAGGCCTGGGATCGAGGCTAGGCTGGAGGATGGGTGAGGCTCACTGCTTGGACATTGACAAGTTAGTGCGTAGAGCTAGAAGCTTAGCACTGGCTAAAAGCTATACGCACAACCTTTTTGCCTCAATAGTTTTTGAGACTGTTAGCTAGTTGTATCCAAGGTAAGGTAGCTTAGGTAACAAGTACTTTTCATTCAAGTGGGTATATAACACTTACTGTCCACTATATTTGAATTTATGGCAAACGTAAACCATCCTTGGCCTCGGAGCTTCACCCTCGTCCTCGGAGGTTTACTGCCATAAATTCTGATGTACGGACAATAAGTATAACATAATATCATAGTCTACTCAAAGGTTACTGCTATAAACAGGATTCACGAAGGCACCAGAATCAGAGAACACGTACATGTACAAACAGTGTTTATGACAGGAAACTAACACATACATGTACACAAACAGCTAAATGAAGCAAAAGCTGTATAATATCATTCTCACCTGTTTTGAGTGTCCTGAGATGCCAGAGGATGTACAGACAGTCCAGTGGTGGCTCCGCTATTAAGACCCCTTGAGGCCACGGGTACATAAGAGTTGATGAGCTCCAGTATATCTGGCTTATGATAGTCGGGAAGGACTCCTGCAAACTCCCCCACAGTGATAGTGATGGATTGCTGAAAGGTTAGAGAGGACGTGAGGTCAGAGGGGCCTTCTGAAACGGTTTCTATGGAGATACGGAGGTGGCGGAACCAGTGTAGGGAATATATCCAGTACAGACGGACCTGCATGAGTGGACACAAGCTAAGTAATGTAAATACATGTATGCAGATTTAAAGCGTGGAATTAAACCACACTACGTATAATGAAAGCACCACGGGTGCTGATGCCTCGGTAGAGGTGCCAAAGCTACATAACATAAAGCTAGCTTTTATACACACATTGATCATGATGAACATTTTTAATTTTGCTGCATGCAGAATCCAGAATCACAGGGAAACTCGAAGAGTGGGTAATGATCGCCCATGATTGTTTTTAAAAGCGATCGATGCCAAAAGTTCAAGTCAAAAATGAATGGCTGCAAGTCAGCAGAGCTTTGCAGCTCTCTTCTCACTCTTGCAGCTATAACTAGCATTCTAGTGCAGAGCTAACTACTAAGTACAGTAGCAACACTCGGTGAACAAGTTTTGGTACAGACTCTTCTGAAAAGGCTGCAATGGCATTTCAAGTAAGCAAAACTAGGCATAACACGAAAACTAAGCATTATTTTGCAAATCCACGAATTGAAATCCAAGAAAACATGACTAGAAGCCTATAAAAACTCTTACTTGCACTTGATTCATCCTTGAGCAGCTGTAGCAGCCTACACACACACAGACACAGACACACAAACACACTACCGTATACCTCGCTTGCGCATGCGCACCGAGGCATAATTATAGAGATTAAGGATTAAGCCAGTGTCAAAACATACATGTACAGTCATGCAGAAACTTAATAACAGCTATGAAAGCATCGAAGTACATGTACGAAGAATAAATGCATATAGCCTTGTTTAGAAAATGGCCCAAAAATAGTATGTGCAACCATCCAAGTACTTTACCATGGAGACTCACCTAGAGAGCTGTCTGCTGCCACGGCAACACACTTAGAGTGTGCCGAGGATCCCTTGTTTGGTCTCCCAGGACTCCTTCACCTTGGCATCCACGTGGTCCACCAGCAACTGGACGGCCTTGTACCGATCCTGTCTCTGTGGGGGTACATGTACAGTGGATAATGTACACTGGGGGGCTGTAGGGGTACGTGTAAGTGGATAATGTTCATTGGGGGCTGTGGGGGGCACATGATAGATACGCACACTGGGGGGGGGCATGTGCATTGGATAATGTACACTGGGGGGCTGTGGGGGTACATGTACAGTGGATAATGTACCCTGGGGGGCTGTAGGGGTACAAGTACAGTGGATAATGTACCCTGGGGGGCTGTGGGTGGGGGGGGGGGTACATGATAGATACTGTACACTGAGGGGGTACATGTGAGTGGAAAGTACAATACACATGTAGGTACTGTCTTCGTGGGGATACATGTCTACACTGGAGGGAACAATTGATCAAGAATAAACAAGGAGTATGTTGGACCTGAAAGCTATCAATGTTACACAACAGAATAAAGCAGAGAGTAACGAAATACTGTTGACAGTCTGTTATGGACAGTCAAGTCAGAATTCCACAAGAATTTTTATCAAGCGTGATGCACTATACACTATGGTGAGAACACTTGGCCACCAGTACATGTATATACGTGTACCTGCATGGCTTCCACAACGATGGCGTACACACCAGCTGTGAATTCCTTGTCCGATATCTATAGTTTGTTTAGGTCATAGTGTCTACAAGGGGAGCAATGGAGTGTTACTATATACACAGGAAATGAGACAATGGTTGTCATGGTACTAGACCTGCTGAGACAACATTGCACAATAGGTCATAGCACTTTACTAACATCAGGAGTTCATTAAGAATCCTAATGAACTCCTGCTGAATGCAGTTCCATTTAAGTTACACCTATTAGGGAAACCACCTTGCCTACAAGTAGCACCGACGCACACAAGGCATTGACTGACTTACTGTAGTATTGGCTTGAGGACACTATCGATGGGAGAGAGTCCGGCAAAAGCGATAAGCTCCTGCAGTGAGACTATCCTGAGAGTACCCCCCCAGACTGTCCCCCTCCTCCACAACAGGCTGGATCTCACCAGACTCTCTGTCAGAGTGGGAGGGAGGTTACTATTGGCACACACTGTATAATTATCTAAGGCCATCAATAGGTACGTTTGATACAGACTGAGGCTATCAACATTTACTCATTGAAGTATGTGTATGCTCCAGGAGTAGAACTGAAGCAAATTGTAGTGACTTTCCTAGACAGTATACCTTGACTGGGCGACACTGTGACTGTGCATATTGAAGAGGAAGGGCGGCACTATCTTGTTCATGTGATCTTTATCACTCCCCTCAGTCCTTGCAACCCAGCCATCCGCGTCCTGTGTGAGGTGTAGTGGGGAGGGGTGGAGTTGGTGATGAAACCAATGTGATCACAAGTTATGCGTGTGACAGAGCACCCTAAGGGCAGTACAGTTAAAATATGACACCTAACACTTCGACCTGTGGCCACTCAAACTCATTTCATGTACACATACTCGTGATATTTATCGGTGTCGTCAACATTCTTGGTGAGGCTAAGAGAGGCAAAGCGGTGGATGAGGAAGTCGTACTGTCTGTGGTAGGGGGTGTTCCCTTCCTCTCGCTCGGCAAACTTCACAAACTGCGTGTGTGCGGAGGAAGGGTCAATGTGTTGTATAAACAAGTTCACTTCACACACTCACTCCTGGCCAATGGCATACCCCCTCCACACACCCACACATATACATGCATGTTCACTTTTCACACTCACTACTCACACCCACACACGTTCACTCTCGGCACTATCACAGACACACACTCTACTCACACAAGACACAGGACAGTTTGGGAGGTGTGGGCATGTGCCAAAGTTCCAATTGCGGCTGCCGAGTTGACAGCCGCAATAGGTCGTTTGTGGTAGTTAGTAGGTGCTTTGGGAGGTTCGTAGTCATCGCATTCCGTCGTTGCGTGGTCTAGGCTAAAGCATAATGAACAATGCTCTTTGGTTTTTGCATTTACAAAAGCCATAGCATAAAATGTTTGATAGATCTCGCCCCACTTCATGGCTGGGTTAGCTGCAGCTGCTTTTCTAAAGTTTCTATCATACTGTATCCACCCGTCTCCAGCGTATTTCCGGGCCGTGTGGACGATTAGTGAGGAATACGCTAAAAGGTCATGCACGCGTGTGGGGTCACGTTGCGTGACAAATGAGACGTATGCGTTAAAGCATTCAACCCACTGTAATATGTTGGCAACGCTGCGCTTTTTTCTGGGTTTCTCACCCGTATCGTTGAGGTACCCCCGAACGAGTCGGGTAAGAACTCCGCTAGTTCGATAAATTCCCCTTTTTCCGATTTTTTAGATAGTTTGTCGGGAATGGGGATGGCATTCTGGCCTACATTGACCGTATATGGAATAATGCTTGGTATCGTCGGTAATGTGGGGAGGCTCATGCGGGTTTGAGTACGGAGGGCACTAGTGGATACGAGGGGAACATGTGCTAGTGAGGTACTTGACATACCTGCCGTTCCGGTGCTGACAACAGGGCCTGAGGTGGGACTCCGTGGGGTACCCGAGCCGGAAGCAGAGATGGTTGGGATTGAGGGTGGGACTGATGGTGAGACTGATGAGGGGACGGCTGTGGGGTGGTGTTGTTGGACTGCTGCCTGAATCCGCTGGTCCATTGCGGTGATGATCGTTGGTAACACCGCGCCGAGGGCTGCCTGGACAGAATTGGCAATCATGGTGTTGAGAGTTGTCGGAGTTGTCGTCGGGTTGGTGGAACTGATCGGCGGTGTTCCAGTTGAGGATGTGCTCGAGGAGGTAGTGGTCATCTTCGTATAGAGAATTACAGGATAGATCAGCAAGAGAACTGACTGCCTGACCACGTGTTCCTTGCGCATGCCAGTACCTAGTCTCATGAATCAGCCGCCGTTCTTTTGGAGGTTTTGTCTCAAATGTCTTTGGGTGTGGTATTAAATGCAAAAAAGTGGGTGTATCTCAGTCTTAGATATCTGAGATACACCCACTTTTTTTGCAAGTCATGCAAAAACAACAACACACCCAATATATTTCAGAGAGAGCTAGCTGCAAGGCACAGATTTATTTGCTGGAATGGCCACTAAAGAGCAGAACCAAGGTATAAAGACTGTCATGTTTCCTATAAAGGATAAACCCAATGATTGCTAAAGCATAAAACCCTCATTGGTGATTGCTATAACCTTGTGTGCTTGCTATCTATTTCAGAGCTCACAATTGACGATCTGAAGACAGAAATGAAACTGACTGATGAGCAGCTCAATACAGCAATAAAGGAACCAGATCTACCCGAGTTAGCAGCATGTTTCGACAATGTTCACAAAGGCTATCTTGAAAAATTGGAGCTCTCACCTGGAGAGCAAACTGACGTGAGGACTAGAGCATATGTAGATGGCACTCTGGCAGGAATGTTGCTGGCTTTGAAATTCTGGATTCTGACCAACGGACAAGACGCCACTTTCCAAGCTCTGCTACTCATCATACTCTCCCTGCTCAAAGAAGACGTTGCTGTTCGAGTGTGCAAGTACTTGTCTGACAAATGTGAGTCTGTCATGTGAGAGTGCATGTGGTCATTGTGGTACCATACGTTGTGGGAGTGATTGCAACCAAATAAGGGACTTTCAACTTAATTGCTATTGTTACACATACAATTCTCTATTAACTATCACCAGGAATGGTACTCACCTATTGTTTTGTTTCCCCAGACTCCACCACCTCGTGTCCCCCCTCCCGAGAGAGGGTCCTGCTGAACCACAAGCTGTCCTCGTACAGGGACTACCTACAAAGTCGCTACAGAGCACGAGTATCCACATCAGCCACACAATGGCCTCCTGTTCCAACAAACAAAGTCTTCAAACTGGCCATGATTCAGAAGGAGAAAATACAGAGAGGAATCGACGATGAATTTGTTAGGCTATCAATCACAGGAAAAATTGACGATATTTTACTTCAAAAAACTCCAGTTAACTTGACTAACATTTTCTCTGAGATTGGAAATAGACGAAACTTTGTGTTGATTGAAGGAGCTCCCGGCTCTGGCAAGAGCACCCTTGCTCTACACATCTGTCAGGAGTGGGCAGAGGGAAAACTGTTCCAAGAATTCGATATTGCAATCCTCGTGAAACTGAGAGATCCCCTCGTTAGAAAAGCTATTACAATTTCTGACTTACTTCCCTGCACAAACAAAGCGATGGCTAATGAAACAGAAACTGCAATTATGTCACTGTACGGCAAAGGTGTACTGTGGGTGCTGGACGGATGGGACGAACTTCCTTCTGACCTCCCTAGAGACTCAATCATCAACAAACTAATTCGACCAGACATGTCACGAGAAAGTCCGCTACACGAATCAGCTGTAATTGTAACATCTCGCCCGTCGTCTTCAGCTAAGCTCCACCCACGTGTATCGTCCAGGGTGGAGGTGTTGGGGTTCACTCCACATGAACTAGAACAGTATTTCAAGGAGTGTCTGAAAGGTGACTCACAAGCTGTGCAGACTCTACTGGAGAGAATTCGAGAGAACCCAGTGGTAGAAGGTAGCTGCTACCTCCCCCTCAATGCTTCCATTGTCGTTAATTGCTTTCTTTCTGATAACCACTCACTCCCCACATCCAACCACGGGATATTCATATCAGTTGTCCAAAGCTCTCTCAAGAGATACCTCCAGGAGAAGTTGGGGAAGACCACTCCAGTGGGAGACATCACATCCCCAGACTCACTGCCCTCGGAAATCAGAACAGAGACCGTACAAATGTGTCAACTTGCATATCATGGGATCGAAAAAAACAAAGCAACATTTACTGACAATGATTTGGCCGCTCTTCGCATTACGAAGGAAATTTCAAACGTTGGACTATTACAAACTGTTCCCAGTATCATTAGCGATGGTCATCTGGTTTACTACTGCTTTCTCCACCTGTCTATTCAAGAGCTACTAGCAGCAATCCACATCTCTCTCATGTCTCCCAAACAACAAATCTCTGTATTCCAGAAGCTCTTTGGGAATCCTCGATTCAGTGCAGTCTTCCAGTTTTATGCTGGTATCACCAAACTGAGTACAAGTAGACCAATCCTCAGCAAGCTACCTCGATTCTTGTGTCCAGTTCCAGCCACTGTTTTTGATCTGGTCAGAAAGGTTGTCAAAACTGAGAAAGAGAAGAAGTATTTTGAGCCGAAGATCCTGTTGTTGTCCCTCATCAATTGTTTGTACGAAGCTGAAGACTCGCGACTGTGTGTGTTTGTGGCCAATCTTCTTAATCACAATCTAGATCTTGATCGCACTACAATGAATCCTATTGACTGCCTCTCTGTTGGATATTTTGCATCAGTTTGTTCCAATAGCAGTAATGGATTCACACTTAGCCTCAGCAATTGCTCTATTGGTGACCAAGGCTGCAAATTTCTGGTCCGAGGACTCTCCAAGTGTCCCAACTCTAATAATGATATTCCTACAGAAGGGATACACATCGCTGAGATTATCGAGAACACTAGTTCAATATCTAAATTGGATTTGTCTAATAATGTCATTTGCAACAGTGGACTTAGCACACTCTGTGAGGCCTTGTCCACTAACATATCATTAAAGAGCCTGAACCTGGCCAAATGCTCACTAACAATATCAGACGACAATGGAGCTGCCCTCTATCAACTTCTGGACACAAACAATTCCCTCAAATATCTTGATTTGTCTGATAACACAGTGACTAGCTGTCGTCACATTGCTGCTGGACTTGCAGTCAATAAGACTCTGAGAAGATTGGACTTGAATAACTGTAAACTGACTGATCAGAGTATCGAGGAACTATCAACTGGACTGATCAACAAGATTCAAGCACTGTACATTAGGCGTAATGCCTCAATAACAGAAGATGGAATGAAGACGCTTGCCAGACATCTAACCACCCACTGCTCTGAACTGACACGATTGTCGATACCCCTCCGCCTAAGATCCTGTATCGAGACAGTATTCAGGGACGCTAACGAAGAGAGGAAGAGAAATGGACTACCCGAGATTTATGTGCGTATTAATGTGTTTGATGAATGGACTATGAATGACTAATGACCCGAGATATCGATTGATGTGTGGTAATTGTTGTTTACCCAAGATTAATTATGTTTATTAATTGATTGATTATTAATTGTGTATCCATTAGATTATTAATTTATAATTAATTGATTATTATTAATAATTAATGTTTAGTTATAATTATATTATGATTATTGTTGTTATTAATTAATTAATAAATGTTAATTAATTTGTTGTGTTATGCATCTAATCTCTATCATTGGTCAATATAATTATAGCACATGTACAGATGGTGACGAGTGAATTCAATGCTTCCTACTGACACGGAGAGCATGTCATGCACTAGCTGTATGTATGTAACTGAATACACTATTGTAATAATGCTATAATCTCCACCTAGCTAGCCTCCTTCACAGGCTTTCAAGAGAAGTGCGGCCTGGGCCGGGATCGAGGCTAATCTCGACATGATTTACTTTTGACAATAATTATATTACTAGGACAATTTACAAAACAGTTAGTGTACAGAAGACTAGAAGTATGTCGGCACATTACATAACAATTACCTACAAACAAATCAGTTGGAATTGGTCAATATAGCACAGTAATAATGATGGTTTAAATTCAATGCTCCCTACAGTGTCACAGAGAACACATGCACTGTACGTATAAAACTGTCAATGAATGTAGTGGAAATCCAATTTAACGCTCTGTCGATTTTTGTTTATGAGGAAGATGAGCAGATTAATGTTCACTTTGGCCCTTTCAAACATCTTCATGATTGCCAGGCCCTCGTATTGCAGCTGAAGGAGGTCCTGTGTGGGGAGAAGAGAGGGCAGTGAAACACTTCAACTGGTGTAAGACAAAGAATGCATGTATTTGCAAGACAAATGAATACATGTACTTACATACACCGTACAAGCATACCAACACTATACCTGACACAAGGCAGTAAACTTCTTAAACACTTTACGTACCTACCAAATTAATTCTACCTGTACACACACCCTCACCTGGAGGACCCAGCTCCACCTTCTCTATCTGCTTGACGTGATCTCAAACACAATACTTTCGAACCTGAACCTGGGCGAGTAAGAAATAATGTTCACATAATTATAGCATAACGTTGCACATAAGATCAAGGTCGTAGCAAGCGGTCAGGCTGGTCAGGTTTTGGCCTAACCACTTTAGCAGCTGGGTAGGTAATGGTCGTAAATATTGTAAGTGATAATGCGCATGCTGTTTTGGTGAGGAAAAGTGATGACCTCTTTCTTAGGTAAAAAATTCACCACTGTATGCAAAAGTTCCAATAGTAGAAAAGCAGCTGACCTTTAATCAAGTTGGCCTGACCACTTTAAAGTTGCTTGCTACGCCCCTGCATGAAGATTGGGGCATAAAAATAAGTTAATAGCCTCACACTGGAGGAATTGTTAAAGTCTAGATTAGTAGTAGAGTCTGAGCTTCAGTGAAACAGTGGACAAAGTACGTACCAGAGCAATTAATGGCACATGTGATGATTATCATGTTGTTTAATAGAAGTATGCTAGTATAACGGCTACTCAAGTATACGGAGACTCACAGAGTGGGTGGAGCATATCTCCATGAACGCTGATGTATGGATGATTGGCTTGGTCACGTCAGAGTACTTGTCGCTACCCAGCCTTCTGTCCAGGGGGTCCACTGTCGATGCTCGCAAGAACTCTCTGTGGGGGGTACAATGAGTGTATGTATATTCATACCCTCTGCATGGCAACAAAAATAGCTAATGTGCAATTTAGATCATACGATACTTTAGTAGAAGGTAGAAACACACATGGCATCATCACATGACCATCATTCGTACATACACACTTTCAACTATTTGACTACAAATTCAGTTTTGGTTATCACATTTCTTATACCTAAACTTCTTGAAGGCGTCAGAGTGTACGGGTTCATTACTGACAGGGCAGCACTCTCAGCCTCAAACTGTGCAAAGGAACAGGAAAAACACGATAAACTCTTAAACCAACAGATATAACCAGACAATAATCATGGAAAGTTAATAATTTTCTGCTGATTTGGCGTTTTTTACCAACAAATAATTATCTAGTCCAGTACTAGTTTAATGTACATAGATGCAGTGCATAATGTAGGCCATAATCTGTACAGGTATACTGTACCACTTTTATCACCTGTTGTTCGTAGCACTCAAATATCTACCCCATCGGCACACTGCTCTGCTCCAACTCCTCACAGCGATCCAGTGCCTTCTTGAGCTCTTCCTTCATCACAAGTCTCTCTTGCACAGCAGACTGGGTAATAGATTGCATGGTGGTCATGTACACACACAGGTATACAGATACAACCATCACAACATCGTGGTAGTGGTACAGTAGTTATATAATTGCAGGTACATGTATTAATGAAAGCACCGCGGGTGCTGATGCCTCGGTGAAGGTGCAAAGCTACATAACATAAAGCTACACACATTATCATGATGAATATTTTTGCATTTTTGCTGCATGCAAACTCGAATTGCATGGTGGTCGATCATGTACACACACACACACAGGTAATACAACCACCATGTGGTAGTGGTACAGCTGTTTGCTCACTGCATTACCACAAAACAACAAAATACCATACAATGTTGCTATGCAAACAACATGTGGTCCTAAGCAATGATGGCTTCTAGCACTTGTAGGTACTTTTTGAGAGTTACAAAAATGGCTAATCTGCGAGACCCTCAAAAATTACCCACTATAAGGTGGCATCAATATTAACTGATACAGTACCAGAAATGCAACTTTTATATGGGGAAAAAAAAAGGACAATAGTCTCTAGACACAATCGGCATCATGTATTGTGTATTTTTCCTAAGCCTTAATCTGTATAGCAGGTCATTTTCGTGGGATAAAAAATCCGAGACAAAAACGTAGGCGTGGTGCAGCAGTGATTTTGTGTGTAAAAATTCCCTTTGCTTCACTGCATTGCATGCGTTCCGGTCAACCATGCCTACGTTTTCGTGAGTGATAAATATTCGTCAAGGTTTAGCTTGCCCACGGAAACTCTACCCAGGACGCTATACGTACGGTACGGTATACTGTACCACTGTATCACCTGTTTCAAGTATACTCTTCCTTCTCACGTTACTTTGTAGCACTCGAATAATTATGTCCACCCCGTCCACTGCTCTGCTCCAACTCCTTACAGCGATCTAGTGCCTTCTTGAGCTCTTCCTCCATCACAAGTCTCTCTTGAACAGCAGACTGGGTAATAGATTGCATGGTGGTCAACTACACACACAGGTATACAGATACAACCATCACAACATCGTGGTAGTGGTACAGTAGTTATAATAAAGGTACAGTAGACTCTCGCTATTCCGACTCTCTGAAGTACGGCCTGAAATGTGGCCAACTCGCTATTCTGTATACCTGCTGCCCCAAACTAGTAATTTTATACATAATTATACATTTTGGGTGTGGTTTAGCAGAAAAACTGTGTGTGGGGGGAGTGGTTGGGGTGTACAATGAGAGGTAGGAAGCGGGATGCTCATGAACACTACAATGAAAGTTATAAAAAGGTAAACCGTTTTGTGAGCAAACACAGCTGTGGGATTACATTGTAATAGAGAGGAAATGATTCATTTATTATCCTCGAGACAAAACCGCAAAATCAGTCATTAATATTCGAGGTAGGTTGATTTTAAGCCGCGGCTATTTTCTGAAATGCAAACTACCGCGCTCTTCTGGCCAAGTTGCACTGTCCCAAGGGTGGCCGGATTAACGAGAGTCTACTGTACATGTATTAATTATACAGTATTCACCGAGTGTATACATGTACATGCTAAACTCACATCTGCCTTGCTGTTGGCCAGTTCCAATTCTCTCACCAGCTCAGCCATGACACCTGGGTCCATGATTTGAGACCTCTCGAGCAGCTTCTCCTCCAACTCCCTCAGCAGGTTATCCTCTAGACATTGAATGGTCTCACTCTTCTCCTCAACCTGACAAGGGAACATCAATAAGTTGCTGCCAGGTGGAGAATACTCGACATACAATAGTGACGTGCATGTACAGTCAACTACTGAAAATCTGGCAATGAAATTTAACGGTATTCTCCCACTTTGATATAAAGGTCAGCTTAAAGTTGGACTGTAGGTTAGGTATTAAATAGGCATCTGCTATCAGGGTTGTTGCAATAACTATTATAAAGAGATAGTAGCGTACGTGTAATCACACAGTACACCATCAGATCGGCTATTCAGAGCATAGATCATACAGTATATACATGATCAATTGCTAAATGCTCTGAAATGCAGCTCACTAGCAAAAAAGTAATACCTAGCAAATAGTACATCTATATCCCCCCCTCCACTGATAGCATTCACTAGTCTGTTGACAGGAGGTGGGGTTATTCACAGCATTGCAATGTTATTATGGGGCGAAATAAGACATCACTAACGTTTATTCATCCATTCAGAGCATGAACAAAGTAAGGTTGTTCCACCCCCCCCCTCCACTGATAGCATTCACTAGTCTGTTGACAGGAGGTGGGGTTATTCATAGCATTGCAATGATATTATGGGGCGAAATAAGACATCAATAACGTTTATTCATCCATTCAGAGCATGAACAAAGTAAGGTTGTTCCACCCCCCCCCTCCACTGATAGCATTCACTAGTCTGTTGACAGGAGGTGGGGTTATTCACAGCATTGCAATGATATTATGGGGCGAAATAAGACATCAATAACGTTTATTCATCCATTCAGAGCATGAACAAAGTAAGGTTGTCCACCCCCCCTCCACTGATAGCATTCACTAGTCTGTTGACAGGAGGTGGGGTTATTCACAGCATTGCTTATAATTATTATGGGGCGAAATAAGAAAAGCCTTTGCTGTGATCCATGACAAATGCCGAGTGCATAATGTGCCAAAAGCAAAGAATTGTAGCTACAGAAAGAGTCATATAACACAGATAGGACCAAGAGGAAGAGTACGCTACTCCAATAGACTGTACACAGGAGGCAAACTCACTATTGCATGTAACCACAGCCACTTGAGATACAACAATAACAATAACAATGCTGATAAGAAAAAGCAATTAGTGGTAATTATCACTAACGTTTTTATTCATCCATTCATAGCATGAACAAAGTAAGGTTGTTCCACCCCCCTCTCCCCCTCTCCCAAAAAAAAACAAGCGCATGCAGCTGCATGCGAGCTAGATAAGTTTAATAGAACAGTGTGCAATTATTCAGTTGCACTAGCTATCTAAAACTAGCTACTCAAAGCTATCTAACTAATCTAATCATCACTAACGGTTATTCATCCATTCATGTTTATTCATCCATTCATCGCAGATTAATTTTAACAGTTTATACAACAGCTATGTGGTTGTGATGTAGGTTAGACAGAATGCTTACTACGGTTAGTGGGAGTTGCATACTCTTCCTAATGAACTTCTCATTATAGTCGTTTTTACGCACAATTTAGTTTGCTAGACTATAATAATGCAAATGAGTTCTTGTTGTGCTATTATAGAGCAGCATCAATATTCGGGCCCATCAACTATCTCGTATAGAGAGCAGATAGAGAAGTTGTCCTCCACCGACAATACTCGTTGTAAGGGCTAAACAACAAAGCTTAATACGAAAGTTTAATTAAACTGCGTTGTCCTATATAATTATATCGATAGATCGGTTAGAGTAATAAAACAGTAATCTTGTACAGCTAAGGTTCTAGACTTCATCACATAATTGTTCAATGGTTTAGGTATCCTGACCATCCCTTTACATATGTTCACAGTGGCTATAATTCATGATTTACTGGTTTTTAGGTACACTTTTGGTTAGGGGAGGGTATAAATACACGTACATGTACATGTAGCTGTAAGCACTGCACATGATTGTACACATAGTGAAAGCTAAGACAAAAGCTCATATGGACCTGTGTAACTGACAAATAAAATCTAGTACGCCTCAAATGCACACAGAACATAGCAAGGTGCACACACACACATCCACGCACGTGTTGAGAGGAATCTTGTCTTTGTTGGCATGGTGATCTACGAGACGATGCCAGAGTAAGGCCACATCCAGCTGTGTGCTGGGCTCTCGTATGAGGAGCAATTGAACGAGGGAGGCAAACAGTTGCCCTGGGAACGTCGTCTCCAGCACTGATGCGTGACAGGTGTCAGCCACCGCCCTCAAATACTTGACCAGGGAGGTAGTCAACATGGGGCGGCATAATAAAGGGGAAGTATATGGAAGCTTAAACACTAGTAATGCAGTGAAACCATGCAGTCTATTGTGGTCAGGCACATCATAGTCTATAATACAGCCACTATTAGTCTACTCACAGACTACAATAATTAAGTTTTACAAAGGCGACAGAGTCACTAAGCACTTTTGCATAGAACACGTACATGTACAAACAGTGTTTATGACAGGAAACTAAACACATACATGTACACAAAAGCTAAATAAAGCAACAGCTAAACATTCCCTCTCACCTCCTGATCATGCAGGAACTTCATAAACCTGGTGTACTTAGGACTTGTCACATGATCTTAGAGCAACAAATACGGACATGGTCGAAGATTTGAGTGGGGCTAAAGTGAGAGAGGAGGTTGTGGGGGGAGGAGCCTCAGACCAGGGCTGGTGGGACGCAGTGTCACGTGAGAGCAGACTCGGACACATGGTCCTCCGTCTGGACAGCTGCTGTGAGGAGAATGAGAATTGTAAATCACTGGATTTGAAACGTACTCTTTTGTACCACATAACTAATTGACCTCACAAACACACCACTTGGTGTGCAACCATTAATTGTACTCTTAAAGTGAGTGAGCTCACCTTTGGTAGCGCTGACTTATCACAGCTGTTTGTCTAATTCTCCAGAATTCTGAGCTTCCCCTAGAGGTACGTGACAGAATATCTAATTAAGACTTTAAGTTGTGAGGTTGAGAAAAGAGCTCCAATATACATTAATTAGTAGACACTGAATAAGCAGATGACCAGATACTAATTCAGAAACAGACATACATGTTGGTAGTCCTAGGACATATTGCAGTGCTTACAATTATAGCTATTCGAGGGTGCTCTGTCAAAGTCAGCCATAAAGTTATTGTTAATTTAATACATGTACATGTACCCGGGTATATAGGGAGCGAGTGCAGACAACTACACGTGTACATATATTATCGAGGGTGCAAAGAACCCGGTATCTGGCACTCTTATATGCACGTGATCAGTCTACTTGCTACTAGCGGCCTCTCAAAATTGCATGGCTTAGAAACTTGCAGCAATATACTGAAACCATTTTAAAGGAGCATGTTAATGCGTACTGCTATAGGTGGACCTTTTGGGTGGGCACTTTGTATGAGTTACTTCTTGGAGAAAGGTCACAATCATGGTACATGCATGTATTTCTTATGTACACTTATACTATAGCGTGATGGCGTTGTTAATTGGACATGTTGTTAATACTAGTATGCTTGTAATGTAAGCCCACAGGCATAAATTTTAGGCACGTATTATCGGTATATTCATTTATAAGAGTGAAACTTCTTACTACACTGTACACAGTCTCATACATACAGTAGACACTCACTTCTAGGGAATGATTACTCACGAAACAGACTCCATTGTGTATTTTGCCTAAGCCATAATCAGTACATACTGTATAGCAGGTCATTTTTGTGGGATAAAAAATCCGAGACAAAATCGTAGGCGTGGTGCAGCAGTGATTTCGTGTGTAAAATTCCCTTTGCTTCACTGCATTGCACGCGTTCCGGTCAACCATGCCTACGTTTTCGTGAGTGATAAATATTCGTCAAGGTTTAGCTTGCCCACGGAAACTATACCCAGGACGCTATACGTACGGTACGGTATACTGTACCACTTTATCACCTGTTTCAAGTACTCTTCCTTCTCCCGTTACTTTGTAGCACTCGAATATGTCCACCCCGTCCACTGCAGGCACACTGCTCTGCTTCAACTACTTACAGCGATCCAGTGCCTTCTTGAGCTCTTCCTCCATCACAAGTCTCTCTTGAACAGCAGACTGGGTAATAGATTGCATGGTGGTCATGTACACACACACAGGTATACAGATACAACCATCACAACATCGTGGTAGTGGTACAGTAGTTATAATAAAGGTACAGTAGACTCTCGCTATTCCGACTCTCTGAAGTACGACCTGAAATGTGGCCAACTCGCTATTCTGTATACCTGCTGCCCCAAACTAGTACACGTATACATTTTGGGTGTGGTTTAGCAGAACAACTGTGTGTGGGGGGAGTGGTTGGGGTGTACAATGAGAGGTAGGAAGCGGGATGCTCATGAACACTACAATGAAAGTTATAAAAAAGGTAAACCGTTTTGTGAGCAAACACAGCTGTGGGATTACATTGTAATAGAGAGGAAATGATTCATTATCTTTATTTATTATCCTCGAGACAAAACCGCAAAATTAGTCATTAATATTCGAGGTAGGTTGATTTTAAGCCGCGGCTATTTTCTGAAATGCAAACTACCGCGTTCTTCTGGCCAAGTTGCACTGTCCCAAGGGTGGCCGGATTAACGAGAGTCTACTGTACATGTATTAATTATACAGTATTCACCGAGTGTATACATGTACATGCTAAACTCACATCTGCCTTGCTGTTGGCCAGTTCTAATTCTCTCACCAGCTCAGCCATGACACCCGGGTCCATGATTTGAGACCTATTGAGCAGCTTCTCCTCCAGCTCCCTCAGCAGGTCATCCTCTAGACATTGAATGGTCTCACTCTTTTCCTCAACCTGACAGGGGAACATCAATAAGTTGCTGCCAGGTGGAGAATACTCGACATACAATAGTGACGTGCATGTACAGTCAACTACTGAAAATCTGGCAATGAAATTTAACGGTATTCTCCCATTTTGAAATAAAGGTCAGCTTAAAGTTGGACTGTAGTTAGCAAATAGTAGATCGATTTTGATTAAAGGCCAGTGAACATTCTAACCACTGCACATGTGTATCTCTCACCTCTGTAGGTGGTATAGGAACGAGGGAGGCCCTCTGATACTGTCTAGAGGACTGGACTTCTTCTCACTGCCAAGGTATAAAAACAAAATATGCATTTGGTAAAATCTACTCTCAAACAACATCGCACATGTACAGGTAAAGGGTTATTAAAGTAAGATATGAAGTTTGACCAAACATTCCTCCTCTCACCTTCAGGAGCTTCATGAACCTTTGAAGGACTCGTCACATGATCTTGAAAGATACGGACTTGGTTGAGGATTTGAGTGGGGCTAAAGTGAGAGAGGAGGTTGTGGGGGGAGGGGCCTCAGACCAGGGCTGGTGGGACGTAGTGTCACGTGAGAGAAGACTCGGACACATGGTCCTCCGTCTGGACAGCTGCTGTGAGGAGAATGAGAATTGTAAGGCACTGGAATTGAACTGTGCACAAGCACGAAATACATGTACTATTTTATTCGTGCTACATAACTAACTAAAAATGCTCACCAATAAAACACCACACACCACTTGGTGTACAACATTTTAACGAATCTAAAAGTATACAAATGAACTTCAGTTCCTCTAGACAACCTGCCCAACCCTCCACATACACACTGGCTGGATCAGGCATAAAGAAAATGGCATCTATTTTCACAGCGTTTGACCATCAAACGTATCAGAGAGAATAATCTCACGCCCATAATTATTGCTGATTTGCTTGAAATGCCCACCACCATCTTAGCAATGTACCAGCAAGGGGCTTTTGTTGTGAGCATCAATGGTAGGCCATGGCATTCAGTTGCTATTGATGAAATGCAGGTACTCTCTGATAAGAACATTTTGTGCAATCAGATCTTAATTAGAAATGGAGGCTCACTATCAAAGCCTATAAGGTGTTAGGTATTCTGAAAATAATTTTCTTCTACCAACTAGATCAAAACTATAAAGGAAACAATTTTACTTTTCCCTATAGTGAGATCTCAGCTCTCTCAACTCTGGCGAGCAATACTGCTCAGAGACATTTATTCTTAAGTGATTGAGCTCACCTTTGGTAGCGCTGACTTATCACAGCTGTTGGTCCAATTCTCCAGAACTCTGAGCTTCCCCTCGAGGTGCAACTGCAAGTGACAGAAGACAAAATAGCTTCAATATACATCATTAGACACTGAAAGATCAGATTACCAGGGACATAATTATTGCAGTGCTTATAATTATAGCTGCTCAAAGTGGTCATAAAGCTTCAACAGAACAACCAACCTGTATATTAAAATAGATGCATGTACCCTGGGAGCAATGCAGACGTCAATCAGTCAAGAATTTATTCACAGCTGTAGGCACACACTTGCCCAACCCACTCACCAGAGAGGACACCCTGATAGTGCCATCACTGTGTTCCTCATCTCTAACCCTGCTTTCAATGGTCAGCTTGTAAATCGAGGTATGGGAAAAACGCTCCAATGTAAACACTGAAAGAGTAGTACTTCAGAAACAGACATGCAGGTTGGTTGTCCTATATTGCAGTGCTTGTAATTATAGCTAATACAAGGGTGTTCAGTCATGCAAAGTAGACTACCTTACCATAACAACCAATCGTGATCCATTAATCTAAACATCTTCATACATACAAAATTCAGTCCATAATAAAAGAGAGAGAGTATCGAGCGTATATCGTTACCTTGCATCAGATGTATTCGGAGTGTAACATTACACCCTTTCTGAACAACTTGTGGCATAAAATGTTTCTGCCTCGAGGTAAGTAGCGGCTTCGGGTACTCGGATTGTTTGGTTAAAAAGCAGGAAGTTACGTTACTTTCCGAATACATTTGACGCAAGGTAATGCTACATTGGATACTCCCTCTCTTTTATTATGGACTCTTGCTATTAGCGGCCTCTCAAAACTGGTAAGAAACTTAAGCAACTGTAATGACATGACGTACGTACATGTACCGACACCATTTTATGAAGGAGAGAGTATAATTATACAAAGCAGTACATTCAGCATGGGATTAATATAAGGACTGCACATTTCCATGCAGTGCATACTGTACAATGTAACTATAGTAACTCACACGGTTCACTCTGATAACTTAATTTGATATGATCTTCATCAAAAAAGCAACGGGAAGTTTTACTTGATTGGCTACTGTATCAGCTTGTCCCAAGACTGCTCACCCGTGGCACCTGTTGCACTTACACGCTCAGACCCAGCCAGGTCAACCAGGCTCTGAACACAGAGAAGGAGGTAAAATCATTATAATAACAATAACTTATATGTACATTTACACATACATAGTCTGTACGTGTAGATCAAATTAAAGCAAAATAGTCGACCTAGTGTATGTTCACAGCTGTAGGCACACACTTGCCCCACCCACTCACCAGAGAGGACACCCTGATAGTAGTGCCATCACTGAGTTCCTCATCTCTAACCCTGCTTTCAATGGTCAGTTTGAATATTGTGTGTGATCTGGAGTTGTGCTCGGTAGATCCAAATGTCCGGTTCTCTGAGCAGAAGAGATTATACACATTACCAGCACATCAGGTGCACAGGCAGCATGCATGTACATGTACACACAAGGCTAAGTCTGAGAGGTCACACTAAGGCAGACCAACAGTGGCTGTAATAAAGAGGTGACATGCTAACACAGGTTGCATGAAGCCAACCCTATGGAGACTGGGCCATTAACCTGGCTACAGGGTGATCACATTAGACAGACAGGTTCACAAAGGTGCACAAGTGATAGTGACTTACTCTCCCCGATCTCAATGAGACTAGTAAATATCTTGGGGAGGGAAATCGGCTCCTCAGACAACCCAACCAACTTATGAGTTAGCCTAGCTTGCACTAATTTAAAGCCCTATTGATTTATTAGTCATAAAAGTGCAACAAAAGCTGTGCTGCCTAGCAGCAGCCATTGTGAACTTTGACCGCTTTGGAGATACATAATTATGGCAGGAAATGCAACTTCTGTTTCCTATAATTATTGGACCAAAGCTAATTCTCCAGAGGTGCACTTAATACACGGCAATTGGAGAGTGCCAAAACTCAACTCTGCAGTTCTGGTACTGTAAGACCTCTAATTAAGGTGACCCTCCAAATATGTGACACTCTAGAGCTTAGGTAATTTTCTGACTTCTACGACAGCTATATTGTGTTTTAATGTCGCGTCCTAAATGATGTAAATATAGCCACACCCTAGCATCGTTTTTAGAAAACACGTTCTAGAAATCGAGGCAAGTATAGACTGAGTAGAGCTATCCATAATCAGATGCGATACCAGGTCTTCAACATAATGTTCAACCTCCAAAAGAAGCGACCTCTGGCTTAAAAAGTGTCGCTTTAATTAAAGGTATTTACGGTAATCACATTTCTTACTTGAATACGTCGGGTTCATTACTGACAGGGCCTAGGGCAGCATTCTCAGCCTTAAACTGTGCAAATTAAAAAACAGAAAACATGATCCACGACCTTACAAACCAATTGATGAACCAGACAATAATCTATGGCTAATAAATTGACTCACCCTCTTTCCATTAGGAGAATGCTGTAATACTTTAGCAATCAGCCAGGTTTCAAAAAATCATAACCCCATGCACAACATGCACAGTCTAATTGGTGGGTGTGGTAAATGCAAAGAAAAGTGGGTGTATATCAGTATTTGGCATCTGAGATACACCCACTTTTTTTGCAAAAACAAAACAATATATTTCAGAGTCTGAGATAGAGAGCTAACTCTTCAATCTATGCTGCAAGGCACACATTTATATATTTACTGGAATGGCTACTAAAGAGCAGAACCAAGGTATAAAGAGTGTCATGTTTCCTATAAAGAATAAACCCAATGGAACTCACCTATTGTTTTGTTTCCCCAGACTCCACCACCTCGTGTCCTCCCTCCCGAGAGAGGGTCCTGCTGAACCACAAGCTGTCCTCGTACAGGGACTACCTACAAAGTCGCTACAGAGAACCAGACTCCACATCAGTCACACAATGGCCTCCCGTCTCAACAAAAACAATTTTCAAACTGGCCATGATTCAGAAGGAGAAAATACAGAGAGGCAGAATTGACGATGAATTTTTTAGACCATCAATCACAGCAAAAATTGACGATATTTTACTTCAAAAAACTCCGGTTGACTTGATAAACATTTTCTCTGAGATTAGAGATAGACGAAACTTTGTGTTGATTGAAGGAGCTCCCGGCTCTGGCAAGAGCACCCTTGCTCTACACATCTGTCAGGAGTGGGCAAAGGGGAAACTGTTCCAAGAGCTCGATATTGCAATCCTCGTGAAACTAAGAGATCCCCTCGTTAGAGAAGCCATTACAATTGCTGACATACTTCCCTGCATTGATACGGCCGAATAACAGAAGATGGAATGAAGACGCTTGCCAGACATCTAACCACCCACTGCTCCGAACTGACACGATTGTACATACCCAGACACCTAAGATCCTGTATCGAGACAGTATTCAGGGACGCTAACAAAGAAAGGAAGAGAAATGGACTACCTGAGATTAATGTGTATGCATTTAATCTCGACCATTGCATGTACTTTTGACAACTATTATATTTTATTCTACAATAATATTATCCAATATTGCTTCGAGAAAAGAAAAAAGTAGCGTACAGACATAATTATTACACGTAAAACAAAGGTCGACGTTGTTATTTATGCATCTAATCTCTATCATTGGTCAATATAATTATAGCACATGTACAGATGGTGAAGAGTGAATTCAATGCTTCCTACTGACACGGAGAGCATGTCATGCACTAGCTGTATGTATGTAACTGAATACACTATTGTAATAATGCTATAATCTCCACCTAGCTAGCCTCCTTCACAGGCTTTCAAGAGAAGTGTGGCCTGGGCCGGGATCCGAGGCTAATCATTAATTTTATTCTAGAACAATTATTTGCTTCAGTGCACAGAAGACTAGAAGGATGTCAGCACATTACATAACTAAAAAACAAATCAGTTGGAATTGGTCAATATAGCACAGTAATAATGATGGTTTAAATTCAATTCTCCCTACAGTGTGTCACAGAGAGCACATGCACTGTACGTATAAAACTGTCAATGAACACAATTTGCTAATGGGAATCCAATTTAACGCTCTGTCGATTTTGTTAATGAGGAAGATAAGCAGATTAACGTTCACTTTGGCCCTCCCAAACATCTTCATGATTGCCAGGCCCTCGTATTGCAGCTGAAGGAGGTCCTGTGTGGGGAGAAGAGAGAGCAGTGAAACACTTCAACTGGCGTAAGACAAAGAATGCATGTATTTGTAAGACAAATGAATACATGTACTTACATACACAGTACAAGCATACCAACACTATACCTGACACAAGGCTGTAAACTTCTTGAACACTTTACGTACCTACCATCTACCTGTACACACACCCTCACCTGGAGGACCAGCTCCACCTTCTCTATCTGCTTGACGTGATCTCAAACACAATCCTGAACCTGGGCGAGTAAGAAATAATGTTCACATAATTATAGCATAACGTTGCACATAAGATCAAGGTCGTAGCAAGCGGTCAGGCTGGTCAGGTTTTGGCCTAACCACTTTAGCAGCTGGGTAGGTAATGGTCGTAAATATTGTAAGTGATAATGCGCATGCTGTTTTGGTGAGGAAAAGTGATGACCTTTTTCTTAAGTAAAAAATTCACCACTGTATGCAAAAGTTCCAATAGTAGAAAAGCAGCTGACCTTTAATCAAGTTGGCCTGACCACTTTAAAGTTGCTTGCTACGCCCCTGCATGAACATTGGGGCATAAAAATAAGTTAATAGCCTCACACTGGAGGAATTGTTAAAGTCTAGATTAGTAGTAGAGTCTGAGCTTCAGTCAAACAGTGGACAAAGTACGTACCAGAGCAATTAATGGCACATGTGATGATTATCATGTTGTTTAATAGAAGTATGCTAGTATAACGGCTACTCAAGTATACGGAGACTCACAGAGTGGGTGGAGCATATCTCCATGGACGCTGATGTATGGATGATTGGCTTGGTCACGTCAGAGTACTTGTCCATACCCAGCCTTCTGTCCGGGGGGTCCACTGTCGATGCTCGCAAGAACTCTCTGTGGGGGGTACAATGAGTGTATGTATATTCATACCCTCTGCATGGCAACGAAAATAGCTAATGTGCAATTTAGATCATACGATACTTTAGTAGAACACACATGGCATCATCACATGACCATCATTCGTACATACACACTTTCAACTACAAATTCAGTTTTGGTTATCACATTTCTTATACCTAAACTTCTTGAAGGTGTCCGAGTGTACGGGTTCATTACTGACAGGGCAGCACTCTCAGCCTCAAACTGTGCAAAGGAACAGGAAAAACACGATAAACTCTTAAACCAACAGATATAACCAGACAATAATCATGGAAAGTTAACGATGCTGATTTGGCGTTTTTCACCAACAAATAATATCTAGTCCAGTACTAATTTAATGTACATAGATGCAGTGCATAATGTAGGCCATAATCTGTACAGGTATACTGTACCACTTTTATCACCTGTTGTTTGTAGCACTCAAATATCTACCCCATCGGCACACTGCTCTGATCCAACTCCTCACAGCGATCCAGTGCCTTCTTGAGCTCTTCCTCCATCACAAGTCTCTCTTGCACAGCAGACTGGGTAATAAATTGCATGGTGGTCATGTACACACACACAGGTATACAGATACAACCATCACAACATCGTGGTAGTGGTACAGTAGTTATATAATTGCAGGTACATGTATTAATGAAAGCACCGCGGGTGCTGATGCCTCGTTGGAGGTGCAAAGCTACATAACATAAAGCTACACACATTATCATGATGAATATTTTTGCATTTTTGCTGCATGCAAACTCAAATTGCATGGTGGTCGATCATGTACACACACACACACAGGTAATACAACCACCATGTGGTAGTGGTACAGCTGTTTGCTCACTGCATTACCACAAAACAACAAAATACCATACAATGTTGCTATGCAAACAACATGTGGTCCTAAGCAATGATGGCTTCTAGCACTTGTAGGTACTTTTTGAGAGTTACAAAAATGGCTAATCTGCGAGACCCTCAAAAATTACCCACTATAAGGTGGCATCAATATTAACTGATACAGTACCCGAAATGCAACTTTTATATGGGGAAAAAAAAAGGACAATAGTCTCTAGACACAATCGGCATCATGTATTGTGTATTTTGCCTAAGCCTTAATCTGTATAGCAGGTCATTTTCGTGGGATAAAAAATCCGAGACAAAAACGTAGGCGTGGTGCAGCAGTGATTTTGTGTGTAAAAATTCCCTTTGCTTCACTGCATTGCATGCGTTCCGGTCAACCATGCCTACGTTTTTGTGAGTGATAAATATTCGTCAAGGTTTAGCTTGCCCACGGAAACTCTACCCAGGACGCTATACGTACGGTACGGTATACTGTACCACTGTATCACCTGTTTCAAGTACTCTTCCTTCTCACGTTACTTTGTAGCACTCGAATATGTCCACCCCGTCCACTGCTCTGCTCCAACTCCTTACAGCGATCTAGTGCCTTCTTGAGCTCTTCCTCCATCACAAGTCTCTCTTGCACAGCAGACTGGGTAATAGATTGCATGGTGGTCATGTACACACACACAGGTATACAGATACAACCATCACAACATCGTGGTAGTGGTACAGTAGTTATAATAAAGGTACAGTAGACTCTCGCTATTCCGACTCTCTGAAGTACGGCCTGAAATGTGGCCAACTCGCTATTCTGTATACCTGCTGCCCCAAACTAGTAATTTTATACGTATACATTTTGGGTGTGGTTTAGCAGAAAAAACTGTGTGTGGGGGGAGTGGTTGGGGTGTACAATGAGAGGTAGGAAGCGGGATGCTCATGAACACTACAATGAAAGTTATAAAAAAGGTAAACCGTTTTGTGAGCAAACACAGCAGTGGGATTACATTGTAATAGAGAGGAAATATGATTCATTATCTTTATTTGTTATCCTCGAGACAAAACCGCAAAATTAGTCATTAATATTCGAGGTAGGTTGATTTTAAGCCGCGGCTATTTTCTGAAATGCAAACTACCGCGCTCTTCTGGCCAAGTTGCACTGTCCCAAGGGTGGCCGGATTAACGAGAGTCTACTGTACATGTATTAATTATACAGTATTTACCGAGTGCAAACATGTACATGCTAAACTCACATCTGCCCTTGCTGTTGGCCAGTTCCAATTCTCTCACCAGCTCAGCCATGACACCCGGGTCCATGATTTGAGACCTCTCGGGCAGTATCTCCTCCAACTCCCTCAGCAGGTCATCCTCTAGACATTGAATGGTCTCACTCTTCTCCTCAACCTGACAGGGGAACATCAATAAGTTGCTGCCAGGTGGAGAATACTCGACATACAATAGTGACATGCATGTACACTCAACTACTGAATCTGGCAATGAAATTTAACGGTATTCTCCCACTTTGAAATAAAGGCCAGCTTAAAGTTGGACTGTAGTTAGCAAATAGTAGATCGATTTTGATTAAAGGCCAGTGAATATTCTAACCACTGCACATGTGTATCTCTCACCTCTGTGGGTGGTATAGGAACGAGGGAGGCCCTCTGATACTGTCTAGAGGACTGGACTTCTTCTCACTGCCAAGGTATAAAAACAAAATATGCATTTGGTAAAATCTACTCTCAAACAACATTGCACATTGACAGGTAAAGGGTTATTAAAGTAAAATATGAAGTTTGACCAAGCATTCCTCCTCTCACCTCCTGCTCATTCAGGAACTTCATGAACCTTTGAAGGACTCGTCACATGATCTTGAAAGATACGGACTTGGTTGAGGATTTGAGTGGGGCTAAAGTGAGAGAGGAGGTTGTGGGAGAGGGGCCTCAGACCAGGGCTGGTGGGACGCAGTGTCACGTGAGAGAAGACTCGGACACATGATCCTCTGTCTGCGGACAGTTGCTGTGAGGAGAATGAGAATTTTAAGGCACTGGAATTGAACTGTGCACAAGCACGAAATACATGCACTATTTTATTCGTACCACATAACTAACTAAAAATGCTCACCAATAAAACACCACACACCACTTGGTGTACAACATTTTAACGAATCTACAAATGAACTGCTGCTCCTCTAGACAACCTGCCCAACCCTCCACATACACACTGGCTGGATCATGCATAAAGAAAATGGCATCTATTTTCACAGCGTTTGACCATCAAACGTATCAGAGAATAATCTCACGCCCATATTGCTGATTTGCTTGAAATGCCCACCACCTTCTTAGCAATGTACCAGCAAGGGGCTTTTGTTGTGAGCATCAATGGTAGGCCATGGCATTCAGTTGCTATTGATGAGTCACATGAAATGCAGGTACTCTCTGATAAGAAGATCTTAATTGGACTGTTTGTGTCTGAAATGGGAGGCTTACTACAACTTCATATCAGCTAAAGCCTACAAGGTGTTAGGGCCTTCTGAAAATATGATTTCCTCTACCAACTCGATCAAAACTATATAAGAAACAATTTTACTTTTCCCTAGTGAGATCTCAGCTCTCTCAACTCTGGCGACCAATTACTGCTCAAATGTAAGTGGATAATGTACACTGGGAGGCTGTGGGGGCACATGTAAGTGGATAATGTACACTGGGGGCTGTGGGGGTACATGTAAGTGGATAATGTACACTGGGAGGCTGTGGGGGGTACATGTAAGTGGATAATGTACACTGGGGGCTGTGGGGGCACATGTAAGTGGATAATGTACACTGGGGGCTGTGGGGGCACATGTAAGTGGATAATGTACACTGGGAGGCTGTGGGGGGCTACGTATAATTATATCAAGATATAATTTTTGGTTACGAAATACTGAATGTAGGGCATAATAGGTTCTTTCCACAAGCATAATAGGCTGAATTTGGGGCAGTGCTCAAAAGCATAATAGGCATCCAGGTGGTCCACCAGCGACTGGACGGCCTTGTACCGATCCTGTCTCTATGGGGGTACGTGTACAGTGGATAATGTACACTAGAGGGCTGTGGAGGGATAAGATAATGTACACTGGGGGGTAATGTCTACACTGTAAGTAGACACTGGAGGGAACAATTGAAATGCTTGAATAAACAATCTTGTTCAGAAAGTGACGGAGTATGTTGGACCTGAAAGCTATCAATGTTACGTTGTGGACAGTCAAGTCAGAATTTACAGTCGACCGTACACGACCATAAGTATCAAGCATGATCAAGGGCGTATACAGAGAAGAGGGCATGCAACTCACTATGTATCCTACGTACTCATCCGACTTCGTATCAGAGACCGGATATGCTAAAAATAGAATTCAGTATACGGACGTGAACAAGTGGGCGGTGCTGTTTACGGAGTTATAATTATGGGCGTGTACATCAGAGCTGTCTTTGCTAGCTAGCTAGCTAGCTAACATAACATGAACAGTGCAGTATTATTTTAGAGAAGTGTCATGACCAGTCCTAGTCCAGCCAGGTCCAATACAACCCCTTCGAGCAGGAAGTTAAGTGCTGGGCGCATTGTTAAGAAGTACCAGAGACTCAGGAAGACAGGTTTATTGTACCTAGGTTTCATCTTCTTGGAGTTGCAACTGTTGGATGGTTTGCCTCTTTGCCTTTGACACTGCTAGTACGAGCCATACTGCTGCTGAGAACTAGTTTTACTATGCTGCAATCAAGCTAGCTAGCTAGTACAGATATAAAAAATACTTTGATTTACCTTGTGCGGTCAAAGGTTACGCGTGGGCGTTTTTGTGGGCAGTTCTAAAAATAGCTCAATACAAAGTCGGATGATCTGAGAATAGGGCGAGAGTTGCATGCCCTCTTCTCTGTATACGCCCTTGGCATGATGCACTAATAATAATACACTATGGTGAGAACCGTTTCCAAGTTGGCCACCAGTATATACGTGTACCTGCATGGCTTCCACGACGATGATGTACACACCAGCTGTGAATTCCTTGTCCGATATCCATAGTTTGTTTAGGTCAAAGTGTCTACAAGGGAAGCAATGGAGTGTTACTATATATATACACAGGAAATGAGACAATGGTTGTCATGGTACTAGACCTGCTGAGACAACATTGCACAATAGGTCAGAGCACTTAATTTACTAACATCAGGAGTTCAATAAGAATCCTAATGCACTCCTGCTGAACATGCAGTTCGATTTAAGTTAGGGAAACCACCTTGCCTACAAGTACAGTGTTGTAATACCTACGCATGTACACTGTATACATATACATTAGGGAAACCACCTTGCCTACAAATAGCACCTATGCACACGAGGCATTGACTGACTTACTGCAGTATTGGCTTGAGGACACTGTCGATGTGAGAGAGTCCGGCAAAAGTGATGAGCTCAGTGAGACTATCCTGAGAGTACCCTCCCAGACTGTCCCACTCCTCCACAACAGGCTGGATCTCACCAGACTCTCTGTCAGAGTGGGAGGGGGGTTACTATGGGCACACACTGCATATACTCATACACATTGCCTAAGGCCACCAATGGGTAATGGTGCGTGTACGTCGCTCATTGAAGCTACAGTATGTATGATTGTGTATTAGCCAGTGCTCCAGGAGCAGCAACTTGTAGATACTATTAATGTTATTACACAATTATAGTATACCTTGACTGGGCGACACTGTGACTGTGCATATTGAAGAGGAAGGGCGGCACTATCTTGTTCATGTGATCAAGGTCCCAAATGTTCATCTGGAGGTTGTCTTGCCTACCAATCTTCTTTATCACTCCCCTCTGCCGTTGCAACCCAGCCATCTGCGTCCTGTGTGAGGTGTAGTGGGGAGGGGTGGAGTTGGTGAT
This sequence comes from Halichondria panicea, assembly GCF_963675165.1. NCBI lineage: Eukaryota > Metazoa > Porifera > Demospongiae > Suberitida > Halichondriidae > Halichondria > Halichondria panicea. The sequence continues at coordinate 2,184,777 of NC_087383.1, forward strand.
ATAAGCAATGTGATCACAAGTAATGATGTGGCAGAGCACCCTAAGCGCGGTACAGTTAAAATATGACACCTAACAATTCGAACTGTGGCCACTCAAACTCATTTCATTTCAAAACAGTGAATGTGCTCATACTCGTGATATTTGTCGGCGTCGTCGACATTCTTGGTGAGGCTAAGAGAGGCAAAGCGGTGGATGAGGAAGTCGTACTGTCTGTGGTAGGGGGTGTTCCCTTCCTCTCGCTCGGCAAACTTCACAAACTGTGTGTGTGGAGGAAAGGTCGTCAATGTGTTGTATACACAATACACTATTAACAAAATGAAAAGTATATGTACATGCAATCTAATCGTGAAGATACACGTTCACTCTCTGCACTCACCCACCCACCCACTCTACTCACACACCCACTCCCACACCCACACACATCACACTCCCCCCTACTCACCGAATTGGTGGCCAGTTCTGTGTTGCTAGTTTCCAGCATATTATGCAGTATATCCAGGTAGCTATCCACAATCAACTGGAGCTTTCGTGAGTCACAGGCTGACAGCAGCTTCTCCGTCACTTGCAGAGCCACACTCACATGCCTGGGGGGAGGGAGAGGCATGAAAATGGTATTTTGTACCACGTTTGTGAGAAAGCCATTGGTTGTATCATAGATATAACATTTAAAGTTCCCAGCCACATAAGATACATCATTTTCTGTTCCGGAGGTACGGGGATGGTCGATAAATTTCCCTAGCTATACATGACATGTCGACATTATATACTGTACAGGTACGTTTCTGAAATAGTCGTCTAACCCGTTTCTCTCTCTTTGCAGGCTCCGACGCAGTCTCAGAGCGAGGTACTCTCCAATATTGTCCAGATGGTCAGGGGAGGTTTGAGCAAAAAAGAGCAGCTTGTCTATATTAGCAGACACAGGTGTGGGTGTTTGAGGGTCCTCTGGGAAGAGCCCATCAACCAGCCGTTTGTAGCGAGGTTTGGGGCAGCAGAAGCACGTCGCCATAGTTAGTCTGTGTCTTGATTGATTGCAGACCTAGCATTTATTTGTAAAACGTAGAGCAGAGGTTTTTATGTAATATGTTGGCAACCCTGCGTTTTCTTCTGGGTTTCTCACCCGTATCGTTTAAGGTACCCCCGAACGAGTCGGGTAAGAACTCAGCTAGTTCGATAAATTCCCCTTTTTCCGATTTTTTAGATAGTTTGTTGGGAATGGGGATGGCATTCTGGCCTACATTGACCGTATATGAGACTTCTGGTCAAAGTAACGGAATAATGCTTGGTATGGTCGGTAATGTGGGGAGGCTCATGCGGGTTTTGAGTACGGGGGGGGCACTATTGGATACGAGGGGAACATGTGCTAGTGAGGTACTTGACATACCTGCCGTTCCGGTGCGACAACAGGGCCTGAGGTGGGACGTACCCGAACCGGAAGCAGAGATGGTTGGGATCGAGGGTGGGACTGATGGTGAGACTGATGAGGGGCCGGCTGTGGGACGGTGTTGTTGGACTGCTGCCTGAATCCGCTGGTCCATTGCGGTGGTAACACCGTGCCGAGGGCTGCCTGGACAGAATTGGCAATCATGGTGTTGAGAGTTGTCGGAGTTGTCGTCGGGTTGGTGGAACTGATTGGCGGTTCCAGTTGAGGATGTGCTCGAGGAGGTAGTGGTCATCTTCGTATAGAGAATTACAGGATAGATCAGCAAGGGAAATCTTGAGGATAGACCCAGAAGAGAAGTTTTCTTGTTCTTTCACTGACTGCCTGACCACGTGTTCCTTGCGCATGCCAGTAGATCTACCGTGTTGGTTGCAATTGGTATCTGTACGTCACCTGTTAACCACATTTAATCCTTCTGATTAAATTCCATTATATTTCTGAGAGAGCTAGCTGCAAGGCACAGATTTATTTGCTGGAATGGCCACTAAAGAGCAGAACCAAGGTATAAAGACTGTCATGTTTCCTATAAAGGATAAACCCAATGATTGCTAAAGCATAAAACCCTCATTGGTGATTGCTAACCTTGTGTGCTTGCTATCTATTTCAGAGCTCACAATTGACTATCTGAAGACAGAAATGAAACTGACTGATGAGCAGCTCAATACAGCAATACAAGAACCAGATCTACCCGAGTTAGCAGCATGTTTCGATAACACTGATGATTATCTTGAAAAGCTGGAGCTGTCAATGGAGCTGCCCTCTATCAACTTCTGAATACAAACAATTCCCTTGAATGTCTTAATTTGTCTGGTAACACATTGACTAACTGTCGTCACATTGCTGCTGGACTTGCAGCCAATAAGACTCTGAGAAGATTGGACTTGTAAACTGACTGATCAGAGTATCGAGGAGCTATCAACTGGACTGATCAACAAGATTAAAGAACTGTGCATTAGTGGTAATTATATCACATTATAATAAATGACAATTTGAGAAAAGTAGCAAAGTACTATAATATATAGTATATTATGTTGGAACATTAGGTCGTTAATAACGTGTCAATAGTACATGCAGATGATATAAATAATTCATGCACTGCTGTGAATAGTCAATGAATACATGCAATTTGCTAATGGAAAATCCAATTTAACGCTCTGTCGATTATTGTTCATGAGGAAGATGAGCAGATTAACATGTACATTCACTTTGGTCCTTCCAAACATCTTCATGATTGCCAGGCCCTCGTATTGCAGCTGAAGGAGGTCCTGTGTGGGGAGAAGAGAGGGCAGTGAAACACTTCAACTAGTATAAGACAAAGAATGCATGTATTTGTAAGACAAATGAATACATGTACTTACATACACCGTACAAGCATACCAACACTATACCTGACACAAGGCAGTAAACTTCTTGAACACTTTACGTACCTACCAAATTAATTCTACCTGCACACACACCCTCACCTGGAGGACCAGCTCCACCTTCTCTATCTGCCTGACGTGATCTCAAACACAACATGTCCGAACCTGAACCTGGGCGAGTAAGAATAACGTTCACATAATTATAGCATAACGTTGCACATAAGATCAAGGCCGTAGCAAGCTGTCAGGCTGGTCAGGTTTTGGCCTAACCACTTTTTGTAGCTGGGTAGGTAATGGTCGTAAATATTGTAAGTGATAATGCGCATGCTGTTTTGGTGAGGAAAAGTGATGACCTTTTCTGAGGTAAAAAATTCACCACTGTATGCAAAAGTTCCAATAGTAGAAAAACAGTTGACCTTTAATTGTAAGTTGGCCTGACCACTTTAAAGTTGCTTGCTACGCCCCTGCATGAAGATTGGGGCATACAAATAAGTTAATAGCCTCACACTGGAGGAATTGTTAAAGTCTAGATTAGTAGTATAGTCTGAGCTTCAGTCAAACAGTGGACAAAGTACGTACCAGAGCAATTAATGGCACATGTGATGATGATCATGTTGTTTAATAGAAGTATGCTAGTATAACGGCTACTCTCACTCAAGTATACGGAGACTCACAGAGTGGGTGGAGCATATCTCCATGGACACTGATGTATGGATGATTGGCTTGGTCACGTCAGAGTATGCGTCGATACCCAGCTATCTGTCCGGGGGGTCCACTGTCGATGCTTGCAGGAAGAACCCTCTGTGGGGGGTACAATGAGTGTATGTATATTCATACCCTCTGCATGGCAACGAAAATAGCTAATGTGCAATTTAGATTATACGATACTTTAGTAGAAACACACATGGCATAATCACATGACCATCATTCGTACATACACACTTTCAACTATTTGACTACAAATTCAGTTTTGGTTATCACATTTCTTATACCTAAACTTCTTGAAGGTGTCCGAGTGTACGGGTTCATTACTGACAGGGCAGCACTCTCAGCCTCAAACTGTGCAAAGGAACAGGAAAAACACGAAACCAACAGATATACAGTAGACTCTCGTTAATCCGGCCACCCTTGGGACCATGCAGCTTGGCCGGAATAGCGAGGTGGCCGTACTTTAGATAATGCCGCGGCTTAAAAACGACCTTACCTCGAATCTAATCACTGATTTGCAGTTCTTTTCTTGAGGATAATGAAAGATAATAATCATTCTGCTCTCTATTTAAGTGTAATCCAATTTTATTTACTAAACCACACCCAAAACATCATATCCGGCCGTAATACACATATAAAATTACATTGAAAACGTTATTTGGGACAGCCAGCACTGGCCGGTAAACGGAATAGCGAGTGGCCGTACTTCAGGGTGAGTTTTGTGCAGTAAACATAGAGGTAGCATTCCGTGCCAAACCAAATGGCCGGTATATCGAGGTGGCCGTACTTCAGAGAGCCGGAATAGCGAGAGTCTACTGTAACCATGGAAAGTTAATATAATTTTCTGCTGATTTGGCGTTTTTTACCAACAAATAATATCTAGTCCAGTACTAATTTAATGTACATAGATGCAGTGCATAATGTAGGCCATAATCTGTACAGGTATACTGTACCACTTTTATCACCTGTTGTTTGTAGCACTCGAATATCTATCCCATCGGCACACTGCTCTGCTCCAACTCCTCACAGCGATCCAGTGCCTTCTTGAGCTCTTCCTCCATCACAAGTCTCTCTTGCACAGCAGACTGGGTAATAGATTGCATGGTGGTCATGTACACACACAGGTATACAGATACAACCATCACAACATCGTGGTAGTGGTACAGTAGTTATATAATTGCAGGTACATGTATTAATGAAAGCACCGCGGGTGCTGATGCCTCGGTGGAGGTGCAAAGCTACATAACATAAAGCTACACACATTATCATGATGAATATTTTTGCATTTTTGCTGCATGCAAACTCAAATTGCATGGTGGTCGATCATGTACACACACACACACAGGTAATACAACCACCATGTGGTAGTGGTACAGCTGTTTGCTCACTGCATTACCGCAAAACAACAAAATACCATACAATGTTGCTATGCAAACAACATGTGGTCCTAAGCAATGATGGCTTCTAGCACTTGTATGTTAAATGGGTACTTTTTGAGGGTTACAAAAATGGCTAATCTGCGAGACCCTCAAAAATTACCCGCTATAAGGTGGTATTAATATTATAGTAAATGCTCTCACGATCTACTCTTGGTGGTATATATGGAAACTCACATACAAATTATGGTGAGGATCTGAAATGGAGAATGGGCGGGGACTAGCTTGCATATACCAGCAGATATGATATACATGTAGCTACTAACCGTTCACTGAATGTATGGAAAGCAGTGTGAAGGCTGAAGAAACTGTTAGTACGAAGTACTGCAAAGGACATCAAACAGTGCATGTACATAGTGGGACCATAAGCAGTGCGTGTACATAGTGGGACCATAAGCAGTGCATGTACATAGTGGGACCATAGGCAGTGCACGTACATAGTGGGACCATAGGCAGTGCACGTACATAGTGGAACCATAGGCAGTGCACGTACATAGTGGGGCCATAAGCAGTGCACGTACATAGTGGGACCATAGGCAGTGCACGTACATAGTGGGACCATAGGCAGTGCACGTACATAGTGGGACCATAAGCAATGCATGTACATAGTGGGACCATAGGCAGTGCATGTACATAGTGGGGGCATAGGCAGTGCATGTACATAGTGGGACCATAAGCAGTGCATGTACATGTACATAGTGGGACCATAGGCAGTGCATGTACATAGTGGGACCATAAGCAGTGCATGTATATAATGGGACCATAAGCAGTGCATGTACATAGTGGGACCATAAGCAGTGCATGTACATAGTGGGACCATAGGCAGTGCATGTACATAGTGGGACCATAAGCAGTGCATGTACATAGTGGGACCATAAGCAGTGCATGTACATAGTGGGACCATAAGCAGTGCATGTACATAGTGGGACCATAGGCAGTGCGTGTACATAGTGGGACCATAGGCAGTACATGTACATAGTGGGACCATATATAGGCAGTGCACGTACATAGTGGGACCATAAGCAGTGCACGTACATAGTGGGACCATAGGCAGTGCATGTACATAGTGGGACCATAGGCAGTGCATGTACATAGTGGGACCATAAGCAGTGCATGTACATAGTGGGACCATAGGCAGTGCGTGTACATAGTGGGACCATAAGCAGTGCATGTACATAGTGGGACCATAAGCAGTGCATGTACATAGTGGGACCATAAGCAGTGCATGTACATAGTGGGACCATAGGCAGTGCGTGTACATAGTGGGACCATAGGCAGTACATGTACATAGTGGGACCATATATAGGCAGTGCACGTACATAGTGGGACCATACAGTAGGTTGAATCATTCAAAGTTGAATGTTGAAGTGAGTACTCACACCACTAAACCACAAAACAAAGCTGATCATGATTATGATATACCCACAAGCTTCATAATTATGTACAAATGTATGTGTATCTTTGCTTGAACTTCTCCTAAGTAAGTGCCTAGATTTTCAAAGAGTATCTGTAGCACTGTTTTACGGATTCAGCATAGGATGAGGACCATGCCTTTGCTATTTTGGCTCGACATCTCCACTTCTCCCGAACAAATGCTCTATTCTTTTACAATACTTTTGCTGACGTACATTAATTCTCTTACTTGGTTTGCTTAAGTAGTGTAGCAACACTCTGCACCTCAAGTCATTTGAATATGTATCTAGATGAACACCCACACATGTAGTCAGTGCTGTGTATTATCATGCATGGGCATCATCACTACCGTCCCCCACACATGTGCAAGACTGCCCCATACTCACCAGGGTGTCATATAGGATTTTGAAATAGAGAGAGTAATAAGAAAAGTGACTAAAAAATTTTGCTAAAAAAAAAGGTCAACTGTTAGCAAGAGAGTTCATAATAGACCTTTATCATGAACTCTTGCTGTTAGTATGTAAAATTTCCAGCTATGAACTCCGACTAGTACCTAAATGTAAATTTTAGGGGGAGGATTGGAGCTAGAGGGGGATATCGTATTATTTTAGAGAAGTGTCATGACCAGTCCTAGTCCAGCCAGGTCCAAGACAACCCCTACGAGCGGGAAGTTAAGTGCTGGGCGCATTGTTAAGAAGTACCAGAGACTCAGGAAGACAGGTTTATTGTACCTAGGTTTCATCTTCTTGGAGTTGCAACTGTTGGATGGTTTGCCTTTGCCTTTGACACTGCTAGTACGAGCCATACTGCTGCTGAGAACTAGTTTTACTATGCTGCAATCGAGCTAGCTTATACAGATATAAAAAAGACTTTGATTTACCTTGTGCGGTCAAAGGTTACGCGTGGGCGTTTTTGTGGGCAGTTCTAAAAATAGCTCAATACGAAGTCGGATGATTCTGAGAATAGGGCGAGTTGCATGCCCTCTTCTCTGTATACGCCCTTGATGACACCCTGCTCACCCTGCTCACCCTTTAGAAGACTGCCCCCCCCATACACACACACTCACCCCTCTAGAAGAATGTCCCACTATAGCCTTTGGAGCTGTCTCCCTTCTCTTAGCAATCACTCCATCGATGTGTGTCGTCTTGAGTACCTCGTTTCGACTAATCTTGGACGCTAGATGCAGCACACCCGCCACTGTAGCATGTAGCACCACTCTGTGATGTGCCTCAAGGCCTTTCTCCTTCACAGCAAACTCTTGCAGCTGGTGTAGGAAGACCAGTATATCTGAGAGCCCCTTGATAAGAGAATTCCAGTGTCAGGAGAAATACGAGTTGGTAGAAAGCGAGTGTGTTAGCAGGGCTAGTGCAGAGAGCTTTGGCCAGTTCCAGGAGATTGGTGAAGAGAGAGTTGACTGTTTTAGAGAGGAATCTTTTCAAAACCAAACCCAGTGAGAGCCCTACAGCCTCCAGACTCACCCAATCACTGCACAAGAGGAGGGTATAAATACACATACATGTAGCTGTATGCACTGCACATGATTGTATAAATACATGTAGTGAAAGCTAAGACAAAAGCTCATATGGACCTGTATAACTGACAAACAAAGTCTAGTATGCCTCAAATGCACACTGAACATAGCAAGGTACGCACGCACGCACACATACGCACGTGTTGAGAGGAATCTTGTCCTTGTTGGCATGGTGATCTACGAGACGATGCCAGAGTAGGGCCACATCCAACTGTGTGCTGGGTTCTCGTATGAGGAGCAATTGGACGAGGGAGGCAAACAGTTGCCCTGGGAACGCGGTCTCCAGCACTGATGCGTGACAGGTGTCAGCCACTGCCCTCAAACACTTGACCAGGGAGGTAGTCAACATGGGGCTGGAATACAATTATGGAAGCATAAACACTTAGTAATGCACGCAGTCTATTGTGCATGGTCACATAATTACAAGCAGATCATCCTCTATAATATATTCCCCACTTGGGGTCTGTATCATAGCAACTGGCTGGGGTTTAACTACCATAAACCCCAGCCCTAGCCTGGAGCACATTCCTCATAAACTCCCTTGCCTTGAGGGCGCACTGATTTTATACTAGATCTACACAGCCAAAAAGAAGCTAGACACTTGTTGACAAAGGCAGGACAGATGGGTGGGGCTCACTAAACACCAGGAAGGCTGGAGGATGGCCGGGTGGGGCTCACTGCTTGGACATTGACAAGTTAGTGCGTAGAGCTAGAAGCTTAGCACTGGCTAAAAGCTATACGCACAACCTTTTTGCCTCAATAGTTTTTGAGACAGTTAGCTATTGTTGTATCCAAGGTAAGGTAGCTTAGGTAACAAGTACTTTTCATTAAAGTGGGTATATAACACTTACTGTCCACTACATTTGAATTTATGGCAAACGTAAACCATCCTTGGCCTCGGAGCTTCACCCTTGTCCTCGGAGGTTTACTGCCATAAATTCTGATGTATGGACAATAAGTATAACATAATATCATAGTCTACTCAAAGGTTACTGCTATAAACAGGATTCACGAAGGCACCAGAATCATAGAACACGTACATGTACAAACAGTGTTTATGACAGGAAACTAAACACATACATGTACACAAATAGCTAAATGAAGCAATAGCTTTATAATTACAATTCTCACCTGTTTTGAGTGTCCTGAGGTGCCAGAGGATGTACAGACAGTCCAGTGGTGGCTCCGCTATCAAGACCCCCTGAGGCCACGGGTACATAAGAGTTGATGAGCCCCAGTATATCTGGCTTATGATAGTCGGGAAGGACTCCTGCAAACTCCCCCACAGTGATAGTGATGGATTGCTGAAAGGTCAGAGAGGACCTGAGGTCGGAGGGGCCTTCTGAAACAGTTTCTATGGAGATACGGAGGTGGCGGACCAGTGTACGGAATATATCCAGTACAGACGGACCTGCATGAGTGGACACAAGCTAAGTAATGTAAATACATGTATGCCGATTTAAAGCGTGGAATTAAACCATACTACCGTATTACTAGAATGTTTTGCGAGCATCAAACATTTGCGAATCGTGCGAGGGTTGATCAATTCGCAACAATAATATCTGCAAAACCTAAATTATTACTAGTAAATACACACGATCCTTGCCAGAACGCAATAGTTAGATCGCAAAGGGTCACATTTTCTGCTGATTTGGCTCATTCGAAAAGGTTTTTCACCAGAAAAATATTCTAGTAATACGGTACGTATAATTATAAAGATTAAGCCAGTGTCAAAACATACAATGTCATGTACAAACTTTAATAACAGCTATGAAAGCATCTGCGTATGAAGAATAAATGCGTATAGCCTTCTTTAGAAAATGGCCCCAAAATAGTGTTGAAACCATACAAGTACTCTACCATGGAGACTCACCTAGAGAGCTGTCTGCTGCCACGGCAACACACTTAGAGAGTGTGCCGAGGATCCCCTGTTTGGTCTCCCAGGACTCCTTCACCCTGGCATCCAGGTGGTCCACCAGCGACTGGACGGCCTTGTACCGATCCTGTCTCTGTGGGGGTACATGTACAGTGGATAATGTACACTGGGGGGCTGTGGGGGTACGTGTATTATAGTGGATAATGTACACAGGGGGGCTGTGGGGGAGGTACATTTAAGTTAATGTACCCTGGGGGACTCGGGCTGTGGGGGGCACATGTAAGTGGATAATGTACACTGGGGGCTGTGGGGGTACATGTAAGTGGATAATGTACACTGGGGGCTGTGGGGGTACATGTAAGTGGATAATGTACACTGGGGGCTGTGGGGGTACATGTAAGTGGATAATGTACACTGGGGGCTGTGGGGGCACACGTAAGTGGATAATGTACACTGGGAGGCTGTGGGGGCACATGTAAGTGGATAATGTACACTGGGAGGCTGTGGGGGCACATGTAAGTGGATAATGTACACTGGGGGCTGTGGGGGCACATGTAAGTGGATAATGTACACTGGGAGGCTGTGGGGGCACATGTAAGTGGATAATGTACACTGGGGGCTGTGGGGGCACATGTAAGTGGATAATGTACATTGGGGGCTGTGGGGGTACATGTAAGTGGATAATGTACACTGGGGGCTGTGGGGGTACATGTAAGTGGATAATGTACACTGGGGGCTGTGGGGGCACATGTAAGTGGATAATGTACACTGGGAGGCTGTGGGGGGTACATGTAAGTGGATAATGTACACTGGGAGGCTGTGGGGGGTACATGTAAGTGGATAATGTACACTGGGAGGCTGTGGGGGCACATGTAAGTGGATAATGTACACTGGGGGCTGTGGGGGTACATGTAAGTGGATAATGTACACTGGGAGGCTGTGGGGGGTACATGTAAGTGGATAATGTACACTGGGGGGCTGTGGGGGGTACATGTAAGTGGATAATGTACACTGGGGGCTGTGGGGGCACATGTAAGTGGATAATGTACACTGGGGGCTGTGGGGGCACATGTAAGTGGATAATGTACACTGGGGGCTGTGGGGGTACATGTAAGTGGATAATGTACACTGGGGGCTGTGGGGGCACATGTAAGTGGATAATGTACACTGGGAGGCTGTGGGGGGTACATGTAAGTGGATAATGTACACTGGGAGGCTGTGGGGGTACATGTAAGTGGATAATGTACACTGGGGGCTGTGGGGGTACATGTAAGTGGATAATGTACACTGGGAGGCTGTGGGGGGTACATGTAAGTGGATAATGTACACTGGGAGGCTGTGGGGGGTACATGTAAGTGGATAATGTACACTGGGGGCTGTGGGGGCACATGTAAGTGGATAATGTACACTGGGAGGCTGTGGGGGGCTACGTATAATTATATCAAGATATAATTTTTGGTTACGAAATACTGAATGTAGGGCATAATAGGTTCTTTCCACAAGCATAATAGGCTGAATTTGGGGCAGTGCTCAAAAGCATAATAGGCATCCAGGTGGTCCACCAGCGACTGGACGGCCTTGTACCGATCCTGTCTCTATGGGGGTACGTGTACAGTGGATAATGTACACTAGAGGGCTGTGGAGGGATAAGATAATGTACACTGGGGGGTACATGTCTACACTGTAAGTAGACACTGGAGGGAACAATTGAAATGCTTGAATAAACAATCTTGTTCAGAAAGTGACGGAGTATGTTGGACCTGAAAGCTATCAATGTTACGTTGTGGACACTCTGCGCACTTAAGGCCCGGGTCCAGATTTCAACACCAAAAATTTACACTATGTTCATACTGCTGTATTATTTGCAATATACAGTGTATGCTGCATCAAAATGATCCAAAATGAAGCTCAATGTTTTCTTTTTCCAAAAAACTAATTAGCTTAATTCAATTATGCTAATTAGTCCCATAAATGGTGATGACGTCATGCCACTTTCAGAAAGAGAAGTGCAAATACGGCGTTGAAGATGCCAAGATCAAGCTTCAAAAACAAGGCTAGATGAACATCTCATAGCTAGGTACTAGTATCCTTGATGGGAAAAGTAGCAGTTATTGTATTCTTGAGATACACAAAATAGCCTACCTCTAGAGTGGCTGTCAGAGCTAAAGAAGCTAGCATAGCTAAGAAAGTTTTGGACATTTTTACTTCCCATCAAGGAAACATAATCATAACAACATACTCTATCTTTTGAGGGCCTAAACAGCTACTCTTACCTTGTTTAAGTCCGCCGTATTTGTTGCCAAAGATAATCTATAATAGTTCTAGCAGCTAGCTAAGCAAATACATTGACCTTATGACGTCAATGCAATGAATAACATTAATAAACATTATGAATCTCATTAACACTACATGATCTACATGATCTACATAAAATGTTGGCAATGAATAAAATTAATCTTATCAGTGCCTGACCCAGGCCTTAACTGCGCAGAGCAGTCAAGTCAGAATTTACAGTCGACCGTACACGACCATAAGTATCAAGCATGATCAAGGGCGTATACAGAGAAGAGGGCATGCAACTCACTATGTATCCTACGTACTCATCCGACTTCGTATCAGAGACCGGATATGCTAAAAATAGAATTCAGTATACGGACGTGAACAAGTGGGCGGTGCTGTTTACGGAGTTATAATTATGGGCGTGTACATCAGAGCTGCCTTTGCTAGCTAGCTAGCTAGCTAACATAACATGAACAGTGCAGTATTATTTTAGAGAAGTGTCATGACCAGTCCTAGTCCAGCCAGGTCCAATACAACCCCTTCGAGCAGGAAGTTAAGAGCTGGGCGCATTGTTAAGAAGTACCAGAGACTCAGGAAGACAGGTTTATTGTACCTAGGTTTCATCTTCTTGGAGTTGCAACTGTTGGATGGTTTGCCTCTTTGCCTTTGACACTGCTAGTACGAGCCATACTGCTGCTGAGAACTAGTTTTACTATGCTGCAATCAAGCTAGCTAGCTAGCACAGATATAAAAAATACTTTGATTTACCTTGTGCGGTCAAAGGTTACTCGTGGGCGTTTTTGTGGGCAGTTCTAAAAATAGCTCAATACAAAGTCGGATGATCTGAGAATAGGGCGAGAGTTGCATGCCCTCTTCTCTGTATACGCCCTTGGCATGATGCACTAATAATAATACACTATGGTGAGAACCGTTTCCAAGTTGGCCACCAGTATATACGTGTACCTGCATGGCTTCCACGACGATGATGTACACACCAGCTGTGAATTCCTTGTCTGATATCCATAGTTTGTTTAGGTCAAAGTGTCTATAAGGGGAGCAATGGAGTGCTACTACCGTATAGCGGGTATATTTCGAGGGTATAAATTTTCGCGGATGGACCATTACAAAGGATTTCGCGGATTTTATTTTCGTGGTCTGAGTTCCAGCCTTTTGGCGCATGCGCACATCAACATGCAGCTGTTACCACCACACCGTTAGCCTCGAATCCAGGCCTAGCCTATAACGGTGAGGCACCTCTTATTGTCGATAGGTGTGGTCAATAATACTGAACACGCCTACTATTCAATAAAGATATAAATTTTCGTGGGTAAAAATTTTCGCGGTAGAGGCTCAATCCGCGAAAACCGCGAACATTTATACCCTCGAAATATACCCGCTATACGGTATATACACAGGATATGAGACAATGGTTGTCATGGTACTAGACCTGCTGAGACAACATTGCACAATAGGTCATAGCACTTTACTAACATCAGGAGTTAATTAAGAATCCTAATGAACTCTAGCCTCGATCCCAGGCCGCACTTCCCACTAGGGAAGTAGGCCTGGTATCGACTGCTTGCGCATGCCCTAATATCCCCCCGATATCTGGGGGCTTTGGATAACATCGTTTATGCTCAGTAAAACTATGACATCACAACGAAAGGAAGTGGATTGAAAGAAGTAGATAGAAAGTTCGATTGAAGGTTTCTAGCCCATCGGATAGCATTCTCTGATAGCTACCCTTAGCCTGCTATGTTAACAAAAGACTCACAGCCTGCAACAGTGTGGATGACGATCGTCTGAAAGGAGTGACGGCTGATAAAAGCCTATATGGACAGGCCACGCCCATTTAACACTAACTTGGTGAAAGTCTACTATACTACTGCTACTGATTCTATCAGAAGAAAATAGCAGTACAACAAACCTACACAGCTCTGTCTCTAGCTAGCTAGCTATATAGCTCTGTGTATGACTTTTAGGATATTTTCTCTGATGTATCCAGTATTATAGGAATATTTATTTGGCGCATGCGCAAGCAGTCGATAGCAGGCCTTCTTTCAAAGGCCGGTGAAGGAGGCTAAATGAATTCCTGCTGAATGCAGTTCCATTTAAGTTACACCTATTAGGGAAACCACCTTGCCTACAAGTACAGTGTTGTAACACCTACGTACGTACACTGTATACATGCACATTAGGGAAACCACCTTGCCTACAAGTAGCACCTACGCACACGAGGCATTGAATGACTTACTGCAGTATTGGCTTGAGGACACTGTCGATGTGAGAGAGTCCGGCAAAAGTTATGAGCTCAGTGAGACTATCCTGAGAGTACCCTCCCAGACTGTCCCCCTCCTCCACAACAGGCTGGATCTCTCTGTCAGAGTGGGAGGGGGGTTACTATGGGCACACACTGCATATAATTATCTAAGGCCATCAATAGGTAAGTTTGATACAGACTGAGGCTATCAATGTTTCTGGTACATGTATGTAGCTCATTGAAGTATGTGTATTAGCCAGTGCTTCAGGAGTAGAACTGAAGCAAATTGTAGTGACTATCCTAGACAGTATACCTTGACTGGGCGACACTGTGACTGTGCATATTGAAGAGGAAGGGCGGCACTATCTTGTTCATGTGATCAAGGTCCCAAATGTTCATCTGGAGGTTGTCTTGCCGACCAATCTTCTTTATCACTCCCCTCAGCCCTTGCAACCCAGCCATCCGCGTCCTGTGTGAGGTGTAGTGGGGAGGGGTGGAGTTGGTGATGAAAGCAATGTGATCACAAGTTATGCATGTGGCAGAGCACCCTAAGGGCGGTACAGTTAAAATATGACACCTAACACTTCGACCTGTGGCCACTCAAACTCATTTCATGTACACATACTCGTGATATTTATCGGCGTCGTCGACATTCTTGGTGAGGCTAAGAGAGGCAAAGCGGTGGATGAGGACGTCGTACTGTCTGTGGTAGGGGGTGTTCCCTTCCTCTCGCTCGGCAAACTTCACAAACTGTGTGTGTGCGGAGGAAGGGTCAATGTGTTGTATAAACAAGTTCACTTCACACACTCACTCCTGGCTAATGGCATACCCCCTCCACACCCACTACACACACCCACACATATACATGCATGGTCACTTTCCGCACTCTCACACTTACACTCGCTACTCACACCCACACACATACACGCACGTTCACTCTCGGCACTATCACAGACACACACTCTACTCACACCCACACACACCACACCCACTCCCTACTCACCGAATTGGTGGCCATGATATGCAGTTCTGTGTTGCTAGTTTCCAGCATATTATGCAGTATATCCAGGTAGCTATCCACAATCAACTGGAGCTTTCGTGAGTCACAGGCTGACAGCAGCTTCTCCGTCACTTGCAGAGCCACACTCACATGCCTGGGGGGAGGGAGAGGCATGAAAATGGTATTTTGTACCACGTTTGTGAGAAAGCCATTGGATACTATAGTTGTATCATAGATATAACATTTAAAGTTCCCAGCCACATATATACCGTATATCTTCTAATTTATCGGACACTTCTAATTACCCAGACACTCTTTTGGGCAATTTTCGTTGTTCTAATACAACGGACACTCCAGTACTTTAATATTACATTTGTTCTAAATATCCGGACAATACCGAGTTATCATTCACAGACGGCAAGTAAGACTTAGAGCGCTGCAGTTAGATAGCTTTGAGTAGCTAGTTTTAGATAGCTTGTGCAACTATTCAGTCGTACCCTGTTCTATTAAACTTAGCTAGCTCGCATGCAGCTGCTTGCTTGTTCTAATTATTCCGGACACTTCGCATGCTCTATAAAAATCTGTTCCAATTATACCCGGACAATTTCCAAAATAATTATTTTTTCCTGTCCGATAAATTAGAAGATATACGGTACACCATTTTGGATGGTCGATAAATTTCCCTAGCTATACATGACATGTCGACATTGTACTGTACAGGTACATCTCTGAAATAGTCGTCTAACCCGTTTCTCTCTCTTTTGCAGGCTCTGACACAGTCTCAGAGCGAGGTACTCTCCAATATTGTCCAGATGGTCAGGGGAGGTTTGAACAAAGAAGAGCAGCTTGTCTATATTAGCAGACACAGGTACGTGTGGGTGTTTGAGGGTACTCTGGGAAGAGCCCATCAACCAGCCGTTTGTAGCGAGGTTTGGGGCAGCAGAAGCACGTCGCCATAGCTAGATCTAGTTCTGTGTCTTGATTGATTGTAGACCTAGCATTTATTTGTAAAACGTAGAGCAGAGGTTTTTATGTAATATGTTGGCAACCCTGCGCTTTCTTCTGGGTTTCTCACCCGTATCGTTTGAGGTACCCCCGAACGAGTCGGGTAAGAACTCAGCTAGTTCGATAAATTCCCCTTTTTCCGATTTTTTAGATAGTTTGTCGGGAATGGGGATGGCATTCTGGCCTACATTGACCGTATATGGAATAATGCTTGGTATCGTCGGTAATGTGGGGAGGCTCATGCGGATTTGAGTACGGGGGGCACTAGTGGATACGAGGGGAACATGTGCTAGTGAGGTACTTGACATACCTGCCGTTCCGGTGCTGACAACAGGGCCTGAGGTGGGACTCCGTGGGGTACCCGAGCCGGAAGCAGAGATGGTTGGGATCGAGGGTGGGACTGATGGTGAGACTGATGAGGGGCCGGCTGTGGGGCTGTGTTGTTGGACTGCTGCCTGAATCCGCTGGTCCATTGCGGTGATGATCGTTGGTAACACCGCGCCGAGGGCTGCCTGGACAGAATTGGCAATCATGGTGTTGAGAGTTGTCGGAGTTGTCGTCGGGTTGGTGGAACTGATCGGCGGTGTTCCAGTTGAGGATGTGCTCGAGGAGGTAGTGGTCATCTTCTTATAGAGAATTACAGGATAGATCAGCAAGGGAAATCTTGAGAATTATAGGGAAGAGAAGTTTTCTAATTTGTTTGTTCTTTCACTGACTGCCTGACCACGTGTTCCTTGCGCATGCCAGTACCTAGTCTCATGAATCATCCGCCGTTCTTTTGGAGGTTTTGTCTCAAATGTCTTTGGTGGGTGTGGTATTAAATGCAAAAGTGGGTGTATCTCAGTCTTAGATATCTGAGATACACCCACTTTTTTTGCAAGTCATGCAAAAACAACAACACACCCAATATATTTCAGAGAGAGCTAGCTGCAAGGCACAGATTTATTTGCTGGAATGGCCACTAAAGAGCAGAACCAAGGTATAAAGACTGTCATGTTTCCTATAAAGGATAAACCCAATGATTGCTAAAGCATAAAACCCTCATTGGTGATTGCTAACCTTGTGTGCTTGCTATCTATTTCAGAGCTCACAATTGACGATCTGAAGACAGAAATGAAACTGACTGATGAGCAGCTCAATACAGCAATAAAGGAACCAGATCTACCCGAGTTAGCAGCATGTTTCGACAATGTTCACAAAGGCTATCTTGAAAAATTGGAGCTCTCACCTGGAGAGCAAACTGACGTGAGGACTAGAGCATATGTAGATGGCACTCTGGCAGGAATGTTGCTGGCTTTGAAATTCTGGATTCTGACCAACGGACAAGACGCCACTTTCCAAGCTCTGCTACTCATCATACTCTCCCTGCTCAAAGAAGACGTTGCTGTTCGAGTGTGCAAGTACTTGTCTGACAAATGTGAGTCTGTCATGTGAGAGTGCATGTGGTCATTGTGGTACCATACGTTGTGGGAGTGATTGCAACCAAATAAGGGACTTTCAACTTAATTGCTATTGTTACACATACAATTCTCTATTAACTATCACCAGGAATGGTACTCACCTATTGTTTTGTTTCCCCAGACTCCACCACCTCGTGTCCCCCCTCCCGAGAGAGGGTCCTGCTGAACCACAAGCTGTCCTCGTACAGGGACTACCTACAAAGTCGCTACAGAGCACGAGTATCCACATCAGCCATACAATGGCCTCCTGTTCCAACAAACAAAGTCTTCAAACTGGCAATGATTCAGAAGGAGAAAATACAGAGAGGAAGAATCGACGATGAATTTGTTAGGCTATCAATCACAGGAAAAATCGACGATATTTTACTTCAAAAAACTCCGGTTAACTTGACTAACATTTTCTCTGAGATTGGAAATAGACGAAACTTTGTGTTGATTGAAGGAGCTCCCGGCTCTGGCAAGAGCACCCTTGCTCTACACATCTGTCAGGAGTGGGCAGAGGGAAAACTGTTCCAAGAGTTCGATATTGCAATCCTCGTGAGACTGAGAGATCCACTTGTTAGAGAAGCCAAGAAAATAGAAGACCTTCTCCCTTGTAGGAAATCAACACACGCAAGCCAGATTGGAGATGAAATTTTAGAAACTGATGGCAAAGGTGTACTGTGGGTGCTGGACGGGTGGGACGAGCTTCCTTCTGACCTCCATGGAGACTCGATCATCACCAAACTAGTTGAACCAGGCTTTGCACAAGAAAGTCCGCTACATAAATCCGCCGTCATTGTAACATCTCGCCCGTCGTCTTCAGCTAAGCTCCACCCACGTGTATCGTCCAGGGTGGAAGTGTTGGGGTTCACTCCACATCAACTAGAACAGTATTTTACCGAGTGTCTGAATGGTGACTCACAAGCTGTGCAGACTCTACTGGAGAGAATTCGAGAGAACCCTGTGGTAGAAGGTAGCTGCTACCTCCCCCTCAATGCTTCCATTGTCGTTAATTGCTTTCTTTCTGATAACCACTCACTCCCCACATCCAACCACGGGATATTCATATCAGTTGTCCAAAGCTCTCTCAAGAGATACCTCCAGGATAGGTTGGGGAAGACCACTCCAGTGGGAGACATCACATCCCCAGACTCACTGCCCTCGGAAATCAGAACAGAGACCGTACAAATGTGTCAACTTGCATATCATGGGATCGAAAAAAACAAAGCAACATTTACTGACAATGATTTGGCCGCTCTTCGCATTACGAAGGAAATTTCATACGTTGGACTATTACAAACTGTTCCCAGTATCATTAGCGATGGTCATCTGGTTTACTACTGTTTTCTCCACCTGTCTATTCAAGAGCTACTAGCAGCAATCCACATCTCTCTCATGTCTCCCAAGCAACAAATTTCTGTATTCCAGAAGCTGTTTGGTAGTCCTCGATTCAGTGCAGTCTTCCAGTTTTATGCTGGTATCACCAAACTGAGTACTAGTAGACCAATCCTCAGTTTGCTACCTCGATTCTTGTGTCCAGTTCCAGCCACTGTTTTTGATCTGGTCAGAAAGGTTGTCAAAAAGGAGAAAGAGAAAGAGTATGGTGAGCCGAAGCCCCTTTTGTTGTCCCTCATCAATTGTTTGTACGAAGCTGAAGACTCGTCACTGTGTGTGTTTGTGGCTAATCTTCTTAATCACAATCTAAATCTTAATCACACTACAATGAATCCTATCGACTGCCTCTCTGTTGGATATTTCGTATCAGCTTGTTCCAACACCAGTAATGGATTCACACTGCGCCTCAACAATTGCTCTATTAGTGAACAAGGCTGCAAATTTCTTGCCCGAGGACTCTCCAAGTGTCCCAACTCTAATAATGATATTCCTACAGGAGGGATACACATCGCTGAGATTATCGAGAACACTAGTTCAATATCTGAATTGGTTTTGTCTTATAATGCCATTGGTAACAATGGACTTTGCACACTCTGTGAGGCCTTGTCCACTAACACATCATTAAAGAGCCTGAACCTGACCAATTGCTCACTAACAATATCAGACGACAATGGAGCTGCCCTCTATCAACTTCTAAATACAAACAATTCCCTCGAATATCTTGATT
Organism: Halichondria panicea; assembly: GCF_963675165.1. Taxonomy (NCBI): domain Eukaryota; kingdom Metazoa; phylum Porifera; class Demospongiae; order Suberitida; family Halichondriidae; genus Halichondria; species Halichondria panicea. The sequence continues at coordinate 2,204,649 of NC_087383.1, forward strand.
TGTCTGGTAACACAGTGACTAGCTGTCGTCACATTGCTGCTGGACTTGCAGTCAATAAGACTCTGAGAACATTGTACTTGGGTAACTGTGAACTGACTGATCAGAGTATCGAGGAGCTATCAACTGGACTGATCAACAAGATTGAAACACTGGACATATGGGGTAATGACTCAATAACAGAAGATGGAATGAAGACGCTTGCCAGACATCTAACCACCCACTGCTCTGAACTGACACAATTGTACATACCCTACCACCTAAGATCCTGTATCGAGACAGTATTCAGGGACACTAACGAAGAGAGGAAGAGAAATGGACTACCCGAGATTAATGTGCGTTGTTGTTGATTAATTATGATTATTAATTTATAATTAATTGATTGATTATTATTAATATAATTAATGTTTATAATTAATGATGTTTAGTAAATTATAATTATGTTTAGTTATAATTATATTATGATTATTGTTGTTATTAATTAATTAATAAATGTTAATTAATTTGTTGTGTTATGCATCTAATCTCTATCATTGGTCAATATAATTATAGCACATGTACAGATGGTGACGAGTGAATTCAATGCTTCCTACTGACACGGAGAGCATGTCATGCACTAGCTGTATGTATGTAACTGAATACACTATTGTAATAATGCTATAATCTCCACCTAGCTAGCCTCCTTCACAGGCTTTCAAGAGAAGTGCGGCATGGGCCGGGATCGAGGCTAATCTCGACATGATTTACTTTTGACAACAATTATATTATTACTAGGACAATTTACAAAACAGTTAGTGTACAGAAGACTAGAAATATGTCGGCACATTACATAACAATTACCTAAAAACAAATCAGTTGGAATTGGTCAATATAGCACAGTAATAATGATGGTTTAAATTCAATGCTCCCTACAGTGTCACAGAGAGCACATGCACTGTACGTATAAAACTGTCAATGAATGTAGTGGAAATCCAATTTAACGCTCTGTCGATTTTTGTTTATGAGGAAGATGAGCAGATTAATGTTCACTTTGGCCCTTTCAAACATCTTCATGATTGCCAGGCCCTCGTATTGCAGCTGAAGGAGGTCCTGTGTGGGGAGAAGAGAGGGCAGTGAACACTTCAACTGGTGTAAGACAAAGAATGCATGTATTTGCAAGACAAATGAATACATGTACTTACATACACCGTACAAGCATACCAACACTATACCTGACACAAGGCAGTAAACTTCTTAAACACTTTACGTACCTACCAAATTAATTCTACCTGTACACACCCTCACCTGGAGGACCAGCTCCACCTTCTCTATCTGCTTGACGTGATCTCAAACACAATACTTTCGAACCTGAACCTGGGCGAGTAAGAAATAATGTTCACATAATTATAGCATAACGTTGCACATAAGATCAAGGTCGTAGCAAGCGGTCAGGCTGGTCAGGTTTTGGCCTAACCACTTTAGCAGCTGGGTAGGTAATGGTCGTAAATATTGTAAGTGATAATGCGCATGCTGTTTTGGTGAGGAAAAGTGATGACCTTTTTCTTAGGTAAAAAATTCACCACTGTATGCAAAAGTTCCAATAGTAGAAAAGCAGCTGACCTTTAATCAAGTTGGCATGACCACTTTAAAGTTGCTTGCTACGCCCCTGCATGAAGATTGGGGCATAAAAATAAGTTAATAGCCTCACACTGGAGGAATTGTTAAAGTCTAGATTAGTAGTAGAGTCTGAGCTTCAGTCAAACAGTGGACAAAGTACGTACCAGACCAATTAATGGCACATGTGATGATTATCATGTTGTTTAATAGAAGTATGCTAGTATAACGGCTATACTCTCACTCAAGTATACGGAGACTCACAGAGTGGGTGGAGCATATCTCCATGGACACTGATGTATGGATGATTGGCTTGGTCACGTCAGAGTACTTGTTGATACCCAGCCTTCTGTCCAGGGGGTCCACTGTCGATGCTCGCAAGAACTCTCTGTGGGGGGTACAATGAGTGTATGTATATATTCATACCCTATGCATGGCAACGAAAATAGCTAATGTGCAATTTAGATCATACGATACTTTAGTAGAACACACATGGCATCATCACAGGACCATCATTCGTACATACACACTTTCAACTATTTGACTACAAATTCAGTTTTGGTTATCACATTTCTTATACCTAAACTTCTTGAAGGCGTCCGAGTGTACGGGTTCATTACTGACAGGGCAGCACTCTCAGCCTCAAACTGTGCAAAGGAACAGGAAAAACACGATAAACTCTTAAACCAACAGATATAACCAGACAATAATCATGGAAAGTTAACGATGCTGATTTGGCGTTTTTCACCAACAAATAATATCTAGTCCAGTACTAATTTAATGTACATAGATGCAGTGCATAATGTAGGCCATAATCTGTACAATTATACTGTACCACTGTAGCACTCAAATATCTACCCCATCGGCACACTGCTCTGCTCCAACTCCTCACAGCGATCCAGTGCCTTCTTGAGCTCTTCCTCCATCACAAGTCTCTCTTGCACAGCAGACTGGGTAATACATTGCATGGTGGTCATGTACACACACACAGGTATACAGATACAACCATCACAACATCGTGGTAGTGGTACAGTAGTAATAAAGGTACAGTAGACTCTCGCTATTCCGACTCTCTGAAGTACGGCCTGAAATGTGGCCAACTCGCTATTCTGTATACCTGCTGCCCCAAACTAGTAATTTTATACATAATTATACATTTTGGGTGTGGTTTAGCAGAAAAACTGTGTGTGGGGGGAGTGGTTGGGGTGTACAATGAGAGGTAGGAAGCGGGATGCTCATGAACACTACAATGAAAGTTATAAAAAGGTAAACCGTTTTGTGTGCAAACACAGCTGTGGGATTACATTGTAATAGAGAGGAAATGATTCATTTATTATCCTCGAGACAAAACCGCAAAATCAGTCATTAATATTCGAGGTAGGTTGATTTTAAGCCGCGGCTATTTTCTGAAATGCAAACTACCGCGCTCTTCTGGCCAAGTTGCACTGTCCCAAGGGTGGCCGGATTAACGAGAGTCTACTGTACATGTATTAATTATACAGTATTCACCGAGTGTATACATGTACATGCTAAACTCACATCTGCCTTGCTGTTGGCCAGTTCCAATTCTCTCACCAGCTCAGCCATGACACCTGGGTCCATGATTTGAGACCTCTCGAGCAGCTTCTCCTCCAACTCCCTCAGCAGGTTATCCTCTAGACATTGAATGGTCTCACTCTTCTCCTCAACCTGACAAGGGAACATCAATAAGTTGCTGCCAGGTGGAGAATACTCGACATACAATAGTGACGTGCATGTACAGTCAACTACTGAAAATCTGGCAATGAAATTTAACGGTATTCTCCCACTTTGATATAAAGGTCAGATTAAAGTTGGACTGTAGGTTAGGTATTAAATAGGCATCTGCTATCAGGGTTGTTGCAATAACTATTATAAAGAGATAGTAGCGTACGTGTAATCACACAGTACACCATCAGATCGGCTATTCAGAGCATAGATCATACAGTATATACATGATCAATTGCTAAATGCTCTGAAATGCAGCTCACTAGCAAAAAAGTAATACCTAGCAAATAGTACATCTATATCCCCCCCTCCACTGATAGCATTCACTAGTCTGTTGACAGGAGGTGGGGTTATTCACAGCATTGCAATGTTATTATGGGGCGAAATAAGACATCACTAACGTTTATTCATCCATTCAGAGCATGAACAAAGTAAGGTTGTTCCACCCCCCCCCCTCCACTGATAGCATTCACTAGTCTGTTGACAGGAGGTGGGGTTATTCACAGCATTGCAATGATATTATGGGGCGAAATAAGACATCAATAACGTTTATTCATCCATTCAGAGCATGAACAAAGTAAGGTTGTCCACCCCCCCCTCCACTGATAGCATTCACTAGTCTGTTGACAGGAGGTGGGGTTATTCACAGCATTGCTTATAATTATTATGGGGCGAAATAAGAAAAGCCTTTGCTGTGATCCATGACAAATGCCGAGTGCATAATGTGCCAAAAGCAAAGAATTGTAGCTACAGAAAGAGTCATATAACACAGATAGGACCAAGAGGAAGAGTACGCTACTCCAATAGACTGTACACAGGAGGCAAACTCACTATTGCATGTAACCACAGCCACTTGAGATACAACAATAACAATAACAATGCTGATAAGAAAAAGCAATTAGTGGTAATTATCACTAACGTTTTTATTCATCCATTCATAGCATGAACAAAGTAAGGTTGTTCCACCCCCCTCTCCCCCTCTCCCAAAAAAAAACAAGCGCATGCAGCTGCATGCGAGCTAGATAAGTTTAATAGAACAGTGTGCAATTATTCAGTTGCACTAGCTATCTAAAACTAGCTACTCAAAGCTATCTAACTAATCTAATCATCACTAACGGTTATTCATCCATTCATGTTTATTCATCCATTCATCGCAGATTAATTTTAACAGTTTATACAACAGCTATGTGGTTGTGATGTAGGTTAGACAGAATGCTTACTACGGTTAGTGGGAGTTGCATACTCTTCCTAATGAACTTCTCATTATAGTCGTTTTTACGCACAATTTAGTTTGCTAGACTATAATAATGCAAATGAGTTCTTGTTGTGCTATTATAGAGCAGCATCAATATTCGGGCCCATCAACTATCTCGTATAGAGAGCAGATAGAGAAGTTGTCCTCCACCGACAATACTCGTTGTAAGGGCTAAACAACAAAGCTTAATACGAAAGTTTAATTAAACTGCGTTGTCCTATATAATTATATCGATAGATCGGTTAGAGTAATAAAACAGTAATCTTGTACAGCTAAGGTTCTAGACTTCATCACATAATTGTTCAATGGTTTAGGTATCCTGACCATCCCTTTACATATGTTCACAGTGGCTATAATTCATGATTTACTGGTTTTTAGGTACACTTTTGGTTAGGGGAGGGTATAAATACACGTACATGTACATGTAGCTGTAAGCACTGCACATGATTGTACACATAGTGAAAGCTAAGACAAAAGCTCATATGGACCTGTGTAACTGACAAATAAAATCTAGTACGCCTCAAATGCACACAGAACATAGCAAGGTGCACACACACACATCCACGCACGTGTTGAGAGGAATCTTGTCTTTGTTGGCATGGTGATCTACGAGACGATGCCAGAGTAAGGCCACATCCAGCTGTGTGCTGGGCTCTCGTATGAGGAGCAATTGAACGAGGGAGGCAAACAGTTGCCCTGGGAACGTCGTCTCCAGCACTGATGCGTGACAGGTGTCAGCCACCGCCCTCAAATACTTGACCAGGGAGGTAGTCAACATGGGGCTGCATAATAAAGGGGAAGTATATGGAAGCTTAAACACTAGTAATGCAGTGAAACCATGCAGTCTATTGTGGTCACGCACATCATAGTCTATAATACAGCCACTATTAGTCTACTCACAGACTACAATAATTAAGTTTTACAAAGGCGACAGAGTCACTAAGCACTTTTGCATAGAACACGTACATGTACAAACAGTGTTTATGACAGGAAACTAAACACATACATGTACACAAAAGCTAAATAAAGCAACAGCTAAACATTCCCTCTCACCTCCTGATCATGCAGGAACTTCATAAACCTGGTGTACTTAGGACTTGTCACATGATCTTAGAGCAACAAATACGGACATGGTCGAAGATTTGAGTGGGGCTAAAGTGAGAGAGGAGGTTGTGGGGGGAGGAGCCTCAGACCAGGGCTGGTGGGACGCAGTGTCACGTGAGAGCAGACTCGGACACATGGTCCTCCGTCTGGACAGCTGCTGTGAGGAGAATGAGAATTGTAAATCACTGGATTTGAAACGTACTCTTTTGTACCACATAACTAATTGACCTCACAAACACACCACTTGGTGTGCAACCATTAATTGTACTCTTAAAGTGAGTGAGCTCACCTTTGGTAGCGCTGACTTATCACAGCTGTTTGTCCAATTCTCCAGAATTCTGAGCTTCCCTTAGAGGTACGTGACAGAATATCTAAAAGGACATATTGCAGTGCTTACAATTATAGCTATTCGAGGGTGCTCTGTCAAAGTCAGCCATAAAGTTATTGTTAATTTAATACATGTACATGTACCCGGGTATATAGGGAGCGAGTGCAGACAACTACACGTGTACATATATTATCGAGGGTGCAGAAGAACCCGGTATCTGGCACTCTTATATGCACATGATCAGTCTACTTGCTATTAGCGGCCTCTCAAAATTGCATGGCTTAGAAACATGCAGCAATATACTGAAACCATTTTAAAGGAGCATATTAATGCGTACTGTTATAGGTGGACCTTTTGGGTGGGCACTTTGTATGGGTTACTTCTTGGAGAAAGGTCACAATCATGGTACATGCATGTATTTCTTATGTACACCTATACTATAGCGTGATGGCGTTGTTAATTGGACATGTTGTTAATACTAGTATGCTTGTAATGTAAGCCCACAGGCATAAATTTTAGGCACGTATTATCGGTATATTCATTTGTAAGAGTGAAACTTCTTACTACACTGTACACAGTCTCATACATACAGTAGACACTCACTTCTAGGGAATGATTACTCACGGAACAGACTCCATTGTGTATTTTGCCTAAGCCATAATCAGTACATACTGTATAGCAGGTCATTTTCGTGGGATAAAAAATCCGAGACAAAATCGTAGGCGTGGTGCAGCAGTGATTTCGTGTGTAAAAATTCCCTTTGCTTCACTGCATTGCATGCGTTCCGGTCAACCATGCCTACGTTTTTGAGAGTGATAAATATTCGTCAAGGTTTAGCTTGCCCACGGAAACTATACCCAGGACGCTATACGTACGGTACGGTATACTGTACCACTTTATCACCTGTTTCAAGTACTCTTCCTTCGCCCGTTACTTTGTAGCACTCGAATATGTCCACCCCATCCACTGCAGGCACACTGCTCTGCTTCAACTCCTCACAGCGATCCAGTGCCTTCTTGAGCTCTTCCTCCATCACAAGTCTCTCTTGCACAGCAGACTGGGTAATAGATTGCATGGTGGTCATGTACACACACAGGTATACAGATACAACCATCACAACATCGTGGTAGTGGTACAGTAGTAATAAAGGTACAGTAGACTCTCGCTATTCCGACTCTCTGAAGTACGGCCTGAAATGTGGCCAACTCGCTATTCTGTATACCTGCTGCCCCAAACTAGTAATTTTATGCATAATTATACATTTTGGGTGTGGTTTAGCAGAAAAACTGTGTGTGGGGGGAGTGGTTGGGGTGTACAATGAGAGGTAGGAAGCGGGATGCTCATGAACACTACAATGAAAGTTATAAAAAGGTAAACCGTTTTGTGAGCAAACACAGCTGTGGGATTACATTGTAATAGAGAGGAAATGATTCATTTATTATCCTCGAGACAAAACCGCAAAATTAGTCATTAATATTCGAGGTAGGTTGATTTTAAGCCGCGGCTATTTTCTGAAATGCAAACTACCGCGCTCTTCTGGCCAAGTTGCACTGTCCCAAGGGTGGCCGGATTAACGAGAGTCTACTGTACATGTATTAATTATACAGTATTTACCGAGTGCAAACATGTACATGCTAAACTCACATCTGCCCTTGCTGTTGGCCAGTTCCAATTCTCTCACCAGCTCAGCCATGACACCTGGGTCCATGATTTGAGACCTCTCGAGCAGCTTCTCCTCCAACTACCTCAGCAGGTCATCCTCTAGACATTGAATGGTCTCACTCTTCTCCTCAACCTGACAGGGGAACATCAATAAGTTGCTGCCAGGTGGAGAATACTCGACATACAATAGTGACGTGTATGTACAGTCAACTACTGAAAATCTGGCAATGAAATTTAACGGTATTCTCCCACTTTGAGATAAAGGTCAGCTTAAAGTTGGACTGTAGTTAGGTATTAAATAGGCATCTGCTATCAGGGTTGTTGCAATAACTATTATAAAGAGATAGTAGCGTACGTGTAATCACACAGTACACCATCAGATCGGCTATTCAGAGCATAGATCATACAGTATATACATGATCAATTGCTAAATGCTCTGAAATGCAGCTCACTAGCAAAAAAGTAATACCTAGCAAATAGTACATCTATATCCCCCCCTCCACTGATAGCATTCACTAGTCTGTTGACAGGAGGTGGGGTTATTCACAGCATTGCAATGTTATTATGGGGCGAAATAAGACATCACTAACGTTTATTCATCCATTCAGAGCATGAACAAAGTAAGGTTGTTCCACCCCCCCCCCCCCCTCCACTGATAGCATTCACTAGTCTGTTGACAGGAGGTGGGGTTATTCACAGCATTGCAATGATATTATGGGGCGAAATAAGACATCAATAACGTTTATTCATCCATTCAGAGCATGAACAAAGTAAGGTTGTCCACCCCCCCCTCCACTGATAGCATTCACTAGTCTGTTGACAGGAGGTGGGGTTATTCACAGCATTGCTTATAATTATTATGGGGCGAAATAAGAAAAGCCTTTGCTGTGATCCATAACAAATGCCGAGTGCATAATGTGCCAAAAGCAAAGAATTGTAGCTACAGAAAGAGTCATATAACACAGATAGGACCAAGAGGAAGAGTACGCTACTCCAATAGACTGTACACAGGAGGCAAACTCACTATTGCATGTAACCACAGCCACTTGAGATACAACAATAACAATAACAATGCTGATAAGAAAAAGCAATTAGTGGTAATTATCACTAACGTTTTTATTCATCCATTCATAGCATGAACAAAGTAAGGTTGTTCCACCCCCCTCTCCCCCTCTCCCAAAAAAAAACAAGCGCATGCAGCTGCATGCGAGCTAGCTAAGTTTAATAGAACAGTGTGCAATTATTCAGTTGCACTAGCTATCTAAAACTAGCTACTCAAAGCTATCTAACTAATCTAATCATCACTAACGGTTATTCATCCATTCATGTTTATTCATCCATTCATCGCAGATTAATTTTAACAGTTTATACAACAGCTATGTGGTTGTGATGTAGGTTAGACAGAATGCTTACTACGGTTAGTGGGAGTTGCATACTCTTCCTAATGAACTTCTCATTATAGTCGTTTTTACGCACAATTTAGTTTGCTAGACTATAATAATGCAAATGAGTCTTGTTGTGCTATTATAGAGCAGCATCAATATTCGGGCCCATCAACTATCTCGTATAGAGAGCAGATTGAGAAGTTGTCCTCCACCGACAATACTCGTTGTAAGGGCTAAACAACAAAGCTTAATACGAAAGTTTAATTAAACTGCGTTGTCCTATATATATCGATAGATCGGTTAGAGTAATAAAACAGTAATCTTGTACAGCTAAGGTCCTAGACTTCATCACATAATTGTTCAATGGTTTAGGTATCCTGACCATCCCTTTACATAATTATGTTCACAGTGGCTATAATTCATGATTTACTGGTTTTTAGGTACACTTTTGGTTAGAGTAATATCTTCTGAAAATATGATAAGCTTAGCTTTAAAAGTTCTCTGGTAAGTTTACAAATAAAAGGGCTACATTTTAATACCAAGAACATCCTCTATGCTTATTCCATTGTTCAGATATCACTGAAAAACTACATATTCTACTATTTTCTACCGTTTTGATGACATCACAAGCTGCTAACCACAAATCGATGACACTCTTATTAACCACGTAAGTGGGCGTACAATAACTGTACACCCACTCTTAATTAAGTGTGTGGTTGATTAAAGCGGCATTGGTTTGTGGTTTGCAGCTGCTGATGTCATCAAAACAGTAGTAGCTTATTTCAGCAAATGGAATAAGCATATAGGATGTTCTTGGTATCAAAATGTAGCCTATTTATCTGTAAACTTACTACAGAAATTTGAAAGCTAAGCTATTAATTTTTCAGAAGTTATTACTCTAACCAAAAGTGTACCTGAAAACCAGTAAATCATGAATTATAAACACTGTGAACATTTGGAAGATCCATAAAGGGATGGTCAGGATACCTAAACCATTGAACAATTATGTGATGAAGTCTAGGACTTTAGCTGTACAAGATTATTGTTTTATTTCCATTACCCACTATAACAATTTGTTGTTGTTCTATTAATCACCACAAACCCACCACCTTATGTTTCCATGGAAACATTTTTGAGTATGTTGTAGCTTGGTAACTCACCTACACAATAGTATCAACACCATTTCTTAGAAATGTTCCAATCGAAAGATATTTACATTTAAGTACAGCTACTCACAAATTTGTGGTAATCTACTCTCTATAAGCTGGATGCACTGTATATACAGGCAGATAACTATACTTGAAAGGGAACTATACTTGAGAGGGGCTTTAAGTCAGATAAGTATGGTATACTGTTGCAATTGTTTTTTTGGGCGAAGCCACTATACCATTAAATTAAAACATTGTGGCAATACAGCAGCATAATAATACATACCTCCAATTGTGTCGATACTTTACAGTGGTCTGGTCATACAAGGGTGTCCAGTATAATGCTCTCTCCAACACATGTCACTTTCAACATCATCCTGCAATTTTTTTTCACATCAATTCTTACAACAATAATTATAGTACCTTCAAAAAAGTACGACCACCATTTTGAAAGAACTTTAGATGTGAGAGGGAATTAGGCATATTTTTGCAAATGGCGTGGTTTCCCTCTGGGCAGTTGGCGTCTCACAACTACAATGTACATGTGAAAAGCAGTAGATCTAGTATGTATAATAATTATAAATGTACAATGTACAATATAATTTTATATTGAAACATATAGCATCAAGTATGTACAGCATATAGCTAAGTAACTAGTCTAGCTACGATACTCGAGGTGACTAGGATTGTCTCTTTGTTTGTTTTTTTGCAAAATGTATACTTGCAACGTGCAACGGTAAATTGCAACGCTTTTAATACAGTGTAAACGTACTGGCGTACTACATAAACGGAACTTATATTGACCGCTTACTGCATCTATACAATAATAGTGCAACGTACGCTATGACAAGTACAGTCGAAAACGGCAGTGGTTCTTGGTCAGACATGCATACAATGGAACTAAGCTTTATGTGTTAACGAATAGCTATAGCGCTCCGGACATTCACCGGGACCAGAGTAGTCTCACAGTAAAGAAGCCAGAACTCAAGCGTGGCTGTATAGTGCGCATTTGATGTATCAAGCTTTAAAATGAAACTGTATTTAGCTAGCTTCAATGCATGTGTGTACAAGGTTTAATTTATACTTCTTAGCTTTTACCCAACTAAGCTTTTTACCATTTGAAAATCTGTCAAAACAAATAACTTTTTTTGCTGAGGCTATCTATCCTAGCTAGCTGTAAACGCAGTGCAATGGCATCCAAGTGAAAATACACACACAAACAAACACACTTACTATACCGTCTTTCTTCTAATTACAGCGCCGTTAAAGATTTTCAGTGGCGCACAAATAGAACAAGAAAAAACCATAATTCCAGTTTGGCACTTATAATATTATTTAGAGTGGTGCTTAGCAACGTAGAGTACTATAGTATAGCTGATTCCACGAGGCTATCAGATAGAGTTACATGTACCTCCAATTAGATGAGACCCTCTAAATAATGGACACTAGACTCGCTGGCCACTCCCATCATCACTATCTTGAGGATTGGGACTGGTCAACTGCCAATCTGCGAGTTGTTCTTGTGGAATTTTAATTAGTTGCATGACATCATCTTGTGGTTTGTGCGGTTGACCAAAGTTGCGTAACTATCAAGTGAATGTGGGTTATGTCCTGTGGTTTATCTAACACAAAATAAGACCCAGCCCAACTACAACGAATTACGTGGGCGAAATATGTCACATGACATTGCTTCTGCACTGTGATTGGTCATTACCGATTTCGGTAATGAGAACAACTCGCAGATTGGCAGTTGACCAGTCCCAATCCTCAAGATAGTGATGATGGGAGTGGCCAGCGAGTCTAAATGGACACCAGGTCTTCAACATGATTTTCAACCTCCAAAAGAAGCGATCTCTGGCTTCAATAAGTTTTAAAAAGTGCCGCTTTAATTAAAGGTCTTACGGTAACCACATTTCTTACTTGAATACGTCGGGTTCATTACTGACAGGGCAGCATTCTCAGCCTTAAACCGTGCAAAGGAACAGAAAACATGATCCACGACCTTTAATACAAGGTATTAAACGTAAACCAAGAGATGAACCAGACAATCATCTATGGCTGATAAATTAACTCACCATCTTTCCAGCCGGAGAATGCTGTAATACTTTAGCAATGGAGCCAGGTTTTGTCTCTAGCTAGCTAGCTCTAGCTCTGTACGTACTCTGTGGGGTATGTGAAAACAATATGTCTTTGGTGGGTGTGGTGGTAAATGCAAAAAGTGGGTGTATCTCAGTCTTAGATATCTGAGATACACCCACTTTTTTTGCAAGTCATGCCAAAAACAACAAGCACCCAATATATTTCAGAGCTAGCTAGCTGCAAGGCACAGATTTATTTGCTGGAATGGCCACTAAAGAGCAGAACCAAGGTATAAAGACTGTCATGTTTACTATAAAGGATAAACCCAATGATTGCTAAAGCATAAAACTCTCATTGGTGATTGCTAACCTTGTGTGCTTGCTATCTGTTTTCAGAGCTCACAATTGACGATCTGAAGACAGAAATGAAACTGACTGATGAGCAGCTCAATACAGCAATAAAGGAACCAGATATCTACCCGAGTTAGCAGCATGTTTCGATAACACTGATGATTATCTTGAAAAGCTGGAGCTGTCGCCTGGACAGAAAACTGACGTCAGCGAAGTGAAGGCTAAAACACGTCTAAACCGCACTCAAGCCGGAATAAAACTTGCCCTAGAATACTGGCAGAACAAGAACCAACTACAAGCCACCTTCCAAGCTCTGCTACTCATCATACTCTCCCTGCTCAAAGGAGACGTTGCTGTTCAAGTGTGCAAGTACTTGTCTGACAAATGTGAGTCTGTTATGTGAGAGTGTGGTCATTGTGGTACCATACGTTGTGGGAGTGATTGCAACCAAATAAGGGACTTTCAACTTAATTGCTATTGTTACACATACAATTCTCTATTAACTATCACCAGGAATGGTACTCACCTATTGTTTTGTTTCTCCAGACTCCACCACCTCGTGTCCCCCCTCCCGAGAGAGGGTCCTGATGAACCACAAGTTGTCCTCGTACAGGGACTATCTACAAAGTCTCTACAGAGCACAAGTATCCACATCAGCCACACAATGGCCTCCTGTCCCAACAAAGAAAATTTTCAAACTAGCCATGATTCAGAAAGAAGAAATACAGAGAGGAAGAATCGACGATGAATTTGTTAGGCTAACAATTAGGGGGAAAATTGATGATATTTTACTTCAAAAAACTCCAGTTAACTTGACAAATATTTTCTCTGAGATTGGGGATAGACGAAACTTTGTGTTGATTGAAGGAGCTCCCGGCTCTGGCAAGAGCACCCTTGCTCTACACATCTGTCAGGAGTGGGCAAAGAGGAAACTGTTCCAAGAGTTTGATATTGCAATCCTCGTGAAACTGAGAGATCCACTTGTTAGAGAAGCCATTACAATTTCTGACTTACTTCCCTGCACAAACAAAGCGATGGCTAATGAAACAGAAACTGCAATTATGTCACTGTATGGCAAAGGTGTACTGTGGGTGCTGGACGGATGGGACGAACTTTCTTCTGACCTCCCTAGAGACTCAATCATCAACAAACTAATTCGACCAGACATGTCACGAGAAAGTCCGCTACACGAATCAGCTGTAATTGTAACATCTCGCCCGTCGTCTTCGGCTAAGCTCCACCCACGTGTATCGTCCAGGGTGGAGGTGTTGGGGTTCACTCCACATGAACTACAACAGTATTTCAAGGAGTGTCTGAAAGGTGACTCACAAGCTGTGCAGACTCTACTGGAGAGAATTCGAGAGAACCCAGTGGTAGAAGGTAGCTGCTACCTCCCCCTCAATGCTTCCATTGTCGTTAATTGCTTCCTTTCTGACAACCACTCACTCCCCACATCCAACCACGGGATATTCACATCACTCGTCCAGAGCTCTCTCAAAAGATACCTCCAGGATAGGTTGGGGAAGACCACTCCAGTGGGAGACATCACATCCCCAGACTCACTGCCCTCAGAAATCAGAACACAGACCATACAAATGTGTCAACTTGCATATCATGGGATTGAACAAAACAAAGCAACATTTACTGACGGTGATTTGGCCGCTCTTCGCATTCCGAAGGAGATTTCAAACGTTGGATTATTACAAACTGTTCCCAGTATCATTAGCAATGGTCATCTGGTTTACTACTGCTTTCTCCATCTGTCTATTCAAGAGCTACTAGCAGCAATCCACATCTCTCTCATGTCTCCCAAGCAACAAATTTCTGTATTCCAGAAGCTGTTTGGTAGTCCTCGGTTCAGTGCAGTCTTCCAGTTTTATGCTGGCATCACCAAACTGAGAACTAGTAGACCAATCCTCAGCTTGCTACCTCGATTCTTGTGTCCAGTTCCAGCCACTGTTTTTGATCTGGTTAGAAAGATTGTCAAAACTGAGAAAGAGAAGAAGTATCGTGAGCAGCCCCTTTTGTTGTCCCTCATCAATTGTTTGTACGAAGCTGAAGACTCGCGACTGTGTGTGTTTGTGGCTAATCTTCTTAATCACAATCTAGATCTTGATTACACTACAATGAATCCCATTGACTGCCTCTCTGTTGGATATTTCGTATCAGCTTGTTCCAACACCAGTAATGGATTCACACTTAGCCTCAGCAATTGCTCTATTGATGACCAAGGCTGCAAATTTCTGGCCCGAGGACTCTGCAAGTGTCCCAACTCTAATAATGATATTCCTACAGCAGGGATACACATTGCCGAGATTATCGAGAACACTAGTTCAATATCTAAATTGAATTTGTCTTATAATGCCATTGGTAACAATGGACTTTGCACACTCTGTGAGGCCTTGTCCACTAACACATCATTAAAGACACTGAACCTGGCTAATTGCTCACTAACAATATCAGACGACAATGGAGCTGCCCTCTATCAACTTCTAAATACAAACAATTCCCTCGAATATCTTGATTTGTCTGGTAACACAGTGACTAGCTGTCGTCACATTGCTGCTGGACTTGCAGTCAATAAGACTCTGAGAAGATTGCACTTGGATGACTGTGAACTGACTGATCAGAGTATCGAGGAGCTATCAACTGGACTGATCAACAAGATTAAAACACTGGACATTGGGGGCATATGGGGTAATGACTCAATAACAGAAGATGGAATGAAGACGCTTGCCAGACATCTAACCACCCACTGCTCTGAACTGACACGATTGTACATACCCGACCACCTAATATCCTGTAGCATGACAGTATTCAGGGACGCTAACAAAGAGAGGAAGAGAAATGGACTACCCGAGATTAATTATGTTTATTAATTGATTGATTATTAATTGTGTATTCATTAGATTATTAATTTATAATTAATTGATTATTATTAATAATTAATGTTTAGTTATAATTATATTATGATTATTGTTGTTATTAATTAATTAATAAATGTTAATTAATTTGTTGTGTTATGCATCTAATCTCTATCATTGGTCAATATAATTATAGCACATGTACAGATGGTGACGAGTGAATTCAATGCTTCCTACTGACACGGAGAGCATGTCATGCACTAGCTGTATGTATGTAACTGAATACACTATTGTAATAATGCTATAATCTCCACCTAGCTAGCCTCCTTCACAGGCTTTCAAGAGAAGTGCGGCCTGGGCCAGGATCGAAGCTAATCTCGACATGATTTACTTTTGACAACAATTATATTATTACTAGGACAATTTACAAAACAGTTAGTGCACAGAAGACTAGAAGTATGTCGGCACATTACATAACAATTACCTAAAAACAAATCAGTTGGAATTGGTCAATATAGCACAGTAATAATGATGGTTTAAATTCAATGCTCCCTACAGTGTCACAGAGAGCACATGCACTGTACGTATAAAACTGTCAATGAATGTAGTGGAAATCCAATTTAACGCTCTGTCGATTTTTGTTTATAGGAAGATGAGCAGATTAACGTTCACTTTGGCCCTTCCAAACATCTTCATGATTGCTAGGCCCTCGTATTGCAGCTGAAGGAGGTCCTGTGTGGGGAGAAGAGAGGGCAGTGAAACACTTCAACTAGTATAAGACAAAGAATGCATGTATTTGTAAGACAAATGAATACATGTACTTACATACACCGTACAAGCATACCAACACTATACCTGACACAAGGCAGTAAACTTCTTGAACACTTTACGTACCTACTAAATTACACCACACCACTTTTTGTAGCTGGGTAGGTAATGGTCGTAAATATTGTGAGTGAAAATGTGCATGCTGTTTTGGTGAGGAAAAGTGATGACCTTTTCTGAGGTAAAAAATTCACCACTGTACAAAAGTTCCAATAGTAGAAAAGCAGCTGACCTTTAATTGCAAGTTGGCCTGACCACTTTAAAGTTGCTTGCTACGCCCCTGCATGAAGATTGGGGCATAAAAATAAGTTAATAGCCTCACACTGGAGGAATTGTTAAAGTCTAGATTAGTAGTATAGTCTGAGCTTCAGTCAAACAGTGGACAAAGTACGTACCAGAGCAATTAATGGCACATGTGATGATTATCATGTTGTTTAATAGAAGTATGCTAGTATAACGGCTACTCAAGTATACGGAGACTCACAGAGTGGGTGGAGCATATCTCCATGGACGCTGATGTATGGATGATTGGCTTGGTCACGTCAGAGTACGCGTCGATACCCAGCTATCTGTCCGGGGGGTCCACAGTCGATGCTCGCTGGAAGAACCCTCTGTGGGGGGTACAGTGAGAGTCATAATTATTATTATGATTCAGTTCCGGGAATAAATGTCATAGAAAGTCACTAATTGACTCACATTTTTTCCAGTCGAGGTAAATGGAACACAGCTATAGGTTACGTCTCTGTGGGACATGTGAAATTGTGTATCAGGTTTTAAGCAACTAATAAGGATTATCATCTATTAATCTTGTTGAGCGCACAGTCCATTCTACCCCCCGCCCACACACACCTGGTCAGTAGACAGCTGATTGCCTATCCACAACATCGAAGGATTTTATCGCGGCTATGTACTTCATTGTACAGCTGCAAGGGGAGTGACGTGTGATACAGTGTGATTCAATGAAAGTCAGTACAACACAGTTAGTGTATGTTTACCAAAGAGGTACATGAGATTGTTCTGACAAATCATTCTTGTACTCTCTAATACACTAACAGGGTTTCATCTAGGATAACAAGTTGGGGGGGGGGGAGATTTGGGAGTGCGTAAGCGCAAGTGTTTGGCTATGCCCACTTAAAAAAAGTTGATTTAATACTAATGTGATGATGTCATTATTCTACAAGATTTGGGGGGGGGGGGAAGAACCACCCCCCCTACTAGATGAAACCCTGACTAACTGATACAGTATCAAAGATGCAACCTTTTACATGGCAAAATTAAAAACGGCCATTGTCAAAGTAATGTAGACGCAATCGGCATCATGTATAAATTGTGTATTTGGCCTAAGCCATATTCAGTACATACTATATAGCAGGTCATTTTCGTAGGTTATAACATTCAAAACAAACAACGTCTACACACAGTAAGTGCAGTAGTAGTAGATCTAAGAGGTAGTCTAATGCTCAAGAATGATGGAACATCTTATATACATATAGTAGTCATCTGCAGAATTGTGTAGAGGAGATGTTTCACCATCTTTGAGCATTAGTTTACCTCTTAGATCTACTACTACTGCACTGCACTATACTGCACTTACTGTGTATATAGCTAGTAGGTATCTTCAAGACCAGCTAGCTCACTGACAGTTGACAAACTAATGCTCAAAGATGGTGGAACATCTCTACACAATTCTACTACTACTGCATGCACTTACTGTGTATATAGTAGGTATCTTCAAGACCAGCTAGCTCACTGATAGTTGACAAACACTCTCTGGGACAAAAACCATTGTGTAGCTCTTACTTCAATATTTTACAAACTTCCTTTATTTAGAATAATAGCGCATGCATTGCAGAATGCAGAGGCTGCAAAATATGGTGGGCCGTTTGTTTCAAAATTCAAATGTTACATTTTCATTCAAATCACAATACATTCATTCAAGATGTGCAATTTTCATTCAAGAGCATTCAAGATTATTCATTCAAGATTCAAGATTTTGATGGATGCATAAACATGCATAATTTCAGATGACTTTAGCCACACTTTGTGGTTTTATTGCATGGTGTAGTTGTTTTAATTAACAGGAAATGGGGTTCACAATAATCAACTCGCTCCCTCAGTAGTGGTAAGGTGATTCCCAAACCAGAAACATGACATTGATTGACGAAAATTAACAAGAGGTCAGGGGTTCGTTGCCGACCTTCGAGTTTTGAGCATTAAGCAAAGGACATCTTATAAATGTTGTGTTTTAATGACTGTATATGCATGCATGGCATGCATATCTTGAATAATTATTGTCGACTTGAATGCATTAAAATCTTGAATGACAATTGCATGGTCTTGAATGGTCAGTGGATCTTTGGATCAATTTAAATTTATTTTGGGCAGAATTTCAAATCGATAGAAATTTATGTATTTTTTGATTTTGAATATTTTGAAACTGCAAGAGTACATGCAAATGAGTGCATTCTATTTTCAATTCTTGAGGAAGAACTGGTTCTGAGTTTCGTGCAGAAAAAAGCAGTTTCATATTTTGCACCCACAGGGGTTAGCTTATAATGACCTTTGTACTCTAAGAAGCTGTGCACTTTATAGTCTGTTATAAAATCAGTATTATGTGCACCTAGCTTGTATGCGTACAGGTTATGTTAACAGTTGTATCCCACCCTGATTGACAATGACAATTACACCCCCTGTCTGTATAGGTGTTCCAAGTACCATGGCCAATAGATGAGTGTTCCCAGCATACAGACGGTACTATACATATAATCATACAGTTGTTCGATTGCACACACACACACACAATAATATCATAATTTAATTGATCCTTCAACATTGAAATGTTTAATAATATTAATTATGTACAGTTAAGGAAGTACATTATTATATTATACATAGCAGAGTCGTGCAGTTGGCTAGCCTCGAGGAGGTGATTGGGATACAAGGCTAGCAGTTGGCAAGGTTATATTCTGGCTATATTTAGCATTGCATTGGAGCATGGCTTCTCAAGAGTACAAAGGTCATTTTAAGCAAACCCTGTGGATGCTATAAGCGCTAGTGATGGTCAAAAATTGAAAATGCTTTTTCTGCACGAAACTCGGACCAATTCTTCCTCAAGAAATTAAAAGTAGAATGCACTCATTTGCATGTACTCTTGCAGTTTCAAAATATTCAAAATCAAAAAATATATAAATTTCTATCGATTTGAAATTCTGCCCAAAACAAATTTAAATTGATCCAAAGATCCACTGACCTTAAATGAATACTGTATATGCATCTTGAATGAATGTATTGTAATCTGAATGAAAATATAACATTAATTTTGAATTTTGAAACAAACGGCCCACCATACACCATAGCAAAAACACATTGATTTTACAATGTAAAAGGGTGGGCCAGCTCAGCACAATTCAAATAGCAATCAAAATTCCAGGCTCTTAAACGAATAGGACTATTATATCATTCAATGACAATTTAGAGAAAAGTAGCGAAGTACATAGTATGTTAGAACATTAGGTCGTTAATTAATCAATTGCAACGTGTCAATAGTACATGCAGATGATATAAATAATTGAAGAATGCTCACATGCAATTGTCAATGAATACATGCAATTTGCTAATGAAATCCAATTTAACACTCTGAGGATTTTAAAAGTTCATGAGGAAGATGAGCAGATTAACATTCACTTTGGCCCTCCCAAACATCTTCATGATTGCCAGGCCCTCGTATTGCAGCTGAAGGAGGTCCTGTGTGGGGAGAAGAGAGGGAAGTGAAACACTTCAACTGGTGTATAAGACAAAGAATGCATGTATTTGTAAGACAAATGAATACATGTACTTACATACACCGTACAAGCATACCAACACTATACCTGACACAAGGCAGTAAACTTCTTGAACACTTTACGTACCTACCATCTACCTGTACACACACCCTCACCTGGAGGACCAGCTCCACCTTCTCTATCTGCCTGATGTGATCTCAAACACAACATTTCCGAATCTGAACCTGGGCGAGTAAGAAAAAATGTTCACATAATTATAGCATAACTTTGCATAAGATCAAGGTCGTAGCAAGAGGTCAGGCTGGTCAGGTTTTGGCCTAACCACTTTTTGCAGCTGGGTATAGTAATGGTCGTAAATATTGTAAGTGATAATGCGCATGCTGTTTTGGTGAGGAAAAGTGATGGCCTTTTTCTTAGGTAAAAAATTCACCACTGTATGCAAAAGTTCCAATAGTACAAAAACAGTTGACCTTTAATTGTAAGTTGGCCTGACCACTTTAAAGTTGCTTGCTATGCCCCTCCATGAAGATTGGGGCATAAAAATAAGTTAATATAGCCTCACACTGGAGGAATTGTTAAAGTCTAGATTAGTAGTAGAGTCTGAGCTTCAGTCAAACAGTGGACAAAGTACGTACCAGAGCAATTAATGGCACATGTGATGATTATCATGTTGTTTAATAGAAGTATGCTAGTATAACGGCTACTCAAGTATACGGAGACTCACAGAGTGGGTGGAGCATATCTCCATGAACGCTGATGTATGGATGATTGGCTTGGTCACGTCAGAGTACTTGTTGATACCCAGCCTTCTGTCCAGGGGGTCCACTGTCGATGCTCGCAAGAACTCTCTGTGGGGGGTACAATGAGTGTATGTATATTCATACCCTCTGCATGGCAACGAAAATAGCTAATTTGCAATTTAGATCATACGATACTTTAGTAGAAGGTAGAAACACACATGACCATCATCACATGACCATCATTCGTACATACACACTTTCAACTATTTGACCACAAATTCAGTTCTGGTAATCACATTTCTTACTTGATTTCTTGAAGGCTTCCTGAATGCACGGGTTCATTACTGACAGGGCCGCATTCTCAGCCTCAAACAGCGCGAAGGTATACAGAAAAACATGATCAACTCTAAACCTACAGATAACCGGACAATTCATGGAAAGTTACGAAAGGGTCAAATTTTCTGCTGATTTGGCATTTTTTTACCAAAAATTTATGATTATGGTTAAATTGAAAAACAGTCTAGTCCAGTAATGTACATAGATGCAGTGCATATTGTATGCCATAATCTGTACAGGTATACTGTACCACTTTTATCACCTGTTGTTTGTAGCACTCGAGTATACCCCATCGGCACACTTCTCTGCTCCAACTCCTTACAGCGATCCAGTGCCTTCTTGAGCTCTTCCTCCATCACAAGTCTCTCTTGCACAGCAGACTGGGTAATAGATTGCATGGTGGTCATGTACACACACACAGGTATACAGATACAACCATCACAACATCGTGGTGGTTAGCCTCAATTCCAGGCCGCGAAGAGAAAGGCGGCCTGGAATACCTTGTATGCACATGTGCGTACATTACCCCAAAAAGGGGGTAATCCGTGCATTTGTGGATACTGTCAGTAAAATAAACCGTATACTATTTGTATTTTGAAGTTACGGTCCGTTACATAAAAGTATTGTGCAAATAAAAAATTATGACTGAGTTCTTACGCCTTTTATTGTATCAAGCCAAGTCTCTACTTAACGACACTGTAAGGGCATATCTCATGGACACTGATGCAGATGATTGGTTTGATCACGTCAGAGTACGCGTCGATACCCAGCTATCTGTCCGGGGGGTCCACAGTCGATGCTTGCAGGAAGAACCCTCTGTGGGGGGTACAATGAGAGTCATAATTATTATTATGATTCAGTTCCGGGAATAAATGTCATAGAAAGTCACTAATTGACTCACCTTTTTTCCAGCCGAGGCAAATGGAGCACAGCTATAATAGGTTACGTCTCTGTGGGGCATGTAAAAATTGATTGACTTAAATTGTGTATCAGGTTTTAAGCAACTAATAAGGATTATCACTTATTGAGCGCACAATTCCCCGCCCACACACACCTGGTCAGTAGACAGCTGATTGCCTATCCACAACATTGAAGGATTTTATCGCAGCCATGTACTTCATTGTACAGCTGCAAGGGGAGTGACGTGTGATACAGTGTGATTCAATGAAAGTCAGTACAACACAGTTAGTGTATGTTTACCAAAGAGGTACATGAGATTGTTCTGACAAATCATTCTTGTACTCTCTAATACACTAACAGGGTTTCATCTAGGATAACAAGTTGGGGGGGGGGGGAGATTTGGGAGTGCGTAAGCGCGTCACAAAATGTTTGGCTATGCCCACTTTTTTCTTTTTGAGTTGATTACAACATGCTTAACACAGTTTTAGTTAATCATGCACATTAACTAATGCGGTGACATGTAGTACTAATGTGATGATGTCATTATTCTACAACATGGGGGGAAGAACCACCCCCCCCCCCAATAGATGAAACCCTGACTAACTGATACAGTACCAGAAATGCAACCTTTATATGGGGAAAAAAAACGGGCAATAGTCTCTAGACACAATCGGCATCATGTATTGTGTATTTTGCCTAAGCCATAATCAGTACATACTGTATAGCAGGTCATTTTCGTGGGATAAAAAATCCGAGACAAAAACATAGGCGTGGTGCAGCAGTGATTTCGTGTGTAAAAATTCCCTTTGCTCCACTGCATTGCACGCGTTCCGGTCAACCATGCCTACGTTTTCGTGAGTGATAAATATTCGTCAAGGTTTAGCTTGCCCACGGAAACTATACCCAGGACGCTATACGTACGGTACGGTATACTGTACCACTTTATCACCTGTTTCAAGTACTCTTCCTTCTCCCGTTACTTTGTAGCACTCGAATATGTCCACCCCGTCCACTGCAGGCACACTGCTCTGCTTCAACTCCTTACAGTGATCCAGTGCCTTCTTGAGCTCTTCCTCCATCACAAGTCTCTCTTGCACAGCAGACTGGGTAATAGATTGCATGGTGGTCATGTACACACACAGGTATACAGATACAACCATCACAACATCGTGGTAGTGGTACAGTAGTTATAATAAAGGTACAGTAGACTCTCGTTATTCCGACTCTCTGAAGTACGGCCTGAAATGTGGCCAACTCGCTATTCTGTATACCTGCTGCCCCAAACTAGTAATTTTATACGTATACATTTTGGGTGTGGTTTAGCAGAAAAACTGTGTGTGGGGGGAGTGGTTGGGGTGTACAATGAGAGGTAGGAAGCGGGATGCTCATGAACACTACAATGAAAGTTATAAAAAAGGTAAACCGTTTTGTGAGCAAACACAGCTGTGGGATTACATTGTAATAGAGAGGAAATGATTCATTATCTTTATTTATTATCCTCGAGACAAAACCGCAAAATTAGTCATTAATATTCGAGGTAGGTTGATTATAAGCCGCGGCTATATTCTGAAATGCAAACTACCGCGCTATTCCGGCCAAGTTGCACTGTCGCAAGGGTGGCCGGATTAACGAGAGTCTACTGTACATGTATTAATTATACAGTATTCACCGAGTGTATACATGTACATGCTAAACTCACATCTGCCTTGCTGTTGGCCAGTTCCAATTCTCTCACCAGCTCAGCCATGACACCCGGGTCCATGATTTGAGACCTCTCGAGCAGCTTCTCCTCCAGCTCCCTCAGCAGGTCATCCTCTAGACATTGAATGGTCTCACTCTTCTCCTCAACCTGACAGGGGAACATCAATAAGTTGCTGCCAGGTGGAGAATACTCGACATACAATAGTGACGTGCATGTACAGTCAACTACAGAAAATCTGGCAATGAAATTTAACGGTATTCTCCCACTTTGAGATAAAGGTCAGCTTAAAGTTGGACTGTAGGTTAGGTATTAAATAGGCATCTGCTATCAGGGTTGTTGCAATAACTATTATAAAGAGATAGTACGTACGTGTAATCACACAGTACACCATCAGATCGGCTATTCAGAGCATAGATCATACAGTATATACATGATCAATTGCTAAATGCTTTGAAATGCAGCTCACTAGCAAAAAAGTAATACCTAGCAAATACGGTAGTAGATCTATTTAAGGCCACTAAACACTGCACATGTGTATCTCTCACCTCTGTGGGTGGTATAGGAACGAGGGAGGCCCTCTGATACTGTCTAGAGGACTGGATTTCTTCTCACTGCCAATCTAGGAGGTATGAAAACAAAATATGCATTTGGTAAAATCTACTCTCAAACAACATTGCACATTGACCATTCCTCCTCTCACCTCCTGCTCGTTCAGGAACATCATGAACCTTTGAAGGACTCGTCACATGATCTTGGAGCAAAAAGATACGGACTTGGTTGAGGATTTGAGTGTGAGGATAAAGTGAGAGAGGAGGTTGTGGGGGAGGGGCCTCAGACCAGGGCTGGTGGGACGTAGTGTCACGTGAGAGAAGACTCGGACACATGGTCCTCCGTCTGGACAGCTGCTGTGAGGAGAATGAGAATTGTAAGGCACTGGAATTGAACTGTGCACAAGCACAAAATACATGCACTATTTTATTCGTACTACATAACTAACTAAAAATGCTCACCAATAAAACACCACACACCACTTGGTGTACAACATTTTAACGAATCTAAAAGTATACAAATGAACTTCAGTTCCTCTAGACAACCTGCCCAACCCTCCATATACACACTGGCTGGATCATGCATAAAGAAAATGGCATCTATTTTCACAGCGTTTGACCAGCAAACGTATCAGAGAGAATAATCTCACGCCCATATTGCTGATTTGCTTGAAATGCCCACCACCATCTTAGCAATGTACCAGCAAGGGGCTTTTGTTGTGAGCATCAATGGTAGGCCATGGCATTCAGTTGCTATTGATGAGTCACATGAAATACAGGTACTCTCTGATAAGAAGATTTTGTGCAATCAGATCTTAATTAGAAATGGAGGCTCACTATCAAAGCCTATAAGGTGTTAGGTATTCTGAAAATAATTTTCTTCTACCAACTAGATCAAAACTATAAAGGAAACAATTTTACTTTTCCCTATAGTGAGATCTCAGCTCTCTCAACTCTGGCGACCAATACTGCTCAAAGACATTTATTCTTAAAGTGATTGAGCTCACCTTTGGTAGCGCTGACTTATCACAGCTGTTGGTCCAATTCTCCAGAACTCTGAGCTTCCCCTCGAGGTGCAACTGCAAGTGACAGAAGAGAAAATAGCTCCAATAATATTATACAATAATTAGTAGTATAGACACTGAAAGAGCAGATTACAAGGGACATAATTATTGCAGTGCTTATAATTATAGCTGCTCAAAGTGGTCATAAAGCTTCAACAGAACAACCAACCTGTATATTAAAATAGATGCATGTACCCTGGGAGCAATGCAGACGTCAATCAGTGAAGTATTTATTAACAGCTGTAGGCACACACTTGCCCAACCCACCACCAGAGAGGACACCCTGATAGTGCCATCACTGTGTTCCTCATCTCTAACCCTGCTTTCAATGGTCAGCTTGTAAATCGAGGTATGGGAAAAACGCTCCAATGTAAACACTGAAAGAGTAGTACTTCAGAAACAGACATACAGGTTGGTTGTCCTATATTGCAGTGCTTGTAATTATAGCTAATACAAGGGTGTTCAGCCATGCAAAGTAGACTACCTTACCATAACAACCAATCGTGATCCATTAATCTAAACATCTTCATACATACAAAATTCAGTCCATAATAAAAGAGAGTGAGTATCGAGCGTATATCGTTACTTGCATCAGATGTATTCGGAGTGTAACATTATACCTGTCTGAACAACTTGTGGCATAAAATGTTTCTGCCTTGAGGTAAGTAGCGGCTTCGGGTACTCGGATTGTTTGGTTAAAAAGCAGGAAGTTACGTCACTTTCCGAATACATTTGACGCAAGGTAATGCTACGTTGGATACTCCCTCTCTTTTATTATGGACTCTTGCTATTAGCGGCCTCTCAAAACTGGTAAGAAACTTAAGCAACTGTAATCACATGACGTACGTACATGTACCGACACCATTTTATGAAGGAGAGAGTATAATTATACAAAGCAGTACATTCAGCGTGGGATTAATATAAGGACTGCACATTTCCATGCAGTGCATACTGTAGAATGTAACTATAGTAACTCACACGGTTCATTCTGACAACTTAATTTGATATGATCTTCATCAAAAAAGCAACGGGAAGTTTTACTTGATTGGCTACTGTATCAGCTTGTCCCAAAACTGCTCACCCGTGGCACCTGTTGCACTTACACGCTCTGACCAGCCAGGTCAACCAGGCTCTGAACACAGAGAAGGAGGTAAAATCATCATAATAACAATAGCTTATATGTACATTTACACATACATAGTCTGTACGTGTAGATCAAATTAAAGCAAAATAGTCGACCTAGTGTGTTCACAGCTGTAGGCACACACTTGCCCAACCCCACTCACCAGAGAGGACACCCTGATAGTAGTGCCATCACTGAGTTCCTCATCTCTAACCCTGCTTTCAATGGTCAGTTTGAATATTGTGTGTGATCTGGAGTTGTGCTCGGTAGATCCAAATGTCTGGTTCTCTGAGCAGAAGAGATTATACACATTACCAGCACATCAGGTGCACAGGCAGCATGCATGTACATGTACACACAAGGCTAAGTCTGAGAGCTCACACTAGGGCAGACCAACAGTGGCTGTAATAAAGAGGTGACATGCTAACACAGGTTGCATGAAACCAACCCTATGGAGACTGGGCCATTAACCTGGCTATAGGGTGATCACATTAGACAGACAGGTTCACAAAGGTGCACAAGTGATAGTGACTTACTCTCCCCGATCTCAATGAGACTAGTAAATATCTTGGGGAGGGAAATCGGCTCCTCAGACAACCCAACCAACTTATGAGTTAGCCTAGCTTGCACTAATTTAAAGCCCTATTGATTATTAGTCATAAAAGTGCAACAAAAGCTGTGCTGCCTAGCAGCAGCCATTGTGAACTTTGACCGCTTTGGAGATACATAATTATGGCAGGAAATGCAACTTCTGTTTCCTATAATTATTGGACCAAAGCTAATTCTCCAGAGGTGCACACTTAATACACGGCAATCAGAGAGTGCAAAAACTCAACTCTGCAGTTCTGGTACTGTAAGACCTCTAATTAAGGTGACCCTCCAAATATGCGACACTCTCGAGCTTAGGTAATTTTCTGACTTCTACGACAGCTACGTTGACAATTATGTTTTAATGTCGCGTCCTAAATGATGTAAATATAGCCACACCCTAGCATCGTTTTTGGAAAACACGTTCTAGAAATTGAGGCAAGTATAGACTGAGTAGAGCTATCCATAATCAGATACGACATCAGGTTTTTAACATAATTGTTCAACCTCCAAAAGAAGCGACATCTGGCTTCGTAATTAGTTAAAAAAAGTGTCGCTTTAATTAAAGGTCTTACGGTAATCACATTTCTTACTTGAATACGTCGGGTTCATTACTGACAGGGCAGCATTCTCAGCCTCAAACTGTGCAAAGGAACAGAACAGAGCATGATCCACGACCTTACAAGGTAACTTAAACCAACAGATTAACCAGACAATATTATTGATGAACCAGACAATAATCTATGGCTGATCAATTGACTCACCCTCTTTCCATTCGGAGAATGCTGTAATACTTTAGCAATGGAGCCAGGTTTTGTCTCTGTTGGGTATGTGAACAGTGAAAATCAAATATCTTTGGTGGATGTGGATGTGGTCTGCAAAAAAAGTGGGTGTCTGAGATACACCCACTTTTTTTGCAAGTCATGCAAAAACAACACACAAATATATTTCAGAGAGAGCTAGAGCTAGCTGCAAGGCACAGATTTATTTGCTGGAATGGCCACTAAAGAGCAGAACCAAGGTATAAAGACAGTCATGTTTACTACAAAGGATAAACACAATGATTGCTAAAGCATAAAACCCTCAATGGTGATTGCTAACCTTGTGTGCTTGCTTATCTATCTTCAGAGCTCACAATTGATGATCTGAAGACAGAAATGAAACTGACTGATGAGCAGCTCAATACAGCAATAAAGGAACCAGATCTACCCGAGTTAGCAGCATGTTTCGACAATGTTCACAATGGCTATCTTGAAAAACTGGAGCTCTCACCTGGAGAACAAACTGACGTGAGGACTAGAGCATTTGTAGATGGCACTCTGGCAGGAATGTTGCTGGCTTTGAAATTCTGGATACTAACCAACGGACTAGATGCCACTTTCCAAGCTCTGCTACTCATCATACTCTCCCTACTCAAAGAAGACGTTGCTGTTCGAGTGTGCAAGTACTTGTCTGACAAATGTGAGTCTGTCATGTGAGAGTGTGGTCATTGTGGTACCATACGTTGTGGGAGTGATTGCAACCAAATAAGGGACTCTTCAACTTAATTGCTATTGTTACACATACAGTTCTCTTTTACTATCACCAGGAATGGTACTCACCTATTGTTTTGTTTCCCCAGACTGCACCACCTCGTGTCCCCCCTCCCGAGAGAGGGTCCTGCTGAACCACAAGCTGTCTTCGTACAGGGACTATCTACAAAGTTTCTACAGAGCACAAGTATCCACATCATCCACACAATGGCCTCCTGTCCCAACAAACAAAGTCTTCAAACTGGCCATGATTCAGAAGGAGAAAATACAGAGAGGAAGAATCGACGATGAATTTGTTAAACTAACAATTACGGGGAAAATTGATGACATTTTACTTTTAAAGACTCCTGTTAACTTGACTAAGATTTTCTCTGAGATTGGGGATAGACGAAACTTTGTGTTGATTGAAGGAGCTCCCGGCTCTGGCAAGAGCACCCTTGCTCTACACATCTGTCAGGAGTGGGCAAAGGGGAAACTGTTCCAAGAGTTCAATATTGCAATCCTCGTGAAACTGAGAGATCCCCTCGTTAGAGAAGCAAAGACAATTGCTGACATACTTCCCTGCATTGATACGGCCGTGGCTAACGAGACAGAGGCAGAAATAAAATCACTGTATGGCAAAGGTGTACTGTGGGTGCTGGATGGATGGGACGAGCTTCCTTCTGACCTCCCTAGAGACTCAATCATCAACAAACTAATCCGACTAGACATGTCACAAAAAGGAGCCCTACACGAATCAGCTGTGATTGTAACATCTCGACCGTCATCTTCGGCTGAGCTCCACCCACGTGTATCGTCCAGGGTGGAAGTGTTGGGGTTCACTCCACATCAACTAGAACAGTATTTTACCGAGTGTCTGAATGGTGACTCACAAGCTGTGCATACTCTATTGGAGAGAATTCGAGAGAACCCAGTGGTAGAAGGTAGCTGTTACCTCCCCCTCAATGCTTCCATCATCGTTAATTGCTTCCTTTCTGACAACCACTCCCTCCCAACATCCAACCACGGGATATTCACCACAGTTGTCCAGAGCTCTCTCAAGAGATACCTCAAGGAGAAGTTGGGGAAGACCACTCCAGTGGGAGACATCACATCCCCAGACTCACTGCCCTCGGAAATTAGAACACAGACCGTACAAATGTGTCAACTTGCATATCATGGGATCGAACAAAATAAAGCGACATTTACTGATGGTGATTTGGCTGCTCTTTGCATTCCGAAGGAGATTTCAAACGTTGGATTGTTACAAACTGTTCCCAGTATCATTAGCGATGGTGATCTGGTTTACTACTGCTTTCTCCACCTGTCTATTCAAGAGCTACTGGCAGCAATCCACATCTCTCTCATGCCTCCCAAGCAACAAATTTCTGTATTCCAGAAGCTCTTCGGGAATCCTCGATTCAGTGCAGTCTTCCAGTTTTACGCTGGTATCACCAAACTGAGAACTAGTAGACCAATCCTCAGCTTGCTACCTCGATTCTTGTGTCCAGTTCCAGCCACTGTTTTTGATCTGGTCAGAAAGGTTGTCAAAAATAAGCCGACGATCTTTTTGTTGTCCCTCATCAATTGTTTATACGAAGCTGAAGACTCGCAACTGTGTTTGTTTGTGGCTAATCTTCTTAATCACAATCTAGATCTTAATCACACTACAATGAATCCTATTGACTGCCTCTCTGTTGGATATTTCGCATCAGCTTGTTCCAATAGCAGTAATGGATTCACACTTAGCCTCATCAATTGCTCTATTGGTGACCAAGGCTGCAAATTTCTGGCCCGAGGACTCTCCAAGTGTCCCAACTCTAATAATGATATTCCTACAGAAGGGATACACATCGCTGAGATTATCGAGAACACTAGTTCAATATCTGAATTGGATTTGTCTAATAATGCCATTGGTAACAGTGGACTTTGCGAACTCTGTGCGGCCTTGTCCACTAACACATCATTAAAGACACTGATCCTGGCTAATTGCTCACTAACAATATCAGACGACAATGGAGCTGCCCTCTATCAACTTCTGAATACAAACAATTCCCTCAAATATCTTAATTTGTCTGAAAACACAGTGACTAGCTGTCGTCACATTGCTGCTGGACTAGCAGTCAATAAGACTCTGAGAATATTGTACTTGTATAAGTGTGAACTGACTGATCAGAGTATCGAGGAGCTATCAACTGGACTGATCAACAAGATTGAAGCACTGTGCATTCATATTAATGCCTCAATAACAGAAGATGGAATGAAGACGCTTGCCAGACATCTAACCACCCACTGCTCTGAACTGACATGGTTGTGGATACCCAGCCACCTAAGATCCTGTATCGAGACAGTATTCAGGGACACTAACAAAGAGAGGAAGAGAAATGGACTACCCGAGATTGATGTGTGGTAATTGTTGTTTACCCGAGATTAATTATGTTTATTAATTGATTGATTATTAATTGTTATTATGCCTCGAGGCGTAGCCGCATGAGGGATAGGGTAAAGCTGACTGTGTGTGTACGTATGTCTGTGTGTCTGTGTGTCTGTTCCAGCTGTAACTGCTCAACGGTTGCAATGCGACGAAAACTAACAGCTTCTATAGGCTTCTAGCCACGTTCTCTTGGATTTTGATTCGTGGATTTGCAAACTAAAGCTTCTTTCTCGAGTTATGGCTAGTTTGACTCACATTGAAGGCTGTTGCAGTCTCTTCAGAATCTTTCATAGCATCATCTGTCCGCACAAACTTTCTATTTAACATATGAGTTAGCCTTGCACTAAAGCGCTAGCTTTTTGTTAGCTACAATACTCAGAAAATATCTGTTAAAACAGCTAGCTAGCAGTTAGCCATTTGTGAAATTGATCTCTTTGGACACACCCTTTAATTATTCCTGTGTATGTAATGCGCATGCGCGCTCATTCCCCACGTGTGAGAAAATAATAATATCCAAGATCCAGATCCAGATCCTCCTGGCAGAATCATCTTTGTCTTGAAGGCCTGGTAAGCCACAAAACACTACCATAATTATAACAATATAGATAACAATATGCATGTACACAGGTCTTTTCTTCTTAGATATTATATACACTGAACTACAGATCTTGGAAGAATCAATTTTCTTCTTTCTTGAGGTTCTAGTAAGCCACATAATACAACAATAGATGCATGTAAATAAGTCTTTTCTTCTCAGTGACTTTATATAGATAAGCTAACTTTAATATAAAATTCATTATAGAAACTAATATAACACTCTAATACTTTTCAGCGAAAGCAAAAACATGGCGAGAGGCATTAGCACAGCGCCAGCTTGAACACTAGTTCATACAGTTTTGACAATTGATTTTAATTAATTCTGCCATAATGCATTCAATGACAATTTAAATGCATAGAGAAAAGTAGTGAAGTATTATATACTAGTATATATAATTATGTTAGACACTATAAAAACAAAATTAATGTTGTTAATTAATTACAACTTGTCAATAGCACAGCAATAACAAAGGCTTCTCCTTGGTAACAATAACAGACACACAGACACACGCACGCGCACACAGTCAGCTTTACCGTATCCCTCGTGCGGCTACGCCTCGAGGCATAACAAGGGCTTCTCCTTGGTAATAATGATAAATGCTCACATCCACAGTAAATTGTCAATGAACACAAAGCAATTTGCTAGTGAAAATCCAATTTAACGCTCTGATGCCTTTTGTTCATATAATTATGAGGAAGATGAGCAAATTAACGTTCACTTTAGCCCTCCCAAACATCTTCTAAACATCTTCATGATTGCCAGGCCCTCGTATTGCAGCTGAAGGAGGTCCTGTGTGGGGAGAAGAGAGGGCAGTGAAACACTTCAACTGGTGTAAGACAAATGAATACATGTACTTACATACACTGTACAAGCACAACACTATATACCTGACACAAGGCAGTAATTTTTTTCTTCTCCTTGGTAATGATAGACACACACACACACACACACACACACACACACACAGTCAGCTTTACCGTATCCCTCGTGCGGTAATAATAGACACACACGCACAGTCAGCTTTACGGTATCCCTCGTGCGGCTACGCCTCGAGGCATAACAAGGGCTTCTCCTTGAATTGGATAAATGCTCACATGCACAGTAAATTGTCAATGCAAGCAATTTGCTAGTGAAAATCAAATTTAATGTTCTGATGCCTTTTGTTCATATAATTATGAGGAAGATGAGCAAATTAACGTTCACTTTAGCCCTCCCAAACATCTTCTAAACATCTTCATGATTGCCAGACCCTCGTATTGCAGCTGAAGGAGGTCCTGTGTGGGGAGAAGAAAGGGCAGTGAAACACTTCAACTGGTATAAGACAAAGAATGCATGTATTCTACATAACACAAAATCATATTAGTACTCCCTTTATTGCTCCACTCACCTGGAAGACCAGCTCCACATTCTCCATCTGCCTGCCCAGGAAACGACCAGACACCTCAAACTTGCTCACATCCACTGACCAGTTGCTCCGCCATCTGACAGCTCACGTGAATATATTTGCAACCGTGACGTCATCAACAGCAACAAAAATCACAAAGAAGCTCCGCTTGATAGTGTTGTAGGTTAGTGGCAATAGCTGAAGATACAGTCCTATAACTCAAGCTATAACGTCTGATACTGGCTGCATAGGTGTTGTAGCAACCACCAAGCCTTAAATAATGCCATGCCTCTTATTTTTGAAAGAGGTTGCACTGTTTTTGTTACAAAAAGCTACCACCAGCCCCCCTGGAATTTTTACTGAGACGGCGCTTATGGAATAACGGTGAGCGAGTACAAGTCAGTTTTAGCTGGTAGCTGTTGTACAAGCCTTTAGCTACAGTGTATGCTAAGTAAGGAACAGATTCGTTGTTACCAAAATTTTTTGTCACTTGTTTTAGCATGCCTAGTAAAGCCACACACAATTTGAGTACAAGTAAAAATATAAACAATATTTTAAGCATAACAAACAATATCTTAAACATAACAATTTTTGTTGTGAGCATCAATGGTAGGCCATGGCATTCAGTTGCTATTGATGAGTCACATGAAATGCAGGTACTCTCTGATAAGAAGATCTTAATTGGACTGTTTGTGTCTGAAATGGGAGGCTCACTACAACTTCATATCAGCTAAAGCCTACAAGGTGTTAGGGCCTTCTGAAAATATGATTTCCTCTACCAACTCGATCAAAACTATATAAGAAACAATTTTACTTTTCCCTAGTGAGATCTCAGCTCTCTCAACTCTGGCGACCAATTACTGCTCAAATACATTTATTCTTAAAGTGATTGAGCTCACCTTTGGTAGCGCTGACTTATCACAGCTGTTGGTTCAATTCTCCAGAACTCTGAGCTTCCCCTCGAGGTGCAACTGCAAGTGACAGAACATTTAAGTTGAGGTTGAGAAAAGAGTTTCATGCAATAAAGTTAGAAGACACTGAATAAGCAGATTACCAGATAAAGTACAGCATAATTATGTTCTGGACAGGAAATTGTCCGGGTATAATTGGAACAGATTTTTATAGCGCATGCGAAGTGTCCGGGAATAAGCATGCAGCTAATATAAGTTTAATAGTGAGCTAATATAAGTTTAATAGAACAAGGTACGACTGAATACCGTATAGCGCGAAATTTTCGAGGGGCTTAGAAAATTAAGTCCACGAAAATCGTTCTTTACCTGCTATAACGTGCAAGATTTAAAGGCGTGGCTTCCGGTAAGCAGTCATTCCGCGAACATTGTGCAACGAAATGGCTTTTAGAGGCCAATCCACGAAATATAAGTGCCTCGAAAATTTCGCGCTATACGGTAGTTGCACTAGCTATCTAAAACTATTTACACAGAGAAAAAAGATGTGCTGATTTAGCACAGAAAACCGTGCTAAAAGAATGTCTCCAGTTTTAGCACGTTTGCACATGACTGTGCTAAACAACCTGATATGCTAAACCAACACATGTGCTGAATTCTAATGTGCTGAAACAGTTGTGCCCCTGTTCCTCTAGCTTGCCTTCAAGCATGGGGAAGGTGTCCTCTTTCGATGCATTCCCTGGCAGTCCTAGCTCCATGGCGATACGCTTCACCACTCCTGTGGCCAATCGGCGAGAGTTCAACGGGTAAGTCTTTACTCGAGGTTCTTCTAAGTCGACGACAGGGCCTTCCTCGGTCCGGGCTTGATCAATGGCTGTCTCACTCCGGTCAGTCATGACTCCTGCAGTTGCTAGGCGTTCTTACTGTCCTTGGGTGTATGGTTGGTCTCGGCAGGACGTCCACTGTTGAATAGTTCAGCTGTGTTCACTTCTTATTCAGATTGATCTTAGAAGCACATGGCCAGCACTCTTGTGCGCATGTCTACAAAACATCACATGACATACAATAAGTTCTAAGTACATAGGTCACAGGTTAGAGTCAGAGTTCATTAAGTTCATCAGTTCAGCATCTCTGCTACATGATTGTATTGTGCTAAATCAATTTCAAACATTACAAACAACAATACATTAATACAGTATTAAAATTGTATTAAACAAACGATGAGGATATAAAAGTGAAAGGTTTTTTTAAAAATAGTTAGTTAACCATAGCAAGTCTGCACTCGGTTCACTGCAATTGTAAGATACTGCCTTTGACTTCTAAGCATCACCTGCATGCGTGAAGTAGAAAAATATGTCACATAAGGCCAGTAGAATTATAACCAAGTATAAGAATAATTAAAGTGCGTATAGATTAGGTACATAACATCAGTCATAGCATGAACAAAGTAAGGTTGTTCCACCCCCCTCTCCACTGATAGCATTCACTAGTCTGTTGACAGGAGGTGGGGTTATTCACAGCATTGCAATGTTATTATGGGGCGAAATAAGACATCACTAACGTTTATTCATCCATTCAGAGCATGAACAAAGTAAGGTTGTTCCACCCCCCCCCCTCCACTGATAGCATTCACTAGTCTGTTGACAGGAGGTGGGGTTATTCACAGCATTGCTTATAATTATTATGGGGCGAAATAAGAAAAGCCTTTGCTGTGATCCATGACAAATGCCGAGTGCATAATGAGCCAAAAGCAAAGAATTGTAGCTACAGAAAGAGTCATATAACACAGATAGGACCAAGAGGAAGAGTACGCTACTCCAATAGACTGTACACAGGAGGCAAACTCACTATTGCATGTAACCACAGCCACTTGAGATACAACAATAACAATAACAATGCTGATAAGAAAAAGCAATTAGTGGTAATCATCACTAACGTTTTTATTCATCCATTCATAGCATGAACAAAGTAAGGTTGTTCCACCCCCCTCTCCCCCTCTCCCAAAAAAAAACAAGCGCATGCAGCTGCATGCGAGCTAGCTAAGTTTAATAGAACAGTGTGCAATTATTCAGTTGCACTAGCTATCTAAAACTAGCTACTCAAAGCTATCTAACTAATCTAATCATCACTAACGGTTATTCATCCATTCATGTTTATTCATCCATTCATCGCAGATTAATTTTAACAGTTTATACAACAGCTATGTGGTTGTGATGTAGGTTAGACAGAATGCTTACTACGGTTAGTGGGAGTTGCATACTCTTCCTAATGAACTTCTCATTATAGTCGTTTTTACGCACAATTTAGTTTGCTAGACTATAATAATGCAAATGAGTTCTTGTTGTGCTATTATAGAGCAGCATCAATATTCGGGCCCATCAACTATCTCGTATAGAGAGCAGATAGAGAAGTTGTCCTCCACCGACAATACTCGTTGTAAGGGCTAAACAACAAAGCTTAATACGAAAGTTTAATTAAACTGCGTTGTCCTATATAATTATATCGATAGATCGGTTAGAGTAATAAAACAGTAATCTTGTACAGCTAAGGTTCTAGACTTCATCACATAATTGTTCAATGGTTTAGGTATCCTGACCATCCCTTTACATATGTTCACAGTGGCTATAATTCATGATTTACTGGTTTTTAGGTACACTTTTGGTTAGGGGAGGGTATAAATACACGTACATGTACATGTAGCTGTAAGCACTGCACATGATTGTACACATAGTGAAAGCTAAGACAAAAGCTCATATGGACCTGTGTAACTGACAAATAAAATCTAGTACGCCTCAAATGCACACAGAACATAGCAAGGTGCACACACACACATCCACGCACGTGTTGAGAGGAATCTTGTCTTTGTTGGCATGGTGATCTACGAGACGATGCCAGAGTAAGGCCACATCCAGCTGTGTGCTGGGCTCTCGTATGAGGAGCAATTGAACGAGGGAGGCAAACAGTTGCCCTGGGAACGTCGTCTCCAGCACTGATGCGTGACAGGTGTCAGCCACCGCCCTCAAATACTTGACCAGGGAGGTAGTCAACATGGGGCTGCATAATAAAGGGGAAGTATATGGAAGCTTAAACACTAGTAATGCAGTGAAACCATGCAGTCTATTGTGGTCACGCACATCATAGTCTATAATACAGCCACTATTAGTCTACTCACAGACTACAATAATTAAGTTTTACAAAGGCGACAGAGTCACTAAGCACTTTTGCATAGAACACGTACATGTACAAACAGTGTTTATGACAGGAAACTAAACACATACATGTACACAAAAGCTAAATAAAGCAACAGCTAAACATTCCCTCTCACCTCCTGATCATGCAGGAACTTCATAAACCTGGTGTACTTAGGACTTGTCACATGATCTTAGAGCAACAAATACGGACATGGTCGAAGATTTGAGTGGGGCTAAAGTGAGAGAGGAGGTTGTGGGGGGAGGAGCCTCAGACCAGGGCTGGTGGGACGCAGTGTCACGTGAGAGCAGACTCGGACACATGGTCCTCCGTCTGGACAGCTGCTGTGAGGAGAATGAGAATTGTAAATCACTGGATTTGAAACGTACTCTTTTGTACCACATAACTAATTGACCTCACAAACACACCACTTGGTGTGCAACCATTAATTGTACTCTTAAAGTGAGTGAGCTCACCTTTGGTAGCGCTGACTTATCACAGCTGTTTGTCCAATTCTCCAGAATTCTGAGCTTCCCCTAGAGGTACGTGACAGAATATCTAAAAGGACATATTGCAGTGCTTACAATTATAGCTATTCGAGGGTGCTCTGTCAAAGTCAGTCATAAAGTTATTGTTAATTTAATACATGTACATGTACCCGGGTATATAGGGAGCGAGTGCAGACAACTACACGTGTACATATATTATCGAGGGTGCAAAGAACCAGGTATCTGGCACTCTTATATGCACATGATCAGTCTACTTGCTACTAGCGGCCTCTCAAAATTGCATGGCTTAGAAACTTGCAGCAATATACTGAAACCATTTTAAAGGAGCATATTAATGCGTACTGTTATAGGTGGACCTTTTGGGTGGGCACTTTGTATGGGTTACTTCTTGGAGAAAGGTCACAATCATGGTACATGCATGTATTTCTTATGTACACTTATACTATAGCGTGATGGCGTTGTTAATTGGACATGTTGTTAATACTAGTAACTATGCTTGTAATGTAAGACCACAGGCATAAATTTTAGGCACGTATTATCGGTATATTCATTTGTAAGAGTGAAACTTCTTACTACACTGTACACAGTCTCATACATACAGTAGACACTCACTTCTAGGGAATGATTACTCACGGAACAGACTCCATTGTGTATTTTGCCTAAGCCATAATCAGTACATACTGTATAGCAGGTCATTTTCGTGGGATAAAAAATCCGAGACAAAATCGTAGGCGTGGTGCAGCAGTGATTTCGTGTGTAAAAATTCCCTTTGCTTCACTGCATTGCATGCGTTCCGGTCAACCATGCCTACGTTTTTGAGAGTGATAAATATTCGTCAAGGTTTAGCTTGCCCACGGAAACTATACCCAGGACGCTATACGTACGGTACGGTATACTGTACCACTTTATCACCTGTTTCAAGTACTCTTCCTTCTCCTGTTACTTTGTAGCACTCAAATATGTCCACCCCGTCCACTGCAGGCACACTGCTCTGCTCCAACTCCTCACAGCGATCCAGTGCCTTCTTGAGCTCTTCCTCCATCACAAGTCTCTCTTGCACAGCAGACTGGGTAATAGATTGCATGGTGGTCATGTACACACACCGGTATACAGATACAACCATCACAACATCGTGGTAGTGGTACAGTAGTTATATAAAGGTACAGTAGACTCTCGCTATTCCGACTCTCTGAAGTATGGCCTAAAATGTGGCCAACTCGCTATTCTGTATACTTGCTGCCCCAAACTAGTAATTTTATACGTATACATTTTGGGTATGGTTTAGCAGAAAAACTGTGTGTGGGGGGAGTGGTTGGGGTGTACAATGAGAGGCATTGTGTGTGTATGTGAGGTGTGGGGGGAGAGTGGTTGTGTGCATTGTGTGTGTATGTGAGGTGTGTGTGGGGGGAGTGGTTGGGGTGTACAATGAGAGGTAGGAAGCGGGATGCTCATGAACACTACAATGAAAGTTATAAAAAAGGTAAACCGTTTTGTGAGCAAACACAGCTGTGGGATTACATTGTAATAGAGAGGAAATGATTCATTATCTTTATTTGTTATCCTCGAGACAAAACCGCAAAATTAGTCATTAATATTCGAGGTAGGTTGATTTTAAGCCGCGGCTATTTTCTGAAATGCAAACTACCGCGCTCTTCTGGCCAAGTTGCACTGTCCCAAGGGTGGCCGGATTAACGAGAGTCTACTGTACATGTATTAATTATACAGTATTCACCGAGTGTATACATGTACATGCTAAACTCACATCTGCCTTGCTGTTGGCCAGTTCCAATTCTCTCACCAGCTCAGCCATGACACCTGGGTCCATGATTTGAGACCTCTCGAGCAGCTTCTCCTCCAACTCCCTCAGCAGGTCATCATCTAGACATTGAATGGTCTCACTCTTCTCCTCAAACTGACAAGGGAACATCAATAAGTTGCTGCCAGGTGGAGAATACTCGACATACAATAGTGACGTGCATGTACAGTCAACTACAGAAAATCTGGCAATGAAATTTAACAGTATTCTCCCACTTTGAGATAAAGGTAAGCTTAAAGTTGGACTGTAGTTAGGTATTAAATAGGCATCTGCTATCAGGGTTGTTGCAATAAAGAGATAGTACGTACGTGTAATCACACAGTACACCATCAGATCTGCTATTCAGAGCATAGATCATACAGTATATACATGATCAATTGCTAAATGCTCTGAAATGCAGCTCACTAGCAAAAAAAGTAATGCCTAGCAAATACCGTATAGCGGGTATATTTCGAGGGTATAAATTTTCGCGGATGGACCTCTACAAAGGATTTCGCGGATTATATTTTCGTGGTCTGAGTTCCAGCCTTTTGGCGCATGCGCACATCAACATGCAGCTGTACCTACACACCGTTAGCCTAGAATCCATAATACTGAACACGCCTACTATTATAAATTTTCGTGGGTATAAATTTTCGCGGTACAGGCTCAATCCGCGAAAACTGCGAACATTTATACCCTCGAAATATACCCGCTATACGGTAGTAGATCTATTTTGATTAAAGGACACTAAACACTGCACATGTGTATCTCTCACCTCTGTGGGTGGTATAGGAACGAGGGAGGCCCTCTGATACTGTCTAGACTGGACTTCTTCCCACTGCCAATCTAGGAGGTATGAAAACATAAATTATTATGCATTTGGTAAAGATCTGCTCCCAAATAACATTGCAATTGATCCACATTGACAGGTAAAGGGTAATTAAAGTAAAATCTGATATTTGAGCACAAACATTCCTCCTCTCACCTCCTGCTCATTCAGAAACTTCATGAACCTGGTAGGAGTGAAGTACACTTTGAAGGACTCGTCACATGATCTTGGAGCAAAAGATACGGACTTGGTTGAGGATTTGAGTGGGGCTAAAGTGAGAGAGGAGGTTGTGGGGGGAGGGGCCTCAGACCAGGGCTGGTGGGACGCAGTGTCACGTGAGAGAAGACTCGGACACATGGTCCTCCGTCTGGACAGCTGCTGTGAGGAGAATGAGAATTGTAAGGCACTGGAATTGAACTGTGCACAAGCACGAAATACATGCACTATTTTATTTGTACCACATAACTAACTAAAAATGCTCACCAATAAAACACCACACACCACTTGGTGTACAACATTTTAACGAATCTAAAAGTACAAATGAACTTCTGCTCCTCTAGACAACCTGCCCAACCCTCCACATACACACTGGCTGGATCATGCATAAAGAAAATGGCATCTATTTTCACAGCGTTTGACCATCAAACGTATCAGAGAGAATAATCTCACGCCCATATTGCTGATTTGCTTGAAATGCCCACCACCATCATAGCAATGTACCAGCAAGGGGCTTTTGTTGTGAGCATCAATGGTAGGCCATGGCATTCAGTTGCTATTGATGAGTCACATGAAATGCAGGTACTTTCTGATAAGAACATTTTGTGCAATCAGATCTTAATTAGAAATGGGAGGCTCACTATCAAAGCGTTA
This sequence comes from Halichondria panicea, assembly GCF_963675165.1. Taxonomy (NCBI): domain Eukaryota; kingdom Metazoa; phylum Porifera; class Demospongiae; order Suberitida; family Halichondriidae; genus Halichondria; species Halichondria panicea. The sequence continues at coordinate 2,245,795 of NC_087383.1, forward strand.
GGTATTCTGAAAATAATTTTCTTCTACCAACTAGATCAAAACTATAAAGGAAACAATTAATTTTTACTTTTCCCTATAGTGATCGAGATCTCAGTTCTCTCAACTCTGGCAATCAATACGGCTCAAAGACATTCTTAAAGTGATTGAGCTCACCTTTGGTAGCGCTGACTTATCACAGCTGTTGGTCCAATTCTCCAGAACTCTGAGCTTCCCCTCGAGGTGCAACTGCAAGTGACAGAAGAGAAAATAGCTCCAATAATAATTAGTATATAGACACTGAAAGAGCAGATTACCAGGGACATAATTATTGCAGTGCTTATAATTATAGCTGCTCAAAGTGGTCATAAAGCTTCAACAGAACAACCAACCTGTATATTAAAATAGATGCATGTACCCTGGGAGCAATGCAGACGTCAATCAGTCAAGAATTTATTCACAGCTGTAGGCACACACTTGCCCAACCCACTCACCAGAGAGGACACCCTGATAGTGCCATCACTGTGTTCCTCATCTCTAACCCTGCTTTCAATGGTCAGCTTGTAAATCGAGTGGGAAAAACGCTCCAATGTAAACACTGAAAGAGTAGTACTTCAGAAACAGACATGCAGGTTGGTTGTCCTATATTGCAGTACTTGTAATTATAGCTAATACAAGGGTGTTCAGCCATGCAAAGTAGACTACCTTACCATAACAACCAATCGTGATCCATTAATCTCATACATACAAAATTCAGTCCATAATAAAAGAGGGAGAGTATCGAGCGTATATCGTTACCTTGCATCAGATGTATTCGGAGTGTAACATTACACCCTGTCTGAACAACTTGTGGCATAAAATGTTTCTGCCTCGAGGTAAGTAGCGGCTTCGGGTACTCGGATTGTTTGGTTAAAAAGCAGGAAGTTACGTCACTTTCCGAATACATTTGACGCAAGGTAATGCTACGTTGGATACTCCCTCTCTTTTATTATGGACTCTTGCTATTAGCGGCCTCTCAAAACTGGTAAGAAACTTAAGCAACTGTAATCACATGACGTACGTACATGTACCAACACCATTAATTTTTATGAAGGAGAGAGTATAATTATACAAAGCAGTACATTCAGCGTGGGATTAATATAAGGACTGCACATTTCCATGCAGTGCATACTGTACAATGTAACTATAGTAACTCACACGGTTCACTCTGATAACTTAATTTGATATGATCTTCATCAAAAAAGCAACGGGAAGTTTTACTTGATTGGCTACTGTATCAGCTTGTCCCAAAACTGCTCACCCGTGGCACCTGTTGCACTTACATGCTCTGACCCAGCCAGGTCAACCAGGCTCTGAACACAGAGAAGGAGGTAAAATCATCATAATAACAATAACTTATATGTACATTTACACATACATAGTCTGTACGTGTAGATCAAATTAAAGCAAAATAGTTGACCTAGTGTATGTTCACAGCTGTAGGCACACACTTGCCCAACCCACTCACCACAGAGGACACCCTGATAGTAGTGCCATCACTGAGTTCATCATCTCTAACCCTGCTTTCAATGGTCAGTTTGAATATTGTGTGTGATCTGGAGTTGTGCTCGGTAGATCCAAATGTGCGGTTCTCTGAGCAGAAGAGATTATACACATTACCAGCACATCAGGTGCACAGGCAGCATGCATGTACATGTACACACAAGGCTAAGTCTGAGAGGTCACACTAGGGCAGACCAACAGTGGCTGTAATAAAGAGGTGACATGCTAACACAGGTTACATGAAACCAACCCTATGGAGACTGGTCACATTAGACAGACAGGTTCACAAAGGTGCACAAGTGATAGTGACTTACTCTCCCCGATCTCAATGAGACTAGTAAATATCTTGGGGAGGGAAATCGGCTCCTCAGACAACCCAACCAACTTATGAGTTAGCCTAGCTTGCACTAATTTAAAGCCCTATTGATTTATTAGTCATAAAAGTGCAACAAAATCCTTGCTGCCTAGCAGCAGCCATTGTGAACTTTGACCGCTTTGGAGATATATAATTATGGCAGGAAATGCAACTTCTGTTTCCTATAATTATTGGACCAAAGCTAATTCTTCAGAGGTGCACACTTAATACACGGCAATCAGAGAGTGCAAAACTCAACTCTGCAGTTCTGGCACTGTAAGACCTCTAATTAAGGTGACCCTCCAAATATGCGACACTCTCGAGCTTAGGTAATTTTCTGACGACAGCTACGTTGACAATTATGTTTTAATGTTGCGTCCTAAATGATATAGCCACACCCTAGCATCGTTTTTGGAAAACACGTTCTAGAAATTGAGGCAAGTATAGACTGAGTAGAGCTATCCATAATCAGATACGACAACAGGTTTTTAACATAATTTTTCAACCTCCAAAAGAAGCGACATCTGGCTTCGTAATTATTAAAAAAAGTGTTGCTTTAATTAAAGGTCTTACGGTAATCATATTCTTACTTGAAAACTTGAATACGTCGGGTTCATTACTGACAGGACAGGATTCTCAGCCTCAAACTGTGCAAATTAAAGAACAGAAAACATGATCCACGACCTTACAACATAACTTAAACCTGTAGATTTAATAACCAGACAAGTTATTATTATTGATGAACCAGACAATAATCTATGGCTGATCAATTGACTCACCCTCTTTCCATTCGGAGAATGCTGTAATACTTTAGCAATGCAATGGAGCTAAAAGCTAGCTAGCCAGGTTTCATCATAGATAAACTATGGTTTCACTCAAATGTCTTTGGTGGGTGTGGTATTAAATGCAAAAGTGGGTGTATCTCAATCTTAGATATCTGAGATACACCCACTTTTTTTGCAAGTCATGCAAAACAACAACACACCCAATATATTTCAGAGACAGCTAGCTGCAAGGCACAGATTTATTTGCTGGAATGGCCACTAAAGAGCAGAACCAAGGTATAAAGACTGTCATGTTTCCTTTACAGGATAAACCTAATGATTGCTAAAGCATAAAACCCTCATTGGTGATTGCTAACCTTGTGTGCTTGGCATCTATTTTCAGAGCTCACAATTGACGATCTGAAGACAGAAATGAAACTAACTGATGAGCAGCTCAATACAGCAATACAGGAACCAGATCTACCCGAGTTAGCAGCATGTTTCGACAATGTTCACAAAGGCTATCTTGAAAAACTGGAGCTCTCACCTGGAGAGCAAACTGACGTGAAGACTAGAGCATATGTAGATGGCACTCTGGCAGGAATGTTGCTGGCTTTGAAATTCTGGATTCTGACCAACGAACTAGACGCCACTTTCCAAGCTCTGCTACTCATTATACTCTCCCTGCTCAAAGAAGACGTTGCTGTTCGAGTGTGCAAGTACTTGTCTGACAAATGTGAGTCTGTCATGTGAGAGTGTGGTTAGTGTGGTCATTGTGATACCATATGTTGTGGGAGTGATTGTAACCAAATAAGGAACTGTCCACTTAATTGCTATTGTTGCACATACCATTGTGTATTAAGATCACCAGGAATGGTACTCACCTATTGTTTTGTTTCCCCAGACTCCACCACCTCGTGTCCTCCCTCCCGAGAGAGGGTCCTGCTGAACCACAAGCTGTCCTCGTACAGGGACTACCTACAAAGTCGCTACAGAATGCAAGTATCCACATCAGCCACACAATGGCCTCCCGTCCCAACAAAGACAATTTTCAAACTAGCCATGATTCAGAAGGAGGAAATACAGAGAGGAAGAATCGACGATGAATTTGTTAGGCTAACAATTACGGGGAAAATTGACGATATTTTACTTCAAAAAACTCCGGTTAACTTAACTAACATTTTCCCTGAGATTGAGGATACACGAAACTTTGTGTTGATTGAAGGAGCTCCCGGCTCTGGCAAGAGCACCCTTGCTCTACACATCTGTCAGGAGTGGGCAAAGGGGAAACTGTTCCAACAGTTCGATATTGCAATCCTGGTGAGACTGAGAGATCCCCTCGTTAGAGAAGCAAAAACAATAGAAGATCTTCTCCCTTGTAGGAATTCAACACTGGCATGCCAAATAGGGGCAACAATTTCAGGGACTGATGGCAAAGGTGTACTGTGGGTGCTGGACGGATGGGACGAACTTCCTTCTGACCTCCCTAGACACTCAATCATTAACAAACTAATTCGACCAGACATGTCACAAAAAGGAGCCCTACACGAATCAGCTGTGATTGTAACATCTCGACCGTCATCTTCGGCTGAGCTCCACCCACTAGTCTCGTCCAGGGTGGAAGTGTTGGGGTTCAATCCACATGAACTAGAACAGTATTTCACTGAGTGTCTGAAAGGTGACTCACAAGCTGTGCAGACTCTACTGGAGAGAATTCGAGAGAACCCAGTGGTAGAAGGTAGCTGCTACCTCCCCCTCAATGCTTCCATTGTCGTTAATTGCTTCCTTTCTGACAACCACTCCCTCCCAACATCCAACCACGGGATATTCACATCAATTGTCCAGAGCTCTCTCAAGAGATACCTCCAGGAGAAGTTGGGGAAGACCACTCCAGTGGGAGACATCACATCCCCAGACTCACTGCCCTCGGAAATCAGTACGCAGACCGTACAAATGTGTCAACTTGCATATCATGGGATCGAAAAAAACAAAGCGACATTTACTGACGGTGATTTGGCCGCTCTTTGCATTACGAAGGACATTTCAAACGTGGGATTATTACAAACTGTTCCCAGTATCATTAGCGATGGTCATTTGGTTTACTACTGCTTTCTCCACCTGTCTATTCAAGAGCTACTGGCAGCAATCCACATCTCTCTCATGTCTCCCAAGCAACAAATCTCTGTATTCCAGAAGCTCTTTGGGAATCCTCGATTCAGTGCAGTCTTCCAGTTTTATGCTGGTATCACCAAACTGAGTACAAGTAGACCAATCCTCAGCAAGCTACCTCGATTCTTGTGTCCAGTTCCAGCCACTGTTTTTGATCTGGTCAGAAAGGTTGTCAAAACTGAGAAAGAGAAGTATGGTGAGAAGCCCCTTTTGTTGTCCCTCATCAATTGTTTGTACGAAGCTGAAGACTCGCGACTGTGTGTGTTTGTGGCTAATCTTCTTAATCACAATCTAAATCTTGATTACACTACAATGAATCCTATCAACTGCCTCTCTGTTGGATATTTCGTATCAGCTTGTTCCAACACCAGTAATGGATTCACACTTAGTCTCAGAAGTTGCTCTATTAGTGACCAAGGCTGCAAATTTCTGGTCCGAGGACTCTCCAAGTGTCCCAACTCTAATAATGATATTCCTACAGAAGGGATACACATCGCTGAGATTATCGAGAACACTATTTCAATATCTGAATTGGATTTGTTTAATAATGCCATTGGCAACAGTGGACTTAGCACACTCTGTGAGGCCTTCTCAGCGAACATATCATTAAAGAGCCTGCACCTGACCAAATGCTCACTAACAATATCAGACGACAATGGAGCTGCCCTCTATCAACTTCTGAATACAAACAATTCCCTCGAATATCTTAATTTGTCATTTAACACAGTGACTAGCTGTCGTCACATTGCTGCTGGACTTGCAGTCAATAAGACTCTGAGAACATTGCACTTGTATAACTGTGAACTGACTGATCAGAGTATCGAGGAGCTATCAACTGGACTGATCAACAAGATTGAAACACTGTACATTAGGGGTAATCACTCAATAACAGAAGATGGAATGAAGACGCTTGCCAGACATCTAACCACCCACTGCTCTGAACTGACACGATTGGGGATACCCTACCACCTAGGATCCTGTATCGAGACAGTATTCAGGGACGTTAACGAAGAGAGGAAGAGAAATGGACTACCCAAGATCAATGTTGATTATGTGTATGATTATGTGAGATTGTTGTGAGATTAATTATTTATAATTATGTATATTAATTGATTGATTATTATTAATAATTAACGTTTAGTTATAATTATATTATGATTATTGTTGTTATTAATTAATTAATAAATGTTAATTAATTTGTTGTGTTATGCATCTAATCTCTATCATTGGTCAATATAATTATAGCACATGTACAGATGGTGACGAGTGAATTCAATGCTTCCTACTGACACGGAGAGCATGTCATGCACTAGCTGTATGTATGTAACTGAATACACTATTGTAATAATGCTATAATCTCCACCTAGCTAGCCTCCTTCACAGGCTTTCAAGAGAAGTGCGGCATGGGCCGGGATCGAGGCTAATCTCGACATGATCTACTTTTGACAATAATTATATTACTAGGACAATTTACAAAACAGTTAGTGTACAGAAGACTAGAAATATGTCGGCACATTACATAACAATTACCTAAAAACAAATCAGTTGGAATTGGTCAATATAGCACAGTAATAATGATGGTTTAAATTCAATGCTCCCTACAGTGTCACAGAGAGCACATGCACTGTACGTATAAAACTGTCAATGAATGTAGTGGAAATCCAATTTAACGCTCTGTCGATTTTTGTTTATAGGAAGATGAGCAGATTAACGTTCACTTTGGCCCTTCCAAACATCTTCATGATTGCTAGGCCCTCGTATTGCAGCTGAAGGAGGTCCTGTGTGGGGAGAAGAGAGGGCAGTGAAACACTTCAACTAGTATAAGACAAAGAATGCATGTATTTGTAAGACAAATGAATACATGTACTTACATACACCGTACAAGCATACCAACACTATACCTGACACAAGGCAGTAAACTTCTTGAACACTTTACGTACCTACTAAATTACACCACACCACTTTTTGTAGCTGGGTAGGTAATGGTCGTAAATATTGTGAGTGAAAATGTGCATGCTGTTTTGGTGAGGAAAAGTGATGACCTTTTCTGAGGTAAAAAATTCACCACTGTACAAAAGTTCCAATAGTAGAAAAGCAGCTGACCTTTAATTGCAAGTTGGCCTGACCACTTTAAAGTTGCTTGCTACGCCCCTGCATGAAGATTGGGGCATAAAAATAAGTTAATAGCCTCACACTGGAGGAATTGTTAAAGTCTAGATTAGTAGTATAGTCTGAGCTTCAGTCAAACAGTGGACAAAGTACGTACCAGAGCAATTAATGGCACATGTGATGATTATCATGTTGTTTAATAGAAGTATGCTAGTATAACGGCTACTCAAGTATACGGAGACTCACAGAGTGGGTGGAGCATATCTCCATGGACGCTGATGTATGGATGATTGGCTTGGTCACGTTAGAGTACGCGTCGATACCCAGCTATCTGTCCGGGGGGTCCACAGTCGATGCTCGCTGGAAGAACCCTCTGTGGGGGGTACAGTGAGAGTCATAATTATTATTATGATTCAGTTCCGGGAATAAATGTCATAGAAAGTCACTATTTGACTCACATTTTTTCCAGTCGAGGTAAATGGAACACAGCTATAGGTTACGTCTCTGTGGGACATGTGAAATTGTGTATCAGGTTTTAAGCAACTAATAAGGATTATCATCTATTAATCTTGTTGAGCGCACAGTCCATTCTACCCCCCGCCCACACACACCTGGTCAGTAGACAGCTGATTGCCTATCCACAACATCGAAGGATTTTATCGCGGCTATGTACTTCATTGTACAGCTGCAAGGGGAGTGACGTGTGATACAGTGTGATTCAATGAAAGTCAGTACAACACAGTTAGTGTATGTTTACCAAAGAGGTACATGAGATTGTTCTGACAAATCATTCTTGTACTCTCTAATACACTAACAGGGTTTCATCTAGGATAACAAGTTGGGGGGGGGGGAGATTTGGGAGTGCGTAAGCGCAAGTGTTTGGCTATGCCCACTTAAAAAAAGTTGATTTAATACTAATGTGATGATGTCATTATTCTACAAGATTTGGGGGGGGGGAAGAACCACCCCCCCTACTAGATGAAACCCTGACTAACTGATACAGTATCAAAGATGCAACCTTTTACATGGCAAAATTAAAAACGGCCATTGTCAAAGTAATGTAGACGCAATCGGCATCATGTATAAATTGTGTATTTGGCCTAAGCCATATTCAGTACATACTATATAGCAGGTCATTTTCGTAGGTTATAACATTCAAAACAAACAACGTCTACACACAGTAAGTGCAGTAGTAGTAGATCTAAGAGGTAGTCTAATGCTCAAGAATGATGGAACATCTTATATACATATAGTAGTCATCTGCAGAATTGTGTAGAGGAGATGTTTCACCATCTTTGAGCATTAGTTTACCTCTTAGATCTACTACTACTGCACTGCACTATACTGCACTTACTGTGTATATAGACAAGTGGCTAAATGCAGTACGTTAGCCTGTGTAGAAAGGGTTAAAATGACCATGAATCTCATTATAATTGCACTGTAGCTAGCCTAGGGGGCGGCTAATAATAATTATAATGTGTCGCGCAGTCCAGCGAGTCTGGAGAGTCTGGAGAGTCTTAAGAGACTTGCGAGTCTGGCGAGTCCTGAGAGTCTGGAGAGTCTGGAGAGTCTAGCGAGCCCTGAGAGTCTTGAGAGTCTGGATGGAGTCTGGAGAGCCCTGAGAGCCCTGAGAGTCTAGCGAGTCCTGAGAGACTGGAGAGTCTGGAGAGTCTAGCGAGCCCTGAGAGTCTGGAGAGTCCTGCGAGTCTGGCGAGTCCTGAGAGTCTGGAGAGTCTGGAGAGTCTAGCGAGCCCTGAGAGTCTTGAGAGTCCTGAGAGTCTGGATGGAGTCTGGAGAGCCCTGAGAGTCTTAAGAGTCCTGAGAGTCTAGCGAGTCCTGAGAGACTGGAGAGTCTTGAGAGTCCTGAGAGTCTAGCGAGTCCTGAGAGACTGGAGAGTCTGGAGAGTCCTGAGAGTCTGGAGAGTCTAGCGAGCCCTGAGAGTCTTGAGAGTCCTGAGAGTCTGGAGAGTCTGGAGAGTCTGGAGTCTAGCGAGCCCTGAGAGTCTGGAGAGTCTTGAGAGTCCTGAGAGTCTAGAGAGTCTGGAGAGTGTAGCGAGCCCTGAGAGTCTGGAGAGTCTTGAGAGTCCTGAGAGTCTAGCGAGTCCTGAGAGACTGGAGAGTCTTGAGAGTCCTGAAAGTCTAGCGAGTCACGAGAGTCTGGAGAGTCTGGAGAGTCTAGCGAGTCCGGAGAGTCTGACAAGTCCTGAGAGTCTGGCGAGTCCTAAGAGTCCTGAGAGTCTGGCGAGTCCTGAGAGTCTAGCGAGTCCTGAGAGTCTGGCGAGTCCGGAGAGTCCTGAGAGTCTGGCGAGTCCTGAGAGTCTGGAGTCTAGCGAGCCCTGAGAGTCTGGAGAGTCTTGAGAGTCCTGAGAGTCTAGCGAGTCCTGAGAGACTGGAGAGTCTGGAGAGTCCTTGAGAGTTTGGGAGTCTGGAGAGTCTGGAGAGTCCAGGGAGTCCTGAGAGTCCTGAGAGTCTGGAGAGTCTGGAGAGTCTAGCGAGTCCGGAGAGTCTGGCGAGTCCTGAGAGTCTGGCGAGTCCTAAGAGTCTGGCGAGTCCGGAGAGTCCGGAGAGTCTGGAGAGTCCGGAGAGTCTAGCGAGTCCTGAGAGTCCTGAGAGTCTGGTAAGTCCTAGATAATGATGAGAGTCCAGAGAGTTTAGTGTGTTCTGAAAGTCTAGAGCCTGCTATAGTGTTCTCTATAGAGTAGAGTACTATGAATTCTAATCATCACAAGCACATAATAATTTCATAATAAATGGTTTTGATCAGAAAAGATATATTATTATTTTTTTTCAGACATGTATTTACTATGTACAAAGGTTACAGAGAAAAGAGTTTTCGTTTACAGGTCTCCCACACAAAGTGTGGAGCCACAGATTGCACTTCGAACATTGAGCCCAATGAACTCGATCAGATGTACCATATTGCCTGTCATCTTCTTTGTAGCAAACAACACATACATTAATGTCCACTTTAGACAGATTTTCTTTACAGTTAGCCATAGCAGCAACTGACGGTTTAGCAATCCCTGTATGTCGCGGCCTCTTGTTCTTTATTGACTGGAATCTGATTTGAGTTTCATTAAGCGCATTAGGTGAAGAACGGCTTTTGATTGGTAAGGTGGGATGCTCTTTCCTTGTTTCATATGCCTTAAGAACATTAATACCGCTTTTGATATGCTCAGTGACACTTCGAACTGCATCATTACTGTCAGAAGATGTGAGTAGAGTGTGCAACTGGTGCAAATGATCAAATGCACTTTTCTTCAGCATATCAATTTGACCTCCAGCATTGGAGAGGATGGTACTTAAGTGTGTAGGATCATTAATGAGGGAAATAGCTTTTTGTCTCGATTCCTCAGTGCTTATTTCAGGAGAAATGTCTGAGCCTGATGAATCATCTATAGAATTAGAAATCTCTGACCTATCCGTTTTGTCTGAAGCTGTAGTTAAAGAATGACTTTCAGTGGCTGAGTCTGCATGCACTTGTTGCATTGTTCGTGGATTTGGCCAGAAAGCATGTAGCATGGATGTGTTTACATATTGTAGTATGTACAACCGAGTCAACACATGAACAATTGTACATGTGGATGCATACATCACATGCTGCGCACCTCAGTTTGCAAGAGAAAGGACAGGACTGATTCTCCAAATGAACAGTGTACATTCTTCCGGAGGTTGTCTGAGAACTTATCTTCCATTCTTTGTTTGAAATCGATTGGAGATGACAGCCTTCAGAAATCATCTTAGAACTTTCTTTGTGCCTTCGATTTATTTCATTAATACGATAAGTTGTTTTCCCTTTATGAACTTTTTGTACTTGTTCAAAGGCCTTATTACGAGCAAGCTTCAAAAGAATATGTATAAGTTGATCAAGTCGTCGATTCTTCTTTCCTTCTAGATACACAATTTTCAGTACTCGATGAAAAGATTCCAAATACATGTTTGTGTTCACAAACTTGCCTATTCTGTAACAGGTTGCCCACTCTTCCACCCTTGGCGTGTAATTTCTTTGAAAGTAAGAGCAAAATTGTGGGTGACAATTTGATAAATTTCTGCAACAAACTTCGGAATTTGTCAGGTTGCAGTTCTGTCAGTAAAGTTCTCAAATGGTGATATACGTCAATTCGATTTTCATTGAGAGGAATACGCTCCTTAAGAGCTTTTCTCCAAGCACGATCTACGTGCCAGGCACACAGCAGTTTTGTGGTGTTGATACTGCTGTACGCAGCTGTCCAAGCACTCCAGTACTGCGTCGCATCATCTGACATGAACACTTGTGTGGAAAGGGGACCAGTTCTTTTCCTCAATTCTAGGAAAAAATAGGCCAGCATACAAGTGTCTTCTCGTGTAGTTATAGCCCACGCAACTGGAATTCCTTCCCCAAAATCGTCAACTACCATAACAACAGTTACCAGCAGGTATTCGTAATAATTAGTTGAATGGGTGGCATCTACACAAATTACATTTCCTCCAAAAGCTTTCATCATCTCGAGCTGAAACTGCAGGGGCGGATCCAGGGGTGATTTTGAGGGGCTGAAGCCCCCCCTTTTGAAAAAACTACCATGTGTTGTAGTCTGACTCTACAACAATTTTGCCACCAATTATGCATCTGTAGACTCACTTGAAATCACTTGAGAGATGCTAGACAACAGCTACTAGGAATATAAAGGATCTAGGGTAGCTAGCTGGACGTACCTAGCTAGCTAGCTAGCTGTACGTACGTACGTACATCTGATCAGTACAGTATCACCATAGTATTAAAAGTAAGTGCAGAGGTCACGTCAACGTATTCTACTCATTAATATGAAAGTTCAAAGGTCAAATCTTGCAAAAAATTCGCCTCTGGCGAGGTTGTTGCCCTGGGCGGCTCTGCCGCCCTCGTACGGGGCTTCGCCCCTTTCTAGCTAGCCCCCCCCTTTTGTTTTTCCTGGATCCGCCCCTGAACTGGGTTTGAAGTGCCAACAAAAAATCGTTGTCTTTCACTCCTTCTCTTTCACTAGACACCCCTTGCGGTTTGAAAGCAATAACTGGACAAAATTCCATGCTTTTCAGCTCTTCGACCCATGCAGCAACACTTGTGTAGTCGTTTGAGTGCTTTTGTACTCCATCCACATTGCACACTCTTTTGATATTCTGGATATCTTTTTTTGTGCTATGATGACACCGTTTCAGGCCACCTTCATCGACACTGTCTCTAATGTCATCTAGAATTCGATCTATCGTCACCCCTTGCAACAGTTTGTTGAATACAGCTAGCTTGAAGTCCTTAGGGAGTCGTAAATGCATTACATCTTCTTCTGGAGTGTGGCCATAATGCGTGGAACAAAAGTTAACCAGCACATTTCCTCCTGTGTGCTGACTTACAATTAGGTGAGCTGTACAGTAGACACCTAATTTTTCCGAGCCCTGCAACTTCGAATTTCTGAGGCCTTTTGTGGTTGATCTAGATTTTCCTGATCTGTTACAATAGTAGTACCAAGTACGTACTCCACAGCGGACACGGGATCCACACGGCTGCACATACTGTGTGCAGGTTCGAGTTTCTTCACCCTCCTTCCATCTTAAAAACTCTGAAAAGCCAGAAAACTCATGTTTCTCTGTATAAACAGTTGTTTCGTGAGCTTGTGTTAGATGTTGGATTAACTCTTGTACGAAACGAAATCTGTAAGAAAGAAACTAATAATAATGTGGAAGTTGCAGTTGCATGATCTGTGTAATCATGTGCCATTAAGTATTCAATCGATCTAACCTGGAGTCACAAGTAATACAGCAGATATATCCAATTTCTGATGTTTCTTGTGAAGAGATTTCTTGGGTCAGATCTAGACTCTTCCCTAGAGCCTTTTCTCTGTGTTGCCTTACATGTCGAGCTAGACTACTGCTGTGTGCATAACTGCTTGAGCAAGACTTGCAAATATAGAGCGACATTGAGCCAAATCCAGAATATTATACACAGAGCAAACTATGATTTTGTTGAGACTTCTCCCGCTTGTTCAGGCTATTATAGACTGTAATTATGTACAGCACATGCGCGTAATCATCAATTAAGTATTAATTTCGCTGCGAGTACCTAATTGTTGTTCCAAAGAAGAACCAGTTCGAAGAACAAGCTCATCATTGTATCATTGTGCCATATAACCATGTGTGCATCACGAGAGACTGATGGAGACAGCAGTAGTATTTTCGGGGATTCTAATTCCACAAGCTCACAGGTGAGCATGCAGAGCTCACATTTCATTGCACATATTAATTGTTGAAGCCACATGCAGTTTGAGAAAATTCAGTTTAATTATTGTGCTGCATGTATATTCTTTCAGGATTCTGGAAAGGGAGAATTTTTTATTAATTGGGAACTCGGAACTGCTGGGAAATCAGCAAAAGGAGAAGATAAGGCCATGTGTGATTTTGCAATCAGGCTGAAGACACTAGTGGAAGCGAGAGAATTGACTGGGTTTTACTGTGAAGTGAAACGCGAAATGGATGGTGTTAGCAGGTACATCTAACCCTCCCTCTAACTATATACAGTTAATTACAGCACATGTGACACACCTTGTAGCTTGTTAAGTGCATGGGTGTGCAATACCTCAATCTGTATAATATACTGCATACATCTTGTATGTATACATACTTTATCTTTGAGGGATTTGTATAATTATAGCTGGTCAACTGCATGGGTATTTCCATTTTCCATTATAGTGCAATAAAAATTATTAAAACATACTTTCCACTGACTTATAGCTCAGCCATGTGCCTATAAATGATATTAAAAATGTAGAGTTTGGAACCCACAAATAAGTATAGTTGTGGTTCCAACAATAGGCTGAAGTTGTGACTGTGGGATATCTGATATCACCAGAGCATAGTTTTCTCACATCATTTTTCTACTGTCATGTGTGCAGAAAAATATTATTGTTTTAGAGCACATGCAGGACGTGCTACCAATGCAATATGCTACTAAACTGATCATTTGTTTCAAACATGCAGGAGATGTTTCTTCACAAGTGACTCTGCAAACCAGAAAGTAAAGTTCATCAGCCAGCTGAACAAGTCTTTTGGGAGCGGTGGTGGATTCACTTGTGCTTTTTCAGACTCCGAACTCACCAGATTTCTCCAGTTTCTCAAACGAGAGCATGCTTCGGATATTAAGATCTCCAAGGGAACCACCGTTATAGGATGCCAGCCTGGTAGCGATGTATGGGTGTTTGGTGATGACATCCATATCAAGTCTAACGGAGAGTGCATATCTGCAACGGAAAGTCCCTATGTGTGGTCACCCAATTGCATAATGGCACAGTGTGACAAAGTCAGCTTCAATGAGCTTGTGCCGAAACTTTCCATCCAAAGCAGCTCAATGGAACCTTTGAAGGATCTCCTCGACGGCCTACAGATAGCCACCAAGCACAATTATCCGCGTGCTCTCCTTGTTCTTGGTGGAACCATAATGTCTTGTCACTACACCCACATTGCTGCGAAGTATGGAGGATTTCCAATTGTGCTTGCTGTCGGACCAACTGAGACTGGCAAGTCAACTGCTCTAAAGGCTGCCCTGAGTATTTTTGGGATGGCCAAAGATGCCTTTTACGTTGAAGGTTCCAATGCTTATTTTATGGAAAGAAGTGCCCTCTCGTGTATGCCATATGGTATTGATGAGGCCACTGCACACAGCAAGCAGTTGGATGTTGTCAAGCTCATTGTCGACCTTCATGGAGCGGCTAAAACAGCCAATTTGCGTCGTGGTGCGTTTCTTCCACTGTCTGTACCTGTCATAGCAACCAATGACAAATTGAAGGATGATCCAAGGTGTGTACATAATTAGAATGTTATACACCACAATTTTCATATAATTATATACAGCTATTTATACCTGCACTTTAAACTTTAATCACAGAGTGAAGAGCAGATGTGTGGAAATTTCCTTCCGAAGGCCAAAAGTTGGTCCCTCTACCGTTGAGGAAAGAAAGTCGAGACGTGACTTAGAGAGTTCAATCATTAACGGAACGCCTTCTGGCATTCTTCACTGGGTGATTTCTCTAAGACAAGACCTCGAAAAAGATGGAGAGGCAGAGGTGGAGAGGATTTTGCAGCAGATCCTTCAGCTGCCTCAGTTTAGTGAACAACCCAGACTAGCGCAAAGCTGGGCTCTTATTCTTTACTTTACATTCAAGGTAAGTTTATTAATTAGTGCGCATTTGTTGATTGTTATTGAACCATACATGAAATCAAGATGGTACGCGCCTGTGGGAAGGATGAGCTGGAGAATGAAATAATGGCGTGTGTAACTCTAAATAGCACTGCAACTGAGGAAGGTACTGACAAAACTAGTTCTCTTGAAAGTGTTGTGACTGACACAGTCAGGGAAGTGCTTGAGTACTGCAATGGAAAAGTCATAAGACAGGTAATAATACTGTTAGTAATTGAGTGTGCTGTGGTGATACCTAATTCCACTTGCATGGTTTCTGTTTACTTAATTAAAGGTGTTTCTAACCACTCATATTGGTGCTCTGAATGGCTTGCACTCTTACATAATAATATGCATACACTGTAACATACATATATATATACAGGTACTCACCTTTGTCAGAACAAGGTTGATGGTAAGCAACCAAGAAGTTGTGGCAATCCATCTTTCTCACAACGGGCTGAAATTTACTCATTCCCTTGATGAAATTAGAAATGCTGTCGACCAACTTGAGTGGGGGAAAGGCACGGACAGCAAAGATTTCCTGAATCCTACCAAACATAGTGGGACGTTAATAAATAGGAAAACAAGTGATCGCGTAAGAGCTGCCAACATCTTTCTTAACAAACTTCCTAAAAATCTTCACGATGTACTTAGAAGGGGTTAGTTTGTCTTTACCTATTTTGTTTATAGTATCAGTGTCACAGAATAAACATTGTGTACACACGCAGTGACCGACCCTGAGACTCCATTGGCTGAAGTAATTAAGTGTGGGCTGGAAGTGGCTGAAAAAACTCCATGCAGTGAGGAAGAGGAAAACAGTGGGCCAGGCTTAACTACTGAAACAGAAGCTGTCGATGGGGACAAGAAACATGCTACTGTAACAACATCACTGACTGAAACAGACGGTACATCTACTGATGGATCTGTCGATGATGGGGACAAGAAACGTGCTACAAGATCCTCGACTATTGTGCCTCCTTTTTCCAAAAGACTTTGCAAGGGGAACAATATTTACTAACAATACTGGTTGAATATTATTCAGTGCGCTAAATTATATATAAGTGCACGAAATGTGTTGTTTTGTTATAATCAATCTGTTGTCGTTACGTTCTACCATGCATGCATTGAATTGACAAATTTAATTATAAGACTAACTCGACTCAGCAGACTCTCCAGACTCTCCGGACTCTCCGGACTCTCCAGACTCTCCAGACTCTCCAGACTCTCAGGACTCTCCAGACTCTCCGGACTCACTAGACTCTCCAGACTCTCAGGACTCTCGGGACTCTCGGGACTCTCAGGACTCTCAGGACTCTCAGGACTCACTAGACTCTCCGGACTATAGCTAGACTCGCAGGACTCTCCAGACTCTCCAGACTCGCAGGACTCTCCAGACTCTCTAGACTCGCAGGACTCTCAGGACACTCAGGGCTCTCCGGACTCTCAGGACTCCCAGACTCTCAGGACTCTCAGGACTTGCCAGACTCTCAGGACTCTCCAGACTCGCAGGACTCTCAGGACTCGCCAGACTCTCCAGACTCCCAGGGCTCTCCAGACTCGCCAGACTCTCAGGACTTGCCAGACTCGCAGGACTCTCCAGACTCTCAGGACTCTCAGGGCTCTCCAGACTCTCCGGACTCTCCGGACTCGCCAGACTCTTCAGACTCCCAGGGCTCTCCAGACTCTCAGGACTCTCAAGACTCTCCAGACTCTCAGGACTCGCTAGACTCTCCAGACTCTCGGGACTCTCAGGACTCTCAGGACTCGCTAGACTCTCCGGACTATAGCTAGACTCGCAGGACTCTCCAGACTCGCAGGACTCTCAGGACACTCAGGGCTCTCCGGACTCTCAGGACTCCCAGACTCTCAGGACTCTCAGGACTTGCCAGACTCTCAGGACTCTCCAGACTCGCAGGACTCTAAGGACTCGCCAGACTCTCCAGACTCCCAGGGCTCTCCAGACTCGCCAGACTCTCAGGACTTGCCAGACTCGCAGGACTCTCAGGGCTCTCAGGACTCTCAGGGCTCTCCAGACTCTCCGGACTCGCCAGACTCTCCAGACTCCCAGGGCTCTCCAGACTCTCAGGAATCTCCAGACTCTCCAGACTCTCAGGACTCGCTAGACTCTCCAGACTCTCAGGACTCGCCAGACTCTCAGGACTCTCCGGACTCTCCAGACTCCCAGGACTCTCAGGGCTCTCCGGACTCTCCAGATTCTCCAGACTCGCAGGACTCGCAGGACTCTCCAGACTCCCAGGACTCCTCAGGGCTCCTCAGGGCCAGGACTCGCTGGACTGCGCGACACAGCGTATTCGTGATAATATTATTATTAGCCGCCCCCTAGGCTAGCTACGGTGCAATTATAATGAGATTCACGGTCATTTTAACCCTTTCTACACAGGCTAACGTACTGCATTTAGCCACTTGTACTGTGTGTGTATGTGTGTCTGTGTGTCTGTGTGTCTGTTCCAGCTGTAACTGCTCAACGGTTGCAATGCGACGAAAACTAACAGCTTCTATAGGCTTCTAGCCACGTTCTCTTGGATTTTGATTCGTGGATTTGCAAACTAAAGCTTCTTTCTCGAGTTATGGCTAGTTTGACTCACATTGAAGGCTGTTGCAGTCTCTTCAGAATCTTTCATAGCATCATCTGTCCGCACAAACTTTCTATTTAACATATGAGTTAGCCTTGCACTAAAGCGCTAGCTTTTTGTTAGCTACAATACTCAGAAAATATCTGTTAAAACAGCTAGCTAGCAGTAGCCATTTGTGAAATTGATCTCTTTGGACACACCCTTTAATTATTCCTGTGTATGTAATGCGCATGCGCGCTCATTCCCCACGTGTGAGAAAATAATAATATCCAAGATCCAGATCCAGATCCTCCTGGCAGAATCATCTTTGTCTTGAAGGCCTGGTAAGCCACAAAACACTACCATAATTATAACAATATAGATAACAATATGCATGTACACAGGTCTTTTCTTCTTAGATATTATATACACTGAACTACAGATCTTGGAAGAATCAATTTTCTTCTTTCTTGAGGTCCTAGTAAGCCACATAATACAACAACAGATGCATGTAAATAAGTCTTTTCTTCTCAGTGACTTTATATAGATAAGCTAACTTTAATATAAAATTCATTATAGAAACTAATATAACACTCTAATACTTTTCAGCGAAAGCAAAAACATGGCGAGAGGCATTAGCACAGCGCCAGCTTGAACACTAGTTCATACAGTTTTGACAATTGATTTTAATTAATTCTGCCATAATGCATTCAATGACAATTTAAATGCATAGAGAAAAGTAGTGAAGTATTATATACTAGTACATATAATTATGTTAGACACTATAAAAACAAAATTAATGTTGTTAATTAATTACAACTTGTCAATAGCACAGCAATAACAAAGGCTTCTCCTTGGTAACAATAACAGACACACAGACACACGCACGCGCACACAGTCAGCTTTACCGTATCCCTCGTGCGGCTACGCCTCGAGGCATAACAAGGGCTTCTCCTTGGTAATAATGATAAATGCTCACATGCACAGTAAATTGTCAATGAACACAAAGCAATTTGCTAGTGAAAATCCAATTTAACGCTCTGATGCCTTTTGTTCATATAATTATGAGGAAGATGAGCAAATTAACGTTCACTTTAGCCCTCCCAAACATCTTCTAAACATCTTCATGATTGCCAGGCCCTCGTATTGCAGCTGAAGGAGGTCCTGTGTGGGGAGAAGAGAGGGCAGTGAAACACTTCAACTGGTGTAAGACAAATGAATACATGTACTTACATACACCGTACAAGCACAACACTATATACCTGACACAAGGCAGTAATTTTTTTCTTCTCCTTGGTAATGATAGACACACACACACACACACACACACACACAGTCAGCTTTACTGTATCCCTCGTGCGGTAATAATAGACACACACGCACAGTCAGCTTTACGGTATCCCTCGTGCGGCTACGCCTCGAGGCATAACAAGGGCTTCTCCTTGAATTGGATAAATGCTCACATGCACAGTAAATTGTCAATGCAAGCAATTTGCTAGTGAAAATCAAATTTAATGTTCTGATGCCTTTTGTTCATATAATTATGAGGAAGATGAGCAAATTAACGTTCACTTTAGCCCTCCCAAACATCTTCTAAACATCTTCATGATTGCCAGACCCTCGTATTGCAGCTGAAGGAGGTCCTGTGTGGGGAGAAGAAAGGGCAGTGAAACACTTCAACTGGTATAAGACAAAGAATGCATGTATTCTACATAACACAAAATCATATTAGTACTCCCTTTATTGCTCCCCTCACCTGGAAGACCAGCTCCACATTCTCTATCTGCCTGCCCAGGAAACGACCAGACACCTCAAACTTGCTCACATCCACTGACCAGTTGCTCCGCCATCTGACAGCTCACGTGAATATATTTGCAACCGTGACGTCATCAACAGCAACAAAAATCACAAAGAAGCTCCGCTTGATAGTGTTGTAGGTTAGTGGCAATAGCTGAAGATACAGTACTATAACTCAAGCTATAAAGTCTGATACTGGCTGCATAGGTGTTGTAGCAACCACCAAGCCTTAAATAATGCCATGCCTCTTATTTTTGAAAGAGGTTGCACTGTTTTTGTTACAAAAAGCTACCACCAGCCCCCCTGGAATTTTTACTGAGACGGCGCTTATGGAATAACGGTGAGCGAGTACAAGTCAGTTTTAGCTGGTAGCTGTTGTACAAGCCTTTAGCTACAGTGTATGCTAAGTAAGGAACAGATTCGTTGTTACCAAAATTTTTTGTCACTTGTTTTAGCATGCCTAGTAAAGCCACACACAATTTGAGTACAAGTAAAAATATAAACAATATTTTAAGCATAACAAACAATATCTTAAACATAACAATTTAATCTTAGTCTAACTCAGGCTCTGATTCGGACTGACTGGTTTGACTGTCACTCCCTGTATTTTGTCCGAACACCCAGTCGACGATGTCTTCCCCTTCTCTGTCTGTCAATCTGCCTGCCTCCACATCTTCTTCCAGAAATATAATGTGAGTTTCGTTCTGTTTTGACCCTGCTATGTTATTACCACAATTTAAACACTCACAGCCAATTGAACAATGCTTCCCCCTTTTCTTGCAGCCACACCGTCCAGTCAAACAACCTGTCGAACACTTGCATCCTTTAAGGAGTGAGTTGACTCGATCACGGACAGCCTGTACGTTGGTGGCAGTATCCCATTTAATGGTGAGCTCATTGTCTGTGATACTCCAACCGTAGTTTTCTAATGGCTCTAATGTCATAATGGGTTGATCAGATTGTTGCCACATGTGTAGAACCCAACACGATCGCTTCCAATGAAGCAAAAGTGCATCATCAGATGGTATCATCTCGTTTTCAAATTTGACCCTGTCCCAAATATTTTGCCTTATATTGTCTAGCCAAATAGAGTGTTGTTCTTTAACTGTTAAATTTTGTTCAGACAATGAATGGTAATATGTAGCTGGTGAGTTAGTGTCAAATCCTGTTGCATGTTGTTTAAAGTAAGCTGTTCCCACCAGACGTACAAATGCTAAAAAACCCAATTCGTACTCTTGATTTGAAAGTCTTACATTTGCTAGGGTGCCTGGGGTCGAGCTTTCCAATCCTGAAGATATAAACTTAGTGTTCTGGTAAAAATATCGTAAAAATGTTGTTTTTCCTATTTTGCTAAAAAAGGATATGTAGTCACATCCACTTTAGCGCGTCGAAGTGCATCTTCTATGAGATCTTTGGGTTTACCGAGTGACGCTAGTATAGCATCTGTAACATTCCAATACACTACATATGCTTTTTTGTTAGGTTTGTCCCATTGTGGTGCGTATGTATCATCCCCTAAACAGCGTGTTATATCTTTTCTACATTTAGGACAAACCTGACGAGTGAAATCAATCTTCAAGGAGGCTGCAAGGGTACGTGCTGGCTCACTTCGCCAGTTGCTTGGACTACTCATATTCCCACTGACGCCATGGCACAACTCACATACTCCGTTGTCTGCAACACTGTCACTGACTTCCCCAAAAGAAAGCTGCCTTCTAGTTTTTCGCTTACTAGCTAGACACTATTTTACAAATGTTTGTATTAATTTTTTATATCATTATTGTGTGACACAACAAACCTGGAATGTCTATGATGTGTCCATAGTCTGTGTACGTGTGGTGCACTCCATCTTGTGGGACTCCATGTGGTTTGACATGGAAATTGTGGTCAAGTTTGCAAGCTCATAATTTTTGCTTCAAAGCTGGGTACAAGCAAAATGTTTTTGCAAAGTAATGCTCAAAGCTTACAAATTTTGTTGATACCCATCACGTAGCTTCACTTTGTTAGCAAAATTTTTTGTCACTTGTTCTAGAGGAGTACTATCATATGACATAGAGTGCTATTTGAGCTCGTGGAGCCAAACTTATAAAAGCTTAACAACTATTCTCGTGTATGCATGTAGACTAGGAACAGTTCTACGTGCCTGAGCTCGTTCGTGAGTGTATGTACAATACTTTGTAGAATATAAGTGTGTGAATATTTAATTACTTGTAGTATTAGCTTCATTTTGATAGCGGAAGTTGAACTTCCGTTGCAAATAAATTTGTGTACTTATATAGTACTTCCGGAATCTTGGCGGAACAACTGTGACGTGATCAACACAACATTTCTGAACCTGGGAGAGTGTTAACATAGCGCTCAACGTTACACATAGAGGCATAAAGTAAGTCAATAGCCTCACACTGAAATAGATTAGTAGTAGAAGCTGGACAAAGTATGTACAAGAGCAATAATATTAAGAGCACATGTCGATGATTATCATGTTGTTTGATCATAGTAGAGGGATTCCCAGAATAGTACATCAATGACAAGAGACATACGAAGCTCTTAACATCAATACCGTGACACACCAATGTACGCAGGAATTGAAAGCATAATTATATTCTATTTAGTATATAGACAGCCCGTATTAAAGATCTAAGCACACAACACAAGTATGTTAGTATCTGCTATGCACTCTCCAGTACGTAGGTGAAGACTCACAGAGTGGGTGGGGCATATCTCCATGGACACTGATGCAGATGATTTGATTTGATCACGTCAGAGTACGCGTCGATACCCAGCTATCTGTCCGGGGAGTCCACTGTCGATGCCCGCAGGAAGAACCCTCTGTGGGGGGGGGGGAACAGTGAGAGTCATATTATGATTTAGTTCCGGGAATAAATGTCATAGAAAGTCACTAATTGACTCACATTTTTTCCAGCCAACGTAAATGGAGCACAGCTATAGGTTACGTCTCTGTGGGGCATGGAAAAATTGATTGACTGAAATTGTGTATCAGGTTTTAAGCAACTTTTTTAGCAGAATCTCATTGAACATCTACTTATTCAACATATATATAACGTATAAATCACTTATTGAGCGCACAATCCATTCTACCCGGCCCACACACACCTGGTCAGTAGACAGCTGATTGCCTATCCACAACATTGAAGGATTTTATCGCAGCTATGTACTTCATTGTACAGCTGCAAGGGGAGTGACGTGTGATACAGTGTGATTCAATGAAAGTCAGTACAACACAGTTAGTGTATGTTTACCAAAGAGGTACATGAGATTGTTCTGACAAATTAATCTTGTACTCTCTAATACACTAACAGGGTTTCATCTAGGATAACAAGTTGGGGGGGGGAGATTTGTGAGTGCGTAAGCGCGTCGCAACATGTTTGGCTACGCCCACTTTTTATGTTTTTTTTATTTGATTTGATTACAACATGCTTAACCTAACGCATCACAGTAGAGATATCTACCTTTAGTTAATCACATTAACTAATGTGGTGACATGTAATACTAATGTGATGATGTCATTATTCTACAACATGGGGGGGAAGAACCACCCTCCCCCCAATAGATGAAACCCTGACAAACTGATATAGTACCAGAAATGCAACCTTTATATGGGGAAAAAAAACGGGCAATAGTCTCTAGACACAATCGGCATCATGTATTGTGTATTTTGCCTAAGCCATAATCAGTACATACTGTATAGCAGGTCATTTTCGTGGGATAAAAAATCCGAGACAAAATCGTAGGCGTGGTGCAGCAGTGATTTTGTGTGTAAAAATTCCCTTTGCTTCACTGCATTGCATGCGTTCCGGTCAACCATGCCTACGTTTTCGTGAGTGATAAATATTCGTCAAGGTTTAGCTTGCCCACGGAAACTATACCCAGGACGCTATACGTACGGTACGGTATACTGTACCACTTTATCACCTGTTTCAAGTACTCTTCCTTCTCCTGTTACTTTGTAGCACTCAAATATGTCCACCCCGTCCACTGCAGGCACACTGCTCTGCTCCAACTCCTTACAGCGATCCAGTGCCTTCTTGAGCTCTTCCTCCATCACAAGTCTCTCTTGCACAGCAGACTGGGTAATAGATTGCATGGTGGTCAACTACACACACACAGGTATACAGATACAACCATCATAGCATCGTGGTAGTGGTACAGTAGTTATAATAAAGGTACAGTAGACTCTCGTTATTCCGACTCTCTGAAGTACGGCCTGAAATGTGGCCAACTCGCTATTCTGTATACTTGCTGCCCCAAACTAGTAATTTTATACGTATACATTTTGGGTGTGGTTTAGCAGAAAAACTGTGTGTGGGGGGAGTGGTTGGGGTGTACAATGAAAGGTAGGAAGCGGGATGCTCATGAACAACAATGAAAGTTATAAAAAAGGTAAACCGTTTTGTGAGCAAACACAGCTGTGGGATTACATTGTAATAGAGAGGAAATATGATTCATTATCTTTATTTGTTATCCTCGAGACAAAACCGCAAAATTAGTCATTAATATTCGAGGTAGGTTGATTATAAGCCGCGGCTATTTTCTGAAATACAAACTACCGCGCTCTTCTGGCCAAGTTGCACTGTCCCAAGGGTGGCCGGATTAACGAGAGTCTACTGTACATGTATTAATTATACAGTATTTACCGAGTGCAAACATGTACATGCTAAACTCACATCTGCCCTTGCTGTTGGCCAGTTCCAATTCTCTCACCAGCTCAGCCATGACACCCGGGTCCATGATTTGAGACCTCTCGGGCAGTATCTCCTCCAACTCCCTCAGCAGGTCATCCTCTAGACATTGAATGGTCTCACTCTTCTCCTCAACCTGACAGGGGAACATCAATAAGTTGCTGCCAGGTGGAGAATACTCGACATACAATAGTGACATGCATGTACACTCAACTACTGAATCTGGCAATGAAATTTAACGGTATTCTCCCACTTTGAAATAAAGGCCAGCTTAAAGTTGGACTGTAGTTAGCAAATAGTAGATCGATTTTGATTAAAGGCCAGTGAATATTCTAACCACTGCACATGTGTATCTCTCACCTCTGTGGGTGGTATAGGAACGAGGGAGGCCCTCTGATACTGTCTAGAGGACTGGACTTCTTCTCACTGCCAAGGTATAAAAACAAAATATGCATTTGGTAAAATCTACTCTCAAACAACATTGCACATTGACAGGTAAAGGGTTATTAAAGTAAAATATGAAGTTTGACCAAGCATTCCTCCTCTCACCTCCTGCTCATTCAGGAACTTCATGAACCTTTGAAGGACTCGTCACATGATCTTGAAAGATACGGACTTGGTTGAGGATTTGAGTGGGGCTAAAGTGAGAGAGGAGGTTGTGGGAGAGGGGCCTCAGACCAGGGCTGGTGGGACGCAGTGTCACGTGAGAGAAGACTCGGACACATGATCCTCCATCTGCGGACAGTTGCTGTGAGGAGAATGAGAATTTTAAGGCACTGGAATTGAACTGTGCACAAGCACGAAATACATGCACTATTTTATTCGTACCACATAACTAACTAAAAATGCTCACCAATAAAACACCACACACCACTTGGTGTACAACATTTTAACGAATCTACAAATGAACTGCTGCTCCTCTAGACAACCTGCCCAACCCTCCACATACACACTGGCTGGATCATGCATAAAGAAAATGGCATCTATTTTCACAGCGTTTGACCATCAAACGTATCAGAGAATAATCTCACGCCCATATTGCTGATTTGCTTGAAATGCCCACCACCATCTTAGCAATGTACCAGCAAGGGGCTTTTGTTGTGAGCATCAATGGTAGGCCATGGCATTCAGTTGCTATTGATGAGTCACATGAAATGCAGGTACTCTCTGATAAGAAGATCTTAATTGGACTGTTAGTGTCTGAAATGGGAGGCTTACTACAACTTCATATCAGCTAAAGCCTACAAGGTGTTAGGGCCTTCTGAAAATATGATTTCCTCTACCAACTCGATCAAAACTATATAAGAAACAATTTTACTTTTCCCTAGTGAGATCTCAGCTCTCTCAACTCTGGCGACCAATTACTGCTCAAATACATTTATTCTTAAAGTGATTGAGCTCACCTTTGGTAGCGCTGACTTATCACAGCTGTTGGTCCAATTCTCCAGAACTCTGAGCTTCCCCTCGAGGTGCAACTGCAAGTGACAGAAGATTTAAGTTGAGGTTGAGAAAAGAGTTTCATGCAATAAAGTTAGAAGACACTGAATAAGCAGATTACCAGATAAAGTACAGCATAATTATGTTCTGGACAGGAAATTGTCCGAGTATAATTGGAACAGATTTTTATAGCGCATGCGAAGTGTCCGGGAATAATTAGCATGCAGCTGCATACGAGTGAGCTAAGTTTAATAGAACAGGGTACGACTGAATAGTTGCACTATTATAGCTATCTAAAACTAGATACTCAAAGCTATCTAACTGCAGCACTCTAAGTATTACTGGCTGGTTATGACTGTAACTCAACTTTTCAAGGTATTGTCCGGACAAATGTAATATTAAAGCACAAGAGTGTCCGTTGTATTAGAACAACGAAAATTGGCAGGCAAGAGTGTCAGGGATAATTAGAAGTTTCTGAGGCGATAAATTAGAAGATATACGGTACCTCAGAAACAGACATGCAAGTTCGTTGTCTAAGGACATAATTATTGCAGTGCTTATAACTATGGCTAATACAAGGGTGCTCAGTTAAAGTCGACCATACATACTTGATCCATATTATACATGTACCCTGGGAGCAGTACAATAAGTCAAGAGCTCATAGTAAAAAAGAGAGAGTATCGAACGCATCGCTATCTTGCATCAGATATATTCGGAAAGTAACGTGACACCCTGTCTGAAACACGTCATCAATTAAATTGATCAGTTACAAAGCAGGAAGTTACGCTACTTTCCAAATACATCTTATGCTACGTTGGATACTCTCTCTCTCTTATTATGGGACTCTTGTTATTAGCGGCCTCTCAAAAAATTGGCTAAGAATAATTACATGTACACAGCTGTAGGTACACACTTGCCCAACCCACTCACCAGAGAGGACACCTTCGAGGTTAGGTAAATTTATGACCTCTAAAAGTAGCGACAGCTGCGTTGACAATTAATTTTTAATGCCGCGTCCTAAATGGAGGTAAATGTAGGCACACCCTAGTAAAGTAGTAAAGATTCTAACTCACTGGAAAATACGTTTTTAAGTGGCTATAGAAATCGAGGCAAGTAGACTGAGTAGAGTTACATGTACCTCCAATTAGATGAGACCCTCTAAATAATGGACACCAGGTCTTCAACATGATTTTCAACCTCCAAAAGAAGCTATCTCTGGCTTCAATAAGTTTTAAAAAGTGTTGCTTTAATTAAAGGTCTTACGGTAATCACATTTCTTACTTGAATACGTCGGGTTCATTACTGACAGGCAGCATTCTCAGCCTCAAACTGTGCAAAGGAACAGAAAACATGATCCACGACGTACCTTACAAGGTAACATAAACCAAGAGATGAACCAGACAATCATCTATGGCTAATAAATTGACTCACCATCTTTCCATTAGGAGAATGCTGTAATACTTTAGCAATGGAGCCAGGTTTTGTCTCTAGCTCTAGCTAGCTCTGTGGGTGAAAACAATATGTCTTTGGTGGGTGTGGTGGTGAATGTAAAAAGTGGGTGTATCTCAATCTTAGATATCTGAGATACACCCACTTTTTTTGCAAGTCATGCAAAAACAACAACACTCAATAATATATTTCAGAGAAATCTAGAGCTAGCTAGCTGCAAGGCACAGATTTATTTACTGGAATGGCCACTAAAGAGCAGAACCAAGGTATAAAGACTGTCATGTTTCCTATAAAGGATAAACCCAATGATTGCTAAAGCATAAAACCCTCATTGGTGATTGCTATCTATTTTCAGAGCTCACAATTGACGATCTGAAGACAGAAATGAAACTGACTGATGAGCAGCTCAATACAGTAATAAAGGAACCAGATCTACCCGAGTTAGCAGCATGTTTCGACAATGTTCACAAAGGCTATCTTGAAAAATTGGAGCTCTCACCTGGAGAGCAAACTGACGTGAGGACTAGAGCATATGTAGATGGCACTCTGGCAGGAATGTTGCTGTCTACTTAATTGCTATTGTTACACATACAATTCTCTATTAACTATCACCAGGAATGGTACTCACCTATTGTTTTGTTTCCCCAGACTCCACCACCTCGTGTCCTCCCTCCCGAGAGAGGGTCCTGCTGAACCACAAGCTGTCCTCGTACAGGGACTACCTACAAAGTCGCTACAGAATGCAAGTATCCACATCAGCCACACAATGGCCTCCCGTCCCAACAAAGACAATTTTCAAACTAGCCATGATTCAGAAGGAGGAAATACAGAGAGGAAGAATCGACGATGAATTTGTTAGGCTAACAATTACGGGGAAAATTGACGATATTTTACTTCAAAAAACTCCGGTTAACTTAACTAACATTTTCCCTGAGATTGAGGATACACGAAACTTTGTGTTGATTGAAGGAGCTCCCGGCTCTGGCAAGAGCACCCTTGCTCTACACATCTGTCAGGAGTGGGCAAAGGGGAAACTGTTCCAACAGTTCGATATTGCAATCCTGGTGAGACTGAGAGATCCCCTCGTTAGAGAAGCAAAAACAATAGAAGATCTTCTCCCTTGTAGGAATTCAACACTGGCATGCCAAATAGGGGCAACAATTATAATTAATTGATTGATTATTAATTGAGATTGATTGTTATTCATACAGTTTTGACAATTGATTTTAATTAATTCTGCCATAATGCATTCAATGACAATTTAAATGCATAGAGAAAAGTAGTGAAGTATTATATACTAGTACATATAATTATGTTAGACACTATAAAAACAAATGTTGTTAATTAATTACAACTTGTTAATAGCACAGCAATAACAAAGGCTTCTCCTTGGTAACAATAACAGACACACAGACACACGCACACGCACACAGTCAGCTTTACCGTAGCCCTCGTGCGGCTACGCCTCGAGGCATAACAAGGGCTTCTCCTGGTAATAATGATAAATGCTCACATGCACAGTAAATTGTCAATGAACACAAAGCAATTTGCTAGTGAAAATCCAATTTAACGCTCTGATGCCTTTTGTTCATATAATTATGAGGAAGATGAGCAAATTAACGTTCACTTTAGCCCTCCCAAACATCTTCTAAACATCTTCATGATTGCCAGGCCCTCGTATTGCAGCTGAAGGAGGTCCTGTGTGGGGAGAAGAGAGGGCAGTGAAACACTTCAACTGGTATAAGACAAAGAATGCATGTATTCTACATAACACAAAATCATATTAGTACTCCCTTTATTGCTCCCCTCACCTGGAAGATCAGCTCCACCTTCTCTATCTGCCTGCCCAGGAAACGACCAGACACCTCAAACTTGCTCACATCCACTGACGTCATCTTAAACACAACGTTTCTGAACCTGGGGGAGTGTTAACATAGCGCTCAACGTTACACATAGAGGCATAAAATAAGTCAATAGCCTCACACTGAAATAGATTAGTAGTAGAATCTGGACAAAGTACGTACAAGAGCAATAATATTAAGAGCAGATGTCGATGATTATCATGTTGTTTGATCATAGTAGAGGGATTCCCAGAATAGTACATCAATGACAAGAGACATACGAAGCTCTTAACATCAATACCGTGACACACCAATGTACGCAGGAATTGAAAGCATAATTATATTCTATTTAGTATATAGACAGCCCGTATTAAAGATCTAAGCACACAACACAAGTATGTTAGTATCTGCTATGCACTCTCCAGTACGTAGGTGGAGACTTACAGAATGGGTGGGGCATATCTCCATGGACACTGATGCAGATGATTTGTTTGATCACGTCAGAGTACGCGTCGATACCCAGCTATCTCTCCGGGGAGTCCACTGTCGATGCCCACAGGAAGAACCCTCTGGGGGGGGAACAGTGAGAGTCATATTATGATTCAGTTCCGGGAATAAATGTCATAGAAAGTCACTAATTGACTCACATTTTTTCCAGCCGAGGCAAATGGAGCACAGCTATAGGTTACGTCTCTGTGGGGCATGGAAAAATTGATTGACTTAAATTGTGTATCAGGTTTTAAGCAACTAATAAGGATTATCACTTATTGAGCGCACAATCCATTCTACCCCCCGCCCACACACACCTGGTCAGTAGACAGCTGATTGCCTATCCACAACATTGAAGGATTTTATCGCAGCTATGTACTTCATTGTACAGCTGCAAGGGGAGTGACGTGTGATACAGTGTGATTCAATGAAAGTCAGTACAACACAGTTAGTGTATGTTTACCAAAGAGGTACATGAGATTGTTCTGACAAATCATTCTTGTACTCTCTAATACACTAACAGGGTTTCATCTAGGATAACAAGTTGGGGGGGGGGATTTGGGAGTGCGTAAGCGCAAGTGTTTGGCTATGCCCACTTAAAAAAAGTTGATTTAATACTAATGTGATGATGTCATTATTCTACAAGATTTGGGGGGGGGGAAGAACCACCCCCCCCTACTAGATGAAACCCTGACTAACTGATACAGTACCAAAGATGCAACCTTTTACATGGCAAAATTAAAAACGGCCATTGTCAAAGTAATGTAGACGCAATCGGCATCATGTATAAATTGTGTATTTGGCCTGGCCTAAGCCATATTCAGTACATACTATATAGCAGGTCATTTTCGTAGGTTATAACATTCGAAACAAACAACGTCTACACACAGTAAGTGCAGTAGTAGTAGATCTAAGAGGTAGTCTAATGCTCAAGAATGATGGAACATCTTATATACATATAGTAGTCATCTGCAGAATTGTGTAGAGATGTTTCACCATCTTTGAGCATTAGTTTACCTCTTAGATCTACTACTACTGCACTGCACTATACTGCACTTACTGTGTATATAGCTAGTAGGTATCTTCAAGACCAGCTAGCTCACTGACAGTTGACAAACTAATGCTCAA
This sequence comes from Halichondria panicea, assembly GCF_963675165.1. Lineage (NCBI taxonomy): Eukaryota > Metazoa > Porifera > Demospongiae > Suberitida > Halichondriidae > Halichondria > Halichondria panicea. The sequence goes on from NC_087383.1 coordinate 2,276,303, forward strand.
AGATGGTGGAACATCTCTACACAATTCTACTACTACTGCATGCACTTACTGTGTATATAGTAGGTATCTTCAAGACCAGCTAGCTCACTGATAGTTGACAAACACTCTCTGGGACAAAAACCATTGTGTAGCTCTTACTTCAATATTTTACAAACTTCCTTTATTTAGAATAATAGCGCATGCATTGCAGAATGCAGAGGCTGCAAAATATGGTGGGCCGTTTGTTTCAAAATTCAAATGTTACATTTTCATTCAAATCACAATACATTCATTCAAGATGTGCAATTTTCATTCAAGAGCATTCAAGATTATTCATTCAAGATTCAAGATTTTGATGGATGCATAAACATGCATAATTTCAGATGACTTTAGCCACACTTTGTGGTTTTATTGCATGGTGTAGTTGTTTTAATTAACAGGAAATGGGGTTCACAATAATCAACTCCCTCCCTCAGTAGTGGTAAGGTGATTCCCAAACCAGAAACATGACATTGATTGACGAAAATTAACAAGAGGTCAGGGGTTCGTTGCCGACCTTCGAGTTTTGAGCATTAAGCAAAGGACATCTTATAAATGTTGTGTTTTAATGACTGTATATGCATGCATGGCATGCATATCTTGAATAATTATTGTCGACTTGAATGCATTAAAATCTTGAATGACAATTGCATGGTCTTGAATGGTCAGTGGATCTTTGGATCAATTTAAATTTGTTTTGGGCAGAATTTCAAATCGATAGAAATTTATATATTTTTTGATTTTGAATATTTTGAAACTGCAAGAGTACATGCAAATGAGTGCATTCTATTTTCAATTCTTGAGGAAGAACTGGTCCTGAGTTTTGTGCAGAAAAAAGCAGTTTCATATTTTGCACCCACAGGGGTTAGCTTATAATGACCTTTGTACTCTAAGAAGCTGTGCACTTTATAGTCTGTTATAAAATCAGTATTATGTGCACCTAGCTTGTATGCGTACAGGTTATGTTAACAGTTGTATCCCACCCTGATTGACAATGACAATTACACCCCCTGTCTGTATAGGTGTTCCAAGTACCATGGCCAATAGATGAGTGTTCCCAGCATACAGACGGTACTATACATATAATCATACAGTTGTTCGATTGCACACACACACACACAATAATATCATAATTTAATTGATCCTTCAACATTGAAATGTTTAATAATATTAATTATGTACAGTTAAGGAAGTACATTATTATATTATACATAGCAGAGTCGTGCAGTTGGCTAGCCTCGAGGAAGTGATTGGGATATCAAGGCTAGCAGTTGGCAAGGTTATATTCTGGCTATATTTAGCATTGCATTGGAGCATGGCTTCTCAAGAGTACAAAGGTCATTTTAAGCAAACCCTGTGGATGCTATATAAGCGCTAGTGATGGTCAAAAATTGAAAATGCTTTTTCTGCACGAAACTCAGGACCAATTCTTCCTCAAGAAATTAAAAGTAGAATGCACTCATTTGCATGTACTCTTGCAGTTTCAAAATATTCAAAATCAAAAAATATATAAATTTCTATCGATTTGAAATTCTGCCCAAAACAAATTTAAATTGATCCAAAGATCCACTGACCTTGAATGAATACTGTATATGCATCTTGAATGAATGTATTGTAATCTGAATGAAAATATAACATTAATTTTGAATTTTGAAACAAACGGCCCACCATACACCATAGCAAAAACACATTGATTTTACAATGTAAAAGGGTGGGCCAGCTCAGCACAATTCAAATAGCAATCAAAATTCCAGGCTCTTAAACGAATAGGACTATTATATCATTCAATGACAATTTAGAGAAAAGTAGCGGAGTACATAGTATGTTAGAACATTAGGTCGTTAATTAATCAATTGCAACGTGTCAATAGTACATGCAGATGATATAAATAATTGAAGAATGCTCACATGCAATTGTCAATGAATACATGCAATTTGTTAATGAAATCCAATTTAACACTCTGAGGATTTTAAAAGTTCATGAGGAAGATGAGCAGATTAACATTCACTTTGGCCCTCCCAAACATCTTCATGATTGCCAGGCCCTCGTATTGCAGCTGAAGGAGGTCCTGTGTGGGGAGAAGAGAGGGAAGTGAAACACTTCAACTGGTGTATAAGACAAAGAATGCATGTATTTGTAAGACAAATGAATACATGTACTTACATACACCGTACAAGCATACCAACACTATACCTGACACAAGGCAGTAAACTTCTTGAACACTTTACGTACCTACCATCTACCTGTACACACCCTCACCTGGAGGACCAGCTCCACCTTCTCTATCTGCCTGATGTGATCTCCAACACAACATTTCCGAATCTGAACCTGGGCGAGTAAGAAATAATGTTCACATAATTATAGCATAACGTTGCACATAAGATCAAGGCCGTAGCAAGTGGTCAGGCTGGTCAGGTTTTGGCCTAACCACTTTTTGCAGCTGGGTAGGTAATAGCGTAAATATTGTAAGTGATAATGCGCATGCTGTTTTGGTGAGGAAAAGTGATGACCTTTTTCCCAGAATAGTACATCAATGACAAGAGACATACGAAGCTCTTAGCATCAATACCGTGACACACCAATGTACGCACGAATTGAAAGCACAAATTCTATTTAGTACATTGACAGCCCATATTAAAGATCTAAGCACACAACACAAGTACGTTAGTATGACTATCTGCTATGCACTCTCCAGTACGTAGGTGGAGACTCACAGAGTGGGTGGGGCATATCTCCATGGACACTGATGCAGATGATTGGTTTGGTCACGTCAGAGTACGCATCGATACCCAGCTATCTGTCCGGGGGGTCCACAGTCGATGCTTGCAGGAAGAACCCTCTGTGGGGGGTACAGTGAGAGTCATAATTATTATTATGATTCAGTTCCGGGAATAAATGTCATAGAAAGTCACTAATTGACTCACCTTTTTTCCAGCCAAGGTAAATGGAACACAGCTATAGGTTACGTCTCTGTGGGGCATGTGAAATTGTGTATCAGGTTTTAAGCAACTAATAAGGATTATCACTTATTGAGCGCACAATCCATTCTACCCCCCGCCCACACACACCTGGTCAGTAGACAGCTGATTGCCCATCCACAACATCGAAGGATTTTATCGCAGCTATGTACTTCATTGTACAGCTGCAAGGGGAGTGACGTGTGATACAGTGTGATTCAATGAAAGTCAGTACAACACAGTTAGTGTATGTTTACCAAAGAGGTACATGAGATTGTTCTGACAAATCATTATTGTACTCTCTAATACACTAACAGGGTTTCCTCTAGGATAACAAGTTGGGGGGGGGGGGGGGGAGATTTGGGAGTGCGTAGGCGCGTCACAAAATGTTTGGCTATATGCCCACTTTTGTTTAAATGATTACATCATGCTTAACTTAATGCTAATGTGATGACATGTAGTACTAATGTGATGATGTCATTAGTTATTAGATTCGCTAAATAATAACTTAGGTACTTTACTGGATACCCAATTGAAACAAAATTAAAATTCCTCACAATTCACCACAACCACAGACAAGTACAATCTATGAATTAGATTATTTTACACCACAACTGTCAAAGATAAAAATCACAAATGTACCTAAGTCATTTTGAAACATACCTTGTAACTCCCCCCCCCCCCCCTGTACGAGTTATATGTTTGTGTTAAGCACACTTAACAGTGTACTCTAAAAGCTACATTTTGATAGTAAAAACTTGGGTATGATGTAAACACTACTGACGTTTTGGCAGGATTAGTGGAACATATATTTATGGCCCATTCCCACCTTAAGCCGTGGCTATTTTAAACCACCTCGCTATTCTGGCCAAGCTTCACTGTGCCAGATTAACAAGAGTCTACTGTACATGTATTAACGAGTGCTGCAAGCTGCGCTGTGCTAATGCCTCTCGTCATGTTTCACTTTCTCTCAAACTATGAGAGTGTTAGAGAGGTGAAGAGGTAATTACATAATGTATTACTGTTGACAGAATTGAATTACAAATAGAATAGGAGAGGAGCTGAATGTAAACAGAAGCCTATCTGATGGCTTGATGAATAATCAATCTTCAAAGATAGAAGTAACTGTTATTTATATGGCCTGTAGCCAAACAGTGGGAGCAAACCTTTGTCAAAGGCACAATCTGTACAGAATAGTAATAGAGAATTTGGATCATGAGGCTTATTTAAACACAACAGCAATATTTGAGAAAAGACTGTTGTTACATGCATCTATTGTTACCAGACTTGTGTACTCTATTGTTATCTATTCTATAATCATTGTTGTGCTTGTGGCTTCTTACCACTAGAATCCCAAGAAAAAGTAGATCAGGATCTGGATTATCTCACACGTGGGGATGAGCATGCATGCGCATTAAATCTACACAAGAATAATGGGTGTCTGCAAAGAGAACAAATGGCTACTATAGTTTATAGCATAGATAGAGCAAAGAGGGATTGGCAACAAAATCGACCTCGAATAACCATCCGTGTTACTCGAGGCTGTCTACTTCAACATAGGAAGACAGCCTCGAGTAAAGCACAGGCTGGGAATGGTTGAGGAGACAACTGATTGTCTTACTGTCAGTATAACAATCCTGCTGCTGATTTTAGACTTCATTTCCATGCTTGAGGCTATATGTGATCCAGACACTACTTAGTTAGACAATCTTAGCTACATTATATTATAGGTGCTATTGGTACATAGCCATAAAAAAACGGTGAAAAAGCGCTATGTACCGCTAGCTCTTTCTCAAAAAAGTGTTTCGCGGCGTTACGGTGGGGGACAACACGCATCGTTTCAGGATAAGCCACACCCCCTGCACAAAAGTCCACACATAAGCAGTGCATGTACATAGTGGGACCATAGGCAGTGCATGTACATAGTGGGGCCATAGGCAGTGCATGTACATAGTGGGACCATAGGCAGTGCATGTACATAGTGGGACCATAGGCAGTGCATGTACATAGTGGGACCATAAGCAGTGCATGTACATAGTGGGACCATAAGCAGTGCATGTACATAGTGGGACCATAAGCAGTGCATGTACATAGTGGGACCAAAGGCAGTGCATGTACATAGTGCAGTGCATGTACATAGCGGGACCATAGGCAGTGCATGTACATAGTGGGACCATAGGCAGTGCATGTACATAGTGGGACCATAAGCAGTGCATGTACATAGTGGGACCATAAGCAGTGCATGTACATAGTGGGACCATAAGCAGTGCATGTACATAGTGGGACCATAGGCAGTGCATGTACATAGTGCAGTGCATGTACATAGTAGGACCACATGTACATAGTGGGACCATAGGCAGTGCATGTACATAGTGGGACCATAGGCAGTGCATGTACATAGTGGGACCATAAGCAGTGCATGTACATAGTGGGACCATAGGCAGTGCATGTACATAGTGGGACCATAGGCAGTGCATGTACATAGTGGGACCATAGGCAGTGCATGTACATAGTGGGACCATAGGCAGTGCATGTACATAGTGGGACCATAGGCAGTGCATGTACATAGTGGGACCATATGTGACAGGGCCTAGGAAAACACCCCTTAACGCGGGTGTACCCAAGTTTATTTTTATTGTTGAATCGGATAAAGCGTTCTCTAAGCTTCAAAATGATACCAAGATCGACCTCCTAGCTATTTTCTATCCGGAGATATGTTCGAGGGAACGCTACGAAGTATTGCAACGCCCTCTTGAGTAAATGACGCTCAAACGTCATGAATAATTGAAGTTCAATTATTGATTTCCGGGCACTTCCGTATACTCATAAAGCTTAGTAAAAGATTTTCTGGAGAAGACGAGTTAGTTAGATGAAGGCTAGGCATTCTAGGACTCTCTAGCTAGCTAGTATAGCTATGTAGCTGGATTGCTTGGCATCTAGGAAGGATCTTCTAAGAAATAAAAAGACAAAGACTCCCGTCGCTCCAATGGTAAGCTTTCATGTCTTGTTATCAGCTTGTACTTACTTTCTGTGTCATGTATCAGTCTTATAATAGATCGCTCACTTATATGGAGCCTACAAAAAGTGTCTCTGTTCTTCATAAAGCTTAAAGGAAGCCTGTCTGATCTATTATAGGTGGCCTTTCACTTAGTATTCGTCTATATGCTAGATCCAACTTATTATTAGCCTTACAAGAAGCTTTCCTCCTTTAATTTAGTATTGGTATCACTGCCATTGTGCTTAGTATTAGCAGGCCTGATGGGATGAGTGATCACATCATGGAGAGCCCAGGAAACCCTGTGAAATTGTCCTATAACATTTATATGGATGGTTCCCCCAGGTCGTTGCGAGTGTCGGAGGCCTGAGAAACAATAGTCTATTGGCTAGAATGTAAGTGATGTGTCTATCTTAACTTACTACTTATCTGTAGGTAGTTATGGAGGGTTTATGAAGACAAGTGGCACGGGATGCATACATCTAAAGAAACAAGAGTGGATCTACGCCAAGCTAGCTAGCTAGATAGCTGCTCTTTCTAATGAATTTCTGTTGCTAAATTATGTTTGTTAAGAAGTGGAGCTATAATATACCTGGCTCCTCTTGATGATTGTACTGGGCTGATGAAATAGTCCTGTACAAGTTGTAATCTTTTTTTGTTAAAAATAATTAACAATAATAGGGAAATTCCCTCACGTAAACAGTAAATTTCATTGTAAAAAATGAACGTTCGGTGAGTTTCTTCAACGTCCGCGCTTGACCTGTTTAAAGCTTCGTAGAGAGCCAAATTTTTACAGGTAGGTAGAGGAAGGGCTGAAGTTAGCACCTGTGAAAAAAAAATTTTTTGCCCATGTTTTTCATTTCTACTAAATAATATTGACCTATAGCCTAATTTAATTAGTGCCGCGTTAAGGGGGGTTTTCCTAGGCCCTGTCACATATAGGCAGTGCGTGTACATAGTGGGACCATAGGCAGTGCATGTACATAGTGGGACCATAGGCAGTGCATGTACATAGTGGGACCATAGGCAGTGCATGTACATAGTGGGACCATAGGCAGTGCATGTACATAGTGGGACCATAGGCAGTGCGTGTACATAATGGGACCATAGGCAGTGCGTGTACATAGAGGGACCATAGGCAGTGCGTGTACATAGTGGGACCATAGGCAGTGCATGTACACAGTGGGACCATAGGCAGTGCGTGTACACAGTGGGACCACAGGCAGTGCGTGTACACAGTGGGACCACAGGCAGTGCGTGTACACAGTGGGACCATAGGCAGTGCGTGTACACAGTGGGACCATAGGCAGTGCGTGTACACAGTGGGACCATAGGCAGTGCGTGTACACAGTGGGACCATAGGCAGTGCGTGTACACAGTGGGACCATAGGCAGTGTGTGTACACAGTGGGACCATAGGCAGTGCGTGTACACAGCGGGACCATAGGCAGTGCATGTACACAGTGGGACCATAAGCAGTGCATGTACATAGTGGGACCATAAGCAGTGCATGTACATAGTGAAAATGTTTTTTCAGGTGAGTTGAAGGTGTACAATGCAGTAAGAACTAGACTGAATAGTTGTAAGCACAAAACCTCCAAATTGCACCTTAGACAATCATTCCGCCAAATTTTTCCAGTGGCTGCCCCCCGAACCCCCCCAAATGTTCAACAGCGTATGGCCGTCGTCATTTCCCCCCTTAGCTATAAATCCTGCTTGAAACCCTGACAATAGTGAGTATTTGTGACATACCGTATAAGTAGAGGTTGTATGGTGAAAATGTTCGTATATTTCGTACTGTAGAGCATCATACACTGTACGAAAAATAAAACTACAAAACTATTCTACAGCAATAGGCTCAACGTGGCTGTATGAATATTTAAAATACGAAATATTTCTAGTCCTACAGTATTATAAACTCTTTAACCACAACTTTGGTAAACATAATATTATTTCTTACCTAAACTTCTTGAAGGCATGAGTGAGTGTTCGGGTTCATTACTGACAGGGCATCATTCTCAGTCTCAACTCACATCAACCTCCAGCATGGGGTGGGTCGATCACAGTGACATAACACACACAAACTGTGCAAAGGAACAGGAAAACATGATAAACCGGCATTACGGTAACTTAAACCAACAGATGATAAATGGACTAAAATCATGAAAACTCATGAAAACTCACTAATAATAACGAGTGTTGCAAACTGCGATGTGCTAATTATAGTTTCGATTAGGGGGGGAGGGGCTAAATGAGGCTCTTTATACTGCTAATCACAGGGGCCCCTCTTTCCGTATTCCCCCAAAACCTAATCGCAGTCACGTGACCCCTAACCTCTAGCGTGACAGATATGAATGGGCACGTACATGTAACATCTGCTTAACCGGTACCTCGCGGATATGACACAACAAATCTACTGCAACCTGTAAGACTAGTCTGATATACATGTACCACAGAAACAGTGTGCTTGTGTACATGCTAATTTAAAACTACTCACATCTGCATAGTTCCAATTTTCACTCCAGCTCAGCCATGACACCCGGGTCCATGATTTGATATCTCTTGAGCAGCTTCTCCTCCATGTCTAGATGACTGCACTTCTAGAAGGTAAAAGGAAAACAAAATAATGCATTTGGTAAATATCTACTCTCATGCAAACAACATTGTAATTAGTATTGAGAGAAAATACATGTGATGATCATTACCAAATTTACTGGTAAAGGGTCAAACTGTTAGCAAGAGAGTTCATAATAGACGAACTCTGCTAATAAAGGAGAGTATACAATTATGGAAGCATAAACACTTAGTAATGCATGCAGTCTATTGTGCATGGTCACATAATTATAAGCAGATCATCCTCTATAATCTACTCAAAGGTTACTGCTATAAACAGGATTCACGAAGGCACCAGAATCAGAGAACACGTACATGTACAAACAGTGTTTATGACAGGAAACTAAACACATACATGTACACAAATAGCTACATGAAGCAAAAGCTGTATAATATCATTCTCACCTGTTTTGAGTGTCCTGAGGTGCCAGAGGATGTACAGACAGTCCAGTGGTGGCTCCGCTATCAAGACCCCCTGAGGCCACGGGTACATAAGAGTTGATGAGCCCCAGTATATCTGGCTTATGATAGTCGGGAAGGACTCCTGCAAACTCCCCCACAGTGATAGTGATGGATTGCTGAAAGGTCAGAGAGGACGTGAGGTCAGAGGGGCCTTCTGAAACGGTTTCTATTGAGATACGGAGGTGGCGGACCAGTGTACGGAATATATCCAGTACAGACGGACCTGCACGAGTGGACACAAGCTAAGTAATGTAAATACATGTATGCAGATTAAAGCGTGGAATTAAACCACACTACCGTATTACTAGAATGTTTTGCGAGCATCAAACATTTACGAATTTTGCGAGGGTTGATCAATTCGCAACAATAATATCCGCAAAACCTAAAAATTATTACTAGTAAATACACACGATCCTTGCCAGAACGCAATAGTTAGATCGCAAAGGGTCAAATTTTCTGTTGATTTGGCTCATTCGAAAAGGTTTTTCACCAGCAAAATATTCTAGTAATACGGTACCAGGAGCACATTACAGAAGGAGCGTCTGACCTCGGAAATCGCATCTCGTGGAAGTTTGCAAAGCATGACCTTATATGCAAAACCACTAAGTGGGTCTGCGGGCGAGTGCTAATTGAGCTGACGGTGCACTTTTACCAAGCATAGGTCAATAAAAGTGAAAAGCTACAGCTAGCTAGCTAGCTATAGGCCTAGTAGTAAGCTCTCTCTTCTAACAATCCCAGTAAGACTCCCTACTGCAAAAACAAAACGCCTAGTATGTGTTAGTCTAAGTCTAGCAAACTTTCTCTGTACAAAGTGACTGGATATGCTCGTATTTTAGAACTTTCTGTACCTTACCGATGACAGCCTCTTCCATGATGTATACCAACATCCATCAAAGATCTAGCTATTCATTTTAGCTCTTTCTGGATCAACCTAGCTCTCCTGCTGCTGAATTACAAACAAAATCCATTTATAATGATATTCACAGGCTGACCGCGGTCCGTACTTTATGTACACAGTACTTACACACTTTTCTTATAAGGCAATGCGGCGTTTAGGAAAGCACACGAGATGCGATTTCCGAACCCATGCACAGTTAGACGCTCCTTCTGTAATGTGCTCCTGACGGTACGTAGTGTCAAAACATACAATGTCATGTACAAACTTTAATAACAGCTATGAAAGCATCTACGTATGAAGAATAAATGCGTATAGCCTTCTTTAGAAAATGGCCCAAAAGTAGTGTTGCAACCATACAAGTACTCTACCATGGAGACTCACCTAGAGAGCTGTCTGCTGCCACGGCAACACACTTAGAGAGTGTGCCGAGGATCCCTTGTTTGGTCTCCCAGGACTCCTTCATCTTGGCATCCAGGTGGTCCACCAGCGACTGGACGGCCTTGTACCGATCCTGTCTCTGTGGGGGTACATGTAAGTGGATAATGTTACCCTGGGAGGCTGTGGGGGTACATGTACAGTGGATAATGTACACTGGGGGGCTGTGGGGGGTACATGATAGATAATGTAAACTGGGGGGCGTGGGGGTACATGTACAGTGGATAATGAACACTGGGGGGCTGTGGGGGTACATGTAAGTGGATAATGTACACTGGGGGGCTGTGGGGCGTGGGGGTACATGTACAGTGGATAATGTACACTGGGGGGCTGTGGGGCGTGGGGGTACATGTACAGTGGATAATGAACACTGGGGGGCTGTGGGGGTACATGTAAGTGGATAATGTACACTGGGGGGCTGTGGGGGTACATGTACAGTGGATACTGTACACTGGGGGCTGTGGGGGGTACATGATAGATACTGTACACTTGGAGGCTGTAGGGGGTACATGTGTGTGGATACTGTACACTGGGGGGCTGTGGGGGGTACATGTGTGTGGATACTGTACACTGGGTGGATGTGGGTTGTACATGTGTGTGGATACTGTACACTGGGGGGCGTGGGGGGTACATGATAGATACTGTACACGGGGGGGTGTGTGGGGGTACATGATAGATACTGTACACTGGGGGGCTGTGGGGGGTACATGATAGATACTGTACACTGGGGGGCTGTGGGGGTACATGATAGATACTGTACACTGGGGGCTGTGGGGGGTACATGTGAGTAGAAAGTACAATACACATGTACATGGGGGGGGGGTGTGGGGGGTACATGTGAGTAGAAAGTACAATACACATGTACACGGGGGGGTGTGGGGGGTACATGTGAGTGGAAAGTACAATACACATGTACATGTAGGTACCGTATAGCGGGTAGTTTTCGTGGAGTAAAAAATTCGTTCAACTCGGAAAACGGTGGTTTTTGTGAGTAAAAATTTGTTTAGTCTCGTTGCCTGCACTGCATTCCGGTAAGCCACGCCTACGTTAAAATTTCGTGGAGGTCAGCTTGCCCACGAAAATTACCTGCTATAATTACCCGCTGTCTTCGTGGGGGATACACATGTCTACTGGAGGGAACAATTGATCAAGAATAAATCAAGAGTATGTTGGACCTGAAAGCTATCAATGTTACATAACAGAACAAAGCAAAAAGCAACGAAAAACTTGTAGAGACTATTCATTTTATTACATAATTATAGTATACCTTGACTTACTGCAGTATTGGCTTGAGGACACTGTCGATGTGAGAGAGTCCGGCAAAAGTGATGAGCTCAGTGAGACTATCCTGAGAGTACCCTCCCAGACTGTCCCCCTCCTCCACAACAGGCTGGATCTCACCAGACTCTCTGTCAGAGTGGGAGCGAGGTTACTATTGGCACACACTGTATAATTATCTAAGGCCATCAATAGGTAAGTTTGATACAGACTGAGGCTATCAACATTTACTCATTGAAGTATGTGTATTAGCCAGTGCTTCAGGAGTAGAACTGAAGAAAATTGTAGTGACTTTCCTAGACAGTATACCTTGACTGGGCGACACTGTGACTGTGCATATTGAAGAGGAATGGCAGCACTATCTTGTTCATGTGATCTAGGTCCCAAATGTTCATCTGGAGGTTGTCTTGCCGACCAATCTTCTTTATCACTCCCCTCAGCCCTTGCAACCCAGCCATCCGCGTCCTGTGTGAGGTGTAGTGGGGAGGGGTGGAGTTGGTGATGAAAGCAATGTTATCACAAGTTATGCATGTGGCAGAGCATCCTAAGGGCGGTACAGTTAAAATATGACACCTAACACTTTGACCTGTGGCCACTCAAACTCATTTCAAGTGCACATACTCGTGATATTTATCGGCGTCGTCCACATTCTTGGTGAGGCTAAGAGAGGCAAAGCGGTGGATGAGGACGTCGTACTGTCTGTGGTAGGGGGTGTTCCCTTCCTCTCGCTCGGCAAACTTCACAAACTGTGTGTGTGGAGGAAGGGTCGTCAATGTGTTGTATACACAATACACTATTAACAAAATGAAAAGTATATGTACATGCAATCTAATCGTGAAGATACACGTTCACTCTCTGCACTCACCCACCAACACACTCTACTCACACACCCACTCCCACACCCACACACATCACACTCCCCCCTACTCACCGAATTGGTGGCCAGTTCTGTGTTGCTAGTTTCCAGCATATTATGCAGTATATCCAGGTAGCTATCCACAATCAACTGGAGCTTTCGTGAGTCACAGGCTGACAGCAGCTTCTCCGTCACTTGCAGAGCCACTCACATGCCTGGGGGGAGGGAGAGGCATGAAAATGGTATTTTGTACCACGTTTGTGAGAAAGCCATTGGTTGTATCATAGATATAACATTTAAAGTTCCCAGCCACATAAGATACATCATTTTCTGTTCCGGAGGTACAGGGATGGTCGATAAATTTCACTAGCTATACATGACATGTCGATATTGTATACTGTACAGGTATGTCTCTGAAATAGTCGTCTAACCCGTTTCTCTCTCTTTTGCAGGCTCTGACGCAGTCTCAGAGCGAGGTACTCTCCAATATTGTCCAGATGGTCAGGGGAGGTTTGAACAAAGAAGAGCAGCTTGTCTATATTAGCAGACACAGGTGTGGGTGTTTGAGGGTCCTCTGAGAAGAGCCCATCAACCAGCCGTTTGTAGCGAGGTTTGGGGCAGCAGAAGCACGTCGCCATAGTTAGATCTAGTTCTGTGTCTTGATTGATTGTAGACCTAGCATTTATTTGTAAAACGTAGAGCAGAGGTTTTTATGTAATATGTTGGCAACCCTGCGCTTTCTTCTGGGTTTCTCACCCGTATCGTTTGAGGTACCCCCGAACGAGTCGGGTAAGAACTCAGCTAGTTCGATAAATTCCCCATTTTCCGATTTTTTAGATAGTTTGTCGGGAATGGGGATGGCATTCTGGCCTACATTGACCGTATATGGAATAATGCTTGGTATCGTCGGTAATGTGGGGAGGCTCATGCGGGTTTGAGTACGGGGGGCACTAGTGGATACGAGGGGAACATGTGCTAGTGAGGTACTTGACATACCTGCCGTTCCGGTGCTGACAACAGGGCCTGAGGTGGGACTCCGTGGGGTACCCGAGCCGGAAGCAGAGATGGTTGGGATCGAGGGTGGGACTGATGGTGAGACTGATGAGGGGACGGCTGTGGGGTGGTGTTGTTGGACTGCTGCCTGAATCCGCTGGTCCATTGCGGTGATGATCGTTGGTAACACCGCGCCGAGGGCTGCCTGGACAGAATTGGCAATCATGGTGTTGAAAGTTGTCGGAGTTGTCGTCGGGTTGGTGGAACTGATGGGCGGTGTTCCAGTTGAGGATGTGCTCGAGGAGGTAGTGGTCATCTTCATATAGAGAATTATAGGATAGATCAGCAAGAGAAATCTTGAGAATTATGGGATAGACCCAGAAGAGAAGTTTTCTATTCTTTCACTGACTGCCTGACCACGTGTTTCTTGCGCATGCCCGTGTTGGTTGCAATTGGTACTCCATTATATTTCTGAGAGAGCTAGCTGCAAGGCACAGATTTATTTGCTGGAATGGCCACTAAAGAGCAGAACCAAGGTATAAAGACTGTCATGTTTCCTATAAAGGATAAACCCAATGATTGCTAAAGCATAAAACTCTCATTGGTGATTGCTAACCTTGTGTGCTTGCTTATCTATTCTCAGAGCTCACAATTGACGATCTGAAGACAGAAATGAAACTGACTGATGAGCAGCTCAATACAGCAATAAAGGAACCAGATCTACCCGAGTTAGCAGCATGTTTCGATAACACTGATGATTATCTTGAAAAGCTGGAGCTGTCGCCTGGACAGAAAACTGACGTCAGCGAAGTGAAGGCTAAAACACGTCTAAACCGCACTCAAGCCGGAATAAAACTTGCCCTAGAATACTGGCAGAACAAGAACCAACTACAAGCCACCTTCCAAGCTCTGCTACTCATCATACTCTCCCTGCTCAAAGGAGACGTTGCTGTTCAAGTGTGCAAGTACTTGTCTGACAAATGTGAGTCTGTTATGTGAGAGTGTGGTCATTGTGGTACCATACGTTGTGGGAGTGATTGCAACCAAATAAGGGACTTTCAACTTAATTGCTATTGTTACACATACAATTCTCTATTTACTATCACCAGGAATGGTACTCACCTATTGTTTTGTTTCTCCAGACTCCACCACCTCGTGTCCCCACTCTCAAGAGAGGGTCCTGCTGAACCACAAGCTGTCCTCGTACAGGGACTACCTACAAAGTCGCTACAGAGAACCAGACTCCACATCAGCCACACAATGGCCTCCCGTCTCAACAAACAAAGTCTTTAAACTGGCCATGATTCAGAAAGAGAAAATACAGAGAGGAAAAATCGACGATGAATTTGTTAAACTAACAATCACAGGAAAAATTGACGATATTTTACTTAAAAAAACTCCGGTTAACTTGACGAACATTTTCTCTGAGATTGGAGATAGAAGACACTTTGTGTTGATTGAAGGAGCTCCCGGCTCTGGCAAGAGCACCCTTGCTCTACACATTTGTCAGGAGTGGGCAAAGGGGAAACTGTTCCAAGAATTCGATATTGCAATCCTTGTCAGACTGAGAGATCCCCTCGTTAGAGAAGCCATTACAATTTCTGACTTACTTCCCTGCACAAACAAAGCGATGGCTAATGAAATAGAGACTGCAATTATGTCATTGTACGGCAAAGGTGTACTGTGGGTGCTGGACGGATGGGACGAACTTTCTTCTGACCTCCCTAGAGACTCAATCATCAACAAACTAATTCGACCAGGCACGTCACAAGAACGTCCGCTACACAAATCCACCATGATTATAACATCTCGACCATCATCTTCGGCTGAGCTCCACCCACTAGTCTCGTCCAGGGTGGAAGTGTTGGGGTTCAATCCACATGAACTAGAACAGTATTTCACTGAGTGTCTGAAAGGTGACTCACAAGCTGTGCAGACTCTACTGGAGAGAATTCGAGAGAACCCAGTGGTAGAAGGTAGCTGCTACCTCCCCCTCAATGCTTCCATTGTCGTTAATTGCTTCCTTTCTGACAACCACTCCCTCCCAACATCCAACCACGGGATATTCACATCAATTGTCCAGAGCTCTCTCAAGAGATACCTCCAGGAGAAGTTGGGGAAGACCACTCCAGTGGGAGACATCACATCCCCAGACTCACTGCCCTCGGAAATCAGAATGCAGACCGTACAAATGTGTCAACTTGCATATCATGGGATCGAAAAAAACAAAGCGACATTTACTGACAGTGATTTGGCCGCTCTTTGCATTACGAAGGACATTTCAAACGTTGGATTATTACAAACTGTTCCCAGTATCATTAGCGATGGTCATTTGGTTTACTACTGCTTTCTCCACCTGTCTATTCAAGAGCTACTGGCAGCAATCCACATCTCTCTCATGTCTCCCAAGCAACAAATCTCTGTATTCCAGAAGCTGTTTGGGAATCCTCGATTCAGTGCAGTCTTCCAGTTTTATGCTGGTATCACCAAACTGAGTACAAGTAGACCAATCCTCAGCAAGCTACCTCGATTCTTGTGTCCAGTTCCAGCCACTGTTTTTGATCTGGTCAGAAAGGTTGTCAAAACTGAGAAAGAGAAGTATGGTGAGCCGAAGCCCCTTTTGTTGTCCCTCATCAATTGTTTGTACGAAGCTAAAGACTCGCGACTGTGTGTGTTTGTGGCTAATCTTCTTAATCACAATCTAAATCTTAATCACACTACAATGAATCCTATTGACTGCCTCTCTGTTGGATATTTTGCATCAGTTTGTTCCAATAGCAGTAATGGATTCACACTTAGCCTCAAAAATTGCTCTATTAGTGAACAAGGCTGCAAATTTCTTGCCCGAGGACTCTCCAAGTGTCCCAACTCTAATAATGATATTCCTACAGGAGGGATACACATCGCTGAGATTATCGAGAACACTAGTTCAATATCTGGATTGAATTTACCTTTTAATGCCATTGGCAACAGTGGACTTAGCACACTCTGTGAGGCCTTGTCAACGAACACATCATTAAAGACACTGAACCTGCGCAATTGCTCACTAACAATATCAGACGACAATGGAGCTGCCCTCTATCAACTTCTGAATACAAACAATTCCCTCGAATATCTTAGTTTGAATGGTAACACAGTGACTAGCTGTCGTCACATTGCTGCTGGACTTGCAGTTAATAAGACTCTGAGAACATTGGACTTGGAGTGCTGTGAACTGACTGATCAGAGTATCGAGGAACTATCAACTGGACTGATCAACAAGATTAAAAGACTGTACATATGGGGTAATTCCTCAATAACAGAAGATGGAATGAAGACGCTTGCCAGACATCTAACCACCCACTGCTCTGAACTGACACTATTGTTGATACCCGACCACCTAATATCCTGTAGCAAGACAGTATTCAGGGACGCTAACGAAGAGAGGAAGAGAAATGGACTACCCGAGATTAATGTGTATGTGTATTAATTGTTGTTTACCCGAGATTAATTATGTTTATTAATTGATTGATTATTAATTGTGTATTCATTAGATTATTAATTTATAATTAATTGATTATTATTAATAATTAATGTTTAGTTATAATTATATTATGATTATTGTCGTTATTAATTAATTAATAAATGTTAATTAATTTGTTGTGTTATGCATCTAATCTCTATCATTGGTCAATATAATTATAGCACATGTACAGATGGTGACGAGTGAATTCAATGCTTCCTACTGACACGGAGAGCATGTCATGCACTAGCTGTATGTATGTAACTGAATACACTATTGTAATAATGCTATAATCTCCACCTAGCTAGCCTCCTTCACAGGCTTTCAAGAGAAGTGCGGCATGGGCCGGGATCGAGGCTAATCTCGACATGATCTACTTTTGACAATAATTATATTACTAGGACAATTTACAAAACAGTTAGTGTACAGAAGACTAGAAGTATGTCGGCACATTACATAACAATTACCTAAAAACAAATCAGTTGGAATTGGTCAATACAGCACAGTAATAATGATGGTTTAAATTCAATGCTCCCTACAGTGTCACAGAGAGCACATGCACTGTACGTATAAAACTGTCAATGAATGTAGTGGAAATCCAATTTAACGCTCTGTCGATTTTTGTTTATAGGAAGATGAGCAGATTAACGTTCACTTTGGCCCTTCCAAACATCTTCATGATTGCCAGGCCCTCGTATTGCAGCTGAAGGAGGTCCTGTGTGGGGAGAAGAGAGGGCAGTGAAACACTTCAACTGGTATAAGACAAAGAATGCATGTATTTGTAAGACAAATGAATACATGTACTTACATACACAGTACAAGCATACCAACACTATACCTGACACAAGGCAGTAAACTTCTTAAACACTTTACGTACCTACCAAATTAATTCTACCTGTACACACACCCTCACCTGGAGGACCAGCTCCACCTTCTCTATCTGCTTGACGTGATCTCAAACACAATACTTTCGAACCTGAACCTGGGCGAGTAAGAAATAATGTTCACATAATTATAGCATAACGTTGCACATAAGATCAAGGTCGTAAGCAAGCGGTCAGGCTGGTCAGGTTTTGGCCTAATCACTTTTTGCAGCTCTGTAGGTAATGGTCGTAAATATTGTGAGTGATAATGCGCATGCATGCTGTTTTGGTGAGGAAAAGTGATGACCTTTTCTGAGGTAAAAATTCACCACTGTACAAAAGTTCCAATAGCAGAAAAGCAGCTGACCTTTAATTGCAAGTTGGCCTGACCACTTTAAAGTTGCTTGCTACGCCCCTGCATGAAGATTGGGGCATAAAAATAAGTCAATAGCCTCACACTGGAGGAATTGTTAAAGTCTAGATTAGTAGTATAGTCTGAGCTTCAGTCAAACAGTGGACAAAGTACGTACCAGAGCAATTAATGGCACATGTGATGATGATCATGTTGTTTAATAGAAGTATGCTAGTATAACGGCTACTCAAGTATACGGAGACTCACAGAGTGGGTGGAGCATATCTCCATGAACGCTGATGTATGGATGATTGGCTTGGTCACGTCAGAGTACTTGTCGCTACCCAGCCTTCTGTCCAGGGGGTCCACTGTCGATGCTCGCAAGAACTCTCTGTGGGGGGTACAATGGGTGTATGTATATTCATACCCTCTGCATGGCAACGAAAATAGGTAATGTGCAATTTAGATCATACGATACTTTAGTAGAAGGTAGAAACACACATGGCATCATCACATGACCATCATTCGTACATACACACTTTCAACTATTTGACTACAAATTCAGTTTTGGTTATCACATTTCTTATACCTAAACTTCTTGAAGGCGTCCGAGTGTACGGGTTTATTACTGACAGGGCAGCACTCTCAGCCTCAAACTGTGCAAAGGAACAGGAAAAACACGATAAACTCTTAAACCAACAGACAATAATCATGGAAAGTTAATAATTTTCTGCTGATTTGGCGTTTTTTACCAACAAATAATATTTAGTCCAGTACTAATTTAATGTACATAGATGCAGTGCATAATGTAGGCCATAATCTGTACAGGTATGCTGTACCACTTTTATTACCTGTTGTTTGTAGCACTCAAATATCTACCCCATCGGCACACTGCTCTGCTCCAACTCCTCACAGCGATCCAGTGCCTTCTTGAGCTCTTCCTTCATCACAAGTCTCTCTTGCACAGCAGACTGGGTAATAGATTGCATGGTGGTCATGTACACACACACAGGTATACAGATACAACCATCACAACATTGTGGTAGTGGTACAGCAGTTATAATAAAGGTACAGTAGACTCTCGCTATTCCGACTCTCTGAAGTACACACTTCTCTGCTCCAACTCCTTGCCTTCTTGAGCTCTTCCTTCATCACAAGTCTCTCTTGCACAGCAGACTGGGTAATAGATTGCATGGTGGTCATGTACACACACACAGGTATACAGATACAACCATCACAACATCGTGGTAGTAGTACAGTAGTTATATAATTGCAGGTACATGTATTAATGAAAGCACTGCGGGTGCTGATGCCTCGGTGGAGGTGCAAAGCTACATAACATAAAGCTACACACATTATCATGATGAATATTTTTGCATTTTTGCTGCATGCAAACTCAAATTGCATGGTGGTCGATCATGTACACACACACACACAGGTAATACAACCACCATGTGGTAGTGGTACAGCTGTTTGCTCACTGCATTACCACAAAACAACAAAATACCATACAATGTTGCTATGCAAACAACATGTGATCCTAAGCAATGATGGCTTCTAGCACTTGTAGGTACTTTTTGAGAGTTACAAAAATGGCTAATCTGCGAGACCCTCAAAAATTACCCACTATAAGGTGGCATCAATATTAACTGATACAGTACCCGAAATGCAACTTTTATATGGGGAAAAAAAAGGACAATAGTCTCTAGACACAATCGGCATCATGTATTGTGTATTTTGCCTAAGCCTTAATCTGTATAGCAGGTTATTTTCGTGGGATAAAAAATCCGAGACAAAAACATAGGCGTGGTGCAGCAGTGATTTTGTGTGTAAAAATTCCCTTTGCTTCACTGCATTGCATGCGTTCCGGTCAACCATGCCTACGTTTTCGTGAGTGATAAATATTCGTCAAGGTTTAGCTTGCCCACGGAAACTCTACCCAGGACGCTATACGTACGGTACGGTATACTGTACCACTGTATCACCTGTTTCAAGTACTCTTCCTTCTCACGTTACTTTGTAGCACTCGAATATGTCCACCCCGTCCACTGCTCTGCTCCAACTCCTTACAGCGATCCAGTGCCTTCTTGAGCTCTTCCTCCATCACAAGTCTCTCTTGCACAGCAGACTGGGTAATAGATTGCATGGTGGTCATGTACACACACACAGGTATACAGATACAACCATCACAACATTGTGGTAGTGGTACAGTAGTAATAAAGGTACAGTAGACTCTCGCTATTCCGACTCTCTGAAGTACGGCCTGAAATGTGGCCAACTCACTATTCTGTATACCTGCTGCCCCAAACTAGTAATTTTATACATAATTATACATTTTGGGTGTGGTTTAGCAGAAAAACTGTGTGTGGGGGGAGTGGTTGGGGTGTACAATGAAAGGTAGGAAGCGGGATGCTCATGAACACTACAATGAAAGTTATAAAAAGGTAAACCGTTTTGTGAGCAAACACAGCTGTGGGATTACATTGTAATAGAGAGGAAATGATTCATTTATTATCCTCGAGACAAAACCGCAAAATTAGTCATTAATATTCGAGGTAGGTTGATTTTAAGCCGCGGCTATTTTCTGAAATGCAAACTACCGCGCTCTTCTGGCCAAGTTGCACTGTCCCAAGGGTGGCCGGATTAACGAGAGTCTACTGTACATGTATTAATTATACAGTATTCACCGAGTGTATACATGTACATGCTAAACTCACATCTGTCTTGCTGTTGGCCAGTTCCAATTCTCTCACCAGCTCAGCCATGACACCTGGGTCCATGATTTGAGACCTCTCGAGCAGCTTCTCCTCCAGCTCCCTCAGCAGGTCATCCTCTAGACATTGAATGGTCTCACTCTTCTCCTCAACCTGACAGGGGAACATCAATAAGTTGCTGCCAGGTGGAGAATACTCGACATACAATAGTGACGTGCATGTACAGTCAACTACTGAAAATCTGGCAATGAAATTTAACGGTATTCTCCCACTTTGAGATAAAGGTCAGCTTAAAGTTGGACTATAGGTTAGGTATTAAATAGGCATCTGCTATCAGGGTTGTTGCAATAACTATTATAAAGAGATAGTAGCGTACGTGTAATCACACAGTACACCATCAGATCGGCTATTCAGAGCATAGATCATACAGTATATACATGATCAATTGCTAAATGCTCTGAAATGCAGCTCACTAGCAAAAAAGTAATACCTAGCAAATACGGTAGTAGATCTATTTAAGGCCACTAAACACTGCACATGTGTATCTCTCACCTCTGTGGGTGGTATAGGAACGAGGGAGGCCCTCTGATACTGTCTAGAGGACTGGATTTCTTCTCACTGCCAATCTAGGAGGTATGAAAACAAAATATGCATTTGGTAAAATCTACTCTCAAACAACATTGCACATTGACCATTCCTCCTCTCACCTCCTGCTCATTCATGAACATCATGAACCTTTGAAGGACTCGTCACATAATCTTGGAGCAAAAAGATACGGACTTGGTTGAGGATTTCAGTGTGAGGATAAAGTGAGAGAGGAGGTTGTGGGGGGAGGGGCCTCAGACCAGGGCTGGTGAGACACAGTGTCACGTGAGAGGAGACTCGGACACATGGTCCTCTGTCTGGACAGCTGCTGTGAGGAGAATGAGAATTGTAAAGCACTGGAATTGAACTGTGCACAAGCACGAAATACATGCACTATTTTATTCGCACCACATAACTAACTAAAAATGCTCACCAATAAAACACCACACACCACTTGGTGTACAACATTTTAACGAATCTACAAATGAACTTCAGTTCCTCTAGACAACCTGCCCAACCCTCCACATACACACTGGCTGCATCATGCATAAAGAAAATGCATCTATTTTCACAGCGTTTGACCATCAAACGTATCAGAGAATAATCTCACGCCCATATTGCTGATTTGCTTGAAATGTCCACCACCATCTTAGCAATGTACCAGCAAGGGGCTTTTGTTGTGAGCATCAAAGGTAGGCCATGGCATTCAGTTGCTATTGATGAGTCACAGGTACTCTCTGATAAGAAGATCTTAATTGGACTGTTTGTGTCTGAAATGGGAGGCTTACTACAACTTCATATCAGCTAAAGCCTACAAGGTGTTAGGGCCTTCTGAAAATATGATTTCTTCCACCAACTCGATTAAAACTATATAAGAAACAATTTTACTTTTCCCTAGTGAGATCTCAGCTCTCTCAACTCTGGCGACCAATTACTGCTCAAATACATTTATTCTTAAAGTGATTGAGCTCACCTTTGGTAGCGCTGACTTATCACAGCTGTTGGTCCAATTCTCCAGAACTCTGAGCTTCCCCTCGAGGTGCAACTGCAAGTGACAGAAGATTTAAGTTGAGGTTGAGAAAAGAGTTTCATGCAATAAAGTTAGAAGACACTGAATAAGCAGATTACCAGATAAAGTACAGCATAATTATGTTCTGGACAGGAAATTGTCCGGGTATAATTGGAACAGATTTTTATAGCGCATGCGAAGTGTCCGGGAATAATTAGCATGCAGCTGCATACGAGTGAGCTAAGTTTAATAGAACAGGGTACGACTGAATAGTTGCACTATTATAGCTATCTAAAACTAGATACTCAAAGCTATCTAACTGCAGCACTCTAAGTATTACTGGCTGGTTATGACTGTAACTCAACTTTTCAAGGTATTGTCCGGACAAATGTAATATTAAAGCACAAGAGTGTCCGTTGTATTAGAACAACGAAAATTGGCAGGCAAGAGTGTCAGGGATAATTAGAACTTTCTGAGGCGATAAATTAGAAGATATACGGTACATGCAAGTTCGTTGTCTAAGGACATAATTATTGCAGTGCTTATAACTATGGCTAATACAAGGGTGCTCAGTTAAAGTCGACCATACATACTTGATCCATATTATACATGTACCCTGGGAGCAGTACAATAAGTCAAGAGCTCATAGTAAAAAAGAGAGAGTATCGAACGCATCGCTATCTTGCATCAGATATATTCGGAAAGTAACGTGACACCCTGTCTGAAACACGTCATCAATTAAATTGATCAGTTACAAAGCAGGAAGTTACGCTACTTTCCAAATACATCTTATGCTACGTTGGATACTCTCTCTCTCTTATTATGGGACTCTTGTTATTAGCGGCCTCTCAAAAAATTGGCTAAGAATAATTACATGTACACAGCTGTAGGTACACACTTGCCCAACCCACTCACCAGAGAGGACACCTTCGAGGTTAGGTAAATTTATGACCTCTAAAAGTAGCGACAGCTGCGTTGACAATTAATTTTTAATGCCGCGTCCTAAATGGAGGTAAATGTAGGCACACCCTAGTAAAGTAGTAAAGATTCTAACTCACTGGAAAATACGTTTTTAAGTGGCTATAGAAATCGAGGCAAGTAGACTGAGTAGAGTTACATGTACCTCCAATTAGATGAGACCCTCTAAATAATGGACACCAGGTCTTCAACATGATTTTCAACCTCCAAAAGAAGCGATCTCTGGCTTCAATAAGTTTTAAAAAGTGTTGCTTTAATTAAAGGTCTTACGGTAATCACATTTCTTACTTGAATACGTCGGGTTCATTACTGACAGGCAGCATTCTCAGCCTCAAACTGTGCAAAGGAACAGAAAACATGATCCACGACGTACCTTACAAGGTAACATAAACCAAGAGATGAACCAGACAATCATCTATGGCTAATAAATTGACTCACCATCTTTCCATTGGGAGAATGCTGTAATACTTTAGCAATGGAGCCAGGTTTTGTCTCTAGCTCTAGCTAGCTCTGTGGGTGAAAACAATATGTCTTTGGTGGGTGTGGTGGTGAATGTAAAAAGTGGGTGTATCTCAATCTTAGATATCTGAGATACACCCACTTTTTTTGCAAGTCATGCAAAAACAACAACACTCAATAATATATTTCAGAGAAATCTAGAGCTAGCTAGCTGCAAGGCACAGATTTATTTACTGGAATGGCCACTAAAGAGCAGAACCAAGGTATAAAGACTGTCATATTTCCTATAAAGGATAAACCCAATGATTGCTAAAGCATAAAACCCTCATTGGTGATTGCTAACCTTGTGTGCTTGCTATCTATTTTCAGAGCTCACAATTGACGATCTGAAGACAGAAATGAAACTGACTGATGAGCAGCTCAATACAGTAATAAAGGAACCAGATCTACCCGAGTTAGCAGCATGTTTCGACAATGTTCACAAAGGCTATCTTGAAAAATTGGAGCTCTCACCTGGAGAGCAAACTGACGTGAGGACTAGAGCATATGTAGATGGCACTCTGGCAGGAATGTTGCTGTCTACTTAATTGCTATTGTTACACATACAATTCTCTATTAACTATCACCAGGAATGGTACTCACCTATTGTTTTGTTTCCCCAGACTCCACCACCTCGTGTCCTCCCTCCCGAGAGAGGGTCCTGCTGAACCACAAGCTGTCCTCGTACAGGGACTACCTACAAAGTCGCTACAGAATGCAAGTATCCACATCAGCCACACAATGGCCTCCCGTCCCAACAAAGACAATTTTCAAACTAGCCATGATTCAGAAGGAGGAAATACAGAGAGGAAGAATCGACGATGAATTTGTTAGGCTAACAATTACGGGGAAAATTGACGATATTTTACTTCAAAAAACTCCGGTTAACTTAACTAACATTTTCCCTGAGATTGAGGATACACGAAACTTTGTGTTGATTGAAGGAGCTCCCGGCTCTGGCAAGAGCACCCTTGCTCTACACATCTGTCAGGAGTGGGCAAAGGGGAAACTGTTCCAACAGTTCGATATTGCAATCCTGGTGAGACTGAGAGATCCCCTCGTTAGAGAAGCAAAAACAATAGAAGATCTTCTCCCTTGTAGGAATTCAACACTGGCATGCCAAATAGGGGCAACAATTATAATTAATTGATTGATTATTAATTGAGATTGATTGTTATTCATACAGTTTTGACAATTGATTTTAATTCTGCCATAATGCATTCAATGACAATTTAAATGCATAGAGAAAAGTAGTGAAGTATTATATACTAGTATATATAATTATGTTAGACACTATAAAAACAAATGTTGTTAATTAATTACAACTTGTTAATAGCACAGCAATAACAAAGGCTTCTCCTTGGTAACAATAACAGACACACAGACACACGCACACGCACACAGTCAGCTTTACCGTAGCCCTCGTGCGGCTACGCCTCGAGGCATAACAAGGGCTTCTCCTGGTAATAATGATAAATGCTCACATGCACAGTAAATTGTCAATGAACACAAAGCAATTTGCTAGTGAAAATCCAATTTAACGCTCTGATGCCTTTTGTTCATATAATTATGAGGAAGATGAGCAAATTAACGTTTACTTTAGCCCTCCCAAACATCTTCTAAACATCTTCATGATTGCCAGGCCCTCGAATTGCAGCTGAAGGAGGTCCTGTGTGGGGAGAAGAGAGGGCAGTGAAACACTTCAACTGGTATAAGACAAAGAATGCATGTATTCTACATAACACAAAATCATATTAGTACTCCCTTTATTGCTCCCCTCACCTGGAAGATCAGCTCCACCTTCTCTATCTGCCTGCCCAGGAAACGACCAGACACCTCAAACTTGCTCACATCCACTGACGTCATCTTAAACACAACATTTCTGAACCTGGGGGAGTGTTAACATAGCGCTCAACGTTACACATAGAGGCATAAAATAAGTCAATAGCCTCACACTGAAATAGATTAGTAGTAGAATCTGGACAAAGTACGTACAAGAGCAATAATATTAAGAGCAGATGTCGATGATTATCATGTTGTTTGATCATAGTAGAGGGATTCCCAGAATAGTACATCAATGACAAGAGACATACGAAGCTCTTAACATCAATACCGTGACACACCAATGTACGCAGGAATTGAAAGCACAAATTCTACATTGACAGCCCATATTAAAGATCTAAGCACACAACACAAGTATGTTAGTATCTGCTATGCACTCTCCAGTACGTAGGTAGAGACTCACAGAGTGGGTGGGGCATATCTCCATGGACACTGATGCAGATGATTGGTTTGATCACGTCAGAGTACGCATCGATACCCAGCTATCTGTCCGGGGGGTCCACAGTCGATGCTCGCAGGAAGAACTCTCTGTGGGGGGGGGGAACAGTGAGAGTCATAATTATTAAGATTCAGTTTCGGAGTCATAAGATTCAGTTTCGGGAATAAATGTCATAGAAAGTCACTAATTGACTCACCTTTTTTCCAGCCGAGGTAAATGGAGCACAGCTATAGGTTACGTCTCTGTGGGGCATGTAATAATTGATTGACTGAAATTGAGTATCAGGTTTTAAGCAACTAATAAGGATTATCACTTATTGAGCGCACAATTCCCCGCCCACACACACCTGGTCAGTAGACAGCTGATTGCCTATCCACAACATTGAAGGATTTTATCGCAGCTATGTACTTCATTGTACAGCTGCAAGGGGAGTGACGTGTGATACAGTGTGATTCAATGAAAGTCAGTACAACACAGTTAGTGTATGTTTACCAAAGAGGTACATGAGATTGTTCTGACAAATCATTCTTGTACTCTCTAATACACTAACAGGGTTTC
This sequence comes from Halichondria panicea, assembly GCF_963675165.1. Taxonomy (NCBI): domain Eukaryota; kingdom Metazoa; phylum Porifera; class Demospongiae; order Suberitida; family Halichondriidae; genus Halichondria; species Halichondria panicea. Next base: position 2,303,147 of record NC_087383.1, read on the forward strand.
ATCTAGGATAACAAGTTGGGGGGGGGGGGGGAGATTTGGGAGTGCGTAAGCGCATCACAAAATGTTTGGCTATATGCCCACTTTTGTTTAAATGATTACATCATGCTTAACTTAATGCTAATGTGATGACATGTAGTACTAATGTGATGATGTCATTAGTTATTAGATTCGCTAAATAATAACTTAGGTACTTTACTGGATACCCAATTGAAACAAAATTAAAATTCCTCACAATTCACCACAACCACAGACAAGTACTATCTATGAATTAGATTATTTTTACACCACAACTGTCAAAGATAAAAATCACAAATGAACCTAAGTCATTTTGAAACATACCTTGTAACCCCCCCCCCCCCCCTGTACGAGTTATATGTTTGTGTTAAGCACACTTAACAGTGTACTCTAAAAGCTACATTTTGATAGTACAAACTTGGGTATGATGTAAACACTACTGACGTTTTGGCAGGATTAGTGGAACATATATTTATGATCCATTCCCCCCTTAAGCCGTGGCTATTTTAAAACACCTCGCTATTCTGGCCAAGCTTCACTGTGCCAGATTAACAAGAGTCTACTGTACATGTATTAACGAGTGCTGCAAGCTGCGCTGTGCTAATGCCTCTCGTCATGTTTCGCTTTCTCTCAAACTATGAGAGTGTTAGAGAGGTGAAGAGGTAATTACATAATGTATTACTGTTGACAGAATTGAATTACAAATAGAATAGGAGAGGAGCTGAATGTAAACAGAAGCCTATCTTCTCAACGTTACACAGACTTGTGTACATCTATTGTTATCTATTCTATAATCATTGTTGTGCTTGTGGCTTCTTACCAGAATCCCAAGAGAAAAAGTAGATCAGGATCTGGATTATCTCACAAGTGGGGATGAGCGCGCATGCGCATTAAATCTGCAAGAATAATGGGTGTCTGCAAAGAGAACAAATGGCTACTATACTAAGCTATATAGCTGCTTCAAACAACAGATCTTTTCTGGCTCTTAGCGAACAAAAAGCAAGCGCTTTAGTGCAAGGCTAACGAATAGTGTGAACAGATGATTCTGAAGAGACTGTAACAGCCTTCAATGTCAGTCAAACTAGCCATATCTCGAGAAAGAAGCCTTAGTTTGCTAATCCACGAATAAAATCCAAGAAAACGTGGCTAAAAGCCTATAGAAGCTGTTAGTTTTTGTCGTATTGCAACCATTGAGCAGCTACAGCTGGAATACACACACAGACACACACACACAGTCAGCTTTAGCGTATCCCTCATACGGCTGCGCCTCAGTCGAGACATAATACATTATTATACAGTATTTACCGAGTGCATACATGTACATGCTAAACTCACATCTGCCTTGCTGTTAGCCAGTTCCAATTCTCTCACCAGCTCAGCTCAGCTATGACACCCGGTTCCATGACCTCTTGAGCAGCTTCTCCTCCAACTCCCTCAGCAGGTCATCCTCTAGACATTGAATGGTCTCACTCTTCTCCTCAACCTGACAAGGGAACATCAATAAGTTGCTGCCAGGTGGAGAATACTCGACATACAACAGTGACGTGCATGTACAGTCAACTACTGAAAATCTGGCAAAGAAATTTAACGGTATTCTCCCACTTTGAAATAAAGGTAAGCTTAAAGTTGGACTGTAGTTAGGTATTAAATAGGCATCTGCTATCAGGGTTGTTGCAATAACTATTATAAAGAGATAGTAGCGTACGTGTAATCACACAGTACACCATCAGATTGGCTATTCAGAGCATAGATCATACAGTATATACATGATCAATTGCTAAATGCTCTGAAATGCAGCTCACTAGCAAAAAAAAGTAATGCCTAGCAAATACCGTATAGCGGGTATATGTCGAGGGTATAAATGTTCGCGGATGGACCTCTACAAAGGATTTCGCGGATTTTATTTTCGTGGTCTGAGTTCCAGCCTTTTGGCGCATGCGCACATCAACATGCAGCTGTACCTACACACCGTTAGCCTCGAATCCATAATACTGAACACGCCTACTATTATAAATTTTCGCGGTACAGGCTCAATCCGCGAAAACTGCGAACATTTATACCCTCGAAATATACATGCTATACGGTAGTAGATCTATTTTGATTAAAGGACACTAAACACTGCACATGTGTATCTCTCACCTCTGTGGGTGGTATAGGAACGAGGGAGGCCCTCTGATACTGTCTAGAGGACTGGACTTCTTCTCACTGCCAATCTAGAAAACACAACACGCATTTGGTAAAGATCTACCGTAATCGTTCTCATTATAGAACCAGTAAAAAATTTTTATTATTCTAGAAACAATGTACCAAAAAAAATTAAAGAGGGCGTCCTAATCGAGGCTGGTTCTATGATTGGAATGCTTTTATGGTACTCCCAAACAACATTGACCACAATTGATCCAACAAAATTAAAATTCCTCACAATTTACCACAACCACAGACAAGTACTACATGTATCAGATTATTTTACACCACAACTGTCAAAGATAAAAATCACAAATGAACCTAAGTCATTTTGAAACATACCTTGTAACTCCCCCCCTCTGTACGAGTTATATGTTTGTGTTAAGCACACTTAACAGTGTACTCTAAAAGCTACATTTTGATAGTAAAAACTTGGGTATGATGTAAACACTACTGACGTTTTGGCAGGATTAGTGGAACATATATTTATGGTCCATTCCCCCCTTAAGCCGTGGCTATTTTAAAGCACCTTGCTATTCTGGCCAAGCTTCACTGTGCCGGATAAACAAGAGTCTACTGTACATGTATTAACGAGTGCTGCAAGCTGCGCTGTGCTAATGCCTCTCGTCATGTTTCACTTTCTCTCAAACTATGAGAGTGTTAGAGAGGTGAAGAGGTAATTACATAATGTATTACTGTTGACAGAATTGAATTACAAATAGAATAGGAGAGGAGCTGAATGGAAACAGAAGCCTATCTGATGGCTTGATGAATAATCAAGATAGAAGTAACTGCTTGTTATTTATATGGCCTGTATAGCCAAACAGTGGGAGCAAACCTTTGTCAATTAAAGGCACAATCTGTACAGAATAGTAATAGAGAATTTGGATCATGAAGCTTATATTTAAACACAACAGTATAGTATTTGCAAAAAGTAGAAAAGACTGGTGTTACATGCATCTATTGTTACCAGACTTGTGTACATCTGATATTGTCTATAATCATTGTTGTGCTTGTGGCTTCTTACCAGAATCCCAAGAAAAAGTAGATCAGGATCTGGATTATCTCACACGTGGGGATGGCATTAAATTTACAAGAATAATGGGTGTCTGCAAAGAGAACAAATGGCTACTACAGTTTATAGCATAGATAGAGCAAAGAGGGATTGGCAACAAAATCGACCTCGAATAACTATCTGTGTTGCCCCGGCGTTGCTGTCTACTTCAACGTAGGAAGACAGCCTCGAGTAAACCACAGGCTGGGAATGGTTGAGGAAACAAGTGATTGTCTTACTGTCAGTATAACAATTCTGCTGCTGATTTTAGACTTCATTTCCATGCTTGAGGCTATATGTGATCCAGGACACTATTTAGTTAGACAATCTTAGCTATACTTATTATAAGTGCTATTGGTACATAGCCATAAAAAAACGGTGAAAAGAGGTGAAAAAAGCGCTATGTACCGCTAGCTCTTTCTCAACAATCTATAAAAAATTTTGGGAAGTTCCACATAATACACATCATCAAGAAGCATGCATGGAAATGAAGTTTTGGGGGGTCTTAGAAAGCTCTGTGTAAGGCCTCAAACATAAAAAAAGTGTTTCGCAGCGTTACGGTGGGGGACAACACGGATCGTTTCAGGATTAAGCCACACCCCCTGCACAAAAGTCTACGTTTTAACTTCCGTTGCCAATCCCTCTCTTCTATATCTATGTTTATAGCTAATAACACCTCTTTTCTGGCTCTTAGCTAACAAAAAGCTAGCACTTTAGTGCAAGGCTAACTTATAAGTTGAATAGAAATTTTGTGCGAACAGATGATTCTACGAAAGATTCTGAAGAGACTGCAACAGCCTTCAATGTGGGTCAAACTAGTCATAACTCGAGAAAGAAGCCTTAGTTTGCTAATCCACGAAACAAAATCCAAGAAAACGTGGCTAGAAGCCTGTTAGTTTTCGTCGCATTGCAACCGTTGAGCAGTTACAGCTGGAATACACACACACACACACACACAGTCAGCTTTACCATTTCCCTCGTGTGGCTACGCCTCAAGGCATAATTATACAGTATTCACCGAGTGTAAACATGTACATGCAAAACTCACATCTGAGTTGCTTAGCCAGTTCCAATTCTCGGCCATGACACCCAGGTCCATGATTTGAGACCTCTCGAGCAGCTTCTCCTCCAACTCCCTCAGCAGGTCATCATCTAGACATTGAATGGTCTCACTCTTCTCCTCAACCTGACAGGGGAACATCAATAAGTTGCTGCCAGGTGGAGAATACTCGACATACAACAGTGACGTGCATGTACAGTCAGCTCTCTCAACTCTGGCAATCAATATACTGCTCAAAGACATTTATTCTTAAAGTGATTGAGCTCACCTTTGGTAGCGCTGACTTATCACAGCTGTTGGTCCAATTCTCCAGAACTCTGAGCTTCCCCTCGAGGTGCAACTGCAAGTGACAGAAGAGAAAATAGCTCCAATAATATTATACAATAATTAGTAGTATAGACACTGAAAGAGCAGATTACCAGGGACATAATTATTGCAGTGCTTATAATTATAGCTGCTCAAAGTGGTCATAAAGCTTCAACAGAACAACCAACCTGTATATTAAAATACATGCATGTACCCTGGGAGCAGTGCAGACATCAATCAGTCAACAATTTATTCACAGCTGTAGGCACACACTTGCCCAACCCACTAACCAGAGAGGACACCCTGATAGTGCCATCACTGAGTTCCTCATCTCTAACCCTGCTTTCAATGGTCAGCTTGTAAATCGAGGTATGGGAAAAACGCTCCAATGTAAACACTGAAAGAGTAGTACTTCAGAAACAGACATGCAGGTTGGTTGTCCTATATTGCAGTACTTGTACTTATAGCTAATACAAGGGTGTTCAGTCATGCAAAGTAGACTACCTTACCATAACAACCAATCGTGATCCATTAATCTAAACATCTTCATACATACAAAATTCAGTCCATAATAAAAGAGAGAGAGTATCGAGCGTATATCGTTACCTTGCATCAGATGTATTCGGAGTGTAACATTACACCCTGTCTGAACAACTTGTGGCATAAAATGTTTCTGCCTCGAGGTAAGTAGCGGCTTCGGGTACTCGGATTGTTTGGTTAAAAAGCAGGAAGTTACGTCACTTTCCGAATACATTTGACGCAAGGTAATGCTACGTTGGATACTCCCTCTCTTTTATTATGGACTCTTGCTATTAGCGGCCTCTCAAAACTGGTAAGAAACTTAAGCAACTGTAATCACATGACGTACGTACATGTACCAACACCATTAATTTTTATGAAGGAGAGAGTATAATTATACAAAGCAGTACATTCAGCGTGGGATTAATATAAGGACTGCACATTTCCATGCAGTGCATACTGTACAATGTAACTATAGTAACTCACACGGTTCACTCTGATAACTTAATTTGATATGATCTTCATCAAAAAAGCAACGGGAAGTTTTACTTGATTGGCTACTGTATCAGCTTGTCCCAAAACAGCTCACCCGGGGCACCTGTTGCACTTACACGCTCTGACCCAGCCAGGTCAACCAGGCTCTGAACACAGAGAAGGAGGTAAAATCATCATAATAACAATAACTTATATGTACATTTACACATACATAGTCTGTACGTGTAGATCAAATTAAAGCAAAATAGTCGACCTAGTGTATGTTCACAGCTGTAGGCACACACTTGCCCAACCCCACTCACCAGAGAGGACACCCTAGCTGATAGTAGTGCCATCACTGAGTTCCTCATCTCTAACCCTGCTTTCAATGGTCAGTTTGAATATTGTGTGTGATCTGGAGTTGTGCTCGGTAGATCCAAATGTCCGGTTCTCTGAGCAGAAGAGATTATACACATTACCAGCACAATAGGTGCACAGGCAGCATGCATGTACATGTACACACAAGGCTAAGGCTGAGAGGTCACACTAGGGCAGACCAACAGAGGCTGTAATAAAGAGGTGACATGCTAACACAGGTTGCATGAAACCAACCCTATGGAGACTGGGCCATTAACCTGGCTACAGGGTGATCACATTAGACAGACAGGTTCACAAAAGTGCACAAGTGATAGTGACTTACTCTCCCCGATCTCAATGAGACTAGTAAATATCTTGGGGAGGGAAATCGGCTCCTCAGACAACCCAACCAACTTATGAGTTAGCCTAGCTTGCACTAATTTAAATTTATTAGTCATAAAAGTGCAACAAAAGCTGTGCTAGGTAATTTGCTGATTTCTACGACAGCTACGTTGACAATTATGTTTTAATGTCGCGTCCTAAATGAGGTAAATATAGCTAGCCACACCCTAGCATCGTTTTTGGAAAACATGTTCTAGAAATTGAGGCAAGTATAGACTGAGTAGAGCTACCTATAATCAGATGCGACATCAGGTTTTTAACATAATGTTTAACCTCCAAAAGAAGCGACCTCTGGCTTAAAAAGTGTCACTTTAATTAAAGGTCTTACGGCAATCACATTTCTTACTTGAATACGTCAGGTTCATTACTGACAGGGAGACAATATTATTGATGAACCAGACAATAATCTATGGCTGATCAATTGACTCACAACCGGAGAATGCTTTAGCAATGGAGCCAGGTTTCATCTTGTGAAAATCAAATGTCTTTGGTGGGTGTGGTATTAAATGCAAAAAGTGGGTGTATCTCATTCTTAGATATCTGAGATACACCCACTTTTTTTGCAAGTCATGCCAAAAATAACAACACACCTAAGAGAGATCTAGAGCTAGCTGCAAGGCACAGATTTATTTGCTGGAATGGCCACTAAAGAGCAGAACCAAGGTATAAAGACTATCATGTTTCCTATGAAGGATAAAACCAATGATTGCTAAAGCATAAACCCTCATTGGTGATTGCTAACCTTGTGTGCTTGCTATCTATTTAATTCAGAGCTCACAATTGACGATCTGAAGACAGAAATGAAACTGACTGATGAGCAGCTCAATACAGCAATAAAGGAACCAGATCTACCCGAGTTAGCAGCATGTTTCGACAATGTTCACAAAGGCTATCTTGAAAAATTGGAGCTCTCACCTGGAGAGCAAACTGACGTGAGGACTAGAGCATATGTAGATGGCACTCTGGCAGGAATGTTGCTGGCTTTGAAATTCTGGATTCTGACCAACGGACAAGACGCCACTTTCCAAGCTCTGCTACTCATCATACTCTCCCTGCTCAAAGAAGACGTTGCTGTTCGAGTGTGCAAGTACTTGTCTGACAAATGTGAGTCTGTCATGTGAGAGTGTGGTCATTGTGGTACCATACGTTGTGGGAGTGATTGCAACCAAATAAGGGACTCTTCAACTTAATTGCTATTGTTACACATACAATTCTCTATTAACTATCACCAGGAATGGTACTCACCTATTGTTTTGTTTCCCCAGACTCCACCTCGTGTCCCCCCTCCCGAGAGAGGGTCCTGCTGAACCACAAGCTGTCCTCGTACAGGGACTACCTACAAAGTCGCTACAGAATACAAGTATCCACTTCAGCTACACAATGGCCTCCTGTCCCAACAAAGAAATGTTTCAAACTAGCCATGATTCAGAAGGAGGAAATACAGAGAGGAAGAATCGACGATGAATTTGTTAGGCTATCAATCACAGGAAAAATTGACGATATTTTACTTCAAAAAACTCCAGTTAACTTGACTAACATTTTCTCTGAGATTGGAAATAGACGAAACTTTGTGTTGATTGAAGGAGCTCCCGGCTCTGGCAAGAGCACCCTTGCCCTACACATCTGTCAGGAGTGGGCAGAGGGAAAACTGTTCCAAGAATTCGATATTGCAATCCTCGTGAAACTGAGAGATCCCCTCGTTAGAGAAGCCATTACAATTTCTGACTTACTTCCCTGCACAAACAAAGCGATGGCTAATGAAACAGAAACTGCAATTATGTCACTGTACGGCAAAGGTGTACTGTGGGTGCTGGACGGATGGGACGAACTTCCTTCTGACCTCCCTAGAGACTCAATCATCAACAAACTAATTCGACCAGACATGTCACGAGAAAGTCCGCTACACGAATCAGCTGTGATTGTAACATCTCGACCGTCATCTTCGGCTGAGCTCCACCCACTAGTATCGTCCAGGGTGGAGGTGTTGGGGTTCACACCACATAAACTAGAACAGTATTTCACCGAGTGTCTGAAAGGTGACTCACAAGCTGTGCAGACTCTACTGGAGAGAATTCGAGAGAACCCAGTGGTAGAAGGTAGCTGCTACCTCCCCCTCAATGCTTCCATTGTCGTTAATTGCTTCCTTTCTGACAACCACTCCCTCCCCACATCCAACCACGGGATATTCACATCGGTTGTCCAGAGCTCTCTCAAGAGATACCTCCAGGAGAAGTTGGGGAAGACCACTCCAGTGGGAAACATCACATCCCCAGACTCACTGCCCTCGGAAATCAGAACACAGACCGTACAAATGTGTCAACTTGCATATCATGGGATCGAACAAAACAAAGCGACATTTACAGACAGGGATTTGACCGCTCTTCGCATTACGAAGGACATTTCAAACGTTGGATTATTACAAACTGTTTCCAGTATCATTAGCGATGGTCATCTGGTTTACTACTGCTTTCTCCACCTGTCTATTCAAGAGCTACTAGCAGCAATCCACATCTCTCTCATGTCTCCCAAGCAACAAATTTCTGTATTCCAGAAGCTGTTTGGTAGTCCTCGATTCAGTGCAGTCTTCCAGTTTTATGCTGGTATCACCAAGCTGAAAACTAGTAGACCAATCCTCAGCTTGCTACCTCGATTCTTGTGTCCAGTTCCAGCCACTGTTTTTGATCTGGTCAGAAAGGTTGTCAAAACTGAGAAAGAGAAGTTTAGTTTTGAGCCGAAGCCCCTTTTGTTGTCCCTCATCAATTGTTTGTACGAAGCTGAAGACTCGCGACTGTGTGTGTTTGTGGCTAATCTTCTTAATCACAATCTAGATCTTGATTACACTACAATGAATCCTATTGACTGCCTCTCTGTTGGATATTTCGCATCAGCTTGTTCCAACACCAGTAATGAATTCACACTTAGCCTCAACAATTGCTCTATTGATGACCAAGGCTGCAAATTTCTGGCCCGAGGACTCTCCAAGTGTCCCAACTCTAATAATGATATTCCTACAGCAGGGATACACATCGCTGAGATTATCGAGAACACTAGTTCAATATCTAAATTGGATTTGTCTAATAATGCCATTGGTAACAGTGGACTTTGCACACTCTGTGAGGCCTTGTCAACTAACACATCATTAAAGATCCTGGACCTGGACTATTGCTCACTAACAATATCAGACGACAATGGAGCTGCCCTCTATCAACTTCTGAATACAAACAATTCCCTCGAATATCTTAATTTGTCTGATAACACAGTGACTAGCTGTCGTCACATTGCTGCTGGACTTGCAGTCAATAAGACTCTGAGAACATTGTACTTGGTTTCCTGTGAACTGACTGATCAGAGTATCGAGGAGCTATCAACTGGACTGATCAACAAGATTAAAGCACTGTACATATGGGGTAATGACTCAATAACAGAAGATGGAATAAAGACGCTTTCCAGACATCTAACAACCCACTGCTCTGAACTGACACAATTGTCGATACCCAGACACCTAATATCCTGTATCGAGACAGTATTCAGGGACGCTAACAAAGAGAGGAAGAGAAATGGACTACCCGAGATTGATGTGTATTAATTCATAGATTAATAATTAATTATTTAATTTATAATTAATTGATTGATTATTAATTGAGATTGATTATTATTCATACAGTTTTGACGATTTATTTTAATTCTGCCATAATGCATTCAATGACAATTTAAATGCATAGAGAAAAGTAGTGAAGTATTACAATTGACGATCTGAAGACAGAAATGAAACTGACTGATGAGCAGCTCAATACAGTAATAAAGGAACCAGATCTACCCGAGTTAGCAGCATGTTTCGACAATGTTCACAAAGGCTATCTTGAAAAATTGGAGCTCTCACCTGGAGAGCAAACTGACGTGAGGACTAGAGCATATGTAGATGGCACTCTGGCAGGAATGTTGCTGTCTACTTAATTGCTATTGTTACACATACAATTCTCTATTAACTATCACCAGGAATGGTACTCACCTATTGTTTTGTTTCCCCAGACTCCACCACCTCGTGTCCTCCCTCCCGAGAGAGGGTCCTGCTGAACCACAAGCTGTCCTCGTACAGGGACTACCTACAAAGTCGCTACAGAATGCAAGTATCCACATCAGCCACACAATGGCCTCCCGTCCCAACAAAGACAATTTTCAAACTAGCCATGATTCAGAAGGAGGAAATACAAAGAGGAAGAATCGACGATGAATTTGTTAGGCTAACAATTACGGGGAAAATTGACGATATTTTACTTCAAAAAACTCCGGTTAACTTAACTAACATTTTCCCTGAGATTGAGGATACACGAAACTTTGTGTTGATTGAAGGAGCTCCCGGCTCTGGCAAGAGCACCCTTGCTCTACACATCTGTCAGGAGTGGGCAAAGGGGAAACTGTTCCAACAGTTCGATATTGCAATCCTGGTGAGACTGAGAGATCCCCTCGTTAGAGAAGCAAAAACAATAGAAGATCTTCTCCCTTGTAGGAATTCAACACTGGCGTGCCAAATAGGGGCAACAATTATAATTAATTGATTGATTATTAATTGAGATTGATTGTTATTCATACAGTTTTGACAATTGATTTTAATTCTGCCATAATGCATTCAATGACAATTTAAATGCATAGAGAAAAGTAGTGAAGTATTATATACTAGTATATATAATTATGTTAGACACTATAAAAACAAATGTTGTTAATTAATTACAACTTGTTAATAGCACAGCAATAACAAAGGCTTCTCCTTGGTAACAATAACAGACACACAGACACACGCACGCGCACACAGTCAGCTTTACCGTAGCCCTCGTTGGCTACGCCTCGAGGCATAACAAGGGCTTCTCCTGGTAATAACGATAAATGCTCACATGCACAGTAAATTGTCAATGAACACAAAGCAATTTGCTAGTGAAAATCCAATTTAACGCTCTGATGCCTTTTGTTCATATAATTATGAGGAAGATGAGCAAATTAACGTTCACTTTAGCCCTCCCAAACATCTTCTAAACATCTTCATGATTGCCAGGCCCTCGTATTGCAGCTGAAGGAGGTCCTGTGTGGGGAGAAGAGAGGGCAGTGAAACACTTCAACTGGTATAAGACAAAGAATGCATGTATTCTACATAACACAAAATCATATTAGTACTCCCTTTATTGCTCCCCTCACCTGGAAGATCAGCTCCACCTTCTCTATCTGCCTGCCCAGGAAACGACCAGACACCTCAAACTTGCTCACATCCACTGACGTCATCTTAAACACAACATTTCTGAACCTGGGGGAGTGTTAACATAGCGCTCAACATTACACATAGAGGCATAAAATAAGTCAATAGCCTCACACTGAAATAGATTAGTAGTAGAATCTGGACAAAGTACGTACAAGAGCAATAATATTAAGAGCACATGTCGATGATTATCATGTTGTTTGATCATAGTAGAGGGATTCCCAGAATAGTACATCAATGACAAGAGACATACGAAGCTCTTAACATCAATACCGTGACACACCAATGTACGCAGGAATTGAAAGCATAATTATATTCTATTTAGTATATAGACAGCCCGTATTAAAGATCTAAGCACACAACACAAGTATGTTAGTATCTGCTATGCACTCTCCAGTACGTAGGTGGAGACTTACAGAATGGGTGGGGCATATCTCCATGGACACTGATGCAGATGATTTGTTTGATCACGTCAGAGTACGCGTCAATACCCAGCTATCTCTCCGGGGAGTCCACTGTCGATGCCCACAGGAAGAACCCTCTGGGGGGGGAACAGTGAGAGTCATATTATGATTCAGTTCCGGGAATAAATGTCATAGAAAGTCACTAATTGACTCACATTTTTTCCAGCCGAGGCAAATGGAGCACAGCTATAGGTTACGTCTCTGTGGGGCATGGAAAAATTGATTTACTGAAATTGTGTATCAGGTTTTAAGCAACTAATAAGGATTATCACTTATTGAGCGCACAATTCCCCGCCCACACACACCTGGTCAGTAGACAGCTGATTGCCTATCCACAACATCGAAGGATTTTATCGCAGCTATGTACTTCATTGTACAGCTGCAAGGGGAGTGACGTGTGATACAGTGTGAGTCAATGAAAGTCAGTACAACACAGTTAGTGTATGTTCACCAAAGAGGTACATGAGATTGTTCTGACAAATCATTCTTGGGCTCTCTAATACACTAACAGGGTTTCATCTAGGATAACAAGTTGGGGGGGGGGGGGGGGGATTTGGGAGTGCGTAAGCGCAAGTGTTTGGCTATGCCCACTTAAAAAAAGTTGATTTAATACTAATGTGATGATGTCATTATTCTACAAGATTTGGGGGGGGGAAGAACCACCCCCCCTACTAGATGAAACCCTGACTAACTGATACAGTACCAAAGATGCAACCTTTTACATGGCAAGATTAAAAATGGCCATTGTCAAAGTAATGCAGACGCAATCGGCATCATGTATAAATTGTGTATTTGGCCTGGCCTAAGCCATATTCAGTACATACTATATAGCAGGTCATTTTCGTAGGTTATAACATTCGAAACAAACAACGTCTACACACAGTAAGTGCAGTAGTAGTAGATCTAAGAGGTAGTCTAATGCTCAAGAATGATGGAACATCTTATATACATATAGTAGTCATCTGCAGAATTGTGTAGAGGAGATGTTTCACCATCTTTGAGCATTAGTTTACCTCTTAGATCTACTACTACTGCACTGCACTATACTGCACTTACTGTGTATATAGCTAGTAGGTATCTTCAAGACCAGCTAGCTCACTGACAGTTGACAAACTAATGCTCAAAGATGGTGGAACATCTCTACACAATTCTACTACTACTGCATGCACTTACTGTGTATATAGTAGGTATCTTCAAGACCAGCTAGCTCACTGATAGTTGACAAACACTCTCTGGGACAAAAACCATTGTGTAGCTCTTACTTCAATATTTTACAAACTTCCTTTATTTAGAATAATAGCGCATGCATTGCAGAATGCAGAGGCTGCAAAATAATTATGGTGGGCCGTTTGTTTCAAAATTCAAATGTTACATTTTCATTCAAATCACAATACATTCATTCAAGATGTGCAATTTTCATTCAAGAGCATTCAAGATTATTCATTCAAGATTCAAGATTTTGATGGATGCATAAACATGCATAATTTCAGATGACTTTAGCCACACTTTGTGGTTTTATTGCATGGTGTAGTTGTTTTAATTAACAGGAAATGGGGTTCACAATAATCAACTCCCTCCCTCAGTAGTGGTAAGGTGATTCCCAAACCAGAAACATGACATTGATTGACGAAAATTAACAAGAGGTCAGGGGTTCGTTGCCGACCTTCGAGTTTTGAGCATTAAGCAAAGGACATCTTATAAATGTTGTGTTTTAATGACTGTATATGCATGCATGGCATGCATATCTTGAATAATTATTGTCGACTTGAATGCATTAAAATCTTGAATGACAATTGCAGGTCTTGAATGAATACTGTATATGCATCTTGAATGAATGTATTGTAATCTGAATGAAAATATAACATTAATTTTGAATTTTGAAACAAACAAACGGCCCACCATTGATTTTACAATGTAAAAGGGTGGGCCAGCTCAGCACAATTCAAATAGCAATCAAAATTCCAGGCTCTTAAACGAATAATTATGACTATTATATCATTCAATGACAATTTAGAGAAAAGTAGCGAAGTACATAGTATGTTAGAACATTAGGTCGTTAATTAATCAATTGCAACGTGTCAATAGTACATGCAGATGATGTAAATAATTGAAGAATGCTCACATGCAATTGTCAATGAATACATGCAATTTGCTAATGAAATCCAATTTAACACTCTGAGGATTTTAAAAGTTCATGAGGAAGATGAGCAGATTAACATTCACTTTGGCCCTCCCAAACATCTTCATGATTGCCAGGCCCTCGTATTGCAGCTGAAGGAGGTCCTGTGTGGGGAGAAGAGAGGGAAGTGAAACACTTCAACTGGTGTATAAGACAAAGAATGCATGTATTTGTAAGACAAATGAATACATGTACTTACATACACCGTACAAGCATACCAACACTATACCTGACACAAGGCAGTAAACTTCTTGAACACTTTACGTACCTACCATCTACCTGTACACACACCCTCACCTGGAGGACCAGCTCCACCTTCTCTATCTGCCTGATGTGATCTCAAACACAACATTTCCGAATCTGAACCTGGGCGAGTAAGAAAAAATGTTCACATAATTATAGCATAACTTTGCATAAGATCAAGGTCGTAGCAAGAGGTCAGGCTGGTCAGATTTTGGCCTAACCACTTTTTGCAGCTGGGTATAGTAATGGTCGTAAATATTGTAAGTGATAATGCGCATGCTGTTTTGGTGAGGAAAAGTGATGGCCTTTTTCTTAGGTAAAAAATTCACCACTGTATGCAAAAGTTCCAATAGTACAAAAACAGTTGACCTTTAATTGTAAGTTGGCCTGACCACTTTAAAGTTGCTTGCTATGCCCCTCCATGAAGATTGGGGCATAAAAATAAGTTAATATAGCCTCACACTGGAGGAATTGTTAAAGTCTAGATTAGTAGTAGAGTCTGAGCTTCAGTCAAACAGTGGACAAAGTACGTACCAGAGCAATTAATGGCACATGTGATGATTATCATGTTGTTTAATAGAAGTATGCTAGTATAACGGCTACTCAAGTATACGGAGACTCACAGAGTGGGTGGAGCATATCTCCATGAACGCTGATGTATGGATGATTGGCTTGGTCACGTCAGAGTACTTGTTGATACCCAGCCTTCTGTCCAGGGGGTCCATTGTCGATGCTCGCAAGAACTCTCTGTGGGGGGTACAATGAGTGTATGTATATTCATACCCTCTGCATGGCAACGAAAATAGCTAATTTGCAATTTAGATCATACGATACTTTAGTAGAAGGTAGAAACACACATGACCATCATCACATGACCATCATTCGTACATACACACTTTCAACTATTTGACCACAAATTCAGTTCTGGTAATCACATTTCTTACTTGATTTCTTGAAGGCTTCCTGAATGCACGGGTTCATTACTGACAGGGCCGCATTCTCAGCCTCAAACAGCGCGAAGGTATACAGAAAAACATGATCAACTCTAAACCAACAGATAACCGGACAATTCATGGAAAGTTACGAAAGGGTCAAATTTTCTGCTGATTTGGCATTTTTTACCAAAATGATTATGGTTAAATTGAAAAACAGTCTAGTCCAGTAATGTACATAGATGCAGTGCATATTGTATGCCATAATCTGTACAGGTATACTGTACCACTTTTATCACCTGTTGTTTGTAGCACTCGAGTATACCCCATCGGCACACTGCTCTGCTCCAACTCCTCACAGCGATCCAGTGCCTTCTTGAGCTCTTCCTCCATCACAAGTCTCTCTTGAACAGCAGACTGGGTAATAGATTGCATGGTGGTCATGTACACACACAGGTATACAGATACAACCATCACAACATCGTAGTGGTTAGCCTCAATTCCAGGCCGCGAAGAGAAAGGCGGCCTGGAATACCTTGTATGCACATGCGCGTACATTACCCCAAAAAGGGGGTAATCCGTGCATTTGTGGATACTGTCAGTAAAATAAACCGTATACTATTTGTATTTTGAAGTTACAGTCCGTTACATAAAAGTATTGTGCAAATATGACTGAGTTCTTACGCCTTTTATTGTATCAAGCCAAGTCTCTACTTAACGACACTGTAAGGGCATATCTCATGGACACTGATGCAGATGATTGGTTTGATCACGTCAGAGTACGCGTCGATACCCAGCTATCTGTCCGGGGGGTCCACAGTCGATGCTTGCAGGAAGAACCCTCTGTGGGGGGTACAATGAGAGTCATAATTATTATTATGATTCAGTTCCGGGAATAAATGTCATAGAAAGTCATTAATTGACTCACCTTTTTTCCAGCCGAGGCAAATGGAGCACAGCTATAGGTTACGTCTCTGTGGGGCATGCAAAAATTGATTGACTGAAATTGTGTATCAGGTTTTAAGCAACTAATAAGGATTATCATCTATTAATCTTGTTGAGCGCACAATCCATCCACCCCCCACCCACACACCTGGTCAGTAGACAGCTGATTGCCTATCCACAACATCGAAGGATTTTATCGCAGCTATGTACTTCATTGTACAGCTGCAAGGGGAGTGACGTGTGATACAGTGTGATTCAATGAAAGTCAGTACAACACAGTTAGTGTATGTTTACCAAAGAGGTACATGAGATTGTTCTGACAAATCATTCTTGTACTCTCTAATACACTAACAGGGTTTCATCTAGGATAACAAGTTGGGGGGGGGGGGGGAGATTTGGGAGTGCGTAAGCGCGTCACAAAATGTTTGGCTATGCCCACTTTTTTCTTTTTGAGTTGATTACAACATGCTTAACACAGTTTTAGTTAATCATGCACATTAACTAATGTGGTGACATGTAGTACTAATGTGATGATGTCATTATTCTACAACATGGGGGGAAGAACCACCCCCCCCCCCAATAGATGAAACCCTGACAAACTGATACAGTACCAGAAATGCAACCTTTATATGGGGAAAAAAAACGGGCATTAGTCTCTAGACACAATCGGCATCATGTATTGTGTATTTTGCCTAAGCCTTAATCAGTACATACTGTATAGCAGGTCATTTTCGTGGGATAAAAAATCCGAGACAAAAACGTAGGCGTGGTGCAGCAGTGATTTCGTGTGTAAAAATTCCCTTTGCTCCACTGCATTGCACGCGTTCCGGTCAACCATGCCTACGTTTTCGTGAGTGATAAATATTCGTCAAGGTTTAGCTTGCCCACGGAAACTATACCCAGGACGCTATACGTACGGTACGGTATACTGTACCACTTTATCACCTGTTTCAAGTACTCTTCCTTTTCCCATCGGCACACTGCTCTGCTCCAACTCCTCACAGCGATCTAGTGCCTTCTTGAGCTCTTCCTCCATCACAAGTCTCTCTTGAACAGCAGACTGGGTAATAGATTGCATGGTGGTCATGTACACACACAGGTATACAGATACAACCATCACAACATCGTGGTAGTGGTACAGTAGTTATAATAAAGGTACAGTAGACTCTCGCTATTCCGACTCTCTGAAGTACGACCTGAAATGTGGCCAACTCGCTATTCTGTATACCTGCTGCCCCAAACTAGTACACGTATACATTTTGGGTGTGGTTTAGCAGAAAAACTGTGTGTGGGGGGAGTGGTTGGGGTGTACAATGAGAGGTAGGAAGCGGGATGCTCATGAACACTACAATGAAAGTTACAAAAAAGGTAAACCGTTTTGTGAGCAAACACTGCTGTGGGATTACATTGTAATAGAGAGGAAATGATTCATTATCTTTATTTATTATCCTCGAGACAAAACCGCAAAATTAGTCATTAATATTCGAGGTAGGTTGATTTTAAGCCACGGCTATTTTCTGAAATGCAAACTACCGCGCTCTTCTGGCCAAGTTGCACTGTCCCAAGGGTGGCCGGATTAACGAGAGTCTACTGTACATGTATTAATTATACAGTATTTACCGAGTGTATACATGTACATGCTAAACTCACATCTGCCTTGCTGTTGGCCAGTTCCAATTCTCTCACCAGCTCAGCCATGACACCTGGGTCCATGATTTGAGACCTCTCGAGCAGCTTCTCCTCTAACTCCCTCAGCAGGTCATCCTCTAGACATTGAATGGTCTCACTCTTTTCCTCAACCTGACAGGGGAACATCAATAAGTTGCTGCCAGGTGGAGAATACTCGACATACAATAGTGACGTGCATGTACACACAACTACAGAAAATCTGGCAATGAAATTTAACGGTATTCTCCCACTTTGAGATAAAGGTCAGCTTAAAGTTGGACTGTAGTTAGGTATTAAATAGGCATCTGCTATCAGGGTTGTTGCAATAACTATTATAAAGAGATAGTAGCGTACGTGTAATCACACAGTACACCATCAGATCAGCTATTCAGAGCATAGATCATACAGTATATACATGATCAATTGCTAAATGCTCTGAAATGCAGCTCACTAGCAAAAAAGTAATGCCTAGCAATTAGAGAGAGTATCGAGCGTATATCGTTACCTTGCATCAGATGTATTCGGAGTGTAACGTTATACCCTGTCTGAACAACTTATGGTATAAATGTTTCTGCCTCGAGGTAAGTAGCGGCTTCTACTCGGATTGTTTGGTTAAAAAGCAGGAAGTTACGTCACTTTCCGAATACATTTGACGCAAGGTAATGCTACGTTGGATACTCCCTCTCTTTTATTATGGACTCTTGTTATTAGCGGCCTCTCAAAACTGGTAAGAAACTTAAGCAACTGTAATCACATGACGTACGTACATGTACCAACACCATTTTATGAAGGAGAGAGTATAATTATACAAAGCAGTACATTCAGCGTGGGATTAATATAACTGCACATTTCCATGCAGTGCATACTGTACAATGTAACTATAGTAACTCACACGGTTCACTCTGATAACTTAATTTGATATGATCTTCATCAAAAAAGCAACGGGAAGTTTTACTTGATTGGCTACTGTATCAGCTTGTCCCAAAACTGCTCACCCGTGGCACCTGTTGCACTTACACGCTCTGACCCAGCCAGGTCAACCAGGCTCTGAACACAGAGAAGGAGGTAAAATCATCATAATAACAATAACTTATATGTACATTTACACATACATAGTCTGTACGTGTAGATCAAATTAAAGCAAAATAGTTGACCTAGTGTGTTCACAGCTGTAGGCACACACTTGCCCAACCCCACTCACCAGAGAGGACACCCTGATAGTAGTGCCATCACTGAGTTCCTTATCTCTAACCCTGCTTTCAATGGTCAGTTTGAATATTGTGTGTGATCTGGAGTTGTGCTCGGTAGATCCAAATGTCCGGTTCTCTGAGCAGAAGAGATTATACACATTACCAGCACATCAGGTGCACAGGCAGCATGCATGTACATGTACACACAAGGCTAAGTCTGAGAGCTCACACTAGGGCAGACCAACAGTGGCTGTAATAAAGAGGTGACATGCTAACACAGGTTGCATGAAACCAACCCTATGGAGACTGGGCCATTAACCTGGCTACAGGGTGATCACATTAGACAGACAGGTTCACAAAGGTGCACAAGTGATAGTGACTTACTCTCCCCGATCTCAATGAGACTAGTAAATATCTTGGGGAGGGAAATCGGCTCCTCAGACAACCCAACCAACTTATGAGTTAGCCTAGCTTGCACTAATTTAAAGCCCTATTGATTATTAGTCATAAAAGTGCAACAAAAGCTGTGCTGCCTAGCAGCAGCCATTGACCGCTTTGGAGATATATAATTATGGCAGGAAATGCAACTTCTGTTTCCTATAATTATTGGACCAAAGCTAATTCTTCAGAGGTGCACACTTAATACACGGCAATTGGAGAGTGCCAAAACTCAACTCTGCAGTTCTGGTACTGTAAGACCTCTAATTAAGGTGACCCTCCAAATATGCGACACTCTCGAGCTTAGGTAATTTTCTGACTTCTACGACAGCTACGTTGACAATTATGTTTTAATGTCGCGTCCTAAATGATGTAAATATAGCCACACCCTAGCATCGTTTTTAGAAAACACGTTCTAGAAATCGAGGCAAGTATAGACTGAGTAGAGCTATCCATAATCAGAAGCGATACCAGGTCTTCAACATAATGTTCAACCTCCAAAAGAAGCGACCTCTGGCTTAAAAAGTGTCGCTTTAATTAAAGGTATTTACGGTAATCACATTTCTTACTTGAATACGTCGGGTTCATTACTGACAGGGCAGCATTCTCAGCCTTAAACTGTGCAAATTAAAAAACAGAAAACATGATCCACGACCTTACAAACCAATTGATGAACCAGACAATAATCTATGGCTAATAAATTGACTCACCCTCTTTCCATTAGGAGAATGCTGTAATACTTTAGCAATGAGCCAGGTTTCAAAAAATCAGAACCCCATGCACCACCTGCACAGTCTTTGGTGGGTGTGGTAAATGCAAAGAAAAGTGGGTGTATATCAGTATTTGGCATCTGAGATACACCCACTTTTTTTGCAAAAACAAAACACAATATATTTCAGAGTCTGAGATAGAGAGCTAACTCTTCAATCTATGCTGCAAGGCACACATTTATATATTTACTGGAATGGCTACTAAAGAGCAGAACCAAGGTATAAAGAGTGTCATGTTTCCTATAAAGAATAAACCCAATGGTACTCACCTATTGTTTTGTTTCCCCAGACTCCACCACCTCGTGTCCCCCCTTCCGAGAGAGGATCCTGCTGAACCACAAGCTGTCCTCGTACAGGGACTACCTACAAAGTCGCTACAGAGCACGAGTATCCACATCAGTCACACAATGGCCTCCCGTCTCAACAAAAACAATTTTCAAACTGGCCATGATTCAGAAGGAGAAAATACAGAGAGGCAGAATTGACGATGAATTTTTTAGACTATCAATCACAGCAAAAATTGACGATATTTTACTTCAAAAAACTCCGGTTGACTTGATAAACATTTTCTCTGAGATTAGAGATAGACGAAACTTTGTGTTGATTGAAGGAGCTCCCGGCTCTGGCAAGAGCACCCTTGCTCTACACATCTGTCAGGAGTGGGCAAAGGGGAAACTGTTCCAAGAGCTCGATATTGCAATCCTCGTGAAACTAAGAGATCCCCTCGTTAGAGAAGCCATTACAATTGCTGACATACTTCCCTGCATTGATACGGCCGAATAACAGAAGATGGAATGAAGACGCTTGCCAGACATCTAACCACCCACTGCTCTGAACTGACACGATTGTGCATACCCAGACACCTAAGATCCTGTATCGAGACAGTATTCAGGGACGCTAACAAAGAAAGGAAGAGAAATGGACTACCTGAGATTAATGTGTATGCATTTAATCTCGACCATTGCATGTACTTTTGACAACTATTATATTTTATTCTACAATAATAATTATCCAATATTGCTTCGAGAAAAGAAAAAAGTAGCGTACAGACATAATTATTACACGTAAAACAAAGGTCGACGTTGTTATTAATGGAAGTTGCATTGGTCAATATAATTATAGCACATGTACAGATGGTGACGAGTGAATTCAATGCTTCAATTCCTACTGACACGGAGAGCACGTCATGCACTAGCTGTATGTATGTAACTGAATACACTATTGTAATAATGCTATAATCTCCACCTAGCTAGCCTCCTTCACAGGCTTTCAAGAGAAGTGCGGCCTGGGCCGGGATCCGAGGCTAATCATTAATTTTATTCTAGAACAATTATTTGCTTCAGTGCACAGAAGACTAGAAGGATGTCAGCACATTACATAACTAAAAAACAAATCAGTTGGAATTGGTCAATATAGCACAGTAATAATGATGGTTTAAATTCAATTCTCCCTACAGTGTGTCACAGAGAGCTGTACGTATAAAACTGTCAATGAACACAATTTGCTAATGGGAATCCAATTTAACGCTCTGTCGATTTTGTTAATGAGGAAGATAAGCAGATTAACGTTCACTTTGGCCCTCCCAAACATCTTCATGATTGCCAGGCCCTCGTATTGCAGCTGAAGGAGGTCCTGTGTGGGGAGAAGAGAGAGCAGTGAAACACTTCAACTGGTATAAGACAAAGAATGCATGTATTTGTAAGACAAATGAATACATGTACTTACATACACCGTACAAGCATACCAACACTATACCTGACACAAGGCAGTAAACTTCTTGAACAATTTACGTACCTACCAAATTAATTCTACCTGTACACACACCCTCACCTGGAGGACCAGCTCCACCTTCTCTATCTGCTTGACGTGATCTCAAACACAATACTTTCGAACCTGAACCTGGGCGAGTAAGAAATAATGTTCACATAATTATAGCATAACGTTGCACATAAGATCAAGGTCGTAGCAAGCGGTCAGGCTGGTCAGGTTTTGGCCTAACCACTTTAGCAGCTGGGTAGGTAATGGTCGTAAATATTGTAAGTGATAATGCGCATGCTGTTTTGGTGAGGAAAAATGATGACCTTTTTCTTAGGTAAAAAATTCACCACTGTATGCAAAAGTTCCAATAGTAGAAAAGCAGCTGACCTTTAATCAAGTTGGCCTGACCACTTTAAAGTTGCTTGCTACGCCCCTGCATGAAGATTGGGGCATAAAAATAAGTTAATAGCCTCACACTGGAGGAATTGTTAAAGTCTGGATTAGTAGTAGAGTCTGAGCTTCAGTCAAACAGTGGACAAAGTACGTACCAGAGCAATTAATGGCACATGTGATGATTATCATGTTGTTTAATAGAAGTATGCTAGTATAACGGCTACTCAAGTATACGGAGACTCACAGAGTGGGTGGAGCATATCTCCATGAACGCTGATGTATGGATGATTGGCTTGGTCACGTCAGAGTACTTGTCGATACCCAGCCTTCTGTCCGGGGGGTCCACTGTCGATGCTCGCAAGAACTCTCTGTGGGGGGTACAATGAGTGTATGTATATTCATACCCTCTGCATGGCAACGAAAATAGCTAATGTGCAATTTAGATCATACGATACTTTAGTAGAACACACATGGCATCATCACATGACTATCATTCGTACATACACACTTTCAACTACAAATTCAGTTTTGGTTATCACATTTCTTATACCTAAACTTCTTGAAGGCGTCCGAGTGTACGGGTTCATTACTGACAGGGCAGCACTCTCAGCCTCAAACTGTGCAAAGGAACAGGAAAAACACGATAAACTCTTAAACCAACAGATATAACCAGACAATAATCATGGAAAGTTAATAATTTTCTGCTGATTTGGCGTTTTTTACCAACAAATAATATCTAGTCCAGTACTAATTTAATGTACATAGATGCAGTGCATAATGTAGGCCATAATCTGTACAGGTATACTGTACCACTTTTATCACCTGTTGTTTGTAGCACTCAAATATCTACCCCATCGGCACACTGCTCTGCTCCAACTCCTCACAGCGATCCAGTGCCTTCTTGAGCTCTTCCTCCATCACAAGTCTCTCTTGCACAGCAGACTGGGTAATAGATTGCATGGTGGTCATGTACACACACAGGTATACAGATACAACCATCACAGCATCGTGGTAGTGGTACAGTAGTTATATAATTGCAGGTACATGTATTAATGAAAGCACCGCGGGTGCTGATGCCTCGGTGGAGGTGCAAAGCTACATAACATAACGCTACACACATTATCATGATGAATATTTTTGCATTTTTGCTGCATGCAAACTCAAATTGCATGGTGGTCGATCATGTACACACACACACACAGGTAATACAACCACCATGTGGTAGTGGTACAGCTGTTTGCTGACTGCATTACCACAAAACAACAAAATACCATACAATGTTGCTATGCAAACAACATGTGGTCCTAAGCAATGATGGCTTCTAGCACTTGTATGTTAAATGGGTACTTTTTGAGGGTTACAAAAATGGCTAATCTGCGAGACCCTCAAAAATTACCCGCTATAAGGTGGTATTAATATTATAGTAAATGCTCTCACGATCTACTCTTGGTGGTATATATGGAAACTCACATACAAATTATGGTGAGGATCTGAAATGGAGAATGGGCGGGGACTAGCTTGCATATACCAGCAGATATGATATACATGTAGCTACTAACCGTTCACTGAATGTATGGAAAGCAGTGTGAAGGCTGAAGAAACTGTTAGTACGAAGTACTGCAAAGGACATCAAACAGTGCATGTACATAGTGGGACCATAGGCAGTGCGTGTACATAGTGGGACCATAAGCAGTGCATGTACATAGTGGGACCATAGGCAGTGCACGTACATAGTGGGGCCATAGGCAGTGCACGTATATAGTGGGACCATAGGGAGTGCACGTACATAGTGGGACCATAGGCAGTGCACGTACATAGTGGGGACCATAGGCAGTGCACGTACATAGTGGGACCATAGGCAGTGCACGTACATAGTGGGGCCATAAGCAGTGCACGTACATAGTGGGACCATAGGCAGTGCACGTACATAGTGGGACCATAAGCAGTGCACGTACAAAGTGGGACCATAGGCAGTGCACGTACAAAGTGGGACCATAGGCAGTGCACGTACATAGTGGGACCATAAGCAATGCATGTACATAGTGGGACCATAGGCAGTGCACGTACAAAGTGGGACCATAGGCAGTGCACGTACATAGTGGGACCATAAGCATGTACATAGTGGGACCATAAGCATGTACATAGTGGGACCATAGGCAGTGCATGTACATAGTGGGACCATAGGCAGTGCATGTACATAGTGGGACCATAAACAGTGCATGTACATAATGGGACCATAAGCAGTGCATGTACATAGTGGGACCATAAGCAGTGCATGTACATAGTGGGACCATAAGCAGTGCATGTACATAGTGGGACCATATATAGGCAGTGCACGTACATAGTGGGACCATACAGTAGGTTGAATCATTCAAAGTTGAATGTTGAAGTGAGTACTCACACCACTAAACCACAAAACAAAGCTGATCATGATTATGATATACCCACAAGCTTCATAATTATGTACAAATGTATGTGTATCTTTGCTTGAACTTCTCCTAAGTAAGTGCCTAGATTTTCAAAGAGTATCTGTAGCACTGTTTTACGGATTCAACATAGGATGAGGACCATGCCTTTGCTATTTTGGCTCGACATCTCCACTTCTCCCGAACAAATGCTCTATTCTTTTACAATACTTTTGCTGATGTACATTAATTCTCTTACTTGGTTTGCTTAAGTAGTGTAGCAACACTCTGCACCTCAAGTCATTTGAATATGTATCTAGATGAACACCCACACATGTAGTCAGTGCTGTGTATTATCATGCATGGGCATCATCACTACCGTCCCCCACACATGTGCAAGACTGCCCCATACTCACCAGGGTGTCATATAGGATTTTGAAATAGAGAGAGTAATAAGAAAAGTGACTAAAAAATTTTGCTAAAAAAAAAGGTCAACTGTTAGCAAGAGAGTTCATAATAGACCTTTATCATGAACTCTTGCTGTTAGTATGTAAAATTTCCAGCTATGAACTCCGACTAGTGCCTAAATGTAAATTTTAGGGGGAGGATTGGAGCTAGAGGGGGATATCGTATTATTTTAGAGAAGTGTCATGACCAGTCCTAGTCCAGCCAGGTCCAAGACAACCCCTACGAGCGGGAAGTTAAGTGCTGGGCGCATTGTTAAGAAGTACCAGAGACTCAGGAAGACAGGTTTATTGTACCTAGGTTTCATCTTCTTGGAGTAGCAACTGTTGGATGGTTTGCCTTTGCCTTTGACACTGCTAGTACGAGCCATACTGCTGCTGAGAACTAGTTTTACTATGCTGCAATCGAGCTAGCTTATACAGATATAAAAAAGACTTTGATTTACCTTGTGCGGTCAAAGGTTACGCGTGGGCGTTTTTGTGGGCAGTTCTAAAAATAGCTCAATACGAAGTCGGATGATTCTGAGAATAGGGCGAATTGCATGCCCTCTTCCTGTATACGCCCTTGATGACACCCTGCTCACCCTGCTCACCCTTTAGAAGACTGCCCCCCCATACACACACACTCACCCCTCTAGAAGAATGTCCCACTATAGCCTTTGGAGCTGTCTCCCTTCTCTTAGCAATCACTCCATCGATGTGTGTCGTCTTGAGTACCTCGTTTCGACTAATCTTGGACGCTAGATGCAGCACACCCGCCACTGTAGCATGTAGCACCACTCTGTGATGTGCCTCAAGGCCTTTCTCCTTCACAGCAAACTCTTGCAGCTGGTGTAGGAAGACCAGTATATCTGAGAGCCCTTGATAAGAGAATTCCAGTGTCAGGAGAAATACGAGTTGGTAGAAAGCGAGTGTGTTAGCAGGGCTAGTGCAGAGAGCTTTGGCCAGTTCCAGGAGATTGGTGAAGAGAGAGTTGACTGTTTTAGAGAGGAATCTTTTCAAAACCAAACCCAGTGAGAGCCCTACAGCCTCCAGACTCACCCAATCACTGCACAAGAGGAGGGTATAAATACACATACATGTAGCTGTATGCACTGCACATGATTGTATAAATACATGTAGTGAAAGCTAAGACAAAAGCTCATATGGACCTGTATAACTGACAAATAAAGTCTAGTATGCCTCAAATGCACACTGAACATAGCAAGGTACGCACGCACGCACACATACGCACGTGTTGAGAGGAATCTTGTCCTTGTTGGCATGGTGATCTACGAGACGATGCCAGAGTAGGGCCACATCCAACTGTGTGCTGGGTTCTCGTATGAGGAGCAATTGGACGAGGGAGGCAAACAGTTGCCCTGGGAACGCGGTCTCCAGCACTGATGCGTGACAGGTGTCAGCCACCGCCCTCAAACACTTGACCAGGGAGGTAGTCAACATGGGGCTGCATAATAAAGGAGAGAACACAATTATGGAAGCATAAACACTTAGTAATGCACGCAGTCTATTGTGCATGGTCACATAATTATAAGCAGATCATCCTCTATAATATTCCCCACTTGGGGTCTGTATCATAGCAACTGGCTGGGGTTTAACTACCATAAACCCCAGCCCTTGGCCTGGAGCACATTCCTCATAAACTCCCTTGCCTTGAGGGCGCACTGATTTTATACTAGATCTACACAGCCAAAAAGAAGCTAGACACTTGTTGACAAAGGCAGGACAGATGGGTGGGGCTCACTAAACACCAGGAAGGCTGGAGGATGGCCGGGTGGGGCTCACTGCTTGGACATTGACAAGTTAGTGCGTAGAGCTAGAAGCTTAGCACTGGCTAAAAGCTATACGCACAACCTTTTTGCCTCAATAGTTTTTGAGACAGTTAGCTAGTTGTATCCAAGGTAAGGTAGCTTAGGTAACAAATACTTTTCATTAAAGTGGGTATATAACACTTACTGTCCACTACATTTGAATTTATGGCAAACGTAAACCATCCTTGGCCTCGGAGCTTCACCCTCGTCCTCGGAGGTTTACTGCCATAAATTCTGATGTATGGACAATAAGTATAACATAATATCATAGTCTACTCAAAGGTTACTGCTATAAACAGGATTCACAAAGGCACCAGAATCATAGAACACGTACATGTACAAACAGTGTTTATGACAGGAAACTAAACACATACATGTACACAAATAGCTAAATGAAGCAACAGCTTTATAATTACAATTCTCACCTGTTTTGAGTGTCCTGAGGTGCCAGAGGATGTACAGACAGTCCAGTGGTGGCTCCGCTATCAAGACCCCCTGAGGCCACGGGTACATACGAGTTGATGAGCCCCAGTATATCTGGCTTATGATAGTCGGGAAGGACTCCTGCAAACTCCCCCACAGTGATAGTGATGGATTGCTGAAAGGTCAGAGAGGACGTGAGGTCGGAGGGGCCTTCTGAAACAGTTTCTATGGAGATACGGAGGTGGCGGACCAGTGTACGGAATATATCCAGTAGAGACGGACCTGCATGAGTGGACACAAGCTAAGTAATGTAAATACATGTATGCCGATTTAAAGCGTGGAATTAAACCATACTACCGTATTACTAGGTTTTGCGAGCATCAAACATTTGCGAATTTTGCGAGGGTTGATCAATTCGCAACAATAATATCTGCAAAACCTAAATTATTACTAGTAAATACACACGATCCTTGCCAGAACGCAATAGTTAGATCGCAAAGGGTCACATTTTCTGCTGATTTGGCTCATTCGAAAAGGTTTTTCACCAGAAAAATATTCTAGTAATACGGTACGTATAATTATAAAGATTAAGCCAGTGTCAAAACATACAATGTCATGTACAAACTTTAATAACAGCTATGAAAGCATCTGCGTATGAAGAATAAATGCGTATAGCCTTCTTTAGAAAATGGCCCCAAAATAGTGTTGAAACCATACAAGTACTCTACCATGGAGACTCACCTAGAGAGCTGTCTGCTGCCACGGCAACACACTTAGAGAGTGTGCCGAGGATCCCCTGTTTGGTCTCCCAGGACTCCTTCACCCTGGCATCCAGGTGGTCCACCAGCGACTGGACGGCCTTGTACCGATCCTGTCTCTGTGGGGGTACATGTACAGTGGATAATGTACACTGGGGGGCTGTGGGGGTACGTGTATTATAGTGGATAATGTACACAGGGGGGCTGTGGGGGAGGTACATTTAAGTTAATGTACCCTGGGGGACTCGGGCTGTGGGGGGCACATGTAAGTGGATAATGTACACTGGGGGCTGTGGGGGTACATGTAAGTGGATAATGTACACTGGGGGCTGTGGGGGTACATGTAAGTGGATAATGTACACTGGGGGCTGTGGGGGCACACGTAAGTGGATAATGTACACTGGGAGGCTGTGGGGGCACATGTAAGTGGATAATGTACACTGGGAGGCTGTGGGGGCACATGTAAGTGGATAATGTACACTGGGGGCTGTGGGGGCACATGTAAGTGGATAATGTACACTGGGAGGCTGTGGGGGCACATGTAAGTGGATAATGTACACTGGGGGCTGTGGGGGCACATGTAAGTGGATAATGTACATTGGGGGCTGTGGGGGTACATGTAAGTGGATAATGTACACTGGGGGCTGTGGGGGTACATGTAAGTGGATAATGTACACTGGGGGCTGTGGGGGCACATGTAAGTGGATAATGTACACTGGGAGGCTGTGGGGGGTACATGTAAGTGGATAATGTACACTGGGAGGCTGTGGGGGGTACATGTAAGTGGATAATGTACACTGGGAGGCTGTGGGGGCACATGTAAGTGGATAATGTACACTGGGGGCTGTGGGGGTACATGTAAGTGGATAATGTACACTGGGAGGCTGTGGGGGGTACATGTAAGTGGATAATGTACACTGGGGGGCTGTGGGGGGTACATGTAAGTGGATAATGTACACTGGGGGCTGTGGGGGCACATGTAAGTGGATAATGTACACTGGGGGCTGTGGGGGCACATGTAAGTGGATAATGTACACTGGGGGCTGTGGGGGTACATGTAAGTGGATAATGTACACTGGGGGCTGTGGGGGCACATGTAAGTGGATAATGTACACTGGGAGGCTGTGGGGGGTACATGTAAGTGGATAATGTACACTGGGAGGCTGTGGGGGTACATGTAAGTGGATAATGTACACTGGGGGCTGTGGGGGTACATGTAAGTGGATAATGTACACTGGGAGGCTGTGGGGGGTACATGTAAGTGGATAATGTACACTGGGAGGCTGTGGGGGGTACATGTAAGTGGATAATGTACACTGGGGGCTGTGGGGGCACATGTAAGTGGATAATGTACACTGGGGGCTGTGGGGGCACATGTAAGTGGATAATGTACACTGGGGGCTGTGGGGGTACATGTAAGTGGATAATGTACACTGGGGGCTGTGGGGGCACATGTAAGTGGATAATGTACACTGGGAGGCTGTGGGGGGTACATGTAAGTGGATAATGTACACTGGGAGGCTGTGGGGGTACATGTAAGTGGATAATGTACACTGGGGGCTGTGGGGGTACATGTAAGTGGATAATGTACACTGGGAGGCTGTGGGGGGTACATGTAAGTGGATAATGTACACTGGGAGGCTGTGGGGGGTACATGTAAGTGGATAATGTACACTGGGGGCTGTGGGGGCACATGTAAGTGGATAATGTACACTGGGAGGCTGTGGGGGGCTACGTATAATTATATCAAGATATAATTTTTGGTTACGAAATACTGAATGTAGGGCATAATAGGTTCTTTCCACAAGCATAATAGGCTGAATTTGGGGCAGTGCTCAAAAGCATAATAGGCATCCAGGTGGTCCACCAGCGACTGGACGGCCTTGTACCGATCCTGTCTCTATGGGGGTACGTGTACAGTGGATAATGTACACTAGAGGGCTGTGGAGGGATAAGATAATGTACACTGGGGGGTACATGTCTACACTGTAAGTAGACACTGGAGGGAACAATTGAAATGCTTGAATAAACAATCTTGTTCAGAAAGTGACGGAGTATGTTGGACCTGAAAGCTATCAATGTTACGTTGTGGACACTCTGCGCACTTAAGGCCCGGGTCCAGATTTCAACACCAAAAATTTACACTATGTTCATACTGCTGTATTATTTGCAATATACAGTGTATGCTGCATCAAAATGATCCAAAATGAAGCTCAATGTTTTCTTTTTCCAAAAAACTAATTAGCTTAATTCAATTATGCTAATTAGTCCCATAAATGGTGATGACGTCATGCCACTTTCAGAAAGAGAAGTGCAAATACGGCGTTGAAGATGCCAAGATCAAGCTTCAAAAACAAGGCTAGATGAACATCTCATAGCTAGGTACTAGTATCCTTGATGGGAAAAGTAGCAGTTATTGTATTCTTGAGATACACAAAATAGCCTACCTCTAGAGTGGCTGTCAGAGCTAAAGAAGCTAGCATAGCTAAGAAAGTTTTGGACATTTTTACTTCCCATCAAGGAAACATAATCATAACAACATACTCTATCTTTTGAGGGCCTAAACAGCTACTCTTACCTTGTTTAAGTCCGCCGTATTTGTTGCCAAAGATAATCTATAATAGTTCTAGCAGCTAGCTAAGCAAATACATTGACCTTATGACGTCAATGCAATGAATAACATTAATAAACATTATGAATCTCATTAACACTACATGATCTACATGATCTACATAAAATGTTGGCAATGAATAAAATTAATCTTATCAGTGCCTGACCCAGGCCTTAACTGCGCAGAGCAGTCAAGTCAGAATTTACAGTCGACCGTACACGACCATAAGTATCAAGCATGATCAAGGGCGTATACAGAGAAGAGGGCATGCAACTCACTATGTATCCTACGTACTCATCCGACTTCGTATCAGAGACCGGATATGCTAAAAATAGAATTCAGTATACGGACGTGAACAAGTGGGCGGTGCTGTTTACGGAGTTATAATTATGGGCGTGTACATCAGAGCTGCCTTTGCTAGCTAGCTAGCTAGCTAACATAACATGAACAGTGCAGTATTATTTTAGAGAAGTGTCATGACCAGTCCTAGTCCAGCCAGGTCCAATACAACCCCTTCGAGCAGGAAGTTAAGAGCTGGGCGCATTGTTAAGAAGTACCAGAGACTCAGGAAGACAGGTTTATTGTACCTAGGTTTCATCTTCTTGGAGTTGCAACTGTTGGATGGTTTGCCTCTTTGCCTTTGACACTGCTAGTACGAGCCATACTGCTGCTGAGAACTAGTTTTACTATGCTGCAATCAAGCTAGCTAGCTAGCACAGATATAAAAAATACTTTGATTTACCTTGTGCGGTCAAAGGTTACTCGTGGGCGTTTTTGTGGGCAGTTCTAAAAATAGCTCAATACAAAGTCGGATGATCTGAGAATAGGGCGAGAGTTGCATGCCCTCTTCTCTGTATACGCCCTTGGCATGATGCACTAATAATAATACACTATGGTGAGAACCGTTTCCAAGTTGGCCACCAGTATATACGTGTACCTGCATGGCTTCCACGACGATGATGTACACACCAGCTGTGAATTCCTTGTCTGATATCCATAGTTTGTTTAGGTCAAAGTGTCTATAAGGGGAGCAATGGAGTGCTACTACCGTATAGCGGGTATATTTCGAGGGTATAAATTTTCGCGGATGGACCATTACAAAGGATTTCGCGGATTTTATTTTCGTGGTCTGAGTTCCAGCCTTTTGGCGCATGCGCACATCAACATGCAGCTGTTACCACCACACCGTTAGCCTCGAATCCAGGCCTAGCCTATAACGGTGAGGCACCTCTTATTGTCGATAGGTGTGGTCAATAATACTGAACACGCCTACTATTCAATAAAGATATAAATTTTCGTGGGTAAAAATTTTCGCGGTAGAGGCTCAATCCGCGAAAACCGCGAACATTTATACCCTCGAAATATACCCGCTATACGGTATATACACAGGATATGAGACAATGGTTGTCATGGTACTAGACCTGCTGAGACAACATTGCACAATAGGTCATAGCACTTTACTAACATCAGGAGTTAATTAAGAATCCTAATGAACTCTAGCCTCGATCCCAGGCCGCACTTCCCACTAGGGAAGTAGGCCTGGTATCGACTGCTTGCGCATGCCCTAATATCCCCCCGATATCTGGGGGCTTTGGATAACATCGTTTATGCTCAGTAAAACTATGACATCACAACGAAAGGAAGTGGATTGAAAGAAGTAGATAGAAAGTTCGATTGAAGGTTTCTAGCCCATCGGATAGCATTCTCTGATAGCTACCCTTAGCCTGCTATGTTAACAAAAGACTCACAGCCTGCAACAGTGTGGATGACGATCGTCTGAAAGGAGTGACGGCTGATAAAAGCCTATATGGACAGGCCACGCCCATTTAACACTAACTTGGTGAAAGTCTACTATACTACTGCTACTGATTCTATCAGAAGAAAATAGCAGTACAACAAACCTACACAGCTCTGTCTCTAGCTAGCTAGCTATATAGCTCTGTGTATGACTTTTAGGATATTTTCTCTGATGTATCCAGTATTATAGGAATATTTATTTGGCGCATGCGCAAGCAGTCGATAGCAGGCCTTCTTTCAAAGGCCGGTGAAGGAGGCTAAATGAATTCCTGCTGAATGCAGTTCCATTTAAGTTACACCTATTAGGGAAACCACCTTGCCTACAAGTACAGTGTTGTAACACCTACGTACGTACACTGTATACATGCACATTAGGGAAACCACCTTGCCTACAAGTAGCACCTACGCACACGAGGCATTGAATGACTTACTGCAGTATTGGCTTGAGGACACTGTCGATGTGAGAGAGTCCGGCAAAAGTTATGAGCTCAGTGAGACTATCCTGAGAGTACCCTCCCAGACTGTCCCCCTCCTCCACAACAGGCTGGATCTCTCTGTCAGAGTGGGAGGGGGGTTACTATGGGCACACACTGCATATAATTATCTAAGGCCATCAATAGGTAAGTTTGATACAGACTGAGGCTATCAATGTTTCTGGTACATGTATGTAGCTCATTGAAGTATGTGTATTAGCCAGTGCTTCAGGAGTAGAACTGAAGCAAATTGTAGTGACTATCCTAGACAGTATACCTTGACTGGGCGACACTGTGACTGTGCATATTGAAGAGGAAGGGCGGCACTATCTTGTTCATGTGATCAAGGTCCCAAATGTTCATCTGGAGGTTGTCTTGCCGACCAATCTTCTTTATCACTCCCCTCAGCCCTTGCAACCCAGCCATCCGCGTCCTGTGTGAGGTGTAGTGGGGAGGGGTGGAGTTGGTGATGAAAGCAATGTGATCACAAGTTATGCATGTGGCAGAGCACCCTAAGGGCGGTACAGTTAAAATATGACACCTAACACTTCGACCTGTGGCCACTCAAACTCATTTCATGTACACATACTCGTGATATTTATCGGCGTCGTCGACATTCTTGGTGAGGCTAAGAGAGGCAAAGCGGTGGATGAGGACGTCGTACTGTCTGTGGTAGGGGGTGTTCCCTTCCTCTCGCTCGGCAAACTTCACAAACTGTGTGTGTGCGGAGGAAGGGTCAATGTGTTGTATAAACAAGTTCACTTCACACACTCACTCCTGGCTAATGGCATACCCCCTCCACACCCACTACACACACCCACACATATACATGCATGTTCACTTTCCGCACTCTCACACTTACACTCGCTACTCACACCCACACACATACACACACGTTCACTCTCGGCACTATCACAGACACACACTCTACTCACACCCACACACACCACACACCCACACCCACTCCCTACTCACCGAATTGGTGGCCATGATATGCAGTTCTGTGTTGCTAGTTTCCAGCATATTATGCAGTATATCCAGGTAGCTATCCACAATCAACTGGAGCTTTCGTGAGTCACAGGCTGACAGCAGCTTCTCCGTCACTTGCAGAGCCACACTCACATGCCTGGGGGGAGGGAGAGGCATGAAAATGGTATTTTGTACCACGTTTGTGAGAAAGCCATTGGATACTATAGTTGTATCATAGATATAACATTTAAAGTTCCCAGCCACATATATACCGTATATCTTCTAATTTATCGGACACTTCTAATTACCCAGACACTCTTTTGGGCAATTTTCGTTGTTCTAATACAACGGACACTCCAGTACTTTAATATTACATTTGTTCTAAATATCCGGACAATACCGAGTTATCATTCACAGACGGCAAGTAAGACTTAGAGCGCTGCAGTTAGATAGCTTTGAGTAGCTAGTTTTAGATAGCTTGTGCAACTATTCAGTCGTACCCTGTTCTATTAAACTTAGCTAGCTCGCATGCAGCTGCTTGCTTGTTCTAATTATTCCAGACACTTCGCATGCTCTATAAAAATCTGTTCCAATTATACCCGGACAATTTCTAAAATAATTATTTTTTCCTGTCCGATAAATTAGAAGATATACGGTACACCATTTTCTGTTCCGGAGGTACGGGGATGGTCGATAAATTTTCCTAGCTATACATGACATGTCGACATTGTACTGTACAGGTACGTCTCTGAAATAGTCGTCTAACCCGTTTCTCTCTCTTTTGCAGGCTCTGACACAGTCTCAGAGCGAGGTACTCTCCAATATTGTCCAGATGGTCAGGGGAGGTTTGAACAAAGAAGAGCAGCTTGTCTATATTAGCAGACACAGGTACGTGTGGGTGTTTGAGGGTACTCTGGGAAGAGCCCATCAACCAGCCGTTTGTAGCGAGGTTTGGGGCAGCAGAAGCACATCGCCATAGCTAGATCTAGTTCTGTGTCTTGATTGATTGTAGACCTAGCATTTATTTGTAAAACGTAGAGCAGAGGTTTTTATGTAATATGTTGGCAACCCTGCGCTTTCTTCTGGGTTTCTCACCCGTATCGTTTGAGGTACCCCCGAACGAGTCGGGTAAGAACTCAGCTAGTTCGATAAATTCCCCTTTTTCCGATTTTTTAGATAGTTTGTCGGGAATGGGGATGGCATTCTGGCCTACATTGACCGTATATGGAATAATGCTTGGTATCGTCGGTAATGTGGGGAGGCTCATGCGGATTTGAGTACGGGGGGCACTAGTGGATACGAGGGGAACATGTGCTAGTGAGGTACTTGACATACCTGCCGTTCCGGTGCTGACAACAGGGCCTGAGGTGGGACTCCGTGGGGTACCCGAGCCGGAAGCAGAGATGGTTGGGATCGAGGGTGGGACTGATGGTGAGACTGATGAGGGGCCGGCTGTGGGGCTGTGTTGTTGGACTGCTGCCTGAATCCGCTGGTCCATTGCGGTGATGATCGTTGGTAACACCGCGCCGAGGGCTGCCTGGACAGAATTGGCAATCATGGTGTTGAGAGTTGTCGGAGTTGTCGTCGGGTTGGTGGAACTGATCGGCGGTGTTCCAGTTGAGGATGTGCTCGAGGAGGTAGTGGTCATCTTCTTATAGAGAATTACAGGATAGATCAGCAAGGGAAATCTTGAGAATTATAGGGAAGAGAAGTTTTCTAAT
This sequence comes from Halichondria panicea, assembly GCF_963675165.1. NCBI lineage: Eukaryota > Metazoa > Porifera > Demospongiae > Suberitida > Halichondriidae > Halichondria > Halichondria panicea. The sequence goes on from NC_087383.1 coordinate 2,339,175, forward strand.
TTGTTTGTTCTTTCACTGACTGCCTGACCACGTGTTCCTTGCGCATGCCAGTACCTAGTCTCATGAATCAGCCGCCGTTCTTTTGGAGGTTTTGTCTCAAATGTCTTTGGTGGGTGTGGTATTAAATGCAAAAAAGTGGGTGTATCTCAGTCTTAGATATCTGAGATACACCCACTTTTTTTGCAAGTCATGCAAAAACAACAACACGCCCAATATATTTCAGAGAGAGCTAGCTGCAAGGCACAGATTTATTTGCTGGAATGGCCACTAAAGAGCAGAACCAAGGTATAAAGACTGTCATGTTTCCTATAAAGGATAAACCCAATGATTGCTAAAGCATAAAACCCTCATTGGTGATTGCTAACCTTGTGTGCTTGCTATCTATTTCAGAGCTCACAATTGACGATCTGAAGACAGAAATGAAACTGACTGATGAGCAGCTCAATACAGCAATAAAGGAACCAGATCTACCCGAGTTAGCAGCATGTTTCGACAATGTTCACAAAGGCTATCTTGAAAAATTGGAGCTCTCACCTGGAGAGCAAACTGACGTGAGGACTAGAGCATATGTAGATGGCACTCTGGCAGGAATGTTGCTGGCTTTGAAATTCTGGATTCTGACCAACGGACAAGACGCCACTTTCCAAGCTCTGCTACTCATCATACTCTCCCTGCTCAAAGAAGACGTTGCTGTTCGAGTGTGCAAGTACTTGTCTGACAAATGTGAGTCTGTCATGTGAGAGTGCATGTGGTCATTGTGGTACCATACGTTGTGGGAGTGATTGCAACCAAATAAGGGACTTTCAACTTAATTGCTATTGTTACACATACAATTCTCTATTAACTATCACCAGGAATGGTACTCACCTATTGTTTTGTTTCCCCAGACTCCACCACCTCGTGTCCCCCCTCCCGAGAGAGGGTCCTGCTGAACCACAAGCTGTCCTCGTACAGGGACTACCTACAAAGTCGCTACAGAGCACGAGTATCCACATCAGCCACACAATGGCCTCCTGTTCCAACAAACAAAGTCTTCAAACTGGCAATGATTCAGAAGGAGAAAATACAGAGAGGAAGAATCGATGATGAATTTGTTAGGCTATCAATCACAGGAAAAATCGACGATATTTTACTTCAAAAAACTCCGGTTAACTTGACTAACATTTTCTCTGAGATTGGAAATAGACGAAACTTTGTGTTGATTGAAGGAGCTCCCGGCTCTGGCAAGAGCACCCTTGCTCTACACATCTGTCAGGAGTGGGCAGAGGGAAAACTGTTCCAAGAGTTCGATATTGCAATCCTCGTGAGACTGAGAGATCCACTTGTTAGAGAAGCCAAGAAAATAGAAGACCTTCTCCCTTGTAGGAAATCAACACACGCAAGCCAGATTGGAGATGAAATTTTAGAAACTGATGGCAAAGGTGTACTGTGGGTGCTGGACGGGTGGGACGAGCTTCCTTCTGACCTCCATGGAGACTCGATCATCACCAAACTAGTTGAACCAGGCTTTGCACAAGAAAGTCCGCTACATAAATCCGCCGTCATTGTAACATCTCGCCCGTCGTCTTCAGCTAAGCTCCACCCACGTGTATCGTCCAGGGTGGAAGTGTTGGGGTTCACTCCACATCAACTAGAACAGTATTTTACCGAGTGTCTGAATGGTGACTCACAAGCTGTGCAGACTCTACTGGAGAGAATTCGAGAGAACCCAGTGGTAGAAGGTAGCTGCTACCTCCCCCTCAATGCTTCCATTGTCGTTAATTGCTTTCTTTCTGATAACCACTCACTCCCCACATCCAACCACGGGATATTCATATCAGTTGTCCAAAGCTCTCTCAAGAGATACCTCCAGGATAGGTTGGGGAAGACCACTCCAGTGGGAGACATCACATCCCCAGACTCACTGCCCTCGGAAATCAGAACAGAGACCGTACAAATGTGTCAACTTGCATATCATGGGATCGAAAAAAACAAAGCAACATTTACTGACAATGATTTGGCCGCTCTTCGCATTACGAAGGAAATTTCATACGTTGGACTATTACAAACTGTTCCCAGTATCATTAGCGATGGTCATCTGGTTTACTACTGTTTTCTCCACCTGTCTATTCAAGAGCTACTAGCAGCAATCCACATCTCTCTCATGTCTCCCAAGCAACAAATTTCTGTATTCCAGAAGCTGTTTGGTAGTCCTCGATTCAGTGCAGTCTTCCAGTTTTATGCTGGTATCACCAAACTGAGTACTAGTAGACCAATCCTCAGTTTGCTACCTCGATTCTTGTGTCCAGTTCCAGCCACTGTTTTTGATCTGGTCAGAAAGGTTGTCAAAAAGGAGAAAGAGAAAGAGTATGGTGAGCCGAAGCCCCTTTTGTTGTCCCTCATCAATTGTTTGTACGAAGCTGAAGACTCGTCACTGTGTGTGTTTGTGGCTAATCTTCTTAATCACAATCTAGATCTTGGTTGCACTACAATGAATCCTATTGACTGCCTCTCTGTTGGATATTTCGCATCAGCTTGTTCCAACACCAGTAATGGATTCACACTGCGCCTCAACGATTGCTCTATTGATGACCAAGGCTGCAAATTTCTTGCCCGAGGACTCTCCAAGTGTCCCAACTCTAATAATGATATTCCTACAGGAGGGATACACATCGCTGAGATTATCGAGAACACTAGTTCAATATCTGAATTGGATTTGTCTAATAATGCCATTGGTAACAGTGGGCTTAGCACACTCTGTGAGGCCTTGTCAACTAACACATCATTAAAGATCCTGTACCTGGGCAATTGCTCACTAACAATATCAGACGACAATGGAGCTGCCCTCTATCAACTTCTGAATACAAACAATTCCCTCGAATTTCTTAATTTGTCTGGTAACACAGTGACTAGCTGTCGTCACATTGCTGCTGGACTTGCAGTCAATAAGACTCTGAGAACATTGAGATTGATTTCCTGTGCACTGACTGATCAGAGTATCGAGGAGCTATCAACTGGACTGATCAACAAGATTGAAGAACTGTACATTTATGGTAATGACTCAATAACAGAAGATGGAATGAAGACGCTTGCCAGACATCTAACCACCCACTGCTCTGAACTGACACTATTGTACATACCCAACCACCTAAGATCCTGTATCGAGACAGTATTCAGGGACGCTAACAAAGAGAGGAAGAGAAATGGACTACCCGAGATTAATTATGTTTAGTAAATTAGATTGATTATTAATTGTGTATTCATTAGATTATTAATTTATAATTAATTGATTATTATTAATAATTAATGTTTAGTTATAATTATATTATGATTATTGTTGTTAATTAATTAATTAATAAATGTTAATTAATTTGTTGTGTTATGCATCTAATCTCTATCATTGGTCAATATAATTATAGCACATGTACAGATGGTGACGAGTGAATTCAATGCTTCCTACTGACACGGAGAGCATGTCATGCACTAGCTGTATGTATGTAACTGTATACACTATTGTAATAATGCTATAATCTCCACCTAGCTAGCCTCCTTCACAGGCTTTCAAGAGAAGTGCGGCCTGGGCCGGGATCGAGGCTAATCTCGACATGATCTACTTTTGACAATAATTATATTACTAGGACAATTTACAAAACAGTTAGTGTACAGAAGACTAGAAATATGTCGGCACATTACATAACAATTACCTAAAAACAAATCAGTTGGAATTGGTCAATATAGCACAGTAATAATGATGGTTTAAATTCAATGCTCCCTACAGTGTCACAGAGAGCACATGCACAGTACGTATAAAACTGTCAATGGAAATCCAATTTAACGCTCTGCCGATTTTTGTAGGAAGATGAGCAGATTAATGTTTACTTTGGCCCTTTCAAACATCTTCATGATTGCAACTGAAGGAGGTCCTGTGTGGGGAGAAGAGAGGGCAGTGAAACACTTCAACTAGTATAAGACAAAGAATGCTTGTATTTGTAAGACAAATGAATACATGTACTTACATACACCGTACAAGCATACCAACACTACCTGACACAAGGCAGTAAACTTCTTGAACACTTTACGTACCTACCATCTACCTGTACACACACCCTCACCTGGAGGACCAGCTCCACCTTCTCTATCTGCCTGATGTGATCTCAAACACAACATTTCCGAACCTGAACCTGGACGAGTAAGAAATAATGTTCACATAATTAAACGTTGCACATAAGATCAAGGCCGTAGCAAGCGATCAGGCTGGTCAGGTTTTAGCCTAACCACTTTTTGCAGCTGGGTAGGTAATGGTCGTAAATATTGTAAGTGATAATGCGCATGCTGTTTTGGTGAGGAAAAGTGATGACCTTTTTCCTAGGTAAAAAATTCACCACTGTATGCAATAGTAGAAAAACAGTTGACCTTTAATTGTAAGTTGGCCTGACCACTTTAAAGTTGCTTGCTACGCCCCTGCATGAAGATTGGGGCATAAAAATAAGTCAATAGCCTCACACTGGAGGAATTGTTAAATTCTAGATTAGTAGTAGAGTCTGAGCTTCAGTCAAACAGTGGACAAAATACGTACCAGAGCAATTAAAGGCACATGTGATGATTATCATGTTGTTTAATAGAAGTATGCTAGTATAACGGCTACTCAAGTACATGGAGACTAATTATAGCTATTCGAGGGTGCTCTGTCAAGTCAGCCATAAAGATTTAATACATGTACAAACCATTTTGTGAGCAAACACAGCTGTAGGATTACATTGTAATAGAGAGGAAATGATTCATTATCTTTATTTATTATCCTCGAGACAAAACCGCAAAATTAGTCATTAATATTCGAGGTAGGTTGATTTTAAGCCGCGGCTATTTTCTGAAATGCAAACTACCGCGCTCTTCTGGCCAAGTTGCACTGTCCCAAGGGTGGCCGGATTAACGAGAGTCTACTGTACATGTATTAATTATACAGTATTCACCGAGTGTATACATGTACATGCTAAACTCACATCTGCCTTGCTGTTGGCCAGTTCCAATTCTCTCACCAGCTCAGCCAGGACACCTGGGTCCATGATTTGAGACCTCTCGAGCAGCTTCTCCTCCAACTCCCTCAGCAGGTCATCCTCTAGACCTCGAATGGTCTCACTCAGGGGAATATCAATAAGTTGCTGCCAGGTGGAGAATACTCGACATACAACAGTGACGTGCATGTACACTCAACTACTGAAAATCTGGCGATGAAATTTAACGGTATTCTCCCACTTTGAGATAAAGGTCAGCTTAAAGTTAGACTGTAGTTAGGTATTAAATAGGCATCTGCTATCAGGGTTGTTGCAATAACTATTATAAAGAGATAGTAGCGTACGTGTAATCACACAGTACACCATCAGATCGGCTATTCAGAGCATAGATCATACAGTATATACATGATCAATTGCTAAATGCTCTGAAATGCAGCTCACTAGCAAAAAAAAGTAATGCCTAGCAAATACCGTATAGCGGGTATATTTCGAGGGTATAAATGTTCGCGGATGGACCTCTACAAAGGATTTTGCGGATTTTATTTTCGTGGTCTGAGTTCCAGCCTTTTGGCGCATGCGCACATCAACATGCAGCTGTACCTACACACCGTTAGCCTCGAATCCATAATACTGAACACGCCTACTATTATAAATTTTCGCGGTACAGGCTCAATCCGCGAAAACTGCGAACATTTATACCCTCGAAATATACATGCTATACGGTAGTAGATCTATTTTGATTAAAGGACACTAAACACTGCACATGTGTATCTCTCACCTCTGTGGGTGGTATAGGAACGAGGGAGGCCCTCTGATACTGTCTAGAGGACTGGACTTCTTCTCACTGCCAATCTAGAAAACACAATACGCATTTGGTAAAGATCTACCGTAATCGTTCTCATTATAGAACCAGTAAAAAATTTTTATTATTCTAGAAACAATGTACCAAAAAAAATGAAAGAGGGCGTCCTAATCGAGGCTGGTTCTATGATTGGAATGCTTATGGTACTCCCAAACAACATTGACCACAATTGATCCAACAAAATTAAAATTCCTCACAATTTACCACAACCACAGACAAGTACTATCTATGTATCAGATTATTTTACACCACAACTGTCAAAGATAAAAATCACAAATGAACCTAAGTCATTTTGAAACATACCTTGTAACTCCCCCCCCCCTGTACGAGTTATATGTTTGTGTTAAGCACACTTAACAGTGTACTCTAAAAGCTACATTTTGATAGTAAAAACTTGGGTATGATGTAAACACTACTGACGTTTTGGCAGGATTAGTGGAACATATATTTATGATCCATTCCCCCCTTAAGCCGTGGCTATTTTAAACCACCTCGCTATTCTGGCCAAGATTCACTGTGCCGGATTAACAAGAGTCTAGTGTACATGTATTAACGAGTGCTGCAAGCTGCGCTGTGCTAATGCCTCTCGTCATGTTTCGCTTTCTCTCAACTATGAGAGTGTTAGAGAGGTGAAGAGGTAATTACATAATGTATTACTGTTGACAGAATTGAATTACAAATAGAATAGGAGAGGAGCTGAATGGAAACAGAAGCCTATCTTCTCAACGTTACACAGACTTGTGTACATCTATTGTTATCTATTCTATAATCATTGTTGTGCTTGTGGCTTCTTACCAGAATCCCAAGAGAAAAAGTAGATCAGGATCTGGATTATCTCACACGTGGGGATGAGCGCGCATGCGCATTAAATCTGCAAGAATAATGGGTGTCTGCAAAGAGAACAAAATAATGGCTACTATACTATAGCTATATAGCTGCTTTAAACAACAGATCTTTTCTGGCTCTTAGCGAACAAAAAGCAAGCGCTTTAGTGCAAGGCTAACGAATAGTGTGAACAGATGATTCTGAAGAGACTGTAACAGCCTTCAATATGTGAGTCAAACTAGCCATATATCGAGAAAGAAGCCTTAGTTTGCTAATCCACGAATAAAATCCAAGAAAACGTGGCTAAAAGCCTATAGAAGCTGTTAGTTTTTGTCGTATTGCAACCGTTGAGCAGTTACAGCTGGAATTAATACACACACACACACACACACAGTCAGCTTTAGCGTATCCCTCATACGGCTGCGCCTCAGTCGAGGCATAATAAATTATTATACAGTATTCACCGAGTGTATACATGTACATGCTAAACTCACATCTGCCTTGCTGTTAGCCAGTTCCAATTCTCTCACCAGCTCAGCTATGACACCCGGTTCCATGACCTCTCGAGCAGCTTCTCCTCCAACTCCCTCAGCAGGTTATCCTCTAGACATCGAATGGTCTCACTCTTTTCCTCAACCTGACAGGGGAACATCAATAAGTTGCTGCCAGGTGGAGAATACTCGACATACAACAGTGACGTGCATGTACAGTCAGCTCTCTCAACTCTGGCAATCAATACTGCTCAAAGACATTCTTAAAGTGATTGAGCTCACCTTTGGTAGCGCTGACTTATCACAGCTGTTGGTCCAATTCTCCAGAACTCTGAGCTTCCCCTCGAGGTGCAACTGCAAGTGACAGAAGAGAAAATAGCTCCAATAATATTATACAATAATTAGTAGTATTAGACACTGAAAGAGCAGATTACCAGGGACATAATTATTGCAGTGCTTATAATTATAGCTGCTCAAAGTGGTCATAAAGCTTCAACAGAACAACCAACCTGTATATTAAAATAGATGCATGTACCCTGGGAGCAGTGCAGACGTCAATCAGTCAAGAATTTATTCACAGCTGTAGGCACACACTTGCCCAACCCACTCACCAGAGAGGACACCCTGATAGTGCCGTCACTGTGTTCCTCATCTCTAACCCTGCTTTCAATGATCAGCTTGTAAATCGAGGCATGGGAAAAATGCTCCAATGTAAACACTGAAAGAGCAGTACTTCAGAAACAGACATACAGGTTGGTTGTCCTATATTGCAGTGCTTGTAATTATAGCTAATACAAGGGTGTTCAGTCATGCAAAATAGACTACCTTACCATAACAACCAATCGTGATCCATTAATCTAAACATCTTCATACATACAAAATTCAGTCCATAATAAAAGAGAGAGAGTATCGAGCGTATATTGTTACCTTGCATCAGATGTATTCGGAGTGTAACGTTATACCCTGTCTGAACAACTTATGGCATAAATGTTTCTGCCTCGAGGTAAGTAGCGGCTTCTACTCGGATTGTTTGTGGTTAAAAAGCAGGAAGTTACGTCACTTTCCGAATACATTTGACCCAAGGTAATGCTACATTGGATACTCCCTCTCTTTTATTATGGACTCTTGCTATTAGCGGCCTCTCAAAACTGGTAAGAAACTTAAGCAACTGTAATCACATGACGTACGTACATGTACCGACACCATTTTATGAAGGAGAGAGTATAATTATACAAAGCAGCACATTCAGCGTGGGATTAATATAAGGACTGCACATTTCCATGCAGTGCATACTGTACAATGTAACTATAGTAACTCACACGGTTCACTCTGATAACTTAATTTGATATGATCTTCATCAAAAAAGCAACGGGAAGTTTTACATGATTGGCTACTGTATCAGCTTGTCCCAAAACTGCTCACCCGTGGCACCTGTTGCACTTACACGCTCTGACCCAGCCAGGTCAACCAGGCTCTGAACACAGAGAAGGAGGTAAAATCATCATAATAACAATAACTTATATGTACATTTACACATACATAGTCTGTACGTGTAGATCAAATTAAAGCAAAATAGTCGACCTAGTGTATGTTCACAGCTGTAGGCACACACTTGCCCAACCCACTCACCAGAGAGGACACCCTGATAGTAGTGCCATCACTGAGTTCCTCATCTCTAACCCTCCTTTCAATGGTCAGTTTGAATATTGTGTGTGATCTGGAGTTGTGCTCGATACATCCAAATGTCCGGTTCTCTGAGCAGAAGAGATTATACACATTACCAGCACATCAGGTGCACAGGCAGCATGCATGTACATGTACACACAAGGCTAAGTCTGAGAGGTCACACTAGGGCAGACCAACAGTGGCTGTAATAAAGAGGTGACATGCTAACACAGGTTGCATGAAACCAACCCTATGGAGACTGGGCCATTAACCTGGCTACAGGGTGATCATATTAGACAGACAGGTTCACAAAGGTGCACAAGTGATAGTGACTTACCTCAGACAACCCAACCAACTTATGAGTTAGCCTTGCACTAATTTAAAGGCCTTATTGATTTATTAGTCATAGAAGTGCAACAAAAGCTGTGCTGCCTACATGTAGCAGCCATTGTGAACTTTGACCGCTTTGGAGTATGGCAGGAAATGCAACTTCTGTTTCCTATAATTATTGGACCAAAACTAATTCTCCAGAGGTGCACTTAATACACGGCAATTGGAGAGTGCCAAAACTCAACTCTGCATGCAGTTCTGGTACTGTAAGACCTCTAATTAAGGTGACCCTCCAAATATGCGACACTCTAGCTCGAGCTTAGGTAATTTTCTGACTTCTACGACAGCTACGTTGACAATTATGTTTTAATGTCGCGTCCTAAATGAGGTAAATATAGCCACACCCTAGCATCGATTTCAATCCACTGGAAAACACGTTCTAGAAATTGAGGCAAGTATAGACTGAGTTAGAGCTACCTATAATCAGATGTGACATCAGGTTTTTAACATAATGTTCAACCTAAAAGAAGCGACATCTGGCTTAAAATGTACTGCTTTAATTACGGTAATCACATTTCTTACTTGAATACGTCGGGTTCATTTACTGACACGACAGCATTCTCAGCCTCAAACTGTGCAAATTAAAGAACAGAAAACATGATCCACGACCTTACAACATAACTTAAACCAACAGATTAACCAGACAATATTATTGATGAACCAGACAATGGCTGATCAATTGACTCACCCTCTTTCCATTCGGAGATCGAGAATGCTGTAATACTTTAGCAAATGGAGCTGGAGCCAGGTTTTGTCTAGTGAAAATCAAATGTCTTTGGTGGGTGTGGTATTAAATGCAAAAAAGTGGGTGTATCTCAATCTTAGATATCTGAGATACACCCACTTTTTTTGCAAGTCATGCAAAAACAATAACACATCTAAGAGAGATCTAGAGCTAGCTGCAAGGCACAGATTTATTTGCTGGAATGGCCACTAAAGAGCAGAACCAAGGTATAAAGACTGTCATGTTTCCTATAAATGATAAACCCAATGATTGCTAAAGCATAAAACCCTCATTGGTGATTGCTAACCTTGTGTGCTTGCTATCTATTTCAGAGCTCACAATTGACGATCTGAAGACAGAAATGAAACTGACTGATGAGCAGCTCAATACAGCAATAAAGGAACCAGATCTACCCGAGTTGGCAGCATGTTTCGACAATGTTCACAAAGGCTATCTTGAAAAATTGGAGCTCTCACCTGGAGAGCAAACTGACGTGAGGACTAGAGCATATGTAGATGGCACTCTGGCAGGAATGTTGCTGGCTTTGAAATTCTGGATTCTGACCAACGGACAAGACGCCACTTTCCAAGCTCTGCTACTCATCATACTCTCCCTGCTCAAAGAAGACGTTGCTGTTCGAGTGTGCAAGTACTTGTCTGACAAATGTGAGTCTGTCATGTGAGAGTGTGGTTAGTGTGGTCATTGTGGTACCATACGTTGTGGGAGTGATTGCAACCAAATAAGGGACTGTCCACTTAATTGCTATTATTACACATATTCTGTATTAAGATTACTAGGAATGGTACTCACCTATTGTTTTTTTCCCCAGACTCCACCACCTCGTTCCCCCCCTCCCGAGAGAGGGTCCTGCTGAACCACAAGCTGTCCTCGTACAGGGACTACCTACAAAGTTTCTACAGAGAACCAGACTCCACATCAGCCACACAATGGCCTCACGTCCCAATAAAAACAATTTTCAAACTGGCCATGATTCAGAAGGAAAAAATACAGAGAGGAAGAATCGACGATGAATTTTTTAGATTATCAATCACAGGAAAAATTGACGACATTTTACTTTTAAAGACTCCTGTTAACTTGATGAATATTTTCTCTGAGATTGGGGATAGACGAAACTTTGTTTTGATTGAAGGAGCTCCCGGCTCTGGCAAGAGCACCCTTGCTCTACACATCTGTCAGGAGTGGGCAAAGGGGAAACTGTTCCAAGAGTTTGATATTGCAATCCTTGTCAGACTGAGAGATCCCCTTGTTAAAGAAGCAAATACAATTGCTGACATACTTCCCTGCATCGATACGGCCGTGGCTAGTGAGACAGAGGCGGTAATAAAATCACTGTATGGCAAAGGTGTACTGTGGGTGCTAGACGGATGGGATGAGCTTCCTTCTGACCTCCCTAGAGACTCAATCATCAACAAACTGATCCGACCAGGCATGTCACAAGAACGTCCACTACACAAATCAACCATGATTGTAACATCTCGACCGTCATCTTCGGCTGAGCTCCACCGACTAGTGTCGTCCAGGGTGGAGGTGTTGGGGTTCACTCCACATCAACTAGAACAGTATTTTACCGAGTGTCTGGAAGGTGACTCACAAGCTGTACAGACTCTACTGGAGAGAATTCGAGAGAACCCAGCGGTAGAAGGTAGCTGCTACCTCCCCCTCAATGCTTCCATTGTCGTTAATTGCTTCCTTTCTGATAACCACTCACTCCCCACATCCAACCACGGGATATTTACATCAGTTGTCCAAAGCTCTCTCAAGAGATACCTCCAGGATAGGTTGGGGAAGACCACTTCAGTGGGAGACATCACATCCCCAGACTCACTGCCCTCGGAAATCAAAACGCAGACCGTACAAATGTGTCAACTTGCATATTATGGGATTGAAGCCAACAAAGCAACATTTACTGATGGTGATTTGGCCGCTCTTTGCATTGCGAAGGAGATTTCAAACGTTGGATTATTACAAACTGTTCCCAGTATCATTAGCGACGGTCATCTGGTGTACTACTGCTTTCTCCACCTGTCTATTCAAGAGCTACTAGCAGCAATCCACATATCTCTCATGTCTCCCAAGCAACAAATTTCTGTATTCCAGAAGCTGTTTGGTAGTCCTCGATTCAGTGCAGTCTTCCAATTTTATGCTGGTATCACCAAACTGAGAGCTAGTAGACCAATCCTCAGCTTGCTACCTCGATTCTTGTGTCCAGTTCCAGCCACTGTTTTTGATCTGGTCAGAAAGGTTGTCAAAACTGAGAAAGAGAAGAAGCATTATGAGCCGAAGCCCCTTTTGTTGTCCCTCATCAATTGTTTGTACGAAGCTGAAGACTCGCGACTGTGTGTGTTTGTGGCTAATCTTCTTAATCACAATCTAGATCTTCAACGCACTACAATGAATCCTATTGACTGCCTCTCTGTTGGATATTTCGCATCAGTTTGTTCCAATAGCAGTAATGGATTATTCGCACTGAACCTCAGCAATTGCTCTATTGATGACCAAGGCTGCAAATTTCTGGCCCGAGGACTCTCCAAGTGTCCCAACTTTAATAATAATATTCCTACAGAAGGGATACACATCTCTGAGATTATCGAGCACATTACTTTGTGTAATAATGCCATTGGTAACAGTGGACTTAGCACACTCTGTGAGGCCTTGTCAACTAACACATCATTAAAGAGCCTGTCCCTGAGCAATTGCTCACTAACAATATCAGACGACAATGGAGCTGCTCTCTATCAACTCCTGAATACAAACAATTCCCTCGAATATCTTAGTTTGTCTCATAACACAGTGACTAGCTGTCGTCACATTGCTGCTGGACTTGCAGTCAATAAGACTCTGAGAAGATTGGAATTGTATACCTGTAATTTGACTGATCAGAGTATCGAGGAGCTATCAACTGGACTGATCAACAAGATTGAAACACTGAACATTTGGAGTTATGGCTCATCAATAACAGAAGATGGAATTAAGACGCTTGCCAGACATTTAACCACCCACTGCTCTGAACTGACAGAATTGGAGATACCCGCCCACCTAAGATCCTGTATCAAGACAGTATTCAGGGACGCTAACAAAGAGAGGAAGAGAAATGGACTACTCGAGATTAGTGTGCTTGCAATCTAATCTCGACCATTGCATGTATTTTTGACAATTAATTTTATTCTACCATAATAATAATTATAATTATATGACTTGCTTTGAGAAAAGAAAAAATAGAGTAGAAGTACCGGTACCGGTTGGACATAATTATTACACGTAAAACAAAGATCGTTGTTAATGGAAGTTGCATTGGTCAATATAATTATAGCACATGTACAGATGGTGACGAGTGAATTCAATGCTTCCTACTGACACGGAGAGCATGTCATGCACTAGCTGTATGTATGTAACTGAATACACTATTGTAATAATGCTATAATCTCCACCTAGCTAGCCTCCTTCACAGGCTTTCAAGAGAAGTGCGGCCTGGGCCGGGATCGAGGCTAATCTCGACATGATCTACTTTTGACAATAATTATATTACTAGGACAATTTACAAAACAGTTAGTGTACAGAAGACTAGAAATATGTCGGCACATTACATAACAATTACCTAAAAACAAATCAGTTGGAATTGGTCAATATAGCACAGTAATAATGATGGTTTAAATTCAATGCTCCCTACAGTGTCACAGAGAGCACATGCACTGTACGTATAAAACTGTCAATGAATGTAGTGGAAATCCAATTTAACGCTCTGTCGATTTTTGTTTATAGGAAGATGAGCAGATTTTCACTTTGGCCCTTTCAAACATCTTCATGATTGCCAAGCCCTCGTATTGCAGCTGAAGGAGGTCCTGTGTGGGGAGAAGAGAGAGCAGTGAAACACTTCAACTAGTATATACCGTACAGCGCGAAATTTTCGAGGGGCTTAATTTCGCGGATTTCGTGGGTTAGAATTCAACACGAAAATTAAGTTCACGAAAATTGATCCTTTAATTAGAATTACCTGCTATCATGCAAATATTTAAAGGCGTGGCTTCAGGTAAGCAGTCATTCCGCGAACATTGTGCAACGAAATAGCTTTTAGAGGCCAATCCACGAAATATAAGTGCCTCGAAAATTTCGCGCTATACGGTAAGACAAAGAATGCATGTACCGTATAGCGTGTAATTTTCGTGGGGCAAAATATTCATGGTTTTCGCGGTTGGAGGTCTGACCACGAATATTTTACCCACGAATGAAGCGACCTTGCCTACCTTTACCTGCAGTGCAAGCAGCTACCACAAAAATATTACCCACGAAATGTCTCAATATTGCTGAACCACGAATATTTTATCCCCCGAAAATTACCCGCTATACGGTAAGACAAAGAATGCATGTATTTGCAAGACAAATGAATACATGTACTTACATACACCGTACAAGCATACCAACACTATACCTGACACAAGGCAGTAAACTTCTTAAACACTTTACGTACCTACCAAATTAATTCTACCTGTACACACACCCTCACCTGGAGGACCAGCTCCACCTTCTCTATCTGCCTGACGTGATCTCAAACACAATACTTTCGAACCTGAACCTGGGCGAGTAAGAAATAATGTTCACATAATTATAGCATAACGTTGCACATAAGATCAAGGTCGTAGCAAGCGGTCAGGCTGGTCAGGTTTTGGCCTAACCACTTTTTGCAGCTGGGTAGGTAATGGTCGTAAATATTGTAAGTGATAATGCGCATGCTGTTTTGGTGAGGAAAAGTGATGACCTTTTCTGAGGTAAAAAATTCACCACTGTATGCAAAAGTTCCAATAGTAGAAAAGCAGCTGACCTTTAATTGTTAGTTGGCCTGACCACTTTAAAGTTGCTTGCTACGCCCCTGCATGAAGATTGGGGCATAAAAATAAGTTAATAGCCTCACACTGGAGGAATTGTTAAAGTCTAGATTAGTAGTATAGTCTGAGCTTCAGTCAAACAGTGGACAAAGTACGTACCAGAGTAATTAATGGCACATGTGATGATTATCATGTTGTTTAATAGAAGTATGCTAGTATAATGGCTACTCTCACTCAAGTATACGGAGACTCACAGAGTGGGTGGAGCATATCTCCATGGACGCTGATGTATAGATGATTGGTTTGGTTACGTCAGAGTACTCGTCGATACCCAGCTTTCTGTCCGGGGGGTCCACTGTCGATGCTCGCAGGAAGAACTCTCTGTGGGGGGTACAATGAGTGTATGTATATTCATACCCTCTGCATGGCAACGAAAATAGCTAATGTGCAATTTAGATCATACGATACTTTAGTAGAAGGTAGAAACACACATGGCATCATCACATGACCATCATTCGTACATACACACTTTCAACTATTTGACTACAAATTCAGTTTTGGTTATCACATTTCTTATACCTAAACTTCTTGAAGTGTACGGGTTCATTACTGACAGGGCAGCACTCTCAGCCTCAAACTGTGCAAAGGAACAGGAAAAACACGATAAACTCTTAAACCAACAGATATAACCAGACAATAATCATGGAAAGTTAATAATTTTCTGCTGATTTGGCGTTTTTTACCAACAAATAATTCTCTAGTCCAGTACTAATTTAATGTACATAGATGCAGTGCATAATGTAGGCCATAATCTGTACAGGTATACTGTACCACTTTTATCACCTGTTGTTTGTAGCACTCAAATATCTACCCCATCGGCACACTGCTCTGCTCCAACTCCTCACAGCGATCCAGTGCCTTCTTGAGCTCTTCCTCCATCACAAGTCTCTCTTGCACAGCAGACTGGGTAATAGATTGCATGGTGGTCATGTACACACACACAGGTATACAGATACAACCATCACAGCATCGTGGTAGTGGTACAGTAGTTATATAATTGCAGGTACATGTATTAATGAAAGCACCGCAGGTGCTGATGCCTCGGTGGAGGTGCAAAGCTACATAACATAAAGCTACACACATTATCATGATGAATATTTTTGCATTTTTGCTGCATGCAGACTCAAATTGCATGGTGGTCGATCATGTACACACACACACACAGGTAATACAACCACCATGTGGTAGTGGTACAGCTGTTTGCTCACTGCATTACCACAAAACAACAAAATACCATACAATGTTGCTATGCAAACAACATGTGGTCCTAAGCAATGATGGCTTCTAGCACTTGTAGGTACTTTTTGAGAGTTACAAAAATGGATAATCTGCGAGACCCTCAAAAATTACCCACTATAAGGTGGCATCAATATTAACTGATACAGTACCAGAAATGCAACTTTTATATGGGGAAAAAAACGGGCAATAGTCTCTAGACACAATCGGTATCATGTATTGTGTATTTTGCCTAAGCCTTAATCAGTACATACTGTATAGCAGGTCATTTTCGTGGGATAAAAAATCCGAGACAAAAACGTAGGCGTGGTGCAGCAGTGATTTTGTGTGTAAAAATTCCCTTTGCTTCACTGCATTGCATGCGTTCCGGTCAACCATGCCTACGTTTTCGTGAGTGATAAATATTCGTCAAGGTTTAGCTTGCCCACGGAAACTCTACCCAGGACGCTATACGTACGGTACGGTATACTGTACCACTGTATCACCTGTTTCAAGTACTCTTCCTTCTCACGTTACTTTGTAGCACTCGAATATGTCCACCCCGTCCACTGCTCTGCTCCAACTCCTCACAGCGATCCAGTGCCTTCTTGAGCTCTTCCTCCATCACAAGTCTCTCTTGCACAGCAGACTGGGTAATAGATTGCATGGTGGTCATGTACACACACACAGGTATACAGATACAACCATCACAACATCGTGGTAGTGGTACAGTAGTTATAATAAAGGTACAGTAGACTCTCGCTATTCCGACTCTCTGAAGTATGGCCTGAAATGTGGCCAACTCGCTATTCTGTATACCTGCTGCCCCAAACTAGTAATTTTATACATAATTATACATTTTGGGTGTGGTTTAGCAGAAAAACTGTGTGTGGGGGGAGTGGTTGGGGTGTACAATGAGAGGTAGGAAGCGGGATGCTCATGAACACTACAATGAAAGTTATAAAAAGGTAAACCGTTTTGTGAGCAAACACAGCTGTGGGATTACATTGTAATAGAGAGGAAATGATTCATTTATTATCCTCGAGACAAAACCGCAAAATCAGTCATTAATATTCGAGGTAGGTTGATTTTAAGCCGCGGCTATTTTCTGAAATGCAAACTACCGCGCTCTTCTGGCCAAGTTGCACTGTCCCAAGGGTGGCCGGATTAACGAGAGTCTACTGTACATGTATTAATTATACAGTATTCACCGAGTGTATACATGTACATGCTAAACTCACATCTGCCTTGCTGTTGGCCAGTTCCAATTCTCTCACCAGCTCAGCCATGACACCTGGGTCCATGATTTGAGACCTCTCGAGCAGCTTCTCCTCCAACTCCCTCAGCAGGTTATCCTCTAGACATTGAATGGTCTCACTCTTCTCCTCAACCTGACAAGGGAACATCAATAAGTTGCTGCCAGGTGGAGAATACTCGACATACAATAGTGACGTGCATGTACACTCAACTACAGAAAATCTGGCAATGAAATTTAACAGTATTCTCCCACTTTGAGATAAAGGTCAGCTTAAAGTTGGACTGTAGTTAGGTATTAAATAGGCATCTGCTATCAGGGTTGTTGCAATAACTATTATAAAGAGATAGTAGCGTACGTGTACATACAGCTGCAATAGTAGCGTACGTGTAATCACACAGTACACCATCAGATCAGCTATTCAGAGCATAGATCATACAGTATATACATGATCAATTGCTAAATGCTCTGAAATGCAGCTCACTAGCAAAAAAGTAATGCCTAGCAAATAGTACATCTATTTTGATTAAAGGCCACTGAACTTGTACTGCACATGTATATCTCTCACCTCTGTGGGTGGTATAGGAACGAGGGAGGCCCTCTGATACTGTCTAGAGGACTGGACTTCTTCTCACTGCCAATCTAGGAGGTATGAAAACAAAATATGCATTTGGTAAAATCTACTCTCAAACAACATTGCACAATGACCATTCCTCCTCTCACCTCCTGCTCGTTCAGGAACATCATGAACCTTTGAAGGACTCGTCACATGATCTTGGAGCAAAAAGATACGGACTTGGTTGAGGATTTGAGTGAGGATAAAGTGAGAGAGGAGGTTGTGGGGGGAGGGGCCTCAGACCAGGGCTGGTGGGACGTAGTGTCACGTGAGAAAAGACTCGGACACATGGTCCTCCGTCTGGACAGCTGCTGTGAGGAGAATGAGAATTGTAAGGCACTGGAATTGAACTGTGCACAAGCACGAAATACATGTACTATTTTATTCGCACCACATAACTAACTAAAAATGCTCACCAATAAAACACCACACACTACTTGGTGTACAACATTTTAACGAGTCTAAAAGTATACAAATGAACTTCTGCTCTTCTATAGACAACCTGCCCAACCCTCCACATACACACTGGCTGGATCATGCATAAAGAAAATGGCATCTATTTTCACAGCGTTTGACCATCAGAGAGAATAATCTCACGCCCATATTGCTGATTTGCTTGAAATGCCCACCACCATCTTAGCAATGTACCAGCAAAGGGCTTTTGTTGTGAGCATCAATGGTAGGCCATGGCATTCAGTTGCTATTGATGAGTCACATGAAATACAGGTACTCTCTGATAAGAAGATTTTATGCAATCAGATCTTAATTAGAAATGGGAGGCTCACTATCAAAGCCTATAAGGTGTTAGGTATTCCGAAAATAATTTTCTTCTACCAACTAGATCAAAACTATAAAGGAAACAATTTTACTTTTCCCTATAGTGAGATCTCAGCTCTCTCAACTCTGGCAATCAATAAGGCTCAAATACATTTATTCTTAAAGTGATTGAGCTCACCTTTGGTAGCGCTGACTTATCACAGCTGTTGGTCCAATTCTCCAAAACTCTGAGCTTCCCCTCGAGGTGCAACTGCAAGTGACAGAAGAGAAAATAGCTCCAATAATATTATACAATAATTAGTAGTATAGACACTGAAAGAGCAGATTACCAGGGACATAATTATTGCAGTGCTTATAATTATAGCTGCTCAAAGTGGTCATAAAGCTTCAACAGAACAACCAACCTGTATATTAAAATACATGCATGTACCCTGGGAGCAATGCAGACGTCAATCAGTCAAGAATTTATTCACAGCTGCAGGCACACACTTGCCCAACCCACTCACCAGAGAGGACACCCTGATAGTAGTGCCATCACTGAGTTCCTCATCTCTAACCTTGCTTTCAATGGTCAGTTTGAATATTGTGTGTGATCTGGAGTTGTGCTGGGTAGATCCAAATGTCCGGTTCTCTGAGCAGAAGAGATTATACACATTACCAGCACATCAGGTGCACAGGCAGCATGCATGTACATGTACACACAAGGCTAAGTCTGAGAGCTCACACTAGGGCAGACCAACAGTGGCTGTAATAAAGAGGTGACATGCTAACACAGGTTGCTTGAAACCAACCCTATATGGAGACTGGGCCATTAACCTGGCTACAGGGTGATCACATTAGACAGACAGGTTCACAAAGGTGCACAAGTGATAGTGACTTACTCTCCCCGATCTCAATGAGACTAGTAAATATCTTGGGGAGGGAAATCGGCTCCTCAGACAACCCAACCAACTTATGAGTTAGCCTAGCTTGCACTAATTTAAAGCCCTATTGATTATTAGTCATAAAAGTGCAACAAAAGCTGTGCTGCCTAGCAGCAGCCATTGTGAACTTTGACCGCTTTGGAGATACATAATTATGGCAGGAAATGCAACTTCTGTTTCCTATAATTATTTGACCAAAGCTAATTCTCCAGAGGTGCATACTTAATACACGGCAATTGGAGAGTGCCAAAACTCAACTCTGCAGTTCAGGTACTGTAAGACCTCTAATTAAGGTGACCCTCCAAATATGTGACACTCTCGAGCTTAGGTAATTTTCTGACTTCTACGACAGCTACGTTGACAATTATGTTTTAATGTCGCGTCCTAAATGAGGTAAATATAGCTAGCCACACCCTAGCATCGGTTTTGGAAAACACGTTCTAGAAACTGAGGCAAGTATAGACTGAGTAGAGCTACCTATAATCAGATACGACATCAGGTTTTTAACATAATGTTCAACCTCCAAAAGAAGCGACCTCTGGCTTAAAAAGTGTCGCTTTAATTAAAGGTATTTACGGTAATCACATTTCTTACTTGAATACGTCGGATTCATTACTGACAGGGCAGCATTCTCAGCCTCAAACTGTGCAAATTAAAAAACAGAAAACATGATCCACGACCTTACAAACCAATTGATGAACCAGACAATAATCTATGGCTAATAAATTGACTCACCCTCTTTCCATTGGGAGAATGCTGTAATACTTTAGCAATGAGCCAGGTTTCAAAAAATCATAACCCCATGCACCACATGCACCACATGAACAGTCTTTGGTGGGTGTGGTAAATGCAAAGAAAAGTGGGTGTATATCAGTATTTGGCATCTGAGATACACCCACTTTTTTTGCAAAAACAAAACACAATATATTTCAGAGTCTGAGATAGAGAGCTAACTCTTCAATCTATGCTGCAAGGCACAGATTTATATATTTACTGGAATGGCTACTAAAGAGCAGAACCAAGGTATAAAGAGTGTCATGTTTCCTATAAAGAATAAACCCAATGGAACTCACCTATTGTTTTGTTTCCCCAGACTCCACCACCTCGTGTCCTCCCTCCCGAGAGAGGGTCCTGCTGAGCCACAAGCTGTCCTCGTACAGGGACTACCTACAAAGTCGCTACAGAGAACCAGACTCCACATCAGTCACACAATGGCCTCCCGTCTCAACAAAAACAATTTTCAAACTGGCCATGATTCAGAAGGAGAAAATACAGAGAGGCAGAATTGACGATGAATTTTTTAGACTATCAATCACAGGAAAAATTGACGATATTTTACTTCAAAAAACTCCGGTTGACTTGATAAACATTTTCTCTGAGATTAGAGATAGACGAAACTTTGTGTTGATTGAAGGAGCTCCCGGCTCTGGCAAGAGCACCCTTGCTCTACACATCTGTCAGGACTGGGCAAAGAGGAAACTGTTCCAAGAGCTCGATATTGCAATCCTCGTGAAACTAAGAGATCCCCTCGTTAGAGAAGCCATTACAATTCCTGACATACTTCCCTGCATTGATACGGCCGAATAACAGAAGATGGAATGAAGACGCTTGCCAGACATCTAACCACCCACTGCTCTGAACTGACACGATTGTACATACCCAGACACCTAAGATCCTGTATCGAGACAGTATTCAGGGACGCTAACAAAGAAAGGAAGAGAAATGGACTACCTGAGATTAATGTGTATGCATTTAATCTCGACCATTGCATGTACTTTTGACAACTATTATATTTTATTCTACAATAATATTATCCAATATTGCTTCGAGAAAAGAAAAAAGTAGCGTACAGACATAATTATTACACGTAAAACAAAGGTCGACGTTGTTATTTATGCATCTAATCTCTATCATTGGTCAATATAATTATAGCACATGTACAGATGGTGACGAGTGAATTCAATGCTTCCTACTGACACGGAGAGCATGTCATGCACTAGCTGTATGTATGTAACTGAATACACTATTGTAATAATGCTATAATCTCCACCTAGCTAGCCTCCTTCACAGGCTTTCAAGAGAAGTGCGGCATGGGCCGGGATCGAGGCTAATCTCGACATGATTTACTTTTGACAACAATTATATTATTACTAGGACAATTTACAAAACAGTTAGTGCACAGAAGACTAGAAATATGTCGGCACATTACATAACAATTACCTAAAAACAAATCAGTTGGAATTGGTCAATATAGCACAGTAATAATGATGGTTTAAATTCAATGCTCCCAACAGTGTCACAGAGAGCACATGCACTGTACGTATAAAACTGTCAATGAATGTAGTGGAAATCCAATTTAACGCTCTGTCGATTTTTGTTCATGAGGAAGATGAGCAGATTAACGTTCACTTTGGCCCTTTCAAACATCTTCATGATTGCCAGGCCCTCGTATTGCAGCTGAAGGAGGTCCTGTGTGGGGAGAAGAGAGGGCAGTGAAACACTTCAACTGGTATAAGACAAAGAATGCATGTATTTGTAAGACAAATGAATACATGTACTTACATACACCGTACAAGCATACCAACACTATACCTGACACAAGGCAGTAAACTTCTTGAACACTTTACGTACCTACTAAATTACACCACACCACTTTTTGTAGTTGGGTAGGTAATGGTCGTAAATATTGTGAGTGAAAATGTGCATGCTGTTTTGGTGAGGAAAAGTGATGACCTTTTCTGAGGTAAAAAATTCACCACTGTACAAAAGTTCCAATAGTAGAAAAGCAGCTGACCTTTAATTGCAAGTTGGCCTGACCACTTTAAAGTTGCTTGCTACGCCCCTGCATGAAGATTGGGGCATAAAAATAAGTTAATAGCCTCACAATGGAGGAATTGTTAAAGTCTAGATTAGTAGTATAGTCTGAGCTTCAGTCAAACAGTGGACAAAGTACGTACCAGAGCAATTAATGGCACATGTGATGATTATCATGTTGTTTAATAGAAGTATGCTAGTATAACGGCTACTCAAGTATACGGAGACTCACAGAGTGGGTGGAGCATATCTCCATGGACGCTGATGTATGGATGATTGGCTTGGTCACGTTAGAGTACGCGTCGATACCCAGCTATCTGTCCGGGGGGTCCACAGTCGATGCTCGCTGGAAGAACCCTCTGTGGGGGGTACAGTGAGAGTCATAATTATTATTATGATTCAGTTCCGGGAATAAATGTCATAGAAAGTCACTAATTGACTCACATTTTTTCCAGTCGAGGTAAATGGAACACAGCTATAGGTTACGTCTCTGTGGGACATGTGAAATTGTGTATCAGGTTTTAAGCAACTAATAAGGATTATCATCTATTAATCTTGTTGAGCGCACAGTCCATTCTACCCCCCGCCCACACACACCTGGTCAGTAGACAGCTGATTGCCTATCCACAACATCGAAGGATTTTATCGCGGCTATGTACTTCATTGTACAGCTGCAAGGGGAGTGACGTGTGATACAGTGTGATTCAATGAAAGTCAGTACAACACAGTTAGTGTATGTTTACCAAAGAGGTACATGAGATTGTTCTGACAAATCATTCTTGTACTCTCTAATACACTAACAGGGTTTCATCTAGGATAACAAGTTGGGGGGGGGGGGAGATTTGGGAGTGCGTAAGCGCAAGTGTTTGGCTATGCCCACTTAAAAAAAGTTGATTTAATACTAATGTGATGATGTCATTATTCTACAAGATTTGGGGGGGGGGGAAGAACCACCCCCCCCTACTAGATGAAACCCTGACTAACTGATACAGTACCAAAGATGCAACCTTTTACATGGCAAAATTAAAAACGGCCATTGTCAAAGTAATGTAGACGCAATCGGCATCATGTATAAATTGTGTATTTGGCCTGGCCTAAGCCATATTCAGTACATACTATATAGCAGGTCATTTTCGTAGGTTATAACATTCGAAACAAACAACGTCTACACACAGTAAGTGCAGTAGTAGTAGATCTAAGAGGTAGTCTAATGCTCAAGAATGATGGAACATCTTATATACATATAGTAGTCATCTGCAGAATTGTGTAGAGGAGATGTTTCACCATCTTTGAGCATTAGTTTACCTCTTAGATCTACTACTACTGCACTGCACTATACTGCACTTACTGTGTATATAGCTAGTAGGTATCTTCAAGACCAGCTAGCTCACTGACAGTTGACAAACTAATGCTCAAAGATGGTGGAACATCTCTACACAATTCTACTACTACTGCATGCACTTACTGTGTATATAGTAGGTATCTTCAAGACCAGCTAGCTCACTGATAGTTGACAAACACACTCTCTGGGACAAAAACCATTGTGTAGCTCTTACTTCAATATTTTACAAACTTCCTTTATTTAGAATAATAGCGCATGCATTGCAGAATGCAGAGGCTGCAAAATATGGTGGGCCGTTTGTTTCAAAATTCAAATGTTACATTTTCATTCAAATCACAATACATTCATTCAAGATGTGCAATTTTCATTCAAGAGCATTCAAGATTATTCATTCAAGATTCAAGATTTTGATGGATGCATAAACATGCATAATTTCAGATGACTTTAGCCACACTTTGTGGTTTTATTGCATGGTGTAGTTGTTTTAATTAACAGGAAATGGGGTTCACAATAATCAACTCCCTCCCTCAGTAGTGGTAAGGTGATTCCCAAACCAGAAACATGACATTGATTGACGAAAATTAACAAGAGGTCAGGGGTTCGTTGCCGACCTTCGAGTTTTGAGCATTAAGCAAAGGACATCTTATAAATGTTGTGTTTTAATGACTGTATATGCATGCATGGCATGCATATCTTGAATAATTATTGTCGACTTGAATGCATTAAAATCTTGAATGACAATTGCAGGTCTTGAATGAATACTGTATATGCATCTTGAATGAATGTATTGTAATCTGAATGAAAATATAACATTAATTTTGAATTTTGAAACAAACGGCCCACCATACACCATAAAAAAAACACATTGATTTTACAATGTAAAAGGGTGGGCCAGCTCAGCACAATTCAAACAGCAATCAAAATTCCAGGCTCTTAAACGAATAGGACTATTATATCATTCAATGACAATTTAGAGAAAAGTAGCGAAGTACATAGTATGTTAGAACATTAGGTCGTTAATTAATCAATTGCAACGTGTCAATAGTACATGCAGATGATATAAATAATTGAAGAATGCTCACATGCAATTGTCAATGAATACATGCAATTTGTTAATGGCAATACAATTTAACACTCTGAGGATTTTAAAAGTTCATGAGGGAAGATGAGCAGATTAACGTTCACTTTGGCCCTTCCAAACATCTTCATGATTGCCAGGCCCTCATATTGCAGCTGAAGGAGGTCCTGTGTGGGGAGAACAGAGGGCAGTGAAACACTTCAACTGGTGTATAAGACAAAGAATGCATGTATTTGTAAGACAAATGAATACATGTACTTACATACACCGTACAAGCATACCAACACTATACCTGACACAAGGCAGTAAACTTCTTGAACACTTTACGTACCTACCATCTACCTGTACACACACCCTCACCTGGAGGACCAGCTCCACCTTCTCTATCTGCCTGACGTGATCTCAAACACAACACTTCCGAACCTGAACCTGGGCGAGTAAGAAATAATGTTCACATAATTATAGCATAACGTTGCATCAAGGTCGTAGCAAGCGGTCAGGCTGGTCAGGTTTTGGCCTAACCACTTTAGCAGCTGGGTAGGTAATGGTCGTAAATATTGTAAGTGATAATGCGCATGCTGTTTTGGTGAGGAAAAGTGATGACCTTTTTCTTAGGTAAAAAATTCACCACTGTATGCAAAAGTTCCAATAGTAGAAAAGCAGTTGACCTTTAATCAAGTTGGCCTGACCACTTTAAAGTTGCTTGCTACGCCCCTGCATGAAGATTGGGGCATAAAAATAAGTTAATAGCCTCACACTGGAGGAATTGTTACTGAGCTTCAGTCAAACAGTGGACAAAGTACGTACCAGAGCAATTAATGGCACATGTGATGATGATCATGTTGTTTAATAGAAGTATGCTAGTATAACGGCTACTCTCACTCAAGTATACGGAGACTCACAGAGTGGGTGGAGCATATCTCCATGAACGCCGATGTATGGATGATTGGCTTGGTCACGTCAGAGTACTTGTTGATACCCAGCCTTCTGTCCAGGGGGTCCACTGTCGATGCTCGCAAGAACTCTCTGTGGGGGGTACAATGAGTGTATGTATATTCATACCCTCTGCATGGCAACAAAAATAGCTAATGTGCAATTTAGATCATACGATACTTTAGTAGAAGGTAGAAACACACATGGCATCATCACATGACCATCATTCGTACATACACACTTTCAACTATTTGACTACAAATTCAGTTTTGGTTATCACATTTCTTATACCTAAACTTCTTGAAGGCGTCCGAGTGTACGGGTTCATTACTGACAGGGCAGCACTCTCAGCCTCAAACTGTGCAAAGGAACAGGAAAAACACGATAAACTCTTAAACCAACAGATATAACCAGACAATAATCATGGAAAGTTAATAATTTTCTGCAGATTTGGCGTTTTTTACCAACAAATAAGTATCTAGTCCAGTACTAGTTTAATGTACATAGATGCAGTGCATAATGTAGGCCATAATCTGTACAGGTATACTGTACCACTTTTATCACCTAATGTTCGTAGCACTCAAATATCTACCCCATCGGCACACTGCTCTGATCCAACTGTTCACAGCGATCCAGTGCCTTCTTGAGCTCTTCCTTCATCACAAGTCTCTCTTGCACAGCAGACTGGGTAATAGATTGCATGGTGGTCATGTACACACACACAGGTATACAGATACAACCATCACAGCATCGTGGTAGTGGTACAGTAGTTATAATAAAGGTACAGTAGACTCTCGCTATTCCGACTCTCTGAAGTACGGCCTGAAATGTGGCCAACTCGCTATTCTGTATACTTGCTGCCCCAAACTAGTAATTTTATACATATACATTTTGGGTGTGGTTTAGCAGAAAAACTGTGTGTGGGGGGAGTGGTTGGGGTGTACAATGAGAGGCATTGTGTGTGTATGTGAGGTGTGTGTGGGGGGAGAGGGGTTGTGTGCATTGTGTGTGTATGTGAGGTGAGGGGGGGGAGAGGGGTTGTGTGGATTGTGTGTGTATGTGAGGTGTGTGTGGGGGGGGAGAGGGGTTGTGTGCATTGTGTGTGTATGTGAGGTGTGTGGGGGGAGTGGTTGTGTGCATTGTGTGTGTATGTGAGGTGTGTGGGGGGAGTGGTTGGGGTGTACAATGAGAGGTAGGAAGCCATGAACACTACAATGAAAGTTATAAAAAAGGTAAACCGTTTTGTGAGCAAACACAGCTGTGGGATTACATTGTAATAGAGAGGAAATGATTCATTATCTTTATTTCTTATCCTCCAGACAAAACCGCAAAATTAGTCATTAATATTCGAAGTAGGTTGATTTTAAGCCGCGGCTATTTTCTGAAATGCAAACTACCGCGCTCTTCTGGCCAAGTTGCACTGTCCCAAGGGTGGCCGGATTAACGAGAGTCTACTGTACATGTATTAATTATACAGTATTCACCGAGTGTATACATGTACATGCTAAACTCACATCTGCCTTGCTGTTGGCCAGTTCCAATTCTCTCACCAGCTCAGCCATGACACCTGGGTCCATGATTTGAGACCTCTCGAGCAGCTTCTCCTCCAACTCCCTCAGCAGGTCATCCTCTAGACATTGAATGGTCTCACTCTTCTCCTCAACCTGACAAGGGAACATCAATAAGTTGCTGCCAGGTGGAGAATACTCGACATACAATAGTGACGTGCATGTACACTCAACTACTGAATCTGGCAATGAAATTTAACGGTATTCTCCCACTTTGAAATAAAGGCCAGCTTAAAGTTGGACTGTAGTTAGCAAATAGTAGATCGATTTTGATTAAAGGCCAGTGAATATTCTAACCACTGCACATGTGTATCTCTCACCTCTGTGGGTGGTATAGGAACGAGGGAGGCCCTCTGATACTGTCTAGAGGACTGGACTTCTTCTCACTGCCAAGGTATAAAAACAAAATATGCATTTGGTAAAATCTACTCTCAAACAACATTGCACATTGACAGGTAAAGGGTTATTAAAGTAAAATATGAAGTTTGACCAAGCATTCCTCCTCTCACCTCCTGCTCATTCAGGAACTTCATGAACCTTTGAAGGACTCGTCACATGATCTTGAAAGATACGGACTTGGTTGAGGATTTGAGTGGGGCTAAAGTGAGAGAGGAGGTTGTGGGAGAGGGGCCTCAGACCAGGGCTGGTGGGACGCAGTGTCACGTGAGAGAAGACTCGGACACATGATCCTCCGTCTGCGGACAGTTGCTGTGAGGAGAATGAGAATTTTAAGGCACTGGAATTGAACTGTGCACAAGCACGAAATACATGCACTATTTTATTCGTACCACATAACTAACTAAAAATGCTCACCAATAAAACACCACACACCACTTGGTGTACAACATTTTAACGAATCTACAAATGAACTGCTGCTCCTCTAGACAACCTGCCCAACCCTCCACATACACACTGGCTGGATCATGCATAAAGAAAATGGCATCTATTTTCACAGCGTTTGACCATCAAACGTATCAGAGAATAATCTCACGCCCATATTGCTGATTTGCTTGAAATGCCCACCACCATCTTAGCAATGTACCAGCAAGGGGCTTTTGTTGTGAGCATCAATGGTAGGCCATGGCATTCAGTTGCTATTGATGAGTCACAGGTACTCTCTGATAAGAAGATCTTAATTGGACTGTTTGTGTCTGAAATGGGAGGCTCACTACAACTTCATATCAGCTAAAGCCTACAAGGTGTTAGGGCCTTCTGAAAATATGATTTCCTCTACCAACTCGATCAAAACTATATAAGAAACAATTTTACTTTTCCCTAGTGAGATCTCAGCTCTCTCAACTCTGGCGACCAATTACTGCTCAAATACATTTATTCTTAAAGTGATTGAGCTCACCTTTGGTAGCGCTGACTTATCACAGCTGTTGGTCCAATTCTCCAGAACTCTGAGCTTCCCCTCGAGGTGCAACTGCAAGTGACAGAAGATTTAAGTTGAGGTTGAGAAAAGAGTTTCATGCAATAAAGTTAGAAGACACTGAATAAGCAGATTACCAGATAAAGTACAGCATAATTATGTTCTGGACAGGAAATTGTCCGGGTATAATTGGAACAGATTTTTATAGCGCATGCGAAGTGTCCGGGAATAATTAGCATGCAGCTGCATACGAGTGAGCTAAGTTTAATAGAACAGGGTACGACTGAATAGTTGCACTATTATAGCTATCTAAAACTAGATACTCAAAGCTATCTAACTGCAGCACTCTAAGTATTACTGGCTGGTTATGACTGTAACTCAACTTTTCAAGGTATTGTCCGGACAAATGTAATATTAAAGCACAAGAGTGTCCGTTGTATTAGAACAACGAAAATTGGCAGGCAAGAGTGTCAGGGATAATTAGAAGTTTCTGAGGCGATAAATTAGAAGATATACGGTACCTCAGAAACAGACATGCAAGTTCGTTGTCTAAGGACATAATTATTGCAGTGCTTATAACTATGGCTAATACAAGGGTGCTCAGTTAAAGTCGACCATACATACTTGATCCATATTATACATGTACCCTGGGAGCAGTACAATAAGTCAAGAGCTCATAGTAAAAAAGAGAGAGTATCGAACGCATCGCTATCTTGCATCAGATATATTCGGAAAGTAACGTGACACCCTGTCTGAAACACGTCATCAATTAAATTGATCAGTTACAAAGCAGGAAGTTACGCTACTTTCCAAATACATCTTATGCTACGTTGGATACTCTCTCTCTCTTATTATGGGACTCTTGTTATTAGCGGCCTCTCAAAAAATTGGCTAAGAATAATTACATGTACACAGCTGTAGGTACACACTTGCCCAACCCACTCACCAGAGAGGACACCTTCGAGGTTAGGTAAATTTATGACCTCTAAAAGTAGCGACAGCTGCGTTGACAATTAATTTTTAATGCCGCGTCCTAAATGGAGGTAAATGTAGGCACACCCTAGTAAAGTAGTAAAGATTCTAACTCACTGGAAAATACGTTTTTAAGTGGCTATAGAAATCGAGGCAAGTAGACTGAGTAGAGTTACATGTACCTCCAATTAGATGAGACCCTCTAAATAATGGACACCAGGTCTTCAACATGATTTTCAACCTCCAAAAGAAGCGATCTCTGGCTTCAATAAGTTTTAAAAAGTGTTGCTTTAATTAAAGGTCTTACGGTAATCACATTTCTTACTTGAATACGTCGGGTTCATTACTGACAGGCAGCATTCTCAGCCTCAAACTGTGCAAAGGAACAGAAAACATGATCCACGACGTACCTTACAAGGTAACATAAACCAAGAGATGAACCAGACAATCATCTATGGCTAATAAATTGACTCACCATCTTTCCATTAGGAGAATGCTGTAATACTTTAGCAATGGAGCCAGGTTTTGTCTCTAGCTCTAGCTAGCTCTGTGGGTGAAAACAATATGTCTTTGGTGGGTGTGGTGGTGAATGTAAAAAGTGGGTGTATCTCAATCTTAGATATCTGAGATACACCCACTTTTTTTGCAAGTCATGCAAAAACAACAACACTCAATAATATATTTCAGAGAAATCTAGAGCTAGCTAGCTGCAAGGCACAGATTTATTTACTGGAATGGCCACTAAAGAGCAGAACCAAGGTATAAAGACTGTCATGTTTCCTATAAAGGATAAACCCAATGATTGCTAAAGCATAAAACCCTCATTGGTGATTGCTAACCTTGTGTGCTTGCTATCTATTTTCAGAGCTCACAATTGACGATCTGAAGACAGAAATGAAACTGACTGATGAGCAGCTCAATACAGTAATAAAGGAACCAGATCTACCCGAGTTAGCAGCATGTTTCGACAATGTTCACAAAGGCTATCTTGAAAAATTGGAGCTCTCACCTGGAGAGCAAACTGACGTGAGGACTAGAGCATATGTAGATGGCACTCTGGCAGGAATGTTGCTGTCTACTTAATTGCTATTGTTACACATACAATTCTCTATTAACTATCACCAGGAATGGTACTCACCTATTGTTTTGTTTCCCCAGACTCCACCACCTCGTGTCCTCCCTCCCGAGAGAGGGTCCTGCTGAACCACAAGCTGTCCTCGTACAGGGACTACCTACAAAGTCGCTACAGAATGCAAGTATCCACATCAGCCACACAATGGCCTCCCGTCCCAACAAAGACAATTTTCGAACTAGCCATGATTCAGAAGGAGGAAATACAGAGAGGAAGAATCGACGATGAATTTGTTAGGCTAACAATTACGGGGAAAATTGACGATATTTTACTTTAAAAAACTCCGGTTAACTTAACTAACATTTTCCCTGAGATTGAGGATACACGAAACTTTGTGTTGATTGAAGGAGCTCCCGGCTCTGGCAAGAGCACCCTTGCTCTACACATCTGTCAGGAGTGGGCAAAGGGGAAACTGTTCCAACAGTTCGATATTGCAATCCTGGTAAGACTGAGAGATCCCCTCGTTAGAGAAGCAAAAACAATAGAAGATCTTCTCCCTTGTAGGAATTCAACACTGGCATGCCAAATAGGGGCAACAATTTCAGGGACTGATGGCAAAGGTGTACTGTGGGTGCTGGACGGATGGGACGAACTTCCTTCTGACCTCCCTAGACACTCAATCATTAACAAACTAATTCAATTATAATTAATTGATTGATTATTAATTGAGATTGATTGTTATTCATACAGTTTTGACAATTGATTTTAATTCTGCCATAATGCATTCAATGACAATTTAAATGCATAGAGAAAAGTAGTGAAGTATTATATACTAGTATATATAATTATGTTAGACACTATAAAAACAAATGTTGTTAATTAATTACAACTTGTTAATAGCACAGCAATAACAAAGGCTTCTCCTTGAACAACACACAGACACACAGACACACACAGTCAGCTTTACCGTATCCCTTGTGCGGCTAAGCCTCGAGGCATAACAAGGGCTTCTCCTTGGTAATAATAATGATAAATGCTCACATGCACAGTAAATTGTCAATGAACACATGCAAGCAATTTGCTAGTGAAAATCCAATTTAACGCTGTGATGCCTTTTGTTCATATAATTATGAGGAAGATGAGCAGATTAACATTCACTTTGGCCCTTCCAAACATCTTCATGATTGCCAGGCCCTCGTATTGCAGCTGAAGGAGGTCCTGTGTGGGGAGAAGAGAGGGCAGTAAAACACTTTAACTGGTATAAGACAAAGAATGCATGTATTCTACATAACACAAAATCATATTAGTACTCCCTTTATTGCTCCCCTCACCTGGAAGACCTTCTCTATCTGCCTGCCCAGGAAACGACCAGACACCTCAAACTTGCTCACATCCACTGAAAACACAACATTTCTGAACCTGGGGGAGTGTTAACATAGCGCTCAACGTTACACATAGAGGCATAAAATAAGTCAATAGCCTCACACTGAAATAGATTAGTAGTAGAATCTGGACAAAGTACGTACAAGAGCAATAATATTAAGAGCACATGTCGATGATTATCATGTTGTTTGATCATAGTAGAGGGATTCCCAGAATAGTACATCAATGACAAGAGACATACGAAGCTCTTAACATCAATACCGTGACACACCAATGTATGCAGGAATTGAAAGCATAATTATATTATATTCTATTTAGTATATAGACAGCCCGTATTAAAGATCTAAGCACACAACACAAGTATGTTAGTATCTGCTATGCACTCCAGTACGTAGGTGGAGACTCACAGAGTGGGTGGGGCATATCTCCATGGACACTGATTGGTTTGATCACGTCAGAGTACGCATCGATACCCAGCTATCTGTCCGGGGAGTCCACTGTCGATGCTCACAGGAAGAACCCTCTGTGGGGGGGGGGGAACAGTGAGAGACATATTATGATTCAGTTCCGGGAATAAATGTCATAGAAAGTCACTAATTGACTCACATTTTTTCCAGCCGAGGTAAATGGAACACAGCTATAGGTTACGTCTCTGTGGGGCATGGAAAAATTTGATTGACTTAAATTGTGTATCAGGTTTTAAGCAACTAATAAGGATTATCACTTATTGAGCGCACAATCCATTCTACCCCCCGCCCACACACACCTGGTCAGTAGACAGCTGATTGCCTATCCACAACATTGAAGGATTTTATCGCAGCTATGTACTTCATTGTACAGCTGCAAGGGGAGTGACGTGTGATACAGTGTGATTCAATGAAAGTCAGTACAATACAGTTAGTGTATGTTTACCAAAGAGGTACATGAGATTGTTCTGACAAATCATTCTTGTACTCTCTAATACACAAACAGGGTTTCATCTAGGATAACAAGTTGGGGGGGGGGGGAATTGGGAGTGCGTAAGCGAGTCGCAAAGTGTTTGGCTATGCCCACTTTTGTTTTAAAAAAAGTTGATTACACCAAGCTTAACCTAACGCATCACAGTAGAGATATCTACCTTTAGTTAATCACATTAACTAATGTGGTGACATGTAGTACTAATGTGATGATGTCATTATTCTACAACATGGGGGGGAAGAACCACCCCCCCCAATAGATGAAACCCTGACAAACTGATATAGTACCAGAAATGCAACCTTTATATGGGGAAAAAAAACGGGCAATAGTCTCTAGACACAATCGGCATCATGTATTGTGTATTTTGCCTAAGCCATAATCAGTACATACTGTATAGCAGGTCATTTTCGTGGGATAAAAAATCCGAGACAAAATCGTAGGTGTGGTGCAGCAGTGATTTTGTGTGTAAAAATTCCCTTTGCTTCACTGCATTGCATGCGTTCCGGTCAACCATGCCTACGTTTTCGTGAGTGATAAATATTCGTCAAGGTTTAGCTTGCCCACGGAAACTATACCCAGGACGCTATACGTACGGTACGGTATACTGTACCACTTTATCACCTGTTTCAAGTACTCTTCCTTCTCCTGTTACTTTGTAGCACTCAAATATGTCCACCCCGTCCACTGCAGGCACACTGCTCTGATCCAACTCCTTACAGCGATCCAGTGCCTTCTTGAGCTCTTCCTCCATCACAAGTCTCTCTTGCACAGCAGACTGGGTAATAGATTGCATGGTGGTCAACTACACACACACAGGTATACAGATACAACCATCATAGCATCGTGGTAGTGGTACAATAGTTATAATAAAGGTACAGTAGACTCTCGTTATTCCGACTCTCTGAAGTACGGCCTGAAATGTGGCCAACTCGCTATTCTGTATACTTGCTGCCCCAAACTAGTAATTTTATACGTATACATTTTGGGTGTGGTTTAGCAGAAAAACTGTGTGTGGGGGGAGTGGTTGGGGTGTACAATGAAAGGTAGGAAGCGGGATGCTCATGAACACTACAATGAAAGTTATAAAAAAGGTAAACCGTTTTGTGAGCAAACACAGCTGTGGGATTACATTGTAATAGAGAGGAAATATGATTCATTATCTTTATTTGTTATCCTCGAGACAAAACCGCAAAATTAGTCATTAATATTCGAGGTAGGTTGATTTTAAGCCGCGGCTATTTTCTGAAATGCAAACTACCGCGCTCTTCTGGCCAAGTTGCACTGTCCCAAGGGTGGCCGGATTAACGAGAGTCTACTGTACATGTATTAATTATACAGTATTTACCGAGTGCAAACATGTACATGCTAAACTCACATCTGCCCTTGCTGTTGGCCAGTTCCAATTCTCTCACCAGCTCAGCCATGACACCCGGGTCCATGATTTGAGACCTCTCGGGCAGTATCTCCTCCAACTCCCTCAGCAGGTCATCCTCTAGAAATTGAATGGTCTCACTCTTCTCCTCAACCTGACAGGGGAACATCAATAAGTTGCTGCCAGGTGGAGAATACTCGACATACAATAGTGACATGCATGTACACTCAACTACTGAATCTGGCAATGAAATTTAACGGTATTCTCCCACTTTGAAATAAAGGCCAGCTTAAAGTTGGACTGTAGTTAGCAAATAGTAGATCGATTTTGATTAAAGGCCAGTGAATATTCTAACCACTGCACATGTGTATCTCTCACCTCTGTGGGTGGTATAGGAACGAGGGAGGCCCTCTGATACTGTCTAGAGGACTGGACTTCTTCTCACTGCCAAGGTATAAAAACAAAATATGCATTTGGTAAAATCTACTCTCAAACAACATTGCACATTGACAGGTAAAGGGTTATTAAAGTAAAATATGAAGTTTGACCAAGCATTCCTCCTCTCACCTCCTGCTCATTCAGGAACTTCATGAACCTTTGAAGGACTCGTCACATGATCTTGAAAGATACGGACTTGGTTGAGGATTTGAGTGGGGCTAAAGTGAGAGAGGAGGTTGTGGGAGAGGGGCCTCAGACCAGGGCTGGTGGGACGCAGTGTCACGTGAGAGAAGACTCGGACACATGATCCTCCGTCTGCGGACAGTTGCTGTGAGGAGAATGAGAATTGTAAGGCACTGGAATTGAACTGTGCACAAGCACGAAATACATGCACTATTTTATTCGTACCACATAACTAACTAAAAATGCTCACCAATAAAACACCACACCACTTGGTGTACAACATTTTAACGAATCTACAAATGAACTTCAGTTCCTCTAGACAACCTGCCCAACCCTCCACATACACACTGGCTGCATCATGCATAAAGAAAATGCATCTATTTTCACAGCGTTTGACCATCAAACGTATCAGAGAATAATCTCACGCCCATATTGCTGATTTGCTTGAAATGCCCACCACCATCTTAGCAATGTACCAGCAAGGGGCTTTTGTTGTGAGCATCAATGGTAGGCCATGGCATTCAGTTGCTATTGATGAGTCACATGAAATGCAGGTACTCTCTGATAAGAAGATCTTAATTGGACTGTTTGTATCTGAAATGGGAGGCTTACTACAACTTCATATCAGCTAAAGCCTACAAGGTGTTAGGGCCTTCTGAAAATATGATTTCCTCTACCAACTCGATCAAAACTATATAAGAAACAATTTTACTTTTCCCTAGTGAGATCTCAGCTCTCTCAACTCTGGCGACCAATTACTGCTCAAATACATTTATTCTTAAAGTGATTGAGCTCACCTTTGGTAGCGCTGACTTATCACAGCTGTTGGTCCAATTCTCCAGAACTCTGAGCTTCCCCTCGAGGTGCAACTGCAAGTGACAGAAGATTTAAGTTGAGGTTGAGAAAAGAGTTTCATGCAATAAAGTTAGAAGACACTGAATAAGCAGATTACCAGATAAAGTACAGCATAATTATGTTCTGGACAGGAAATTGTCCGGGTATAATTGGAACAGATTTTTATAGCGCATGCGAAGTGTCCGGGAATAATTAGCATGCAGCTGCATACGAGTGAGCTAAGTTTAATAGAACAGGGTACGACTGAATAGTTGCACTATTATAGCTATCTAAAACTAGATACTCAAAGCTATCTAACTGCAGCACTCTAAGTATTACTGGCTGGTTATGACTGTAACTCAACTTTTCAAGGTATTGTCCGGACAAATGTAATATTAAAGCACAAGAGTGTCCGTTGTATTAGAACAACGAAAATTGGCAGGCAAGAGTGTCAGGGATAATTAGAAGTTTCTGAGGCGATAAATTAGAAGATATACGGTACCTCAGAAACAGACATGCAAGTTCGTTGTCTAAGGACATAATTATTGCAGTGCTTATAACTATGGCTAATACAAGGGTGCTCAGTTAAAGTCGACCATACATACTTGATCCATATTATACATGTACCCTGGGAGCAGTACAATAAGTCAAGAGCTCATAGTAAAAAAGAGAGAGTATCGAACGCATCGCTATCTTGCATCAGATATATTCGGAAAGTAACGTGACACCCTGTCTGAAACACGTCATCAATTAAATTGATCAGTTACAAAGCAGGAAGTTACGCTACTTTCCAAATACATCTTATGCTACGTTGGATACTCTCTCTCTCTTATTATGGGACTCTTGTTATTAGCGGCCTCTCAAAAAATTGGCTAAGAATAATTACATGTACACAGCTGTAGGTACACACTTGCCCAACCCACTCACCAGAGAGGACACCTTCGAGGTTAGGTAAATTTATGACCTCTAAAAGTAGCGACAGCTGCGTTGACAATTAATTTTTAATGCCGCGTCCTAAATGGAGGTAAATGTAGGCACACCCTAGTAAAGTAGTAAAGATTCTAACTCACTGGAAAATACGTTTTTAAGTGGCTATAGAAATCGAGGCAAGTAGACTGAGTAGAGTTACATGTACCTCCAATTAGATGAGACCCTCTAAATAATGGACACCAGGTCTTCAACATGATTTTCAACCTCCAAAAGAAGCGATCTCTGGCTTCAATAAGTTTTAAAAAGTGTTGCTTTAATTAAAGGTCTTACGGTAATCACATTTCTTACTTGAATACGTCGGGTTCATTACTGACAGGCAGCATTCTCAGCCTCAAACTGTGCAAAGGAACAGAAAACATGATCCACGACGTACCTTACAAGGTAACATAAACCAAGAGATGAACCAGACAATCATCTATGGCTAATAAATTGACTCACCATCTTTCCATTAGGAGAATGCTGTAATACTTTAGCAATGGAGCCAGGTTTTGTCTCTAGCTCTAGCTAGCTCTGTGGGTGAAAACAATATGTCTTTGGTGGGTGTGGTGGTGAATGTAAAAAGTGGGTGTATCTCAATCTTAGATATCTGAGATACACCCACTTTTTTTGCAAGTCATGCAAAAACAACAACACTCAATAATATATTTCAGAGAAATCTAGAGCTAGCTAGCTGCAAGGCACAGATTTATTTACTGGAATGGCCACTAAAGAGCAGAACCAAGGTATAAAGACTGTCATGTTTCCTATAAAGGATAAACCCAATGATTGCTAAAGCATAAAACCCTCATTGGTGATTGCTAACCTTGTGTGCTTGCTATCTATTTTCAGAGCTCACAATTGACGATCTGAAGACAGAAATGAAACTGACTGATGAGCAGCTCAATACAGTAATAAAGGAACCAGATCTACCCGAGTTAGCAGCATGTTTCGACAATGTTCACAAAGGCTATCTTGAAAAATTGGAGCTCTCACCTGGAGAGCAAACTGACGTGAGGACTAGAGCATATGTAGATGGCACTCTGGCAGGAATGTTGCTGTCTACTTAATTGCTATTGTTACACATACAATTCTCTATTAACTATCACCAGGAATGGTACTCACCTATTGTTTTGTTTCCCCAGACTCCACCACCTCGTGTCCTCCCTCCCGAGAGAGGGTCCTGCTGAACCACAAGCTGTCCTCGTACAGGGACTACCTACAAAGTCGCTACAGAATGCAAGTATCCACATCAGCCACACAATGGCCTCCCGTCCCAACAAAGACAATTTTCGAACTAGCCATGATTCAGAAGGAGGAAATACAGAGAGGAAGAATCGACGATGAATTTGTTAGGCTAACAATTACGGGGAAAATTGA
Source organism: Halichondria panicea (assembly GCF_963675165.1). NCBI lineage: Eukaryota > Metazoa > Porifera > Demospongiae > Suberitida > Halichondriidae > Halichondria > Halichondria panicea. The sequence goes on from NC_087383.1 coordinate 2,377,474, forward strand.
CGATATTTTACTTCAAAAAACTCCGGTTAACTTAACTAACATTTTCCCTGAGATTGAGGATACACGAAACTTTGTGTTGATTGAAGGAGCTCCCGGCTCTGGCAAGAGCACCCTTGCTCTACACATCTGTCAGGAGTGGGCAAAGGGGAAACTGTTCCAACAGTTCGATATTGCAATCCTGGTGAGACTGAGAGATCCCCTCGTTAGAGAAGCAAAAACAATAGAAGATCTTCTCCCTTGTAGGAATTCAACACTGGCATGCCAAATAGGGGCAACAATTATAATTAATTGATTGATTATTAATTGAGATTGATTGTTATTCATACAGTTTTGACAATTGATTTTAATTCTGCCATAATGCATTCAATGACAATTTAAATGCATAGAGAAAAGTAGTGAAGTATTATATACTAGTATATATAATTATGTTAGACACTATAAAAACAAATGTTGTTAATTAATTACAACTTGTTAATAGCACAGCAATAACAAAGGCTTCTCCTTGGTAACAATAACAGACACACAGACACACGCACACGCACACAGTCAGCTTTACCGTAGCCCTCGTGCGGCTACGCCTCGAGGCATAACAAGGGCTTCTCCTGGTAATAATGATAAATGCTCACATGCACAGTAAATTGTCAATGAACACAAAGCAATTTGCTAGTGAAAATCCAATTTAACGCTCTGATGCCTTTTGTTCATATAATTATGAGGAAGATGAGCAAATTAACGTTCACTTTAGCCCTCCCAAACATCTTCTAAACATCTTCATGATTGCCAGGCCCTCGTATTGCAGCTGAAGGAGGTCCTGTGTGGGGAGAAGAGAGGGCAGTGAAACACTTCAACTGGTATAAGACAAAGAATGCATGTATTCTACATAACACAAAATCATATTAGTACTCCCTTTATTGCTCCCCTCACCTGGAAGATCAGCTCCACCTTCTCTATCTGCCTGCCCAGGAAACGACCAGACACCTCAAACTTGCTCACATCCACTGACGTCATCTTAAACACAACATTTCTGAACCTGGGGGAGTGTTAACATAGCGCTCAACGTTACACATAGAGGCATAAAATAAGTCAATAGCCTCACACTGAAATAGATTAGTAGTAGAATCTGGACAAAGTACGTACAAGAGCAATAATATTAAGAGCACATGTCGATGATTATCATGTTGTTTGATCATAGTAGAGGGATTCCCAGAATAGTACATCAATGACAAGAGACATACGAAGCTCTTAACATCAATACCGTGACACACCAATGTACGCAGGAATTGAAAGCATAATTATATTCTATTTAGTATATAGACAGCCCGTATTAAAGATCTAAGCACACAACACAAGTATGTTAGTATCTGCTATGCACTCTCCAGTACGTAGGTGGAGACTTACAGAATGGGTGGGGCATATCTCCATGGACACTGATGCAGATGATTTGTTTGATCACGTCAGAGTACGCGTCAATACCCAGCTATCTCTCCGGGGAGTCCACTGTCGATGCCCACAGGAAGAACCCTCTGGGGGGGAACAGTGAGAGTCATATTATGATTCAGTTCCGGGAATAAATGTCATAGAAAGTCACTAATTGACTCACATTTTTTCCAGCCGAGGCAAATGGAGCACAGCTATAGGTTACGTCTCTGTGGGGCATGGAAAAATTGATTTACTGAAATTGTGTATCAGGTTTTAAGCAACTAATAAGGATTATCACTTATTGAGCGCACAATTCCCCGCCCACACACACCTGGTCAGTAGACAGCTGATTGCCTATCCACAACATTGAAGGATTTTATCGCAGCTATGTACTTCATTGTACAGCTGCAAGGGGAGTGACGTGTGATACAGTGTGATTCAATGAAAGTCAGTACAACACAGTTAGTGTATGTTTACCAAAGAGGTACATGAGATTGTTCTGACAAATCATTCTTGTACTCTCTAATACACTAACAGGGTTTCATCTAGGATAACAAGTTGGGGGGGGGGGGGGGGAGAGATTTGGGAGTGCGTAAGCATGTCGCAACATGTTTGGCTACGCCCACTTTTGTTTTAAAAAAAAGTTGATTACAACATGCTTAACCTAACGCATCACAGTAGAGATATCTACCTTTAGTTAACTAATGTGGTGACATGTAGTACTAATGTGATGATGTCATTATTCTACAACATGGGGTGGGGAAGAACCACCCCCCCCCCCAATAGATGAAACCCTGACTAACTGATACAGTACCAGAAATGCAACTTTTATATGGGGAAAAAAAAAGGACAATAGTCTCTAGACACAATCGGCATCATGTATTGTGTATTTTGCCTAAGCCTTAATCAGTACATACTGTATAGCAGGTCATTTTCGTGGGATAAAAAATCCGAGACAAAAACGTAGGCGTGGTGCAGCAGTGATTTGGTGTGTAAAAATTCCCTTTGCTTCACTGCATTGCACGCGTTCCGGTCAACCATGCCTACGTTTTCGTGAGTGATAAATATTCGTCAAGGTTTAGCTTGCCCACGGAAACTATACCCAGGACGCTATACGTACGGTACGGTATACTGTACCACTTTATCACCTGTTTCAAGTACTCTTCCTTCTCCCGTTACTTTGTAGCACTCGAATATGTCCACCCCGTCCACTGCAGGCACACTGCTCTGCTCCAACTCCTTACAGCGATCCAGTGCCTTCTTGACCTCTTCCTCCATCACAAGTCTCTCTTGCACAGCAGACTGGGTAATAGATTGCATGGTGGTCATGTACACACACAGGTATACAGATACAACCATCATAGCATCGTGGTAGTGGTACAGTAGTTATAATAAAGGTACAGTAGACTCTCGCTATTCCGACTCTCTGAAGTACGGCCTGAAATGTGGCCAACTCGCTATTCTGTATACTTGCTGCCCCAAACTAGTAATTTTATACGTATACATTTTGGGTGTGGTTTAGTAGAAAAACTGTGTGTGGGGGGAGTGGTTGGGGTGTACAATGAGAGGTAGGAAGCGGGATGCTCATGAACACTACAATGAAAGTTATAAAAAAGGTAAACCGTTTTGTGAGCAAACACAGCTGTGGGATTACATTGTAATAGAGAGGAAATGATTCATTATCTTTATTTATTATCCTCGAGACAAAACCGCAAAATTAGTCATTAATATTCGAGGTAGGTTGATTATAAGCCGCGGCTATTTTCTGAAATGCAAACTACCGCGCTATTCCGGCCAAGTTGCACTGTCCCAAGGGTGGCCGGATTAACGAGAGTCTACTGTACATGTATTAATTATACAGTATTCACCGAGTGTATACATGTACATGCTAAACTCACATCTGCCTTGCTGTTGGCCAGTTCCAATTCTCTCACCAGCTCAGCCATGACACGTGGGTCCATGATTTGAGACCTCTCGAGCAGCTTCTCCTCCAACTCCCTCAGCAGGTCATCCTCTAGACATTGAATGGTCTCACTCTTCTCCTCAACCTGACAAGGGAACATCAATAAGTTGCTGCCAGGTGGAGAATACTCGACATACAATAGTGACGTGCATGTACAGTCAACTACTGAAAATCTGGCAATGAAATTTAACGGTATTCTCCCACTTTGAGATAAAGGTCAGCTTAAAGTTGGACTGTAGTTAGGTATTAAATAGGCATCTGCTATCAGGGTTGTTGCAATAACTATTATAAAGAGATAGTAGCGTACGTGTAATCACACAGTACACCATCAGATCGGCTATTCAGAGCATAGATCATACAGTATATACATGATCAATTGCTAAATGCTCTGAAATGCAGCTCACTAGCAAAAAAAAGTAATGCCTAGCAAATAGTAGATTTATTTTGATTAAAGGCCACTGAATATTCTAACCACTGCACATGTGTATCTCTCACCTCTGTGGGTGGTATAGGAACGAGGGAGGCCCTCTGATACTGTCTAGAGGACTAGGACTGGACTTCTTCTTCTCACTGCCAATCTAGGAGGTATGAAAACATAATATGCATTTGGTAAAGATCTACTCCAAAACAACATTGCAATTGATCCACATTGACAGGTAAAGGGTCATTAAAGTAAAATCTGATATTTGAGCACAAACATTCCTCCTCTCACCTCCTGCTCATTCAGGAACTTCATGAACTTGGTAGGAGTGAAGTGCACTTTGAAGGACTCGTCACATGATCTTGGAGCAAAAGATACGGACTTGGTTGAGGATTTGAGTGAGGATAAAGTGAGAGAGGAGGTTGTGGGGGGAGGGGCCTCAGACCAGGGCTGGTGGGACGTAGTGTCACGTGAGAGAAGACTCGGACACATGGTCCTCCGTCTGGACAGCTGCTGTGAGGAGAATGAGAATTGTAAGGCACTGGAATTGAACTGTGCACAAGCACGAAATACATGTACTATTTTACTCGTACCACATAACTAACTAAAAATGCTCACCAATAAAACACCACACACCACTTGGTGTACAACATTTTAACGAATCTAAAAGTATACAAATGAACTTCTGCTCCTCTAGACAACCTGCCCAACCCTCCACATACACACTGGTTGGATCATGCATAAAGAAAATGGCATCTATTTTCACAGCATTTGACCATCAAACGTATCAGAGAATAATCTCACGCCCATATTGCTGATTTGCTTGAAATGCCCACCACCATCTTAGCAATGTACCAGCAAGGGGCTTTTGTTGTGAGCATCAATGGTAGGCCATGGCATTCAGTTGCTATTGATGAAATGCAGGCACTCTCTGATAAGAAGATTTTGTGCAATCAGATCTTAATTAGAAATGGGAGGCTCACTATCAAAGCCTATAAGGTGTTAGGTATTCTGAAAATAATTTTCTTCTACTAACTAGATAAAAACTATAAAGGAAACAATTTTACTTTTCCCTATAGTGAGATCTCAGCTCTCTCAACTCTGGCGACCATTACTGCTCAAAGACATTTATTCTTAAAGTGATTGAGCTCACCTTTGGTAGCGCTGACTTATCACAGCTGTTGGTCCAATTCTCCAAAACTCTGAGCTTCCCCTCGAGGTGCAACTGCAACTGACAGAAGAGAAAATAGCTCCAATAATATTATACAATAATTAGTAGTATAGACACTGAAAGAGCAGATTACCAGGGACATAATTATTGCAGTGCTTATGATTATAGCTGCTCAAAGTGGTCATAAAGCTTCAACAGAACAACCAACCTGTATATTAAAATAGATGCATGTACCCTGGGAGCAATGCAGACGTCAATCAGTCAAGTATTTATTCACAGCTGTAGGCACACACTTGCCCAACCCACTCACCAGAGAGGACACCCTGATAGTGCCATCACTGAGTTCCTCATCTCTAACCCTGCTTTCAATGGTCAGCCTAAATCGAGGTATGAGAAAAACGCTCCAATGTAAACACTGAAAGAGCAGTACTTCAGAAATAAACATACAGGTTGGTGTCCTATATTGCAGTGCTTGTACTTATAGATAGCTAATACAAGGGTGTTCAGTCATGCAAAGTAGACTACCTTACCATAACAACATGATCCATTAATCTAAACATCTTCATACATACAAAATTCAGTCCATAATAAAAGAGAGAGAGTATCGAGCGTATATCGTTACCTTGCATCAGATGTATTCGGAGTGTAACGTTATACCCTGTCTGAACAACTTATGGTATAAATGTTTCTGCCTCGAGGTAAGTAGCGGCTTCTACTCGGATTGTTTGGTTAAAAAGCAGGAAGTTACGTTACTTTCCGAATACATTTGACGCAAGGTAATGCTACGTTGGATACTCCCTCTCTTTTATTATGGACTCTTGCTATTAGCGGCCTCTCAAAACTGGTAAGAAACTTAAGCAACTGTAATCACATGACGTACGTACATGTACCAACACCATTTTATGAAGGAGAGAGTATAATTATACAAAGCAGTACATTCAGCGTGGGATTAATATAACTGCACATTTCCATGCAGTGCATACTGTACAATGTAACTATAGTAACTCACACGGTTCACTCTGATAACTTAATTTGATATGATCTTCATCAAAAAAGCAACGGGAAGTTTTACTTGATTGGCTACTGTATCAGCTTGTCCCAAAACTGCTCACCCGTGGCACCTGTTGCACTTACACGCTCTGACCAGCCAGGTCAACCAGGCTCTGAACACAGAGAAGGAGGTAAAATCATCATAATAACAATAACTTATATGTACATTTACACATACATAGTCTGTACGTGTAGATCAAATTAAAGCAAAATAGTCGACCTAGTGTGTTCACAGCTGTAGGCACACACTTGCCCCACCCACTCACCAGAGAGGACACCCTGATAGTAGTGCCATCACTGAGTTCCTCATCTCTAACCTTGCTTTCAATGGTCAGTTTGAATATTGTGTGTGATCTGGAGTTGTGCTCGGTAGATCCAAATGTCCGGTTCTCTGAGCAGAAGAGATTATACACATTACCAGCACATCAGGTGCACAGGCAGCATGCATGTACATGTACACACAAGGCTAAGTCTGAGAGGTCACACTAGGGCAGACCAACAGTGGCTGTAATAAAGAGGTGACATGCTAACACAGGTTGCATGAAACCAACCCTATGGAGACTGGGCCATTAACCTGGCTACAGGGTGATCACATTAGACAGACAGGTTCACAAAGGTGCACAAGTGATAGTGACTTCCTCTCCCCGATCTCAATGAGACTAGTAAATATCTTGGGGAGGGAAATCAGCTCCTCAGACAACCCAACCAACTTATGAGTTAGCCTAGCTTGCGCTAATTTAAAGCCCTATTGATTTATTAGTCATAAAAGTGCAACAAAAGCTGTGCCTATAGCAGCAGCCATTGTGAACTTTGACCGCTTTGGAGATACATAATTATGGCAGGAAATGCAACTTCTGTTTCCTATAATTATTGGACCAAAGCTAATTCTCCAGAGGTGCACACTTAATACACGGCAATTGGAGTGCAAAACTCAACTCTCTGCAGTTCTGGTACTGTAAGACCTCTAATTAAGGTGACCCTCCAAATATGCAACACTCTCGAGCTTAGGTATTTTTCTGACGACAGCTACGTTGACAATTATGTTTTAATGTCGCGTCCTAAATGATATAGCCACACCCTAGCATCGTTTTTGGAAAACACGTTCTAGAAATTGAGGCAAGTATAGACTGAGTAGAGCTATCCATAATCAGATACGACAACAGGTTTTTAACATAATTTTTCAACCTCCAAAAGAAGCGACATCTGGCTTCGTAATTATTAAAAAAAGTGTTGCTTTAATTAAAGGTCTTACGGTAATCATATTCTTACTTGAAAACTTGAATACGTCGGGTTCATTACTGACAAGACAGGATTCTCAGCCTCAAACTGTGCAAATTAAAGAACAGAAAACATGATCCACGACCTTACAACATAACTTAAACCTGTAGATTTAATAACCAGACAATTTATTATTATTGATGAACCAGACAATAATCTATGGCTGATCAATTGACTCACCCTCCTTCCATTCGGAGAATGCTGTAATACTTTAGCAATGCGATGGAGCTAAAAGCTAGCTAGCCAGGTTTCATCATAGATAAACTATGGTTTCACTCAAATGTCTTTGGTGGGTGTGGTATTAAATGCAAAAGTGGGTGTATCTCATTCTTAGATACCTGAGATACACCCACTTTTTTTGCAAGTCATGCAAAAACAACAACACACCCAATATATTTCAGAGAGATCTAGAGCTAGCTGCAAGGCACAGATTTATTTGCTGGAATGGCCACTAAAGAGCAGAACCAAGGTATAAAGACTGTCATGTTTCCTTTAAAACTAATGATTGCTAAAGCATAAAACCCTCATTGGTAATTGCTAACCTTGTGTGCTTGGCATCTATTTTCAGAGCTCACAATTGACGATCTGAAGACAGAAATGAAACTGACTGATGAGCAGCTCAATACAGCAATACAGGAACCAGATCTACCCGAGTTAGCAGCATGTTTCGATAACACTGATGACTATCTTGAAAAGCTGGAGCTGTCGCCTGGACAGAAAACTGACGTCAGCGAAGTGAAGGCTAAAACACGTCTAAACCGCACTCAAGCCGGAATGAAACTTGCCCTAGAATACTGGCAGAACAAGAACCAACTACAAGCCACCTTCCAAGCTCTGCTACTCATCATACTCTCCCTGCTCAAAGGAGCCGTTGCTGTTCAAGTGTGCAAGTACTTGTCTGACAAATGTGAGTCTGTCATGTGAGAGTGTGGTCATTGTGGTACCATACGTTGTGGGAGTGATTGCAACCAAATAAGGGACTCTTCAACTTAATTGCTATTGTTACACATACAATTCTCTATTAACTATCACCAGGAATGGTACTCACCTATTGTTTTTTTCCCAGACTCCACCACCTCGTGTCCTCCCTCCCGAGAGAGGATCCTGCTGAACCACAAGCTGTCCTCGTACAGGGACTACCTACAAAGTCGCTACAGAGCACGAGTATCCACATTAGCCACACAATGGCCTCCTGTCCCAACAAACAAAGTCTTCAAACTGGCCATGATTCAGAAGGAGAAAATACAGAGAGGAAGAATCGACGATGAATTTGTTAGACTATCAATCACCGGAAAAATTGATGATATTTTGCTTCAAAAAACTCCAATTGACTTAATGAATATTTTCTCTGAGATTGGAAATAGACAGAACTTTGTGTTGATTGAAGGAGCTCCCGACTCTGGCAAGAGCACCCTTGCTCTACACATCTGTCAGGAGTGGGCAAAGAGGAAACTGTTCCAAGAGTTCGATATTGCAATCCTTGTGAGACTGAGAGATCCCCTCGTTAGAGAAGCCATTACAATTTCTGACTTACTTCCCTGCACAAACAAAGTGATGGCTAATGAAACAGAGACTGTGATTATGTCATTGTATGGCAAAGGTATACTGTGGGTGCTAGACGGATGGGACGAACTTCCTTCTGACCTCCCTAGAGACTCAATCATCAACAAACTAGTTCGACCAGACATGTCACGAGAAAGTCCGCTACACGAATCAGCTGTGATTGTAACATCTCGACCGTCATCTTCGGCTGAGCTCCACCCACTAGTATCGTCCAGGGTGGAGGTGTTGGGGTTCACACCACATAAACTAGAACAGTATTTCACCGAGTGTCTGAAAGGTGACTCACAAGCTGTGCAGACTCTACTGGAGAGAATTCGAGAGAACCCAGTGGTAGAAGGTAGCTGCTACCTCCCCCTCAATGCTTCCATTGTCGTTAATTGCTTCCTTTCTGACAACCACTCCCTCCCCACATCCAACCACGGGATATTCACATCGGTTGTCCAGAGCTCTCTTAAGAGATACCTCCAGGAGAAGTTGGGGAAGACCACTCCAGTGGGAAACATCACATCCCCAGACTCACTGCCCTCGGAAATCAGAACGCAGACCGTACAAATGTGTCAACTTGCATATCATGGGATCGAAAAAAACAAAGCGACATTTACTGACGGTGATTTGGCCGCTCTTTGCATTACGAAGGACATTTCAAACGTTGGATTATTACAAACTGTTCCCAGTATCATTAGCGATGGTCATTTGGTTTACTACTGCTTTCTCCACCTGTCTATTCAAGAGCTACTGGCAGCAATCCACATCTCTCTCATGTCTCCCAAGCAACAAATCTCTGTATTCCAGAAGCTCTTTGGGAATCCTCGATTCAGTGCAGTCTTCCAGTTTTATGCTGGTATCACCAAACTGAGTACAAGTAGACCAATCCTCAGCAAGCTACCTCGATTCTTGTGTCCAGTTCCAGCTACTGTTTTTGATCTGATCAGAAAGGTTGTCAAAACTGAGAAAGAGAAGTATGGTGAGAAGCCCCTTTTGTTGTCCCTCATCAATTGTTTGTACGAAGCTGAAGACTCGCGACTGTGTGTGTTTGTGGCTAATCTTCTTAATCACAATCTAAATCTTAGGTACACTACAATGAATCCTATTGACTGCCTCTCTGTTGGATATTTCGCATCAGTTTGTTCCAACACCAGTAATGGATTCACACTTAGCCTCAGAAGTTGCTCTATTAGTGAACAAGGCTGCAAATTTCTTGCCCGAGGACTCTCCAAGTGTCCTAACTCTAATAATGATATTCCTACAGCAGGGATACAAATCGCTGAGATTATCGAGAACACTAATTCAATATCTGAATTGGTTTTGTCTAATAATGCCATTGGCAACAGTGAACTCAGCACACTCTGTGAGGCCTTGTCAACTAACACATCATTCAAAAGTCTCAATCTCTCCAACTGCTCACTATCTCTCGACGATCACGGAGCAATCCCTCGACTACTGAACACAAATAATACTCTTGAAAGCCTTAATTTATCAAGCAATGTTGTTGGTAACACTGAGCTGAAGAATATCTGTGAGGCCTTGTCAACTGACGCATCATTAAAGAGCCTGGACCTGGGAAATTGCTCACTAACAATATCAGACGACAATGGAGCTGCCCTCTATCAACTTCTGAATACAAACAATTCCCTCGAATATCTTTTTTTGTCTAATAACACAGTGACTAGCTGTCATCACATTGCTGCTGGACTTGCAGTCAATAAGACTCTGAGAACATTGAACTTGATTTCCTGTGAACTGACTGATCAGAGTATCGAGGAGCTATCAACTGGACTGATCAACAAGATTGAAGCACTGAACATTTATGGTAATGCCTCAATAACAGAAGATGGAATGAAGACGCTTGCCAGACATCTAACCACCCACTGCTCTGAACTGACAGTATTGTGGATACCCGACCACCTAAGATCCTGTATCGAGACAGTATTCAGGGACACTAACAAAGAGAGGAAGAGAAATGGACTACCCGAGATTGTTGTGTGGTAATTGTTGTTTACCAGAGATTAATTATGTTTATTAATAATTGATTGATTATTAATTGAGATTGATTGTTATTATGCCTCGAGGCGTAGCCGCACGAGGGATACAGTAAAGCTGACTGTGTGTGTACGTGTGTCTGTGTGTCTGTGTGTCTGTTCCAGCTGTAACTGCTCAACGGTTGCAATGCGACGAAAACTAACAGCTTCTATAGGCTTCTAGCCACTTTCTCTTGGATTTTGATTCGTGGATTTGCAAACTAAAGCTTCTTTCTCGAGTTATGGCTAGTTTGACTCACATTGAAGGCTGTTGCAGTCTCTTCAGAATCTTTCATAGCATCATCTGTCCGCACAAACTTTCTATTTAACATATGAGTTAGCCTTGCACTAAAGCGCTAGCTTTTTGTTAGCTACAATACTCAGAAAATATCTGTTAAAACAGCTAGCTAGCAGTAGCCATTTGTGAAATTGATCTCTTTGGACACACCCTTTAATTATTCCTGTGTATGTAATGCGCATGCGCGCTCATTCCCCACGTGTGAGAAAATAATAATATCCAAGATCCAGATCCAGATCCTCCTGGCAGAATCATCTTTGTCTTGAAGGCCTGGTAAGCCACAAAACACTACCATAATTATAACAATATAGATAACAATATGCATGTACACAGGTCTTTTCTTCTTAGATATTATATACACTGAACTACAGATCTTGGAAGAATCAATTTTCTTCTTTCTTGAGGTCCTAGTAAGCCACATAATACAACAATAGATGCATGTAAATAAGTCTTTTCTTCTCAGTGACTTTATATAGATAAGCTAACTTTAATATAAAATTCATTATAGAAACTAATATAACACTCTAATACTTTTCAGCGAAAGCAAAAACATGGCGAGAGGCATTAGCACAGCGCCAGCTTGAACACTAGTTCATACAGTTTTGACAATTGATTTTAATTAATTCTGCCATAATGCATTCAATGACAATTTAAATGCATAGAGAAAAGTAGTGAAGTATTATATACTAGTACATATATAATTATGTTAGACACTATAAAAACAAAATTAATGTTGTTAATTAATTACAACTTGTCAATAGCACAGCAATAACAAAGGCTTCTCCTTGGTAACAATAACAGACACACAGACACACGCACGCGCACACAGTCAGCTTTACTGTATCCCTCGTGCGGCTACGCCTCGAGGCATAACAAGGGCTTCTCGATCCTTGGTAATAATGATAAATGCTCACATGCACAGTAAATTGTCAATGAACACAAAGCAATTTGCTAGTGAAAATCCAATTTAACGCTCTGATGCCTTTTGTTCATATAATTATGAGGAAGATGAGCAAATTAACGTTCACTTTAGCCCTCCCAAACATCTTCTAAACATCTTCATGATTGCCAGGCCAGGGGCGGATCCAGGATTTAGGGAAGGGGGGTTCTTACTTCTTGGCCGCGCAAAGCGCGGACAAGAAGTGTCACTCTGCGCGTAGCGCCGAAATTTTTGGGTTGACCACGCCCCCTTTTACATGCCACGCCCATTAATTAACCACATTCCCCTTCAACTATATAATGTCTGAAAGAACACAAGGCAAAGCCATTCTCATGCTCTGGGATAGTGATTGCACTTTCTTCTCTTTCAGGAGAGCACCAATTAATGTCCATTGGCTGATCCTCAGCGGAAGATCTCGTTGCTTGCTTCGATGAACACGGAGGGGGCTGGTGGTTCCAGTGGAGAGATAGTTGTGACTGGAGGAAAGATGGTTGTGACTGGAGGAGAGACGTTGATGACTGGAGGAGTGACGATGGTGGCTGGTGGTTCTCTTGAAGAGGAGACTAGCTGTAGACTTGACGCATCATCTAGATTATTATATTAGTCAATATAATTATTATAGCAATTATAATTAATCTATACAGTGTCTATCATTCAGTATGCAGTGCCATGAACTCTCCCTTACCTGAAACTTTACTCCAGGAGTCAATGGAGGGTTGCAATCTAGCCTTTTGTTAGGATTCATGGCCAGGCTCAATTATCACTGCTACCATGTGGCTGGATGAGTCAATATAGCCAGCCCCACCCTCATATTATGCAGAGAGTACCAGCTCCACCCTCACATTATGCAGAGAGGACTTTGTACCCTATTGTCATGACAGTAGTACAGTATAAAGCTAGCTAGCTAGCTAGCTAGCCAGGTGTATTAAATATAAAGTATCAACTTAGTGGAAGGGTAGTTCGTACGAACCCAACGAACTACCTCTGGATCCGCCACTGCAGGCCCTCGTATTGCAGCTGAAGGAGGTCCTGTGTGGGGAGAAGAGAGGGCAGTGAAACACTTCAACTGGTGTAAGACAAATGAATACATGTACTTACATACACCGTACAAGCACAACACTATATACCTGACACAAGGCAGTAATTTTTTTCTTCTCCTTGGTAATGATAGACACACACACACACACACACACACACAGTCAGCTTTACCGTATCCCTCGTGCGGTAATAATAGACACACACGCACAGTCAGCTTTACGGTATCCCTCGTGCGGCTACGCCTCGAGGCATAACAAGGGCTTCTCCTTGAATTGGATAAATGCTCACATGCACAGTAAATTGTCAATGCAAGCAATTTGCTAGTGAAAATCAAATTTAATGTTCTGATGCCTTTTGTTCATATAATTATGAGGAAGATGAGCAAATTAACGTTCACTTTAGCCCTCCCAAACATCTTCTAAACATCTTCATGATTGCCAGACCCTCGTATTGCAGCTGAAGGAGGTCCTGTGTGGGGAGAAGAAAGGGCAGTGAAACACTTCAACTGGTATAAGACAAAGAATGCATGTATTCTACATAACACAAAATCATATTAGTACTCCCTTTATTGCTCCCCTCACCTGGAAGACCAGCTCCACATTCTCTATCTGCCTGCCCAGGAAACGACCAGACACCTCAAACTTGCTCACATCCACTGACCAGTTGCTCCGCCATCTGACAGCTCACGTGAATATATTTGCAACCGTGACGTCATCAACAGCAACAAAAATCACAAAGAAGCTCCGCTTGATAGTGTTGTAGGTTAGTGGCAATAGCTGAAGATACAGTCCTATAACTCAAGCTATAAAGTCTGATACTGGCTGCATAGGTGTTGTAGCAACCACCAAGCCTTAAATAATGCCATGCCTCTTATTTTTGAAAGAGGTTGCACTGTTTTTGTTACAAAAAGCTACCACCAGCCCCCCTGGAATTTTTACTGAGACGGCGCTTATGGAATAACGGTGAGCGAGTACAAGTCAGTTTTAGCTGGTAGCTGTTGTACAAGCCTTTAGCTACAGTGTATGCTAAGTAAGGAACAGATTCGTTGTTACCAAACTTTTTTGTCACTTGTTTTAGCATGCCTAGTAAAGCCACACACAATTTGAGTACAAGTAAAAATATAAACAATATTTTAAGCATAACAAACAATATCTTAAACATAACAATTTAATCTTAGTCTAACTCAGGCTCTGATTCGGACTGACTGGTTTGACTGTCACTCCCTGTATTTTGTCCGAACACCCAGTCGACGATGTCTTCCCCTTCTCTGTCTGTCAATCTGCCTGCCTCCACATCTTCTTCCAGAGATATAATGTGAGTTTCGTTCTGTTTTGACCCTGCTATGTTATTACCACAATTTAAACACTCACAGCCAATTGAACAATGCTTCCCCCTTTTCTTGCAGCCACACCGTCCAGTCAAACAACCTGTCGAACACTTGCATCCTTTAAGGAGTGAGTTGACTCGATCACGGACAGCCTGTACGTTGGTGGCAGTATCCCATTTAATGGTGAGCTCATTGTCTGTGATACTCCAACCGTAGTTTTCTAATGGCTCTAATGTCATAATGGGTTGATCAGATTGTTGCCACATGTGTAGAACCCAACACGATCGCTTCCAATGAAGCAAAAGTGCATCATCAGATGGTATCATCTCGTTTTCAAATTTGACCCTGTCCCAAATATTTTGCCTTATATTGTCTAGCCAAATAGAGTGTTGTTCTTTAACTGTTAAATTTTGTTCAGACAATGAATGGTAATATGTAGCTGGTGAGTTAGTGTCAAATCCTGTTGCATGTTGTTTAAAGTAAGCTGCTCCCACCAGACGTACAAATGCTAAAAAACCCAATTCGTACTCTTGATTTGAAAGTCTTACATTTGCTAGGGTGCCTGGGGTCGAGCTTTCCAATCCTGAAGATATAAACTTAGTGTTCTGGTAAAAATATCGTAAAAATGTTGTTTTTCCTATTTTGCTAAAAAAGGATATGTAGTCACATCCACTTTAGCGCGTCGAAGTGCATCTTCTATGAGATCTTTGGGTTTACCGAGTGACGCTAGTATAGCATCTGTAACATTCCAATACACTACATATGCTTTTTTGTTAGGTTTGTCCCATTGTGGTGCGTATGTATCATCCCCTAAACAGCGTGTTATATCTTTTCTACATTTAGGACAAACCTGACGAGTGAAATCAATCTTCAAGGAGGCTGCAAGGGTACGTGCTGGCTCACTTCGCCAGTTGCTTGGACTACTCATATTCCCACTGACGCCATGGCACAACTCACATACTCCGTTGTCTGCAACACTGTCACTGACTTCCCCAAAAGAAAGCTGCCTTCTAGTTTTTCGCTTACTAGCTAGACACTATTTTACAAATGTTTGTATTAATTTTTTATATCATTATTGTGTGACACAACAAACCTGGAATGTCTATGATGTGTCCATAGTCTGTGTACGTGTGGTGCACTCCATCTTGTGGGACTCCATGTGGTTTGACATGGAAATTGTGGTCAAGTTTGCAAGCTCATAATTTTTGCTTCAAAGCTGGGTACAAGCAAAATGTTTTTGCAAAGTAATGCTCAAAGCTTACAAATTTTGTTGATACCATCACGTAGCTTCACTTTGTTAGCAAAATTTTTTGTCACTTGTTCTAGAGGAGTACTATCATATGACATAGAGTGCTATTTGAGCTCGTGGAGCCAAACTTATAAAAGCTTAACAACTATTCTCGTGTATGCATGTAGACTAGGAACAGTTCTACGTGCCTGAGCTCGTTCGTGAGTGTATGTACAATACTTCGTAGAATATAAGTGTGTGAATATTTAATTACTTGTAGTATTAGCTTCATTTTGATAGCGGAAGTTGAACTTCCGTTGCAAATAAATTTGTGTACTTATATAATACTTCCGGAATCTTGGCGGAACAACTGTGACGTGATCAACACAACATTTCTGAACCTGGGGGAGTGTTAACATAGCGCTCAACGTTACACATAGAGGCATAAAGTAAGTCAATAGCCTCACACTGAAATAGATTAGTAGTAGAAGCTGGACAAAGTATGTACAAGAGCAATAATATTAAGAGCACATGTCGATGATTATCATGTTGTTTGATCATAGTAGAGGGATTCCCAGAATAGTACATCAATGACAAGAGACATACGAAGCTCTTAACATCAATACCGTGACACACCAATGTACGCAGGAATTGAAAGCATAATTATATTCTATTTAGTATAATTATAGACAGCCCGTATTAAAGATCTAAGCACACAACACAAGTATGTTAGTATCTGCTATGCACTCCAGTACGTAGGTGGAGACTCACATAGTGGGTGGGGCATATCTCCATGGACACTGATGCAGATGATTTGATTTGATCACGTCAGAGTACGCGTCAATACCCAGCTATCTGTCCGGGGAGTCCACTGTCGATGCCCGCAGGAAGAACCCTCTGTGGGGGGGGGGGGAACAGTGAGAGTCATATTATGATTTAGTTCCGGGAATAAATGTCATAGAAAGTCACTAATTGACTCACATTTTTTCCAGCCAACGTAAATGGAGCACAGCTATAGGTTACGTCTCTGTGGGGCATGGAAAAATTGATTGACTGAAATTGTGTATCAGGTTTTAAGCAACTTTTTTTAGCAGAATCTCATTGAACATCTACTTATTCAACGTATATATAACGTATAAATCACTTATTGAGCGCACAATCCATTCTACCCGGCCCACACACACCTGGTCAGTAGACAGCTGATTGCCTATCCACAATATTGAAGGATTTTATCGCAGCTATGTACTTCATTGTACAGCTGCAAGGGGAGTGACGTGTGATACAGTGTGATTCAATGAAAGTCAGTACAACACAGTTAGTGTATGTTTACCAAAGAGGTACATGAGATTGTTCTGACAAATTAATCTTGTACTCTCTAATACACTAACAGGGTTTCATCTAGGATAACAAGTTGGGGGGGGGGGAGATTTGTGAGTGCGTAAGCGCGTCGCAACATGTTTGGCTACGCCCATTTTTTATGTTTTTTTATTTGATTACAACATGCTTAACCTAACGCATCACAGTAGAGATATCTACCTTTAGTTAATCACATTAACTAATGTGGTGACATGTAATACTAATGTGATGATGTCATTATTCTACAACATGGGGGGGAAGAACCACCCTCCCCCCAATAGATGAAACCCTGACAAACTGATATAGTACCAGAAATGCAACCTTTATATGGGGAAAAAGAAACGGGCAATAGTCTCTAGACACAATCGGCATCATGTATTGTGTATTTTGCCTAAGCCTTAATCAGTACATACTGTATAGCAGGTCATTTTCGTGGGATAAAAAATCCGAGATAAAATCGTAGGCGTGGTGCAGCAGTGATTTTGTGTGTAAAATTCCCTTTGCTTCACTGCATTGCATGCGTTCCGGTCAACCATGCCTACGTTTTCGTGAGTGATAAATATTCGTCAAGGTTTAGCTTGCCCACGGAAACTATACCCAGGACGCTATACGTACGGTACGGTATACTGTACCACTTTATCACCTGTTTCAAGTACTCTTCCTTCTCCTGTTACTTTGTAGCACTCAAATATGTCCACCCCGTCCACTGCAGGCACACTGCTCTGCTCCAACTCCTTACAGCGATCCAGTGCCTTCTTGAGCTCTTCCTCCATCACAAGTCTCTCTTGCACAGCAGACTGGGTAATAGATTGCATGGTGGTCAACTACACACACACAGGTATACAGATACAACCATCATAGCATCGTGGTAGTGGTACAGTAGTTATAATAAAGGTACAGTAGACTTTCGTTATTCCGACTCTCTGAAGTACGGCCTGAAATGTGGCCAACTCGCTATTCTGTATACTTGCTGCCCCAAACTAGTAATTTTATACGTATACATTTTGGGTGTGGTTTAGCAGAAAAACTGTGTGTGGGGGGAGTGGTTGGGGTGTACAATGAAAGGTAGGAAGCGGGATGCTCATGAACACTACAATGAAAGTTATAAAAAAGGTAAACCGTTTTGTGAGCAAACACAGCTGTGGGATTACATTGTAATAGAGAGGAAATATGATTCATTATCTTTATTTGTTATCCTCGAGACAAAACCGCAAAATTAGTCATTAATATTCGAGGTAGGTTGATTTTAAGCCGCGGCTATTTTCTGAAATGCAAACTACCGCGCTCTTCTGGCCAAGTTGCACTGTCCCAAGGGTGGCCGGATTAACGAGAGTCTACTATACATGTATTAATTATACAGTATTTACCGAGTGCAAACATGTACATGCTAAACTCACATCTGCCCTTGCTGTTGGCCAGTTCCAATTCTCTCACCAGCTCAGCCATGACACCCGGGTCCATGATTTGAGACCTCTCGGGCAGTATCTCCTCCAACTCCCTCAGCAGGTCATCCTCTAGACATTGAATGGTCTCACTCTTCTCCTCAACCTGACAGGGGAACATCAATAAGTTGCTGCCAGGTGGAGAATACTCGACATACAATAGTGACGTGCATGTACACTCAACTACTGAATCTGGCAATGAAATTTAACGGTATTCTCCCACTTTGAAATAAAGGCCAGCTTAAAGTTGGACTGTAGTTAGCAAATAGTAGATCGATTTTGATTAAAGGCCAGTGAATATTCTAACCACTGCACATGTGTATCTCTCACCTCTGTGGGTGTTATAGGAACGAGGGAGGCCCTCTGATACTGTCTAGAGGACTGGACTTCTTCTCACTGCCAAGGTATAAAAACAAAATATGCATTTGGTAAAATCTACTCTCAAACAACATTGCACATTGACAGGTAAAGGGTTATTAAAGTAAAATATGAAGTTTGACCAAGCATTCCTCCTCTCACCTCCTGCTCATTCAGGAACTTCATGAACCTTTGAAGGACTCGTCACATGATCTTGAAAGATACGGACTTGGTTGAGGATTTGAGTGGGGCTAAAGTGAGAGAGGAGGTTGTGGGAGAGGGGCCTCAGACCAGGGCTGGTGGGACGCAGTGTCACGTGAGAGAAGACTCGGACACATGATCCTCCGTCTGCGGACAGTTGCTGTGAGGAGAATGAGAATTTTAAGGCACTGGAATTGAACTGTGCACAAGCACGAAATACATGCACTATTTTATTTTTTTCACTATTTTACCACATAACTAACTAAAAATGCTCACCAATAAAACACCACACACCACTTGGTGTACAACATTTTAACGAATCTACAAATGAACTGCTGCTCCTCTAGATAACCTGCCCAACCCTCCACATACACACTGGCTGGATCATGCATAAAGAAAATGGCATCTATTTTCACAGCGTTTGACCATCAAACGTATCAGAGAATAATCTCACGCCCATATTGCTGATTTGCTTGAAATGCCCACCACCATCTTAGCAATGTACCAGCAAGGGGCTTTTGTTGTGAGCATCAATGGTAGGCCATGGCATTCAGTTGCTATTGATGAGTCACATGAAATGCAGGTACTCTCTGATAAGAAGATCTTAATTGGACTGTTTGTGTCTGAAATGGGAGGCTTACTACAACTTCATATCAGCTAAAGCCTACAAGGTGTTAGGGCCTTCTGAAAATATGATTTCCTCTACCAGCTCGATCAAAACTATATAAGAAACAATTTTACTTTTCCCTAGTGAGATCTCAGCTCTCTCAACTCTGGCGACCAATTACTGCTCAAATACATTTATTCTTAAAGTGATTGAGCTCACCTTTGGTAGCGCTGACTTATCACAGCTGTTGGTCCAATTCTCCAGAACTCTGAGCTTCCCCTCGAGGTGCAACTGCAAGTGACAGAAGATTTAAGTTGAGGTTGAGAAAAGAGTTTCATGCAATAAAGTTAGAAGACACTGAATAAGCAGATTACCAGATAAAGTACAGCATAATTATGTTCTGGACAGGAAATTGTCCGGGTATAATTGGAACAGATTTTTATAGCGCATGCGAAGTGTCCGGGAATAATTAGCATGCAGCTGCATACGAGTGAGCTAAGTTTAATAGAACAGGGTACGACTGAATAGTTGCACTATTATAGCTATCTAAAACTAGATACTCAAAGCTATCTAACTGCAGCACTCTAAGTATTACTGGCTGGTTATGACTGTAACTCAACTTTTCAAGGTATTGTCCGGACAAATGTAATATTAAAGCACAAGAGTGTCCGTTGTATTAGAACAACGAAAATTGGCAGGCAAGAGTGTCAGGGATAATTAGAAGTTTCTGAGGCGATAAATTAGAAGATATACGGTACCTCAGAAACAGACATGCAAGTTCGTTGTCTAAGGACATAATTATTGCAGTGCTTATAACTATGGCTAATACAAGGGTGCTCAGTTAAAGTCGACCATACATACTTGATCCATATTATACATGTACCCTGGGAGCAGTACAATAAGTCAAGAGCTCATAGTAAAAAAGAGAGAGTATCGAACGCATCGCTATCTTGCATCAGATATATTCGGAAAGTAACGTGACACCCTGTCTGAAACACGTCATCAATTAAATTGATCAGTTACAAAGCAGGAAGTTACGCTACTTTCCAAATACATCTTATGCTACGTTGGATACTCTCTCTCTCTTATTATGGGACTCTTGTTATTAGCGGCCTCTCAAAAAATTGGCTAAGAATAATTACATGTACACAGCTGTAGGTACACACTTGCCCAACCCACTCACCAGAGAGGACACCTTCGAGGTTAGGTAAATTTATGACCTCTAAAAGTAGCGACAGCTGCATTGACAATTAATTTTTAATGCCGCGTCCTAAATGGAGGTAAATGTAGGCACACCCTAGTAAAGTAGTAAAGATTCTAACTCACTGGAAAATACGTTTTTAAGTGGCTATAGAAATCGAGGCAAGTAGACTGAGTAGAGTTACATGTACCTCCAATTAGATGAGACCCTCTAAATAATGGACACCAGGTCTTCAACATGATTTCAACCTCCAAAAGAAGCGATCTCTGGCTTCAATAAGTTTTAAAAAGTGTTGCTTTAATTAAAGGTCTTACGGTAATCACATTTCTTACTTGAATACGTCGGGTTCATTACTGACAGGCAGCATTCTCAGCCTCAAACTGTGCAAAGGAACAGAAAACATGATCCACGACGTACCTTACAAGGTAACATAAACCAAGAGATGAACCAGACAATCATCTATGGCTAATAAATTGACTCACCATCTTTCCATTGGGAGAATGCTGTAATACTTTAGCAATGGAGCCAGGTTTTGTCTCTAGCTCTAGCTAGCTCTGTGGGTGAAAACATTATGTCTTTGGTGGGTGTGGTGGTGAATGTAAAAAGTGGGTGTATCTCAATCTTAGATATCTGAGATACACCCACTTTTTTTGCAAGTCATGCAAAAACAACAACACTCAATAATATATTTCAGAGAAATCTAGAGCTAGCTAGCTGCAAGGCACAGATTTATTTACTGGAATGGCCACTAAAGAGCAGAACCAAGGTATAAAGACTGTCATGTTTCCTATAAAGGATAAACCCAATGATTGCTAAAGCATAAAACCCTCATTGGTGATTGCTAACCTTGTGTGCTTGCTATCTATTTTCAGAGCTCACAATTGACGATCTGAAGACAGAAATGAAACTGACTGATGAGCAGCTCAATACAGTAATAAAGGAACCAGATCTACCCGAGTTAGCAGCATGTTTCGACAATGTTCACAAAGGCTATCTTGAAAAATTGGAGCTCTCACCTGGAGAGCAAACTGACGTGAGGACTAGAGCATATGTAGATGGCACTCTGGCAGGAATGTTGCTGTCTACTTAATTGCTATTGTTACACATACAATTCTCTATTAACTATCACCAGGAATGGTACTCACCTATTGTTTTGTTTCCCCAGACTCCACCACCTCGTGTCCTCCCTCCCGAGAGAGGGTCCTGCTGAACCACAAGCTGTCCTCGTACAGGGACTACCTACAAAGTCGCTACAGAATGCAAGTATCCACATCAGCCACACAATGGCCTCCCGTCCCAACAAAGACAATTTTCGAACTAGCCATGATTCAGAAGGAGGAAATACAGAGAGGAAGAATCGACGATGAATTTGTTAGGCTAACAATTACGGGGAAAATTGACGATATTTTACTTCAAAAAACTCCGGTTAACTTAACTAACATTTTCCCTGAGATTGAGGATACACGAAACTTTGTGTTGATTGAAGGAGCTCCCGGCTCTGGCAAGAGCACCCTTGCTCTACACATCTGTCAGGAGTGGGCAAAGGGGAAACTGTTCCAACAGTTCGATATTGCAATCCTGGTGAGACTGAGAGATCCCCTCGTTAGAGAAGCAAAAACAATAGAAGATCTTCTCCCTTGTAGGAATTCAACACTGGCATGCCAAATAGGGGCAACAATTATAATTAATTGATTGATTATTAATTGAGATTGATTGTTATTCATACAGTTTTGACAATTGATTTTAATTCTGCCATAATGCATTCAATGACAATTTAAATGCATAGAGAAAAGTAGTGAAGTATTATATACTAGTATATATAATTATGTTAGACACTATAAAAACAAATATTGTTAATTAATTACAACTTGTTAATAGCACAGCAATAACAAAGGCTTCTCCTTGGTAACAATAACAGACACACAGACACACGCACACGCACACAGTCAGCTTTACCGTAGCCCTCGTGCGGCTACGCCTCGAGGCATAACAAGGGCTTCTCCT
Organism: Halichondria panicea; assembly: GCF_963675165.1. Lineage (NCBI taxonomy): Eukaryota > Metazoa > Porifera > Demospongiae > Suberitida > Halichondriidae > Halichondria > Halichondria panicea. The sequence goes on from NC_087383.1 coordinate 2,400,356, forward strand.
GGTAATAATGATAAATGCTCACATGCACAGTAAATTGTCAATGAACACAAAGCAATTTGCTAGTGAAAATCCAATTTAACGCTCTGATGCCTTTTGTTCATATAATTATGAGGAAGATGAGCAAATTAACGTTCACTTTAGCCCTCCCAAACATCTTCTAAACATCTTCATGATTGCCAGGCCCTCGTATTGCAGCTGAAGGAGGTCCTGTGTGGGGAGAAGAGAGGGCAGTGAAACACTTCAACTGGTATAAGACAAAGAATGCATGTATTCTACATAACACAAAATCATATTAGTACTCCCTTTATTGCTCCCCTCACCTGGAAGATCAGCTCCACCTTCTCTATCTGCCTGCCCAGGAAACGACCAGACACCTCAAACTTGCTCACATCCACTGACGTCATCTTAAACACAACATTTCTGAACCTGGGGGAGTGTTAACATAGCGCTCAACGTTACACATAGAGGCATAAAATAAGTCAATAGCCTCACACTGAAATAGATTAGTAGTAGAATCTGGACAAAGTACGTACAAGAGCAATAATATTAAGAGCACATGTCGATGATTATCATGTTGTTTGATCATAGTAGAGGGATTCCCAGAATAGTACATCAATGACAAGAGACATACGAAGCTCTTAACATCAATACCGTGACACACCAATGTACGCAGGAATTGAAAGCATAATTATATTTTATTTAGTATATAGACAGCCCGTATTAAAGATCTAAGCACACAACACAAGTATGTGTTAGTATCTGCTATGCACTCTCCAGTACGTAGGTGGAGACTTACAGAATGGGTGGGGCATATCTCCATGGACACTGATGCAGATGATTTGTTTGATCACGTCAGAGTACGCGTCAATACCCAGCTATCTCTCCGGGGAGTCCACTGTCGATGCCCACAGGAAGAACCCTCTGGGGGGGGAACAGTGAGAGTCATATTATGATTCAGTTCCGGGAATAAATGTCATAGAAAGTCACTAATTGACTCACATTTTTTCCAGCCGAGGCAAATGGAGCACAGCTATAGGTTACGTCTCTGTGGGACATGGAAAAATTGATTTACTGAAATTGTGTATCAGGTTTTAAGCAACTAATAAGGATTATCACTTATTGAGCGCACAATTCCCCGCCCACACACACCTGGTCAGTAGACAGCTGATTGCCTATCCACAACATTGAAGGATTTTATCGCAGCTATGTACTTCATTGTACAGCTGCAAGGGGAGTGACGTGTGATACAGTGAAAGTCAGTACAACACAGTTAGTGTATGTTCACCAAAGAGGTACATGAGATTGTTCTGACAAATCATTCTTGTACTCTCTAATACACTAACAGGGTTTCATCTAGGATAACAAGTTGGGGGGGGGGGGGGAGATTTGGGAGTGCGTAAGCGCGTCACAAAATGTTTGGCTATATGCCCACTTTTGTTTAAATGATTACATCATGCTTAACTTAATGCTAATGTGATGACATGTAGTACTAATGTGATGATGTCATTAGTTATTAGATTCGCTAAATAATAACTTAGGTACTTTACTGGATACCCAATTGAAACAAAATTAAAATTCCTCACAATTCACCACAACCACAGACAAGTACTATCTATGAATTAGATTATTTTTACACCACAACTGTCAAAGATAAAAATCACAAATGTACACAGTCATTTTGAAACATACCTTGTAACTCCCCCCCCCCTGTACGAGTTATATGTTTGTGTTAAGCACACTTAACAGTGTACTCTAAAAGCTACATTTTGATAGTAAAAACTTGGGTATGATGTAAACACTACTGACGTTTTGGCAGGATTAGTGGAACATATATTTATGGTCCATTCCCCCCTTAAGCCGTGGCTATTTTAAACCACCTCGCTATTCTGGCCAAGCTTCACTGTGCCGGATTAACAAGAGTCTACTGTACGTGTATTAACGAGTGCTGCAAGCTGCGCTGTGCTAATGCCTCTCGTCATGTTTCGCTTTCTCTCAAACTATGAGAGTGTTAGAGAGGTGAAGAGGTAATTACATAATGTATTACTGTTGACAGAATTGAATTACAAATAGAATAGGAGAGGAGCTGAATGTAAACAGAAGCCTATCTGATGGCTTGATGAATAATCAATCTTCAAAGATAGAGCAGTTATTTATATAACCTGTAGCCAAACAGCGGGAGCAAACCTTTGTCAAAGGCACAATCTGTACAGAATAGTAATAGAGAATTTGGATCATGAGGCTTATATTTAAATACAATTACCGTAGTATTTGCAAAAAGTAGAAAAGACTGGTGTTACATGCATCTATTGTTACCAGACTTGTGTACTCTATTGTTATCTATTCTATAATCATTGTTGTGCTTGTGGCTTCTTACCAGAATCCCAAGAAAAAGTAGATCAGGATCTGGATTATCTCACATGTGGGGATGAGCACGCATGCGCATTAAATCTACATGTACAAGAATAATGGGTGTCTGCAAAGAAAACAAATGGCTACTATAGTCTATATAGCTAATAAAACCTCTTTTCTGGCTCTTAGCTAACAAAAAGCTCGCGCTTTAGTGCAAGGCTAACTTATAAGTTGAATAGAAATTTTGTACGAACAGATGATTCTACGAAAGATTCTGAAGAGACTGCAACAGCCTTCAATGTGGGTCAAACTAGTCATAACTCAAGAAAGAAGCCTTAGTTTGCTAATCCACGAAACAAAGTCCAAGAAAACGTGGCTAGAAGCCTATAGAAGCTGTTAGTTTTTGTCGCATTGCAACCGTTGAGCAGTTACAGCTGGAATACACACACACACACACACACAGTCTGTTTGAGCCCTTTCTCGGTATAGACAAATAGTTAGCTAAGTGATACTAGACAGGCTAGAAACAGGTTCTATTCCGCTATATGCAATTGAAATACTGTAGCTAAACTATAGCAAGCATTCATGCACATTGACTTCACTATTGCTGTGCCAACAATTCTTAGATAGAGAGCAAAGTGAGTACAAAATGGCTGCAGGAGCACAACATACAGTGATGGAGGCCCTGGGTGGGGCTCACATGAACAAAGAGAGGAAATGTTAACAATAGTGAGGCTAAATGCTAGAGTCCAAAAGTACAACTTGACAGCAGCAAATTATGGTTTAAATTGTAGTAAATATTACGTAAGTTATAGTTATAACACGGGCACGAGGGATGTATGGAATATATTGCACTGAAGCACGAGGGCGCCAGCCCCGAGGGCTGAGTGCAATATATGCCATGCAGCCCGAGTTCACGCGTTATAACTAGTTTATATCCCGAGGGCATAGCAACATAACACTGTCCTAGTAACACAATATAAACAGCACAAAAAAAAACAGAGACAACTCTAGACACAGCTCCATCTCTTCTCTCTTCTAGACGCCAGTATCTGCAGCGTATAAGATTGGCATGACCGACGAATGGCTTGACACAAAATTGTTGGAGTTTCAACTGAAATCTGCAAAACAGCCCCACCCCACTTCTGGTGCTGCAAAACAGCCCCGCCCCACTTACTGCTGCAAAGAAACAGCCCCACCCCACTACTCAGTGAATACATGGTATTAGCTGCTGGTCTACGCTCGGCCTCATAACCAAGCCAAGAAAGCTCGCTTCTACACTGCTGCAAAACAGCTCATGCCCCCAGCAAAAAGAGCCACTTCTAGTGCTACGGTGAAGCAGAATTGACATGCATCACGATGTCGAGGACTAGGTCGATCTAGGAACACAGAATCTTCAACAAAATGAATCTTGGACAACTTTAAAACCTGCATGGTTGCAAGAAGAAACTCCAGCAGTGCTGAACATTCATTCCTGCATGGCTGGACATACTTTAAAACTTGTTATTTCTCATGCGTATTAATTTAATTTTAATTTAATTGTCTGTCTAATTGCCAGAGGGGCGTTTTGCGGTCAGTGCAATATGACTTTGCGGTCAGTGCAATATGACTTTCAGCAGTGCAATATGCTTCATATTGCACTTGGCAACAACGTAGCAACGGGATATAATAAGGTATAACATGTATGCACCAACACAGTCAGCTTTAGCGTATCCCTCGTGCGGCTACGCCTCAAGGCATAATTATACAGTATTCACCGAGTGCAAACATGTACATGCAAAAAACTCACATCTGAGTTGCTGTCCAATTCTCAGCCATGACACCCGGGTCCATGATTTGAGACCTCTCGAGCAGCTTCTCCTCCAGCTCCCTCAGCAGGTCATCCTCTAGACATTGAATGGTCTCACTCTTCTCCTCAACCTGACAAGGGAACATCAATAAGTTGCTGCCAGGTGGAGAATACTCGACATACAATAGTGACGTGCATGTACAGTCAACTACTGAAAATCTGGCAATGAAATTTAACGGTATTCTCCCACTTTGAGATAAAGGTCAGCTTAAAGTTGGACTGTAGGTTAGGTATTAAATAGGCATCTGCTATCAGGGTTGTTGCAATAACTATTATAAAGAGATAGTACGTACGTGTAATCACACAGTACACCATCAGATCGGCTATTCAGAGCATAGATCATACAGTATATACTGTACAAACTGTGCAAAGGAACAGGAAAACATGATAAACCGGCATTACGGTAACTTAAACCAACAGATGATAAATAGACTAAAATCATGAAAACTCACTAATAATAACGAGTGTTGCAAACTGCGATGTGCTAATGCATGCTTCTCACTTATAGTTTCGATTAGGGGGGAAGGGGCTAAATGAGGCTCTTTATACTGCTAATCACAGGGGCCCCTCTTTCCGTATTCCCCCAAAACCTAATCGCAGTCTCGTGACCCCTAACCTCTAGCGTGAGAGATATGAATGGGCACGTACATTTAACATCTGCTTAACCGGTACCTCGCGGATATGACACAACAAATCTACTGCAACCTGTAAGATTAGTCTGATATACATGTACCACAGAAACAGTGTGCTTGCTTGCATACATGCTAATTTAAAACTACTCACATCTGCATAGTTCCAATTTTCACTCCAGCTCAGCCATGACACCCGGGTCCATGATTTGATATCTCTTGAGCAGCTTCTCCTCCATGTCTAGATGACTGCACTTCTAGAAGGTAAAAGGAAAACAAAATAATGCATTTGGTAAAGATCTACTCTCATGCAAACAACATTGTAATTAGTATTGAGAGCAAATACATGTGATGATCATTACCAAATTTACTGGTAAAGGGTCAAACTGTTAGCAAGAGAGTTCATAATAGACGAACTCTTGCTGTTAGTATGTAAAATTGCCAGCTATGGACCCCAACTAGTACCTACATGCAAATTTTAGGGGGGGGGGAATTGGAGCTAGGGGGGGATATCCCCCTTCCCCCCTGTATGACACCCTGCTCACCCTTTAGAAGACTGCCCCCCCCCATACACACACACTCACCCCTCTAGAAAAATGTCCCACCATAGCCTTCGGAGCTGTCTCCCTCCTCTTAGCAATCACTCCATCAATGTGCGTCGTCTTGAGTACCTCATTTCGACTGATCTTGGACGCTAGATGCAGCACACCCGCCACTGTAGCACCACTCTGTGATGTGCCTTAAGGCCTTTCTCCTTCACAGCAAGCTCTTGCAGCTGGTGTAGGAAGACCAGTATATCCGAGAGCCCTTGATAAGAGAATTCCAGTGTCAGGAGAAATACGAGTTGGTAGAAAGCGAGTGTGTTAGCAGGGCTAGTGCAGATAGCTTTGGCCAGTTCCAGGAGATTGGTGAAGAGAGAGTTGACTGTTTTAGAGAGGAACCTTTTCAAAACCACACCCAGTGAGAGCCCTACAGCCTCCAGACTCACCCAATCACTGCACAAGGGGAGGGTATAAATACACGTACATGTAGCTGTAAGCACTGCACATGATTGTATACATACATGTAGTGAAAGCTAAGACAAAATGGACCTGTATAACTGACAAATAAAATCTAGTACGCCCACTGAACATAGCATGTGCGCACGCACGCACGCACGCACGCACGCACGCACGCACGCACGCACGCACGCACGCACGCACACACACACACACACACACACACACACACACACACACACACACACACACACACACACACACACACACACACACACACACACACACACACACACACACACACACACACACGCACGCGCGTGTTGAGAGGAATCTTGTCCTTGTTGGCATGGTGATCTACGAGACGATGCCAGAGTAGGGCCACATCCAGCTGTGTGCTGGGCTCTCGAATGAGGAGCAATTGGACGAGGGAGGCAAACAGTTGCCCTGGGAACGCAGTCTCCAGCACTGATGCGTGACAGGTGTCAGCCACCGCCCTCAAACACTTGACCAGGGAGGTAGTCAACATGGGGCTGCATAATAAAGGAGAGAGTACAATTATGGAAGCATAAACACTTAGTAATGCACGCAGTCTATTGTGCATGGTCACATAATTATAAGCACGTCATCCTCTATAATATTCCCCACTTGGGGTCTGTATCAAAGCAACTGGCTGGGGTTTAACTACCATAAACCCCAGCCCTAGCCTGGAGCACATTCCTCATAAACTCCCTTGCCTTGAGGGCGCACTGATTTTATACTAGATCTACACAGCCAAAAAGAAGCTAGACACTTGTTGACAAAGGCAGGACAGATGGGTGGGGCTCACTGCTTGGACATTGACAAGTTAGTGCGTAGAGCTAGAAGCTTAGCACTGGCTAAAAGCTATACGCACAACCTTTTTGCCTCAATAGTTTTTGAGACTGTTAGCTAGTTGTATCCAAGGTAAGGTAGCTTAGGTAACAAGTACTTTTCATTCAAGTGGGTATATAACACTTACTGTCCACTACATTTGAATTTATGGCAAACGTAAACCATCCTTGGCCTCGGAGCTTCACCCTCGTCCTCGGAGGTTTACTGCCATAAATTCTGATGTACGGACAATAAGTATAACATAATATCATAGTCTACTCAAAGGTTACTGCTATAAACAGGATTCACGAAGGCACCAGAATCAGAGAACACGTACATGTACAAACAGTGTTTATGACAGGAAACTAAACACATACATGTACACAAATAGCTAAATGAAGCAAAAGCTGTAAAATATCATTCTCACCTGTTTTGAGTATCCTGAGATGCCAGAGGATGTACAGACAGTCCAGTGGTGGCTCTGCTATCAAGACCCCTTGAGGCCACGGGTACATAAGAGTTGATGAGCTCCAGTATATCTGGCTTATGATAGTCGGGAAGGACTCCTGCAAACTCCCCCACAGTGATAGTGATGGATTGCTGAAAGGTTAGAGAGGACGTGAGGTCGGAGGGGCCTTCTGAAACGGTTTCTATGGAGATACGGAGGTGGCGGAACCAGTGTACGGAATATATCCAGTACAGACGGACCTGCATGAGTGGACACAAGCTAAGTAATGTAAATACATGTATGCAGATTTAAAGCGTGGAATTAAACCATACTACGTATAATGAAAGCACCACGGGTGCTGATGCCTCGGTAGAGGTGCCAAAGCTACATAACATAAAGCTAGCTTTTATACACACATTGATCATGATGAACATTTTTAATTTTGCTACATGCAGAATCCAGAATTACAGGGAAACTCAAAGAGTGGGTAATGACCGACCGTGATTGTTGTTAAAAGCGATCAATGCCATGCAAAAGTTCAAGTAGAAAATGAATGGCTGCAAGCCAGCAGAGCTTTGCAGCTCTCTTCTCACTCTTGCAGCTATAGCTAGCGTTCTAGTGCAGAGCTAACTACTAAGTAGAGTAGCAACACTCGGTGAACAAGTTTTGGTACGGACTCTTCTGAAAAGGCTGCAATGGCATTCCAAGTAAGCAAAACTAGGCATAACTCGAGAACGAAGCATTATTTTGCAAATCCACAAATTGAAATCCCAAGAAAACATGACTAGAAACTCTTACTTGCACTTGATTCATCCTTGAGCAGCTGTAGCAGTCTACACACACACAGACACACAAACACACTACTGTATGCGCACCGAGGCATAATTATAGAGATTAAGCCAGTGTCAAAACATACATGATTGTACAGTCAGTGGATAATGTACCCTGGGGGGCTGTGGGGAGTACATGATAGATACTGTACACTGGGGGGCTGTGGGGGGTACATGATAGATACTGTACACTGAGGGGCTGTGGGGGGTACATGATAGATACTGTACACTGGAGGGGGTACATGTGAGTGGAAAGTACAATACACATGTAGGTACTGTCTTCGTGGGGATACATGTCTACACTGGAGGGAACAATTGATCAAGAATAAACAAGGAGTATGTTGGACCTGAAAGCTATCAATGTTACACAACAGAACAAAGCAAAAAGCAACGAAATACTGTTGACAGTCCGTTATGGACAGTCAAGTCAGAATTTACAGTCGATCGTATGACCACAAGTATTTTTATCAGCATGATGCACTATACACTACCGTATAGCGGCTAATTTTCGTGGGGTAAAATATTCGTTATTTTCGTAGGCAGGCTGACCTCCACGAAATTTTAACTGGCTTTATCAGAACGTAGGAATGTCGTGCAGCCACGAGACTAAACGAAATTTTTACTCACGAAAACCACAGTTTCTCGAGTTAAACGAATTTTTACCCCACGAAACTTACCCGCTATACGGTATGGTGAGAGCACTTGGCCACCAGTACATGTATATACGTGTACCTGCATGGCTTCCACGACAATGACGTACACACCAGCTGTGAATTCCTTGTCAGATATCCATAGTTTGTTTAGGTCAAAGTGTCTACAAGGGGAGCAATGGAGTGTTACTATATACACAGGAAATGAGACAATGGTTGTCATGGTATTAGACCTGCTGAGACAACATTGCACAATAGGTCATAGCACTTTACTAACATTCATTAAGGTTACGGTAAACAGTTTGCTCATGAATATTCATGATTTTTCTTATAATGATTTTTGTGAAACTATAAATGCCATGAGAGAAATTTAAAGCACATACATGATAAATATATCGGTGTATCAATCTGTATGACAAGTATCAATCTTCAAAACATCTTCCAGTGGAAGCTCTGAGCGATCATCAAGTTACTAGAAACAACACAAAACTAGTAGTCATTTTAAACTTCCAAAAACACTTCTAGCTCTGTGTTCTTGGTCTTATATGATGCTTCTTACCATTCTGGAGGGCGTGTAGAAGCGTTTTTTTCTTTCCAGGCCAACAAACTCTCACAAAATAATAATATGTAGACTAACTCCACTTAAAATGGCGGCCAGAGCCAAGGAAAACAGCCTCTTGTGAGCTTTCAGTAGCCTTTTTTCGAAATATCTCTTCTACACGCCCTGCATAATTATAGTGAAGCTACAGTAGACTGTACCTAAGTTCTATAGTAAAAATGTCTATTTGAGCCATGAAATGACTACTGCGTTTCAGCTGGCTCATTCTAGCTGGAAAAGATCACTAGATCTAGCTCATGAATAATTAATGAGCAAACGGTTGACCGTAACCTTAAGAATCCTAATGAACTCCTGCTGAATGCAGTTCCATTTAAGTTACACCTATTAGGGAAACCACCTTGCCTACAAGTACAGTGTTGTAATACCTACGCATGTACACTGTATACATATACATTAGGGAAACCACCTTGCCTACAAGTAGCACCGACGCACACGAGGCATTGACTGACTTACTGCAGTATTGGCTTGAGGACACTATCGATGTGAGAGAGTCCGGCAAAAGTGATGAGCTCAGTGAGACTATCCTGAGAGTACCCTCCCAGACTGTCCCCCTCCTCCACAACAGGCTGGATCTCACCAGACTCTCTGTCAGAGTGGGAGGGAGGTTACTATTGGCACACACTGCATAATTATCTAAGGCCATCAATAGGTAAGTTAGATACAAACTGAGGCTATCAACATTTACTCATTGAAGTATGTGTATTAGCCAGTGCTTCAGGAGTAGAACTGAAGCAAATTGTAGTGACTTTCCTAGACAGTATACCTTGACTGGGCGACACTGACTGTGCATATTGAAGAGGAAGGGCGGCACTATCTTGTTCATGTGATCTAGGTCCCAAATGTTCATCTGGAGGTTGTCTTGCCAAACAATCTTCTTTATCACTCCCCTCAGCCCTTGCAACCCAGCCACCTGCGTCCTGTGTGAGGTGTAGTGGGGAGGGGTGGAGTTGGTGATGAAAGCAATGTGATCACAAGTTATGCATGTGGCAGAGCACCCTAAGGGCAGTACAGTTAAAATATGACACCTAACACTTTGACCTGTGGCCAATCAAACTCATTTCAAAACAGTAAATGTACACATACTCGTGATATTGTCGGCATCGTCCACATTCTTGGTGAGGCTAAGAGAGGCAAAGCGGTGGATGAGGAAGTGGTACTGTCTGTGGTAGGGGGTGTTCCCTTCCTCTCGCTCGGCAAACTTCACAAACTGTGTGTGTGTGGAGGAAGGGTCGTCAATGTGTTGTATACACCAATACACTATTAACAAAATGAAAAGCTCATTATGCTGTACATGCAATCTAATCAATCCACCCTCCGCAATCTCACACACTCACACTCGCTACTCATACCCACACACATACACGCACGTTCACTCTCGGCACTATCACAGACACACACTCTACTCACACCCACACACACCACACACCCACACCCACACCCACACAAACTCCCTACTAACCAAATTTGTGGCCATGATATGCAGTTCTGTGTTGCTCGTTTCCAGCATATTATGCAGTATATCCAGGTAGCTATCCACAATCAACTGGAGCTTTCGTGAGTCACAGGCTGACAGCAGCTTCTCCGTCACTTGCAGAGCCACTCACATGCCTGGGGGGAGGGAGAGGTGGTATTTTGTACCACGTTTGTGAGAAAGCCATTGGATACTACAGTTGTATCATAGATATAACATTTAAAGTTCCCAGCCAAATAAGATACATCATTTTCTGTTCCAGAGGTACGGGGAAGGTCGATAAATTTCCCTAGCTATACATGACATGTCGACATTGTATACTGTACAGGTACGTCTCTGAAATAGTCGTCTAACCCGTTTCTCTCTCTTTGCAGGCTCCGACGCAGTCTCAGAGCAAGGTACTCTCCAGATGGTCAGGGGAGGTTTGAGCAAAGAAGAGCAGCTTGTCTATATTAGCAGACACAGGTGTGGGTGTTTGAGGGTCCTCTGGGAAGAGCCCATCAACCAGCCGTTTGTAGCGAGGTTTGGGGCAGCAGAAGCACGTCGCCATAGTTAGATCTAGTTCTGTGTCTTGATTGATTGTAGACCTAGCATTTATTTGTAAAACATAGAGCAGAGGTTTTTATGTAATATGTTGGCAACCCTGCGCTTTCTTCTGGGTTTCTCACCCGTATCGTTTGAGGTACCCCCGAACGAGTCGGGTAAGAACTCAGCTAGTTCGATAAATTCCCCTTTTTCCGATTTTTTAGATAGTTTGTCGGGAATGGGGATGGCATTCTGGCCTACATTGACCGTATATGAGACTTCTGGTCAAAGTAACAGAATAATGCTTGGTATGGTCGGTAATGTGGGGAGGCTCATGCGGGTTTTGAGTACGGGGGGGCACTAGTGGATACGAGGGGAACATGTGCTAGTGAGGTACTTGACATACCTGCCGTTCCGGTGCTGACAACAGGGCCTGAGGTGGGACGTACCCGAACCGGAAGCAGAGATGGTTGGGATCGAGGGTGGGACTGATGGTGAGACTGATGAGGGGACGGCTGTGGGGTGGTGTTGTTGGACTGCTGCCTGAATCCGCTGGTCCATTGCGGTGGTAACACCGCGCCGAGGGCTGCCTGGACAGAATTGGCAATCATGGTGTTGAGAGTTGTCGGAGTTGTCGTCGGGTTGGTGGAACTGATCGGCGGTGTTCCAGTTGAGGATGTGCTCGAGGAGGTAGTGGTCATCTTTGTATAGAGAATTACAGGATAGATCAGCAAGGGAAATCTTGAGGATAGACCCAGAAGAGAAGTTTTCTAATTCCTTTGTTCTTTCACTGACTGCCTGACCACGTGTTCCTTGCGCATGCCAGTACTGTGTTGGTTGCAATTGGTATCCTTCTGATTAAATTCCATTATATTTCTGAGAGAGCTAGCTGCAAGGCACAGATTTATTTGCTGGAATGGCCACTAAAGAGCAGAACCAAGGTATAAAGACTGTCATGTTTCCTATAAAGGATAAACCCAATGATTGCTAAAGCATAAAACCCTCATTGGTGATTGCTAACCTTGTGTGCTTGCTATCTATTTCAGAGCTCACAATTGACGATCTGAAGACAGAAATGAAACTGACTGATGAGCAGCTCAATACAGCAATAAAGGAACCAGATCTACCCGAGTTAGCAGCATGTTTCGACAATGTTCACAAAGGCTATCTTGAAAAATTGGAGCTCTCACCTGGAGAGCAAACTGACGTGAGGACTAGAGCATATGTAGATGGCACTTTGGCAGGAATGTTGCTGGCTTTGAAATTCTGGATTCTGACCAACAGACAAGACGCCACTTTCCAAGCTCTGCTACTCATCATACTCTCCCTGCTCAAAGAAGACGTTGCTGTTCGAGTGTGCAAGTACTTGTCTGACAAATGTGAGTCTGTTATGTGAGAGTGTGGTCATTGTGGTACCATACGTTGTGGGAGTGATTGCAACCAAATAAGGGACTCTTCAACTTAATTGCTATTGTTACACATACAATTCTGTATTAACTATCACCAGGAATAGTACTCACCTATTGTTTTGTTTCCCCAGACTCCACCACCTCGTGTCCCCCCTCCCGAGAGAGGGTCCTGCTGAACCACAAGCTGTCCTCGTACAGGGACTACCTACAAAGTCGCTACAGAGCACGAGTATCCACATCAGCCACACAATGGCCTCCTGTTCCAACAAACAAAGTCTTCAAACTGGCCATGATTCAGAAGGAGAAAATACAGAGAGGAAGAATCGACGATGAATTTGTTAAACTAACAATTACGGGGAAAATTGATGACATTTTACTTTTAAAGACTCCTGTTAACTTGACTAACATTTTCTCTGAGATTGGGGATAGACGAAACTTTGTGTTGATTGAAGGAGCTCCCGGCTCTGGCAAGAGCACCCTTGCTCTACACATCTGTCAGGAGTGGGCAAAGGGGAAACTGTTCCAAAAGTTCGATATTGCAATCCTCGTGAAACTGAGAGATCCCCTTGTTAGAGAAGCAAAGACAATTGCTGACGTACTTCCCTGCATTGATACGGCCGTGGCTAACAAGACAGAGGCAGTTATAAAATCACTGTATGGCAAAGGTGTACTGTGGGTGCTAGACGGATGGGACGAGCTTCCTTCTGACCTCCCTAGAGACTCAATCATCAACAAACTAATTCGACCAGACATGTCACAAAAAGGAGCCCTACATGAATCAGCTGTGATTGTAACATCTCGACCATCATCTTCGGCTGAGCTCCACCCACTAGTGTCGTCCAGGGTGGAAGTGTTAGGGTTCACTCCACATCAACTAGAACAGTATTTTACCGAGTGTCTGAATGGTGACTCACAAGCTGTGCAGACTCTACTGGAGAGAATTCGAGAGAACCCAGTGGTAGAAGGTAGCTGCTACCTCCCCCTCAATGCTTCCATCATCGTTAATTGCTTCTTGTCTGATAACCACTCACTCCCAACATCCAACCACGGGATATTCATATCAGTTGTCCAGAGCTCTCTCAAGAGATACCTCAAGGAGAAGTTGAGGAAGACCATTCCAGTGGGAAACATCACATCCCCAGACTCACTGCCCTCTGAAATCAGAACACAGACCGTACAAATGTGTCAACTTGCATATCATGGGATTGAAAAAAATAAAGCAACATTTACTGACGGTGATTTGGCCGCTCTTCACATTACGAAGGAGATTTCAAACGTTGGATTATTACAAACTGTTCCCAGTATCATTAGCGATGGTGATCTGGTTTACTACTGCTTTCTCCACCTGTCTATTCAAGAGCTACTAGCAGCAATCCACATCTCTCTCATGCCTCCCAAGCAACAAATTTCTGTATTCCAGAAGCTCTTCGGGAATCCTCGATTCAGTGCAGTCTTCCAGTTTTATGCTGGTATCACCAAACTGAGTACTAGTAGACCAATCCTCAGTTTGCTACCTCGATTCTTGTGTCCAGTTCCAGCCACTGTTTTTGATCTGGTCAGAAAGGTTGTCAAAAATGAGAAAGAAAAAGAGTGTGATGAGCCGAAGCCCCTTTTGTTGTCCCTCATCAATTGTTTGTACGAAGCTGAAGACTCGCGACTGTGTGTGTTTGTGGCTAATCTTCTTAATCACAATCTATATCTTGATTACACTACAATGAATCCTATTGACTGCCTCTCTGTTGGATATTTCGTATCAGCTTGTTCCAACACCAGTAATGGATTCACACTGAACCTCAGCAATTGCTCTATTGGTGACCAAGGCTGCAAATTTCTGGCCCGAGGACTCTCCAAGTGTCCCAACTCTAATAATGATATTCCTACAGCAGGGATACACATTGCTGAGATTATCGAGAACACTATATCTGGATTGGATTTATCTTTTAATGCCATTGGCAACAGTGGGCTTAGCACACTCTGTGAGGCCTTGTCAACTAACACTTCATTAAAGCGCCTGGACCTGCAAAGGTGCTCACTAACAATATCAGACGACAATGGAGCTGCCCTCTATCAACTTCTGGATACAAACAATTCCCTCGAATATCTTGATTTGTCTGGTAACACAGTGACTAGCTGTCGTCACATTGCTGCTGGACTAGCAGTCAATAAGACTCTGAGAATATTGGGCTTGTATAACTGTGAACTGACTGATCAGAGTATCGAGGAGCTATCAACTGGACTGATCAACAAGATTGAAAGATTGGACATTAGTGGTAATGCCTCAATAACAGAAGATGGAATGAAGACGCTTGCCAGACATCTAACCACCCACTGCTCTGAACTGACACGATTGTACATACCCGACCACCTAACATCCTGTATCAAGACAGTATTCAGGGACGCTAACAAAGAAAGGAAGAGAAATGGACTACCTGAGATTAATGTGTATGCATTTAATCTCGACCATTGCATGTACTTTTGACAACTATTATATTTTATTCTACAATAATAATTATCCAATATTGCTTCGAGAAAAGAAAAAAGTAGCGTACAGACATAATTATTACACGTAAAACAAAGGTCGACGTTGTTATTAATGGAAGTTGCATTGGTCAATATAATTATAGCACATGTACAGATGGTGACGAGTGAATTCAATGCTTCCTACTGACACGGAGAGCACGTCATGCACTAGCTGTATGTATGTAACTGAATACACTATTGTAATAATGCTATAATCTCCACCTAGCTAGCCTCCTTCACAGGCTTTCAAGAGAAGTGCGGCCTGGGCCGGGATCGAGGCTAATCTCGACATGATCTACTTTTGACAATAATTATATTACTAGGACAATTTACAAAACAGTTAGTGTACAGAAGACTAGAAGTATGTCGGCACATTACATAACAATTACCTAAAAACAAATCAGTTGGAATTGGTCAATATAGCACAGTAATAATGATGGTTTAAATTCAATGCTCCCTACAGTGTCACAGAGAGCACATGCACTGTACGTATAAAACTGTCAATGAATGTAGTGGAAATCCAATTTAACGCTCTGTCGATTTTTGTTTATAGGAAGATGAGCAGATTAACGTTCACTTTGGCCCTTCCAAACATCTTCATGATTGCTAGGCCCTCGTATTGCAGCTGAAGGAGGTCCTGTGTGGGGAGAAGAGAGGGCAGTGAAACACTTCAACTAGTATAAGACAAAGAATGCATGTATTTGTAAGACAAATGAATACATGTACTTACATACACCGTACAAGCATACCAACACTATACCTGACACAAGGCAGTAAACTTCTTGAACACTTTACGTACCTACTAAATTACACCACACCACTTTTTGTAGCTGGGTAGGTAATGGTCGTAAATATTGTGAGTGAAAATGTGCATGCTGTTTTGGTGAGGAAAAGTGATGACCTTTTCTGAGGTAAAAAATTCACCACTGTACAAAAGTTCCAATAGTAGAAAAGCAGCTGACCTTTAATTGCAAGTTGGCCTGACCACTTTAAAGTTGCTTGCTACGCCCCTGCATGAAGATTGGGGCATAAAAATAAGTTAATAGCCTCACACTGGAGGAATTGTTAAAGTCTAGATTAGTAGTATAGTCTGAGCTTCAGTCAAACAGTGGACAAAGTACGTACCAGAGCAATTAATGGCACATGTGATAATTATCATGTTGTTTAATAGAAGTATGCTAGTATAACGGCTACTCAAGTATACGGAGACTCACAGAGTGGGTGGAGCATATCTCCATGGACGCTGATGTATGGATGATTGGCTTGGTCACGTCAGAGTACGCGTCGATACCCAGCTATCTGTCCGGGGGGTCCACAGTCGATGCTCGCAGGAAGAACCCTCTGTGGGGGGTACAGTGAGAGTCATAATTATTATTATGATTCAGTTCCGGGAATAAATGTCATAGAAAGTCACTAATTGACTCACATTTTTTCCAGTCGAGGTAAATGGAACACAGCTATAGGTTACGTCTCTGTGGGACATGTGAAATTGTGTATCAGGTTTTAAGCAACTAATAAGGATTATCATCTATTAATCTTGTTGAGCGCACAGTCCATTCTACCCCCCGCCCACACACACCTGGTCAGTAGACAGCTGATTGCCTATCCACAACATCGAAGGATTTTATCGCGGCTATGTACTTCATTGTACAGCTGCAAGGGGAGTGACGTGTGATACAGTGTGATTCAATGAAAGTCAGTACAACACAGTTAGTGTATGTTTACCAAAGAGGTACATGAGATTGTTCTGACAAATCATTCTTGTACTCTCTAATACACTAACAGGGTTTCATCTAGGATAACAAGTTGGGGGGGGGGGAGATTTGGGAGTGCGTAAGCGCAAGTGTTTGGCTATGCCCACTTAAAAAAAGTTGATTTAATACTAATGTGATGATGTCATTATTCTACAAGATTTGGGGGGGGGGGGAAGAACCACCCCCCCTACTAGATGAAACCCTGACTAACTGATACAGTACCAAAGATGCAACCTTTTACATGGCAAAATTAAAAACGGCCATTGTCAAAGTAATGTAGACGCAATCGGCATCATGTATAAATTGTGTATTTGGCCTAAGCCATATTCAGTACATACTATATAGCAGGTCATTTTCGTAGGTTATAACATTCAAAACAAACAACGTCTACACACAGTAAGTGCAGTAGTAGTAGATCTAAGAGGTAGTCTAATGCTCAAGAATGATGGAACATCTTATATACATATAGTAGTCATCTGCAGAATTGTGTAGAGGAGATGTTTCACCATCTTTGAGCATTAGTTTACCTCTTAGATCTACTACTACTGCACTGCACTATACTGCACTTACTGTGTATATAGCTAGTAGGTATCTTCAAGACCAGCTAGCTCACTGACAGTTGACAAACTAATGCTCAATGGAACATCTCTACACAATTCTACTACTACTGCATGCACTTACTGTGTATATAGTAGGTATCTTCAAGACCAGCTAGCTCACTGATAGTTGACAAACACTCTCTGGGACAAAAACCATTGTGTAGCTCTTACTTCAATATTTTACAAACTTCCTTTATTTAGAATAATAGCGCATGCATTGCAGAATGCAGAGGCTGCAAAATATGGTGGGCCGTTTGTTTCAAAATTCAAATGTTACATTTTCATTCAAATCACAATACATTCATTCAAGATGTGCAATTTTCATTCAAGAGCATTCAAGATTATTCATTCAAGATTCAAGATTTTGATGGATGCATAAACATGCATAACTTCAGATGACTTTAGCCACACTTTGTGGTTTTATTGCATGGTGTAGTTGTTTTAATTAACAGGAAATGGGGTTCACAATAATCAACTCCCTCCCTCAGTAGTGGTAAGGTGATTCCCAAACCAGAAACATGACATTGATTGACGAAAATTAACAAGAGGTCAGGGGTTCGTTGCCGACCTTCGAGTTTTGAGCATTAAGCAAAGGACATCTTATAAATGTTGTGTTTTAATGACTGTATATGCATGCATGGCATGCATATCTTGAATAATTATTGTCGACTTGAATGCATTAAAATCTTGAATGACAGTTGCATGGTCTTGAATGGTCAGTGGATCTTTGGATCAATTTAAATTTATTTTGGGCAGAATTTCAAATCGATAGAAATTTATGTATTTTTTGATTTTGAATATTTTGAAACTGCAAGAGTACATGCAAATGAGTGCATTCTATTTTCAATTCTTGAGGAAGAACTGGTTCTGAGTTTCGTGCAGAAAAAAGCAGTTTCATATTTTGCACCCACAGGGGTTAGCTTATAATGACCTTTGTACTCCAAGAAGCTGTGCACTTTATAGTCTGTTATAAAATCAGTATTATGTGCACCTAGCTTGTATGCGTACAGGTTATGTTAACAGTTGTATCCCACCCTGATTGACAATGACAATTACACCCCCTGTCTGTATAGGTGTTCCAAGTACCATGGCCAATAGATGAGTGTTCCTAGCATACAGACGGTACTATACATATAATCATACAGTTGTTCGATTGCACACACACACACACAATAATATCATAATTTAATTGATCCTTCAACATTGAAATGTTTAATAATATTAATTATGTACAGTTAAGGAAGTACATTATTATAATTATTATACATAGCAGAGTCGTGCAGTTGGCTAGCCTCGAGGAAGTGATTGGGATATATCAAGGCTAGCAGTTGGCAAGGTTATATTCTGGCTATATTTAGCATTGCATTGGAGCATGGCTTCTCAAGAGTACAAAGGTCATTTTAAGCAAACCCTGTGGATGCTACATTGTATATGCGCTAGTGATGGTCAAAAATTGAAAATGCTTTTTCTGCACGAAACTCAGGACCAATTCTTCCTCAAGAAATTAAAAGTAGAATGCACTCATTTGCATGTACTCTTGCAGTTTCAAAATATTCAAAATCAAAAAATATATAAATTTCTATCGATTTGAAATTCTGCCCAAAACAAATTTAAATTGATCCAAAGATCCACTGACCTTGAATGAATACGTATATGCATCTTGAATGAATGTATTGTAATCTGAATGAAAATATAACATTAATTTTGAATTTTGAAACAAACGGCCCACCATACACCATAGCAAAAACACATTGATTTTACAATGTAAAAAGGTGGGCCAGCTCAGCACAATTCAAATAGCAATCAAAATTCCAGGCTCTTAAACGAATAGGACTATTATATCATTCAATGACAATTTAGAGAAAAGTAGCGAAGTACATAGTATGTTAGAACATTAGGTCGTTAATTAATCAATTGCAACGTGTCAATAGTACATGCAGATGATATAAATAATTGAAGAATGCTCACATGCAATTGTCAATGAATACATGCAATTTGTTAATGAAATCCAATTTAACACTCTGAGGATTTTAAAAGTTCATGAGGAAGATGAGCAGATTAACATTCACTTTGGCCCTTCCAAACATCTTCATGATTGCCAGGCCCTCGTATTGCAGCTGAAGGAGGTCCTGTGTGGGGAGAAGAGAGGGCAGTGAAACACTTCAACGGGTGTATAAGACAAAGAATGCATGTATTTGCAAGACAAATGAATACATGTACTTACATACACCGTACAAGCATACCAACACTATACCTGACACAAGGCAGTAAACTTCTTGAACACTTTACGTACCTACCATCTACCTGTACACACACCCTCACCTGGAGGACCAGCTCCACCTTCTCTATCTGCCTGACGTGATCTCAAACACAACATTTCTGAACCTGAACCTGGACGAGTAAGAAATAATGTTCACATAATTATAGCATAACGTTGCACATAAGATCAAAGCCGTAGCAAGCGGTCAGGCTGGTCAGGTTTTGGTCTAACCACTTTTTGCAGCTGGGTAGGTAATGGTCGTAAATATTGTAAGTGATAATGTGCATGCTGTTTTGGTGAGGAAAAGTGACGACCTTTTTCTTAGGTAAAAAATTCACCACTGTATGCAAAAGTTCCAATAGTAGAAAAACAGTTGACCTTTAATTGCAAGTTGGCCTGACCACTTTAAAGTTGCTTGCTACGCCCCTGCATGAAGATTGGGGCATAAAAATAAGTTAATAGCCTCACACTGGAGGAATTGTTAAAGTCTAGATTAGTAGTAGAGTCTGAGCTTCAGTCAAACAGTGGACAAAGTACGTACCAGAACAATTAATGGCACATGTGATGATTATCATGTTGTTTAATAGAAGTATGCTAGTATAACGGCTACTCAAGTATACGGAGACTCACAGAGTGGGTGGAGCATATCTCCATGAACGCTGATGTATGGATGATTGGCTTGGTCACGTCAGAGTACTTGTCGCTACCCAGCCTTCTGTCCAGGGGGTCCACTGTCGATGCTCGCAAGAACTCTCTGTGGGGGGTACAATGAGTGTATGTATATTCATACCCTCTGCATGGCAACAAAAATAGCTAATGTGCAATTTAGATCATACGATACTTTAGTAGAAGGTAGAAACACACATGGCATCATCACATGACCATCATTCGTACATACACACTTTCAACTATTTGACTACAAATTCAGTTTTGGTTATCACATTTCTTATACCTAAACTTCTTGAAGGCGTCAGAGTGTACGGGTTCATTACTGACAGGGCAGCACTCTCAGCCTCAAACTGTGCAAAGGAACAGGAAAAACACGATAAACTCTTAAACCAACAGATATAACCAGACAATAATCATGGAAAGTTAATAATTTTCTGCTGATTTGGCGTTTTTTACCAACAAATAATTATCTAGTCCAGTACTAGTTTAATGTACATAGATGCAGTGCATAATGTAGGCCATAATCTGTACAGGTATACTGTACCACTTTTATCACCTGTTGTTTGTAGCACTCAAATATCTACCCCATCGGCGCTCTGCTCCAACTCCTCACAGCAATCCGGTGCCTTCTTGAGCTCTTCCTCCATCACAAGTCTCTCTTGCACAGCAGACTGGGTAATAGATTGCATGGTGGTCATGTACACACACACAGGTATACAGATACAACCATCACAACATCGTGGTAGTGGTACAGTAGTTATATAATTGCAGGTACATGTAATAATGAAAGCACCGCGGGTGCTGATGCCTCGGTGGAGGTGCAAAGCTACATAACATAAAGCTACACACATTATCATGATGAATATTTTTGCATTTTTGCTGCATGCAAACTCAAATTGCATGGTGGTCGATCATGTACACACACACACACAGGTAATACAACCACCATGTGGTAGTGGTACAGCTGTTTGCTCACTGCATTACCACAAAACAACAAAATACCATACAATGTTGCTATGCAAACAACATGTGGTCCTAAGCAATGATGGCTTCTAGCACTTGTATGTTAAATGGGTACTTTTTGAGGGTTACAAAAATGGCTAATCTGCGAGACCCTCAAAAATTACCCGCTATAAGGTGGCATCAATATTATAGTAAATGCTCTCACGATCTACTCTTAGTGGTATATATGGAAACTCACATACATGCAAATTATGGTGAGGATCAGAAATGGAGAATGGGCGGGGACTAGCTTGCATATACCAGCAGATATGATATACATGTAGCTACTAACCGTCCACTGAATGTATGGAAAGCAGTGTGAAGGCTGAAGAAACTGTTAGTACGAAGTACTGCAAAGGACATTAAACACTGACAGATCACAAAAGATAGTTTAAGCCTGCTGCTTATACAAATGTATGAGAAATGTGAAATATGTTCGGAATTGTTGGTCAAACCGATATACCACAGTGAGCGAGTCAGCCATCTGCAGGTTCCTTAGCGTAACAATTTTTCGTTCAGCATGCAAGTCTCAGCACAAGGTGTTGATAGACCATTCTCCATATCAAATCCTCCCCGGTTCTATTGGTTTCAATAGTCTAGTTCTAGGGTATAATCAGTATTTTGGTTGGCTTCTGTTATGATTGTCAGTATTAACAGGAGCCCATAAATAAGAGAAGGAGCGGCTGACTACGGGGATCACGTTTCGTAAGTGGTTATGACCGCATTTCCATATATGCAGAGTCACTTAAGTGGTTGAATCCCTACACGTGTTATACACAATACAGGGCTGCGGTTTGTAAGCACTTAGTCACTTCCAAACAAGGAAGTGCGGTTTCACCGGCAATTACGAGACGTGATCCCAGAGTATACGTTGAAGTTAGCCGCTCCTTCTCTTATTTATGGGCTCCTGGTATTAACAAGGCAACAAAAGCAATCTGAATCATAACTTGGAATTGCCTGTAAAATGTAAACCCCTTATAATAAGGAAATTTGATGGGTGTTTTAATTGGGCGATTTACTGAAAAATTCCCAAATTAAAATGTTCTGGTGGACACAACGTCACTGTATATAGTATTGCATTGCATTCGCCAAATAATCACCAAATTTTCCAGCTGTACAGTACGTCAACTCTCCTCATACTTCGTCTAACTGAAGTGATTGCGATGGTACGTAGCTCAGCTAACTTGTTGCTTGATTCATTGTGGCAAAATGATATGAGCTAAAACTTGTATGTATATAGGGAGCTGAGGGCCTGTATTTACTATCTTTTACTATCTATGCATTTTATCCGGGTTTAACTACCGCTGCATATGTAGTGAATCAAATCTGAAAGGAACTTGTGTTGCTCAAAATTGGATTTTCCCAGAAGCAGCTTGTTGACCTCGAGCATCAAGCATAAATGAGTAGGAACGATAATGCTGTGCAAGTAGAGTACATACTCTTTAAGTTGTGTGAAAGTTTGCAGTATAGATAGTCTGTAAGATGCATCACTTTACTGTGATTTTGTGATGTGTGGATTAAAATAACATACAGACAGAGGTAATCACTACATTGTGGTAGCAGTGCTCTTGCAAAGGAAAACCACTGTACTAGCAACTTCATTAGGAAGAGTATGCAACTCCATATACCTAAAACCGTAGTAGGCGTTCTGTTCAACCTTCGTCACATGCTGTCACGGTTTCATAGGATAAAAACTTGGGGGGAGGGGGAAGGTGTACGTGCACCGAAAAATGCTGACCACACCTCTTATTACTTATTACATCACTATACATAAAGGTATAAACCCTGGCTGTCGTGAAATCTTAAATTAGGATGTTTGCAATGAATTATCAAGTACCTTTACAAGGGGCTAGCACATTGTATCTCAAGTGGCTGTGGTTACAATCAGGGTTTCATGAAGATGGGTGGGAGCCCTCGGATTTCCCAAAATTCCCCCCTGGAAACATGAAAAATTAAAGATGTACCAAATTGTACAGTGAGATCCAGTACATGTAGCTATAATGATTATTCTACATGTATCAGTCAGATCAGTTGAGAAAAAGCCTCTTACGTCCGTATAGCGGGTGTATTTCGAGGGTATAAATTTTCGTGGAAATGCCTTTAGAAAGGTTTTCGCGAATTTAATTTTCGTGGTATAGCGCCCTTTTTGCAGCATGCATGCAATATTAAATTCGCGGTTCATGCCTAATCCGCGAAAACACGAACATTTATACCCTCGAAATATACTCGCTATACGGTACATCATATCCATTTTGATCTAGCACATGGTACAGTTCAAAAGTTCAGACAGGAGATGTACATACACAAAATGGATGTGTACAATTATTATATGATACCCTTTGAAATTTAAACTTTACAACATAAGCAGTGCATGTACATAGTGGGACCATAGGCAGTGCGTGTACATAGTGGGACCATAGGCAGTACATGTACATAGTGGGACCATAAGCAGTGCGTGTACATAGTGGGGCCATAGGCAGTGCGTGTACACAGTGGGGCCATAGGCAGTGCGTGTACACAGTGGGGCCATAGGCAGTGCGTGTACACAGTGGGGCCATAGGCAGTGCGTGTACACAGTGGGGCCATAGGCAGTGCGTGTACACAGTGGGGCCATAGGCAGTGCGTGTACACAGTGGGGCCATAGGCAGTGCGTGTACACAGTGGGGCCATAGGCAGTGCGTGTACACAGTGGGACCATAGGCAGTGCGTGTACATAGTGGGGCCATAGGCAGTGCGTGTACATAGTGGGACCATAGGCAGTGCGTGTACATAGTGGGGCCATAAGCAGTGCATGTACATAGTGGGACCATAAGCAGTGCGTGTACATAGTGGGACCATAGGCAGTGCGTGTACACAGTGGGGCCATAGGCAGTGCGTGTACACAGTGGGGCCATAGGCAGTGCGTGTACACAGTGGGGCCATAGGCAGTGCGTGTACACAGTGGGGCCATAGGCAGTGCGTGTACACAGTGGGGCCATAGGCAGTGCGTGTACACAGTGGGGCCATAGGCAGTGCGTGTACACAGTGGGGCCATAGGCAGTGCGTGTACACAGTGGGGCCATAGGCAGTGCGTGTACACAGTGGGGCCATAGGCAGTGCGTGTACATAGTGGGCAGTGCGTGTACATAGTGGGGCCATAGGCAGTGCGTGTACATAGTGGGGCCATAGGCAGTGCGTGTACATAGTGGGACCATAGGCAGTGCATGTACATAGTGGGACCATAGGATATCCCCCTTCCCCTCTGTATGACACCCTGCTCACCCTTTAGAAGACTGCCCCCCCCATACACACACACTCACCCTTCTAGAAGAATGTCCAACCATAGCCTTAGGAGCTGTCTCCCTCCTCTTAGCAATCACTCCATCGATGTGCGTCATCTTGAGTACCTCATTTCGACTAATCTTGGACGCTAGATGCAGCACACCCGCCACTGTAGCATGTAGCACCACTCTGTGATGTGCTTCAAGGCCTTTCTCCTTCACAGCAAGCTCTTGCAGCTGGTGTAGGAAAGACCAGTATATCTGAGAGCCCTTGATAAGAGAATTCCAGTATCAGGAGAAATACGAGTTGGTAGAAAGCGAGTGTGTTAGCAGGGCTAGTGCAGAGAGCTTTGGCCAGTTCCAGGAGATTGGTGAAGAGAGAGTTGACTGTTTTAGAGAGGAATTCTTTCGAAACCACACCCAGTGAGAGCCCGACAGCCTCCAGACTCACCCAATCACTGCACAAGGGGAGGGAGGAGTTAACGGTGCAGTACTCTATAAATACGTGTACATGACCTGTAAGCACTGTACACCATAATTATACACAACCACACTATCATTGATTGTGTACACGGTGAAAATTAAGACAAAGCTCAAAATATGCACACACATGTACTTACATGTATAACTGACAACTAAAATCTAGCACGCCTCAAATGCACACTGAACATAGCAAGGTACACACACACATGCACCACGTACGTGTCGAGAGGAATCTTGTCTTTGTTGGCATGGTGATCTACGAGACAATGCCAGAGTAGGGCGATATCCAGCTGTTGCCCTGGGAACGCCGTCTCTAGCACTGATGCGTGACAGGTGTCAGCCACCACCCTCAAACACTTGACCAGGGAGGTAGTCAACATGGGGCTGCATAATAAAGGGGAAGTATATGGAAGCTTAAACACTAGTAATGCAGTGAAACCGTGCAGTCTATTGTGGTCACGCAGGTCATCCTCTATAATACAGCCACTATTAGTCTACTCAAAGACTACAATAATTAAGTTTTACAAAGGCGCCAGAATCACACTAAGTACTTTTACATAGAACACGTACATGTACAAACAGTGTTTATGACAGAAAACTAAACACATGCATGTACACAAATAGCTACATAAAGCAACAGCTAAACATTCCCTCTCACCTCCTGATCATGCAGGAACTTCATAAACCTGGTGTACTTAGGACTCGTCACATGATCTTAGAGCAAAAAATACGGACGTGGTCGAGGATTTGAGTGGGGCTAAAGTGAGAAAGGAGGTTGTGGGGGGAGGGGCCTCAGACCAGGGCTGGTGGGACGCAGTGTCATGTGAGAGAAGACTCGGACACATGGTCCTCCGTCTGGACAGCTGCTGTGAGGAGAATGAGAACTGTAAAGCACTGGATTTAAAACGTACTCTTTTGTACCACATAACTAATGACCTCACAAACACACCACTTGGTGTGCAACCATTAATTGTACTCTTAAAGTGAGTGAGCTCACCTTTGGTAGCGCTGATCTCCAGAATTCTGAGCTTCCCCTAGAGGTACGTGACAGAATATCTAGTTAAGACTTTAAGTTGTGAGGTTGAGAAAAGAGCTCCAATATACATTAATTAGTAGACACTGAATAAGCAGATGACCAGATACTAATTCAGAAACAGACATACATGTTGGTAGTCCTAGGACATATTGCAGTGCTTACAATTATAGCTATTCGAGGGTGCTCTGTCAAAGTCAGCCATAAAGTTATTGTTAATTTAATACATGTACATGTACCGGGGTATATAGGGAGCTAGTGCAGACAACTACACGTGTACATATATTATCGAGGGTGCAAAGAACCCGGTATCTGGCACTCTTATATGCACGTGATCAGTCTACTTGCTATTAGCGGCCTCTCAAAATTGCATGGCTAAGAAACTTGCAGCAATGTACTGAAACCATTTTAAAGGAGCATGTTAATGCGTACTGCTATAGGTGGACCTTTTGGGTGGGCACTTTGTATGGGTTACTTCTTGGAGAAAGGTCACAATCATGGTACATGCATGTATTTCTTATGTACACCTATACTATAGCGTGATGGCGTTGTTAATTGGACATGTTGTTAATACTAGTATGCTTGTAATGTAAGCCCACAGGCATAAATTTTAGGCACGTATTATCGGTATATTCATTTGTAAGAGTGAAACTTCTTACTACACTGTACACAGTCTCATACATACAGTAGACACTCACTTCTAGGGAATGATTACTCACGGAACAGACTCCATTGTGTATTTTGCCTAAGCCATAATCAGTACATACTGTATAGCAGGTCATTTTCGTGGGATAAAAAATCCGAGACAAAATCGTAGGCGTGGTGCAGCAGTGATTTCGTGTGTAAAAATTCCCTTTGCTTCACTGCATTGCATGCGTTCCGGTCAACCATGCCTACGTTTTTGAGAGTGATAAATATTCGTCAAGGTTTAGCTTGCCCACGGAAACTATACCCAGGACGCTATACGTACGGTACGGTATACTGTACCACTTTATCACCTGTTTCAAGTACTCTTCCTTCTCCCGTTACTTTGTAGCACTCGAATATGTCCACCCCGTCCACTGCAGGCACACTGCTCTGCTTCAACTCCTTACAGCGATCCAGTGCCTTCTTGAGCTCTTCCTTCATCACAAGTCTCTCTTGCACAGCAGACTGGGTAATAGATTGCATGGTGGTCATGTACACACACACAGGTATACAGATACAACCATCACAACATCGTGGTAGTGGTACAGTAGTTATATAAAGGTACAGTAGACTCTCGCTATTCCGACTCTCTGAAGTACGGCCTGAAATGTGGCCAACTCGCTATTCTGTATACTTGCTGCCCCAAACTAGTAATTTTATACGTATACATTTTGGGTGTGGTTTAGCAGAAAAACTGTGTGTGGGGGGAGTGGTTGGGGTGTACAATGAGAGGTAGGAAGCGGGATGCTCATGAACACTACAATGAAAGTTATAAAAAAGGTAAACCGTTTTGTGAGCAAACACGGCTGTGGGATTACAGATTCATTATCTTTATTTATTATCCTCGAGACAAAACCGCAAAATTAGTCATTAATATTCGAGGTAGGTTGATTTTAAGCCGCGGCTATTTTCTGAAATGCAAACTACCGCGCTCTTCTGGCCAAGTTGCACTGTCCCAAGGGTGGCCGGATTAACGAGAGTCTACTGTACATGTATTAATTATACAGTATTCACCGAGTGTATACATGTACATGCTAAACTCACATCTGCCTTGCTGTTGGCCAGTTCCAATTCTCTCACCAGCTCAGCCATGACACCTGGGTCCATGATTTGAGACCTCTCGAGCAGCTTCTCCTCCAACTCCCTCAGCAGGTCATCCTCTAGACCTCGAATGGTCTCACTCAGGGGAACATCAATAAGTTGCTGCCAGGTGGAGAATACTCGACATACAATAGTGACGTGCATGTACAGTCAACTACTGAAAATCTGGCAATGAAATTTAACGGTATTCTCCCACTTTGAGATAAAGGTCAGCTTAAAGTTAGACTGTAGTTAGGTATTAAATAGGCATCTGCTATCAGGGTTGTTGCAATAACTATTATAAAGAGATAGTAGCGTACGTGTAATCACACAGTACACCATCAGATCGGCTATTCAGAGCATAGATCATAGTGTATATACATGATCAATTGCTAAATGCTCTGAAATGCAGCTCACTAGCAAAAAAGTAATGCCTAGCAAATACGGTAGTAGATCTATTTTGATTAAAGGCCACTGAACTTGTACTGCACATGTATATCTCTCACCTCTGTGGGTGGTATAGGAACGAGGGAGGCCCTCTGATACTGTCTAGAGAACTGGACTTCTTCTCACTGCCAATCTAGGAGGTATGAAAACAAAATATGCATTTGGTAAAATCTACTCTCAAACAACATTGCACATTGACCATTCCTCCTCTCACCTCCTGCTCGTTCAGGAACATCATGAACCTTTGAAGGACTCGTCACATGATCTTGGAGCAAAGAGATACGGACTTGGTTGAGGATTTGAGTGAGGATAAAGTGAGAGAGGAGGTTGTGGGGGGAGGGGCCTCAGACCAGGACTGGTGGGACGTAGTGTCACGTGAGAGAAGACTCGAACACATGGTCCTCCGTCTGGACAGCTGCTGTGAGGAGAATGAGAATTGTAAGGCACTGGAATTGAACTGTGCACAATCACGAAATACATGCACTATTTTATTCGTACCACATAACTAACTAAAAATGCTCACCAATAAAACACCACACTACTTGGTGTACAACATTTTAACGAATCTACAAATGAACTTCAGTTCCTCTAGACAACCTGCCCAACCCTCCACATACACACTGGCTGCATCATGCATAAAGAAAATGCATCTATTTTCACAGCGTTTGACCATCAAACGTATCAGAGAATAATCTCACGCCCATATTGCTGATTTGCTTGAAATGCCCACCACCATCTTAGCAATGTACCAGCAAGGGGCTTTTGTTGTGAGCATCAAAGGTAGGCCATGGCATTCAGTTGCTATTGATGAGTCACAGGTACTCTCTGATAAGAAGATCTTAATTGGACTGTTTGTGTCTGAAATGGGAGGCTTACTACAACTTCATATCAGCTAAAGCCTACAAGGTGTTAGGGCCTTCTGAAAATATGATTTCTTCTACCAACTCGATCAAAACTATATAAGAAACAATTTTACTTTTCCCTAGTGAGATCTCAGCTCTCTCAACTCTGGCAACCAATTACTGCTCAAAGTAAGGTTGTCCACCCCCCCCTCTCCACTGATAGCATTCACTAGTCTGTTGACAGGAGGTGGGGTTATTCACAGCATTGTAATGTTATTATGGGGCGAAATAAGACATCAATAACGTTTATTCATCCATTCAGAGCATGAACAAAGTAAGGTTGTCCACCACCCCCCCCTCCACTGATAGCATTCACTAGTCTGTTGACAGGAGGTGGGGTTATTCACAGCATTGCTTATAATTATTATGGGGCGAAATAAGAAAAGCCTTTGCTGTGATCCATGACAAATGCCGAGTGCATAATGAGCCAAAAGCAAAGAATTGTAGCTACAGAAAGAGTCATATAACACAGATAGGACCAAGAGGAAGAGTACGCTACTCCAATAGACTGTACACAGGAGGCAAACTCACTATTGCATGTAACCACAGCCACTTGAGATACAACAATAACAATAACAATGCTGATAAGAAAAAGCAATTAGTGGTAATCATCACTAACGTTTTTATTCATCCATTCATAGCATGAACAAAGTAAGGTTGTTCCACCCCCCTCTCCCCCTCTCCCAAAAAAAAAACAAGCGCATGCAGCTGCATGCGAGCTAGCTAAGTTTAATAGAACAGTGTGCAATTATTCAGTTGCACTAGCTATCTAAAACTAGCTACTCAAAGCTATCTAACTAATCTAATCATCACTAACGGTTATTCATCCATTCATGTTTATTCATCCATTCATCGCAGATTAATTTTAACAGTTTATACAACAGCTATGTGGTTGTGATGTAGGTTAGACAGAATGCTTACTACGGTTAGTGGGAGTTGCATACTCTTCCTAATGAACTTCTCATTATAGTCGTTTTTACGCACAATTTAGTTTGCTAGACTATAATAATGCAAATGAGTTCTTGTTGTGCTATTATAGAGCAGCATCAATATTCGGGCCCATCAACTATCTCGTATAGAATTCCCTTTGCTTCACTGCATTGCATGCGTTCTGGTCAACCATGCCTACGTTTTCGTGAGTGATAAATATTCGTCAAGGTTTAGCTTGCCCACGGAAACTATACCCAGGACGCTATACGTACGGTACGGTATACTGTACCACTTTATCACCTGTTTCAAGTACTCTTCCTTCTCCCGTTACTTTGTAGCACTCGAATATGTCCACCCCGTCCACTGCAGGCACACTGCTCTGCTTCAACTCCTTACAGCGATCCAGTGCCTTCTTGAGCTCTTCCTCCATCACAAGTCTCTCTTGCACAGCAGACTGGGTAATAGATTGCATGGTGGTCATATACACACACAGGTATACAAACCATCACAGCATCGTGGTAGTGGTACAGTAGTTATAATAAAGGTACAGTAGACTCTTGCTATTCCGACTCTCTGAAGTATGGCCTGAAATGTGGCCAACTCGCTATTCTGTATACTTGCTGCCCCAAACTAGTAATTTTATACGTATACATTTTGGGTGTGGTTTAGCAGAAAAACTGTGTGTGGAGGGAGTGGTTGGGGTGTACAATGAGAGGTAGGAAGCGGGATGCTCATGAACACTACAATGAAAGTTATAAAAAAGGTAAACCGTTTTGTGAGCAAACACAGCTGTGGGATTACATTGTAATAGAGAGGAAATGATTTATTATCTTTATTTCTTATCCTCGAGACAAAACCGCAAAATTAGTCATTAATATTCGAGGTAGGTTGATTATAAGCCGCGGCTATTTTCTGAAATGCAAACTACCGCGCTCTTCTGGCCAAGTTGCACTGTCCCAAGGGTGGCCGGATTAACGAGAGTCTACTGTACATGTATTAATTATACAGTATTCACCGAGTGTATACATGTACATGCTAAACTCACATCTGCCTTGCTGTTGGCCAGTTCCAATTCTCTCACCAGCTCAGCCATGACACCTGGGTCCATGATTTGAGACCTCTCGAGCAGCTTCTCCTCCAACTCCCTCAGCAGGTCATCCTCTAGACATTGAATGGTCTCACTCTTCTCCTCAACCTGACAGGGGAACATCAATAAGTTGCTGCCAGGTGGAGAATACTCGACATACAATAGTGACGTGCATGTACACTCAACTACTGAATCTGGCAATGAAATTTAACGGTATTCTCCCACTTTGAAATAAAGGTCAGCTTAAAGTTGGACTGTAGTTAGGTATTAAATAGGCATCTGCTATCAGGGTTGTTGCAATAAAGAGATAGTAGCGTACATGTAATCACACAGTACACCATCAGATCGGCTATTCAGAGCATAGATCATACAGTATATACATGATCAATTGCTAAATGCTCTGAAATGCAGCTCACTAGCAAAAAAAGTAATGCCTAGCAAATACCGTATAGCGGGTATATTTCGAGGGTATAAATTTTCGCGGATGGACCTCTACAAAGGATTTCGCGGATTATGTTTTCGTGGTCTGAGTTCCAGCCTTTTGGCGCATGCGCACATCAACATGCAGCTGTACCTACACACCGTTAGCCTAGAATCCATAATACTGAACACGCCTACTATTATAAATTTTCGTGGGTATAAATTTTCGCGGTACAGGCTCAATCCGCGAAAACTGCGAACATTTATACCCTCGAAATATACCCGCTATACGGTAGTAGATCTATTTTGATTAAAGGACACTAAACACTGCACATGTGTATCTCTCACCTCTGTGGGTGGTATAGGAACGAGGGAGGCCCTCTGATACTGTCTAGACTGGACTTCTTCCCACTGCCAATCTAGGAGGTATGAAAACATAAATTATTATGCATTTGGTAAAGATCTGCTCCCAAATAACATTGCAATTGATCCACATTGACAGGTAAAGGGTAATTAAAGTAAAATCTGATATTTGAGCACAAACATTCCTCCTCTCACCTCCTGCTCATTCAGAAACTTCATGAACCTGGTAGGAGTGAAGTACACTTTGAAGGACTCGTCACATGATCTTGGAGCAAAAGATACGGACTTGGTTGAGGATTTGAGTGGGGCTAAAGTGAGAGAGGAGGTTGTGGGGGGAGGGGCCTCAGACCAGGGCTGGTGGGACGCAGTGTCACGTGAGAGAAGACTCGGACACATGATCCTCCGTCTGCGGACAGTTGCTGTGAGGAGAATGAGAATTGTAAGGCACTGGAATTGAACTGTGCACAAGCACAAAATACATGCACTATTTTATTCGTACCACATAACTAACTAAAAATGCTCACCAATAAAACACCACAAACCACTTGGTGTACAACATTTTAACGAGTCTAAAAGTATACAAATGAACTTCTGCTCTTCTATAGACAACCTTCCCAACCCTCCACATACACACTGGCTGGATCATGCATAAAGAAAATGGCATCTATTTTCACAGCGTTTGACCATCAGAGAGAATAATCTCACGCCCATATTGCTGATTTGCTTGAAATGCCCACCACCATCTTAGCAATGTACCAGCAAAGGGCTTTTGTTGTGAGCATCAATGGTAGGCCATGGCATTCAGTTGCTATTGATGAGTCACATGAAATACAGGTACTCTCTGATAAGAAGATTTTGTGCAATCAGATCTTAATTAGAAATGGGAGGCTCACTATCAAAGCCTATAAGGTGTTAGGTATTCTGAAAATAATTTTCTTCTACCAACTAGATCAAAACTATAAAGGAAACAATTTTACTTTTCCCTATAGTGAGATCTCAGCTCTCTCAACTCTGGCAATCAATAAGGCTCAAATACATTTATTCTTAAAGTGATTGAGCTCACCTTTGGTAGCGCTGACTTATCACAGCTGTTGGTCCAATTCTCCAGAACTCTGAGCTTCCCCTCGAGGTGCAACTGCAAGTGACAGAAGAAAAAATAGCTCCAATAATATTATACAATAATTAGTAGTATAGACACTGAAAGAGCAGATTACCAGGGACATAATTATTGCAGTGCTTAGCTGCTCAAAGTGGTCATAAAGCTTCAACAGAACAACCAACCTGTATATTAAAATACATGCATGTACCCTGGGAGCAGTGCAGACATCAATCAGTCAACAATTTATTCACAGCTGTAGGCACACACTTGCCCAACCCACTAACCAGAGAGGACACCCTGATAGTGCCATCACTGAGTTCTTCATCTCTAACCCTGCTTTCAATGGTCAGCTTGTAAATCGAGGTATGGGAAAAACGCTCCAATGTAAACACTGAAAGAGTAGTACTTCAGATACAGACATGCAGGTTGGTTGTCCTATATTGCAGTGCTTGTACTTATAGCCAGTACAAGGGTGTTCAGCCATGCAAAGTAGACTACCTTACCATAACAACCAATCGTGATCCATTAATCTAAACATCTTCATACATACAAAATTCAGTCCATAATAAAAGAGAGAGAGTATCGAGCGTATATCATTACCTTGCATCAGATGTATTCGGAGTGTAACATTACACCCTGTCTGAACAACTTATGGCATAAAATGTTTCTGCCTCGAGGTAAGTAGCGGCTTTGGGCACTTGGATTGTTTGGTTAGAAAGCAGGAAGTTACGTCACTTTCCGAATACATTTGACGCAACGTAATGCTACATTGGATACTCCCTCTCTTTTATTATGAATCGACTCTTGCTATTAGCGGCCTCTCAAAATTGGTAAGAAACTTAATTAAGCAACTGTAATCACATGACATACGTACATGTACCAACACCATTTTATGAAGGAGAGAGTATAATTATACAAAGCAGCACATTCAGCGTGGGATTAATATAAGGACTGTACATTTCCATGCAGTGCATACTGTACAATGTAACTATAGTAACTCACACGGTTCACTCTGATAACTTAATTTGATATGATCTTCATCAAAAAAGCAACGGGAAGTTTTACTTGATTGGCTACTGTATTAGCTTGTCCCAAAACTGCTCACCCGTGGCACCTGTTGCACTTACACGCTCTGACCCAGCCAGGTCAACCAGGCTCTGAACACAGAGAAGGAGGTAAAATCATCATAATAACAATAACTTATATGTACATTTACACATACATAGTCTGTACGTGTAGATCAAATTAAAGCAAAATAGTCGACCTAGTGTGTTCACAGCTGTAGGCACACACTTGCCCAACCCCACTCACCAGAGAGGACACCCTGATAGTAGTGCCATCACTGAGTTCCTTATCTCTAACCCTGCTTTCAATGGTCAGTTTGAATATTGTGTGTGATCTGGAGTTGTGCTCGGTAGATCCAAATGTCCGGTTCTCTGAGCAGAAGAGATTATACACATTACCAGCACATCAGGTGCACAGGCAGCATGCATGTACATGTACACACAAGGCTAAGTCTGAGAGGTCACACTAGGGCAGACCAACAGTGGCTGTAATAAAGAGGTGACATGCTAACACAGGTTGCATGAAACCAACCCTATGGAGACTGGGCCATTAACCTGGCTACAGGGTGATCACATTAGACAGACAGGTTCACAAAGGTGCACAAGTGATAGTGACTTACTCTCCCCGATCTCAATGAGACTAGTAAATATCTTGGGGAGGGAAATCGGCTCCTCAGACAACCCAACCAACTTATGAGTTAGCCTAGCTTGCACTAATTTAAAGCCCTATTGATTATTAGTCATAAAAGTGCAACAAAAGCTGTGCTGCCTAGCAGCAGCCATTGTGAACTTTGACCGCTTTGGAGATATATAATTATGGCAGGAAATGCAACTTCTGTTTCCTATAATTATTGGACCAAAGCTAATTCTCCAGAGGTGCACACTTAATACACGGCAATTGGAGAGTGCCAAAACTCAACTCTGCAGTTCTGGTACTGTAAGACCTCTAATTAAGGTTACCCTCCAAATATGCGACACTCTCGAGCTTAGGTAATTTTCTGACTTCTACGACAGCTACGTTGACAATTATGTTTTAATGTCGCGTCCTAAATGATGTAAATATACCCACACCCTAGCATCGTTTTTAGAAAACACGTTCTAGAAATCGAGGCAAGTATAGACTGAGTAGAGCTATCCATAATCAGATGCGATACCAGGTCTTCAACATAATGTTCAACCTCCAAAAGAAGCGACCTCTGGCTTAAAAAGTGTCGCTTTAATTAAAGGTATTTACGGTAATCACATTTCTTACTTGAATACGTCGGGTTCATTACTGACAGGGCAGCATTCTCAGCCTTAAACTGTGCAAATTAAAAAACAGAAAACATGATCCACGACCTTACAAACCAATTGATGAACCAGACAATAATCTATGGCTAATAAATTGACTCACCCTCTTTCCATTAGGAGAATGCTGTAATACTTTAGCAATGAGCCAGGACTAGTCCCTGATGGTGAGACTGATGAGGGGCCGGCTGTGGGGCGGTGTTGTTGGACTGCTGCCTGAATCCGCTGGTCCATTGCGGTGATGATCTTTGGTAACACCGCGCCGAGGGCTGCCTGGACAGAATTGGCAATCATGGTGTTGAGATCGAGAGTTGTCGGAGTTGTCGTCGGGTTGGTGGAACTGATCGGAGGTGTTCCAGTTGAGGATGTGCTCGAGGAGGTAGTGGTCATCTTAGTATAGAGAATTACAGGATAGATCAGCAAGGGAAATCTTGAGAATTATAGGATAGACCCAGAAGAGAAGTTTTCTAATTCCTTTGTTCTTTCACTGACTGCCTGACCACGTGTTCCTTGCGCATGCCAGTACCGTTGTCATAGGCGCGAGTGACTCCCCCAAATAATGACTCCCGGTCACTCCTACCATAGATTGAAGAGTTAGACTAACTCTTCAATCTATATGCTCCTACCTAGTCACCAGTGACCCCGGTCACTCACGCCTAGGAATAAATGACTCCCCCGGTCACTGTCTCCTAGTCACGAATGACTCCCCCCTGGAAAAAATGACTCCCCCACAAATTGAGATTTCAGCGGATCAAGGGCTACTAACATCCTCAAAAGACTGCTGCCCATGCAGTGACTATACTAGTCTATATACAATCAAGTTCATCACTGTTATCTATGAGAGGCCTGTTACAAGTGATTTATTACAGTGCACGAAAAACAAAAACAACACAGGGCATTACAGTGCATGAAAAACAAAAACAGCAGTGGAAGATAATGAAAGCCTATTTAGATCTACAACTATAGCTATAGAACAAAACTATTCTCCAACTGAGTGGAGATATACTTTAATACGTATAATGATACGAGTTGCACGTATCACACTGTATCATTTCATCGTAGGAGTCAGGGTGGAGACAAGGGCAGTATAATCATAGTCACAATGCTGGAAAATCTCTCTGGTCTCTTGCGTGCCCCCCCCCCCCCCCCCTTATCTTTTGGTCTGTTGGTTTTGTACATTTGTACTGTTTGATATTACATGAACAAAAAAAAAACGGTGTGAATGACTCCCGCGACTATTCAGTTCTTTTGACTTCAAAAATCTTCTTCAGTTTCTGTGATGCCTCATTTTGCATTTAGGATGATGTGATCCAAATTGTCTCCTTGCAATTCGTGGTATGCAGCGCAGTGGAGTAGGAACGGGGGGGGGGGGCAGGGGGCCAGTGGCCCCTCCAACATTGAATCAGCCCACCCTTCCTGAGTTGGATAGGTGTCAACCAATTGACAAAGATAAAGCATGAATTTGTAAGCAGAAATGAAGAACGCTTCTGAATGATAATACTCTTGTTTTATTAACATGTTTTAGCAATTCTGCTATAGACTTTAGTTCTTGTTCAGAGGTACATGTAATAAGCTTGTAGCTAGGCCGCAGCTAATTATGATGTCATAATGAGGGTGTAGCTTCCTGTCTTAAAATTTCCAGCGCAGCGCCACTTGGGTAGCACCCAAGTGGCCCCTCCAACCTTTTAACTGTTCCTACTCCACTGCAGCGGCAAATACAAAAAAACCACAGTTGTTGCTGCCACTGCATGTTCTGCTGAATAGAGGCCACGGCCCATTGTGCACTTGTACATTTGGGCGATTTGCAGCTCAGCACTTGGCTCCAGTTCTTTCCCATATTAAGAAGATGTCTGAAGCTCAGTCTGAAGGATTATTGCAGGTATAGCTAGCCTAAACTAGCTAGATTCCTGGCTTTGTCAAGCATACACATTTTTGTTACTTGTAGGAATCTTCATTTTCCGAAGCTGAAAAGGAGGCACAGCAATTAATGAAGGATGCTCTTCCCCCGTACATAGTAAAGTGCTTTACAACCGCAGGATTTGATACAATGCAAGTCATTTTGAAAATGGATGTAAGTGATGAGCCAGGAAATTCAATTGAACAAATAGAACAATTTATCTCTGATGAACACCCTGACCTTTTAACTTCGAAAAGCAAGAAGTTTCTACCTGGGCACAGGATTAGAATACAATGGCAGTGGCCACCTGCTTGATTCTTAAGGATGACCCAACTACTGTTGTGTTTCACCAAGATGAGCTAAGAACACACGTTTGTCAGTGCCTAGAAAAAGGCACGATAACACTGTTCCCTGTGAAGAAGAAGAGGAGGCATGTTAGCCGAGTGTGTAGAACAGAGACTTTATCAGTGTACTGTTACTGTCGCATGCCAGATCATGGCCAACTAATGGTACATTGCAGCCAATGTGATGACTGGTTCCATCGTCAATGCTTACAAAAGATACCTGATGATGATATAGATTTATTTGTAACATTTGTAGTAAGACTGAGATCTATATTAATTATCAGTAGTCCATGTATACAAATGTTGTGTATTGAAATCTAACTGAAATCTAACTGAAATCAAAAATCTATGTGAAATCTACACTGAAACCAGAAATGTACCGAAATCTCTATGAAATCCAGAAATCATTGCAGAGAACAAAAGAAATCTATTGAAATCATGAAATCTTAGACGAAACCATGAAATCACTTGGAAATCAGGAAATCCAGCTGGAAATCACGAAATCATTTTGAAATCTCGTACACTAAAAAAACACCCGTTGCCGACCCCTCGGAACATATACATAAATTTATTGAAACGTCTCTTTTTACTGGGTGTGGTCAGTCATTAGCAAGTACTACACTAGCCTCGACTCAAGTCCGCTTTACTAAAGCGGCCTTGAATCGAGGCTAGTACTACACGTGGCTCATGGACTAGGCGTGTTATAAGTTGCTAAAGAGATGATGTCTAGAGGAAACAACACAGCTTTGGGAGTTACCCGGCAAAAATGTGGTTAATAGCCTCGTTCATAGGGCGTAGCGCGGATAATTTTCGAGGCTCCACTGCAGATTCAATGTAAAATCATCACGTGCACCACTCCGTTTCCTATCCCTCTAACTCTTCAATCTATGCTGCAAGGCACAGATTTATTTGCTGGAATGGCCACTAAAGAGCAGAACCAAGGTATAAAGACTGTCATGTTTCCTATAAAGGATAAATCCAATGATTGCTAAAGCATAAAACCCTCATTGGTGATTGCTAACCTTGTGTGCTTGCTATCTATTTTCAGAGCTCACAATTGACGATCTGAAGACAGAAATGAAACTGACTGATGAGCAGCTCAATACAGCAATACAGGAACCAGATCTACCCGAGTTAGCAGCATGTTTCGATAACACTGATGACTATCTTGAAAAGCTGGAGCTGTCAATGGAGCTGCCCTCTATCAACTTCTGAATACAACTTAATTTGTCTGGTAACACAGTGACTAACTGTCATCACATTGCTGCTGAACTAGCAGTCAATAAAACTCTGAGAAGATTGGACTTGAGTAAATGTAAACTGACTGATCAGAGTATCGAGGAGCTATCAACTGAACTGATCAACAAGATTGAAACACTGCACATTTATGATGGAACAGAAGATGGAATGAAGACGCTTGCCAGACATCTAACCACCCACTGCTTTGAACTGACACTATTGGTGATACCCGACCACCTAATTAATATTCTGTATCGAGACAGCATTCAGGGACGCTAACAAAGAGAGGAAGAGAAATGGACTGCCTGAGATTTAATGTGGTTGCATTCTTACCATGATTTTAATTACTTTTTGATAATCGATTTTATTTTCTGCCATAATTATATCACATTATAATAAATGACAATTTGAGAAAAGTAGCAAAGTACGTACTATAATAATATATAGTATATTATGTTGGAACATTACGTCGTTAATAACGTGTCAATAGTACATGCAGATGATATAAATAATTCATGCACTGCTGTGAATAGTCAATGAATACATGCAATTTGCTAATGGAAAATCCAATTTAACGCTCTGTCGATTATTGTTCATGAGGAAGATGAGCAGACTAACGTTCACTTTGGCCCTCCCAAACATCTTCATGATTGCCAGGTCCTCGTATTGCAGCTGAAGGAGGTCCTGTGTGGGGAGAAGAGAGGGCAGTGAAACACTTCAACTGGTATAAGACAAAGAATGCATGTATTTGTAAGACAAATGAATACATGTACTTACATACACCGTACAAGCATACCAACACTATACCTGACACAAGGCAGTAAACTTCTTAAACACTTTACGTACCTACCATCTACCTGTACACACACCCTCACCTGGAGGACCAGCTCCACCTTCTCTATCTGCCTGATGTGATCTCCAACACAACATTTCCGAACCTGAACCTGGACGAGTAAGAAATAATGTTTTCACATAATTATAGCATAACGTTGCACATAAGATCAAAGCTGTAGCAAGCGGTCAGGCTGGTCAGGTTTTGGCCTAACCACTTTTTGCAGCTGGGTAGGCAATGGTCGTAAATATTGTAAGTGATAATGCGCATGCTATTTTGGTGAGGAAAAGGGATGACCTTTTTCTTAGGTAAAAAATTCACCACTGTATAAAAGTTCCAATAGTAGAAAAGCAGCTGACCTTTAATTGCAAGTTGGCCTGACCACTTTAAAGTTGCTTGCTACGCCCCTGCATGAAGATTGGGGCATAAAAATAAGTCAATAGCCTCACACTGGAGGAATTGTTAAGTCTAGATTAGTAGTAGAGTCTGAGCTTCAGTCAAACAGTGGACAAAGTACGTACCAGAGCAATTAATGGCACATGTGATGATTATCATGTTGTTTAATAGAAGTATGCTAGTATAACGGCTACTCTCACTCAAGTATACGGAGACTTACAGAGTGGGTGGGGCATATCTCCATGGACGCTGATGTATGGATGATTGGTTTGATCACGTCAGAGTACGCATCGATACCCAGCTATCTGTCCGGGGGGTCCACAGTCGATGCTCGCAGGAAGAACCCTCTGTGGGGGGTACAGTGAGAGTCATAATTATTATTATGATTCAGTTCCGGGAATAAATGTCATAGAAAGTC
Source organism: Halichondria panicea (assembly GCF_963675165.1). Taxonomy (NCBI): domain Eukaryota; kingdom Metazoa; phylum Porifera; class Demospongiae; order Suberitida; family Halichondriidae; genus Halichondria; species Halichondria panicea. Next base: position 2,441,057 of record NC_087383.1, read on the forward strand.
ACTAATTGACTCACATTTTTTCCAGTCGAGGTAAATGGAACACAGCTATAGGTTACGTCTCTGTGGGGCATGGAAAAATTGATTTACTGAAATTGTGTATCAGGTTTTAAGCAACTAATAAGGATTATCACTTATTGAGCGCACAATCCATTCTACCCCCCGCCCACACACACCTGGTCAGTAGACAGCTGATTGCCTATCCACAACATTGAAGGATTTTATCGCAGCTATGTACTTCATTGTACAGCTGCAAGGGGAGTGACGTGTGATACAGTGTGATTCAATGAAAGTCAGTACAACACAGTTAGTGTATGTTTACCAAAGAGGTACATGAGATTGTTCTGACAAATCATTCTTGTACTCTCTAATACACTAACAGGGTTTCATCTAGGATAACAAGTTGGGGGGGGGGGGAGATTTGGGAGTGCGTAAGCATGTCGCAACATGTTTGGCTACGCCCACTTTTGTTTTAAAAAAAAGTTGATTACAACATGCTTAACCTAACGCATCACAGTAGAGATATCTACCTTTAGTTAACTAATGTGGTGACATGTAGTACTAATGTGATGATGTCATTATTCTACAACATGGGGTGGGGAAGAACCACCCCCCCCCCAATAGATGAAACCCTGACTAACTGATACAGTACCAGAAATGCAACTTTTATGTGGGGAAAAAAAAAGGACAATAGTCTCTAGACACAATCGGCATCATGTATTGTGTATTTTGCCTAAGCCTTAATCAGTACATACTGTATAGCAGGTCATTTTCGTGGGATAAAAAATCCGAGACAAAAACGTAGGCGTGGTGCAGCAGTGATTTCGTGTGTAAAAATTCCCTTTGCTTCACTGCATTGCACGCGTTCCGGTCAACCATGCCTACGTTTTCGTGAGTGATAAATATTCGTCAAGGTTTAGCTTGCCTATACCCAGGACGCTATACGTACGGTACGGTATACTGTACCACCTTATCACCTGTTTCAAGTACTCTTCCTTCTCCCGTTACTTTGTAGCACTCGAATATGTCCACCCCGTCCACTGCAGGCACACTGCTCTGCTCCAACTCCTCACAGCGATCCAGTGCCTTCTTGAGCTCTTCCTCCATCACAAATCTCTCTTGCACAGCAGACTGGGTAATAGATTGCATGGTGGTCATGTACACACACACAGGTATACAGATACAACCATCACAGCATCGTGGTAGTGGTACAGTAGTTATAATAAAGGTACAGTAGACTCTCGCTATTCCGACTCTCTGAAGTACGGCCTGAAATGTGGCCAACTCGCTATTCTGTATACTTGCTGCCCCAAACTAGTAATTTTATACGTATACATTTTGGGTGTGGTTTAGCAGAAAAACTGTGTGTGGGGGGAGTGGTTGGGGTGTACAATGAGAGGTAGGAAGCGGGATGCTCATGAACACTACAATGAAAGTTATAAAAAAGGTAAACCGTTTTGTGAGCAAACACAGCTGTGGGATTACATTGTAATAGAGAGGAAATGATTCATTATCTTTATTTGTTATCCTCGAGACAAAACCGCAAAATTAGTCATTAATATTCGAGGTAGGTTGATTTTAAGCCGCGGCTATTTTCTGAAATGCAAACTACCGCGCTCTTCTGGCCAAGTTGCACTGTCCCAAGGGTGGCCGGATTAACGAGAGTCTACTGTACATGTATTAATTATACAGTATTCACCGAGTGTATACATGTACATGCTAAACTCACATCTGCCTTGCTGTTGGCCAGTTCCAATTCTCTCACCAGCTCAGCCATGACACCTGGGTCCATGATTTGAGACCTCTCGAGCAGCTTCTCCTCCAGCTCCCTCAGCAGGTCATCCTCTAGACATTGAATGGTCTCACTCTTTTCCTCAACCTGACAGGGGAACATCAATAAGTTGCTGCCAGGTGGAGAATACTCGACATACAATAGTGACGTGCATGTACAGTCAACTACTGAAAATCTGGCAATCAATACGGCTCAAATGCATTCTTAAAGTGATTGAGCTCACCTTTGGTAGCGCTGACTTATCACAGCTGTTGGTCCAATTCTCCAGAACTCTGAGCTTCCCCTCGAGGTGCAACTGCAAGTGACAGAAGAGAAAATAGCTCCAATAATATTATACAATAATTAGTAGTATAGACACTGAAAGAGCAGATTACCAGGGACATAATTATTGCAGTGCTTATAATTATAGCTGCTCAAAGTGGTCATAAAGCTTCAACAGAACAACCAACCTGTATATTAAAATACATGCATGTATCCTGGGAGCAGTGTAGACGTCAATCAGTCAAGAATTTATTCACAGCTGTAGGCACACACTTGCCCAACCCACTCACCAGAGAGGACACCCTGATAGTAGTGCCATCACTGAGTTCCTCATCTCTAACCCTGCTTTCAACGGTCAGCTTGTGTTATCTAAATCGAGGTATGAGAAAAACGCTCCAATATAAACACTGAAAGAGTAGTACTTCAGAAACAGACATGCAGGTTGGTTGTCCTATATTGCAGTGCTTGTACTTATAGCTAATACAAGGGTGTTCAGCCATGCAAAGTATAGACTACCTTACCATAACAACCAATCGTGATCCATTAATCTAAACATCTTCATACATACAAAATTCAGTCCATAATAAAAGAGAGAGAGTATCGAGCGTATATCGTTACCTTGCATCAGATGTATTCGGAGTGTAACGTTATACCCTGTCTGAACAACTTATGGCATAAAATGTTTCTGCCTCGAGGTAAGTAGCGGCTTCGGGTACTCGGATTGTTTGATTAAAAAGCAGGAAGTTATGTCACTTTCCGAATACATTTGACGCAAGGTAATGCTACGTTGGATACTCCCTCTCTTTTATTATGGACTCTTGCTATTAGCGGCCTCTCAAAACTGGTAAGAAACTTAAGCAACTGTAATCACATGACGTACGTACATGTACCGACACCATTTTATGAAGGAGAGAGTATAATTATACAAAGCAGTACATTCAGCGTGGGATTAATATAACTGCACATTTCCATGCAGTGCATACTGTACAATGTAACTATAGTAACTCACACGGTTCACTCTGATAACTTAATTTGATATGATCTTCATCAAAAAAGCAACGGGAAGTTTTACTTGATTGGCTACTGGTCCCAAAACTGCTCACCCGTGGCACCTGTTGACTTACACGCTCTGACCCAGCCAGGTCAACCAGGCTCTGAACACAGAGAAGGAGGTAAAATCATCATAATAACAATAACTTATATGTACATTTACACATACATAGTCTGTACGTGTAGATCAAATTAAAGCAAAATAGTCGACCTAGTGTATGTTCACAGCTGTAGGCACACACTTGCCCAACCCCACTCACCAGAGAGGACACCCTGATAGGAGTGCCATCACTGAGTTCCTCATCTCTAACCCTGCTTTCAATGGTCAGTTTGAATATTGTGTGTGATCTGGAGTTGTGCTCGGTAGATCCAAATGTCCGGTTCTCTGAGCAGAAGAGATTATACACATTACCAGCACATCAGGTGCACAGGCAGCATGCATGTACATGTACACACAAGGCTAAGTCTGAGAGCTCACACTAGGGCAGACCAACAGTGGCTGTAATAAAGAGGTGACATGCTAACACAGGTTGCATGAAACCAACCCTATGGAGACTGGGCCATTAACCTGGCTACAGGGTGATCACATTAGACAGACAGGTTCACAAAGGTGCACAAGTGATAGTGACTTACTCTCCCTGATCTCAATGAGACTAGTAAATATCTTGGGGAGGGAAATCGACAACCCAACCAACTTACGAGTTAGCCTAGCTTGCACTAATTTAAAGCCCTATTGATTTATTAGTCATAAAAGTGCAACAAAAGCTGTGCTGCCTAGCAGCAGCCATTGTAAACTTTGACCGCTTTAGAGATATATAATTATGGCAGGAAATGCAACTTCTGTTTCCTATAATTATTGGACCAAAGCTAATTCTCCAGAGGTGCACACTTAATACACGGCAATTGGAGAGTGCCAAAACTCAACTCTGCAGTTCTGGTACTGTAAGACCTCTAATTAAGGTGACCCTCCAAATATGTGACACTCTCGAGCTTAGGTAATTTTCTGACTTCTACGACAGCTATATTGTGTTTTAATGTCGCGTCCTAAATGGAGGTAAATGTAGGCACACCCTAGCATCGGTTCTAACCCACTGGAAAACACGTTTTAAGCGGCTAGAAATTGAGGCAAGTATAGACTAAGTAGAGCTACGTACCTATAATTAGATGTGATATCAGGTCTTCAACATAATTTTCAATCTCCAAAAGAAGCAACCTCTGGCTTCGTAAATAGTGTTGCTTTAATTAAAGGTCTTACGGTAATCACATTTCTTACTTGTTCATTACTGACAGGGCAGCATTCTCAGCCTTAAACTGTGCAAATTAAAAAACAGAAAACATGATCCACGACCTTACAAACCAATTGATGAACCAGACAATAATCTATGGCTAATAAATTGACTCACCCTCTTTCCATTCGGAGAATGCTGTAATACTTTAGCAATGAGCCAGGTTTCAAAAAATCATAACCCCATGCATGCACCACATGCACCACATGAACAGTCTTTGGTGGGTGTGGTAAATGCAAAAAGTGGGTGTATATCAGTATTTGGCATCTGAGATACACCCACTTTTTTTGCAAAAACAAAACACAATATATTTCAGAGTCTGAGATAGAGAGCTAACTCTTCAATCTATGCTGCAAGGCACAGATTTATATATTTACTGGAATGGCTACTAAAGAGCAGAACCAAGGTATAAAGAGTGTCATGTTTCCTATAAAGAATAAACCCAATGGAACTCACCTATTGTTTTGTTTCCCCAGACTCCACCACCTCGTGTCCTCCCTCCCGAGAGAGGGTCCTGCTGAACCACAAGCTGTCCTCGTACAGGGACTACCTACAAAGTCGCTACAGAGAACCAGACTCCACATCAGTCACACAATGGCCTCCCGTCTCAACAAAAACAATTTTCAAACTGGCCATGATTCAGAAGGAGAAAATACAGAGAGGCAGAATTGACGATGAATTTTTTAGACTATCAATCACAGGAAAAATTGACGATATTTTACTTCAAAAAACTCCGGTTGACTTGATAAACATTTTCTCTGAGATTATAGATAGACGAAACTTTGTGTTGATTGAAGGAGCTCCCGGCTCTGGCAAGAGCACCCTTGCTCTACACATCTGTCAGGAGTGGGCAAAGGGGAAACTGTTCCAAGAGCTCGATATTGCAATCCTCGTGAAACTAAGAGATCCCCTCGTTAGAGAAGCCATTACAATTGCTGACATACTTCCCTGCATTTATACGGCCGAATAACAGAAGATGGAATGAAGACGCTTGCCAGACATCTAACCACCCACTGCTCTGAACTGACACGATTGTACATACCCAGACACCTAAGATCCTGTATCGAGACAGTATTTAGGGACGCTAACAAAGAAAGGAAGAGAAATGGACTACCTGAGATTAATGTGTATGCATTTAATCTCGACCATTGCATGTACTTTTGACAACTATTATATTTTATTCTACAATAATAATTATCCAATATTGCTTCGAGAAAAGAAAAAAGTAGCGTACAGACATAATTATTACACGTAAAACAAAGGTCGACGTTGTTATTAATGGAAGTTGCATTGGTCAATATAATTATAGCACATGTACAGATGGTGACGAGTGAATTCAATGCTTCCTACTGACACGGAGAGCATGTCATGCACTAGCTGTATGTATGTAACTGAATACACTATTGTAATAATGCTATAATCTCCACCTAGCTAGCCTCCTTCACAGGCTTTCAAGAGAAGTGTGGCCTGGGCCGGGATCGAGGCTAATCATTAATTTTATTCTAGAACAATTATTTGCTTCAGTGCACAGAAGACTAGAAGGATGTCAGCACATTACATAACTAAAAAACAAATCAGTTGGAATTGGTCCAGTAATAATGATGGTTTAAATTCAATTCTCCCTACAGTGTGTCACAGAGAGCTGTACGTATAAAACTGTCAATGAACACAATTTGCTAATGGGAATCCAATTTAACGCTCTGTCGATTTTGTTAATGAGGAAGATAAGCAGATTAACGTTCACTTTGGCCCTCCCAAACATCTTCATGATTGCCAGGCCCTCGTATTGCAGATGAAGGAGGTCCTGTGTGGGGAGAAGAGAGGGCAGTGAAACACTTCAACTGGTATAAGACAAAGAATGCATGTATTTGCAAGACAAATGAATACATGTACTTACATACACCGTACAAGCATACCAACACTATACCTGACACAAGGCAGTAAACTTCTCGAACACTACGTACCTACCAAATTAATTCTACCTGTACACACACCCTCACCTGGAGGACCAGCTCCACCTTCTCTATCTGCCTGATGTGATCTCAAACACAACATGTCCGAACCTGAACCTGGGCGAATCAGAATTCATAATTTCATTTCATTCATTATTTTTTATCAACAAATAATTATCTAGTCCTGTACTAATTTAATGTACATACATGCATAATGTAGGCCACCGGCAATTACGACACGTGATCCCAGAGTATACGTTGAAGTTAGCCGCTCCTTCTCTTATTTATGGGCTCCTGGTATTAACAAGGCAACAAAAGCAATCTGAATCATAACTTGGAATTGCCTGTAAAATGTAAACCCCTTATAATAAGGAAATTTGATGGGTGTTTTAATTGGGCGATTTACTGAAAAATTCCCAAATTAAAATGTTCTGGTGGACACAACGTCACTGTATATAGTATTGTATTGCATTCGCCAAATAATCACCAAATTTTCCAGCTGTACAGTGCGTCAACTCTCCTCATATTTCGTCTAACTGAAGTGATTGCGATGGTACGTAGCTCAGCTAACTTGTTGCTTGATTCATTGTGGTAGAATGATATAAGCTCAAACTTGCATGTATAGGGAGCTGAGGGCCTGTATTTACTATCTTTTACTATCTATGTGTGAGTCTAACTACCGCTGCATATGTAGTGAATCAAATCTGAAAGGAACTTGTGTTGCTCAAAATGGGGATTTCCCAGAAGCAGCTTGTTGACCTCGAGCATCAAGCATAAATGAGTAGGAGGAATGATAATGCTGTGCAAGTAGAGTACATACTCTGTAAGTTGTGTGAAAGTCTGCAGTATAGATAGTCTGTAAGATGCATCACTTTACTGTGATTTTGTGATGTGTGGGTGGTGCATGTGGGTGGATTAAAATAACACACAGACAGAGGTAATCACTACATTGTGGTTGCAGTGCTCTTGCAAAGGAAAACCACTGTACTAGCAACTTCATTAGGAAGAGTATGCAACTCCACATACTTAAAACCGTAGTAGGCGTTCTGTTCAACCTTCGTCACATGCTGTCAGGGTTTCATAGGATAAAAACTGGGGGGGGGGGGAAGGTGTACGTGCACCGAAAAATGTTGACCACACCTCCTATTACATCACTATACATAAAGGTTCACCCAAACCCTGGCTGTCGTGAAATCTTAAATTAGGATGTTTGCAATGAATTATCAAGTACCTTTACAAGGGCTAGCACATTGTATCTCAAGTGTCTGTGGTTACAATCAGGGTTTCATGAAGAGGGGTGGGAGCACTCAGATTTCCCAAAATTCCCCCCTGGAAACATGAACAATTAATGATGTACCAAATTGTACAGTGAGATCTAGTACATGTAGCTATAATGATTATTCTACATGTATCAGTTGAGAAAAAGCCTCTTACGTCCGTATAGCGGGTATATTTCGAGGGTATAAATTTTCGTGCTATAGCGCCCTTTTTGCAGCATGCATGTAATATTAAATTCGCGGTTTATGCCTAATCCGCGAAAACACGAACATCATACACTGTACGAAAAATAAAACTACAAAACTATTCTACAGCAATAGGCTCAACGTGGCTGTATGAATATTTAAAATACGAAATATTTCCAGTCCTACAGTATTATAAACTCTTTAACCACAACTTTGGTTAACATAATATTATTTCTTACCTAAACTTGTTGAAGGCATGAGAGTGAGTGTTCGGGTTCATTACTGACAGGGCATCATTCTCAGTCTCAACTCACATCAACCTCCAGCATGGGGTGGGTCGATCACAGTGACATAACACACACAAACTGTGCAAAGGAACAGGAAAACATGATAAACCGGCATTATGGTAACTTAAACCAACAGATGATAAATGGACTAAAATCATGAAAACTCACTAATAATAACGAGTGCTGCAAACTGCGATGTGCTAATGCATGCCTCTCACTTATAGTTTCGATTAGGGGGGAGGGGCTAAATGAGGCTCTTTATACTGCTAATCACAGGGGCCCCTCTTTCCGTATTCCCCAAAACCTATAATCGCAGTCACGTGACCCCTAACCTCTAGCGTGAGAGATATGAATGGGCACGTACATGTAACATCTGCTTAACCGGTACCTCGCGGATATGACACAACAAATCTACTGCAACCTGTAAGACTAGTCTGATATACATGTACCACAGAAACAGTGTGCTTGCATACATGCTAATTTAAAACTACTCACATCTGCATAGTTCCAATTTTCACTCCAGCTCAGCCATGACACCCGGGTCCATGATTTGATATCTCTTGAGCAGCTTCTCCTCCATGTCTAGATGACTGCACTTCTCAGGGGCGTAGGCAGGATTTTGAGGAAGGGGGGGCTGAGCTGAAAAGCTGGTTTCTGGCGCGAAGTCTCCGAAAATTTTCGGCGACCGGAAACCACACCTCCTAATTAATGACTAATTTCCGGGAATATTAATTTTGTTGTACTTGCTAATTAATTTTTATGATGTTACAATTTTTTTGTACTTGTAATAATGATTAATATGCATGAAAACATTGCTAATAATTATTTACATAATATAATTATATTATGATAATGTAGCTGATCAGTTACTTTGCTGGCTCTTCATCAGTACTCAGGCTGGCAGTACTAGAGCTTGGCAAGCTGGCACTAGAGCTTGGCAAGTTGGTACTAGATCTTGGCCTTGAGAAATAGTGGTCCAGTTTCTGTGACATAGTTGCTGCTCTCAAATCAACCTCTGTGGTAGATTATTGATCAGTTGCACAGTGCATTGCGCATGTGCAAGAAATAGTTTATAGCCACACCTGCTTCAATTAAATATTAACTGCATGCATGCTAAATAAGAAGCTAGATCTAGCTAGCTAGCTTAGTTACACTGAAGAATTAAAGTTACTAGTATAGTATAGCTAGCTCTTGGACATGCTGTTTGTCTGCCACTAATCTATACCAGTAATTCCCAGGCTAAAGACAGTCATCAGAGAAGGTGGGGCTCTTAGTGTGGCTTTTGCAGAGGAAGGGGGGGCTCCAGCCCCCAAAGCCCTGCCCCTCCCTACGCCCCTGCTTCTAGAAGGTAAAAGGAAAACAAAATAATGCATTTGGTAAAGATCTACTCTCATGCAAACAACATTGTAATTAGTATTGAGAGCAAATATATGTGATGATCATTACCAAATTTACTGGTAAAGGGTCAAACTGTTAGCAAGAGAGTTCATAATAGACGAACTCTTGCTGTTAGTATGTAAAATTGCCAGCTATGGACCCCAACTAGTACCTACATGCAAATTTTAGGGGGGGGGGGAATTGGAGCTAGGGGGAATATCCCCCTTCCCCCCTGTATGACACACTGCTCACCCTTTAGAAGACTGCCCCCCCCCCATACACACACACTCACCCTTCTAGAAGAATGTCCCACAATAGCCTTCGGAGCTGTCTCCTTCCTCTTAGCAATCACTCCATCGATGTGCGTCTTGAGTACCTCGTTTCGACTAATCTTGGGCGCTAGATACAGCACACCTGCCACTGTAGCATGTAGCACCACTCTGTGATGTGCCTCAAGACCTTTCTCCTTCACAGCAAGCTCTTGCAGCTGGTGTAGGAAGACCAGTATATCTGAGAGCCTTTGATATGAGAATTCCAGTGTCAGGAGAAATACGAGTTGGTAGAAAGCGAGTGTGTTAGCAGGGCTAGTGCAGAGAGTTTTGGCCAGTTCCAGGAGATTGGTGAAGAGAGAGTTGACTGTTTTAGAGAGGAATCCTTTCTAAACCACACCCTCCAGACTCACCCAATCACTGCACAAGGGGAGGGTATAAATACACGTACATGTAGCTGTATGCACTGCACATGACATACATGTAGTGAAAGCTAAGACAAAAGCTCATATGGACCTGTGTAACTAACAAATAAAATATAGTGTGCCTCAAATGCACACTGAACATAGCAAGGTACACACACACACACACACATCCACATACGTGTTGAGAGGAATCTTGTCCTTGTTGGAATGGTGATCTACGAGACGATGCCAGAGTAGGGCCACATCCAGCTGTGTGCTCGAATGAGGAGCAATTGAACGAGGGAGGCAAACAGTTGCCCTGGGAACGCCGTCTCCACCACTGATGCGTGACAAGTGTCAGCCACCGCCCTCAAACACTTGACCAGGGAGGTAGTCAACATGGGGCTGCATAATAAAGGAGAGAGTACAATTATGGAAGCTTAAACACTTAGTAATGCACACAGTCTATTGTGCATGGTCACATAATTATAAGCACGTCATCCTCTGTAATATAATCTACTCAAAGGTTACTGCTATAAACAGAACTCACGAAGGAAACTAAACACATACATGTACACAAATAGCTAAATGAAGCAAAAGCTGTATAATATCATTCTCACCTGTTTTGAGTGTCCTGAGCTGCCAGAGGATGTACAGACAGTCCAGTGGTGGCTCTGCTATCAAGACCCCTTGAGGCCACGGGTACATAAGAGTTGATGAGCTCCAGTATATCTGGCTTGTGATAGTCGGGAAGGACTCCTGCAAACTCCCCCACAGTGATAGTGATGGATTGCTGAAAGGTCAGAGAGGACGTGAGGTCGGGGGGGCCTTCTGAAACGGTTTCTATGGAGATACGGAGGTGGCGGACCAGTGTACGGAATATATCCAGTACAGACGGGCCTGCATGAGTGGACACAAGCTAAGTAATGTAAATATATGTATGCAGATTTAAAGCGTGGAATTAAACCACACTACCGTATTACTAGAATGTTTTGCGAGCATCAAACATTTACGAATTTTGCGAGGGTTGATCAATTTGCAACAATAATATCGGCAAAACCTAAATTATTACTAGTAAATACACACGATCTTTGCCAGAACGCAATAGTTAGATCGCAAAAGGTCAAATTTTCTGCTGATTTGGCTCATTCGAAAAGGTTTTTTCACTCGCAAAATATTCTAGTAATACGGTACGTATAATTATAAAGATTAAGCCAGTGTCAAAACATACAATGTCACGATCATGTACAAACTTTAATAACAGCTATGACAGCATCTACGTATGAAGAAGAAATGCGTATAGCCTTCTCTAGAAAATGGCTCAAAAATAGTGTTGAAACCATACAAGTACTTTACCATAGAGACTCACCTAGAGAGCTGTCTGCTGCCACGGCAACACATTTAGAGAGTGTGCCGAGGATCCCTTGTTTGGTCTCCCAGGACTCCTTCACCTTGGCATCCAGGTGGTCCACCAGCGACTGGACGGCTTTGTACCGATCCTGTCTCTGTGGGGGTACATGTACAGTGGATAATGTACACTGGGGGGCTGTGGGGGGTACGTGTAAGTGGATAATGTACATTGGGGGCTGAGGGGGGTACATGATAATTACTGCACACTGGGGGGGGGGGGGTGGGGTGAGCATGTGCATTGGATAATGTACACTGGGGGACTGTGGGGGTACATGTACAGTGGATAATGTACACTGGGGGCTGTGGGGGCACATGTAAGTGGATAATGTACACTGGGGGACTGTGGGGGCACATGTAAGTGGATAATGTACACTGGGAGGCTGTGGGGGTACATGTAACTGGATAATGTACACTGGGAGGCTGTGGGGGTACATGTAAGTGGATAATGTTGTACACTGGGGGATGTGGGGGCACATGTAAGTTGATAATGTACACTGGGAGGCTGTGGGGGTACATGTAAGTGGATAATGTACACTGGGAGGCTGTGGGGGTACATGTAAGTGGATAATGTACACTGAGGGGCTGTGGGGGTACATGTAAGTGGATAATGTTGTACACTGGGGGATGTGGGGGTACATGTAAGTGGATAATGTACACTGGGAGGCTGTGGGGGCACATGTAAGTGGATAATGTACACTGGGGGACTGTGGGGGCACATGTAAGTGGATAATGTACACTGGGAGGCTGTGGGGGTACATGTAAGTGGATAATGTACACTGGGAGGCTGTGGGGGGTACATGTAAGTGGATAATGTACACTGGGAGGCTGTGGGGGGTACATGTAAGTGGATAATGTTGTACACTGGGAGGCTGTGGGGGGTACATGTAAGTGGATAATGTACACTGGGAGGCTGTGGGGGCACATGTAAGTGGATAATGTACACTGGGGGACTGTGGGGGCACATGTAAGTGGATAATGTACACTGGGAGGCTGTGGGGGCACATGTAAGTGGATAATGTTGTACACTGGGGGATGTGGGGGCACATGTAAGTGGATAATGTACACTGGGAGGCTGTGGGGGCACATGTAAGTGGATAATGTACACTGGGAGGCTGTGGGGGTACATGTAAGTGGATAATGTACACTGGGAGGCTGTGGGGGCACATGTAAGTGGATAATGTACACTGGGAGGCTGTGGGGGTACATGTAAGTGGATAATGTACACTGGGGGACTGTGGGGGCACATGTAAGTGGATAATGTACACTGGGAGGCTGTGGGGGTACATGTAAGTGGATAATGTACACTGGGAGGCTGTGGGGGTACATGTAAGTGGATAATGTACACTGGGAGGCTGTGGGGATACATGTAAGTGGATAATGTACACTGGGACGCTGTGGGGGCACATGTAAGTGGATAATGTACACTGGGAGGCTGTGGGGGTACATGTAAGTGGATAATGTACACTGGGAGGCTGTGGGGGCACATGTAAGTGGATAATGTACACTGGGAGGCTGTGGGGGCACATGTAAGTGGATAATGTACACTGGGAGGCTGTGGGGGCACATGTAAGTGGATAATGTACACTGGGAGGCTGTGGGGGTACATGTAAGTGGATAATGTACACTGGGAGGCTGTGGGGGGCACATGTAAGTGAATAATGTACACTGGGAGGCTGTGGGGGCACATGTAAGTGGATAATGTACACTGGGGGCTGTGGGGGCACATGTAAGTGGATAATGTACACTGGGGGCTGTGGGGGCACATGTAAGTGGATAATGTACACTGGCATCCAGGTGGTCCACCAGCGACTGGACGGCCTTGTACCGATCCTGTCTCTATGGGGGTACGTGTACAGTGGATAATGTACACTAGAGGGCTGTAGGGGTACGTGTTAGATACTGTACACTGGGGTGCTGTGGGGGGATAAGATACTGTACCCTGGGGGCTGTGGGGGGATAAGATAATGTACACTGGGGGGCTGTGGGGGGATAAGATAATGTACACTGGGGGGCTGTGGGGGGATAAGATAAATAAATGTACACTGGGGGGTACATGTCTACACTGTAAGTAGACACTGGAGGGAACAATTGAAATGCTTGAATAAACAATCTTGTTCAGAAAGTGACGGAGTATGTTGGACCTGAAAGCTATCAATGTTACGTTGTGGACAGTCAAGTCAGAATTTACAGTCGACCGTACACGACCATAAGTATCAAGCATGATCAAGGGCATATACAGAGAAGAGGGCATGCAACTCACTATGTACCCTACGTACCCTACGTACTCATCCGACTTCGTATCAGAGACCGGATATGCTAAAAATAGAATTCAGTATACGGACGTGAACAAGTGGGCGGTGCTGTTTACAGAGTTATAATTATGGGCGTGTACATCAGAGCTGCCTTTGCTAGCTAACTAGCTAGCTAACATAACATGAACAGTGCAGTATTATTTTAGAAAAGTGTCATGACCAGTCCTAGTCCAGCCAGGTCCAATACAACCCCTTCGAGCAGGAAGTTAAGTGCTGGGCGCATTGTTAAGAAGTACCAGAGACTCAGGAAGACAGGTTTATTGTACCTAGGTTTCATCTTCTTGGAGTTGCAACTGTTGGATGGTTTGCCTCTTTGCCTTTGACACTGCTAGTACGAGCCATACTGCTTCTGAGAACTAGTTTTACTATGCTGCAATCAAGCTAGCTAGCTAGCACAGATATAAAAAATACTTTGATTTACCTTGTGCGGTCAAAGGTTACGCGTGGGAGTTTTTGTGGGCAGTTCTAAAAATAGCTCAATACAAAGTCGGATGATCTGAGAATAGGGCGAGAGTTGCATGCCCTCTTCTCTGTATACGCCCTTGGCATGGTGCACTAATAATAATACACTATGGTGAGAACCGTTTCCAAGTTGGCCACCAGTATATACGTGTACCTGCATGGCTTCCACGACGATGACGTACACACCAGCTGTGAATTCCTTGTCTGATATCCATAGTTTGTTTAGGTCAAAGTGTCTACAAGGGAAGCAATGGAGTGTTACTATATATATACACAGGAAATGAGACAATGGTTGTCATGGTACTAGACCTGCTGAGACAACATTGCACAATAGGTCATAGCACTTTACTAACATCAGGAGTTCAATAAGAATCCTAATGCACTCCTGCTGAACATGCAGTTCGATTTAAGTTAGGGAAACCACCTTGCCTACAAGTACAGTGTTGTAATACCTACGCATGTACACTGTATACATATACATTAGGGAAACCACCTTGCCTACAAATAGCACCTATGCACACGAGGCATTGACTGACTTACTGCAGTATTGGCTTGAGGACACTGTCGATGTGAGAGAGTCCGGCAAAAGTGATGAGCTCAGTGAGACTATCCTGAGAGTACCCTCCCAGACTGTCCCCCTCCTCCACAACAGGCTGGATCTCACCAGACTCTCTGTCAGAGTGGGAGGGGGGTTACTATGGGCACACACTGCATATACTCATACACATTGCCTAAGGCCACCAATGGGTAATGGTGCGTGTACATCGCTCATTGAAGCTACAGTATGTATGATTGTGTATTAGCCAGTGCTCCAGGAGCAGCAACTTGTAGATACTATTAATGTTAGTACATAATTATAGTATACCTTGACTGGGCGACACTGTGACTGTGCATATTGAAGAGGAAGGGCGGCACTATCTTGTTCATGTGACCTAGGTCCCAAATGTTCATCTGGAGGTTGTCTTGCCGACCAATCTTCTTTATTACTCCCCTCAGCCGTTGCAACCCAGCCATCTGCGTCCTGTGTGAGGTGTAGTGGGGAGGGGTGGAGTTGGTGATGAAAGCAATGTGATCACAAGTTATGCATGTGGCAGAGCACCCTAAGGGCGGTACAGTTAAAATATGACACCTAACACTTCGAACTGTGGCCACTCAAACTCATTTCATTTCAAAACAGTGAATGTGCTCATACTCGTGATATTTGTCGGCGTCGTCGACATTCTTGGTGAGGCTAAGAGAGGCAAAGCGGTGGATGAGGAAGTCGTACTGTCTGTGGTAGGGGGTGTTCCCTTCCTCTCGCTCGGCAAACTTCACAAACTGTGTGTGTGTGTGGAGGAAGGGTCGTCAATGTGTTGTATACACAATACACTATTAACAAAATGAAAAGTATATGTACATGCAATCTAATCGTGAAGATACACGTTCACTCTCTGCACTCACCCACCAACACACTCTACTCACACACACACACACCACACACCCACTCCCTACTCACCGAATTGGTGGCCATGATATGCAGTTCTGTGTTGCTAGTTTCCAGCATATTATGCAGTATATCCAGGTAGCTATCCACAATCAACTGGAGCTTTCGTGAGTCACAGGCTGACAGCAGCTTCTCCGTCACTTGCAGAGCCACACTCACATGCCTGGGGGAGGGAGGGGCATGAAAATGGTATTTTATACCACGTTTGTGAGAAAGCCATTGGATACTATAGTTGTATCATAGATATAACATTTAAAGTTCCCAGCCACATAATTATATATATACACCATTTTCTGTTCCGGAGGTACGGGGATGGTCGATAAATTTCCCTAGCTATACATGACATGTCGACATTGTATACTGTACAGGTACGTCTCTGAAATAGTCGTCTAACCCATTTCTCTCTCTTTGCAGGCTCCGACGCAGTCTCAGAGCGAGGTACTCTCCAATATTGTCCAGATGGTCAGGGGAGGTTTGAGCAAAGAAGAGCAGCTTGTCCATATTAGCAGACACAGGTGTGGGTGTTTGAGGGTCCTCTGGGAAGAGCCCATCAACCAGCCGTTTGTAGCGAGGTTTGGGGCAGCAGAAGCACGTCGCCATAGTTAGATCTAGTTCTGTGTCTTGATTGATTGTAGACCTAGCATTTATTTGTAAAACGTAGAGCAGAGGTTTTTACTTTCATAATTATGTGAAGTCTAATTATTAAACAACCACACCCTCTCACAGCTAAAGGGAGTGGTCCACAGCAGGAACCTCTGTACAAGATACACCCCTTTTTGTGAACTAGCCAAGCCAAGCAAGTAAACAAACTCTGGCAAGTAAATATCTATAGATGTACATGTCGGAATGGCTGCTAAAGAACCAAATCAAGGTACTCTAAGTTAGATTCTAACACACATGACACATGCCCTAGCAGAGCGAGGTACTCTCCAATATTATCCAGATGCATGGTCAGGGGAGGTTTGAGCAAGAGCAGCTTGTCCATATTAGCAAACACAGGTGTGGGTGTCTGAGGGTCTGTACTAGCTAGCAGAACATAACCACCACCATAATTGCCCTAGCTCGCTCGGGATCTGGATCTGGGTTCTACACTTTTGGTTGATAGCAATTATCATATGTACATACATACATAATTATTGATTAATTTACAGCGCCACATTGGATAATTTTTGGGCCCTAAAAGAAGCGCCACCGTTGCTGTAATTATTCTTTTTCTGGCGCTCATAAAAAGGCTTGTTTGAGACATCAATTAAGACAATCATCCTGCATCTTTGACTTCCTTCACACTTTCAGCAGTTGTCTGACACATAGCTAATGTTGTTCACGAGTCAGCTCTCAACGGTGCAGCTAGAAACTGAACTAGACCATGCCCATTTTCTCTATACTAGCTGTAGAACATAAGCGCCACCATAATTTAGGCGCCAGCTGGGCTAAACGCAATTTGTTGTGTTTTGTGTTTTGTACTGCCACAACTACGGTAGTCCACTGACTCACTGATATAAAATCTATTTTTAATGGTGAATTCCCTCAGAGCTCACAATTGACGATCTGAAGACAGAAATGAAACTGACTGATGAGCAGCTCAATACAGCAATACAGGAACCAGATCTACCCGAGTTAGCAGCATGTTTCGATAACACTGATGACTATCTTGAAAAGCTGGAGCTGTCACCTGGACAGAAAACTGACGTCAGCGAAGTGAAGGCTAAAACACGTCTAAACCGCACTCAAGCCGGAATGAAACTTGCCCTAGAATACTGGCAGAATAAGAACCAACTACAAGCCACCTTCCAAGCTCTGCTACTCGTCATACTTTCCCTGCTCAAAGGAGACGTTGCTGTTCAAGTGTGCAAGTACTTGTCTGACAAATGTGAGTCTGTCATGTGATAGTGTGGTCATTGTGGTACCATACGTTGTGGGAGTGATTGCAACCAAATAAGGGACTAGCTCTTCAACTTAATTGCTATTGTTACACACATATTGACTATCACCAGGAATGGAACTCACCTATTGTTTTGTTTCCCCAGACTCCACCACCTCGTGTCCCCCCTCCCGAGAGAGGGTCTTGCTGAACCACAAGCTGTCCTCGTACAGGGACTACCTACAAAGTCGCTACAGAGCACGAGTATCCACATCAGCCACACAATGGCCTCCTGTCCCAACAAACAAAGTCTTCAAACTGGCCATGATTCAGAAGGAGAAAATACAGAGAGGAAGAATCGACGATGAATTTGTTAAACTAACAATCACAGGAAAAATTGACGATATTTTGCTTCAAAAAACTCCAATTGACTTAATGAATATTTTCTCTGAGATTGGAAATAGACAGAACTTTGTGTTGATTGAAGGAGCTCCCGGCTCTGGCAAGAGCACCCTTGCTCTACACATCTGTCAGGAGTGGGCAAAGGGGAAACTGTTCCAAGAGTTTGATATTGCAATCCTCGTGAGACTGAGAGATCCCCTTGTTAAAGAAGCAAAAACAATAGAAGATCTTCTCCCTTGTAGGAATTCAACACTGGCGTGCCAAATAGGGGCAACAATTTCAGGGACTGATGGCAAAGGTGTACTGTGGGTGCTGGACGGATGGGACGAACTTCCTTCTGACCTCCCTAGAGACTCAATCATTAACAAACTAATTCGACCAGACATGTCACAAAAAGGAGCCCTACACGAATCAGCTGTGATTGTAACATCTCGACCGTCATCTTCGGCTGAGCTCCACCCACTAGTCTCGTCCAGGGTGGAGGTGTTGGGGTTCACTCCACATCAACTAGAACAGTATTTTACCGAGTGTCTGGAAGGTGACTCACAAGCTGTGCAGACTCTACTGGAGAGAATTCGAGAGAACCCAGTGGTAGAAGGTAGCTGCTACCTCCCCCTCAATGCTTCCATTGTCGTTAATTGCTTCCTTTCTGACAACCACTCCCTCCCCACATCCAACCACGGGATATTCACATCGGTTGTCCAAAGCTCTCTCAAGAGATACCTCCAGGAGAAGTTGGGGAAGACCATTCCAGTGGGAGACATCACATCCCCAGACTCACTGCCCTCGGAAATCAGAACACAGACCGTACAAATGTGTCAACTTGCATATCATGGGATTGAAGCCAACAAAGCAACATTTACTGACGGTGATTTGGCTGCTCTTCGCATTACGAAGGAAATTTCAAACGTTGGATTATTACAAACTGTTCCCAGCATCATTAGCGATGGTGATCTGGTTTACTACTGCTTTCTCCATCTGTCTATTCAAGAGCTACTAGCAGCAATCCACATCTCTCTCATGTCTCCCAAGCAACAAATTTCTGTATTCCAGAAGCTATTTGGTAGTCCTCGATTCAGTGCAGTCTTCCAATTTTATGCTGGTATCACCAAACTGAGAACTAGTAGACCAATCCTCAGCTTGCTACCTCGATTCTTGTGTCCAGTTCCAGCCACTGTTTTTGATCTGGTCAGAAAGGTTGTCAAAACTGAGAAAGAGAAGAAGTATTATGAGCCGAAGCCCCTTTTGTTGTCCCTCATCAATTGTTTGTACGAAGCTGAAGACTCGCGACTGTGTGTGTTTGTGGCTAATCTTCTTAATCACAATCTAGATCTTCATTACACTACAATGAATCCTATTGACTGCCTCTCTGTTGGATATTTTGCATCAGTTTGTTCCAATAGCAGTAATGGATTCACACTTAGCCTCAGCAATTGCTCTATTGGTGACCAAGGCTGCAAATTTCTGGCCCGAGGACTCTCCAAGTGTCCCAACTCTAATAATGATATTCCTACAGATGAGATACACATCGCTGAGATTATCGAGAACACTAGTTCAATATCTGAATTGGATTTGTCTTATAATGCCATTGGTAACAGTGGACTTAGCACACTCTGTGAGGCCTTCTCAGCGAACATATCATTAAAGCGCCTGCACCTGACCAAATGCTCACTAACAATATCAGACGACAATGGAGCTGCCCTCTATCAACTTCTGAATACAAACAATTCCCTCGAATATCTTAATTTGTCATTTAACACAGTGACTAGCTGTCGTCACATTGCTGCTGGACTTGCAGTCAATAAGACTCTGAGAACATTGTTCTTGGTTGACTGTGAACTGACTGATCAGAGTATCGAGGAGCTATCAACTGGACTGATCAACAAGATTGAATCACTGAACATATTATGGGGTAATGCCTCAATAACAGAAGATGGAATGAAGACGCTTGCCAGACATCTAACCACCCACTGCTCTGAACTGACAGTATTGTTGATACCCGACCACCTAAGATCCTGTATCGAGACAGTATTCAGGGACACTAACAAAGAGAGGAAGACAAATGGACTACCCGAGATTAATGTTGTTTATTAATTGATTGATTATTAATTGTGTATTCATTAGATTATTAATTTATAATTAATTGATTATTATTAATAATTAACGTTTAGTTATAATTATATTATGATTATTGTTGTTATTAATTAATTAATAAATGTTAATTAATTTGTTGTGTTATGCATCTAATCTCTATCATTGGTCAATATAATTATAGCACATGTACAGATGGTGACGAGTGAATTCAATGCTTCCTACTGACACGGAGAGCATGTCATGCACTAGCTGTATGTATGTAACTGAATACACTATTGTAATAATGCTATAATCTCCATCTAGCTAGCCTCCTTCACAGGCTTTCAAGAGAAGTGTGGCCTGGGCCGGGATCGAGGCTAATCTCGACATGATCTACTTTTGACAATAATTATATTATTACTAGGACAATTTACAAAACAGTTAGTGTACAGAAGACTAGAAATATGTCGGCACATTACATAACAATTACCTAAAAACAAATCAGTTGGAATTGGTCAATATAGCACAGTAATAATGATGGTTTAAATTCAATGCTCCCTACAGTGTCACAGAGAGCACATGCACTGTATGTATAAAACTGTCAATGAATGTAGTGGAAATCCAATTTAACGCTCTGTCGATTTTTGTTTATGAGGAAGATGAGCAGATTAATGTTCACTTTGGCCCTTTCAAACATCTTCATGATTGCCAGGCCCTCGTATTGCAGCTGAAGGAGGTCCTGTGTGGGGAGAAGAGAGGGCAGTGAAACACTTCAACTGGTATAAGACAAAGAATGCATGTATTTGCAAGACAAATGAATACATGTACTTACATACACCGTACAAGCATACCAACACTATACCTGACACAAGGCAGTAAACTTCTTAAACACTTTACGTACCTACCAAATTAATTCTACCTGTACACACAGCCTCACCTGGAGGACCCTGCTCCACCTTCTCTATCTGCTTGACGTGATCTCAAACACAATACTTTCGAACCTGAACCTGGGCGAGTAAGAAATAATGTTCACATAATTATAGCATAACGTTGCACATAAGATCAAGGTCGTAGCAAGCGGTCAGGCTGGTCAGGTTTTGGCCTAACCACTTTAGCAGCTGGGTAGGTAATGGTCGTAAATATTGTAAGTGATAATGCGCATGCTGTTTTGGTGAGGAAAAGTGATGACCTTTTTCTTAGGTAAAAAATTCACCACTGTATGCAAAAGTTCCAATAGTAGAAAAGCAGCTGACCTTTAATCAAGTTGGCCTGACCACTTTAAAGTTGCTTGCTACGCCCCTGCATGAAGATTGGGGCATAAAAATAAGTTAATAGCCTCACACTGGAGGAATTGTTAAAGTCTAGATTAGTAGTAGAGTCTGAGCTTCAGTCAAACAGTGGACAAAGTACGTACCAGAGCAATTAATGGCACATGTGATGATTATCATGTTGTTTAATAGAAGTATGCTAGTATAACGGCTACTCAAGTATACGGAGACTCACAGAGTGGGTGGAGCATATCTCCATGGACGCTGATGTATAGATGATTGGCTTGGTCACGTTAGAGTACGCGTCGATACCCAGCTATCTGTCCGGGGGGTCCACAGTCGATGCTCGCTGGAAGAACCCTCTGTGGGGGGTACAGTGAGAGTCATAATTATTATTATGATTCAGTTCCGGGAATAAATGTCATAGAAAGTCACTAATTGACTCACATTTTTTCCAGTCGAGGTAAATGGAACACAGCTATAGGTTACGTCTCTGTGGGACATGTGAAATTGTGTATCAGGTTTTAAGCAACTAATAAGGATTATCATCTATTAATCTTGTTGAGCGCACAGTCCATTCTACCCCCCGCCCACACACACCTGGTCAGTAGACAGCTGATTGCCTATCCACAACATCGAAGGATTTTATCGCGGCTATGTACTTCATTGTACAGCTGCAAGGGGAGTGACGTGTGATACAGTGTGATTCAATGAAAGTCAGTACAACACAGTTAGTGTATGTTTACCAAAGAGGTACATGAGATTGTTCTGACAAATCATTCTTGTACTCTCTAATACACTAACAGGGTTTCATCTAGGATAACAAGTTGGGGGGGGGGGGGGAGATTTGGGAGTGCGTAAGCGCAAGTGTTTGGCTATGCCCACTTAAAAAAAGTTGATTTAATACTAATGTGATGATGTCATTATTCTACAAGATTTGGGGGGGGGGGAAGAACCACCCCCCCTACTAGATGAAACCCTGACTAACTGATACAGTATCAAAGATGCAACCTTTTACATGGCAAAATTAAAAACGGCCATTGTCAAAGTAATGTAGACGCAATCGGCATCATGTATAAATTGTGTATTTGGCCTAAGCCATATTCAGTACATACTATATAGCAGGTCATTTTCGTAGGTTATAACATTCAAAACAAACAACGTCTACACACAGTAAGTGCAGTAGTAGTAGATCTAAGAGGTAGTCTAATGCTCAAGAATGATGGAACATCTTATATACATATAGTAGTCATCTGCAGAATTGTGTAGAGGAGATGTTTCACCATCTTTGAGCATTAGTTTACCTCTTAGATCTACTACTACTGCACTGCACTATACTGCACTATACTGTGTATATAGCTAGTAGGTATCTTCAAGACCAGCTAGCTCACTGACAGTTGACAAACTAATGCTCAATGGAACATCTCTACACAATTCTACTACTACTGCATGCACTTACTGTGTATATAGTAGGTATCTTCAAGACCAGCTAGCTCACTGATAGTTGACAAACACTCTCTGGGACAAAAACCATTGTGTAGCTCTTACTTCAATATTTTACAAACTTCCTTTATTTAGAATAATAGCGCATGCATTGCAGAATGCAGAGGCTGCAAAATATGGTGGGCCGTTTGTTTCAAAATTCAAATGTTACATTTTCATTCAAATCACAATACATTCATTCAAGATGTGCAATTTTCATTCAAGAGCATTCAAGATTATTCATTCAAGATTCAAGATTTTGATGGATGCATAAACATGCATAATTTCAGATGACTTTAGCCACACTTTGTGGTTTTATTGCATGGTGTAGTTGTTTTAATTAACAGGAAATGGGGTTCACAATAATCAACTCCCTCCCTCAGTAGTGGTAAGGTGATTCCCAAACCAGAAACATGACATTGATTGACGAAAATTAACAAGAGGTCAGGGGTTCGTTGCCAACCTTCGAGTTTTGAGCATTAAGCAAAGGACATCTTATAAATGTTGTGTTTTAATGACTGTATATGCATGCATATCTTGAATAATTATTGTCGACTTGAATGCATTAAAATCTTGAATGACAATTGCATGGTCTTGAATGGTCAGTGGATCTTTGGATCAATTTAAATTTGTTTTGGGCAGAATTTCAAATCGATAGAAATTTATATATTTTTTGATTTTGAATATTTTGAAACTGCAAGAGTACATGCAAATGAGTGCATTCTATTTTCAATTCTTGAGGAAGAACTGGTCCCGAGTTTCGTGCAGAAAAAAGCAGTTTCATATTTTGCACCCACAGGGGTTAGCTTATAATGACCTTTGTACTCTAAGAAGCTGTGCACTTTATAGTCTGTTATAAAATCAGTATTATGTGCACCTAGCTTGTATGCGTACAGGTTATGTTAACAGTTGTATCCCACCCTGATTGACAATGACAATTACACCCCTGTCTGTATAGGTGTTCCAAGTACCATGGCCAATAGATGAGTGTTCCCAGCATACAGACGGTACTATACATATAATCATACAGTTGTTCGATTGCACACACACACACACAATAATATCATAATTTAATTGATCCTTCAACATTGAAATGTTTAATAATATTAATTATGTACAGTTAAGGAAGTACATTATTATATTATACATAGCAGAGTCGTGCAGTTGGCTAGCCTCGAGGAAGTGATTGGGATATCAAGGCTAGCAGTTGGCAAGGTTATATTCTGGCTATATTTAGCATTGCATTGGAGCATGGCTTCTCAAGAGTACAAAGGTCATTTTAAGCAAACCCTGTGGATGCTATAAGCGCTAGTGATGGTCAAAAATTGAAAATGCTTTTTCTGCACGAAACTCAGGACCAATTCTTCCTCAAGAAATTAAAAGTAGAATGCACTCATTTGCATGTACTCTTGCAGTTTCAAAATATTCAAAATCAAAAAATATATAAATTTCTATCGATTTGAAATTCTGCCCAAAACAAATTTAAATTGATCCAAAGATCCACTGACCTTGAATGAATACTGTATATGCATCTTGAATGAATGTATTGTAATCTGAATGAAAATATAACATTAATTTTGAATTTTGAAACAAACGGCCCACCATACACCATAGCAAAAACACATTGATTTTACAATGTAAAAGGGTGGGCCAGCTCAGCACAATTCAAATAGCAATCAAAATTCCAGGCTCTTAAACAAATAGGACTATTATATCATTCAATGACAATTTAGAGAAAAGTAGCGAAGTACATAGTATGTTAGAACATTAGGTCGTTAATTAATCAATTGCAACGTGTCAATAGTACATGCAGATGATATAAATAATTGAAGAATGCTCACATGCAATTGTCAATGAATACATGCAATTTGCTAATGAAATCCAATTTAACACTCTGAGGATTTTAAAAGTTCATGAGGAAGATGAGCAGATTAACATTCACTTTGGCCCTCCCAAACATCTTCATGATTGCCAGGCCCTCGTATTGCAGCTGAAGGAGGTCCTGTGTGGGGAGAAGAGAGGGAAGTGAAACACTTCAACTGGTGTATAAGACAAAGAATGCATGTATTTGTAAGACAAATGAATACATGTACTTACATACACCGTACAAGCATACCAACACTATACCTGACACAAGGCAGTAAACTTCTTGAACACTTTACGTACCTACCATCTACCTGTACACACACCCTCACCTGGAGGACCAGCTCCACCTTCTCTATCTGCCTGATGTGATCTCAAACACAACATTTCCGAATCTGAACCTGGGCGAGTAAGAAATAATGTTCACATAATTATAGCATAACTTTGCATAAGATCAAGGTCGTAGCAAGAGGTCAGACTGGTCAGATTTTGGCCTAACCACTTTTTGCAGCTGGGTATAGTAATGGTCGTAAATATTGTAAGTGATAATGCGCATGCTGTTTTGGTGAGGAAAAGTGAGGGCCTTTTTCTTAGGTAAAAAATTCACCACTGTATGCAAAAGTTCCAATAGTACAAAAACAGTTGACCTTTAATTGTAAGTTGGCCTGACCACTTTAAAGTTGCTTGCTACGCCCCTCCATGAAGATTGGGGCATAAAAATAAGTTAATATAGCCTCACACTGGAGGAATTGTTAAAGTCTAGATTAGTAGTAGAGTCTGAGCTTCAGTCAAACAGTGGACAAAGTACGTACCAGAGCAATTAATGGCACATGATGATTATCATGTTGTTTAATAGAAGTATGCTAGTATAACGGCTACTCAAGTATACGGAGACTCACAGAGTGGGTGGAGCATATCTCCATGAACGCTGATGTATGGATGATTGGCTTGGTCACGTCAGAGTACTTGTTGATACCCAGCCTTCTGTCCAGGGGGTCCACTGTCGATGCTCGCAAGAACTCTCTGTGGGGGGTACAATGAGTGTATGTATATTCATACCCTCTGCATGGCAACGAAAATAGCTAATTTGCAATTTAGATCATACGATACTTTAGTAGAAGGTAGAAACACACATGACCATCATCACATGACCATCATTCGTACATACACACTTTCAACTATTTGACTACAAATTCAGTTTTGGTTATCACATTTCTTATACCTAAACTTCTTGAAGGCGTCCGAGTGTACGGGTTCATTACTGACAGGGCAGCACTCTCAGCCTCAAACTGTGCAAAGGAACAGGAAAAACACGATAAACTCTTAAACCAACAGATATAACCAAACAATAATCATGGAAAGTTAACGATGCTGATTTGGCGTTTTTTACCAACAAATAATATCTAGTCCAGTACTAATTTAATGTACATAGATGCAGTGCATAATGTAGGCCATAATCTGTACAGGTATACTGTACCACTTTTATCACCTGTTGTTTGTAGCACTCAAATATCTACCCCATCGGCACACTGCTCTGCTCCAACTCCTCACAGCGATCCAGTGCCTTCTTGAGCTCTTCCTTCATCACAAGTCTCTCTTGAACAGCAGACTGGATAATAGATTGCATGGTGGTCATGTACACACACACAGGTATACAGATACAACCATCACAGCATCGTGGTAGTGGTACAGTAGTTATATAATTGCAGGTACATGTATTAATGAAAGCACCGCGGGTGCTGATGCCTCGGTGGAGGTGCAAAGCTACATAACATAAAGCTACACACATTATCATGATGAATATTTTTGCATTTTTGCTGCATGCAAACTCAAATTGCATGGTGGTCGATCATGTACACACACACACACACACACAGGTAATACAACCACCATGTGGTAGTGGTACAGCTGTTTGCTCACTGCATTACCACAAAACAACAAAATACCATACAATGTTGCTATGCAAACAACATGTGGTCCTAAGCAATGATGGCTTCTAGCACTTGTAGGTACTTTTTGAGAGTTACAAAAATGGCTAATCTGCGAGACCCTCAAAAATTACCCACTATAAGGTGGCATCAATATTAACTGATACAGTACCCGAAATGCAACTTTTATATGGGGAAAAAAAAAGGAAAATAGTCTCTAGACACAATCGGCATCATGTATTGTGTATTTTGCCTAAGCCATAATCAGTACATACTGTATAGCAGGTCATTTTCGTGGGATAAAAAATCCGAGACAAAAACGTAGGCGTGGTGCAGCAGTGATTTTGTGTGTAAAAATTCCCTTTGCTTCACTGCATTGCATGCGTTCCGGTCAACCATGCCTACGTTTTCGTGAGTGATAAATATTCGTCAAGGTTTAGCTTGCCCACGGAAACTCTACCCAGGACGCTATACGTACGGTACGGTATACTGTACCACTGTATCACCTGTTTCAAGTACTCTTCCTTCTCACGTTACTTTGTAGCACTCGAATATGTCCACCCCGTCCACTGCTCTGCTCCAACTCCTTACAGCGATCTAGTGCCTTCTTGAGCTCTTCCTCCATCACAAGTCTCTCTTGAACAGCAGACTGGGTAATAGATTGCATGGTGGTCATGTACACACACAGGTATACAGATACAACCATCATAGCATCGTGGTAGTGGTACAGTAGTTATAATAAAGGTACAGTAGACTCTCGTTATTCCGACTCTCTGAAGTACGGCCTGAAATGTAGCCAACTCGCTATTCTGTATACTTACAATTACAATTGCTGACATACTTCCCTGCATTGATACGGCCGAATAACAGAAGATGGAATGAAGACGCTTGCCAGACATCTAACCACCCACTGCTCTGAACTGACACGATTGTACATACCCAGACACCTAAGATCCTGTATCGAGACAGTATTTAGGGACGCTAACAAAGAAAGGAAGAGAAATGGACTACCTGAGATTAATGTGTATGCATTTAATCTCGACCATTGCATGTACTTTTGACAACTATTATATTTTATTCTACAATAATAATTATCCAATATTGCTTCGAGAAAAGAAAAAAGTAGCGTACAGACATAATTATTACACGTAAAACAAAGGTCGACGTTGTTATTTATGCATCTAATCTCTATCATTGGTCAATATAATTATAGCACATGTACAGATGGTGACGAGTGAATTCAATGCTTCCTACTGACACGGAGAGCACGTCATGCACTAGCTGTATGTATGTAACTGAATACACTATTGTAGTAATGCTATAATCTCCACCTAGCTAGCCTCCTTCACAGGCTTTCAAGAGAAGTGCGGCCTGGGCCGGGATCGAGGCTAATCATTAATTTTATTCTAGAACAATTATTTGCTTCAGTGCACAGAAGACTAGAAGGATGTCAGCACATTACATAACTAAAAAACAAATCAGTTGGAATTGGTCAATATAGCACAGTAATAATGATGGTTTAAATTCAATGCTCCCTACAGTGTCACAGAGAGCACATGTACTGTACGTATAAAACTGTCAATGAACACAATTTGCTAATGGGAATCCAATTTAACGCTCTGTCGATTTTGTTAATGAGGAAGATAAGCAGATTAACGTTCACTTTGGCCCTCCCAAACATCTTCATGATTGCCAGGCCCTCGTATTGCAGCTGAAGGAGGTCCTGTGTGGGGAGAAGAGAGAGCAGTGAAACACTAAAACTGGTGTAAGACAAAGAATGCATGTATTTGTAAGACAAATGAATACATGTACTTACATACACAGTACAAGCATACCAACACTATACCTGACACAAGGCAGTAAACTTCTTGAACACTTTACGTACCTACCAAATTAATTCTACCTGTACACACACCCTCACCTGGAGGACCAGCTCCACCTTCTCTATCTGCTTGACGTGATCTCAAACACAATACTTTCGAACCTGAACCTGGGCGAGTAAGAAATAATGTTCAAATAATTATAGCATAACGTTGCACATAAGATCAAGGTCGTAGCAAGCGGTCAGGCTGGTCAGGTTTTGGCCTAACCACTTTAGCAGCTGGGTAGGTAATGGTCGTAAATATTGTAAGTGATAATGCGCATGCTGTTTTGGTGAGGAAAAGTGATGACCTTTTTCTTAAGTAAAAAATTCACCACTGTATGCAAAAGTTCCAATAGTAGAAAAGCAGCTGACCTTTAATCAAGTTGGCCTGACCACTTTAAAGTTGCTTGCTACGCCCCTGCATGAACATTGGGGCATAAAAATAAGTTAATAGCCTCACACTGGAGGAATTGTTAAAGTCTAGATTAGTAGTAGAGTCTGAGCTTCAGTCAAACAGTGGACAAAGTACGTACCAGAGCAATTAATGGCACATGTGATGATTATCATGTTGTTTAATAGAAGTATGCTAGTATAACGGCTACTCAAGTATACGGAGACTCACAGAGTGGGTGGAGCATATCTCCATGGACGCTGATGTATGGATGATTGGCTTGGTCACGTCAGAGTACTTGTCCATACCCAGCCTTCTGTCCGGGGGGTCCACTGTCGATGCTCGCAAGAACTCTCTGTGGGGGGTACAATGAGTGTATGTATATTCATACCCTCTGCATGGCAACGAAAATAGCTAATGTGCAATTTAGATCATACGATACTTTAGTAGAACACACATGGCATCATCACATGACCATCATTCGTACATACACACTTTCAACTACAAATTCAGTTTTGGTTATCACATTTCTTATACCTAAACTTCTTGAAGGTGTCCGAGTGTACGGGTTCATTACTGACAGGGCAGCACTCTCAGCCTCAAACTGTGCAAAGCAACAGGAAAAACACGATAAACTCTTAAACCAACAGATAACCAGACAATAATCATGGAAAGGTAATAATTTTCTGCTGATTTGGCGTTTTTTACCAACAAATAATTATCTAGTCCAGTACTAATTTAATGTACATACAGATGCAGTGCATAATGTAGGCCATAATCTGTACAGGTATGCTGTACCACTTTTATCACCTGTTGTTTGTAGCACTCAAATATCTACCCCATCGGCACACTGCTCTGCTCCAACTCCTCACAGCGATCCAGTGCCTTCTTGAGCTCTTCCTCCATCACAAGTCTCTCTTGCACAGCAGACTGGGTAATAGATTGCATGGTGGTCATGTACACACACAGGTATACAGATACAACCATCACAACATCGTGGTAGTGGTACAGTAGTTATATAATTGCAGGTACATGTATTAATGAAAGCACCGCGGGTGCTGATGCCTCGGTGGAGGTGCAAAGCTACATAACATAAAGCTACACACATTATCATGATGACTATTTTTGCATTTTTGCTGCATGCAAACTCAAATTGCATGGTGGTCGATCATGTACACACACACACACAGGTAATACAACCACCATGTGGTAGTGGTACAGCTGTTTGCTGACTGCATTACCACAAAACAACAAAATACCATACAATGTTGCTATGCAAACAACATGTGGTCCTAAGCAATGATGGCTTCTAGCACTTGTATGTTAAATGGGTACTTTTTGAGGGTTACAAAAATGGCTAATCTGCGAGACCCTCAAAAATTACCCGCTATAAGGTGGTATTAATATTATAGTAAATGCTCTCACGATCTACTCTTGGTGGTATATATGGAAACTCACATACAAATTATGGTGAGGATCTGAAATGGAGAATGGGCGGGGACTAGCTTGCATATACCAGCAGATATGATATACATGTAGCTACTAACCGTTCACTGAATGTATGGAAAGCAGTGTGAAGGCTGAAGAAACTGTTAGTACGAAGTACTGCAAAGGACATCAAACAGTGCATGTACATAGTGGGACCATAAGCAGTGCGTGTACATAGTGGGACCATAAGCAGTGCATGTACATAGTGGGACCATAGGCAGTGCACGTACATAGTGGGACCATAGGCAGTGCACGTACATAGTGGGACCATAGGCAGTGCACGTACATAGTGGGGCCATAAGCAGTGCACGTACATAGTGGGACCATAGGCAGTGCACGTACATAGTGGGACCATAAGCAGTGCACGTACAAAGTGGGACCATAGGCAGTGCACGTACAAAGTGGGACCATAGGCAGTGCACGTACATAGTGGGACCATAAGCAATGCATGTACATAGTGGGACCATAGGCAGTGCATGTACATAGTGGGACCATAAGCAGTGCATGTACATGTACATAGTGGGACCATAGGCAGTGCACGTACATAGTGGGACCATAAGCAGTGCACGTACAAAGTGGGACCATAGGCAGTGCACGTACAAAGTGGGACCATAGGCAGTGCACGTACATAGTGGGACCATAAGCAATGCATGTACATAGTGGGACCATAGGCAGTGCATGTACATAGTGGGACCATAAGCAGTGCATGTATATAATGGGACCATAAGCAGTGCATGTACATAGTGGGACCATAGGCAGTGCATGTACATAGTGGGACCATAAGCAGTGCATGTACATAGTGGGACCATAGGCAGTGCATGTACATAGTGGGACCATAAGCAGTGCATGTACATAGTGGGACCATAAGCAGTGCATGTACATAGTGGGACCATAAGCAGTGCATGTACATAGTGGGACCATAGGCAGTGCGTGTACATAGTGGGACCATAGGCAGTACATGTACATAGTGGGACCATATATAGGCAGTGCACGTACATAGTGGGACCATACAGTAGGTTGAATCATTCAAAGTTGAATGTTGAAGTGAGTACTCACACCACTAAACCACAAAACAAAGCTGATCATGATTATGATATACCCACAAGCTTCATAATTATGTACAAATGTATGTGTATCTTTGCTTGAACTTCTCCTAAGTAAGTGCCTAAATTTTCAAAGAGTATCTGTAGCACTGTTTTACGGATTCAACATATGATGAGGACCATGCCTTTGCTATTTTGGCTCGACATCTCCACTTCTCCCGAACAAATGCTCTATTCTTTTACAATACTTTTGCTGATGTACATTAATTCTCTTACTTGGTTTGCTTAAGTAGTGTAGCAACACTCTGCACCTCAAGTCATTTGAATATGTATCTAGATGAACACCCACACATGTAGTCAGTGCTGTGTATTATCATGCATGGGCATCATCACTACCGTCCCCCACACATGTGCAAGACTGCCCCATACTCACCAGGGTGTCATATAGGATTTTGAAATAGAGAGAGTAATAAGAAAAGTGACTAAAAAATTTTGCTAAAAAAAAAGGTCAACTGTTAGCAAGAGAGTTCATAATAGACCTTTATCATGAACTCTTGCTGTTAGTATGTAAAATTTCCAGCTATGAACTCCGACTAGTACCTAAATGTAAATTTTAGGGGGAGGATTGGAGC
Source organism: Halichondria panicea (assembly GCF_963675165.1). Taxonomy (NCBI): domain Eukaryota; kingdom Metazoa; phylum Porifera; class Demospongiae; order Suberitida; family Halichondriidae; genus Halichondria; species Halichondria panicea. Next base: position 2,473,157 of record NC_087383.1, read on the forward strand.
TAGAGGGGGATATCGTATTATTTTAGAGAAGTGTCATAACCAGTCCTAGTCCAGCCAGGTCCAAGACAACCCCTACGAGCGGGAAGTTAAGTGCTGGGCGCATTGTTAAGAAGTACCAGAGACTCAGGAAGACAGGTTTATTGTACCTTGGTTTCATCTTCTTGGAGTTGCAACTGTTGGATGGTTTGCCTTTGCCTTTGACACTGCTAGTACGAGCCATACTGCTGCTGAGAACTAGTTTTACTATGCTGCAATCGAGCTAGCTTATACAGATATAAAAAAGACTTTGATTTACCTTGTGCGGTCAAAGGTTACGCGTGGGCGTTTTTGTGGGCAGTTCTAAAAATAGCTCAATACGAAGTCGGATGATTCTGAGAATAGGGCGAGTTGCATGCCCTCTTCTCTGTATACGCCCTTGATGACACCCTGCTCACCCTTTAGAAGACTGCCCCCCCCATACACACACACTCACCCCTCTAGAAGAATGTCCCACTATAGCCTTTGGAGCTGTCTCCCTTCTCTTAGCAATCACTCCATCGATGTGTGTCGTCTTGAGTACCTCGTTTCGACTAATCTTGGACGCTAGATGCAGCACACCCGCCACTGTAGCATGTAGCACCACTCTGTGATGTGCCTCAAGGCCTTTCTCCTTCACAGCAAGCTCTTGCAGCTGGTGTAGGAAGACCAGTATATCTGAGAGCCCTTGATAAGAGAATTCCAGTGTCAGGAGAAATACGAGTTGGTAGAAAGCGAGTGTGTTAGCAGGGCTAGTGCAGAGAGCTTTGGCCAGTTCCAGGAGATTGGTGAAGAGAGAGTTGACTGTTTTAGAGAGGAATCTTTTCAAAACCAAACCCAGTGAGAGCCCTACAGCCTCCAGACTCACCCAATCACTGCACAAGAGGAGGGTATAAATACACATACATGTAGCTGTATGCACTGCACATGATTTTATAAATACATGTAGTGAAAGCTAAGACAAAAGCTCATATGGACCTGTATAACTGACAAATAAAGTCTAGTATGCCTCAAATGCACACTGAACATAGCAAGGTACGCACGCACGCACACATACGCACGTGTTGAGAGGAATCTTGTCCTTGTTGGCATGGTGATCTACGAGACGATGCCAGAGTAGGGCCACATCCAACTGTGTGCTGGGTTCTCGTATGAGGAGCAATTGGACGAGGGAGGCAAACAGTTGCCCTGGGAACGCCATCTCTAGCACTGATGCATGACAGGTGTCAGCCACCGCCCTCAAACACTTGACCAGGGACGTAGTCAACATAGGGCTGCATAATAAAGGAGAGAGTACAATTATGGAAGCTTAAACACTTAGTAATGCACGCAGTCTATTGTGCATGCATGGTCACATAATTATAAGCAGATCATTCTCTATAATATAATCTACTCAAAGGTTACTGCTATAAACAGGATTCACGAAGGCACCAGAATCAGAGAACACGTACATGTACAAACAGTGTTTATGACAGGAAACTAAACACATACATGTACACAAATAGCTAAATGAAGCAATAGCTTTAAAATACAATTCTCACCTGTTTTGAGTGTCCTGAGGTGCCAGAGGATGTACAGACAGTCCAGTGGTGGCTCCGCTATCAAGACCCCCTGAGGCCACAGGTACATAAGAGTTGATGAGCCCCAGTATATCTGGCTTATGATAGTCGGGAAGGACTCCTGCAAACTCCCCCACAGTGATAGTGATGGATTGCTGAAAGGTCAGAGAGGACGTGAGGTCGGAGGGGCCTTCTGAAACGGTTTCTATGGAGATACGGAGGTGGCGGACCAGGGTACGGAATATATCCAGTACAGACGGACCTGCATGAGTGGACACAAGCTAAGTAATGTAAATACATGTATGCAGATTTAAAGCGTGGAATTAAACCATACTACGTATAATGAAAGCACCACAGGTGCTGATGCCTCGGTAGAGGTGCCAGAGCTACATAACATAAAGCTAGCTTTTATACACACATTGATCATAATGAACATTTTTAATTTTGCTACATGCAGAATCCAGAATCACAGGGAAACTCGAAGAGTGGGTAATGATCGCCCATGATTGTTGTTAAAAGCGATCAATGCCAAAAGTTCAAGTCGAAAATGAATGGCTGCAAGTCAGCAGAGCTTTGCAGCTCTCTTCTCACTCTTGCAGCTATAACTAGCATTCTAGTGCAGAGCTAACTACTAAGTACAGTAGCAACACTCGGTGAACAAGTTTTGGTACGGACTCTTCTGAAAAGGCTGCAATGGCATTTCAAGTAAGCAAAACTAGGCATAACACGAGAACGAAGCATTATTTTGCAAATCCACGAATTGAAATCCAAGAAAACATGACTAGAAGCCTATAAAAACTCTTACTTGCACTTGATTCACCCTTGAGCAGCTGTAGCAGCCTACACACACACAGACACTACACACACACAGACACAGACACACAAACACACTACCGTATACCTCGCTTGCGCATGCGCACCGAGGCATAATTATAGAGATTAACCCTTTCCCCGTTGAAGCCGTCATAATTATGACGGCCACTCTAGTGGTCATTTTCAAAAATTCGTTGTGCCCACTGTGTTGGAGCTATGCACACGCTGTCGGTACCAGCACATGCGCATTGAGCTGCTCTTTCATGTGGTATCTTTAATATGCTGCCTTGAGGTACGCTTTGTACAGTAATGTCGAAAGAAAAGTGACCGTTTGATAATGTTTCAAGATCTTCGTAGTACAATCTCAGTGAGGTTCTAAAGTAGCTAGACAGTGAGAATATCGATGCTTATGGCCTTGTTGAGTGAGAGGACTGTGACTGGGATCATAGCTAGATAAAAAGCTACCTCAAGCTAGAAAATATAGAGCCTGCCTGAAGGTCTGAGGAAGAAGCTCTTGCGATGGAACAACTTCTTGGATCTGGTAAGTCTAGAGTAGCATCTGTAGTCTTGATAGCTTCAGTATGACTGTATTTAGGCTAGTTAGTACAGCAGTGGACATCATGAGCCACCATTGAACTTGTAAACCTGTGTAGGTGAAGAAAACATTTCCCGGGAAAAGGGCGTCTGCTGATACGACCTCGCAAAGAACTTTCTGCAGATCCTGCTTGAACCATGTCACCGTGAGAACATTGAGAACACTTATTTAGTGTCTTTAGCCACTCTGTGCCTTCATACAATATTATTTGTGTACATAATTGTGAATGTTTGTAAACAATTGCTAATTAGTGGGGGTGGTCAGTTGCTAGGTAACGAAGATGGTGTCAAGATACCTCTGGGGTCTGCGCTACCTGTAGGAAATAGTTACAAGTCATTTCAATGTATGGTTCATGACATACAAATTTTTAAAGAAAATTGTTACTTATTCTGTATTTTCTTGTTTTAATTAAAACGGGGAAAGGGTTAAGCCAGTGTCAAAACATACATGTACAGTCATGCAGAAACTTAATAACAGCTATGAAAGCATCGAAGTACGAAGAATAAATGCGTATAGCCTTCTTTAGAAAATGGCCCAAAAATAATATGTGCAACCATACAAGTACTTTACCATGGAGACTCACCTAGAGAGCTGTCTGCTGCCACGGCAACACACTTAGAGAGTGTGCCGAGGATCCCTTGTTTGGTCTCCCAGGACTCCTTCACCTTGGCATCCACGTGGTCCACCAGCGACTGGACGGCCATGTACCGATCCTGTCTCTGTGGGGGTATATGTACAGTGGATAATGTACACTGGGGGGCTGTGGGGGCACATGATAGATACGCACACTGGGGGGGGGGGCATGTGCATTGGATAATGTACACTGGGGGGCTGTGGGGGTACATGTACAGTGGATAATGTACCCTGGGGGGCTGTAGGGGTACAAGTACAGTGGATAATGTACCCTGGGGGGCTGTGGGTTGGGGGGGGGGGGGGGTACATGATTAGTACAACCAGTAGGTTGTACATAGGATTGACAGTGCAGTTGTGTGTGTTTTCAATTATTGCATAAATTTTGACTCGTGTTTAGACTGCTCTATTTTCTGCAGGGAAAGGCCACATCAAGAAATGGACTGGATAGATAGCTTAGTTAGCCTTTTATCTGTATAAATGTGTGAAATTATAGTCAATGAATATTCTCATGCATTACTATTGATATTTGAAAAATTGCACTATTTTCATATTTCACCGCGTTTCGTCTGACTGACTAAGTAAGTAAGTAAGTTAGTAAGTAAGTAACATTCTTGAAAAGCATTTCCTCCTTGTACAGACATATTCAGAAGATTCTAGATACAGCCTCTAGTCGACTACAAACCGGAGCATGGGCGTTTTTCTCAGAATTGCGTCCGCTTCCAAGACGCAGGTGACCTCTCAGGCTCCACTTTTCTTACCTACGCAATTCCGCCATCTTTAAATGACTGCCACAGCAACACATGGCAACTTATGAGGTGGGCGTGGCTGTGACATCGATAAACACAAAACCTCCTTTCTTCAGCTCAGCTCTCCATTCTCTCACTTCAGGTATGCTATTTATGCTAGACGTATGCACTGACTGGATCTACCATAGGCCTCCATGGTTTTGCACTTGGAAGTACATCTACAGTATAAACATGGCTGCCATTATTTTTATCATAGATAAATGGCTGAATAAAATACTAAATGTTTATTCCAGTCCTGTCTGCTTTTCTTAACTTCTCTTGCTTCTTGATGTTCCTCATAGGTATTTCACTTTCATTATTGAGAAAAGAAGGCCGGTGAAGGAGGCTAACTCCTCAATTCCCTGAGTGAAGTGCGGCCTGGGATCGAGACTATTGAGGAGTATAATATAATTCTGTCCAACGACCACTTATATATTATCTTCAACAAGATTACAGGACGATGACAAATTAATCAACGTCACATTTATCTTATCATTAATGTACTACTGTATTGAAAAAGAAAGGGAATCAAAACTAAAAAACATTTGCAATGTGAACGTTGCTAGGATTGCCAGGAAAAGAAAAGCGCGAAAAAGCGAAGAAACAAGAAATTCGGCGAGTGCATAACTCCAATCCGTTACAACGTCATGAACATGTACAGTCAAGTGGCCTACTGTTGATAAGGAATTTAGAATCAAAATACAGGTTGGGCACAGTCATTGCACTAAATAAGAATTCACCTTTGGACAGTGAAACTAAATAATAATTATTATTACTTGCAACTGATGTGAAAGGATTGGCCAGGAAAAGTACCAAAACAAGTATATATATAGCTTAAATTTCTTGAAATAGTACATGTGAATGACGTTGTAACGGATTGGAGTTATGCACTCGCCGAATTTCTTGTTTCTTCGCTTTTTCGCGCTTTTCTTTTCCTGGCAATCCTAGCAACGTTCACATTGCAAATGTTTTTTAGTTTTGATTGTACATAGGATTGACAGTGCAGTTGTGTGTGTTTTCAATTATTGCACAAATTTTGACTCGTGTTTAGACTGCTCTATTTCTGCAGGGAAAGGCCACAGCAAGAAACTGAGTTGACAGATAGCTTAGTTAGCCTTTTATCTGTATAAATGTGTGAAATTATAGTCAATGAATATTCTCATGCATTACTATTGATATTTGAAAAATTGCACTATTTTCATATTTCACCGTGTTTTGTCTGACTGACTAAGTAAGTAAGTAAGTAACTTTCTTGAAAAGCATTTCCTCCTTGTACAGACATCTTCAGAAGATTCTAGATACAGCCTCTAGTGGACTAGAACCCGGACCATGGGCGTTTTTCTCAGAATTGCGTTCGCTTCCAAGAGGCAAATGACCTCTCAGGCTCTGCTTTTCTTACCTACGCAATTCCGCCATCTTTAAATGACTGCCACAGCAACGCATATGGCAACTTATGAGGTGGGCGTGGCTTTGACATCGATAACACAAGGCTCCTTTCTTCAGCTCAGCTCTCCATTCTCTCTCACTTCAGGTATGCTATTTATGCTAGACATATGCATTGACTGGATATACCATAGCCATAGGCCTCCATGCTTTTGCACTTGGAAGTACATCTACAGTATATAGTATAAACATGGCTGTTATTTTATCACATAGATTCTGAATAAAATAATGTTTATTCCAGTCCTGTCTTCTCTTCTTGAACTTCTCTTGCTTCTTGATGTTCCTCTTCAGGTATTTCACTTTCATTATTGAAGAGTATAATATACTTCTGTCCAACGACCACTTATATACTATTATTATCTTCAACAAGATTACAGGACGATGACAAATTAATCAACGTCACATTTATCTTATCATTAATGTAATGAAAAAAGAAAGGGAATCAAAACTAAAAAACATTTGCAATGTGAACGTTGCTAGGATTGCCAGGAAAAGAAAAGCGCGAAAAAGCGAAGAAACAAGAAATTCGGCGAGTGCATTGCATAACTCCAATCCGTTACAACGCCATGAACATGTACAGCCGAGTGGCCTACTGTTGATAATGATTTTAGAATCAAAATACAAGTTGGGTAAAAACGAACGGCGAATAACTGAATTCACAATCATCCACCCAGACATCCAACACTTGCATGTTTGCTCAACACTGTAAGGGAAAACATCACACACATTATATAGCTTGCAAAAAATTCACTATACAATGTAATTATAATTATTATGATAAAAATTACTGAAGGATTGGCCAGGAAAAGCACAAAACGAACAAAAAAGAAAATGTACATGTGAATGAAGTTGTAACGGATTGGAGTTATGCACTCGCCGAATTTCTTGTTTCTTCGCGCTTTTCTTTTCCTGGCAATCCTAGCAACGTTCACATTGCAAATGTTTTTTAGTTTTGATAGATACTGTACACTAGTACTGAGGGGGTACATGTGAGTGGAAAGTACAATACACATGTAGGTACTGTCTTCGTGGGGATACATGTCTACACTGGAGGGAACAATTGATCAAGAATAAACAAAGAGTATGTTGGACCTGAAAGCTATCAATGTTACACAACAGAATAAAGCAGAGAGTAACGAAATACTGTCGACAGTCCGTTATGGACAGTCAAGTCAGAATTCCACAAGAATTTTTATCAAGCGTGATGCACTATACACTATGGTGAGAACACTTGGCCACCAGTACATGTATATACGTGTACCTGCATGGCTTCCACGACGATGGCGTACACACCAGCTGTGAATTCCTTGTCCGATATCTATAGTTTGTTTAGGTCAAAGTGTCTATAAGGGGAGCAATGGAGTGCTACTATATACACAGGAAATGAGACAATGGTTGTCATGGTACTAGACCTGCTGAGACAACATTGCACAATAGGTCATAGCACTTTACTAACATCAGGAGTTCATTAAGAATCCTAATGAACTCCTGCTGAATGCAGTTCCATTTAAGTTACACCTATTAGGGAAACCACCTTGCCTACAAGTACAGTGTTGTAACACCTACGTACGCACAATGTATAGGAAACCACCTTGCCTACAAGTAGCACCGACGCACACAAGGCATTGACCGACTTACTGCAGTATTGGCTTGAGGACACTATCGATGGGAGAGAGTCCGGCAAAAGCGATAAGCTCCTGCAGTGAGACTATCCTGAGGATAGAGTACCCCCCCAGACTGTCCCCCTCCTCCGCAACAGGCTGGATCTCACCAGACTCTCTGTCAGAGTGGGAGGGAGGTTACTATTGGCACACACTGTATAATTATCTAAGGCCATCAATAGGTAAGTTTGATACAGACTGAGGCTATCAACATTTACTCATTGAAGTATGTGTATGCTCCAGGAGTAGAACTGAAGCAAATTGTAGTGACTTTCCTAGACAGTATACCTTGACTGGGCGACACTGTGACTGTGCATATTGAAGAGGAAGGGCGGCACTATCTTGTTCATGTGATCTTTATCACTCCCCTCAGTCCTTGCAACCCAGCCATCCGCGTCCTGTGTGAGGTGTAGTGGGGAGGGGTGGAGTTGGTGATGAAAGCAATGTGATCACAAGTTATGCGTGTGACAGAGCACCCTAAGGGCAGTACAGTTAAAATATGACATCTAACACTTCGACCTGTGGCCACTCAAACTCATTTCATGTACACATACTCGTGATATTTATCGGTGTCGTCAACATTCTTGGTGAGGCTAAGAGAGGCAAAGCGGTGGATGAGGAAGTCGTACTGTCTGTGGTAGGGGGTGTTCCCTTCCTCTCGCTCGGCAAACTTCACAAACTGCGTGTGTGCGGAGGAAGGGTCAATGTGTTGTATAAACAAGTTCACTTCACACACTCACTCCTGGCCAATGGCATACCCCCTCCACACACCCACACATATACATGCATGTTCACTTTTCACACTCACTACTCACACCCACACACGTTCACTCTCGGCACTATCACAGACACACACTCTACTCACACAAGAGTGTTGGTATGGACAGTTTGGGAGGCGTGGGCATGTGCCAAAGTTCCAATTGCGGCTGCCGAGTTGACAGCCGCAATAGGTCGTTTGTGGTAGTTAGTAGGTGCTTTGGGAGGTTCGTAGTCATCGCATTCCGTCGTTGCGTGGTCTAGGCTAAAGCATAATGAACAATGCTCTTTGGTTTTTGCATTTACAAAAGCCATAGCATAAAATGTTTGATAGATCTCGCCCCACTTCATGGCTGGGTTAGCTGCAGCTGCTTTTCTAAAGTTTCTATCATACTGTATCCACATACTGTATCCACCCGTCTCCAGCGTATTTCCGGGCCGTGTGGACGATTAGTGAGGAATACGCTAAAAGGTCATGCACGCGTGTGGGGTCGCGTTGCTTGACAATTGAGATGTATGCGTTAAAGCATTCAACCCACTGTAATATGTTGGCAACCCTGCGCTTTCTTCTGGGTTTCTCACCCGTATCGTTTGAGGTACCCCGAACGAGTCGGGTAAGAACTCAGCTAGTTCGATAAATTCCCCTTTTTCCGAATTTTTAGATAGTTTGTCGGGAATGGGGATGGCATTCTGGCCTACATTGACCGTATATGGGACTTCTGGTCAAAGTAACGGAATAATGCTTGGTATCGTAGGTAATGTAGGGAGGCTCATGCGGGTTTGAGTACGGGGGGCACTAGTGGATACGAGGGGAACATGTGCTAGTGAGGTACTTGACATACCTGCCGTTCCGGTGCTGACAACAGGGCCTGAGGTGGGACTCCGTGGGGTACCCGAGCCGGAAGCAGAGATGGTTGGGATCGAGGGTGGGACTGATGGTGAGACTGATGAGGGGCCGGCTATGGGGCGGTGTTGTTGGACTGCTGCCTGAATCCGCTGGTCCATTGCGGTGATGATCGTTGGTAACACCGCGCCGAGGGCTGCCTGGACAGAATTGGCAATCATGGTGTTGAGAGTTGTCGGAGTTGTCGTCGGGTTGGTGGAACTGATCGGCGGTGTTCCAGTTGAGGATGTGCTCGAGGAGGTAGTGGTCATCTTCATATAGAGAATTACAGGATAGATCAGCAAGGGAAATCTTGAGAATTATAGGATAGACCCAGAAGAGAAGTTTTCTATTCTTTCACTGACTGCCTGACCACGTGTTTCTTGCGCATGCCAGTACCGGTGTCGTAGGCGCGCCCAAATAATGACTCCCGGTGATCACTCCTACCTAGTCACCAGTGACCCCCGGTCACTCACGCCTAGGAATAAATGACTCCCCAGATTTCAGTGGATCAAGGGCTACTAACATCCTCAAAAGACTGCTGCCCATGCAGTGACTATATACTAGTCTATATACAATCAAGTTCATCACTGTTATCTATGAGAGGCCTGTTACAAGTGATTTATTACAGTGCACGAAAAACAAAAACAACACAGGGCATTGCAGTGCATGAAAAACAAAAACAGCAGTGGAAGATAATGAAAGCCTATTTAGATCTACAACTATAGCTATAGAACAAAACTATTCTCCAACTGAGTGGAGATATACTTTAATACGTATAATGATACGAGTTGCACGTATCACACTGTATCATTTCATCGTAGGAGTCAGGGTGGAGACAAGGGCAGTATAATCATAGTCACAATGCTGGAAAATCTCTCTGGTCTCTTGCGTGCCCCCCCCCCCCCCCCCCTTATCTTTTGGTCTGTTGGTTTTGTACATTTGTACTGTTTGATATTACATGAACAAAAAAAACGGTGTGAATGACTCCCGCGACTATTCAGTTCTTTTGACTTCAAAAATCTTCTTCAGTTTCTCAACGTACAAGGTGGTGCCTCATTTTGCATTTAGGATGATGTGATCCAAATTGTCTCCTTGCAATTCGTGGTATGCAGCGCAGTGGAGTAGGAACGGGGGGGGGGGGGGCAGGGGGCCAGTGGCCCCTCCAACATTGAATCAGCCCACCCTTCCTGAGTTGGATAGGTGTCAACCAATTAACAAAGATAAAGCATGAATTTGTAAACAGAAATGAAGAACGCTTCTGAATGATAGTACTCTTGTTTTATTAACATGTTTTAGCAATTCTGCTATAGACTTTAGTTCTTGTTCAGAGGTAATAAGCTTGTAGCTAGGCCGCAGCTAATTATGATGTCATAATGAGGGTGTAGCTTCCTGTCTTAAAATTTCCAGCGCAGCGCCACTTGGGTAGTGCTTTGCACCACCCAAGTGGCCCCTCCAACCTTTTAACTGTTCCTACTCCACTGCAGCGGCAAATACAAAAAAACCACAGTTGTTGCTGCCACTGCATGTTCTGCTGCTGAATAGAGGCCACGGCCCATTGTGCACTTGTACATTTGGGCGATTTGCAGCTCAGCACTTGGCTCCAGTTCTTTCCCATATTAAGAAGATGTCTGAAGCTCAGTCTGAAGGATTATTGCAGGTATAGCTAGCCTAAACTAGCTAGATTCCTGGCTTTGTCAAGCATACACATTTTTGTTACTTGTAGGAATCTTCATTTTCCGAAGCTGAAAAGGAGGCACAGCAATTAATGAAGGATGCTCTTCCCCCGTACATAGTAAAGTGCTTTACAACCGCAGGATTTGATACAATGCAAGTCATTTTGAAAATAGATGTAAGTGATGAGCCAGGAAATTCAATTGAACAAATAGAATAATTTATCTCTGATGAACACCCTGACCTTTTAACTTCGAAAAGCAAGAAGTTTCTACCTGGGCACAGGATTAGAATACAATGGGAGTGGCCACCTGCTTGATTCTTAAGGATGACCCAACTACTGTTGTGTTTCACCAAGATGAGCTAAGAACACACGTTTGTCAGTGCCTAGAAAAAGGCACGATAACACTGTTCCCTGTGAAGAAGAAGAGGAGGCATGTTAGCCGAGTGTGTAGAACAGAGACTTTATCAGTGTACTGTTACTGTCGCATGCCAGATCATGGCCAACTAATGGTACATTGCAGCCAATGTGATGACTGGTTCCATCGTCAATGCTTACAAAATATACCTGATGATGATATAGATTTTATTTGTAACATTTGTAGTAAGACTGAGATCTATATTAATTATTAGTAGTCCATGTATACAAATGTTGTGTATTGAAATCTAACTGAAATCTAACTGAAATCAAAAATCTATGTGAAATCTACACTGAAACCAGAAATGTACCGAAATCTCTATGAAATCCAGAAATCATTGCAGAGAACAAAAGAAATCTATTGAAATCATGAAATCTTAGACAAAACCATGAAATCACTTGGAAATCACGAAATCCAGCTGGAAATCACGAAATCATTTTGAAATCTAGAGATATTGAAATCTCGTACACTAAAAAAACACCCGTTGCCGACCCCTCGGAACATATACATAACTTTATTGGAAAGTCTCTTTTTACTGGGTGTGGTCAGTCATTAGCAAGTACTACACGTGGCTCATGGACTAGGCGTGTTATAAGTTGCTGAAAGAGATGATGTCTCGAGGAAACACAGCTTTGGGAGTTACCCGGCAAAAATGTGGTTAATAGCCTCGTTCATAGGGCGTAGCGCGGATAATTTTCGAGGCTCCTCCACTGCAGATTCAATGTAAAATCATCACGTGCACCACTCCGTTTCCTATCCCTCTAACTCTTCAATCTATGCTGCAAGGCACAGATTTATTTGCTGGAATGGCCACTAAAGAGCAGAACCAAGGTATAAAGACTGTCATGTTTCCTATAAAGGATAAACCCAATGATTGCTAAAGCATAAAACCCTCATTGGTGATTGCTAACCTTGTGTGCTTGCTATCTATTTTCAGAGCTCACAATTGACGATCTGAAGACAGAAATGAAACTGACTGATGAGCAGCTCAATACAGCAATACAGGAACCAGATCTACCCGAGTTAGCAGCATGTTTCGATAACACTGATGACTATCTTGAAAAGCTGGAGCTGTCAATGGAGCTGCCCTCTATCAACTTCTGAATACAACTTAATTTGTCTGGTAACACAGTGACTAACTGTCATCACATTGCTGCTGGACTAGCAGTCAATAAAACTCTGAGAAGATTGGACTTGAGTAACTGTAAACTGACTGATCAGAGTATCGAGGAGCTATCAACTGAACTGATAAACAAGATTGAAACACTGCACATTTATGATGGAACAGAAGATGGAATGAAGACGCTTGCCAGACATCTAACCACCCACTGCTCTGAACTGACACTATTGGTGATACCCGACCACTTAATTAATATTCTGTATCGAGACAGCATTCAGGGACGCTAACAAAGAGAGGAAGAGAAATGGACTGCCTGAGATTTAATGTGGTTGCATTCTTACCATGATTTTAATTACTTTTGACAATGGATTTTATTTTCTGCCATAATTATATAATAAATGACAATTTGAGAAAAGTAGCAAAGTACTATAATAATTATATAGTATATTATGTTGGAACATTAGGTCGTTAATAACGTGTCAATAGTACATGCAGATGATATAAATAATTCATGCACTGCTGTGAATAGTCAATGAATACATGCACTTTGCTAATGGAAAATCCAATTTAACGCTCTGTCGATTATTGTTCATGAGAAAGATGAGCAGATTAACATTCACTTTGGCCCTCCCAAACATCTTCATGATTGCCAGGTCCTCGTATTGCAGCTGAAGGAGGTCCTGTGTGGGGAGAAGAGAGGGCAGTGAAACACTTCAACTGGTATAAGACAAAGAATGCATGTATTTGTAAGACAAATGAATACATGTACTTACATACACCGTACAAGCATACCAACACTATACCTGACACAAGGCAGTAAACTTCTTGAACACTTTACGTACCTACCATCTACCTGTACACACACCCTCACCTGGAGGACCAGCTCCACCTTCTCTATCTGCCTGATGTGATCTCCAACACAACATTTCCGAACCTGAACCTGGACGAGTAAGAAATAATGTTTTCACATAATTATAGCATAACGTTGCGCATAAGATCAAAGCTGTAGCAAGCAGTCAGGCTGGTCAGGTTTTGGCCTAACCACTTTTTGCAGCTGGGTAGGCAATGGTCGTAAATATTGTAAGTGATAATGCGCATACTATTTTGGTGAGGAAAAGGGATAACCTTTTTCTTAGGTAAAAAATTCACCACTGTATAAAAGTTCCAATAGTAGAAAAGCAGCTGACCTTTAATTGCAAGTTGGCCTGACCACTTTAAAGTTGCTTGCTACGCCCCTGCATGAAGATTGGGGCATAAAAATAAGTTAATAGCCTCACACTGGAGGAATTGTTAAAGTCTAGATTAGTAGTATAGTCTGAGCTTCAGTCAAACAGTGGACAAAGTACGTACCAGAGCAATTAATGGCACATGTGATGATTATCATGTTGTTTAATAGAAGTATGCTAGTATAACGGCTACTCAAGTATACGGAGACTCACAGAGTGGGTGGAGCATATCTCCATGGACGCTGATGTATGGATGATTGGCTTGGTCACGTTAGAGTACGCGTCGATACCCAGCTATCTGTCCGGGGGGTCCACTGTCGATGCTCGCAGGAAGAACCCTCTGTGGGGGGTACAGTGAGAGTCATAATTATTATTATGATTCAGTTCCGGGAATAAATGTCATAGAAAGTCACTAATTGACTCACATTTTTTCCAGTCGAGGTAAATGGAACACAGCTATAGGTTACGTCTCTGTGGGACATGTGAAATTGTGTATCAGGTTTTAAGCAACTAATAAGGATTATCATCTATTAATCTTGTTGAGCGCACAGTCCATTCTACCCCCCGCCCACACACACCTGGTCAGTAGACAGCTGATTGCCTATCCACAACATCGAAGGATTTTATCGCGGCTATGTACTTTATTGTACAGCTGCAAGGGGAGTGACGTGTGATACAGTGTGATTCAATGAAAGTCAGTACAACACAGTTAGTGTATGTTTACCAAAGAGGTACATGAGATTGTTCTGACAAATCATTCTTGTACTCTCTAATACACTAACAGGGTTTCATCTAGGATAACAAGTTGGGGGGGGGGGGGAGATTTGGGAGTGCGTAAGCGCAAGTGTTTGGCTATGCCCACTTAAAAAAAGTTGATTTAATACTAATGTGATGATGTCATTATTCTACAAGATTTGGGGGGGGGGGGGAAGAACCACCCCCCCTACTAGATGAAACCCTGACTAACTGATACAGTATCAAAGATGCAACCTTTTACATGGCAAAATTAAAAACGGCCATTGTCAAAGTAATGTAGACGCAATCGGCATCATGTATAAATTGTGTATTTGGCCTAAGCCATATTCAGTACATACTATATAGCAGGTCATTTTCGTAGGTTATAACATTCAAAACAAACAACGTCTACACACAGTAAGTGCAGTAGTAGTAGATCTAAGAGGTAGTCTAATGCTCAAGAATGATGGAACATCTTATATACATATAGTAGTCATCTGCAGAATTGTGTAGAGGAGATATTTCACCATCTTTGAGCATTAGTTTACCTCTTAGATCTACTACTACTGCACTGCACTATACTGCACTTACTGTGTATATAGCTAGTAGGTATCTTCAAGACCAGCTAGCTCACTGACAGTTGACAAACTAATGCTCAAAGATGTTGGAACATCTCTACACAATTCTACTACTACTGCATGCACTTACTGTGTATATAGTAGGTATCTTCAAGACCAGCTAGCTCACTGATAGTTGACAAACACTCTCTGGGACAAAAACCATTGTGTAGCTCTTACTTCAATATTTTACAAACTTCCTTTATTTAGAATAATAGCGCATGCATTGCAGAATGCAGAGGCTGCAAAATATGGTGGGCCGTTTGTTTCAAAATTCAAATGTTACATTTTCATTCAAATCACAATACATTCATTCAAGATGTGCAATTTTCATTCAAGAGCATTCAAGATTATTCATTCAAGATTCAAGATTTTGATGGATGCATAAACATGCATAATTTCAGATGACTTTAGCCACACTTTGTGGTTTTATTGCATGGTGTAGTTGTTTTAATTAACAGGAAATGGGGTTCACAATAATCAACTCCCTCCCTCAGTAGTGGTAAGGTGATTCCCAAACCAGAAACATGACATTGATTGACGAAAATTAACAAGAGGTCAGGGGTTCGTTGCCGACCTCCGAGTATTTTGAGCATTTAAGCAAAGGACATCTTATAAATGTTGTGTTTTAATGACTGTATATGCATGCATGGCATGCATATCTTGAATAATTATTGTCGACTTGAATGCATTAAAATCTTGAATGACAATTGCATGGTCTTGAATGGTCAGTGGATCTTTGGATCAATTTAAATTTGTTTTGGGCAGAATTTCAAATCGATAGAAATTTATATATTTTTTGATTTTGAATATTTTGAAACTGCAAGAGTACATGCAAATGAGTGCATTCTATTTTCAATTCTTGAGGAAGAACTGGTCCTGAGTTTCGTGCAGAAAAAAGCAGTTTCATATTTGCACCCACAGGGGTTAGCTTATAATGACCTTTGTACTCTAAGAAGCTGTGCACTTTATAGTCTGTTATAAAATCAGTATTATGTGCACCTAGCTTGTATGCGTACAGGTTATGTTAACAGTTGTATCCCACCCTGATTGACAATGACAATTACACCCCTGTCTGTATAGGTGTTCCAAGTACCATGGCCAATAGATGAGTGTTCCCAGCATACAGACGGTACTATACATATTACATATAATCATACAGTTGTTCGATTGCACACACACACACACAATAATATCATAATTTAATTGATCCTTCAACATTGAAATGTTTAATAATATTAATTATGTACAGTTAAGGAAGTACATTATTATATTATACATAGCAGAGTCGTGCAGTTGGCTAGCCTCGAGGAAGTGATTGGGATATCAAGGCTAGCAGTTGGCAAGGTTATATTCTGGCTATATTTAGCATTGCATTGGAGCATGGCTTCTCAAGAGTACAAAGGTCATTTTAAGCAAACCCTGTGGATGCTATAAGCGCTAGTGATGGTCAAAAATTTAAAATGCTTTTCTGCACGAAACTCAGGACCAATTCTTCCTCAAGAAATTAAAAGTAGAATGCACTCATTTGCATGTACTCTTGCAGTTTCAAAATATTCAAAATCAAAAAATATATAAATTTCTATCGATTTGAAATTCTGCCCAAAACAAATTTAAATTGATCCAAAGATCCACTGACCTTGAATGAATACTGTACATGCATCTTGAAATGAAAATATAACATTAATTTTGAATTTTGAAACAAACGGCCCACCATACACCATAGCAAAAACACATTGATTTTACAATGTAAAAGGGTGGGCCAGCTCAGCACAATTCAAATAGCAATCAAAATTCCAGGCTCTTATATCATTCAATGACAATTTAGATGAAAAGTAGCGAAGTACATAGTATGTTAGAACATTAGGTCGTTAATTAATCAATTGCAACGTGTCAATAGTACCATAGAGATAGTAAAGGGAAGGGATTGGAAACACAGGGATTTCACGTGGCCCATGCGTGTCGCACCGGAAATTGACAGGAAGTTAATTTAATGGGAGGAGATTGGGGGAAAAGCTGCTTATTATAGATGCTGATCAACTACTTAGCTACTGTACATGTAGTTGCTCTGGTTGCTGCTGTACATCTGAATGACTGACATTTTTCTCTTTGCAAATACTTGAGTAGAGATTACACATTCTCAACAAACCTTGAAAATAACAAGGCATGCATTTACAAAGAAATTAAATCTAGGAACTCGATAATTATTTATACTTTATGGTACTAGTACTAGGCACTGTTCATTATAATAGACTGCCTCATAACATTATGACTTTCACACAATCACACAATTTTGATGTTTACATAAAAATGTTTACCAACACAAAACATAATTTTTATGAGCCTGACGCCCTTTTAGGCAATGGTGTATTCTCGTCATCGGTCACTGTTTAGCTCTTGCAAAAGAATTTACTAATCATAATACATAACAGTGGGGTTATCATGTGTCCCTCCCCTCTGCCGTTGGCATAAAAGGGTCTTGGCAGATTTTCTGATTTTCTGAGTACCCCTGGGAAAAAATGTATGGGTAAGTTTGAATTAGTATATTTCCAAAACGATAAACGTTAGCAAGGAAAATCTTTTCTTACTGCACATCGGGATCATTAAGCAACATGTAGAACTAAACAATAGTGATGTACAATTTATTGTTAACCAGTAGCTCCCCCGCAAAACAAGTTACTTTTGAATCCTTGTTTTCACACTTAAAAGTAAATATTCAACATTAAACAGCATAATGCTCAACTTGGCTATGCCTACTGCATATTTCAATGCTCCCTCTACACTCTGATCACTCTCAAGCAACCATGACTACTTCCTAGCTCAAGATATCCCCCCACAAAGTTTCTTACTTACCAATCTTAGCTAAATACATGTAAAACAGTGTAACATGGAGCTCTGATGATCAAATAAATGAGGTAAATGATGTAAACCATACATTTACTATGGATAATGTACATACAGGATAGCTCTGCCAGTGCTTACTGCAGTTTTCTTCACTTTCTTCTCTTTTGTCTTTGCATCTGGCTCGCAATCAATCGCAATCAATACTTGCGGAATGCAACACGCATGGTGTCAGAATTCTCTAGGGCAATACATTGGTCACCTGAGATGTTTCCAATCCCTCCCCTCTACCGTAGATGTAGGAGAGAGGGATTGGAAACGGAAGTAGATTTCAATGTACTTCACATATGACCTCGATAAACATCCGCGCCTCGCTGAGGGCTAATCTATTCCCCAGGAACTTCGCGGGTAACTGAGATTATTGCAAATCTAGGATTTTATGAGTTGTCACTAGTATTCTGTCAAGTTTTCCAGTATCCAATGCAACTGTGCTTTATATAGATAGTGAATAACCATTATTCAAGCTCTATATACCGTTGCAACTATCTTCTTCATTGAATTTAGGTAAGTTTAATCTTGTATTGTACACATTTATCCCTTTTTCTCTGAAATGATTAATGTTTAGGTCATAATTATACTTCAATATGCTTGTTGGTAAATCATGTGGTATCACCCCAAGCCAAAGAAAATTAGTCATACATCAGCTGGTAAAATTTAGTGCTAGAAAAAAGTTGAATTAAAGAGCACCACTAAAGATCCCTTTTTTGGGAATACGCTAAGTTTTACAGAAATTTTAATTTTAGGCATACATTCCCTTATGATTGGTGATCACCCCAAAAGCATTAGTTTTGGATCAGGTGGATGTATAGCTTTTGTGTGCATGAATGTGTAGTCACCTATTTTTACCTCATAATTGTTATTGGCCCGGTAGTTAGATTGTGGTGAAGGGCCTGTAGGCCCGAGATATTTAACTACTACAAATGCTGTTTCATCTATATTTTATATAGCAATACCTCGCAAGCCAAAACTTACTGAGTACGCTGAAGAAAAGAAGACAGAAGAATACCCCTCCTCTCTACACCCTACACGTCACCGCCCTCGTAAATGTTATCGGCTGTTCCGGCTATATATACACCCTTGTATACCTCACCAGCTTCTCTCCATCTAAGACTGTCTGATTAGAGTGCTAAACTAATCATAATTATAGCTGTAATAATCATTTTTATCGTGTAAGTTTTTGTTAATGTTGTTCGGTTTGATCCCACTCGTTTTACACTTAGAAAGCAACTGGCAGTGCTGTGGAGTGTTTTGCTGTCTCCAAGTGTATGTAATTATACTTAATGAATTGGAAATTGAAATGTACGCTCACCAGCCTAGTATATATAGAAACTTCGTACAATTGATTCATCACAATTATTAAGAAAGTTACATGGTGTATTATGTATCTTGTCGTATGAATGATCATGGTTATTGCCTCAAACTAGTGGATCGACTTCTTGATGGTTTTTTTTTCAGTTGGCAGCAAAAGAGCCTCTGACAGTCACAAATACATTCACAATTTCAGGGAACTAAGCATCCTCTGATGATTTTATATCTACTGTGAAACAAGTATCCAATACCACTAGCTCTGCACATTCTCCTTACTATTACCATGTACCAATGCACTGTTGATTGTACATGTGTCTCTTTCCCTATTCTTTCACCGCTTATGCAATGAGTTTTCCTCATTTGAGGCAAGAAAAGAAGACAAGAAAGCGAGGCGCGGATGTTTTCCGAGGCCCTCTCCGTTTCCAATCCCCTCTCTCCTACATCTATGCCTCTACTATCTATGATAGTACATGCAGATGATATAAATAATTGAAGAATGCTCACATGCAATTGTCAATGAATACATGCAATTTGTTAATGGCAATCCAATTTAACCCTCTGAGGATTTTAAAAGTTCATGAGGAAGATGAGCAGATTAACATTCACTTTGGCCCTTCCAAACATCTTCATGATTGCCAGGCCCTCGTATTGCAGCTGAAGGAGGTCCTGTGTGGGGAGAAGAGAGGGAAGTGAAACACTTCAACTGGTGTATAAGACAAAGAATGCATGTATTTGTAAGACAAATGAATACATGTACTTACATACACCGTACAAGCATACCAACACTATACCTGACACAAGGCAGTAAACTTCTTGAACACTTTACGTACCTACCATCTACCTGTACACACACCCTCACCTGGAGGACCAGCTCCACCTTCTCTATCTGCCTGATGTGATCTCAAACACAACATTTCCGAATCTGAACCTGGGCGAGTAAGAAATAATGTTCACATAATTATAGCATAACTTTGCATAAGATCAAGGTCGTAGCAAGAGGTCAGGCTGGTCAGATTTTGGCCTAACCACTTTTTGCAGCTGGGTATAGTAATGGTCGTAAATATTGTAAGTGATAATGCGCATGCTGTTTTTGGTGAGGAAAAGTGATGGCCTTTTTCTTAGGTAAAAAATTCACCACTGTATGCAAAAGTTCCAATAGTACAAAAACAGTTGACCTTTAATTGTAAGTTGGCCTGACCACTTTAAAGTTGCTTGCTACGCCCCTCCATGAAGATTGGGGCATAAAAATAAGTTAATATAGCCTCACACTGGAGGAATTGTTAAAGTCTAGATTAGTAGTAGAATCTGAGCTTCAGTCAAACAGTGGACAAAGTACGTACCAGAGCAATTAATGGCACATGTGATGATTATCATGTTGTTTAATAGAAGTATGCTAGTATAACGGCTACTCAAGTATACGGAGACTCACAGAGTGGGTGGAGCATATCTCCATGAACGCTGATGTATGGATGATTGGCTTGGTCACGTCAGAGTACTTGTTGATACCCAGCCTTCTGTCCAGGGGGTCCACTGTCGATGCTCGCAAGAACTCTCTGTGGGGGGTACAATGAGTGTATGTATATTCATACCCTCTGCATGGCAACGAAAATAGCTAATTTGCAATTTAGATCATATGATACTTTAGTAGAAGGTAGAAACACACATGACCATCATCACATGACCATCATTCGTACATACACACTTTCAACTATTTGACTACAAATTCAGTTTTGGTTATCACATTTCTTATACCTAAACTTCTTGAAGGCGTCCGAGTGTACGGGTTCATTACTGACAGGGCAGCACTCTCAGCCTCAAACTGTGCAAAGGAACAGGAAAAACACGATAAACTCTTAAACCAACAGATATAACCAAACAATAATCATGGAAAGTTAACGATGCTGATTTGGCGTTTTTCACCAACAAATAATATCTAGTCCAGTACTAATTTAATGTACATAGATGCAGTGCATAATGTAGGCCATAATCTGTACAGGTATACTGTACCACTTTTATCACCTGTTGTTTGTAGCACTCAAATATCTACCCCATCGGCACACTGCTCTGCTCCAACTCCTCACAGTGATCCAGTGCCTTCTTGAGCTCTTCCTCCATCACAAGTCTCTCTTGCACAGCAGACTGGGTAATAGATTGCATGGTGGTCATGTACACACACAGGTATACAGATACAACCATCACAACATCGTGGTAGTGGTACAGTAGTTATATAATTGCAGGTACATGTATTAATGAAAGCACCGCGGGTGCTGATGCCTCGGTGGAGGTGCAAAGCTATATAACATAAAGCTACACACATTATCATGATGAATATTTTTGCATTTTTGCTGCATGCAAGCTCAAATTGCATGGTGGTCGATCATGTACACACACACACACACACAGGTAATACAACCACCATGGTAGTGGTACAGCTGTTTGCTCACTGCATTACCACAAAACAACAAAATACCATACAATGTTGCTATGCAAACAACATGTGGTCCTAAGCAATGATGGCTTCTAGCACTTGTAGGTACTTTTTGAGAGTTCCAAAAATGGCTAATCTGTGAGACCCTCAAAAATTACCCACTATAAGGTGGCATCAATATTAACTGATACAGTACCAGAAATGCAACTTTTATATGGGGAAAAAAAAAGGACAATAGTCTCTAGACACAATCGGCATCATGTATTGTGTATTTTGCCTAAGCCTTAATCTGTATAGCAGGTCATTTTCGTGGGATAAAAAATCCGAGACAAAAACGTAGGCGTGGTGCAGCAGTGATTTTGTGTGTAAAAATTCCCTTTGCTTCACTGCATTGCATGCGTTCCAGTCAACCATGCCTACGTTTTCGTGAGTGATAAATATTCGTCAAGGTTTAGCTTGCCCACGGAAACTCTACCCAGGACGCTATACGTACGGTACGGTATACTGTACCACTGTATCACCTGTTTCAAGTACTCTTCCTTCTCACGTTACTTTGTAGCACTCGAATATGTCCACCCCGTCCACTGCTCTGCTCTAACTCCTCACAGCGATCCAGTGCCTTCTTGAGCTCTTCCTCCATCACAAGTCTCTCTTGAACAGCAGACTGGGTAATAGATTGCATGGTGGTCATGTACACACACACAGGTATACAGATACAACCATCACAACATCGTGGTAGTGGTACAGTAGTTATAATAAAGGTACAGTAGACTCTCGCTATTCCGACTCTCTGAAGTACGGCCTGAAATGTGGCCAACTCGCTATTCTGTATACTTGCTGCCCCAAACTAGTAATTTTATACGTATACATTTTGGGTGTGGTTTAGCAGAAAAACTGTGTGTGGGGGGAGTGGTTGGGGTGTACAATGAGAGGCATTGTGTGTGTATGTGAGGTGTGTGTGGGGGGAGTGGTTGGGGTGTACAATGAGAGGTAGGAAGCGGGATGCTCATGAACACTACAATGAAAGTTATAAAAAGGTAAACCGTTTTGTGAGCAAACACAGCTGTGGGATTACATTGTAATAGAGAGGAAATGATTCATTTATTATCCTCGAGACAAAACTGCAAAATTAGTCATTAATATTCGAGGTAGGTTGATTTTAAGCCGCGGCTATTTTCTGAAATGCAAACTACCGCGCTCTTCTGGCCAAGTTGCACTGTCCCAAGGGTGGCCGGATTAACGAGAGTCTACTGTACATGTATTAATTATACAGTATTCACCGAGTGTATACATGTACATGCTAAACTCACATCTGCCTTGCTGTTGGCCAGTTCCAATTCTCTCATCAGCTCAGCCATGACACCTGGGTCCATGATTTGAGACCTCTCGAGCAGCTTCTCCTCCAACTACCTCAGCAGGTCATCCTCTAGACATTGAATGGTCTCACTCTTCTCCTCAACCTGACAGGGGAACATCAATAAGTTGCTGCCAGGTGGAGAATACTCGACATACAATAGTGACGTGTATGTACAGTCAACTACTGAAAATCTGGCAATGAAATTTAACGGTATTCTCCCACTTTGAGATAAAGGTCAGCTTAAAGTTAGACTGTAGTTAGGTATTAAATAGGCATCTGCTATCAGGGTTGTTGCAATAACTATTATAAAGAGATAGTACGTACGTGTAATCACACAGTACACCATCAGATCGGCTATTCAGAGCATAGATCATACAGTATATACTGTACAAACTGTGCAAAGGAACAGGAAAACATGATAAACCGGCATTACGGTAACTTAAACCAACAGATGATAAATGGACTAAAATCATGAAAACTCACTAATAATAACGAGTGTTGCAAACTGCGATGTGCTAATGCATGCCTCTCACTTATAGTTTCGATTAGGGGGGGAGGGGCTAAATGAGGCTCTTTATACTGCTAATCACAGGGGCCCCTCTTTCCGTATTCCCCCAAAACCTAATCGCAGTCTCGTGACCCCTAACCTCTAGCGTGAGAGATATGAATGGGCACGTACATTTAACATCTGCTTAACCGGTACCTCGCAGATATGACACAACAAATCTACTGCAACCTGTAAGATTAGTCTGATATACATGTACCACAGAAACAGTGTGCTTGCTTGCATACATGCTAATTTAAAACTACTCACATCTGCATAGTTCCAATTTTCACTCCAGCTCAGCCATGACACCCGGGTCCATGATTTGATATCTCTTGAGCAGCTTCTCCTCCATGTCTAGATGACTGCACTTCTAGAAGGTAAAAGGAAAACAAAATAATGCATTTGGTAAAGATCTACTCTCATGCAAACAACATTGTAATTAGTATTGAGAGCAAATACATGTGATGATCATTACCAAATTTACTGGTAAAGGGTCAAACTGTTAGCAAGAGAGTTCATAATAGACGAACTCTTGCTGTTAGTATGTAAAATTGCCAGCTATGGACCCCAACTAGTACCTACATGCAAATTTTAGGGGGGGGGGAATTGGAGCTAGGGGGGGATATCCCCCTTCCCCCCTGTATGACACCCTGCTCACCCTTTAGAAGACTGCCCCCCCCATACACACACACTCACCCCTCTAGAAAAATGTCCCACCATAGCCTTCGGAGCTGTCTCCCTCCTCTTAGCAATCACTCCATCAATGTGCGTCGTCTTGAGTACCTCATTTCGACTGATCTTGGACGCTAGATGCAGCACACCCGCCACTGTAGCACCACTCTGTGATGTGCCTTAAGGCCTTTCTCCTTCACAGCAAGCTCTTGCAGCTGGTGTAGGAAGACCAGTATATCCGAGAGCCCTTGATAAGAGAATTCCAGTGTCAGGAGAAATACGAGTTGGTAGAAAGCGAGTGTGTTAGCAGGGCTAGTGCAGATAGCTTTGGCCAGTTCCAGGAGATTGGTGAAGAGAGAGTTGACTGTTTTAGAGAGGAACCTTTTCAAAACCACACCCAGTGAGAGCCCTACAGCCTCCAGACTCACCCAATCACTGCACAAGGGGAGGGTATAAATACACGTACATGTAGCTGTAAGCACTGCACATGATTGTATACATACATGTAGTGAAAGCTGGACCTGTATAACTGACAAATAAAATCTAGTACGCCCACTGAACATAGCATGTGCGCACGCACGCACGCACGCACGCACGCACACGCACGCACACACACACACACACACACACACACACACACACACACACACACACACACACACACACACACACACACACACACACACACGTGTTGAGAGGAATCTTGTCCTTGTTGGCATGGTGATCTACGAGACGATGCCAGAGTAGGGCCACATCCAGCTGTGTGCTGGGCTCTCGAATGAGGAGCAATTGGACGAGGGAGGCAAACAGTTGCCCTGGGAACGCCGTCTCCAGCACTAATGAGTGACAAGTGTCAGCCACCGCCCTCAAACACTTGACCAGGGAGGTAGTCAACATGGGGCTGCATAATAAAGGAGAGAATACAATTATGGAAGCATAAACACTTAGTAATGCACACAGTCTATTGTGCATGGTCACATAATTACAAGCAGGTCATCCTCTATAATATATTCCCCACTTGGGGTCTGTATCATAGCAACTGGCTGGGGTTTAACTACCATAAACCCCAGCCCTTGGCCTGGAGCACATTCCTCATAAACTCCCTTGCCTTGAGGGCGCACTGATTTTATACTAGATCTACACAGCCAAAAAGAAGCTAGACACTTGTTGACAAAGGCAGGACAGATGGGTGGGGCTCACTAAACACCAGGAAGGCTGGAGGTAGCCTCTACACAGGCTCTCCTTTTTCTGTTCTTTATCACAATCGTTCAATAAGATAAAATACTGTATTAATCGTTCAATGAGATAAAATACGGTATTAATTGGAGGAATAAAGAAAGAAATAGACGTAGAGTTAGGAAAAAGGAGAGCCTGTATCGGGAAGTCGTGTGAGGGTAGAAGGGTGAAAATGAGCGTGGGCATGCTGAGCTAGAGATGTTGGACTGCCCACGTAGAGATCTATGACTAATAAAACTTTGCCTGCAGCAAGCTGGACATGGACTTGGAACTGGAAGTTTGCAAGCACTATAGCTAGCTAAACCTTAGGCTTAGCTAGATGATCTACTAGTTATATGTTCAGATTCTATCAGACTATCCACCTTTTCTTGTGTCTTTCTATAGTCTACTGATAGTATAGATCAAGAATAGCTTAGTCATCATTATCATATAGCAGGTAGCTACTGCCACCAGAGCTGGCCACGCTGGTTCTCTGATCTGACTTGCGGCACAGCTTGGTGGTTGTCTCAATTCTTATTAATTAATTAACTCTGAATGCGTGGGAGAATATCTTACGTCACGATTGTGGGCTACATATCGCCCACGTTCATAAAAATCCTTGTGGATCACGCGATTTCCCGAACCAGGCCTTACTTTTTCTTAACTGTACGCCCATTTCTTTCTTTGCTGCCTCACTATGTCTTTCTTATGATTTATCGATGAACAGTGACAACAGCAAGAAAAAGTGTAAGGCCTGGGATCGAGGCTAGGCTGGAGGATGGGTGAGGCTCACTGCTTGGACATTGACAAGTTAGTGCGTAGAGCTAGAAGCTTAGCACTGGCTAAAAGCTATACGCACAACCTTTTTGCCTCAATAGTTTTTGAGACTGTTAGCTAGTTGTATCCAAGGTAAGGTAGCTTAGGTAACAAGTACTTTTCATTCAAGTGGGTATATAACACTTACTGTCCACTATATTTGAATTTATGGCAAACGTAAACCATCCTTGGCCTCGGAGCTTCACCCTCGTCCTCGGAGGTTTACTGCCATAAATTCTGATGTACGGACAATAAGTATAACATAATATCATAGTCTACTCAAAGGTTACTGCTATAAACAGGATTCACGAAGGCACCAGAATCAGAGAACACGTACATGTACAAACAGTGTTTATGACAGGAAACTAACACATACATGTACACAAACAGCTAAATGAAGCAAAAGCTGTATAATATCATTCTCACCTGTTTTGAGTGTCCTGAGATGCCAGAGGATGTACAGACAGTCCAGTGGTGGCTCCGCTATTAAGACCCCTTGAGGCCACGGGTACATAAGAGTTGATGAGCTCCAGTATATCTGGCTTATGATAGTCGGGAAGGACTCCTGCAAACTCCCCCACAGTGATAGTGATGGATTGCTGAAAGGTTAGAGAGGACGTGAGGTCAGAGGGGCCTTCTGAAACGGTTTCTATGGAGATACGGAGGTGGCGGAACCAGTGTAGGGAATATATCCAGTACAGACGGACCTGCATGAGTGGACACAAGCTAAGTAATGTAAATACATGTATGCAGATTTAAAGCGTGGAATTAAACCACACTACGTATAATGAAAGCACCACGGGTGCTGATGCCTCGGTAGAGGTGCCAAAGCTACATAACATAAAGCTAGCTTTTATACACACATTGATCATGATGAACATTTTTAATTTTGCTGCATGCAGAATCCAGAATCACAGGGAAACTCGAAGAGTGGGTAATGATCGCCCATGATTGTTTTTAAAAGCGATCGATGCCAAAAGTTCAAGTCAAAAATGAATGGCTGCAAGTCAGCAGAGCTTTGCAGCTCTCTTCTCACTCTTGCAGCTATAACTAGCATTCTAGTGCAGAGCTAACTACTAAGTACAGTAGCAACACTCGGTGAACAAGTTTTGGTACAGACTCTTCTGAAAAGGCTGCAATGGCATTTCAAGTAAGCAAAACTAGGCATAACACGAAAACTAAGCATTATTTTGCAAATCCACGAATTGAAATCCAAGAAAACATGACTAGAAGCCTATAAAAACTCTTACTTGCACTTGATTCATCCTTGAGCAGCTGTAGCAGCCTACACACACACAGACACAGACACACAAACACACTACCGTATACCTCGCTTGCGCATGCGCACCGAGGCATAATTATAGAGATTAAGGATTAAGCCAGTGTCAAAACATACATGTACAGTCATGCAGAAACTTAATAACAGCTATGAAAGCATCGAAGTACATGTACGAAGAATAAATGCATATAGCCTTGTTTAGAAAATGGCCCAAAAATAGTATGTGCAACCATACAAGTACTTTACCATGGAGACTCACCTAGAGAGCTGTCTGCTGCCACGGCAACACACTTAGAGTGTGCCGAGGATCCCTTGTTTGGTCTCCCAGGACTCCTTCACCTTGGCATCCACGTGGTCCACCAGCAACTGGACGGCCTTGTACCGATCCTGTCTCTGTGGGGGTACATGTACAGTGGATAATGTACACTGGGGGGCTGTAGGGGTACGTGTAAGTGGATAATGTTCATTGGGGGCTGTGGGGGGCACATGATAGATACGCACACTGGGGGGGGGCATGTGCATTGGATAATGTACACTGGGGGGCTGTGGGGGTACATGTACAGTGGATAATGTACCCTGGGGGGCTGTAGGGGTACAAGTACAGTGGATAATGTACCCTGGGGGGCTGTGGGTGGGGGGGGGGGTACATGATAGATACTGTACACTGAGGGGGTACATGTGAGTGGAAAGTACAATACACATGTAGGTACTGTCTTCGTGGGGATACATGTCTACACTGGAGGGAACAATTGATCAAGAATAAACAAGGAGTATGTTGGACCTGAAAGCTATCAATGTTACACAACAGAATAAAGCAGAGAGTAACGAAATACTGTTGACAGTCTGTTATGGACAGTCAAGTCAGAATTCCACAAGAATTTTTATCAAGCGTGATGCACTATACACTATGGTGAGAACACTTGGCCACCAGTACATGTATATACGTGTACCTGCATGGCTTCCACAACGATGGCGTACACACCAGCTGTGAATTCCTTGTCCGATATCTATAGTTTGTTTAGGTCATAGTGTCTACAAGGGGAGCAATGGAGTGTTACTATATACACAGGAAATGAGACAATGGTTGTCATGGTACTCCTGCTGAGACAACATTGCACAATAGGTCATAGCACTTTACTAACATCAGGAGTTCATTAAGAATCCTAATGAACTCCTGCTGAATGCAGTTCCATTTAAGTTACACCTATTAGGGAAACCACCTTGCCTACAAGTAGCACCGACGCACACAAGGCATTGACTGACTTACTGTAGTATTGGCTTGAGGACACTATCGATGGGAGAGAGTCCGGCAAAAGCGATAAGCTCCTGCAGTGAGACTATCCTGAGAGTACCCCCCCAGACTGTCCCCCTCCTCCACAACAGGCTGGATCTCACCAGACTCTCTGTCAGAGTGGGAGGGAGGTTACTATTGGCACACACTGTATAATTATCTAAGGCCATCAATAGGTACGTTTGATACAGACTGAGGCTATCAACATTTACTCATTGAAGTATGTGTATGCTCCAGGAGTAGAACTGAAGCAAATTGTAGTGACTTTCCTAGACAGTATACCTTGACTGGGCGACACTGTGACTGTGCATATTGAAGAGGAAGGGCGGCACTATCTTGTTCATGTGATCTTTATCACTCCCCTCAGTCCTTGCAACCCAGCCATCCGCGTCCTGTGTGAGGTGTAGTGGGGAGGGGTGGAGTTGGTGATGAAACCAATGTGATCACAAGTTATGCGTGTGACAGAGCACCCTAAGGGCAGTACAGTTAAAATATGACACCTAACACTTCGACCTGTGGCCACTCAAACTCATTTCATGTACACATACTCGTGATATTTATCGGTGTCGTCAACATTCTTGGTGAGGCTAAGAGAGGCAAAGCGGTGGATGAGGAAGTCGTACTGTCTGTGGTAGGGGGTGTTCCCTTCCTCTCGCTCGGCAAACTTCACAAACTGCGTGTGTGCGGAGGAAGGGTCAATGTGTTGTATAAACAAGTTCACTTCACACACTCACTCCTGGCCAATGGCATACCCCCTCCACACACCCACACATATACATGCATGTTCACTTTTCACACTCACTACTCACACCCACACACGTTCACTCTCGGCACTATCACAGACACACACTCTACTCACACAAGACACAGGACAGTTTGGGAGGTGTGGGCATGTGCCAAAGTTCCAATTGTGGCTGCCGAGTTGACAGCCGCAATAGGTCGTTTGTGGTAGTTAGTAGGTGCTTTGGGAGGTTCGTAGTCATCGCATTCCGTCGTTGCGTGGTCTAGGCTAAAGCATAATGAACAATGCTCTTTGGTTTTTGCATTTACAAAAGCCATAGCATAAAATGTTTGATAGATCTCGCCCCACTTCATGGCTGGGTTAGCTGCAGCTGCTTTTCTAAAGTTTCTATCATACTGTATCCACCCGTCTCCAGCGTATTTCCGGGCCGTGTGGACGATTAGTGAGGAATACGCTAAAAGGTCATGCACGCGTGTGGGGTCACGTTGCGTGACAAATGAGACGTATGCGTTAAAGCATTCAACCCACTGTAATATGTTGGCAACGCTGCGCTTTTTTCTGGGTTTCTCACCCGTATCGTTGAGGTACCCCCGAACGAGTCGGGTAAGAACTCCGCTAGTTCGATAAATTCCCCTTTTTCCGATTTTTTAGATAGTTTGTCGGGAATGGGGATGGCATTCTGGCCTACATTGACCGTATATGGAATAATGCTTGGTATCGTCGGTAATGTGGGGAGGCTCATGCGGGTTTGAGTACGGAGGGCACTAGTGGATACGAGGGGAACATGTGCTAGTGAGGTACTTGACATACCTGCCGTTCCGGTGCTGACAACAGGGCCTGAGGTGGGACTCCGTGGGGTACCCGAGCCGGAAGCAGAGATGGTTGGGATTGAGGGTGGGACTGATGGTGAGACTGATGAGGGGACGGCTGTGGGGTGGTGTTGTTGGACTGCTGCCTGAATCCGCTGGTCCATTGCGGTGATGATCGTTGGTAACACCGCGCCGAGGGCTGCCTGGACAGAATTGGCAATCATGGTGTGGAGAGTTGTCGGAGTTGTCGTCGGGTTGGTGGAACTGATCGGCGGTGTTCCAGTTGAGGATGTGCTCGAGGAGGTAGTGGTCATCTTTGTATAGAGAATTACAGGATAGATCAGCAAGAGAACTGACTGCCTGACCACGTGTTCCTTGCGCATGCCAGTACCTAGTCTCATGAATCAGCCGCCGTTCTTTTGGAGGTTTTGTCTCAAATGTCTTTGGGTGTGGTATTAAATGCAAAAAAGTGGGTGTATCTCAGTCTTAGATATCTGAGATACACCCACTTTTTTTGCAAGTCATGCAAAAACAACAACACACCCAATATATTTCAGAGAGAGCTAGCTGCAAGGCACAGATTTATTTGCTGGAATGGCCACTAAAGAGCAGAACCAAGGTATAAAGACTGTCATGTTTCCTATAAAGGATAAACCCAATGATTGCTAAAGCATAAAACCCTCATTGGTGATTGCTATAACCTTGTGTGCTTGCTATCTATTTCAGAGCTCACAATTGACGATCTGAAGACAGAAATGAAACTGACTGATGAGCAGCTCAATACAGCAATAAAGGAACCAGATCTACCCGAGTTAGCAGCATGTTTCGACAATGTTCACAAAGGCTATCTTGAAAAATTGGAGCTCTCACCTGGAGAGCAAACTGACGTGAGGACTAGAGCATATGTAGATGGCACTCTGGCAGGAATGTTGCTGGCTTTGAAATTCTGGATTCTGACCAACGGACAAGACGCCACTTTCCAAGCTCTGCTACTCATCATACTCTCCCTGCTCAAAGAAGACGTTGCTGTTCGAGTGTGCAAGTACTTGTCTGACAAATGTGAGTCTGTCATGTGAGAGTGCATGTGGTCATTGTGGTACCATACGTTGTGGGAGTGATTGCAACCAAATAAGGGACTTTCAACTTAATTGCTATTGTTACACATACAATTCTCTATTAACTATCACCAGGAATGGTACTCACCTATTGTTTTGTTTCCCCAGACTCCACCACCTCGTGTCCCCCCTCCCGAGAGAGGGTCCTGCTGAACCACAAGCTGTCCTCGTACAGGGACTACCTACAAAGTCGCTACAGAGCACGAGTATCCACATCAGCCACACAATGGCCTCCTGTTCCAACAAACAAAGTCTTCAAACTGGCCATGATTCAGAAGGAGAAAATACAGAGAGGAAGAATCGACGATGAATTTGTTAGGCTATCAATCACAGGAAAAATTGACGATATTTTACTTCAAAAAACTCCAGTTAACTTGACTAACATTTTCTCTGAGATTGGAAATAGACGAAACTTTGTGTTGATTGAAGGAGCTCCCGGCTCTGGCAAGAGCACCCTTGCTCTACACATCTGTCAGGAGTGGGCAGAGGGAAAACTGTTCCAAGAATTCGATATTGCAATCCTCGTGAAACTGAGAGATCCCCTCGTTAGAAAAGCTATTACAATTTCTGACTTACTTCCCTGCACAAACAAAGCGATGGCTAATGAAACAGAAACTGCAATTATGTCACTGTACGGCAAAGGTGTACTGTGGGTGCTGGACGGATGGGACGAACTTCCTTCTGACCTCCCTAGAGACTCAATCATCAACAAACTAATTCGACCAGACATGTCACGAGAAAGTCCGCTACACGAATCAGCTGTAATTGTAACATCTCGCCCGTCGTCTTCAGCTAAGCTCCACCCACGTGTATCGTCCAGGGTGGAGGTGTTGGGGTTCACTCCACATGAACTAGAACAGTATTTCAAGGAGTGTCTGAAAGGTGACTCACAAGCTGTGCAGACTCTACTGGAGAGAATTCGAGAGAACCCAGCGGTAGAAGGTAGCTGCTACCTCCCCCTCAATGCTTCCATTGTCGTTAATTGCTTTCTTTCTGATAACCACTCACTCCCCACATCCAACCACGGGATATTCATATCAGTTGTCCAAAGCTCTCTCAAGAGATACCTCCAGGAGAAGTTGGGGAAGACCACTCCAGTGGGAGACATCACATCCCCAGACTCACTGCCCTCGGAAATCAGAACAGAGACCGTACAAATGTGTCAACTTGCATATCATGGGATCGAAAAAAACAAAGCAACATTTACTGACAATGATTTGGCCGCTCTTCGCATTACGAAGGAAATTTCAAACGTTGGACTATTACAAACTGTTCCCAGTATCATTAGCGATGGTCATCTGGTTTACTACTGCTTTCTCCACCTGTCTATTCAAGAGCTACTAGCAGCAATCCACATCTCTCTCATGTCTCCCAAACAACAAATCTCTGTATTCCAGAAGCTCTTTGGGAATCCTCGATTCAGTGCAGTCTTCCAGTTTTATGCTGGTATCACCAAACTGAGTACAAGTAGACCAATCCTCAGCAAGCTACCTCGATTCTTGTGTCCAGTTCCAGCCACTGTTTTTGATCTGGTCAGAAAGGTTGTCAAAACTGAGAAAGAGAAGAAGTATTTTGAGCCGAAGATCCTGTTGTTGTCCCTCATCAATTGTTTGTACGAAGCTGAAGACTCGCGACTGTGTGTGTTTGTGGCCAATCTTCTTAATCACAATCTAGATCTTGATCGCACTACAATGAATCCTATTGACTGCCTCTCTGTTGGATATTTTGCATCAGTTTGTTCCAATAGCAGTAATGGATTCACACTTAGCCTCAGCAATTGCTCTATTGGTGACCAAGGCTGCAAATTTCTGGTCCGAGGACTCTCCAAGTGTCCTAACTCTAATAATGATATTCCTACAAAAGGGATACACATTGCCGAGATTATCGAGAACACTAGTTCAATATCTAAATTGGATTTGTCTTATAATGCCATTGGTAACAATGGACTTTGCACACTCTGTGAGGCCTTGTCCACTAACACATCATTAAAGACACTGAACCTGCGCAATTGCTCACTAACAATATCAGACGACAATGGAGCTGCCCTCTATCAACTTCTAAATACAAACAATTCCCTCGAATATCTTAATTTGTCTGATAACACAGTGACTAGCTGTCGTCACATTGCTGCTGGACTTGCAGTCAATAAGACTCTGAGAAGATTGGACTTGGGTAACTGTAAACTGACTGATCAGAGTATCGAGGAGCTATCAACTGGACTGATCAACAAGATTAAAGCACTGCAGATATGGGGTAATACCTCAATAACAGAAGATGGAATGAAGACGCTTGCCAGACATCTAACCACCCACTGCTCTGAACTGACACGATTGTTGATACCCGACCACCTAATATCCTGTATCAAGACAGTATTCAGGGACACTAACAAAGAGAGGAAGAGAAATGGACTACCCGAGATTAATGTGCACTTATTTGTGTAATTGATTGATTATTAATTGTGTATTCATTAGATTATTAATTTATAATTAATTGATTATTATTAATAATTAATGTTTAGTTATAATTATATTATGATTATTGTTGTTATTAATTAATTAATAAATGTTAATTAATTTGTTGTGTTATGCATCTAATCTCTATCATTGGTCAATATAATTATAGCACATGTACAGATGGTGACGAGTGAATTCAATGCTTCCTACTGACACGGAGAGCATGTCATGCACTAGCTGTATGTATGTAACTGAATACACTATTGTAATAATGCTATAACCTCCACCTAGCTAGCCTCCTTCACAGGCTTTCAAGAGAAGTGCGGCATGGGCCGGGATCGAGGCTAATCTCGACATGATTTACTTTTGACAACAATTATATTATTACTAGGACAATTTACAAAACAGTTAGTGTACAGAAGACTAGAAATATGTCGGCACATTACATAACAATTACCTAAAAACAAATCAGTTGGAATTGGTCAATATAGCACAGTAATAATGATGGTTTAAATTCAATGCTCCCTACAGTGTCACAGAGAGCACATGCACTGTACGTATAAAACTGTCAATGAATGTAGTGGAAATCCAATTTAACGCTCTGTCGATTTTTGTTTATGAGCAAGATGAGCAGATTAATGTTCACTTTGGCGCTTTCAAACATCTTCATGATTGCCAGGCCCTCGTATTGCAGCTGAAGGAGGTCCTGTGTGGGGAGAAGAGAGGGCAGTGAACACTTCAACTGGTGTAAGACAAAGAATGCATGTATTTGCAAGACAAATGAATACATGTACTTACATACACAGTACAAGCATACCAACACTATACCTGACACAAGGCAGTAAACTTCTTAAACACTTTACGTACCTACCAAATTAATTCTACCTGTACACACACCCTCACCTGGAGGACCAGCTCCACCTTCTCTATCTGCTTGACGTGATCTCAAACACAATACTTTCGAACCTGAACCTGGGCGAGTAAGAAATAATGTTCACATAATTATAGCATAACGTTGCACATAAGATCAAGGCCGTAAGCAAGCGGTCAGGCTGGTCAGGTTTTGGCCTAATCACTTTTTGCAGCTGGGTAGGTAATGGTCGTAAATATTGTGAGTGATAATGCGCATGCATGCTGTTTTGGTGAGGAAAAGTGATGACCTTTTCTGAGGTAAAAATTCACCACTGTACAAAAGTTCCAATAGCAGAAAAGCAGCTGACCTTTAATTGCAAGTTGGCCTGACCACTTTAAAGTTGCTTGCTACGCCCCTGCATGAAGATTGGGGCATAAAAATAAGTCAATAGCCTCACACTGGAGGAATTGTTAAAGTCTAGATTAGTAGTATAGTCTGAGCTTCAGTCAAACAGTGGACAAAGTACGTACCAGAGCAATTAATGGCACATGTGATGATGATCATGTTGTTTAATAGAAGTATGCTAGTATAACGGCTACTCAAGTATACGGAGACTCACAGAGTGGGTGGAGCATATCTCCATGAACGCTGATGTATGGATGATTGGCTTGGTCACGTCAGAGTACTTGTCGCTACCCAGCCTTCTGTCCAGGGGGTCCACTGTCGATGCTCGCAAGAACTCTCTGTGGGGGGTACAATGGGTGTATGTATATTCATACCCTCTGCATGGCAACGAAAATAGGTAATGTGCAATTTAGATCATACGATACTTTAGTAGAAGATAGAAACATACATGGCATCATCACATGACCATCATTCGTACATACACACTTTCAACTATTTGACTACAAATTCAGTTTTGGTTATCACATTTCTTATACCTAAACTTCTTGAAGGCGTCCGAGTGTACGGGTTCATTACTGACAGGGCAGCACTCTCAGCCTCAAACTGTGCAAAGGAACAGGAAAAACACGATAAACTCTTAAACCAACAGACAATAATCATGGAAAGTTAATAATTTTCTGCTGATTTGGCGTTTTTTACCAACAAAAAATATCTAGTCCAGTACTAATTTAATGTACATAGATGCAGTGCATAATGTAGGCCATAATCTGTACAGGTATACTGTACCACTTTTATTACCTGTTGTTTGTAGCACTCAAATATCTACCCCATCGGCACACTGCTCTGCTCCAACTCCTCACAGCGATCCAGTGCCTTCTTGAGCTCTTCCTCCATCACAAGTCTCTCTTGAACAGCAGACTGGGTAATAGATTGCATGGTGGTCATGTACACACACACAGGTATACAGATACAACCATCACAACATCGTGGTAGTGGTACAGTAGTTATATAATTGCAGGTACATGTATTAATGAAAGCACCGCGGGTGCTGATGCCTCGGTGGAGGTGCAAAGCTACATAACATAAAGCTACACATTATCATGATGAATATTTTTGCATTTTTGCGAACTCAAATTGCATGGTGGTCGATCATGTACACACACACACACAGGTAATACAACCACCATGTGGTAGTGGTACAGCTGTTTGCTCACTGCATTATCACAAAACAACAAAATACCATACAATGTTGCTATGCAAACAACATGTGGTCCTAAGCAATGATGGCTTCTAGCACTTGTATGTTAAATGGGTACTTTTTGAGGGTTACAAAAATGTCTAATCTGCGAGACCCTCAAAAATTACCCGCTATAAGGTGGCCATCAATATTATAGTAAATGCTCTCACGATCTACTCTTAGTGGTATAATTTTTATATGGAAACTAACATACAAATGAAAGCACCGCGGGTGCTGATGCCTCGGTGGAGATGCCAAAGCTACATAAAATAAAGCTACTAGAGTCTAATAGCTTTTATACACATGACATGATGAACAATTAATTTTGCTGCATGCAAACTCAAGGAGTGGGTAATGATCGACCATGATTGTTGTTAAAAACGATCGATGCCAAAAGTTCAAGTCTAAAATTAATGGCTGCATTAGCAGAGCCTTGCAGCTCTCTTCTCACTCTTGCAGCTACCAATAGCTAGCGTTCTAGTGCAGAGCTAACTACTAAGTAGAGTAGCAACACTCGGTAAACAAGTTTGGCTACGTGCTCTTCTGAAAAGGCTGCAATGGCATTCCAAGTAAGCAAAACTAGGCATAACTCGAGAACGAAGCATTATTTTGCAAATCCACGAATTAAAATCCAAGTAAACATGACTAGAAGCCTATAGAAACTCTTACTTGCACTTGATTCACCCTTGAGCAGCTGTAGCAGTCTACACAGACAGACACACACACACACACACACACAGACAACTACCGTATACCTCGCTTGCGCATGCGCACCGAGGCATAATTATGGTGAGGATCTGAAATGGAGAATGGGCGGGGACTAGCTTGCATATACCAGCAGATATGATATACATGTAGCTACTAACCGTCCACTGAATGTATGGAAAGCAGTGTGAAGGCTGAAGAAACTGTTAGTACGAAGTACTGCAAAGGACATCAAACAGTGCATGTACATAGTGGGGACCATAGGCAGTGCATGTAAATAGTGGGGCCATAGGCAGTGCATGTACACAGTGGGACCATAGGCAGTGCACGTACACAGTGGGACCATAGGCAGTGCACGTACACAGTGGGACCATAGGCAGTGCACGTACACAGTGGGACCATAGGCAGTGCACGTACACAGTGGGACCATAGGCAGTGCATGTACACAGTGGGAACATAGGCAGTGCATGTACACAGTGGGGCCATAGGCAGTGCATGTACACAGTGGGGCCATAAGCAGTGCATGTACACAGTGGGGCCATAGGCAGTGCATGTACATAGTGGGGCCATAGGCAGTGCATGTACATAGTGGGGCCATAGGCAGTGCACGTACATAGTGGGACCATAAGCAGTGCATGTACATAGTGGGACCATAGGCAGTGCATGTACATAGTGGGACCATAAGCAGTGCATGTACATAGTGGGACCATAGGCAGTGCATGTACATAGTGGGACCATAAGCAGTGCATGTACATAGTGGGACCATAGGCAGTGCATGTACATAGTGGGGCCATAGGCAGTGCATGTACACAGTGGGACCATAAGCAGTGCATGTACACAGTGGGGCCATAGGCAGTGCATGTACATAGTGGGACCATAGGCAGTGCATGTACATAGTGGGACCATAGGCAGTGCACGTACACAGTGGGACCATAGGCAGTGCATGTACACAGTGGGGCCATAAGCAGTGCATGTACACAGTGGGGCCATAGGCAGTGCATGTACATAGTGGGGCCATAGGCAGTGCATGTACATAGTGGGACCATAGGCAGTGCATGTACATAGTGGACCATAACCCTTTACAGGTCAAATTGTTGTAAATATTACAACAACAAAGGAGCATGCTATTAACTTGTCAATATTGATCAATGTTGATATTGGATTGTGTGGTAGATTGTGAGAGCTTTGAAGTACTAGTTTTGCTGAGCTGCTTGACACTTGAAACTGGATTGGCTCTGGAAGCACTATTGACTTTGTACTCTTTTTTTTTTTTGCAGGTGATCTTAACTGCTTATTCTCCTGTTCAGCCATTGTCTGTTGGCTACTGCTTCCATCTACACCACCTTTAAAGATGCTAAGTTTAATATTACTTTCTCCAGACACAACTCATCTCTTGTGTGTCCTACTGTGTCCCTTTACCGGTCAAATTGAAGGTTTAGACCAGCTACAGCTTTTAAAGGCCACACATACTTCCATCGAGGCAAGCAGCAAGGCATAATCGACTGGTTAGTGTGTGTGTGTGTGACGTGAGTGTACACAACCATTGTCCCACGCCCATCTTCTAAGCTAGTCTGGCCACGCCCTCCCCAAAGAAGTCTTCATTGGGGGGCGGCGATCAAATCAAGCTAAGTTGGTGGGTTGGGCTGACCACAAATTCAAATTCAAACTAAAGTGATGACCCTTTTCCCGATTAAACGATTGACCGATAAATGCATGTACATAGTGGGACCATAGGCAGTGCATGTACGTAGTGGGAGCATAGGCAGTGCATGTACGTAGTGGGAGCATAGGCAGTGCATGTACGTAGTGGGACCATAGGCAGTGCATGTACATAGTGGGACCATAGGCAGTGCATGTACATAGTGGGACCATAGGCAGTGCATGTACATAGTGGGACCATAAGCAGTGCATGTAAATAGTGGGACCATAGGCAGTGCATGTACATAGTGGGACCATAGTGGGACCATAAGCAGTGCGTGTACATAGTGGGACCATAGGCAGTGCGTGTACATGTGGGACCATAGGCAGTGCGTGTACATAGTTCCATAGGCAGTGCATGTACATAGTGGGACCATAGGCAGTGCATGTACATAGTGGGACCATAAGCAGTGCATGTACATAGTGGGACCATAGGCAGTGCATGTACATAGTGGGACCATAGGCAGTGCGTGTACATAGTGGGGCCATAAGCAGTGCATGTACATAGTGGGAACATAGGCAGTGCATGTACATAGTGGGACCATATAGGCAGTGCGTGTACACAGTGGGACCATAGGCAGTGCATGTACACAGTGGGACCATAAGCAGTGCATGTACATAGTGGGACCATATAGGCAGTGCGTGTACACAGTGGGACCATAGGCAGTGCATGTACACAGTGGGACCATAGGCAGTGCATGTATATAGTGGGACCATAAGCAGTGCACGTACATAGTGGGACCATAAGCAGTGCACGTACATAGTGGGACCATAAGCAGTGCACGTACATAGTGGGACCATAAGCAGTGCACGTACATAGTGGGACCATAAGCAGTGCACGTACATAGTGGGACCATAGGCAGTGCATGTACATAGTGGGGCCATAAGCTCTGTACACACACTAGAGGTCAATTTGAGTACCTTTTCTACTTTGCTTAAAAAAATGTTTTTTCAGGTCTGCGCCCCGAACCCCCCCAAATGTTCAACAGCGTACGGCCGTCGTCATTTCCCCCCTTAGCTAAAAATCCAGCTTGAAACCCTGACAATAGTGAGTATTTGTGACATACCGTATAAGTAGAGGTTGTATGGTGAAAATGTTCGTATATTTCGTACTGTAGAGCATCATACACTGTACGAAAAATAAAACTACAAAACTATTCTACAGCAATAGGCTCAACGTGGCTGTATGAATATTTAAAATACGAAATATTTCCAGTCCTACAGTATTATAAACTCTTTAACCACAACTTTGGTAAACATAATATTATTTCTTACCTAAACTTCTTGAAGGCATGAGTGAGTGTTCGGATTCATTACTGACAGGGCATCATTCTCAGTCTCAACTCACATCAACCTCCAGCATGGGGTGGGTCGATCACAGTGACATAACACACACAAACTGTGCAAAGATGATAAATCGGCATTACGGTAACTTAAACCAACAGATGATAAATGGACTAAAATCATGAAAACTCATGAAAACTCACTAATAATAACGAGTGTTGCAAACTGCGATGTGCTAATGCATGCCTCTCACTTATAGTTTCGATTAGGGGGGGAGGGGCTAAATGAGGCTCTTTATACTGCTAATCACAGGGGCCCCTCTTTCCGTATTCCCCCAAAACCTATAATCGCAGTCACGTGACCCCTAACCTCTAGCGTGAGAGATATGAATGGGCACGTACATGTAACATCTGCTTAACCGATACCTCGCGGATATGAGACAATAAATCTACTGCAACCTGTAAGACTAGTCTGATATACATGTACCACAGAAACAGTGTGCTTGTGTACATGCTAATTTAAAACTACTCACATCTGCCTTGCTGTTGGCCAGTTCCAATTCTCACTCCAGCTTAGCCATGACACCCAGGTCCATGATTTGAGACCTCTCGAGCAGCTTCTCCTCCAGCTCCCTCAGCAGGTCATCCTCTAGACATTGAATGGTCTCACTCTTCTCCTCAACCTGACAGGGGAACATCAATAAGTTGCTGCCAGGTGGAGAATACTCGACATACAACAGTGACGTGCATGTACACTCAACTACTGAATCTGGCAATGAAATTTAACGGTATTCTCCCACTTTGAAATAAAGGTCAGCTTAAAGTTGGACTGTAGTAGCAAATAGTAGATCGATTTTGATTAAAGGCCAGTGAATATTCTAACCACTGCACATGTGTATCTCTCACCTCTGTGGGTGGTGTAGGAACGAGGGAGGCCCTCTGATACTGTCTAGAGGACTGGACTTCTTCTCACTGCCAATCTAGGAGGTATGAAAACAAAATATGCATTTGGTAAAGATCTGCTCCCAAACAACATTGCAATTGATCCACATTTACAGGTAAAGGGTCATTAAAGTAAAATATGACATTTGAGCACAAACATTCCTCCTGTCACCTCCTGCTCATTCAGGAACTTCATGAACCTGGTAGGAGTGAAGTGCATCTTGAAGGACTCGTCACATGATCTTGGAGCAAAAGATACAGACTTGGTTGAGGATTTGAGTGGGGCTAAAGTGAGAGAGGAGGTTGTGGGGGGAGGGGCCTCAGATCAGGACTGGTGGGACGTAGTGTCACGTGAAAGAAGACTCGGACACATGGTCCTCCGTCTGGACAGCTGCTGTGAGGAGAATGAGAATTGTAAGGCACTGGAATTGAACTGTGCACAAGCACGAAATACATGTACTATTTTATTCGCACCATGCACATAACTAACTAAAAATGCTCACCAATAAAACACCACACACCACTTGGTGTACAACATTTTAACGAATCTAAAAGTATACAAATGAACATCTGCTCCTCTGCTCCTCTAGATAACCTGCCCAACCCTCCACATACACACTGGCTGGATCATGCATAAAGAAAATGGCATCTATTTTCACAGCGTTTGACCATCAAACGTATCAGAGAATAATCTCACGCCCATTATTGCTGATTTGCTTGAAATGCCCACCACCATCTAAGCAATGTACCAGCAAGGGGCTTTTGTTGTGAGCATCAATGGTAGGCCATGGCATTCAGTTGCTATTGATGAGTCACATGAAATGCAGGTACTCTCTGATAAGAAGATCTTAATTGGACTGTTTGTGTCTGAAATGGGAGGCTCACTACAACTTCATATCAGCTAAAGCCTACAAGGTGTTAGGGCCTTCTGAAAATATGATTTCCTCTACCAACTCGATCAAAACTATATAAGAAACAATTTTACTTTCCCTAGTGAAATCTCAGCTCTCTCAACTCTGGCGACCAATTACTGCTCAAATACATTTATTCTTAAAGTGATTGAGCTCACCTTTGGTAGCGCTGACTTATCACAGCTGTTGGTCCAATTCTCCAGAACTCTGAGCTTCCCCTCGAGGTGCAACTGCAAGTGACAGAAGATTTAAGTTGAGGTTGAGAAAAGAGTTTCATGCAATAAAGTTAGAAGACACTGAATAAGCAGATTACCAGATAAAGTACAGCATAATTATGTTCTGGACAGGAAATTGTCCGGGTATAATTGGAACAGATTTTTATAGCGCATGCGAAGTGTCCGGGAATAATTAGCATGCAGCTGCATACGAGTGAGCTAAGTTTAATAGAACAGGGTACGACTGAATAGTTGCACTATTATAGCTATCTAAAACTAGATACTCAAAGCTATCTAACTGCAGCACTCTAAGTATTACTGGCTGGTTATGACTGTAACTCAACTTTTCAAGGTATTGTCCGGACAAATGTAATATAAAAGCACAAGAGTGTCCGTTGTATTAGAACAACGAAAATTGGCAGGCAAGAGTGTCAGGGATAATTAGAAGTTTCTGAGGCGATAAATTAGAAGATATACGGTACCTCAGAAACAGACATGCAAATTCGTTGTCTAAGGACATAAT
Organism: Halichondria panicea; assembly: GCF_963675165.1. Taxonomy (NCBI): domain Eukaryota; kingdom Metazoa; phylum Porifera; class Demospongiae; order Suberitida; family Halichondriidae; genus Halichondria; species Halichondria panicea. The sequence continues at coordinate 2,515,796 of NC_087383.1, forward strand.
TATTGCAGTGCTTATAACTATGGCTAATACAAGGGTGCTCAGTTAAAGTCGACCATACATACTTGATCCATATTATACATGTACCCTGGGAGCAGTACAATAAGTCAAGAGCTCATAGTAAAAAAGAGAGAGTATCGAACGCATCGCTATCTTGCATCAGATATATTCGGAAAGTAACGTGACACCCTGTCTGAAACACGTCATCAATTAAATTGATCAGTTACAAAGCAGGAAGTTACGCTACTTTCCAAATACATCTTATGCTACGTTGGATACTCTCTCTCTCTTATTATGGGACTCTTGTTATTAGCGGCCTCTCAAAAAATTGGCTAAGAATAATTACATGTACACAGCTGTAGGCACACACTTGCCCAACCCACTCACCAGAGAGGACACCTTCGAGGTTAGGTAAATTCTGACCTTTTAACGTCGTCGCATCCTAAATGGAGGTAAATGTAGGCACACCCTAGGCCCTAGTACACTAGAAATACGTTTTTAAGCGGCTAGAAATCGAGGCAAGTATAGACTGAGTGGAGTTACATGTACCTCCAATTAGATGAGACCCTCTAAATAATGGACACCAGGTCTTCAACATGATTTTCAACTTCCAAAAGAAGCGACCTCTGGCTTCGTAATTATTAAAATGTACTGCTTTAATTAAAGGTCTTACGGTAATCACATTTCTTACTTGAATACGTCGGGTTAATTACTGACAGGGCAGCATTCTCAGCCTCAAACTAACTGTGCAAAGGAAAAGAACAGAAAACATGATCCACGACCTTACAAGGTAACGTAAACCGAGAGATGCATGAACCAGACAATCATCTATGGCTAATAAATTGACTCACCATCTTTCCAGCCGGAGAATGCTGTAATACTTTAGCAATGGAGCCAGGTTTTGCCTCTAGCTCTAGCTCTGTACTGCATGTACTAGTTTATACTAGCTAGCTGTGCGGTATGTGAAAATCAATGTCTTTGGTGGGTGTGGTGGTAAATGCAAAAAGTGGGTGTATCTCAGTCTTAGATATCTGAGATACACCCACTTTTTTTGCAAGTCATGCAAAAACAACACACCCAATATATTTCAGAGAGAGCTAGCTGCAAGGCACAGATTTATTTGCTGAAATGGCCACTAAAGAGCAGAACCAAGGTATAAAGACTGTCATGTTTCCTATAAAGGATAAACCCAATGATTGCTAAAGCATAAAACCCTCATTGGTGATTGCTAACCTTGTGTGCTTGCTATCTATTTTCAGAGCTCACAATTGACGATCTGAAGACAGAAATGAAACTGACTGATGAGCAGCTCAATACAGCAATACAGGAACCAGATCTACCCGAGTTAGCAGCATGTTTCGATAACACTGATGATTATCTTGAAAAGCTGGAGCTGTCAATGGAGCTGCCCTCTATCAACTTCTGAATACAAACAATTCCCTCGAATGTCTTAATTTGTCTGGTAACACATTGACTAACTGTCGTCACATTGCTGCTGGACTTGCAGCCAATAAGACTCTGAGAAGATTGGACTTGAGTAACTGTAAACTGACTGATCAGAGTATCGAGGAGCTATCAACTGGACTGATCAACAAGATTGAAACACTGCACATTTATGATGGAACAGAAGATGGAATGAAGACGCTTGCCAGACATCTAACTGACACTATTGGTGATACCCGACCACCTAATTAATATTCTGTATCGAGACAGTATTCAGGGATGCTAACAAAGAGAGGAAGAGAAATGGACTGCCTGAGATTTAATGTGGTTGCATTCTTACCATGATTTTAATTACTTTTGACAATGGATTTTATTTTCTGCCATAATTATATCACATTATAATAAATGACAATTTGAGAAAAGTAGCAAAGTACTATAATAATATATAGTATATTATGTTGGAACATTAGGTCGTTAATAACGTGTCAATAGTACATGCAGATGATATAAATAATTCATGCACTGCTGTGAATAGTCAATGAATACATGCACTTTGCTAATGGAAAATCCAATTTAACGCTCTGTCGATTTTTGTTCATGAGGAAGATGAGCAGACTAACGTTCACTTTGGCCCTCCCAAACATCTTCATGATTGCCAGGCCCTCGTATTGCAGCTGAAGGAGGTCCTGTGTGGGGAGAAGAGAGGGAAGTGAAACACTTCAACTGGTGTATAAGACAAAGAATGCATGTATTTGTAAGACAAATGAATACATGTACTTACATACACCGTACAAGCATACCAACACTATACCTGACACAAGGCAGTAAACTTCTTGAACACTTTACGTACCTACCATCTACCTGTACACACCCTCACCTGGAGGACCAGCTCCACCTTCTCTATCTGCCTGATGTGATCTCCAACACAACATTTCCGAATCTGAACCTGGGCGAGTAAGAAATAATGTTCACATAATTATAGCATAACGTTGCACATAAGATCAAGGCCGTAGCAAGTGGTCAGGCTGGTCAGGTTTTGGCCTAACCACTTTTTGCAGCTGGGTAGGTAATAGCGTAAATATTGTAAGTGATAATGCGCATGCTGTTTTGGTGAGGAAAAGTGATGACCTTTTTCCCAGAATAGTACATCAATGACAAGAGACATACGAAGCTCTTAGCATCAATACCGTGACACACCAATGTACGCACGAATTGAAAGCACAAATTCTATTTAGTACATTGACAGCCCATATTAAAGATCTAAGCACACAACACAAGTACGTTAGTATGACTATCTGCTATGCACTCTCCAGTACGTAGGTGGAGACTCACAGAGTGGGTGGGGCATATCTCCATGGACACTGATGCAGATGATTGGTTTGGTCACGTCAGAGTACGCATCGATACCCAGCTATCTGTCCGGGGGGTCCACAGTCGATGCTTGCAGGAAGAACCCTCTGTGGGGGGTACAGTGAGAGTCATAATTATTATTATGATTCAGTTCCAGGAATAAATGTCATAGAAAGTCACTAATTGACTCACCTTTTTTCCAGCCAAGGTAAATGGAACACAGCTATAGGTTACGTCTCTGTGGGGCATGTGAAATTGTGTATCAGGTTTTAAGCAACTAATAAGGATTATCACTTATTGAGCGCACAATCCATTCTACCCCCCGCCCACACACACCTGGTCAGTAGACAGCTGATTGCCTATCCACAACATCGAAGGATTTTATCGCAGCTATGTACTTCATTGTACAGCTGCAAGGGGAGTGACGTGTGATACAGTGTGATTCAATGAAAGTCAGTACAACACAGTTAGTGTATGTTTACCAAAGAGGTACATGAGATTGTTCTGACAAATCATTATTGTACTCTCTAATACACTAACAGGGTTTCCTCTAGGATAACAAGTTGGGGGGGGGGGGGGAGATTTGGGAGTGCGTAGGCGCGTCACAAAATGTTTGGCTATATGCCCACTTTTGTTTAAATGATTACATCATGCTTAACTTAATGCTAATGTGATGACATGTAGTACTAATGTGATGATGTCATTAGTTATTAGATTCGCTAAATAATAACTTAGGTACTTTACTGGATACCCAATTGAAACAAAATTAAAATTCCTCACAATTCACCACAACCACAGACAAGTACAATCTATGAATTAGATTATTTTACACTACAACTGTCAAAGATAAAAATCACAAATGTACCTAAGTCATTTTGAAACATACCTTGTAACTCCCCCCCCCCCCCTGTACGAGTTATGTGTTTGTGTTAAGCACACTTAACAGTGTACTCTAAAAGCTACATTTTGATAGTACAAACTTGGGTATGATGTAAACACTACTGACGTTTTGGCAGGATTAGTGGAACATATATTTATGATCCATTCCCCCCTTAAGCCGTGGCTATTTTAAAATACCTCGCTATTCTGGCCAAGCTTCACTGTGCCAGATTAACAAGAGTCTAGTGTACATGTATTAACGAGTGCTGCAAGCTGCGGTGTGCTAATGCCTCTCGTCATGTTTCGCTTTCTCTCAAACTATGAGAGTGTTAGAGAGGTGAAGAGGTAATTACATAATGTATTACTGTTGACAGAATTGAATTACAAATAGAATAGGAGAGGAGCTGAATGTAAACAGAAGCCTATCTGATGGCTTGATGAATAATCAATCTTCAAAGATAGAAGTAACTGTTATTTATATGGCCTGTAGCCAAACAGTGGGAGCAAACCTTTGTCAAAGGCACAATCTGTACAGAATAGTAATAGAGAATTTGGATCATGAGGCTTATTTAAACACAACAGCAATATTTGAGAAAAGACTGTTGTTACATGCATCTATTGTTACCAGACTTGTGTACTCTATTGTTATCTATTCTATAATCATTGTTGTGCTTGTGGCTTCTTACCACTAGAATCCCAAGAAAAAGTAGATCAGGATCTGGATTATCTCACACGTGGGGATGAGCATGCATGCGCATTAAATCTACACAAGAATAATGGGTGTCTGCAAAGAGAACAAATGGCTACTATAGTTTATAGCATAGATAGAGCAAAGAGGGATTGGCAACAAAATCGACCTCGAATAACCATCCGTGTTACTCGAGGCTGTCTACTTCAACATAGGAAGACAGCCTCGAGTAAAGCACAGGCTGGGAATGGTTGAGGAGACAACTGATTGTCTTACTGTCAGTATAACAATCCTGCTGCTGATTTTAGACTTCATTTCCATGCTTGAGGCTATATGTGATCCAGACACTACTTAGTTAGACAATCTTAGCTACATTATATTATAGGTGCTATTGGTACATAGCCATAAAAAAACGGTGAAAAAGCGCTATGTACCGCTAGCTCTTTCTCAAAAAAGTGTTTCGCGGCGTTACGGTGGGGGACAACACGCATCGTTTCAGGATAAGCCACACCCCCTGCACAAAAGTCCACACATAAGCAGTGCATGTACATAGTGGGACCATAGGCAGTGCATGTACATAGTGGGGCCATAGGCAGTGCATGTACATAGTGGGACCATAGGCAGTGCATGTACATAGTGGGACCATAGGCAGTGCATGTACATAGTGGGACCATAAGCAGTGCATGTACATAGTGGGACCATAAGCAGTGCATGTACATAGTGGGACCATAAGCAGTGCATGTACATAGTGGGACCAAAGGCAGTGCATGTACATAGTGCAGTGCATGTACATAGCGGGACCATAGGCAGTGCATGTACATAGTGGGACCATAGGCAGTGCATGTACATAGTGGGACCATAAGCAGTGCATGTACATAGTGGGACCATAAGCAGTGCATGTACATAGTGGGACCATAAGCAGTGCATGTACATAGTGGGACCATAGGCAGTGCATGTACATAGTGCAGTGCATGTACATAGTAGGACCACATGTACATAGTGGGACCATAGGCAGTGCATGTACATAGTGGGACCATAGGCAGTGCATGTACATAGTGGGACCATAAGCAGTGCATGTACATAGTGGGACCATAGGCAGTGCATGTACATAGTGGGACCATAGGCAGTGCATGTACATAGTGGGACCATAGGCAGTGCATGTACATAGTGGGACCATAGGCAGTGCATGTACATAGTGGGACCATAGGCAGTGCATGTACATAGTGGGACCATATGTGACAGGGCCTAGGAAAACACCCCTTAACGCGGGTGTACCCAAGTTTATTTTTATTGTTGAATCGGATAAAGCGTTCTCTAAGCTTCAAAATGATACCAAGATCGACCTCCTAGCTATTTTCTATCCGGAGATATGTTCGAGGGAACGCTACGAAGTATTGCAACGCCCTCTTGAGTAAATGACGCTCAAACGTCATGAATAATTGAAGTTCAATTATTGATTTCCGGGCACTTCCGTATACTCATAAAGCTTAGTAAAAGATTTTCTGGAGAAGACGAGTTAGTTAGATGAAGGCTAGGCATTCTAGGACTCTCTAGCTAGCTAGTATAGCTATGTAGCTGGATTGCTTGGCATCTAGGAAGGATCTTCTAAGAAATAAAAAGACAAAGACTCCCGTCGCTCCAATGGTAAGCTTTCATGTCTTGTTATCAGCTTGTACTTACTTTCTGTGTCATGTATCAGTCTTATAATAGATCGCTCACTTATATGGAGCCTACAAAAAGTGTCTCTGTTCTTCATAAAGCTTAAAGGAAGCCTGTCTGATCTATTATAGGTGGCCTTTCACTTAGTATTCGTCTATATGCTAGATCCAACTTATTATTAGCCTTACAAGAAGCTTTCCTCCTTTAATTTAGTATTGGTATCACTGCCATTGTGCTTAGTATTAGCAGGCCTGATGGGATGAGTGATCACATCTTGGAGAGCCCAGGAAACCCTGTGAAATTGTCCTATAACATTTATATGGATGGTTCCCCCAGGTCGTTGCGAGTGTCGGAGGCCTGAGAAACAATAGTCTATTGGCTAGAATGTAAGTGATGTGTCTATCTTAACTTACTACTTATCTGTAGGTAGTTATGGAGGGTTTATGAAGACAAGTGGCACGGGATGCATACATCTAAAGAAACAAGAGTGGATCTACGCCAAGCTAGCTAGCTAGATAGCTGCTCTTTCTAATGAATTTCTGTTGCTAAATTATGTTTGTTAAGAAGTGGAGCTATAATATACCTGGCTCCTCTTGATGATTGTACTGGGCTGATGAAATAGTCCTGTACAAGTTGTAATCTTTTTTTGTTAAAAATAATTAACAATAATAGGGAAATTCCCTCACGTAAACAGTAAATTTCATTGTAAAAAATGAACGTTCGGTGAGTTTCTTCAACGTCCGCGCTTGACCTGTTTAAAGCTTCGTAGAGAGCCAAATTTTTACAGGTAGGTAGAGGAAGGGCTGAAGTTAGCACCTGTGAAAAAAAAATTTTTTGCCCATGTTTTTCATTTCTACTAAATAATATTGACCTATAGCCTAATTTAATTAGTGCCGCGTTAAGGGGGGTTTTCCTAGGCCCTGTCACATATAGGCAGTGCGTGTACATAGTGGGACCATAGGCAGTGCATGTACACAGTGGGACCATAGGCAGTGCATGTACATAGTGGGACCATAGGCAGTGCATGTACATAGTGGGACCATAGGCAGTGCGTGTACATAGAGGGACCATAGGCAGTGCGTGTACATAGTGGGACCATAGGCAGTGCATGTACACAGTGGGACCATAGGCAGTGCATGTACACAGTGGGACCACAGGCAGTGCATGTACACAGTGGGACCACAGGCAGTGCGTGTACACAGTGGGACCACAGGCAGTGCGTGTACACAGTGGGACCACAGGCAGTGCGTGTACACAGTGGGACCATAGGCAGTGCGTGTACACAGTGGGACCATAGGCAGTGCGTGTACACAGTGGGACCATAGGCAGTGCGTGTACACAGTGGGACCATAGGCAGTGTGTGTACACAGTGGGACCATAGGCAGTGCGTGTACACAGCGGGACCATAGGCAGTGCATGTACACAGTGGGACCATAAGCAGTGCATGTACATAGTGGGACCATAAGCAGTGCATGTACATAGTGAAAATGTTTTTTCAGGTGAGTTGAAGGTGTACAATGCAGTAAGAACTAGACTGAATAGTTGTAAGCACAAAACCTCCAAATTGCACCTTAGACAATCATTCCGCCAAATTTTTCCAGTGGCTGCCCCCCGAACCCCCCCAAATGTTCAACAGCGTATGGCCGTCGTCATTTCCCCCCTTAGCTATAAATCCTGCTTGAAACCCTGACAATAGTGAGTATTTGTGACATACCGTATAAGTAGAGGTTGTATGGTGAAAATGTTCGTATATTTCGTACTGTAGAGCATCATACACTGTACGAAAAATAAAACTACAAAACTATTCTACAGCAATAGGCTCAACGTGGCTGTATGAATATTTAAAATACGAAATATTTCTAGTCCTACAGTATTATAAACTCTTTAACCACAACTTTGGTAAACATAATATTATTTCTTACCTAAACTTCTTGAAGGCATGAGTGAGTGTTCGGGTTCATTACTGACAGGGCATCATTCTCAGTCTCAACTCACATCAACCTCCAGCATGGGGTGGGTCGATCACAGTGACATAACACACACAAACTGTGCAAAGGAACAGGAAAACATGATAAACCGGCATTACGGTAACTTAAACCAACAGATGATAAATGGACTAAAATCATGAAAACTCATGAAAACTCACTAATAATAACGAGTGTTGCAAACTGCGATGTGCTAATTATAGTTTCGATTAGGGGGGGAGGGGCTAAATGAGGCTCTTTATACTGCTAATCACAGGGGCCCCTCTTTCCGTATTCCCCCAAAACCTAATCGCAGTCACGTGACCCCTAACCTCTAGCGTGACAGATATGAATGGGCACGTACATGTAACATCTGCTTAACCGGTACCTCGCGGATATGACACAACAAATCTACTGCAACCTGTAAGACTAGTCTGATATACATGTACCACAGAAACAGTGTGCTTGTGTACATGCTAATTTAAAACTACTCACATCTGCATAGTTCCAATTTTCACTCCAGCTCAGCCATGACACCCGGGTCCATGATTTGATATCTCTTGAGCAGCTTCTCCTCCATGTCTAGATGACTGCACTTCTAGAAGGTAAAAGGAAAACAAAATAATGCATTTGGTAAATATCTACTCTCATGCAAACAACATTGTAATTAGTATTGAGAGAAAATACATGTGATGATCATTACCAAATTTACTGGTAAAGGGTCAAACTGTTAGCAAGAGAGTTCATAATAGACGAACTCTGCTAATAACCAGGGAGGTAGTCAACATGGGGCTGCATAATAAAGGAGAGTATACAATTATGGAAGCATAAACACTTAGTAATGCATGCAGTCTATTGTGCATGGTCACATAATTATACGCAGATCATCCTCTATAATCTACTCAAAGGTTACTGCTATAAACAGGATTCACGAAGGCACCAGAATCAGAGAACACGTATATGTACAAACAGTGTTTATGACAGGAAACTAAACACATACATGTACACAAATAGCTACATGAAGCAAAAGCTGTATAATATCATTCTCACCTGTTTTGAGTGTCCTGAGGTGCCAGAGGATGTACAGACAGTCCAGTGGTGGCTCCGCTATCAAGACCCCCTGAGGCCACGGGTACATAAGAGTTGATGAGCCCCAGTATATCTGGCTTATGATAGTCGGGAAGGACTCCTGCAAACTCCCCCACAGTGATAGTGATGGATTGCTGAAAGGTCAGAGAGGACGTGAGGTCAGAGGGGCCTTCTGAAACGGTTTCTATTGAGATACGGAGGTGGCGGACCAGTGTACGGAATATATCCAGTACAGACGGACCTGCATGAGTGGACACAAGCTAAGTAATGTAAATACATGTATGCAGATTAAAGCGTGGAATTAAACCACACTACCGTATTACTAGAATGTTTTGCGAGCATCAAACATTTACGAATTTTGCGAAGGGTTGATCAATTCGCAACAATAATATCCGCAAAACCTAAAAATTATTACTAGTAAATACACACGATCCTTGCCAGAACACAATAGTTAGATCGCAAAGGGTCAAATTTTCTGTTGATTTGGCTCATTCGAAAAGGTTTTTCACCAGCAAAATATTCTAGTAATACGGTACCAGGAGCACATTACAGAAGGAGCGTCTGACCTCGGAAATCGCATCTCGTGGAAGTTTGCAAAGCATGACCTTATATGCAAAACCACTAAGTGGGTCTGCGGGCGAGTGCTAATTGAGCTGACGGTGCACTTTTACCAAGCATAGGTCAATAAAAGTGAAAAGCTACAGCTAGCTAGCTAGCTATAGGCCTAGTAGTAAGCTCTCTCTTCTAACAATCCCAGTAAGACTCCCTACTGCAAAAACAAAACGCCTAGTATGTGTTAGTCTAAGTCTAGCAAACTTTCTCTGTACAAAGTGACTGGATATGCTCGTATTTTAGAACTTTCTGTACCTTACCGATGACAGCCTCTTCCATGATGTATACCAACATCCATCAAAGATCTAGCTATTCATTTTAGCTCTTTCTGGATCAACCTAGCTCTCCTGCTGCTGAATTACAAACAAAATCCATTTATAATGATATTCACAGGCTGACCGCGGTCCGTACTTTATGTACACAGTACTTACACACTTTTCTTATAAGGCAATGCGGCGTTTAGGAAAGCACACGAGATGCGATTTCCGAACCCATGCACAGTTAGACGCTCCTTCTGTAATGTGCTCCTGACGGTACGTAGTGTCAAAACATACAATGTCATGTACAAACTTTAATAACAGCTATGAAAGCATCTACGTATGAAGAATAAATGCGTATAGCCTTCTTTAGAAAATGGCCCAAAAGTAGTGTTGCAACCATACAAGTACTCTACCATGGAGACTCACCTAGAGAGCTGTCTGCTGCCACGGCAACACACTTAGAGAGTGTGCTGAGGATCCCTTGTTTGGTCTCCCAGGACTCCTTCATCTTGGCATCCAGGTGGTCCACCAGCGACTGGACGGCCTTGTACCGATCCTGTCTCTGTGGGGGTACATGTAAGTGGATAATGTTACCCTAGGAGGCTGTGGGGGTACATGTACAGTGGATAATGTACACTGGGGGGCTGTGGGGGGTACATGATAGATAATGTAAACTGGGGGGCGTGGGGGTACATGTACAGTGGATAATGAACACTGGGGGGCTGTGGGGGTACATGTAAGTGGATAATGTACACTGGGGGGCTGTGGGGCGTGGGGGTACATGTACAGTGGATAATGTACACTGGGGGGCTGTGGGGCGTGGGGGTACATGTACAGTGGATAATGAACACTGGGGGGCTGTGGGGGTACATGTAAGTGGATAATGTACACTGGGGGGCTGTGGGGGTACATGTACAGTGGATACTGTACACTGGGGGCTGTGGGGGGTACATGATAGATACTGTACACTTGGAGGCTGTAGGGGGTACATGTGTGTGGATACTGTACACTGGGGGGCTGTGGGGGGTACATGTGTGTGGATACTGTACACTGGGGGGATGTGGGTTGTACATGTGTGTGGATACTGTACACTGGGGGGCGTGGGGGGTACATGATAGATACTGTACACGGGGGGGGTGTGTGGGGGTACATGATAGATACTGTACACTGGGGGGCTGTGGGGGGTACATGATAGATACTGTACACTGGGGGGCTGTGGGGGTACATGATAGATACTGTACACTGGGGGCTGTGGGGGGTACATGTGAGTAGAAAGTACAATACACATGTACACGGGGGGGGGGTGTGGGGGGTACATGTGAGTAGAAAGTACAATACACATGTACACGGGAGGGTGTGGGGGGTACATGTGAGTGGAAAGTACAATACACATGTACATGTAGGTACCGTATAGCGGGTAGTTTTCGTGGAGTAAAAAATTCGTTCAACTCGGAAAACGGTGGTTTTTGTGAGTAAAAATTTGTTTAGTCTCGTTGCCTGCACTGCATTCCGGTAAGCCACGCCTACGTTAAAATTTCGTGGAGGTCAGCTTGCCCACGAAAATTACCTGCTATAATTACCCGCTGTCTTCGTGGGGGATACACATGTCTACTGGAGGGAACAATTGATCAAGAATAAATCAAGAGTATGTTGGACCTGAAAGCTATCAATGTTACATAACAGAACAAAGCAAAAAGCAACGAAAAACTTGTAGAGACTATTCATTTTATTACATAATTATAGTATACCTTGACTTACTGCAGTATTGGCTTGAGGACACTGTCGATGTGAGAGAGTCCGGCAAAAGTGATGAGCTCAGTGAGACTATCCTGAGAGTACCCTCCCAGACTGTCCCCCTCCTCCACAACAGGCTGGATCTCACCAGACTCTCTGTCAGAGTGGGAGGGAGGGAGGGAGGTTACTATTGGCACACACTGTATAATTATCTAAGGCCATCAATAGGTAAGTTTGATACAAACTGAGGCTATCAACATTTACTCATTGAAGTATGTGTATTAGCCAGTGCTCCAGGAGTAGAACTGAAGCAAATTGTAGTGACTTTCCTAGACAGTATACCTTGACTGGACGACACTGACTGTGCATATTGAAGAGGAAGGGCGGCACTATCTTGTTCATGTGATCTAGGTCCCAAATGTTCATCTGGAGGTTGTCTTGCCAAACAATCTTCTTTATCACTCCCCTCAGCCCTTGCAACCCAGCCATCTGCGTCCTGTGTGAGGTGTAGTGGGGAGGGGTGGAGTTGGTGATGAAAGCAATGTGATCACAAGTTATGCATGTGGCAGAGCACCCTAAGGGCAGTACAGTTAAAATATGACACCTAACACTTCGACCTGTGGCCACTCAAACTCATTTCAAAACAGTAAATGTACACATACTCGTGATATTGTCGGCGTTGTCCACATTCTTGGTGAGGCTAAGAGAGGCAAAGCGGTGGATGAGGAAGTCGTACTGTCTGTGGTAGGGGGTGTTCCCTTCCTCTCGCTCGGCAAACTTCACAAACTGTGTGTGCGGAGGAAGGGTCGTCAATGTGTTGTATACACAATACACTATTAACAAAATGAAAAGTATATGTACATGCAATCTAATCGTGAAGATACACGTTCACTCTCTGCACTCACCCACCCACCCACACACTCTACTCACACACCCACTCCCACACCCACACACATCACACTCCCCCCTACTCACCGAATTGGTGGCCAGTTCTGTGTTGCTAGTTTCCAGCATATTATGCAGTATATCCAGGTAGCTATCCACAATCAACTGGAGCTTTCGTGAGTCACAGGCTGACAGCAGCTTCTCCGTCACTTGCAGAGCCACTCACATGCCTGGGGGGAGGGAGAGGCATGAAAATGGTATTTTGTACCACGTTTGTGAGAAAGCCATTGGTTGTATCATAGATATAACATTTAAAGTTCCCAGCCACATAAGATACATCATTTTCTGTTCCGGAGGTACAGGGATGGTCGATAAATTTCACTAGCTATACATGACATGTCGATATTGTATACTGTACAGGTATGTCTCTGAAATAGTCGTCTAACCCGTTTCTCTCTCTTTTGCAGGCTCTGACGCAGTCTCAGAGCGAGGTACTCTCCAATATTGTCCAGATGGTCAGGGGAGGTTTGAACAAAGAACAGCAGCTTGTCTATATTAGCAGACACAGGTGTGGGAGAGCCCATCAACCAGCCGTTTGTAGCGAGGTTTGGGGCAGCAGAAGCACGTCGCCATAGTTAGATCTAGTTCTGTGTCTTGATTGATTGTAGACCTAGCATTTATTTGTAAAACGTAGAGCAGAGGTTTTTATGTAATATGTTGGCAACCCTGCGCTTTCTTCTGGGTTTCTCACCCGTATCGTTTGAGGTACCCCCGAACGAGTCGGGTAAGAACTCAGCTAGTTCGATAAATTCCTCATTTTCCGATTTTTTAGATAGTTTGTCGGGAATGGGGATGGCATTCTGGCCTACATTGACCGTATATGGAATAATGCTTGGTATCGTCGGTAATGTGGGGAGGCTCATGCGGGTTTGAGTACGGGGGGCACTAGTGGATACGAGGGGAACATGTGCTAGTGAGGTACTTGACATACCTGCCGTTCCGGTGCTGACAACAGGGCCTGAGGTGGGACTCCGTGGGGTACCCGAGCCGGAAGCAGAGATGGTTGGGATCGAGGGTGGGACTGATGGTGAGACTGATGAGGGGACGGCTGTGGGGTGGTGTTGTTGGACTGCTGCCTGAATCCGCTGGTCCATTGCGGTGATGATCGTTGGTAACACCGCGCCGAGGGCTGCCTGGACAGAATTGGCAATCATGGTGTTGAAAGTTGTCGGAGTTGTCGTCGGGTTGGTGGAACTGATGGGCGGTGTTCCAGTTGAGGATGTGCTCGAGGAGGTAGTGGTCATCTTCATATAGAGAATTATAGGATAGATCAGCAAGAGAAATCTTGAGAATTATGGGATAGACCCAGAAGAGAAGTTTTCTATTCTTTCACTGACTGCCTGACCACGTGTTTCTTGCGCATGCCCGTGTTGGTTGCAATTGGTACTCCATTATATTTCTGAGAGAGCTAGCTGCAAGGCACAGATTTATTTGCTGGAATGGCCACTAAAGAGCAGAACCAAGGTATAAAGACTGTCATGTTTCCTATAAAGGATAAACCCAATGATTGCTAAAGCATAAAACTCTCATTGGTGATTGCTAACCTTGTGTGCTTGCTTATCTATTCTCAGAGCTCACAATTGACGATCTGAAGACAGAAATGAAACTGACTGATGAGCAGCTCAATACAGCAATAAAGGAACCAGATCTACCCGAGTTAGCAGCATGTTTCGATAACACTGATGATTATCTTGAAAAGCTGGAGCTGTCGCCTGGACAGAAAACTGACGTCAGCGAAGTGAAGGCTAAAACACGTCTAAACCGCACTCAAGCCGGAATAAAACTTGCCCTAGAATACTGGCAGAACAAGAACCAACTACAAGCCACCTTCCAAGCTCTGCTACTCATCATACTCTCCCTGCTCAAAGGAGACGTTGCTGTTCAAGTGTGCAAGTACTTGTCTGACAAATGTGAGTCTGTTATGTGAGAGTGTGGTCATTGTGGTACCATACGTTGTGGGAGTGATTGCAACCAAATAAGGGACTTTCAACTTAATTGCTATTGTTACACATACAATTCTCTATTTACTATCACCAGGAATGGTACTCACCTATTGTTTTGTTTCTCCAGACTCCACCACCTCGTGTCCCCACTCTCAAGAGAGGGTCCTGCTGAACCACAAGCTGTCCTCGTACAGGGACTACCTACAAAGTCGCTACAGAGAACCAGACTCCACATCAGCCACACAATGGCCTCCCGTCTCAACAAACAAAGTCTTTAAACTGGCCATGATTCAGAAAGAGAAAATACAGAGAGGAAAAATCGACGATGAATTTGTTAAACTAACAATCACAGGAAAAATTGACGATATTTTACTTAAAAAAACTCCGGTTAACTTGACGAACATTTTCTCTGAGATTGGAGATAGAAGACACTTTGTGTTGATTGAAGGAGCTCCCGGCTCTGGCAAGAGCACCCTTGCTCTACACATTTGTCAGGAGTGGGCAAAGGGGAAACTGTTCCAAGAATTCGATATTGCAATCCTTGTCAGACTGAGAGATCCCCTCGTTAGAGAAGCCATTACAATTTCTGACTTACTTCCCTGCACAAACAAAGCGATGGCTAATGAAATAGAGACTGCAATTATGTCATTGTACGGCAAAGGTGTACTGTGGGTGCTGGACGGATGGGACGAACTTTCTTCTGACCTCCCTAGAGACTCAATCATCAACAAACTAATTCGACCAGGCACGTCACAAGAACGTCCGCTACACAAATCCACCATGATTATAACATCTCGACCATCATCTTCGGCTGAGCTCCACCCACTAGTCTCGTCCAGGGTGGAAGTGTTGGGGTTCAATCCACATGAACTAGAACAGTATTTCACTGAGTGTCTGAAAGGTGACTCACAAGCTGTGCAGACTCTACTGGAGAGAATTCGAGAGAACCCAGTGGTAGAAGGTAGCTGCTACCTCCCCCTCAATGCTTCCATTGTCGTTAATTGCTTCCTTTCTGACAACCACTCCCTCCCAACATCCAACCACGGGATATTCACATCAATTGTCCAGAGCTCTCTCAAGAGATACCTCCAGGAGAAGTTGGGGAAGACCACTCCAGTGGGAGACATCACATCCCCAGACTCACTGCCCTCGGAAATCAGAATGCAGACCGTACAAATGTGTCAACTTGCATATCATGGGATCGAAAAAAACAAAGCGACATTTACTGACAGTGATTTGGCCGCTCTTTGCATTACGAAGGACATTTCAAACGTTGGATTATTACAAACTGTTCCCAGTATCATTAGCGATGGTCATTTGGTTTACTACTGCTTTCTCCACCTGTCTATTCAAGAGCTACTGGCAGCAATCCACATCTCTCTCATGTCTCCCAAGCAACAAATCTCTGTATTCCAGAAGCTGTTTGGGAATCCTCGATTCAGTGCAGTCTTCCAGTTTTATGCTGGTATCACCAAACTGAGTACAAGTAGACCAATCCTCAGCAAGCTACCTCGATTCTTGTGTCCAGTTCCAGCCACTGTTTTTGATCTGGTCAGAAAGGTTGTCAAAACTGAGAAAGAGAAGTATGGTGAGCCGAAGCCCCTTTTGTTGTCCCTCATCAATTGTTTGTACGAAGCTGAAGACTCGCAACTGTGTGTGTTTGTGGCTAATCTTCTTAATCACAATCTAAATCTTGATAGCACTACAATGAATCCTATCAACTGCCTCTCTGTTGGATATTTCGTATCAGCTTGTTCCAACACCAGTAATGGATTCACACTTCGCCTCAGAAGTTGCTCTATTAGTGAACAAGGCTGCAAATTTCTGGCACGAGGACTCTCCAAGTGTCCCAACTCTAATAATGATATTCCTACAGAAGGGATACACATCGCTGAGATTATCGAGAACACTATTTCAATATCTGAATTGGATTTGTTTAATAATGCCATTGGTAACAGTGGACTTAGCACACTCTGTGAGGCCTTCTCAGCGAACATATCATTAAAGCGCCTGCACCTGACCAAATGCTCACTAACAATATCAGACGACAATGGAGCTGCCCTCTATCAACTTCTGAATACAAACAATTCCCTCGAACATCTTAATTTGTCTGGTAACACAGTGACTAGCTGTCGTCACATTGCTGCTGGACTTGCAGTCAATAAGACTCTGAGAACATTGGGATTGGGTAACTGTGAACTGACTGATCAGAGTATCGAGGAACTATCAACTGGACTGATCAACAAGATTGAAACACTGTTCATTTATGGTAATGACTCAATAACAGAAGATGGAATGAAGACGCTTGCCAGACATCTAACCACCCACTGCTCTGAACTGACACGATTGTTGATACCCGACCACCTAAGATCCTGTATCGAGACAGTATTCAGGGACACTAACAAAGAGAGGAAGAGAAATGGACTACCCGAGATTGATGTGTGATAATTGTTGTTTACCCGAGATTAATTATGTTTATTAATTGATTGATTATTAATTGAGATTGATTGTTATTCATACAGTTTTGACAATTGATTTTAATTCTGCCATAATGCATTCAATGACAATTTAAATGCATAGAGAAAAGTAGTGAAGTATTATATACTAGTATATATAATTATGTTAGACACTATAAAAACAAATGTTGTTAATTAATTACAACTTGTCAATAGCACAGCAATAACAAGGGCTTCTCCTTGAACAACACACAGACACACACACACAGTCAGCTTTACCGTAGCCCTCGTGCGGCTACGCCTCGAGGCATAACAAGGGCTTCTCCTGGTAATAATGATAAATGCTCACATGCACAGTAAATTGTCAATGAACACAAAGCAATTTGCTAGTGAAAATCCAATTTAACGCTCTGATGCCTTTTGTTCATATAATTATGAGGAAGATGAGCAAATTAACGTTCACTTTAGCCCTCCCAAACATCTTCTAAACATCTTCATGATTGCCAGGCCCTCGTATTGCAGCTGAAGGAGGTCCTGTGTGGGGAGAAGAGAGGGCAGTGAAACACTTCAACTGGTATACACAACATTTCTGAACCTAGGGGAGTGTTAACATAGAGCTCAACGTTACACATAGAGGCATAAAATAAGTCAATAGCCTCACTGGTTTGATCACGTCAGAGTACGCATCGATACCCAGCTATCTGTCCGGGGGGTCCACAGTCGATGCTCGCAGGAAGAACTCTCTGTGGGGGGGGGAACAGTGAGAGTCATAATTATTAAGATTCAGTTTCGGAGTCATAAGATTCAGTTTCGGGAATAAATGTCATAGAAAGTCACTAATTGACTCACCTTTTTTCCAGCCGAGGTAAATGGAGCACAGCTATAGGTTACGTCTCTGTGGGGCATGTAAAAATAGTGGGGCATGTAAAAATTGATTGACTGAAATTGTGTATCAGGTTTTAAGCAACTAATAAGGATTATCACTTATTGAGCGCACAATTCCCCGCCCACACACACCTGGTCAGTAGACAGCTGATTGCCTATCCACAACATTGAAGGATTTTATCGCAGCTATGTACTTCATTGTACAGCTGCAAGGGGAGTGACGTGTGATACAGTGTGATTCAATGAAAGTCAGTACAACACAGTTAGTGTATGTTTATCAAAGAGGTACATGAGATTGTTCTGACAAATCATTCTTGTACTCTCCAATACACTAACAGGGTTTCATCTAGGATAACAAGTTGGGGGTGGGGGGGGGGGGGAGATTTGGGAGTGCGTAAGCGCGTCACAAAATGTTTGGCTATATGCCCACTTTTGTTTAAATGATTACATCATGCTTAACTTGCTAATGTGATGACATGTAGTACTAATGTGATGATGTCATTAGTTATTAGATTCGCTAAATAATAACTTAGGTACTTTACTGGATACCCAATTGAAACAAAATTAAAATTCCTCACAATTTACCACAACCACAGACAAGTACTATCTATGAATTAGATTATTTTTACACCACAACTGTCAAAGATAAAAATCACAAATGAACCTAAGTCATTTTGAAACATACCTTGTAACCCCCCCCCCCCCCTGTACGAGTTATATGTTTGTGTTAAGCACACTTAACAGTGTACTCTAAAAGCTACATTTTGATAGTAAAAACTTGGGTATGATGTAAACACTACTGACGTTTTGGCAGGATTAGTGGAACATATATTTATGGTCCATTCCCCCCTTAAGCCGTGGCTATTTTAAACCACTTCGCTATTCTGGCCAAGCTTCACTGTGCCGGATTAACTAGAGTCTACTGTACATGTATTAACGAGTGCTGCAAGCTGCGCTGTGCTAATGCCTCTCGCCATGTTTCGCTTTCTCTCAAACTATGAGAGTGTTAGAGAGGTGAAGAGGTAATTACATAATGTATTACTGTTGACAGAATTGAATTACAAATAGAATAGGAGAGGAGCTGAATGGAAACAGAAGCCTATCTGATGGCTTGATGAATAATCAATCTTCAAAGATAG
The DNA here is from genome assembly GCF_963675165.1 of Halichondria panicea. NCBI lineage: Eukaryota > Metazoa > Porifera > Demospongiae > Suberitida > Halichondriidae > Halichondria > Halichondria panicea. The sequence goes on from NC_087383.1 coordinate 2,534,839, forward strand.
AGCATGTTATTTATATGACCTGTAGCCAAACAGTGGGAGCAAACCTTTGTCAAATGCACAATCTGTACAGAATAGTAATAGAGAATTTGGATCATGAGGCTTATATTCAGTAGTATTTGCACAAAGTAGAAAAGACTGGTGTTACATGCATCTATTGTGTTACACAGACTTGTGTACATCTATTGTTATCAGGATCTGGATTATCTCACATGTGGGGATGAGCTTGCATGCATATTAAATCTACACAAGAATAATGGGTGTCTGCAAAGAGAACAAATGGCTACTATAGTCTATAGCTAATAACACCATAAAATCTCTTTTCTGGCTCTTAGCTAACAAAAAGCTAGCGCTTTAGTGCAAGGCTAACTTATAAGTTGAATAGAAATTTTGTGCGAACAGATGATTCTACGAAAGATTCTGAAGAGACTGCAACAGCCTTCAATGTGGGTCAAACTAGTCATAACTCGAGAAAGAAGCCTTAGTTTGCTAATCCACGAAACAAAATCCAAGAAAACGTGGCTAGAAGCCATAGAAGCTGTTAGTTTTTGTCGCATTGCAACCGTTGAGCAGTTACAGCTGGAATACACACACACACACACACACACACACACACACACACACACACACACACAGTCAGCTTTACCGTATCCCTCGTGCGGCTACGCCTCAAGGCATAATTATACAGTATTCACCGAGTGCATACATGTACATGCAAAACTCACATCTGAGTTGCTGTTAGCCAGTTCCAATTCTCAGCCATGACACCCGGGTCCATGATTTGAGACCTCTCGAGCAGCTTCTCCTCCAACTCCCTCAGCAGGTCATCCTCTAGACATTGAATGGTCTCACTCTTTTCCTCAACCTGACAGGGGAACATCAATAAGTTGCTGCCAGGTGGAGAATACTCGACATACAACAGTGACGTGCATGTACAGTCAACTACTGAAAATCTGGCAATGAAATTTAATGGTATTCTCCCACTTTGAAATAAAGGTCAGCTTAAAGTTGGACTGTAGTTAGCAAATAGTAGATCGATTTTGATTAAAGTCCAGTGAATATTCTAACCACTGCACATGTGTATCTCTCACCTCTGTGGGTGGTGTAGGAACGAGGGAGGCCCTCTGATACTGTCTAGAGGACTGGACTTCTTCTCACTGCCAATCTAGGAGGTATGAAAACAAAATAATGCATTTGGTAAAATCTACTCTCAAACAACATTGCACATTGACAGGTAAAGGGTTATTAAAGTAAAATATGAAAACATTCCTCCTCTCACCTCCTGCTCATTCAGGAACTTCATGAACCTGGTAGGAGTGAAGTGCACTTTGAAGGACTCGTCACATGATCTTGGAGCAAAAGATACGGACTTGGTTGAGGATTTGAGTGATGATAAAGTGAGAGAGGAGGTTGTGGGGGGAGGGGCCTCAGACCAGGACTGGTGGGACGTAGTGTCACGTGAGAGAAGACTCGGACACATGGTCCTCCGTCCGGACAGCTGCTGTGAGGAGAATGAGAATTGTAAGGCACTGGAATTGAACTGTGCACAAGCACGAAATACATGCACTATTTTATTCGTACTACATAACTAACTAAAAATGCTCACCAATAAAACACCACACACCACTTGGTGTACAACATTTTAACGAATCTAAAAGTATACAAATGAACATCTGCTCCTCTGCTCCTCTAGATAACCTGCCCAACCCTCCACATACACACTGGCTGGATCATGCATAAAGAAAATGGCATCTATTTTCACAGCGTTTGACCATCAAACGTATCAGAGAATAATCTCACACCCATATTGCTGATTTGCTTGAAATGCCCACCACCATCTTAGCAATGTACCAGCAAGGGGCTTTTGTTGTGAGCATCAATGGTAGGCCATGGCATTCAGTTGCTATTGATGAGTCACATGAAATGCAGGTACTCTCTGATAAGAAGATCTTAATTGGACTGTTTGTGTCTGAAATGGGAGGCTTACTACAACTTCATATCAGCTAAAGCCTACAAGGTGTTAGGGCCTTCTGAAAATATGATTTCTTCTACCAACTCGATTAAAACTATATAAGAAACAATTTTACTTTTCCCTAGTGAGATCTCAGCTCTCTCAACTCTGGCGACCAATTACTGCTCAAATACATTTATTCTTAAAAGTGATTGAGCTCACCTTTGGTAGCGCTGACTTATCATAGCTGTTGGTCCAATTCTCCAGAACTCTGAGCTTCCCCTCGAGGTGCAACTGCAAGTGACAGAAGATTTAAGTTGAGGTTGTAAAAAGAGTTTCATGCAATAAAGTTAGAAGACACTGAATAAGCAGATTACCAGATAAAGTACAGCATAATTATGTTCTGGACAGGAAATTGTCCGGGTATAATTGGAACAGATTTTTATAGCGCATGCGAAGTGTCCGGGAATAATTAGCATGCAGCTGCATACGAGCGAGCTAAGTTTAATAGAACAAGGTACGACTGAATAGTTGCACTAGCTATCTAAAACTAGTTACACAGAGAAAAAAGATGTGCTGATTTAGCACAGAAAACCGTGCTAAACGAATGTCTCCAGTTTTAGCACGTTTGCACATGACTGTGCTAAACAACCTGATATGCTAAACCAGCACATGTGCTGAATTCTAATGTGCTGAAACAGTGTGCTGATTGTATTGTGCTAAATTAATTTCAAACATTACAAACAACAATACATCAATACAGTATTAAAATTGTATTAAACAAACGATGAGGATATAAAAGTGAAAGGTTTTTTTAAACATAGTTAGTTAACCATAGCAAGTCTGCACTCGGTTCACTGCAATTGTAAGATACTGCCTTTGACTTCTAAGCATCACCTGCATGCGTGAAGTAGAAAAATATGTCACATAAAGCCAGTAGAATTATAACCAAGTATAAGAATAATTAAAGTGCGTATAGATTAGGTACATAACATCAGTCATAGCATGAACAAAGTAAGGTTGTTCCACCCCCCTCTCCACTGATAGCATTCACTAGTCTGTTGACAGGAGGTGGGGTTATTCACAGCATTGCAATGTTATTATGGGGCGAAATAAGACATCACTAACGTTTATTCATCCATTCAGAGCATGAACAAAGTAAGGTTGTTCCACCTCCCTCCCCCCTCTCCCAAAAAAAAACAAGCGCATGCAGCTGCATGCGAGCTAGCTAAGTTTAATAGAACAGTGTGCAATTATTCAGTTGCACTAGCTATCTAAAACTAGCTACTCAAAGCTATCTAACTAATCTAATCATCACTAACGGTTATTCATCCATTCATGTTTATTCATCCATTCATCGCAGATTAATTTTAACAGTTTATACAACAGCTATGTGGTTGTGATGTAGGTTAGACAGAATGCTTACTACGGTTAGTGGGAGTTGCATACTCTTCCTAATGAACTTCTCATTATAGTCGTTTTTACACACAATTTAGTTTGCTAGACTATAATAATGCAAATGAGTTCTTGTTGTGCTATTATAGAGCAGCATCAATATTCGGGCCCATCAACTATCTCGTACAGAATTCCCTTTGCTTCACTGCATTGCATGCGTTCTGGTCAACCATGCCTACGTTTTCGTGAGTGATAAATATTCGTCAAGGTTTAGCTTGCCCACGGAAACTATACCCAGGACGCTATACGTACGGTATGGTATACTGTACCACTTTATCACCTGTTTCAAGTACTCTTCCTTCTCCCGTTACTTTGTAGCACTCGAATATGTCCACCCCGTCCACTGCAGGCACACTGCTCTGCTTCAACTCCTTACAGCGATCCAGTGCCTTCTTGAGCTCTTCCTTCATCACAAGTCTCTCTTGAACAGCAGACTGGGTAATAGATTGCATGGTGGTCATGTACACACACACAGGTATACAGATACAACCATCACAACATCGTGGTAGTGGTACAGTAGTAATAAAGGTACAGTAGACTCTCGCTATTCCGACTCTCTGAAGTACGGCCTGAAATGTGGCCAACTCGCTATTCTGTATACTTGCTGCCCCAAACTAGTAATTTTATACGTATACATTTTGGGTGTGGTTTAGCAGAAAAACTGTGTGTGGGGGGAGTGGTTGGGGTGTACAATGAGAGGTAGGAAGCGGGATGCTCATGAACACTACAATGAAAGTTATAAAAAAGGTAAACCGTTTTGTGAGCAAACACAGCTGTGGGATTACATTGTAATAGAGAGGAAATGATTTCTTATCTTTATTTCTTATCCTCGAGACAAAACCGCAAAATTAGTCATTAATATTCGAGGTAGGTTGATTATAAGCCGCGGCTATTTTCTTAAATGCAAACTACCGCGCTCTTCTGGCCAAGTTGCACTGTCCCAAGGGTGGCCGGATTAACGAGAGTCTACTGTACATGTATTAATTATACAGTATTCACCGAGTGTATACATGTACATGCTAAACTCACATCTGCCTTGCTGTTGGCCAGTTCCAATTCTCTCACCAGCTCAGCCATGACACCTGGGTCCATGATTTGAGACCTCTCGAGCAGCTTCTCCTCCAACTCCCTCAGCAGGTCATCCTCTAGACATCGAATGGTCTCACTCAGGGGAACATCAATAAGTTGCTGCCAGGTGGAGAATACTCGACATACAATAGTGACGTGCATGTACACTCAACTACTGAAAATCTAGCAATGAAATTTAACGGTATTCTCCCACTTTGAGTTTGTGTGCTTGCTAATTTAAAATTACTCATATCTGCATAGTTCCAATTTTCACTCCAGCTCAGCCATGACACCCGGGTCCATGATTTGATATCTCTTGAGCAGCTTCTCCTCCATGTCTAGATGACTGCACTTCTAGAAGGTAAAAGGAAAACAAAATAATGCATTTGGTAAAGATCTACTCTCATGCAAACAACATTGTAATTAGTATTGAGAGCAAATACATGTGATGATCATTACCAAATTTACTGGTAAAGGGTCAAACTGTTAGCAAGAGAGTTCATAATAGACGAACTCTTGCTGTTAGTATGTAAAATTGCCAGCTATGGACCCCAACTAGTACCTACATGCACATTTTAGGGGGGGAATTGGAGCTAGGGGAAATATCCCCCTTCCCCCCTGTATGACACACTGCTCACCCTTTAGAAGACTGCCCCCCCCCCATACACACACACTCACCCTTCTAGAAGAATGTCCCACAATAGCCTTCGGAGCTGTCTCCTTCCTCTTAGCAATCACTCCATCGATGTGCGTCTTGAGTACCTCGTTTCGACTAATCTTGGACGCTAGATACAGCACACCTGCCACTGTAGCATGTAGCACCACTCTGTGATGTGCCTCAAGACTTTTCTCCTTCACAGCAAGCTCTTGCAGCTGGTATAGGAAGACCAGTATATCTGAGAGCCTTTGATAAGAGAATTCCAGTGTCAGGAGAAATACGAGTTGGTAGAAAGCGAGTGTGTTAGCAGGGCTAGTGCAGAGAGTTTTGGCCAGTTCCAGGAGATTGGTGAAGAGAGAGTTGACTGTTTTAGAGAGGAATCCTTTCTAAACCACACCCTCCAGACTCACCCAATCACTGCACAAGGGGAGGGTATAAATACACGTACATGTAGCTGTATGCACTGCACATGACATACATGTAGTGAAAGCTAAGACAAAAGCTCATATGGACCTGTGTAACTAACAAATAAAATATAGTGTGCCTCAAATGCACACTGAACATAGCAAGGTACACACACACACACACACATCCACATACGTGTTGAGAGGAATCTTGTCCTTGTTGGCATGGTATTGTACGAGACGATGCCAGAGTAGGGCCACATCCAGCTGTGTGTTGGGCTCTCGTATGAGGAGCAATTGAACGAGGGAGGCAAACAGTTGCCCTGGGAACGCCGGCTCTAGCACTGATGCGTGACAGGTGTCAGCCACCGCCCTCAAACACTTGACCAGGGAGGTAGTCAACATGGGGCTGCATAATAAAGGAGAGAATACAATTATGGAAGCATAAACACTTAGTAATGCACGCAGTCTATTGTGCATGGTCACATAATTATAAGCAGATCATCCTCTATAATCTACTCAAAGGTTACTGCTATAAACAGGACTCACGAAGGCACCAGAATCAGAGAACACGTACATGTACAAACAGTGTTTATGACAGGAAACTAAACACATACATGTACACAAATAGCTACATAAAGCAATAGCTTTAAAATACAATTCTCACCTGTTTTGAGTGTCCTGAGGTGCCAGAGGATGTACAGACAGTCCAGTGGTGGCTCCGCTATCAAGACCCCCTTAGGCTACAAGTACATAAGAGTTGATGAGCCCCAGTATATCTGGCTTGTGATAGTCGGGAAGGACTCCTGCAAACTCCCCCACAGTGATAGTGATGGATTGCTGAAAGGTCAGAGAGGACGTGAGGTCGGAGGGGCCTTCTGAAACAGTTTCTATGGAGATACGGAGGTGGCGGACCAGTGTACGAAATATATCCAGTACAGACGGACCTGCATGAGTGGACACAAGCTAAGTAATGTAAATACATGTATGCAGATTTAAACTGTGGAATTAAACCGTGTCAAAACATACATGTACAGTCATGCAGAAACTTTAATAACAGCTATGAAAGAATCTGCGTATGAAGAATAAATGCGTATACCCTTCTTTAGAAAATGGCCCAAAAATAGTGTGTGCAACCATACAAGTACTTTACCATGGAGACTCACCTAGAGAGCTGTCTGCTGCCACGGCAACACACTTAGAGAGTGTGCTGAGGATCCCTTGTTTGGTCTCCCAGGACTCCTTCACCTTGGCATCCAGGTGGTCCACCAGCGACTGGACGGCCTTGTACCGATCCTGTCTCTGTGGGGGTACGTGTATAGTGGATAATGTACACTGGGGGGCTGTGGGGGTACGTGTTAGATACTGTACACTGGGGGGCTGTGGGGGATAAGATAATGGCTGTGGGGGGATAAGATAATGTACACTGGGGGGCTGTGGGGGGATAAGATAATGTACACTGGGGGGTACATGTCTACACTGTAAGTAGACACTGGAGGGAACAATTGAAATGCTTGAATAAACAATCCTGTTCAGAAAGTGACGGAGTATGTTGGACCTGAAAGCTATCAATGTTACACAACAGAATAAAGCAGAGAGCAACGAAATACTGTTGATCACAGTCCGTTATATGGACAGTCAAGTCAGAATTTACAGTCGATCGTATGACCACAAGTATTTTTATCAAGCTATGATGCACTATAAACTATGGTGAGAACACTTGGCCACCAGTGCATGTATATACGTGTACCTGCATGGCTTCCACAACGATGACGTACACACCAGCTGTGAATTCCTTGTCTGATATCCATAATTTGTTTAGGTCAAAGTGTCTACAAGGGGAGCAATGGAGTGTTACTATATACACAGGAAATGAGACAATGGTTGTCATGGTACTAGACCTGCTGAGACAACATTGCACAATAGGTCATAGCACTTTACTAACATCAGGAGTTCAATAAGAATCCTAATGCACTCCTGCTGAATGCAGTTCGATTTAAGTTAGGGAAACCACCTTGCCTACAAGTACAGTGTTGTAACACATACGTACGCACAATGTATACATATACATTAGGGAAACCACCTTGCCTACAAGTAGCACCTACGCACACGAGGCATTGACTGACTTACTGCAGTATTGGGCTTGAGGACACTGTCGATGTGAGAGAGTCCGGCAAAAGTGATGAGCTCAGTGAGACTATCCTGAGAGTACCCTCCCAGACTGTCTCCCTCCTCCACAACAGGCTGGATCTCACCAGACTCTCTGTCAGAGTGGGAGGGGGGTTACTATGGGCACACACGGCATACTCATACACATTGCCTAAGGCCACCAATGGGTAATGGTGCGTGTACGTCGCTCATTGAAGCTACAGTATGTATGATTGTGTATTAGCCAGTGCTCCAGGAGCAGCAACTTGTAGAGACTATTAATGTTATTACATAATTATAGTATACCTTGACTGGGCGACACTGTGACTGTGCATATTGAAGAGGAAGGGCGGCACTATCTTGTTCATGTGATCTAGGTCCCAAATGTTCATCTGGAGGTTGTCTTGCCTACCAATCTTCTTTATCACTCCCCTCAGCCCTTGCAACCCAGCCATCCGCGTCCTGTGTGAGGTGTAGTGGGGAGGGGTGGAGTTGGTGATGAAAGCAATGTGATCACAAGTTATGCATGTGGCAGAGCACCCTAAGGGCGGTACAGTTAAAATATGACACCTAACACTTCGACCTGTGGCCACCCAAACTAATTTCAAAACAGTAAATGGGCACATACTCGTGATATTTGTCGGCGTCGTCAACATTCTTGGTGAGGCTAAGAGAGGCAAAGCAGTGGATGAGGAAGTCGTACTGTCTGTGGTAGGGGGTGTTCCCTTCCTCTCGCTCGGCAAACTTCACAAACTGTGTGTGTGTGGAGGAAGGGTCGTCAATGTGTTGTATACACAATACACTATTAACAAAATGAAAAGCTCATTATGCTGTACATGCAATCTAATCAGTCCACCCTCCGCAATCTCACACATACACACTCTACTCACACCCACACCACACACAAACTTTCTACTAACCAAATTTGTGGCCATGATATGCAGTTCTGTGTTGCTCGTTTCCAGCATAATTATTATGCAGTATATCCAGGTAGCTATCCACAATCAACTGGAGCTTTCGTGAGTCACAGGCTGACAGCAGCTTCTCCGTCACTTGCAGAGCCACTCACATGCCTGGGGGGAGGGAGAGGCATGAAAATGGTATTTTGTACCACGTTTGTGAGAAAGCCATTTGATACTATAGTTGTATCATAGATATAACATTTAAAGTTCCCAGCCAAATAAGATACATCATTTTCTGTTCCGGAGGTACGGGGAAGGTCGATAAATTTCCCTAGCTATACATGACATGTCGACATTGTATACTGTACAGGTACGTCTCTGAAATAGTCGTCTAACCCGTTTCTCTCTCTTTGCAGGCTCCGACGCAGTCTCAGAGCGAGGTACTCTCCAATATTGTCCAGATGGTCAGGGGAGGTTTGAGCAAAGAAGAGCAGCTTGTCTATATTAGCAGACACAGGTGTGGGTGTTTGAGGGTCCTCTGGGAAGAGCCCATCAACCAGCCGTTTGTAGCGAGGTTTGGGGCAGCAGAAGCACGTCGCCATAGTTAGATCTAGTTCTGTGTCTTGATTGATTGCAGACCTAGCATTTATTTGTAAAACATACAGCAGAGATTTTTATGTAATATGTTGGCAACCCTGCGCTTTCTTCTGGGTTTCTCACCCGTATCGTTTGAGGTACCCCCGAACGAGTCGGGTAAGAACTCAGCTAGTTCGATAAATTCCCCTTTTTCCGATTTTTTAGATAGTTTGTCGGGAATGGGGATGGCATTCTGGCCTACATTGACCGTATATGGGACTTCTGGTCAAAGTAACGGCTTGGTATCGTCGGTAATGTGGGGAGGCTCATGCTGGTTTGAGTACGGGGGGCACTAGTGGATACGAGGGGAACATGTGCTAGTGAGGTACTTGACATACCTGCCGTTCCGGTGCTGACAACAGGGCCTGAGGTGGGACTCCGTGGGGTACCCGAGCCGGAAGCAGAGATGGTTGGGATCGATGAGGAGACTGATGGTGGGACTGATGGTGAGACTGATGAGGGGACGGCTGTGGGGCTGTGTTGTTGGACTGCTGCCTGAATCCGCTGGTCCATTGCGGTGATGATCGTTGGTAACACCGCGCCGAGGGCTGCCTGGACAGAATTGGCAATCATGGTGTTGAGAGTTGTCGGAGTTGTCGTCGGGTTCGTGGAACTGATCGGCGGTGTTCCAGTTGAGGATGTGCTCGAGGAGGTAGTGGTCATCTTCATATAGAGAATTACAGGATAGATCAGCAAGGGAAATCTTGAGAATTATAGGATAGACCCAGAAGAGAAGTTTTCTAATTCCTTTGTTCTTTCACTGACTGCCTGACCACGTGTTCCTTGCGCATGCCAGTACCTAGTCTCATGAATCATCCGCCGTTCTTTTGGAGGTTTTGTCTCAAATGTCTTTGGTGGGTGTGGTATTAAATGCAAAAGTGGGTGTATCTCAGTCTTAGATATCTGAGATACACCCACTTTTTTTGCAAGTCATGCAAAAACAACAACACACCCAATATATTTCAGAGAGAGCTAGCTGCAAGGCACAGATTTATTTGCTGGAATGGCCACTAAAGAGCAGAACCAAGGTATAAAGACTGTCATGTTTCCTATAAAGGATAAACCCAATGATTGCTAAAGCATAAAACCCTCATTGGTGATTGCTAACCTTGTGTGCTTGCTATCTATTTCAGAGCTCACAATTGACGATCTGAAGACAGAAATGAAACTGACTGATGAGCAGCTCAATACAGCAATAAAGGAACCAGATCTACCCGAGTTAGCAGCATGTTTCGACAATGTTCACAAAGGCTATCTTGAAAAATTGGAGCTCTCACCTGGAGAGCAAACTGACGTGAGGACTAGAGCATATGTAGATGGCACTCTGGCAGGAATGTTGCTGGCTTTGAAATTCTGGATTCTGACCAACGGACAAGACGCCACTTTCCAAGCTCTGCTACTCATCATACTCTCCCTGCTCAAAGAAGACGTTGCTGTTCGAGTGTGCAAGTACTTGTCTGACAAATGTGAGTCTGTCATGTGAGAGTGCATGTGGTCATTGTGGTACCATACGTTGTGGGAGTGATTGCAACCAAATAAGGGACTTTCAACTTAATTGCTATTGTTACACATACAATTCTCTATTAACTATCACCAGGAATGGTACTCACCTATTGTTTTGTTTCCCCAGACTCCACCACCTCGTGTCCCCCCTCCCGAGAGAGGGTCCTGCTGAACCACAAGCTGTCCTCGTACAGGGACTACCTACAAAGTCGCTACAGAGCACGAGTATCCACATCAGCCATACAATGGCCTCCTGTTCCAACAAACAAAGTCTTCAAACTGGCAATGATTCAGAAGGAGAAAATACAGAGAGGAAGAATCGACGATGAATTTGTTAGGCTATCAATCACAGGAAAAATCGACGATATTTTACTTCAAAAAACTCCGGTTAACTTGACTAACATTTTCTCTGAGATTGGAAATAGACGAAACTTTGTGTTGATTGAAGGAGCTCCCGGCTCTGGCAAGAGCACCCTTGCTCTACACATCTGTCAGGAGTGGGCAGAGGGAAAACTGTTCCAAGAGTTCGATATTGCAATCCTCGTGAGACTGAGAGATCCACTTGTTAGAGAAGCCAAGAAAATAGAAGACCTTCTCCCTTGTAGGAAATCAACACACGCAAGCCAGATTGGAGATGAAATTTTAGAAACTGATGGCAAAGGTGTACTGTGGGTGCTGGACGGGTGGGACGAGCTTCCTTCTGACCTCCATGGAGACTCGATCATCACCAAACTAGTTGAACCAGGCTTTGCACAAGAAAGTCCGCTACATAAATCCGCCGTCATTGTAACATCTCGCCCGTCGTCTTCAGCTAAGCTCCACCCACGTGTATCGTCCAGGGTGGAAGTGTTGGGGTTCACTCCACATCAACTAGAACAGTATTTTACCGAGTGTCTGAATGGTGACTCACAAGCTGTGCAGACTCTACTGGAGAGAATTCGAGAGAACCCTGTGGTAGAAGGTAGCTGCTACCTCCCCCTCAATGCTTCCATTGTCGTTAATTGCTTTCTTTCTGATAACCACTCACTCCCCACATCCAACCACGGGATATTCATATCAGTTGTCCAAAGCTCTCTCAAGAGATACCTCCAGGATAGGTTGGGGAAGACCACTCCAGTGGGAGACATCACATCCCCAGACTCACTGCCCTCGGAAATCAGAACAGAGACCGTACAAATGTGTCAACTTGCATATCATGGGATCGAAAAAAACAAAGCAACATTTACTGACAATGATTTGGCCGCTCTTCGCATTACGAAGGAAATTTCATACGTTGGACTATTACAAACTGTTCCCAGTATCATTAGCGATGGTCATCTGGTTTACTACTGTTTTCTCCACCTGTCTATTCAAGAGCTACTAGCAGCAATCCACATCTCTCTCATGTCTCCCAAGCAACAAATTTCTGTATTCCAGAAGCTGTTTGGTAGTCCTCGATTCAGTGCAGTCTTCCAGTTTTATGCTGGTATCACCAAACTGAGTACTAGTAGACCAATCCTCAGTTTGCTACCTCGATTCTTGTGTCCAGTTCCAGCCACTGTTTTTGATCTGGTCAGAAAGGTTGTCAAAAAGGAGAAAGAGAAAGAGTATGGTGAGCCGAAGCCCCTTTTGTTGTCCCTCATCAATTGTTTGTACGAAGCTGAAGACTCGTCACTGTGTGTGTTTGTGGCTAATCTTCTTAATCACAATCTAAATCTTAATCACACTACAATGAATCCTATTGACTGCCTTTCTGTTGGATATTTCGCATCAGTTTGCTCCAAACCCAGTAATGGAGGATTCACACTTAGCCTCAAAATGTGCTCTATTGGTGACCAAGGCTGCAAATTTCTGGCCCGAGGACTCTCCAAGTGTCCCAACTCTAATAATGATATTCCTACAGGAGGGATACACATCGCTGAGATTATCGAGAACACTAGTTCAATATCTGGATTGAATTTACCTTTTAATGCCATTGGCAACAGTGGACTTAGCACACTCTGTGAGGCCTTGTCAACGAACACATCATTAAAGACACTGAACCTGCGCAATTGCTCACTAACAATATCAGACGACAATGGAGCTGACCTCTATCAACTTCTAAATACAAACAATTCCCTCGAACATCTTGATTTGTCATTTAACACAGTGACTAGCTGTCGTCACATTGCTGCTGGACTTGCAGTCAATAAGACTCTGAGAAGATTGCACTTGGATGACTGTGAACTGACTGATCAGAGTATCGAGGAGCTATCAACTGGACTGATCAACAAGATTGAAACACTGGAGATATGGGATAATTACTCAATAACAGAAGATGGAATGAAGACGCTTGCCAGACATCTAACCACCCACTGCTCTGAACTGACACAATTGTACATACCCTTCCACCTAAGATCCTGATTCGAGACAGTATTCAGGGACGTTAACGAAGAGAGGAAGAGAAATGGACTACCCGAGATTGTTGTGTATAATAAGTATAATTATGATTATTAATTTATAATTAATTGATTGATTATTATTAATATAATTAATGTTTATAATTAATGATGTTTAGTAAATTATAATTATGTTTAGTAAATTATAATTATGATTATTGTTGTTATTAATTAATTAATAAATGTTAATTAATTTGTTGTGTTATGCATCTAATCTCTATCATTGGTCAATATAATTATAGCACATGTACAGATGGTGACGAGTGAATTCAATGCTTCCTACTGACACGGAGAGCATGTCATGCACTAGCTGTATGTATGTAACTGAATACACTATTGTAATAATGCTATAATCTCCACCTAGCTAGCCTCCTTCACAGGCTTTCAAGAGAAGTGCGGCATGGGCCGGGATCGAGGCTAATCTCGACATGATCTACTTTTGACAACAATTATATTACTAGGACAATTTACAAAACAGTTAGTGCACAGAAGACTAGAAATATGTCGGCACATTACATAACAATTACCTAAAAACAAATCAGTTGGAATTGGTCAATATAGCACAGTAATAATGATGGTTTAAATTCAATGCTCCCTACAGTGTCACAGAGAGCACATGCACTGTACGTATAAAACTGTCAATGAATGTAGTGGAAATCCAATTTAACGCTCTGTCGATTTTTGTTCATGAGGAAGATGAGCAGATTAACGTTCACTTTGGCCCTTTCAAACATCTTCATGATTGCCAGGCCCTCGTATTGCAGCTGAAGGAGGTCCTGTGTGGGGAGAAGAGAGGGCAGTGAAACACTTCAACTGGTGTATAAGACAAAGAATGCTTGTATTTGTAAGACAAATGAATACATGTACTTACATACACCGTACAAGCGTACCAACACTATACCTGACACAAGGCAGTAAACTTCTTGAACACTTTACGTACCTACCAAATTAATTCTACCTGCACACACACCTCACCTGGAGGACCTTCTCTATCTGCCTGATGTGATCTCAAACACAATATTTCCGAACCTGAACCTGGACGAGTAAGAAATAATGTTCACATAATTATAGCATAACGTTGCACATAAGATCAAAGCCGTAGCAAGCAGTCAGGCTGGTCAGGTTTTGGCCTAACCACTTTTTGCAGCTGGGTAGGTAATGGTCGTAAATATTGTAAGTGATAATGCGCATGCTATTTTGGTGAGGAAAAGGGATGACCTTTTTCTTAGGTAAAAAATTCATCACTGTATAAAAGTTCCAATAGTAGAAAAGCAGCTGACCTTTAATTGTAAGTTGGCCTGACCACTTTAAAGTTGCTTGCTACGCTCCTGCATGAAGATTGGGGCATAAAAATAAGTCAATAGCCTCACACTGGAGGAATTGCTAAAGTCTAGTATAGTCTGAGCTTCAGTCAAACAGTGGACAAAGTACGTACCAGAGCAATTAATGGCACATGTGATGATGATCATGTTGTTTAATAGAAGTATGCTAGTATAACGGCTACTCAAGTATACGAAGACTCACAGAGTGGGTGGAGCATATCTCCATGAACGCCGATGTATGGATGATTGGCTTGGTCACGTCAGAGTACTTGTCGATACCCAGCCTTCTGTCCGGGGGGTCCAATGTTGATACTCGCAAGAACTCTCTGTGGGGGGTACAATGAGTGTATGTATATTCATACCCTCTGCATGGCAACGAAAATAGCTAATGTGCAATTTAGATCATACGATACTTTAGTAGAAGGTAGAAACACACATGGCATCATCACATGACCATCATTCGTACATACACACTTTCCACTAGTTGACTACAAATTCAGTTTTGGTTATCACATTTCTTATACCTAAATCTTGAAGGCGTCCGAGTGTACGGGTTCATTACTGACAGGGCAGCACTCTCAGCCTCAAACTGTGCAAAGGAACAGGAAAAACACGATAAACTCTTAAACCAACACATAACCATCATGGAAAGTTAATAATTTTCTGCTGATTTGGTGTTTTTTACACAAATAATTATCTAGTCCAGTACTAATTTAATGTACAAAGATGCAGTGCATAATGTAGGCCATAATCTGTACAGGTATACTGTACCACTTTTATCACCTGTTGTTTGTAGCACTCAAATATCTACCCCATCGGCACACTGCTCTGCTCCTACTCCTCACAGCGATCCAGTGCCTTCTTGAGCTCTTCCTCCATCACAAGTCTCTCTTGAACAGCAGACTGGGTAATAGATTGCATGGTGGTCATGTACACACACAGGTATACAGATACAACCATCACAACATCGTGGTAGTAGTACAGTAGTTATATAATTGCAGGTACATGTATTAATGAAAGCACTGCGGGTGCTGATGCCTCGGTGGAGGTGCAAAGCTACATAACATAAAGCTACACACATTATCATGATGAATATTTTTGCATTTTTGCTGCATGCAAACTCAAATTGCATGGTGGTCGATCATGTACACACACACACACAGGTAATACAACCACCATGTGGTAGTGGTACAGCTGTTTGCTCACTGCATTACCACAAAACAACAAAATACCATACAATGTTGCTATGCAAACAACATGTGATCCTAAGCAATGATGGCTTCTAGCACTTGTAGGTACTTTTTGAGAGTTACAAAAATGGCTAATCTGCGAGACCCTCAAAAATTACCCACTATAAGGTGGCATCAATATTAACTGATACAGTACCCGAAATGCAACTTTTATATGGGGAAAAAAAAGGACAATAGTCTCTAGACACAATCGGCATCATGTATTGTGTATTTTGCCTAAGCCTTAATCTGTATAGCAGGTCATTTTCGTGGGATAAAAAATCCGAGACAAAAACATAGGCGTGGTGCAGCAGTGATTTTGTGTGTAAAAATTCCCTTTGCTTCACTGCATTGCATGCGTTCCGGTCAACCATGCCTACGTTTTCGTGAGTGATAAATATTCGTCAAGGTTTAGCTTGCCCACGGAAACTCTACCCAGGACGCTATACGTACGGTACGGTATACTGTACCACTGTATCACCTGTTTCAAGTATACTCTTCCTTCTCACGTTACTTTGTAGCACTCGAATAATTATGTCCACCCCGTCCACTGCTCTGATCCAACTCCTCACAGTTCCAGTGCCTTCTTGAGCTCTTCCTCCATCACAAGTCTCTCTTGCACAGCAGACTGGGTAATAGATTGCATGGTGGTCATGTACACACACAGGTATACAGATACAACCATCACAACATCGTGGTAGTAGTACAGTAGTAATAAAGGTACAGTAGACTCTCGCTATTCCGACTCTCTGAAGTACGGCCTGAAATGTGGCCAACTCGCTATTCTGTATACCTGCTGCCCCAAACTAGTAATTTTATACGTATACATTTTGGGTGTGGTTTAGCAGAAAAACTGTGTGTGGGGGGAGTGGTTGGGGTGTACAATGAGAGGTAGGAAGCGGGATGCTCATGAACACTACAATGAAAGTTATAAAAAGGTAAACCGTTTTGTGAGCAAACACAGCTGTGGGATTACATTGTAATAGAGAGGAAATGATTCATTTATTATCCTCGAGACAAAACCGCAAAATCAGTCATTAATATTCGAGGTAGGTTGATTTTAAGCCGCGGCTATTTTCTGAAATGCAAACTACCGCGCTCTTCTGGCCAAGTTGCACTGTCCCAAGGGTGGCCGGATTAACGAGAGTCTACTGTACATGTATTAATTATACAGTATTCACCGAGTGTATACATGTACATGCTAAACTCACATCTGCCTTGCTGTTGGCCAGTTCCAATTCTCTCACCAGCTCAGCCATGACACCTGGGTCCATGATTTGAGACCTCTCGAGCAGCTTCTCCTCCAACTCCCTCAGCAGGTTATCCTCTAGACATTGAATGGTCTCACTCTTCTCCTCAACCTGACAAGGGAACATCAATAAGTTGCTGCCAGGTGGAGAATACTCGACATACAATAGTGACGTGCATGTACAGTCAACTACTGAAAATCTGGCAATGAAATTTAACGGTATTCTCCCACTTTGAGATAAAGGTCAGCTTAAAGTTGGACTGTAGGTTAGGTATTAAATAGGCATCTGCTATCAGGGTTGTTGCAATAACTATTATAAAGAGATAGTACGTACGTGTAATCACACAGTACACCATCAGATCGGCTATTCAGAGCATAGATCATACAGTATATACTGTACAAACTGTGCAAAGGAACAGGAAAACATGATAAACCGGCATTACGGTAACTTAAACCAACAGATGATAAATGGACTAAAAATCATGAAAACTCACTAATAATAACGAGTGTTGCAAACTGCGATGTGCTAATGCATGCCTCTCACTTATAGTTTCGATTAGGGGGGGAGGGGCTAAATGAGGCTCTTTATACTGCTAATCACAGGGGCCCCTCTTTCCGTATTCCCCCAAAACCTAATCGCAGTCTCGTGACCCCTAACCTCTAGCGTGAGAGATATGAATGGGCACGTACATTTAACATCTGCTTAACCGGTACCTCGCGGATATGACACAAAAAATCTACTGCAACCTGTAAGATTAGTCTGATATACATGTACCACAGAAACAGTGTGCTTGCTTGCATACATGCTAATTTAAAACTACTCACATCTGCATAGTTCCAATTTTCACTCCAGCTCAGCCATGACACCCGGGTCCATGATTTGATATCTCTTGAGCAGCTTCTCCTCCATGTCTAGATGACTGCACTTCTAGAAGGTAAAAGGAAAACAAAATAATGCATTTGGTAAAGATCTACTCTCATGCAAACAACATTGTAATTAGTATTGAGAGCAAATACATGTGATGATCATTACCAAATTTACTGGTAAAGGGTCAAACTGTTAGCAAGAGAGTTCATAATAGACGAACTCTTGCTGTTAGTATGTAAAATTGCCAGCTATGGACCCCAACTAGTACCTACATGCAAATTTTAGGGGGGGGGAATTGGAGCTAGGGGGGGATATCCCCCTTCCCCCCTGTATGACACCCTGCTCACCCTTTAGAAGACTGCCCCCCCCCCATACACACACACTCATCCTTCTAGAAGAATGTCCCACAATAGCCTTTGGAGCTGTCTCCTTCCTCTTAGCAATCACTCCATCGATGTGCGTCTTGAGTACCTCGTTTCGACTAATCTTGGACGCTAGATACAGCACACCTGCCACTGTAGCATGTAGCACCACTCTGTGATGTGCCTCAAGACCTTTCTCCTTCACAGCAAGCTCTTGCAGCTGGTGTAGGAAGACCAGTATATCTGAGAGCCTTTGATAAGAGAATTCCAGTGTCAGGAGAAATACGAGTTGGTAGAAAGCGAGTGTGTTAGCAGGGCTAGTGCAGAGAGTTTTGGCCAGTTCCAGGAGATTGGTGAAGAGAGAGTTGACTGTTTTAGAGAGGAATCCTTTCTAAACCACACCCTCCAGACTCACCCAATCACTGCACAAGGGGAGGGTATAAATACACGTACATGTAGCTGTATGCACTGCACATGACATACATGTAGTGAAAGCTAAGACAAAAGCTCATATGGACCTGTGTAACTAACAAATAAAATATAGTGTGCCTCAAATGCACACTGAACATAGCAAGGTACACACACACACACACATCCACATACGTGTTGAGAGGAATCTTGTCCTTGTTGGCATGGTATTGTACGAGACGATGCCAGAGTAGGGCCACATCCAGCTGTGTGTTGGGCTCTCGTATGAGGAGCAATTGAACGAGGGAGGCAAACAGTTGCCCTGGGAAGCCGGCTCTAGCACTGATGCGTGACAGGTGTCAGCCACCGCCCTCAAACACTTAACCAGGGAGGTAGTCAACATGGGGATGCATAATAAAGGAGAGAATACAATTATGGAAGCTTAAACACTTAGTAATGCATGCAGTCTATTGTGCATGGTCACATAATCAAAGGTTACTGCTATAAACAGGACTCACGAAGGCACCAGAATCAGAGAACACGTACATGTACACAAACAGTTATTAAATGAAGCAATAGCTTTAAAATACAATTCTCACCTGTTTTGAGTGTCCTGAGGTGCCAGAGGATGTACAGACAGTCCAGTGGTGGCTCTGCTATCAAGACCCCCTGGCCACGGGTACATAAGAGTTGATTTTCCCCAGTATATCTGGCTTGTGATAGTCGGGAAGGACTCCTGCAAACTCCCCCACAGTGATAGTGATGGATTGCTGAAAGGTCAAAGAGGACGTGAGGTCAGAGGGGCCATCTGAAACAGTTTCTATGGAGATACGGAGGTGGCGGACCAGTGTACGGAATATATCCAGTACAGACGGACCTGCATGAGTGGACACAAGCTAAGTAATGTAAATACATTATGCAGATTTAAAGCGTGGAATTAAACCGTGTCAAAACATACATGTACACGTGCAGTCATGCAAAAACTTTAATAACAGTTATGAAAGCATCTACGTATGAAGAATAAATGCGTATAGCCTTCTTTAGAAAATGGCCCAAAAATAATGTGTGAAACCATACAAGTACTTTACCATGGAGACTCACCTAGAGAGCTGTCTGCTGCCACGGCAACACACTTAGAGAGTGTGCCGAGGATCCCTTGTTTGGTCTCCCAGGACTCCTTCACCTTGGCATCCAGGTGGTCCACCAGCGACTGGACGGCCTTGTACCGATCCTGTCTCTATGGGGGTACGTGTACAGTGGATAATGTACACTACAGGGCTGTAGGGGTACGTGTTAGATACTGTACCCTGGGGGGCTGTGGGGGGATAAGATAATGTACACTGGGGGGTACATGTCTACACTGTAAGTAGACACTGGAGGGAACAATTGAAATGCTTGAATAAACAATCTTGTTCAGAAAGTGACGGAGTATGTTGGACCTGAAAGCTATCAATGTTACGTTATGGACAGTCAAGTCAGAATTTACAGTTGACCGTACACGACCATAAGTATCAAGCATGATCAAGGGCGTATACAGAGAAGAGGGCATGCAACTCACTATGTACCCTACGTACTCATCCGACTTTGTATCAGAGACCGGATATGCTAAAAATAGAATTCAGTATACGGATGTGAACAAGTGGGCGGTGCTGTTTACGGAGTTATAATTATGGGTGTGTACATCAGAGCTGCCTTTGCTAGCTAGCTAGCTAGCTAACATAACATGAACAGTGCAGTATTATTTTAGAGAAGTGTCATGACCAGTCCTAGTCCAGCCAGGTCCAATACAACCCCTTCGAGCAGGAAGTTAAGTGCTGGGCGCATTGTTAAGAAGTACCAGAGACTCAGGAAGACAGGTTTATTGTACCTAGGTTTCATCTTCTTGGACTTGCAACTGTTGGATGGTTTGCCTCTTTGCCTTTGACACTGCTAGTACGAGCCATACTGCTGCTGAGAACTAGTTTTACTATGCTGCAATCAAGCTAGCTAGCTAGCACAGATATAAAAAATACTTTGATTTACCTTGTGCGGTCAAAGGTTACGCGTGGGCGTTTTTGTGGGCAGTTCTAAAAATAGCTCACTACAAAGTCGGATGATCTGAGAATAGGGCGAGAGTTGCATGCCCTCTTCTCTGTATACGCCCTTGGCATGATGCACTAATAATAATACACTATGGTGAGAACCGTTTCCAAGTTGGCCACCAGTATATACGTGTACCTGCATGGCTTCCACGACGATGATGTACACACCAGCTGTGAATTCCTTGTCTGATATCCATAGTTTGTTTAGGTCAAAGTGTCTATAAGGGGAGCAATGGAGTGCTACTACCGTATAGCGGGTATATTTCGAGGGTATAAATTTTCGCGGATGGACCATTACAAAGGATTTCGCGGATTTTATTTTCGTGGTCTGAGTTCCAGCCTTTTGGCGCATGCGCACATCAACATGCAGCTGTTACCACCACACCGTTAGCCTCGAATCCAGGCCTAGCCTATAACGGTGAGGCACCTCTTATTGTCGATAGGTGTGGTCAATAATACTGAACACGCCTACTATTCAATAAAGATATAAATTTTCGTGGGTAAAAATTTTCGCGGTAGAGGCTCAATCCGCGAAAACCGCGAACATTTATACCCTCGAAATATACCCGCTATACGGTATATACACAGGATATGAGACAATGGTTGTCATGGTACTAGACCTGCTGAGACAACATTGCACAATAGGTCATAGCACTTTACTAACATCAGGAGTTAATTAAGAATCCTAATGAACTCTAGCCTCGATCCCAGGCCGCACTTCCCACTAGGGAAGTAGGCCTGGTATCGACTGCTTGCGCATGCCCTAATATCCCCCCGATATCTGGGGGCTTTGGATAACATCGTTTATGCTCAGTAAAACTATGACATCACAACGAAAGGAAGTGGATTGAAAGAAGTAGATAGAAAGTTCGATTGAAGGTTTCTAGCCCATCGGATAGCATTCTCTGATAGCTACCCTTAGCCTGCTATGTTAACAAAAGACTCACAGCCTGCAACAGTGTGGATGACGATCGTCTGAAAGGAGTGACGGCTGATAAAAGCCTATATGGACAGGCCACGCCCATTTAACACTAACTTGGTGAAAGTCTACTATACTACTGCTACTGATTCTATCAGAAGAAAATAGCAGTACAACAAACCTACACAGCTCTGTCTCTAGCTAGCTAGCTATATAGCTCTGTGTATGACTTTTAGGATATTTTCTCTGATGTATCCAGTATTATAGGAATATTTATTTGGCGCATGCGCAAGCAGTCGATAGCAGGCCTTCTTTCAAAGGCCGGTGAAGGAGGCTAAATGAATTCCTGCTGAATGCAATTCCATTTAAGTTACACCTATTAGGGAAACCACCTTGCCTACAAGTACAGTGTTGTAACACCTACGTACGTACACTGTATACATGCACATTAGGGAAACCACCTTGCCTACAAGTAGCACCTACGCACACGAGGCATTGAATGACTTACTGCAGTATTGGCTTGAGGACACTGTCGATGTGAGAGAGTCCGGCAAAAGTTATGAGCTCAGTGAGACTATCCTGAGAGTACCCTCCCAGACTGTCCCCCTCCTCCACAACAGGCTGGATCTCTCTGTCAGAGTGGGAGGGGGGTTACTATGGGCACACACTGCATATAATTATCTAAGGCCATCAATAGGTAAGTTTGATACAGACTGAGGCTATCAATGTTTCTGGTACATGTATGTAGCTCATTGAAGTATGTGTATTAGCCAGTGCTTCAGGAGTAGAACTGAAGCAAATTGTAGTGACTATCCTAGACAGTATACCTTGACTGGGCGACACTGTGACTGTGCATATTGAAGAGGAAGGGCGGCACTATCTTGTTCATGTGATCAAGGTCCCAAATGTTCATCTGGAGGTTGTCTTGCCGACCAATCTTCTTTATCACTCCCCTCAGCCCTTGCAACCCAGCCATCCGCGTCCTGTGTGAGGTGTAGTGGGGAGGGGTGGAGTTGGTGATGAAAGCAATGTGATCACAAGTTATGCATGTGGCAGAGCACCCTAAGGGCGGTACAGTTAAAATATGACACCTAACACTTCGACCTGTGGCCACTCAAACTCATTTCAAAACAGTAAATGTACACATACTCGTGATATTTATCGGCGTCGTCGACATTCTTGGTGAGGCTAAGAGAGGCAAAGCGGTGGATGAGGACGTCGTACTGTCTGTGGTAGGGGGTGTTCCCTTCCTCTCGCTCGGCAAACTTCACAAACTGTGTGTGTGCGGAGGAAGGGTCAATGTGTTGTATAAACAAGTTCACTTCACACACTCACTCCTGGCCAATGGCATACCCCCTCCACACCCACTACACACCCACACATATACATGCATGTTCACTTTCCGCACTCTCACACTTACACTCGCTACTCACACCCACACACATACACGCACGTTCACTCTCGGCACTATCACAGACACACACTCTACTCACACCCACACACACCACACACCCACACCCACTCCCTACTCACCGAATTGGTGGCCATGATATGCAGTTCTGTGTTGCTAGTTTCCAGCATATTATGCAGTATATCCAGGTAGCTATCCACAATCAACTGGAGCTTTCGTGAGTCACAGGCTGACAGCAGCTTCTCCGTCACTTGCAGAGCCACACTCACATGCCTGGGGGGAGGGAGAGGCATGAAAATGGTATTTTGTACCACGTTTGTGAGAAAGCCATTGGATACTATAGTTGTATCATAGATATAACATTTAAAGTTCCCAGCCACATATATACCGTATATCTTCTAATTTATCGGACACTTCTAATTACCCAGACACTCTTTTGGGCAATTTTCGTTGTTCTAATACAACGGACACTCCAGTACTTTAATATTACATTTGTTCTAAATATCCGGACAATACCGAGTTATCATTCACAGACGGCAAGTAAGACTTAGAGCGCTGCAGTTAGATAGCTTTGAGTAGCTAGTTTTAGATAGCTTGTGCAACTATTCAGTCGTACCCTGTTCTATTAAACTTAGCTAGCTCGCATGCAGCTGCTTGCTTGTTCTAATTATTCCGGACACTTCGCATGCTCTATAAAAATCTGTTCCAATTATACCCGGACAATTTCCAAAATAATTATTTTTTCCTGTCCGATAAATTAGAAGATATACGGTACACCATTTTCTGTTCCGGAGGTACGGGGATGGTCGATAAATTTCCCTAGCTATACATGACATGTCGACATTGTACTGTACAGGTACATCTCTGAAATAGTCGTCTAACCCGTTTCTCTCTCTTTTGCAGGCTCTGACACAGTCTCAGAGCGAGGTACTCTCCAATATTGTCCAGATGGTCAGGGGAGGTTTGAACAAAGAAGAGCAGCTTGTCTATATTAGCAGACACAGGTACGTGTGGGTGTTTGAGGGTACTCTGGGAAGAGCCCATCAACCAGCCGTTTGTAGCAAGGTTTGGGGCAGCAGAAGCACGTCGCCATAGCTAGATCTAGTTCTGTGTCTTGATTGATTGTAGACCTAGCATTTATTTGTAAAACGTAGAGCAGAGGTTTTTATGTAATATGTTGGCAACCCTGCGCTTTCTTCTGGGTTTCTCACCCGTATCGTTTGAGGTACCCCCGAACGAGTCGGGTAAGAACTCAGCTAGTTCGATAAATTCCCCTTTTTCCGATTTTTTAGATAGTTTGTCGGGAATGGGGATGGCATTCTGGCCTACATTGACCGTATATGGAATAATGCTTGGTATCGTCGGTAATGTGGGGAGGCTCATGCGGATTTGAGTACGGGGGGCACTAGTGGATACGAGGGGAACATGTGCTAGTGAGGTACTTGACATACCTGCCGTTCCGGTGCTGACAACAGGGCCTGAGGTGGGACTCCGTGGGGTACCCGAGCCGGAAGCAGAGATGGTTGGGATCGAGGGTGGGACTGATGGTGAGACTGATGAGGGGCCGGCTGTGGGGCTGTGTTGTTGGACTGCTGCCTGAATCCGCTGGTCCATTGCGGTGATGATCGTTGGTAACACCGCGCCGAGGGCTGCCTGGACAGAATTGGCAATCATGGTGTTGAGAGTTGTCGGAGTTGTCGTCGGGTTGGTGGAACTGATCGGCGGTGTTCCAGTTGAGGATGTGCTCGAGGAGGTAGTGGTCATCTTCTTATAGAGAATTACAGGATAGATCAGCAAGGGAAATCTTGAGAATTATAGGGAAGAGAAGTTTTCTAATTTGTTTGTTCTTTCACTGACTGCCTGACCACGTGTTCCTTGCGCATGCCAGTACCTAGTCTCATGAATCATCCGCCGTTCTTTTGGAGGTTTTGTCTCAAATGTCTTTGGTGGGTGTGGTATTAAATGCAAAAGTGGGTGTATCTCAGTCTTAGATATCTGAGATACACCCACTTTTTTTGCAAGTCATGCAAAAACAACAACACACCCAATATATTTCAGAGAGAGCTAGCTGCAAGACACAGATTTATTTGCTGGAATGGCCACTAAAGAGCAGAACCAAGGTATAAAGACTGTCATGTTTCCTATAAAGGATAAACCCAATGATTGCTAAAGCATAAAACCCTCATTGGTGATTGCTAACCTTGTGTGCTTGCTATCTATTTCAGAGCTCACAATTGACGATCTGAAGACAGAAATGAAACTGACTGATGAGCAGCTCAATACAGCAATAAAGGAACCAGATCTACCCGAGTTAGCAGCATGTTTCGACAATGTTCACAAAGGCTATCTTGAAAAATTGGAGCTCTCACCTGGAGAGCAAACTGACGTGAGGACTAGAGCATATGTAGATGGCACTCTGGCAGGAATGTTGCTGGCTTTGAAATTCTGGATTCTGACCAACGGACAAGACGCCACTTTCCAAGCTCTGCTACTCATCATACTCTCCCTGCTCAAAGAAGACGTTGCTGTTCGAGTGTGCAAGTACTTGTCTGACAAATGTGAGTCTGTCATGTGAGAGTGCATGTGGTCATTGTGGTACCATACGTTGTGGGAGTGATTGCAACCAAATAAGGGACTTTCAACTTAATTGCTATTGTTACACATACAATTCTCTATTAACTATCACCAGGAATGGTACTCACCTATTGTTTTGTTTCCCCAGACTCCACCACCTCGTGTCCCCCCTCCCGAGAGAGGGTCCTGCTGAACCACAAGCTGTCCTCGTACAGGGACTACCTACAAAGTCGCTACAGAGCACGAGTATCCACATCAGCCATACAATGGCCTCCTGTTCCAACAAACAAAGTCTTCAAACTGGCAATGATTCAGAAGGAGAAAATACAGAGAGGAAGAATCGACGATGAATTTGTTAGGCTATCAATCACAGGAAAAATCGACGATATTTTACTTCAAAAAACTCCGGTTAACTTGACTAACATTTTCTCTGAGATTGGAAATAGACGAAACTTTGTGTTGATTGAAGGAGCTCCCGGCTCTGGCAAGAGCACCCTTGCTCTACACATCTGTCAGGAGTGGGCAGAGGGAAAACTGTTCCAAGAGTTCGATATTGCAATCCTCGTGAGACTGAGAGATCCACTTGTTAGAGAAGCCAAGAAAATAGAAGACCTTCTCCCTTGTAGGAAATCAACACACGCAAGCCAGATTGGAGATGAAATTTTAGAAACTGATGGCAAAGGTGTACTGTGGGTGCTGGACGGGTGGGACGAGCTTCCTTCTGACCTCCATGGAGACTCGATCATCACCAAACTAGTTGAACCAGGCTTTGCACAAGAAAGTCCGCTACATAAATCCGCCGTCATTGTAACATCTCGCCCGTCGTCTTCAGCTAAGCTCCACCCACGTGTATCGTCCAGGGTGGAAGTGTTGGGGTTCACTCCACATCAACTAGAACAGTATTTTACCGAGTGTCTGAATGGTGACTCACAAGCTGTGCAGACTCTACTGGAGAGAATTCGAGAGAACCCTGTGGTAGAAGGTAGCTGCTACCTCCCCCTCAATGCTTCCATTGTCGTTAATTGCTTTCTTTCTGATAACCACTCACTCCCCACATCCAACCACGGGATATTCATATCAGTTGTCCAAAGCTCTCTCAAGAGATACCTCCAGGATAGGTTGGGGAAGACCACTCCAGTGGGAGACATCACATCCCCAGACTCACTGCCCTCGGAAATCAGAACAGAGACCGTACAAATGTGTCAACTTGCATATCATGGGATCGAAAAAAACAAAGCAACATTTACTGACAATGATTTGGCCGCTCTTCGCATTACGAAGGAAATTTCATACGTTGGACTATTACAAACTGTTCCCAGTATCATTAGCAATGGTCATCTGGTTTACTACTGTTTTCTCCACCTGTCTATTCAAGAGCTACTAGCAGCAATCCACATCTCTCTCATGTCTCCCAAGCAACAAATTTCTGTATTCCAGAAGCTGTTTGGTAGTCCTCGATTCAGTGCAGTCTTCCAGTTTTATGCTGGTATCACCAAACTGAGTACTAGTAGACCAATCCTCAGTTTGCTACCTCGATTCTTGTGTCCAGTTCCAGCCACTGTTTTTGATCTGGTCAGAAAGGTTGTCAAAAAGGAGAAAGAGAAAGAGTATGGTGAGCCGAAGCCCCTTTTGTTGTCCCTCATCAATTGTTTGTACGAAGCTGAAGACTCGTCACTGTGTGTGTTTGTGGCTAATCTTCTTAATCACAATCTAAATCTTGATAGCACTACAATGAATCCTATCGACTGCCTCTCTGTTGGATATTTCGTATCAGCTTGTTCCAACACCAGTAATGGATTCACACTGCACCTCAACAATTGCTCTATTAGTGAACAAGGCTGCAAATTTCTTGCCCGAGGACTCTCCAAGTGTCCCAACTCTAATAATGATATTCCTACAGCAGGGATACACATCGCTAAGATTATCGAGAACACTAGTTCAATATCTGAATTGGATTTGTCTAATAATGCCATTGGTAACAGTGGGCTTAGCACACTCTGTGAGGTCTTGTCAACTAACACATCATTAAAGATCCTGGACCTGTGCAGGTGCTCACTAACAATATCAGACGACAATGGAGCTGCCCTCTATCAACTTCTAAATACAAACAATTCCCTCGAACATCTTAATTTGTCTGGTAACACAGTGACTAGCTGTCGTCACATTGCTGCTGGACTTGCAGTCAATAAGACTCTGAGAACATTGTCCTTGGGTTCCTGTAAACTGACTGATCAGAGTATCGAGGAGCTATCAACTGGACTGATCAACAATATTGAAGGACTGTACATTGGGGGTAATGACTCAATAACAGAAGATGGAATGAAGCCGCTTGCCAGACATCTAACCACCCACTGCTCTGAACTGACACTATTGGTGATACCCGGCCGCCTAAGATCCTGTATCGAGACAGTATTCAGGGACGCTAACAAAGAGAGGAAGAGAAATGGACTACCTGAGATTTATGTGGGGTAATTGTTGTTTACCCGAGATTAATTATGTTTATTAATTGATTGATTATTAATTGTGTATTCATTAGATTATTAATTTATAATTAATTGATTATTATTAATAATTAATGTTTAGTTATAATTATATTATGATTATTGTTGTTATTAATTAATTAATAAATGTTAATTAATTTGTTGTGTTATGCATCTAATCTCTATCATTGGTCAATATAATTATAGCACATGTACAGATGGTGACGAGTGAATTCAATGCTTCCTACTGACACGGAGAGCATGTCATGCACTAGCTGTATGTATGTAACTGAATACACTATTGTAATAATGCTATAATCTCCACCTAGCTAGCCTCCTTCACAGGCTTTCAAGAGAAGTGCGGCATGGGCCGGGATCGAGGCTAATCTCGACATGATCTACTTTTGACAACAATTATATTACTAGGACAATTTACAAAACAGTTAGTGCACAGAAGACTAGAAATATGTCGGCACATTACATAACAATTACCTAAAAACAAATCAGTTGGAATTGGTCAATATAGCACAGTAATAATGATGGTTTAAATTCAATGCTCCCTACAGTGTCACAGAGAGCACATGCACTGTACGTATAAAACTGTTAATGAATGTAGTGGAAATCCAATTTAACGCTCTGTCGATTTTTGTTTATAGGAAGATGAGCAGATTAACGTTCACTTTGGCCCTTCCAAACATCTTCATGATTGCTAGGCCCTCGTATTGCAGCTGAAGGAGGTCCTGTGTGGGGAGAAGAGAGGGCAGTGAAACACTTCAACTAGTATAAGACAAAGAATGCATGTATTTGTAAGACAAATGAATACATGTACTTACATACACCGTACAAGCATACCAACACTATACCTGACACAAGGCAGTAAACTTCTTGAACACTTTACGTACCTACTAAATTACACCACACCACTTTTTGTAGCTGGGTAGGTAATGGTCGTAAATATTGTGACTGAAAATGTGCATGCTGTTTTGGTGAGGAAAAGTGATGACCTTTTCTGAGGTAAAAAATTCACCACTGTACAAAAGTTCCAATAGTAGAAAAGCAGCTGACCTTTAATTGCAAGTTGGCCTGACCACTTTAAAGTTGCTTGCTACGCCCCTGCATGAAGATTGGGGCATAAAAATAAGTTAATAGCCTCACACTGGAGGAATTGTTAAAGTCTAGATTAGTAGTATAGTCTGAGCTTCAGTCAAACAGTGGACAAAGTACGTACCAGAGCAATTAATGGCACATGTGATGATTATCATGTTGTTTAATAGAAGTATGCTAGTATAACGGCTACTCAAGTATACGGAGACTCACAGAGTGGGTGGAGCATATCTCCATGGACGCTGATGTATGGATGATTGGCTTGGTCACGTTAGAGTACGCGTCGATACCCAGCTATCTGTCCGGGGGGTCCACAGTCGATGCTCGCTGGAAGAACCCTCTGTGGGGGGTACAGTGAGAGTCATAATTATTATTATGATTCAGTTCCGGGAATAAATGTCATAGAAAGTCACTAATTGACTCACATTTTTCCAGTCGAGGTAAATGGAACACAGCTATAGGTTACGTCTCTGTGGGACATGTGAAATTGTGTATCAGGTTTTAAGCAACTAATAAGGATTATCATCTATTAATCTTGTTGAGCGCACAGTCCATTCTACCCCCCGCCCACACACACCTGGTCAGTAGACAGCTGATTGCCTATCCACAACATCGAAGGATTTTATCGCGGCTATGTACTTCATTGTACAGCTGCAAGGGGAGTGACGTGTGATACAGTGTGATTCAATGAAAGTCAGTACAACACAGTTAGTGTATGTTTACCAAAGAGGTACATGAGATTGTTCTGACAAATCATTCTTGTACTCTCTAATACACTAACAGGGTTTCATCTAGGATAACAAGTTGGGGGGGGGGGAGATTTGGGAGTGCGTAAGCGCAAGTGTTTGGCTATGCCCACTTAAAAAAAGTTGATTTAATACTAATGTGATGATGTCATTATTCTACAAGATTTGGGGGGGGGGGGAAGAACCACCCCCCCTACTAGATGAAACCCTGACTAACTGATACAGTACCAAAGATGCAACCTTTTACATGGCAAAATTAAAAACGGCCATTGTCAAAGTAATGTAGACGCAATCGGCATCATGTATAAATTGTGTATTTGGCCTAAGCCATATTCAGTACATACTATATAGCAGGTCATTTTCGTAGGTTATAACATTCAAAACAAACAACGTCTACACACAGTAAGTGCAGTAGTAGTAGATCTAAGAGGTAGTCTAATGCTCAAGAATGATGGAACATCTTATATACATATAGTAGTCATCTGCAGAATGGAGATGTTTCACCATCTTTGAGCATTAGTTTACCTCTTAGATCTACTACTACTGCACTGCACTATACTGCACTTACTGTGTATATAGCTAGTAGGTATCTTCAAGACCAGCTAGCTCACTGATAGTTGACAAACACTCTCTGGGACAAAAACCATTGTGTAGCTCTTACTTCAATATTTTACAAACTTCCTTTATTTAGAATAATAGCGCATGCATTGCAGAATGCAGAGGCTGCAAAATATGGTGGGCCGTTTGTTTCAAAATTCAAATGTTACATTTTCATTCAAATCACAATACATTCATTCAAGATGTGCAATTTTCATTCAAGAGCATTCAAGATTATTCATTCAAGATTCAAGATTTTGATGGATGCATAAACATGCATAACTTCAGATGACTTTAGCCACACTTTGTGGTTTTATTGCATGGTGTAGTTGTTTTAATTAACAGGAAATGGGGTTCACAATAATCAACTCCCTCCCTCAGTAGTGGTAAGGTGATTCCCAAACCAGAAACATGACATTGATTGACGAAAATTAACAAGAGGTCAGGGGTTCGTTGCTGACCTTCGAGTTTTGAGCATTAAGCAAAGGACATCTTATAAATGTTGTGTTTTAATGACTGTATATGCATGCATGGCATGCATATCTTGAATAATTATTGTCGACTTGAATGCATTAAAATCTTGAATGACAGTTGCATGGTCTTGAATGGTCAGTGGATCTTTGGATCAATTTAAATTTATTTTGGGCAGAATTTCAAATCGATAGAAATTTATGTATTTTTTGATTTTGAATATTTTGAAACTGCAAGAGTACATGCAAATGAGTGCATTCTATTTTCAATTCTTGAGGAAGAACTGGTTCTGAGTTTCGTGCAGAAAAAAGCAGTTTCATATTTTGCACCCACAGGGGTTAGCTTATAATGACCTTTGTACTCTAAGAAGCTGTGCACTTTATAGTCTGTTATAAAATCAGTATTATGTGCACCTAGCTTGTATGCGTACAGGTTATGTTAACAGTTGTATCCCACCCTGATTGACAATGACAATTACACCCCTGTCTGTATAGGTGTTCCAAGTACCATGGCCAATAGATGAGTGTTCCCAGCATACAGACGGTACTATACATATAATCATACAGTTGTTCGATTGCACACACACACACACAATAATATCATAATTTAATTGATCCTTCAACATTAAAATGTTTAATAATAATTAATTATTAATTATGTACAGTTAAGGTATAGCCAGCGATCCGATTACGGCAGATGTTTTTACTCGGAAGTACATTATTATATTATACATAGCAGAGTCGTGCAGTTGGCTAGCCTCGAGGAAGTGATTGGGATATCAAGGCTAGCAGTTGGCAAGGTTATATTCTGGCTATATTTAGCATTGCATTGGAGCATGGCTTCTCAAGAGTACAAAGGTCATTTTAAGCAAACCCTGTGGATGCTATAAGCGCTAGTGATGGTCAAAAATTGAAAATGCTTTTTCTGCACGAAACTCAGGACCAATTCTTCCTCAAGAAATTAAAAGTAGAATGCACTCATTTGCATGTACTCTTGCAGTTTCAAAATATTCAAAATCAAAAAATATATAAATTTCTATCGATTTGAAATTCTGCCCAAAACAAATTTAAATTGATCCAAAGATCCACTGACCTTGAATGAATACTGTATATGCATCTTGAATGAATGTATTGTAATCTGAATGAAAATATAACATTAATTTTGAATTTTGAAACAAACGGCCCACCATACACCATAGCAAAAACACATTGATTTTACAATGTAAAAGGGTGGGCCAGCTCAGCACAATTCAAATAGCAATCAAAATTCCAGGCTCTTAAACGAATAGGACTATTATATCATTCAATGACAATTTAGAGAAAAGTAGCGAAGTACATAGTATGTTAGAACATTAGGTCGTTAATTAATCAATTGCAACGTGTCAATAGTACATGCAGATGATATAAATAATTGAAGAATGCTCACATGCAATTGTCAATGAATACATGCAATTTGCTAATGAAATCCAATTTAACACTCTGAGGATTTTAAAAGTTCATGAGGAAGATGAGCAGATTAACGTTCACTTTGGCCCTTCCAAACATCTTCATGATTGCCAGGCCCTCGTATTGCAGCTGAAGGAGGTCCTGTGTGGGGAGAAGAGAGGGCAGTGAAACACTTCAACTGGTATATAGGACAAAGAATGCATGTATTTGTAAGACAAATGAATACATGTACTTACATACACCGTACAAGCATACCAACACTATACCTGACACAAGGCAGTAAACTTCTTGAACACTTTACGTACCTACCAAATTAATTCTACCTGTACACACACCCTCACCTGGAGGACCAGCTCCACCTTCTCTATCTGCCTGACGTGATCTCAAACACAATACTTCCGAATCTGAACCTGGGCGAGTAAGAAATAATGTTCACATAATTATAGCATAACGTTGCACATAAGATCAAGGTCGTAGCAAGCGGTCAGGCTGGTCAGGTTTTGGCCTAACCACTTTAGCAGCTGAGTAGGTAATGGTCGTAAATATTGTAAGTGATAATGCGCATGCTGTTTTGGTGAGGAAAAGTGATGACCTTTTTCTTAGGTAAAAAATTCACCACTGTATGCAAAAGTTCCAATAGTAGAAAAGCAGCTGACCTTTAATCAAGTTGGCCTGACCACTTTAAAGTTGCTTGCTACGCCCCTGCATGAAGATTGGGGCATAAAAATAAGTTAATAGCCTCACACTGGAGGAATTGTTAAAGTCTAGATTAGTAGTAGAGTCTGAGCTTCAGTCAAACAGTGGACAAAGTACGTACCAGAGCAATTAATGGCACATGTGATGATGATCATGTTGTTTAATAGAAGTATGCTAGTATAACGGCTACTCAAGTATACGGAGACTCACAGAGTGGGTGGAGCTGATCTCCATGGACACTGATGTATGGATGATTGGCCTGGTCACGTCAGAGTACTCGTCGATACCCAGCCTTCTGTCCAGGGGGTCCACTGTCGATGCTCGCAAGAACTCTCTGTGGGGGGTACAATGAGTGTATGTATATTCATACCCTCTGCATGGCAACGAAAATAGCTAAATTGATGTGCAAATTAGATCATACGATACTTTAGTAGAAGGTAGAAACACCCATGGCATCATCACATGACCATCATTCGTACATACACACTTTCAACTATTTGACTACAAATTCAGTTTTGGTTATCACATTTCTTATACCTAAACTTCTTGAAGGCGTCCGAGTGTACGGGTTCATTACTGACAGGGCAGCACTCTCAGCCTCAAACTGTGCAAAGGAACAGGAAAAACACGATAAACTCTTAAACCAACAGATATAACCAGACAATAATCATGGAAAGTTAATAATTTTCTGCTGATTTGGCGTTTTTTACCAACAAATAATTATCTAGTCCAGTACTAGTTTAATGTACATAGATGCAGTGCATAATGTAGGCCATAATCTGTACAGGTATACTGTACCACTTTTATCACCTGTTGTTTGTAGCACTCAAATATCTACCCCATCGGCACACTGCTCTGATCCAACTCCTCACAGCGATCCAGTGCCTTCTTGAGCTCTTCCTCCATCACAAGTCTCTCTTGCACAGCAGACTGGGTAATAGATTGCATGGTGGTCATGTACACACACACAGGTATACAGATACAACCATCACAATATCGTGGTAGTGGTACAGTAGTTATATAATTGCAGGTACATGTATTAATGAAAGCACCGCGGGTGCTGATGCCTCGTTGGAGGTGCAAAGCTACATAACATAAAGCTACACACATTATCATGATGAATATTTTTGCATTTTTGCTGCATGCAAACTCAAATTGCATGGTGGTCGATCATGTACACACACACACACACAGGTAATACAACCACCATGTGGTAGTGGTACAGCTGTTTGCTCACTGCATTACCACAAAACAACAAAATACCATACAATGTTGCTATGCAAACAACATGTGGTCCTAAGCAATGATGGCTTCTAGGACTTGTATGTTAAATGGGTACTTTTTGAGGGTTACAAAAATGGCTAATCTGCGAGACCCTCAAAAATTACCCGCTATAAGGTGGCCATTAATATTATAGTAAATGCTCTCACGATCTACTCTTAGTGGTATAATTTTTATATGGAAACTAACATACAAATGAAAGCACCGCGGGTGCTGATGCCTCGGTGGAGATGCCAAAGCTACATAACATAAAGCTACTAGAGTTTAATAGCTTTTATACACATGACATGATAAACAATTAATTTTGCTGCATGCAAACTCAAGGAGTGGGTGGGTAATGATCGACCATGATTGTTGTTAAAAACGATCGATGCCAAAAGTTCAAGTCTAAAATTAATGGCTGCATTAGCAGAGCCTTGCAGCTCTCTTCTCACTCTTGCAGCTACCAATAGCTAGCGTTCTAGTGCAGAGCTAACTACTAAGTAGAGTAGCAACACTCAGTAAACAAGTTTGGCTACGTGCTCTTCTGAAAAGGCTGCAATGGCATTCCAAGTAAGCAAAACTAGGCATAACTCGAGAACAAAGCATTATTTTGCAAATCCACGTATTAAAATCCAAGTAAACATGACTAGAAGCCTATAGAAACTCTTACTTGCACTTGATTCATCCTTGAGCAGCTGTAGCAGTCTACACAGACAGACAGACACACACACACACACACACAGACACACAAACACACTACCGTATACCTCGCTTGCGCATGCGCACCGAGGCATAATTATGGTGAGGATCTGAAATGGAGAATGGGCTGGGACTAGCTTGCATATACCAGCAGATATGATATACATGTAGCTACTAACCGTCCACTGAATGTATGGAAAGCAGTGTGAAGGCTGAAGAAATTGTTAGTATGAAGTACTGCAAAGGACATCAAACAGTGCATGTACATAGTGGGACCATAAGCAGTGCATGTAAATAGTGGGGCCATAGGCAGTGCATGTAAATAGTGGGGCCATAGGCAGTGCATGTACATAGTGGGACCATAGGCAGTGCATGTACATAGTGGGACCATAGGCAGTGCATGTACATAGTGGGACCATAGGCAGTGCACGTACACAGTGGGACCATAGGCAGTGCACGTACACAGTGGGACCATAGGCAGTGCACGTACACAGTGGGGCCATAGGCAGTGCACGTACACAGTGGGGCCATAGGCAGTGCACGTACACAGTGGGGCCATAGGCAGTGCACGTACATAGTGGGACCATAGGCAGTGCACGTACATAGTGGGACCATAAGCAGTGCATGTACATAGTGGGACCATATAGGCAGTGCATGTACATAGTGGGACCATAGGCAGTGCATGTACATAGTGGGACCATAGGCAGTGCATGTACATAGTGGGACCATAAGCAGTGCATGTACATAGTGGGACCATAAGCAGTGCATGTACATAGTGGGACCTTTACAGGTCAAATTGTTGTAAATATTACAACAACAAAGGAGCATGCTATTAACTTGTCAATGTTGATATTGGATTGTGTGGTAGATTGTGAGAGCTTTGAAGTACTAGTTTTGCTGAGCTGCTAGACACTTGAAACTGGATTGGCTCTGAAAGCACTGTTGACTTTGTACTCTTTTTTTTTTTTTTTTTTGCAGTTGATCTTAACTGCTTATTCTCTTGTTCAGCCATTGTCTGTTGGCTACTGCTTCCATCTACACCACCTTTAAAGATGCTAAGTTTAATATTACTTTCTCCAGACACAACTCATCTTTTGTGCGTCCTACTATGTCCCTTTACCGAAGGTTTAGACCAGCTACAGCTTTTAAAGGCCACACATACTTCATTGAGGCAAGCAGCAAGGCATAATCGACTGGTTAGTGTGTGTGTGACGTGGGTGTGCACAACCATTGTCCCACGCCCATCTTCTAAGCTCCATAGGCAGTGCATGTACATAGTGGGACCATAAGCAGTGCATGTACATAGTGGGACCATATACTCTGCGCAGTTAAGGCCTGGGTCAGGCACTGATAAGATTAATTTTATTCATTGCCTACATTTTATGTAGATGATGTAGATGATGTAGTGTTAATGAGATTCATAATGTTTATTAATGTTATTCATTGCACATGACGTCATAAGGTCAATGTATTTGCTTAGCTAGCTGCTAGAACTATTGTAGATTATCTTTGGCAACAAATACAGCGGACTTAAACAAGGTAAGAGTAGCTGTTTAGGCCCTCAAAAGATAGAGTTTGTTGTTATGATTATGTTTCCTTGATGGGAAGTAAAAATGTCCAAAACTTTCTTAGCTATGCTAGCTTCTTTAGCTCTGACAGCCACTCTAGAGGTAGGCTATTTTGTGTATCTCAAGAATACAATAACTCTTACTCTTCCCATCAAGGATACTAGTACCTAGCTATGAGATGTTCATCTAGCCTTGTTTTTGAAGCTTGATCTTGGCATCTTCAACGCCGTATTTGCAGTTCTCTTTCTGAAAGTGGCATGACGTCATCACCATTTATGGGACTAATTAGCATAATTGAATTAAGCTAATCAGAAAAAGAAAACATTGAGCTTCATTTTGGATCATTTTGATGCAGCATACACTGTATACTGCAAATAATACAGCAGTATGAACATAGTGTAAATTTTGGTGTTGAAATCTGGACCCGGGCCTTAAGTGCGCGGAGTAGGCAGTGCATGTACATAGTGGGGCCATAAGCAGTGCATGTACATAGTGGGGCCATAATTAAGCAGTGCATGTACATAGTGGAACCATAAGCAGTGCATGTACATAGTGGGACCATAAGCAGTGCATGTACATAGTGGGACCATAAGCAGTGCATGTACATATTGGGGCCATAAGCAGTGCATGTACATAGTGGGACCATAAGCAATGCATGTACATAGTGGGACCATAAGCAGTGCATGTACATAGTGGGACCATAAGCAGTGCATGTACATATTGGGGCCATAAGCAGTGCATGTACATAGTGGGACCATAAGCAGTGCATGTACATAGTGGGACCATAGGCAGTGCATGTACATAGTGGGACCACAAGCAGTGCATGTACTTAGTGGGACCATAAGCTCTGTACACACACTAGAGGTCAATTTGAGTACCTTTTCTATTTTGCTTAAAAAAATGTTTTTTCAGGTGAGTTGAAGGTGTACAATGCAGTAAGGAACTAGACTGAATAGTTTTAAGCACAAAACCCCCAAATTGCACGTTAGACAATCATTCCGCCAAATTTTTCCGGTTGCTGCCCCCCGAACCCCCCCCCAAATGTTCAACAACGTACGGCCGTCGTCATTTCCCCCCTTAGCTAAAAATCCTGCTTGAAACCCTGACAATAGTGAGTATTTGTGACATACCGTATAAGTAGAGGTTGTATGGTGAAAATGTTCGTATATTCGTACTGTAGAGCATCATACACTGTACGAAAAATAAAACTACAAAACTATTCTACAGCAATAGGCTCAACGTGGCTGTATGAATATTTAAAATACGAAATATTTCCAGTCCTACAGTATTATAAACTCTTTAACCACAACTTTGGTAAACATAATATTATTTCTTACCTAAACTTCTTGAAGGTATGAGTGAGTGTTCTGGTTCATTACTGACAGGGCATCATTCTCAGTCTCAACTCACATCAACCTCCAGCATGGGGTGGGTCGATCACAGTGACATAACACACACAAACTGTGCAAAGGAACAGGAAAACATGATAAACCGGCATTACGGTAACTTAAACCAACAGATGATAAATAGACTAAAATCATGAAAAAACTCACTAATAATAACGAGTGTTGCAAACTGCGATGTGCTAATGCATGCCTCTCACTTATAGTTTCGATTAGGGGGGGAGGGGCTAAATGAGGTTCTTTATACTGCTAATCACAGGGGCCCCTCTTTCCGTACTCTCCTTAAACCCTAATCGCAGTCACGTACGTGACCCCTAACCTCTAGCGTGAGAGATATGAATGGGCACGTACGTACATGTAACATCTGCTTAACCGGTACCTCGCGGATATGACACAACAAATCTACTGCAACCTGTAAGACTAGTCTCATATACATGTACCACAGAAACAGTGTGCTTGCGTACATGCTAATTTAAAACTACTCACATCTGCCTTGCTGTTGGCCAGTTCCAATTCTCACTCCAGCTCAGCCATGACACCCGGGTCCATGATTTGAGATCTCTTGAGCAGCTTCTCCTACATGTCTAGATGACTGCACTTCTTCTTACTACCACTCTAGAAGGTAAAAAGGAAAACAAAATAATGCATTTGGTAAAGATCTACTCTCGTGTAAACAACATTGTAATTAGTATATACATGTGATGATCGTTACCAAATTGTGGGTAAAGGGTCAAAAAAGCAAAATAATTATGATTTTTATAAAAACATTCTTCTCAACTCCTGCCATTCAGGAACCTCGAACCTGGTAGGTATACCATATATCTTCTAATTTATCGGACACTTCTAATTACCCCGGACACTCTTTTGGGCAATTTTTGCTGTTCTAACACAACTTCTAATACAACGGACACTCCAGTGCTTTAATATTACATTCGTTCTAAATATCCGGACAATATCTTGAGTTACATTCATAGACGGCAAGTAAGACTTAGAGTGCTGCAGTTAGATAGCTTGAGTAGCTAGTTTTAGATAGCTAGTGCAACTATTCAGTCACACACTGTTCTATTAAACTTAGCTAGCTTGCATGCAGCTGCTTGCTTGTTCTAATTATTCCGGACACTTCGCATGATCTGTTCCAATTATACCCAGACAATTTCCAAAATAATTATTTTTTGCTGTCCGATAAATTAGAAGATATACGGTACTCAACCTCAATACCGTCCCCCCACACATGTACAAGACTGCCCCATACTCACCAGGGTGTCATACAGGATTTTGAAATAGAGAGGGTAATAAGAAAAGTGACTAGAGCTAAAAAAAGGTCAACTGTTATTAGTTAGCAAGAGTTCACAATAGACCTTTATCATGAACTCTTGCTGTTAGTATGTAAAATTGCCAGCTATAGACCCCGACTAGTACCTAAATGTAAATTTTAGGGGAGGGAGGATTGGAGCTAGAGGGGGATATCCCCCTTCCCCCTCCCCTGTATGACACCCTGCTCACCCTTTAGAAGACTGCCCCCCCCATACACACACACTCACCCCTCTAGAAGAATGTCCCACCATAGCCTTTGGAGCTGTCTCCCTCCTCTTAGCAATCACTCCATCAATGTGCGTCGTCTTGAGTACCTCATTTCGACTGATCTTGGACGCTAGATGCAGCACACCTGCCACTGTAGCATGTAGCACCACTCTGTGATGTGCCTCAAGGCCTTTCTCCTTCACAGCAAGCTCTTGCAGCTGGTGTAGGAAGACCAGTATATCCGAGAGCCCTTGATAAGAGAATTCCAGTGTCAGGAGAAATACGAGTTGGTAGAAAGCGAGTGTGTTAGCAGGGCTAGTGCAGATAGCTTTGGTCAGTTCCAGGAGATTGGTGAAGAGAGAGTTGGCTGTTTTAGAGAGGAACCTTTTCAAAACCACACCCAGTGAGAGCCCTACAGCCTCCAGACTCACCCAATCACTGCACAAGGGGAGGGTATAAATAAACGTACATGTAGCTGTAAGCACTGCACATGATTGTATACATACATGTAGTGAAAGCTAAGACAAAATGGACCTGTATAACTGACAAATAAAATCTAGTACGCCCACTGAACACACACGCACGCACGCACGCACGCACGCACGCACACACACACACACACGCACGCACGTACGTGTTGAGAGGAATCTTGTCCTTGTTGGCATAGTGATCTACGAGACGATGCCAGAGTAGGGCCACATCCAGCTGTGTGCTGGGCTCTCGAATGAGGAGCAATTGGACGAGGGAGGCAAACAGTTGCCCTGGGAACGCAGTCTCCAGCACTGATGCGTGACAGGTGTCAGCCACCGCCCTAAAACACTTGACCAGGGAGGTAGTCAACATGGGGCTGCATAATAAAGGAGAGAGTACAATTATGGAAGCATAAACACTTAGTAATGCATGCAGTCTATTGTGCATGGTCACATAATTATAAGCAGATCATCCTCTATGATATTCCCCACTTGGGGTCTGTATCATAGCAACTGGCTGGGGTTTAACTACCATAAACCCTAGCCCTAGCCTGGAGCACATTCCTCATAAACTCCCTTGCCTTGAGGGCGCACTGATTTTATACTAGATCTACACAGCCAAAAAGAAGCTAGACACTTGTTGACAAAGGCAGGACAGATGGGTGGGGCTCACTAAACACCAGGAAGGCTGGAGGATGGGTGGGGCTCACTGCTTGGACATTGACAAGTTAGTGCGTAGAGCTAGAAGCTTAGCACTGGCTAAAAGCTATACGCACAACCTTTTTGCCTCAATAGTTTTTGAGACTGTTAGCTAGTTGTATCCAAGGTAAGGTAGCTTAGGTAACAAGTACTTTTCATTCAAGTGGGTATATAACACTTACTGTCCACTACATTTGAATTTATGGCAAACGTAAACCATCCTTGGCCTCGGAGCTTCGCCCTCATCCTCGGAGGTTTACTGCCATAAATTCTGATGTACGGACAATAAGTATAACATAATATCATAGTCTACTCAAAGGTTACTGCTATAAACAGGATTCACGAAGGCACCAGAATCAGAGAACACGTACATGTACAAACAGTGTTTATGACAGGTACATGTACACAAATAGCTAAATGAAGCAACTGCTGTATAATATCATTCTCACCTGTTTTGAGTGTCCTGAGGTGCATAAGAGTTGATGAGCTCCAGTATATCTGGCTTATGATAGTCGGGAAGGACTCCTGCAAACTCCCCCACAGTGATAGTGATGGATTGCTGAAAGGTTAGAGAGGACGTGAGGTCGGAGGGGCCTTCTGAAACGGTTTCTATGGAGATACGGAGGTGGCGGAACCAGTGTACGGAATATATCCAGTACAGACGGACCTGCATGAGTGGACACAAGCTAAGTAATGTAAATACATGTATGCAGATTTAAAGCGTGGAATTAAACCACACTACGTATAATGAAAGCACCACGGGTGCTGATGCCTCGGTAGAGGTGCCAAAGCTACATAACATAAAGCTAGCTTTTATACACACATTGATCATGATGAACATTTTTAATTTTGCTACATGCAGAATCCAGAATCACAGGGAAACTCGAAGAGTGGGTAATGATCGCCCATGATTGTTGTTAAAAGCGATCGATGCCAAAAGTTCAAGTCGAAAATGAATGGCTGCAAGTCAGCAGAGCTTTGCAGCTCTCTTCTCACTCTTGCAGCTATAACTAGCATTCTAGTGCAGAGCTAACTACTAAGTACAGTAGCAACACTCGGTGAACAAGTTTTGGTACGTACTCTTCTGAAAAGGCTGCAATGGCATTTCAAGTAAGCAAAACTAGGCATAACACGAGAACGAAGCATTATTTTGCAAATCCACGAATTGAAATCCAAGAAAACATGACTAGAAGCCTATAAAAACTCTTACTTGCACTTGATTCACCCTTGAGCAGCTGTAGCAGCCTACACACACACAGACACACAAACACACTACCGTATACCTCGCTTGCGCATGCGCACCGAGGCATAATTATAGAGATTAAGCCAGTGTCAAAACATACATGTACAGTCATGCAGAAACCAATTCGTACTCTTGATTTGAAAGTCTTACATTTGCTAGGGTGCCTGGGGTCGAGCTTTCCAATCCTGAAGATATAAACTTAGTGTTCTGGTAAAAATATCGTAAAAATGTTGTTTTTCCTATTTTGCTAAAAAAGGATATGTAGTCACATCCACTTTAGCGCGTCGAAGTGCATCTTCTATGAGATCTTTGGGTTTACCGAGTGACGCTAGTATAGCATCTGTAACATTCCAATACACTACATATGCTTTTTTGTTAGGTTTGTCCCATTGTGGTGCGTATGTATCATCCCCTAAACAGCGTGTTATATCTTTTCTACATTTAGGACAAACCTGACGAGTGAAATCAATCTTCAAGGAGGCTGCAAGGGTACGTGCTGGCTCACTTCGCCAGTTGCTTGGACTACTCATATTCCCACTGACGCCATGGCACAACTCACATACTCCGTTGTCTGCAACACTGTCACTGACTTCCCCAAAAGAAAGCTGCCTTCTAGTTTTTCGCTTACTAGCTAGACACTATTTTACAAATGTTTGTATTAATTTTTTATATCATTATTGTGTGACACAACAAACCTGGAATGTCTATGATGTGTCCATAGTCTGTGTACGTGTGGTGCACTCCATCTTGTGGGACTCCATGTGGTTTGATGGAAATTGTGGTCAAGTTTGCAAGCTCATAATTTTTGCTTCAAAGCTGGGTACAAGCAAAATGTTTTTGCAAAGTAATGCTCAAAGCTTACAAATTTTGTTGATACCCATCACGTAGCTTCACTTTGTTAGCAAAATTTTTTGTCACTTGTTCTAGAGGAGTACTATCATATGACATAGAGTGCTATTTGAGCTCGTGGAGCCAAACTTATAAAAGCTTAACAACTATTCTCGTGTATGCATGTAGACTAGGAACAGTTCTACGTGCCTGAGCTCGTTCGTGAGTGTATGTACAATACTTCGTAGAATATAAGTGTGTGAATATTTAATTACTTGTAGTATTAGCTTCATTTTGATAGCGGAAGTTGAACTTCCGTTGCAAATAAATTTGTGTACTTATATAGTACTTCCGGAATCTTGGCGGAACAACTGTGACGTGATCAACACAACATTTCTGAACCTGGGGGAGTGTTAACATAGCGCTCAACGTTACACATAGAGGCATAAAGTAAGTCAATAGCCTCACACTGAAATAGATTAGTAGTAGAAGCTGGACAAAGTATGTACAAGAGCAATAATATTAAGAGCACATGTCGATGATTATCATGTTGTTTGATCATAGTAGAGGGATTCCCAGAATAGTACATCAATGACAAGAGACATACGAAGCTCTTAACATCAATACCGTGACACACCAATGTACGCAGGAATTGAAAGCATAATTATATTCTATTTAGTATATAGACAGCCCATATTAAAGATCTAAGCACACAACACAATTAAGTATGTTAGTATCTGCTATGCACTCTCCAGTACGTAGGTGAAGACTCACAGAGTGGGTGGGGCATATCTCCATGGACACTGATGCAGATGATTTGATTTGATCACGTCAGAGTACGCGTCGATACCCAGCTATCTGTCCGGGGAGTCCACTGTCGATGCCCACAGGAAGAACCCTCTGGGGGGGGAACAGTGAGAGTCATATTATGATTTAGTTCCGGG
This sequence comes from Halichondria panicea, assembly GCF_963675165.1. Classification (NCBI taxonomy): domain Eukaryota; kingdom Metazoa; phylum Porifera; class Demospongiae; order Suberitida; family Halichondriidae; genus Halichondria; species Halichondria panicea. Next base: position 2,578,578 of record NC_087383.1, read on the forward strand.
AATAAATGTCATAGAAAGTCACTAATTGACTCACATTTTTTCCAGCCAACGTAAATGGAGCACAGTTATAGGTTACGTCTCTGTGGGGCATGGAAAAATTGATTGACTGAAATTGTGTATCAGGTTTTAAGCAACTTTTTTTAGCAGAATCTCATTGAATATCTACTTATTCAACGTATATATAACGTATAAATCACTTATTGAGCGCACAATCCATTCTACCCGGCCCACACACACCTGGTCAGTAGACAGCTGATTGCCTATCCACAACATTGAAGGATTTTATCGCAGCTATGTACTTCATTGTACAGCTGCAAGGGGAGTGACGTGTGATACAGTGTGATTCAATGAAAGTCAGTACAACACAGTTACTGTATGTTTACCAAAGAGGTACATGAGATTGTTCTGACAAATTAATCTTGTACTCTCTAATACACTAACAGGGTTTCATCTAGGATAACAAGTTGGGGGGGGGAGATTTGTGAGTGCGTAAGCGCGTCGCAACATTTGGCTAGGCCCACTTTTTATGTTTTTTTTATTTGATTACAACATGCTTAACCTAACGCATCACAGTAGAGATATCTACCTTTAGTTAATCACATGTAATACTAATGTGATGATGTCATTATTCTACAACATGGGGGGGAAGAACCACCCTCCCCCCAATAGATGAAACCCTGACAAACTGATATAGTACCAGAAATGCAACCTTTATATGGGGAAAAAAAAACGGGCAATAGTCTCTAGACACAATCGGCATCATGTATTGTGTATTTTGCCTAAGCCATAATCAGTACATACTGTGTAGCAGGTCATTTTCGTGGGATAAAAAATCCGAGACAAAATCGTAGGCGTGGTGCAGCAGTGATTTTGTGTGTAAAAATTCCCTTTGCTTCACTGCATTGCATGCGTTCCGGTCAACCATGCCTACGTTTTCATGAGTGATAAATATTCGTCAAGGTTTAGCTTGCCCACGGAAACTATACCCAGGACGCTATACGTACGGTACGGTATACTGTACCACTTTATCACCTGTTTCAAGTACTCTTCCTTCTCCCGTTACTTTGTAGCACTCGAATATGTCCACCCCGTCCACTGCAGGCACACTGCTCTGCTCCAACTCCTTACAGCGATCCAGTGCCTTCTTGAGCTCTTCCTCCATCACAAGTCTCTCTTGCACAGCAGACTGGGTAATAGATTGCATGGTGGTCAACTACACACACAGGTATACAGATACAACCATCACAGCATCGTGGTAGTGGTACAGTAGTTATAATAAAGGTACAGTAGACTCTCGTTATTCCGACTCTCTGAAGTACGGCCTGAAATGTGGCCAACTCGCTATTCTGTATACTTGCTGCCCCAAACTAGTAATTTTATACGTATACATTTTGGGTGTGGTTTAGCAGAAAAACTGTGTGTGGGGGGAGTGGTTGGGGTGTACAATGAGAGGTAGGAAGCGGGATGCTCATGAACACTACAATGAAAGTTATAAAAAAGGTAAACCGTTTTGTGAGCAAACACAGCTGTGGGATTACATTGTAATAGAGAGGAAATATGATTCATTATCTTTATTTGTTATCCTCGAGACAAAACCGCAAAATTAGTCATTAATATTCGAGGTAGGTTGATTTTAAGCCGCGGCTATTTTCTGAAATGCAAACTACCGCGCTCTTCTGGCCAAGTTGCACTGTCCCAAGGGTGGCCGGATTAACGAGAGTCTACTGTACATGTATTAATTATACAGTATTTACCGAGTGCAAACATGTACATGCTAAACTCACATCTGCCCTTGCTGTTGGCCAGTTCCAATTCTCTCACCAGCTCAGCCATGACACCCGGGTCCATGATTTGAGACCTCTCGGGCAGTATCTCCTCCAACTCCCTCAGCAGGTCATCCTCTAGACATTGAATGGTCTCACTCTTCTCCTCAACCTGACAGGGGAACATCAATAAGTTGCTGCCAGGTGGAGAATACTCGACATACAATAGTGACGTGCATGTACACTCAACTACTGAATCTGGCAATGAAATTTAACGGTATTCTCCCACTTTGAAATAAAGGCCAGCTTAAAGTTGGACTGTAGTTAGCAAATAGTAGATCGATTTTGATTAAAGGCCAGTGAATATTCTAACCACTGCACATGTGTATCTCTCACCTCTGTGGGTGGTATAGGAACGAGGGAGGCCCTCTGATACTGTCTAGAGGACTGGACTTCTTCTCACTGCCAAGGTATAAAAACAAAATATGCATTTGGTAAAATCTACTCTCAAACAACATTGCACATTGACAGGTAAAGGGTTATTAAAGTAAAATATGAAGTTTGACCAAGCATTCCTCCTCTCACCTCCTGCTCATTCAGGAACTTCATGAACCTTTGAAGGACTCGTCACATGATCTTGAAAGATACGGACTTGGTTGAGGATTTGAGTGGGGCTAAAGTGAGAGAGGAGGTTGTGGGAGAGGGGCCTCAGACCAGGGCTGGTGGGACGCAGTGTCACGTGAGAGAAGACTCAGACACATGATCCTCCGTCTGCGGACAGTTGCTGTGAGGAGAATGAGAATTTTAAGGCACTGGAATTGAACTGTGCACAAGCACGAAATACATGTACTATTTTATTCGTACCACATAACTAACTAAAAATGCTCACCAATAAAACACCACACACCACTTGGTGTACAACATTTTAACGAATCTACAAATGAACTGCTGCTCCTCTAGACAACCTGCCCAACCCTCCACATACACACTGGCTGGATCATGCATAAAGAAAATGGCATCTATTTTCACAGCGTTTGACCATCAAACGTATCAGAGAATAATCTCACGCCCATATTGCTGATTTGCTTGAAATGCCCACCACCATCTTAGCAATGTACCAGCAAGGGGCTTTTGTTGTGAGCATCAATGGTAGGCCATGGCATTCAGTTGCTATTGATGAGTCACATGAAATGCAGGTACTCTCTGATAAGAAGATCTTAATTGGACTGTTTGTGTCTGAAATGGGAGGCTCACTACAACTTCATATCAGCTAAAGCCTACAAGGTGTTAGGGCCTTCTGAAAATATGATTTCCTCTACCAACTCGATCAAAACTATATAAGAAACAATTTTACTTTTCCCTAGTGAGATCTCAGCTCTCTCAACTCTGGCGACCAATTACTGCTCAAATACATTTATTCTTAAAGTGATTGAGCTCACCTTTGGTAGCGCTGACTTATCACAGCTGTTGGTCCAATTCTCCAGAACTCTGAGCTTCCCCTCGAGATGCAACTGCAAGTGACAGAAGATTTAAGTTGAGGTTGAGAAAAGAGTTTCATGCAATAAAGTTAGAAGACACTGAATAAGCAGATTACCAGATAAAGTACAGCATAATTATGTTCTGGACAGGAAATTGTCCGGGTATAATTGGAACAGATTTTTATAGCGCATGCGAAGTGTCCGGGAATAATTAGCATGCAGCTGCATACGAGTGAGCTAAGTTTAATAGAACAGGGTACGACTGAATAGTTGCACTATTATAGCTATCTAAAACTAGATACTCAAAGCTATCTAACTGCAGCACTCTAAGTATTACTGGCTGGTTATGACTGTAACTCAACTTTTCAAGGTATTGTCCGGACAAATGTAATATTAAAGCACAAGAGTGTCCGTTGTATTAGAACAACGAAAATTGGCAGGCAAGAGTGTCAGGGATAATTAGAAGTTTCTGAGGCGATAAATTAGAAGATATACGGTACCTCAGAAACAGACATGCAAGTTCGTTGTCTAAGGACATAATTATTGCAGTGCTTATAACTATGGCTAATACAAGGGTGCTCAGTTAAAGTCGACCATACATACTTGATCCATATTATACATGTACCCTGGGAGCAGTACAATAAGTCAAGAGCTCATAGTAAAAAAGAGAGAGTATCGAACGCATCGCTATCTTGCATCAGATATATTCGGAAAGTAACGTGACACCCTGTCTGAAACACGTCATCAATTAAATTGATCAGTTACAAAGCAGGAAGTTACGCTACTTTCCAAATACATCTTATGCTACGTTGGATACTCTCTCTCTCTTATTATGGGACTCTTGTTATTAGCGGCCTCTCAAAAAATTGGCTAAGAATAATTACATGTACACAGCTGTAGGTACACACTTGCCCAACCCACTCACCAGAGAGGACACCTTCGAGGTTAGGTAAATTTATGACCTCTAAAAGTAGCGACAGCTGCGTTGACAATTAATTTTTAATGCCGCGTCCTAAATGGAGGTAAATGTAGGCACACCCTAGTAAAGTAGTAAAGATTCTAACTCACTGGAAAATACGTTTTTAAGTGGCTATAGAAATCGAGGCAAGTAGACTGAGTAGAGTTACATGTACCTCCAATTAGATGAGACCCTCTAAATAATGGACACCAGGTCTTCAACATGATTTTCAACCTCCAAAAGAAGCGATCTCTGGCTTCAATAAGTTTTAAAAAGTGTTGCTTTAATTAAAGGTCTTACGGTAATCACATTTCTTACTTGAATACGTCGGGTTCATTACTGACAGGCAGCATTCTCAGCCTCAAACTGTGCAAAGGAACAGAAAACATGATCCACGACGTACCTTACAAGGTAACATAAACCAAGAGATGAACCAGACAATCATCTATGGCTAATAAATTGACTCACTATCTTTCCATTAGGAGAATGCTGTAATACTTTAGCAATGGAGCCAGCTCTAGCTAGCTCTGTGGGTGAAAACAATGTCTTTGGTGGGTGTGGTGGTGAATGTAAAAAGTGGGTGTATCTCAATCTTAGATATCTGAGATACACCCACTTTTTTTTGCAAGTCATGCAAAAACAACAACACTCAATAATATATTTCAGAGAAATCTAGAGCTAGCTAGCTGCAAGGCACAGATTTATTTACTGGAATGGCCACTAAAGAGCAGAACCAAGGTATAAAGACTGTCATGTTTCCTATAAAGGATAAACCCAATGATTGCTAAAGCATAAAACCCTCATTGGTGATTGCTAACCTTGTGTGCTTGCTATCTATTTTCAGAGCTCACAATTGACGATCTGAAGACAGAAATGAAACTGACTGATGAGCAGCTCAATACAGTAATAAAGGAACCAGATCTACCCGAGTTGGCAGCATGTTTCGACAATGTTCACAAAGGCTATCTTGAAAAATTGGAGCTCTCACCTGGAGAGCAAACTGACGTGAGGACTAGAGCATATGTAGATGGCACTCTGGCAGGAATGTTGCTGTCTACTTAATTGCTATTGTTACACATACAATTCTCTATTAACTATCACCAGGAATGGTACTCACCTATTGTTTTGTTTCCCCAGACTCCACCACCTCGTGTCCTCCCTCCCGAGAGAGGGTCCTGCTGAACCACAAGCTGTCCTCGTACAGGGACTACCTACAAAGTCGCTACAGAATGCAAGTATCCACATCAGCCACACAATGGCCTCCCGTCCCAACAAAGACAATTTTCAAACTAGCCATGATTCAGAAGGAGGAAATACAGAGAGGAAGAATCGACGATGAATTTGTTAGGCTAACAATTACGGGGAAAATTGACGATATTTTACTTCAAAAAACTCCGGTTAACTTAACTAACATTTTCCCTGAGATTGAGGATACACGAAACTTTGTGTTGATTGAAGGAGCTCCCGGCTCTGGCAAGAGCACCCTTGCTCTACACATCTGTCAGGAGTGGGCAAAGGGGAAACTGTTCCAACAGTTCGATATTGCAATCCTGGTGAGACTGAGAGATCCCCTCGTTAGAGAAGCAAAAACAATAGAAGATCTTCTCCCTTGTAGGAATTCAACACTGGCATGCCAAATAGGGGCAACAATTATAATTAATTGATTGATTATTAATTGAGATTGATTGTTATTCATACAGTTTTGACAATTGATTTTAATTCTGCCATAATGCATTCAATGACAATTTAAATGCATAGAGAAAAGTAGTGAAGTATTATATACTAGTATATATAATTATGTTAGACACTATAAAAACAAATGTTGTTAATTAATTACAACTTGTTAATAGCACAGCAATAACAAAGGCTTCTCCTTGGTAACAATAACAGACACACAGACACACGCACACGCACACAGTCAGCTTTACCGTAGCCCTCGTGCGGCTACGCCTCGAGGCATAACAAGGGCTTCTCCTGGTAATAATGATAAATGCTCACATGCACAGTAAATTGTCAATGAACACAAAGCAATTTGCTAGTGAAAATCCAATTTAACGCTCTGATGCCTTTTGTTCATATAATTATGAGGAAGATGAGCAAATTAACGTTCACTTTAGCCCTCCCAAACATCTTCTAAACATCTTCATGATTGCCAGGCCCTCGTATTGCAGCTGAAGGAGGTCCTGTGTGGGGAGAAGAGAGGGCAGTGAAACACTTCAACTGGTATAAGACAAAGAATGCATGTATTCTACATAACACAAAATCATATTAGTACTCCCTTTATTGCTCCCCTCACCTGGAAGATCAGCTCCACCTTCTCTATCTGCCTGCCCAGGAAACGACCAGACACCTCAAACTTGCTCACATCCACTGACGTCATCTTAAACACAACATTTCTGAACCTGGGGGAGTGTTAACATAGCGCTCAACGTTACACATAGAGGCATAAAATAAGTCAATAGCCTCACACTGAAATAGATTAGTAGTAGAATCTGGACAAAGTACGTACAAGAGCAATAATATTAAGAGCAGATGTCAATGATTATCATGTTGTTTGATCATAGTAGAGGGATTCCCAGAATAGTACATCAATGACAAGAGACATACGAAGCTCTTAACATCAATACCGTGACACACCAATGTACGCAGGAATTGAAAGCATAATTATATTCTATTTAGTATATAGACAGCCCGTATTAAAGATCTAAGCACACAACACAAGTATGTTAGTATCTGCTATGCACTCTCCAGTACGTAGGTGGAGACTTACAGAATGGGTGGGGCATATCTCCATGGACACTGATGCAGATGATTTGTTTGATCACGTCAGAGTACGCGTCGATACCCAGCTATCTCTCCGGGGAGTCCACTGTCGATGCCCACAGGAAGAACCCTCTGGGGGGGGAACAGTGAGAGTCATATTATGATTCAGTTCCGGGAATAAATGTCATAGAAAGTCACTAATTGACTCACATTTTTTCCAGCCGAGGCAAATGGAGCACAGCTATAGGTTACGTCTCTGTGGGGCATGGAAAAATTGATTTACTGAAATTGTGTATCAGGTTTTAAGCAACTAATAAGGATTATCACTTATTGAGCGCACAATTCCCCGCCCACACACACCTGGTCAGTAGACAGCTGATTGCCTATCCACAACATTGAAGGATTTTATCGCAGCTATGTACTTCATTGTACAGCTGCAAGGGGAGTGACGTGTGATACAGTGTGATTCAATGAAAGTCAGTACAACACAGTTAGTGTATGTTTACCAAAGAGGTACATGAGATTGTTCTGACAAATCATTCTTGTACTCTCTAATACACTAACAGGGTTTCATCTAGGATAACAAGTTGGGGGGGAGATTTGGGAGTGCGTAAGCGCAAGTGTTTGGCTATGCCCACTTAAAAAAAGTTGATTTAATACTAATGTGATGATGTCATTATTCTACAAGATTTGGGGGGGGGGGAAGAACCACCCCCCCCTACTAGATGAAACCCTGACTAACTGATACAGTACCAAAGATGCAACCTTTTACATGGCAAAATTAAAAACGGCCATTGTCAAAGTAATGTAGACGCAATCGGCATCATGTATAAATTGTGTATTTGGCCTGGCCTAAGCCATATTCAGTACATACTATATAGCAGGTCATTTTCGTAGGTTATAACATTCGAAACAAACAACGTCTACACACAGTAAGTGCAGTAGTAGTAGATCTAAGAGGTAGTCTAATGCTCAAGAATGATGGAACATCTTATATACATATAGTAGTCATCTGCAGAATTGTGTAGAGGAGATGTTTCACCATCTTTGAGCATTAGTTTACCTCTTAGATCTACTACTACTGCACTGCACTATACTGCACTTACTGTGTATATAGCTAGTAGGTATCTTCAAGACCAGCTAGCTCACTGACAGTTGACAAACTAATGCTCAAAGATGGTGGAACATCTCTACACAATTCTACTACTACTGCATGCACTTACTGTGTATATAGTAGGTATCTTCAAGACCAGCTAGCTCACTGATAGTTGACAAACACTCTCTGGGACAAAAACCATTGTGTAGCTCTTACTTCAATATTTTACAAACTTCCTTTATTTAGAATAATAGCGCATGCATTGCAGAATGCAGAGGCTGCAAAATATGGTGGGCCGTTTGTTTCAAAATTCAAATGTTACATTTTCATTCAAATCACAATACATTCATTCAAGATGTGCAATTTTCATTCAAGAGCATTCAAGATTATTCATTCAAGATTCAAGATTTTGATGGATGCATAAACATGCATAATTTCAGATGACTTTAGCCACACTTTGTGGTTTTATTGCATGGTGTAGTTGTTTTAATTAACAGGAAATGGGGTTCACAATAATCAACTCCCTCCCTCAGTAGTGGTAAGGTGATTCCCAAACCAGAAACATGACATTGATTGACGAAAATTAACAAGAGGTCAGGGGTTCGTTGCCGACCTTCGAGTTTTGAGCATTAAGCAAAGGACATCTTATAAATGTTGTGTTTGACTGTATATGCATGCATGGCATGCATATCTTGAATAATTATTGTCGACTTGAATGCATTAAAATCTTGAATGACAATTGCATGGTCTTGAATGGTCAGTGGATCTTTGGATCAATTTAAATTTGTTTTGGGCAGAATTTCAAATCGATAGAAATTTATATATTTTTTGATTTTGAATATTTATGCCTCGAGGCGTAGCCGCACGAGGGATACGGTAAAGCTGACTGTGTGTGTGTCTGTCTGTCTGTCTGTGTGTGTGTGTGTGTATTCCAGCTATAACTGCTCAACGGTTACAATGCGACGAAAACTAACAGCTTCTATAGGCTTCTAGCCACGTTCTCTTGGATTTTGATTCGTGGATTAGCAAACTAAAGCTTCTTTCTCTAGTTATGGCTAGTTTGACTCACATTGAAGGCTGTTGCAGTCTCTTCAGAATCTTTCATAGCATCATCTGTCCGCACAAACTTTCTATTCAACATATGAGTTAGCCTTGCACTAAAGCGCTAGCTTTTTGTTAGCTACAATACTCAGAAAATATCTGTTAACACAGCTAGCTAGCAGTAGCCATTTGTGAAATTGATCTCTTTGGACACACCCTTTAATTATTCCTGTGGATGTAATGCGCATGCGCGCTCATTCCCCATGTGTGAGAAAATAATATCCAAGATCCAGATCCAGATCCTCCTGGCAGAATCATCTTTGTCTTGAGGGCCTGGTAAGCCACAAAACACTACCATATAACAATATAGATAACAATATGCATGTACACAGGTCTTTTCTTCTTAGATATTATTTACACTGAACTACAGATCCTGGAAGAATCAATTTTCTTCTTTCTTGAGGTCCTGGTAAGCCACATAATACAATAAATAACAACAATAGATGCATGTAAATAAGTCTTTTCTTCTCAGTGACTTTATATAGATAAGCTAACTTTAATATAAAATTCATTATAGATAACACTCTAATACTTTTGAGCGAAAGCAAAAACATGGCGAGAGGCATTAGCACAGCGCCAGCTTGAACACTAGTTTGAAACTGCAAGAGTACATGCAAATGAGTGCATTCTATTTTCAATTCTTGAGGAAGAACTGGTCCTGAGTTTCGTGCAGAAAAAAGCAGTTTCATATTTTGCACCCACAGGGGTTAGCTTATAATGACCTTTGTACTCTAAGAAGCTGTGCACTTTATAGTCTGTTATAAAATCAGTATTATGTGCACCTAGCTTGTATGCGTACAGGTTATGTTAACAGTTGTATCCCACCCTGATTGACAATGACAATTACACCCCTGTCTGTATAGGTGTTCCAAGTACCATGGCCAATAGATGAGTGTTCCCAGCATACAGACGGTACTATACATATAATCATACAGTTGTTCGATTGCACACACACACACACAATAATATCATAATTAATTTTAATTGATCCTTCAACATTGAAATGTTTAATAATATTAATTATGTACAGTTAAGGAAGTACATTATTATATTATACATAGCAGAGTCGTGCAGTTGGCTAGCCTCGAGGAAGTGATTGGGATATCAAGGCTAGCAGTTGGCAAGGTTATATTCTGGCTATATTTAGCATTGCATTGGAGCATGGCTTCTCAAGAGTACAAAGGTCATTTTAAGCAAACCCTGTGGATGCTATAAGCGCTAGTGATGGTCAAAAATTGAAAATGCTTTTTCTGCACGAAACTCAGGACCAATTCTTCCTCAAGAAATTAAAAGTAGAATGCACTCATTTGCATGTACTCTTGCAGTTTCAAAATATTCAAAATCAAAAAATATATAAATTTCTATCGATTTGAAATTCTGCCCAAAACAAATTTATATTGATCCAAAGATCCACTGACCTTGAATGAATACGTATATGCATCTTGAATGAATGTATTGTAATCTGAATGAAAATATAACATTAATTTTGAATTTTGAAACAAACGGCCCACCATACACCATAGCAAAAACACATTGATTTTACAATGTAAAAGGGTGGGCCAGCTCAGCACAATTCAAATAGCAATCAAAATTCCAGGCTCTTAAACGAATAGGACTATTATATCATTCAATGACAATTTAGAGAAAAGTAGCGAAGTACATAGTATGTTAGAACATTAGGTCGTTAATTAATTAATTGCAACGTGTCAATAGTACATGCAGATGATATAAATAATTGAAGAATGCTCACATGCAATTGTCAATGAATACATGCAATTTGTTAATGGCAATCCAATTTAACACTCTGAGGATTTTAAAAGTTCATGAGGAAGATGAGCAGATTAACATTCACTTTGGCCCTTCCAAACATCTTCATGATTGCCAGGCCCTCATATTGCAGCTGAAGGAGGTCCTGTGTGGGGAGAAGAGAGGGCAGTGAAACACTTCAACTGGTGTATAAGACAAAGAATGCATGTATTTGTAAGACAAATGAATACATGTACTTACATACACCGTACAAGCATACCAACACTATACCTGACACAAGGCAGTAAACTTCTTGAACACTTTACGTACCTACCATCTACCTGTACACACACCCTCACCTGGAGGACCAGCTCCACCTTCTCTATCTGCCTGATGTGATCTCAAACACACAACATTTCCGAATCTGAACCTGGGCGAGTAAGAAATAATGTTCACATAATTATAGCATAACTTTGCATAAGATCAAGGTCGTAGCAAGAGGTCAGGCTGGTCAGATTTTGGCCTAACCACTTTTTGCAGCTGGGTAGGTAATGGTCGTAAATATTGTAAGTGATAATACGCATGCTGTTTTGGTGAGGAAAAGTGATGGCCTTTTTCTTAGGTAAAAAATTCACCACTGTATGCAAAAGTTCCAATAGTAGAAAAACAGCTGACCTTCAATTGCAAGTTGGCCTGACCACTTTAAAGTTGCTTGCTACGCCCCTGCATGAAGATTGGGGCATAAAAATAAGTTAATAGCCTCACACTGGAGGAATTGTTAAAGTCTAGATTAGTAGTATAGTCTGAGCTTCAGTCAAACAGTGGACAAAGTACGTACCAGAGCAATTAATGGCACATGTGATGATTATCATGTTGTTTAATAGAAGTATGTTAGTATAACGGCTACTCTCACTCAAGTATACGGAGACTCACAGAGTGGGTGGAGCATATCTCCATGGACGCTGATGTATGGATGATTGGCTTGGTCACGTCAGAGTACTTGTCGATACCCAGCCTTCTGTCCAGGGGGTCCACTGTCGATGCTCGCAAGAACTCTCTGTGGGGGGTACAATGAGTGTATGTATATTCATACCCTCTGCATGGCAACGAAAATAGCTAATGTGCAATTTAGATCATACGATACTTTAGTAGAAGGTAGAAACACACATGGCATCATCACATGACCATCATTCGTACATACACACTTTCAACTATTTGACTACAAATTCAGTTTTGGTTATCACATTTCTTATACCTAAACTTCTTGAAGGCGTCCGAGTGTACGGGTTCATTATTGACAGGGCAGCACTCTCAGCCTCAAACTGTGCAAAGGAACAGGAAAAACACGATAAACTCTTAAACCAACAGATATAACCAGACAATAATCATGGAAAGTTAATAATTTTCTGCTGATTTGGCGTTTTTTACCAACAAATAATTATCTAGTCCAGTACTAATTTATTGTACATAGATGCAGTGCATAATGTAGGCCATAATCTGTACAGGTATACTGTACCACTTTTATCACCTGTTGTTTGTAGCACTCAAATATCTACCCCATCGGCACACTGCTCTGCTCCAACTCCTCACAGCGATCCAGTGCCTTCTTGAGCTCTTCCTCCATCACAAGTCTCTCTTGAACAGCAGACTGGGTAATAGATTGCATGGTGGTCATGTACACACACACAGGTATACAGATACAACCATCACAACATCGTGGTAGTGGTACAGTAGTTATATAATTGCAGGTACATGTATTAATGAAAGCACCGCGGGTACTGATGCCTCGGTGAAGGTGCAAAACTACATAACATAAAGCTACACACATTATCATGATGAATATATTTGCATTTTTGCTGCATGCAAACTCAAATTGCATGGTGGTCGATCATGTACACACACACACAGGTAATACAACCACCATGTGGTAGTGGTACAGCTGTTTGCTCACTGCATTACCACAAAACAACAAATACCATACAATGTTGCTATGCAAACAACATGTGGTCCTAAGCAATGATGGCTTCTAGCACTTGTATGTTAAATGGGTACTTTTTGAGGGTTACAAAAATGGCTAATCTGCGAGACCCTCAAAAATTACCCGCTATAAGGTGGCCATCAATATTATAGTAAATGCTCTCACAATCTACTCTTAGTGGTATAATTTTTATATGGAAACTAATATACAAATGAAAGCACCGCGGGTGCTGATGCCTCGGTGGAGATGCCAAAGCTACATAACATAAAGCTACTAGAGTCTAATAGCTTTTATACACATGACATGATGAACAATTAATTTTGCTGCATGCAAACTCAAGGAGTGGGTAATGATCGACCACGATTGTTGTTAAAAACGAGCGATGCCAAAAGTTCAAGTCTAAAATTAATGGCTGCATTAGCAGAGCCTTGCAGCTCTCTTCTCACTCTTGCAGCTACCAATAGCTAGCGTTCTAGTGCAGAGCTAACTACAGTGGGGCCATAGGCAGTGCACGTACACAGTGGGGCCATAGGCAGTGCACGTACACAGTGGAGCCATAGGCAGTGCACGTACACAGTGGGGCCATAGGCAGTGCACGTACACAGTGGGACCATAGGCAGTGCACGTACACAGTGGGACCATAGGCAGTGCACGTACACAGTGGGACCATAGGCAGTGCACGTACACAGTGGGACCATAGGCAGTGCACGTACACAGTGGGGCCATAGGCAGTGCACGTACATAGTGGGACCATAGGCAGTGCACGTACATAGTGGGACCATAGGCAGTGCACGTACATAGTGGGGTCATAGGCAGTGCACGTACATAGTGGGACCATAGGCAGTGCACGTACATAGTGGGGGCATAGGCAGTGCACGTACATAGTGGGGCCATAGGCAGTGCATGTACATAGTGGGGGCATAGGCAGTGCACGTACATAGTGGGGCCATAGGCAGTGCATGTACATAGTGGGACCATAACCCTTTACAGGTCAAATTGTTGTAAATATTACAACAACAAAGGAGCATGCTATTAACTTGTCAATATTGATCAATGTTGATATTGGATTGTGTGGTAGATTGTGAGAGCTTTGAAGTACTAGTTTTGCTGAGCTGCTTGACACTTGAAACTGGATTGGCTCTGGAAGCATTGTTGACTTTGTACTCTTTTTTTTTTCAGGTGATCTTAACTGCTTATTCTCCTGTTCAGCCATTGTCTGTTGGCTACTGCTTCCATCTACGTTTCTACACCACCTTTAAAGATGATAAGTTTACTATATACTTTCTCCAGACACAACTCATCTTTTGTGTGTCCTACTGTGACCCTTTACCAGTCAAATTGAAGGTTTAGACCAGCTACAGCTTTTAAAGGCCACACATACTTCCATTGAGGCAAGCAGCAAGGCATAATCGACTGGTTAGTGTGTGTGTGTGTGACGTGGGTGTGCACAACCATTGTCCCACGCCCATCTTCTAAGCTAGTCTGGCCACGCCCTCCACAAAGAAGTCTTCATTGGGGGGCGGCGATCAAATCAAGCTAAGTTGGTGGGTTGGGCTGACCACAAATTCAAATTCAAACTAAAGTGATGACCCTTTTCCCGATTGAACGATTGACCGGTAAAGGGATAAGCAATGCATGTACATAGTGGGACCATAAGCAGTGCATGTACATAGTGGGACCATAGGCAGTGCATGTACATAGTGGGACCATAAGCAGTGCATGTACATAGTGGGACCATAAGCAGTGCATGTACATAGTGGGGACCATAGGCAGTGCACGTACATAGTGGGACCATAGGCAGTGCATGTACATAGTGGGACCATAGGCAATGCATGTACATAGTGGGACCATAGGCAGTGCATGTACATAGTGGGACCATAGGCAGTGCATGTACATAGTGGGACCATAAGCAGTGCATGTACATAGTGGGGCCATAAGCAGTGCATGTACATAGTGGGGCCATAAGCTCTGTACACACACTAGAGGTCAATTTGAGTACCTTTTCTACTTTGCTTAAAAAAATGTTTTTTCAGGTGAGTTGAAGGTGTACAATGCAGTAAGGAACTAGACTGAATAGTTTTAAGCACAAAACCTCCAAATTGCACCTTAGACAATCATTCCGCCAAATTTTTCCGGTTGCTGCCCCCCGAACCCCCCCCAAATGTTCAACAGCGTACGGCCGTCGTCATTTCCCCCCTTAGATAAAAATCCTGCTTGAAACCCTAACAATAGTGAGTATTTGTGACATACCGTATAAGTAGAGGTTGTATGGTGAAAATGTTCGTATATTTCGTACTGTAGAGCATCATACACTGTACGAAAAATAAAACTACAAAACTATTCTACAGTAATAGGCTCAATGTGGCTGTATGAATATTTAAAATACGAAATATTTCCAGTCCTACAGTATTATAAACTCTTTAACCACAACTTTGGTAAACATAATATTATTTCTTACCTAAACTTCTTGAAGGCATGAGTGAGTGTTCGGGTTCATTACTGACAGGGCATCATTCTCAGTCTCAACTCACATCAACCTCCAGCATGGGGTGGGTCGATCACAGTGACATAACACACACAAACTGTGCAAAGGAACAGGAAAACATGATAAACCGGCATTACGGTAACTTAAACCAACAGATGATAAATGGACTAAAATCATGAAAACTCACTAATAATAACGAGTGTTGCAAACTGCGATGTGCTAATGCATGCCTCTCACTTATAGTTTCGATTAGGGGGGAGGGGCTAAATGAGGCTATTTATAGTATGTAAAATCGCCAGCTATGGACCCCAACTAGTACCTAAATGTAAATTTTAGGGGAGGGAGGATTGGAGCTAGAGGGGGATATCCCCCTTCCCCCCTGTATGACACCCTGCTCACCCTTTAGAAGACTGCCCCCCCCCCCCATACACACACACTCACCCCTCTAGAAGAATGTCCCACCATAGCCTTCGGAGCTGTCTCCCTCCTCTTAGCAATCACTCCATCGATGTGTGTCTTGAGTACCTCGTTTCGACTAATCTTGGACGCTATATACCCGCCACTGTAGCATGTAGCACCACTCTGTGATGTGCCTCAAGACCTTTCTCCTTCACAGCAAGCTCTTGCAGCTGGTGTAGGAAGACCAGTATATTCGAGAGCCTTTGATAAGAGAATTCCAGTGTCAGGAGAAATACGAGTTGGTAGAAAGCGAGTGTGTTAGCAGGGCTAGTGCAGAGAGTTTTGGCCAGTTCCAGGAGATTGGTGAAGAGAGAGTTGACTGGTTTAGAGAGGAATCCTTTCAAAACCACACCCAGTGAGAACCCTACAGCCTCCAGACTCACCCAATCACTGCACAAGGGGAGGGTATAAATGCACGTACATGTAGCTGTAAGCACTGCACATGATTGTATACATAGTGAAAGTTAAGACAAAAGCTCATATGGACCTGTATAACTGACAAATAAAATCTAGTACGCCTCAAATGCACACTGAACATAGCAAGGTGCCACACACACACACACACACACACACACACACACACACACACACACACACACACACACCCACGCACGTGTTGAGAGGAATCTTGTCCTTGTTGGCATGGTGATCTACGAGACGATGCCAGAGTAGGGCCACATCCAGCTGTGTGCTGGGCTCTCGAATGAGGAGCAATTGGACGAGGGAGGTGAACAGTTGCCCTGGGAACGCCGTCTCTAGCACTGATGCGTGACAGGTGTCAGCCACCGCCCTCAAACACTTCACCAGGGAGGTAGTCAACATGGGGCTGCATAATAAAGGAGACAATACAATTATGGAAGCATAAACACTTAGTAATGCACGCAGTCTATTGTGCATGGTCACATAATTATAAGCAGGTCATCCTCTATAATCTACTCAAAGGTTACTGCTATAAACAGGACTCACGAAGGCACCAGAATCAGAGAACACGTACATGTACAAACAGTGTTTATGACAGGAAACTAAACACAAACAGCTACACAAATAGCTAAATAAAGCAACAGCTTTATAATTACAATTCTCACCTGTTTGAGTGTCTTGAGGTGCCAGAGGATGTACAGACAGTCCAGTACTAGTGGTGGCTCCACTATCAAGACCCCCTGAGGCCACGGGTACATAAGAGTTGATGAGCCCCAGTATATCTGGCTTGTGATAGTCGGGAAGGACTCCTGCAAACTCCCCCACAGTGATAGTGATGGATTGCTGAAAGGTCAGAGAGGACGTGAGGTCGGAGGGGCCTTCTGAAACGGTTTCTATGGAGATACGAAGGTGGCGGACCAGTACAGACGGACCTGCATGAGTGGACACGAGCTAAGTAATGTAAATACATGTATGCAGATTTAAAGCGTGGAATTAAACCACACTACCGTATTACTAGAATGTTTTGCGAGCATCAAACATTTGCGAATTTTGCGAGGGTTGATCAATTCGCAACAATAAAATCCGCAAAACCTAAATTATTACTAGTAAATACACACGATCTTTGCCAGAACGCAATAGTTAGATCGCAAAAGGTCAAATTTTCTGCTGATTTGGCTCATTCGAAAAGGTTTTTCACCCGCAAAATTATTCTAGTAATACGGTACGTATAATTATAAAGATTAAGCCAGTGTCAAAACATACAATGCCATGTACAAACTTTAATAACAGCTATGAAAGTATCTACGAACGAAGAATAAATGCGTATAGCCTTCTTTAGAAAATGGCCCAAAAATAGTGTGTGCAACCATACAAGTACTTTACCATGGAGACTCACCTAGAGAGCTGTCTGCTGCCACGGCAACACACTTAGAGAGTGTGCCGAGGATCCCTTGTTTGGTCTCCCAGGACTCCTTCACCTTGGTATCCAGGTGGTCCACTGGGGGGCTGTGGGGGTACATGATACATACTGTACACTGAGGGAGTCCATGTGAGTGGAAAGGTACAATACACATGTACATGTAGGTACCGTATAGCGGGTAGTTTTCGTGGAGTAAAAAATTCGTTCAACTCGAAAAACGGTGGTTTTTGTGAGTAAAAATTGTTTAGTCTCGTTGCCTGCACTGCATTCCGGTAAGCCACGCCTACGTTAAAATTTCGTGGAGGTCAGCTTGCCCACGAAAATTACCTGCTATAATTACCCGCTGTCTTCGTGGGGGATACACATGTCTACACTGGAGGGAACAATTGATCAAGAATAAATAAAGAGTATGTTGGACCTGAAAGCTATCAATGTTACATAACAGAATAAAGCAGAGAGTATCGAAATACTGTTGACAGTCCGTTATGGACAGTCAAGTCAGAATTCCACAAATTTTTATCAAGCGTGACGCACTATACACTATGGTGAGAACACTTGGCCACCAGTACATGTATATACGTGTACCTGCATGGCTTCCACGACGATGGCGTACACACCAGCTGTGAATTCCTTGTCCGATATCTATAGTTTGTTTAGGTCAAAGTGTCTACAAGGGGAGCAATGGAGTGTTACTAGGAAATGAGACAATGGTTGTCATGGTACTGGACCTGCTGAGACAACATTGCACAATAGGTCATAGCACTTTACTAACATCAGGAGTTCATTAAGAATCCTAATGAACTCCTGCTGAATGCAGTTCCATTTAAGTTACACCTATTAGGGAAACCACCTTGCCTACAAGTACAGTGTTGTAACACATACGTACGCACAATGTATATATATACATTAGGAAACCACCTTGCCTACAAGTAGCACCGACGCACACAAGGCATTGACCGACTTACTGCAGTATTGGCTTGAGGACACTATCGATGGGAGAGAGTCCGGCAAAAGCGATAAGCTCCTGCAGTGAGACTATCCTGAGAGTACCCCCCCAGACTGTCCCCCTCCTCCACAACAGGCTGGATCTCACCAGACTCTCTGTCAGAGTGGGAGGGAGGTTACTATTGGCACACACTGTATAAGTATCTAAGGCCATCAATAGGTAAGTTTGATACAGACTGAGGCTATCAACATTTACTCATTGAAGTATGTGTATTAGCCAGTGCTTCAGGAGTAGAACTGAAGAAAATTGTAGTGACTTTCCTAGACAGTATACCTTGACTGGCGACACTGTGACTGTGCATATTGAAGAGGAAGGGCGGCACTATCTTGTTCATGTGATCTAGGTCCCAAATGTTCATCTGGAGGTTGTCTTGCCGACCAATCTTCTTTATCACTCCCCTCAGCCCTTGCAACCCAGCCATCCGCGTCCTGTGTGAGGTGTAGTGGGGAGGGGTGGAGTTGGTGATGAAAGCAATGTTATCACAAGTTATGCATGTGGCAGAGCACCCTAAGGGCGGTACAGTTAAAATATGACACCTAACACTTCGACCTGTGGCCACTCAAACTCATTTCATGTACACATACTCGTGATATTTATCGGCGTCGTCCACATTCTTGGTGAGGCTAAGAGAGGCAAAGCGGTGGATGAGGAAGTTGTACTGTCTGTGGTAGGGGGTGTTCCCTTCCTCTCGCTCGGCAAACTTCACAAACTGTGTGTGTGCGGAGGAAGGGTCGTCAATGTACACTATTAACAAAATGTAAAGTACATGTACATGCAATCTAATCGTGAAGATACACGTTCACTCTCTGCACTCACCCACCCACCCACCCACACACTCTACTCACACACCCACTCCCACACCCACACACATCACACTCCCCCCTACTCACCGAATTGGTGGCCAGTTTTGTGTTGCTAGTTTCCAGCATATTATGCAGTATATCCAGGTAGCTATCCACAATCAACTGGAGCTTTCGTGAATCACAGGCTGACAGCAGCTTCTCCGTCACTTGCAGAGCCACACTCACATGCCTGGGGGGAGGGAGAGGCATGAAAATGGTATTTTGTACCATGTTTGGGAGAAAGCCATTGGTTGTCATAGATATAACATTTAAAGTTCCCAGCCACATAAGATACATCATTTTCTGTTCCGGAGGTACGGGGATGGTCGATAAATTTCCCTAGCTATACATGACATGTCGACATTGTATACTGTACAGGTATGTCTCTGAAATAGTCGTCTAACCCGTTTCTCTCTCTTTTGCAGGCTCTGACGCAGTCTCAGAGCGAGGTACTCTCCAATATTGTCCAGATGGTCAGGGGAGGTTTGAACAAAGAAGAGCAGCTTGTCTATATTAGCAGACACAGGTGTGGGTGTTTGAGGGTCCTTTGGGAAGAGCCCATCAACCAGCCGTTTGTAGCGAGGTTTGGGGCAGCAGAAGCACGTCGCCATAGTTAGATCTAGTTTTGTGTCTTGATTGATTGTAGACCTAGCATTTATTTGTAAAACGTAGAGCAGAGGTTTTTATGTAATATGTTGGCAACCCTGCGCTTTCTTCTGGGTTTCTCACCCGTATCGTTTGAGGTACCCCCGAACGAGTCGGGTAAGAACTCAGCTAGTTAGATAAATCCCCTTTTTAGATAGTTCGTCGGGAATGGGGATGGCATTCTGGCCTACATTGACCGTATATGGGACTTCTGGTCGAAGTAACGGAATAATGCTTGGTATCGTCGGTAATGTGGGGAGGCTCATGCGGGTTTGAGTACGGGGGGCACTAGTGGATACGAGGGGAACATGTGCTAGTGAGGTACTTGACATACCTGCCGTTCCGGCTGTGTAGCGGTGTTGTTGGACTGCTGCCAGAATCCGCTGGTCCATTGCGGTGATGATCGTTGGTAACACCGCACCGAGGGCTGCCTGGACAGAATTGGCAATCATGGTGTTGAGAGTTGTCGGAGTTGTTGTAGGGTTGGTGGAACTGATCGGCGGTGTTCCAGTTGAGGATGTGCTCGAGGAGGTAGTGGTCATCTTCGTATAGAGAATTACAGGATAGATCAGCAAGGGAAATCTTGAGAATTATAGGATAGACCCAGAAGAGAAGTTGTTTTCTTGTTCTTTCACCGACTGCCTGACCACGTGTTCCTTGCGCATGCCCGTGTTGGTTGCAATTGGTATCTGTACATACTTCACCTGTTAACCACATTTAATCCTTCTGATTAAATTCCATTATATTTCTGAGAGAGCTAGCTGCAAGGCACAGATTTATTTGCTGGAATGGCCACTAAAGAGCAGAACCAAGGTATAAAGACTGTCATGTTTACTACAAAGGATAAACACAATGATTGCTAAAGCATAAAACCCTCATTGGTGATTGCTAACCTTGTGTGCTTGCTATCTATTTTCAGAGCTCACAATTGACGATCTGAAGACAGAAATGAAACTGACTGATGAGCAGCTCAATACAGCAATACAGGAACCAGATCTACCCGAGTTAGCAGCATGTTTCGACAATGTTCACAAAGGCTATCTTGAAAAACTGGAGCTCTCACCTGGAGAACAAACTGACGTGAGGACTAGAGCATATGTAGATGGCACTCTGGCGGGAATGTTGCTGGCTCTGAAATTCTGGATACTGACCAACGGACAAGACGCCACCTTCCAAGCTCTGCTACTCATCATACTCTCCCTGCTCAAAGAAGACGTTGCTGTTCGAGTGTGCAAGTACTTGTCTGACAAATGTGAGTCTGTCATGTGAGAGTGTGGTCATTGTGGTACCATACGTTGTGGGAGTGATTGCAACCAAATAAGGGACTCTTCAACTTAATTGCTATTGTTACACATACAATTCTGTATTAACTATCACCATGTACCAGGAATAGTACTCACCTATTGTTTTGTTTCCCCAGACTCCACCACCTCGTGTCCCCCCTCCCGAGAGAGGGTCCTGCTGAACCACAAGCTGTCCTCGTACAGGGACTACCTACAAAGTCGCTACAGAGCACGAGTATCCACATCAGCCACACAATGGCCTCCTGTTCCAACAAACAAAGTCTTCAAACTGGCCATGATTCAGAAGGAGAAAATACAGAGAGGAAGAATCGACGATGAATTTGTTAAACTAACAATTACGGGGAAAATTGATGATATTTTGCTTCAAAAAACTCAAATTGACTTAATGAATATTTTCTCTGAGATTGGAAATAGACAGAACTTTGTGTTGATTGAAGGAGCTCCCGGCTCTGGCAAGAGCACCCTTGCTCTACACATCTGTCAGGAGTGGGCAAAGGGGAAACTGTTCCAAGAGTTTGATATTTCAATCCTCGTGAGACTGAGAGATCCCCTTGTTAAAGAAGCAAAAACAATAGAAGATCTTCTCCCTTGTAGGAATTCAACACTGGCGTGCCAAATAGGGGCAACAATTTCAGGGACTGATGGCAAAGGTGTACTGTGGGTGCTGGACGGATGGGACGAACTTCCTTCTGACCTCCCTAGAGACTCAATCATTAACAAACTAATTCGACCAGACATGTCACAAAAAGGAGCCCTACACGAATCAGCTGTGATTGTAACATCTCGACCGTCATCTTCGGCTGAGCTCCACCCACTAGTCTCGTCCAGGGTGGAGGTGTTGGGGTTCACTCCACATCAACTAGAACAGTATTTTACCGAGTGTCTGGAAGGTGACTCACAAGCTGTGCAGACTCTACTGGAGAGAATTCGAGAGAACCCAGTGGTAGAAGGTAGCTGCTACCTCCCCCTCAATGCTTCCATTGTCGTTAATTGCTTCCTTTCTGACAACCACTCCCTCCCCACATCCAACCACGGGATATTCACATCGGTTGTCCAAAGCTCTCTCAAGAGATACCTCCAGGAGAAGTTGGGGAAGACCACTCCAGTGGGAGACATCACATCCCCAGACTCACTGCCCTCGGAAATCAGAACACAGACCGTACAAATGTGTCAACTTGCATATCATGGGATTGAAGCCAACAAAGCAACATTTACTGACGGTGATTTGGCTGCTCTTCGCATTACGAAGGACATTTCAAACGTTGGATTATTACAAACTGTTCCCAGCATCATTAGCGATGGTGATCTGGTTTACTACTGCTTTCTCCATCTGTCTATTCAAGAGCTACTAGCAGCAATCCACATCTCTCTCATGTCTCCCAAGCAACAAATTTCTGTATTCCAGAAGCTATTTGGTAGTCCTCGATTCAGTGCAGTCTTCCAATTTTATGCTGGTATCACCAAACTGAGAACTAGTAGACCAATCCTCAGCTTGCTACCTCGATTCTTGTGTCCAGTTCCAGCCACTGTTTTTGATCTGGTCCAAAAGGTTGTCAAAACTGAGAAAGAGAAGTATGGTGAGCCAAAGCCCCTTTTGTTGTCCCTCATCAATTGTTTGTACGAAGCTGAAGACTCGCGACTGTGTGTGTTTGTGGCTAATCTTCTTAATCACAATCTACATCTTGATTACACTACAATGAATCCTATTGACTGCCTCTCTGTTGGATATTTCGTATCAGCTTGTTCCAACACCAGTAATGGATTCACACTTAGCCTCAGCATTTGCTCTATTGATGACCAAGGCTGCAAATTTCTGGCCCGAGGACTCTCCAAGTGTCCCAACTCTAATAATGATATTCCTACAGCAGGGATACACATTGCCGAGATTATCGAGAACACTAGTTCAATATCTGAATTGAATTTGTCTTTTAATGCCATTGGTAACAGTGGACTTTGCACACTCTGTGCGGCCTTGTCCACTAACACATCATTAAAGAGCCTGAACCTGACCAATTGCTCACTAACAATATCAGACGACAATGGAGCTGCCCTCTATCAACTTCTGAATACAAACAATTCCCTCGAATATCTTAGTTTGTATGGTAACACAGTGACTAGCTGTCGTCACATTGCTGCTGGACTTGCAGTTAATAAGACTCTGAGAACATTGTACTTGGATGACTGTGAACTGACTGATCAGAGTATCGAGGAGCTATCAACTGGACTGATCAACAAGATTGAAACACTGTACATTTATGCTAATGCCTCAATAACAGAAGATGGAATGAAGACACTTGCCAGACATCTAACCACCCACTGCTCTGAACTGACACTATTGTTGATACCCGACCACCTAGAGTCCTGTATCGAGACAGTATTCAGGGACGCTAACAAAGAGAGGAAGAGAAATGGACTACCCGAGATTGGTGTGCATACATTATAATACTTATATATACTAAATTATAATTACTTAATAAATGTTATTTATAATTACTGATTTTTAGTAATTATAATTATGTTTAGTTATAATTATATTATGATTATATTGTTGTTATTAATTAATTAATAAATGTTAATTAATTTGTTGTGTTATGCATCTAATCTCTATCATTGGTCAATATAATTATAGCACATGTACAGATGGTGACGAGTGAATTCAATGCTTCCCACTGACACGGAGAGCATGTCATGCACTAGCTGTATGTATGTAACTGAATACACTATTGTAATAATGCTATAATCTCCACCTAGCTAGCCTCCTTCACAGGCTTTCAAGAGAAGTGCGGCCTGGGCCGGGATCGAGGCTAATCATTAATTTTATTCTAGAACAATTATTTGCTTCAGTGCACAGAAGACTAGAAGGATGTCAGCACATTACATAACTAAAAAACAAATCAGTTGGAATTGGTCAATATAGCACAGTAATAATGATGGTTTAAATTCAATTCTCCCTACAGTGTGTCACAGAGAGCTGTACGTATAAAACTGTCAATGAACACAATTTGCTAATGGGAATCCAATTTAACGCTCTGTCGATTTTGTTAATGAGGAAGATAAGCAGATTAACGTTCACTTTGGCCCTCCCAAACATCTTCATGATTGCCAGGCCCTCGTATTGCAGCTGAAGGAGGTCCTGTGTGGGGAGAAGAGAGGACAGTGAAACACTTCAACTGGTGTATAAGACAAAGAATGCATGTATTTGTAAGACAAATGAATACATGTACTTACATACACCGTACAAGCATACCAACACTATACCTGACACAAGGCAGTAAACTTCTCGAACACTTTACGTACCTACCAAATTAATTCTACCTGTACAAACACCCTCACCTGGAGGACCAGCTCCACCTTCTCTATCTGCCTGATGTGATCTCAAACACAACATGTCTGAACCTGAACCTGGGCGAATCAGAATTCATAATTTCATTTCATTCATTATTTTTTACCAACAAATAATTATCTAGTCCTGTACTAATTTAATGTACATAGATGCAGTGCATAATGTAGGCCACCGGCAATTACGACACGTGATCCCAGAGTATACGTTGAAGTTAGCCGCTCCTTCTCTTATTTATGGGCTCCTGGTATTAACAAGGCAACAAAGCAATCTAAATCATAACTTGGAATTGCCTGTAAAATGTAAACCCCTTATAATAAGGAAATTTGATGGGTGTTTTAATTGGGCGATTTACTGAAAAATTCCCAAATTAAAATGTTCTGGTGGACACAACGTCACTGTATATAGTATTGTATTGCATTCGCCAAATAATTACCAAATTTCCAGCTGTACAGTACGTCAACTCTCCTCATACTTTGTTTAACTGAAGTGATTGCGATGGTACGTAGCTCAGCTAACTTGTTGCTTGATTCATTGTGGCAAAATGATATGAACTCAAACTTGTATGTATAGGGAGCTGAGGGCCTGTATTTACTATCTTTACTATCTATGCATTTTATCCGGGTCTAACTACCGCTGCATATGTAGTGAATCAAATCCGAAAGGAACTTGTGTTGCTCAAAATTTGATTTTCCCAGAAGCAGCTTGTTGACCTCGAGCATCAAGTATAAATGAGTAGGAGGAATGATAATGCTGTGCAAGTAGAGTACATTCTTTAAGTTGTGTGAAAGTCTGCAGTATAGATAGTCTGTAAGATGCATCACTTTACTGTGATTTTGTGATGTGTGGGTGGTGCATGTGGGTGGATTAAAATAACACACAGACAGAGGTAATCACTACATTGTGGTTGCAGTGCTCTTGCAAAGGAAAACCACTGTACTAGCAACAACTTCATTAGGAAGAGTATGCAACTCCACATACTTAAAACCGTAGTAGGCCGCCTGTTCAACCTTCGTCACATGCTGTCAGGGTTTCATAGGATAAAAACTTGGGGGGGGGGAAGGTGTACGTGCACCGAAAAATGTTGACCACACCTCTTATTACTTATTACATCACTATACATAAAGGTATAAACCCTGGCTGTCGTGAAATCTTAAATTAGGATGTTTGCAATGAATTATCAAGTACCTTTACAAGGGGCTAGCACATTGTATCTCAAGTGGCTGTGGTTACAATCAGGGTTTCATGAAGATGGGTGGGAGCCCTCGGATTTCCCAAAATTCCCCCCTGGAAACATGAAAAATTAAAGATGTACCAAATTGTACAGTGAGATCTAGTACATGTAGCTATAATGATTATTCTACATGTATCAGTCAGATCAGTTGAGAAAAAGCCTCTTACGTCCGTATAGCGGGTGTATTTCGAGGGTATAAATTTTTGTGGAAATGCCTTTAGAAAGGTTTTCGCGAATTTAATTTTCGTGGTATAGCGCCCTTTTTGCAGCATGCATGCAATATTAAATTCGCGGTTCATGCCTAATCCGCGAAAACACGAACATTTATACCCTCGAAATATACTCGCTATACGGTACATCATATCCATTTTGATCTAGCACATGGTACAGTTCAAAAGTTCAGACAGGAGATGTACATACATAAAATGGATGTGTACAATTATTATATGATACCCTTTCAAATTTAAACCTTACAACATAAGCAGTGCATGTACATAGTGGGACCATAAGCAGTGCATGTACATAGTGGGACCATAGGCAGTGCATGTACATAGTGGGACCATAGGCAGTGCATGTACATAGTGGGACCATAGGCAGTGCATGTACACAGTGGGACCATAGGCAGTGCATGTACATAGTGGGACCATAAGCAGTGCATGTACATAGTGGGACCATAGGCAGTGCATGTACATAGTGGGGCCATAGGCAGTGCATGTACATAGTGCAGTGCATGTACATAGTGGGGCCATAAGCAGTGCATGTACATAGTGGGGCCATAAGCAGTGCATGTACATAGTGGGGCCATAAGCAGTGCGTGTACATAGTGGGACCATAGGCAGTGCATGTACATAGTGGGGCCATAGGCAGTGCATGTACATAGTGGGACCATAGGCAGTGCGTGTACATAGTGGGGCCATAGGCAGTGCGTGTACATAGTGGGACCATAGGCAGTGCGTGTACATAGTGGGGCCATAAGCAGTGCATGTACATAGTGGGGCCATAGGCAGTGCATGTACATAGTGGGACCATAGGCAGTGCATGTACATAGTGGGACCATAGGCAGTGCATGTACACAGTGGGACCATAGGCAGTGCATGTACATAGTGGGACCATAAGCAGTGCATGTACATAGTGGGGCCATAGGCAGTGCATGTACATAGTGCAGTGCATGTACATAGTGGGGCCATAAGCAGTGCATGTACATAGTGGGGCCATAAGCAGTGCATGTACATAGTGGGGCCATAAGCAGTGCGTGTACATAGTGGGACCATAGGCAGTGCATGTACATAGTGGGGCCATAGGCAGTGCATGTACATAGTGGGACCATAGGCAGTGCGTGTACATAGTGGGGCCATAGGCAGTGCGTGTACATAGTGGGACCATAGGCAGTGCGTGTACATAGTGGGGCCATAAGCAGTGCATGTACATAGTGGGGCCATAGGCAGTGCATGTACATAGTGGGGCCATAAGCAGTGCATGTACATAGTGGGGCCATAAGCAGTGCATGTACATAGTGCAGTGCATGTACATAGTGGGGCCATAGGCAGTGCATGTACATAGTGGGACCATAGGCAGTGCATGTACATAGTGCAGTGCATGTACATAGTGGGACCATAGGCAGTGCATGTACATAGTGGGACCATAGGCAGTGCATGTACATAGTGGGACCATAGGCAGTGCGTGTACATAGTGGGACCATAGGCAGTGCATGTACATAGTGGGGCCATAGGCAGTGCATGTACATAGTGGGACCATAGGCAGTGCGTGTACATAGTGGGGCCATAGGCAGTGCGTGTACATAGTGGGACCATAGGCAGTGCGTGTACATAGTGGGGCCATAAGCAGTGCATGTACATAGTGGGACCATAAGCAGTGCATGTACACAGTGGGACCATAGGCAGTGCACGTACATAGTGGGACCATAGGCAGTGCGTGTACATAGTGGGGCCATAGGCAGTGCGTGTACATAGTGGGGCCATAGGCAGTGCGTGTACATAGTGGGGCCATAGGCAGTGCGTGTACATAGTGGGGCCATAGGCAGTGCGTGTACATAGTGGGGCCATAGGCAGTGCATGTACATAATGGGGCCATAGGCAGTGCGTGTACATAGTGGGACCATAGGCAGTGCGTGTACATAGTGGGGCCATAGGCAGTGCGTGTACATAGTGGGGCCATAGGCAGTGCGTGTACATAGTGGGGCCATAGGCAGTGCGTGTACATAGTGGGGCCATAGGCAGTGCGTGTACATAGTGGGACCATAGGCAGTGCATGTACATAGTGGGACCATAGGATATCCCCCTTCCCCCCTGTATGACACCCTGCTCACCCTTTAGAAGACTGCCCCCCCCCATACACACACACTCACCCCTCTAGAAGAATGTCCAACCATAGCCTTAGGAGCTGTCTCCCTCCTCTTAGCAATCACTCCATCGATGTGCGTCATCTTGAGTACCTCATTTCGACTAATCTTGGACGCTAGATGCAGCACACCCGCCACTGTAGCATGTAGCACCACTCTGTGATGTGCTTCAAGGCCTTTCTCCTTCACAGCAAGCTCTTGCAGCTGGTGTAGGAAAGACCAGTATATCTGAGAGCCCTTGATAAAAGAATTCCAGTGTCAGGAGAAATACGAGTTGGTAGAAAGCGAGTGTGTTAGCAGGGCTAGTGCAGAGAGCTTTGGCCAGTTCCAGGAGATTGGTGAAGAGGAGTTGACTGTTTTAGAGAGGAATTCTTTCGAAACCATACCCAGTGAGAGCCCGACAGCCTCCAGACTCACCCAATCACTGCACAAGGGGAGGGAGGAGTTAACGGTGCAGTACTCTATAAATACGTGTACATGACCTGTAAGCACTGTACACCATAATTATACACAACCACACTATCATTGATTGTGTACACGGTGAAAATTAAGACAAAGCTCAAAATATGCACACACATGTACTTACATGTATAACTGACAAGTATGCCTCAAATGCACACTGAACATACCAAGGTACACACACACATGCACCACGTACGTGTCGAGAGGAATCTTGTCTTTGTTGGCATGGTGATCTACGAGACAATGCCAGAGTAGGGCGATATCCAGCTGTTGCCCTGGGAACGCCGTCTCTAGCACTGATGCGTGACAGGTGTCAGCCACCACCCTCAAACACTTGACCAGGGAGGTAGTCAACATGGGGCTGCATAATAAAGGGGAAGTATATGGAAGCTTAAACACTAGTAATGCAGTGAAACCGTGCAGTCTATTGTGGTCACGCAGGTCATCCTCTATAATACAGCCACTATTAGTCTACTCAAAGACTACAATAATTAAGTTTTACAAAGGCGCCAGAATCACACTAAGTACTTTTACATAGAACACGTACATGTACAAACAGTGTTTATGACAGGAAACTAAACACATGCATGTACACAAATAGCTACATAAAGCAACAGCTAAACATTCCCTCTCACCTCCTGATCATGCAGGAACTTCATAAACCTGGTGTACTTAGGACTCGTCACATGATCTTAGAGCAAAAAATACGGACGTGGTCGAGGATTTGAGTGGGGCTAAAGTGAGAAAGGAGGTTGTGGGGGGAGGGGCCTCAGACCAGGGCTGGTGGGACGCAGTGTCATGTGAGAGAAGACTCGGACACATGGTCCTCCGTCTGGACAGCTGCTGTGAGGAGAATGAGAACTGTAAAGCACTGGATTTGAAACGTACTCTTTTGTACCACATAACTAATGACCTCACAAACACACCACTTGGTGTGCAACCATTAATTGTACTCTTAAAGTGAGTGAGCTCACCTTTGGTAGCGCTGACTTATCACAGCTGTTTGTCTAATTCTCCAGAATTCTGAGCTTTCCCTAGAGGTACGTGACAGAATATCTAATTATATATAAGACTTTATGTTGTGAGGTTGAGAAAAGAGCTCCAATATACATTAATTAGTAGACACTGAATAAGCAGATGACCAGATACTAATTCAGAAACAGACATACATGTTGGTAGTCCTAGGACATATTGCAGTGCTTATAATTATAGCTATTCGAGGGTGCTCTGTCAAAGTCAGCCATAAAGTTATTATTAATTTAATACATGTACATGTACCCGGGTATATAGGGAGCGAGTGCAGACAACTACACGTGTACATATATTATCGAGGGTGCAAAGAACCCGGTATCTGGCACTCTTATATGCACGTGATCAGTCTACTTGCTATTAGCGGCCTCTCAAAATTGCATGGCTAAGAAACTTGCAGCAATATACTGAAACCATTTTATTAAGGAGCATGTTAATGCGTACTGCTATAGGTGGACCTTTTGGGTGGGCACTTTGTATGGGTTACTTCTTGGAGAAAGGTCACAATCATGGTACATGCATGTATTTCTTATGTACACTTATACTATAGCGTGATGGCGTTGTTAATTGGACATGTTGTTAATACTAGTATGCTTGTAATGTAAGCCCACAGGCATAAATTTTAGGTACGTATATTTATAAGTGTGAAACTTCTTACTACACTGTACGTATAGTCTCATATATACAGTAGACACTCACTTCTAGGGAATGATTACTCACGGAACATGCCCTGTCTACTGCATTGGATAAGACTCCCCACCCAAAGTTGTAGATCACATACATACAGTAGACACTCACTTCTAGGGAATGATTACTCACGGAACATGCTCCGTCTACTGCATTGGATAAGACTCCCCACCCAAAGTTGTAGATCACCATTCAATGTTCGGATCAAGTGCCATGTACAGCATCGGATGTTGATTTAGTAGGCGTGGACAAGGAGTTAGCTTAGATACTGTTTAGGCTGTTTCTGTAAACATCCGGTGCCGTACAAGCCAATTGATCCTAATGCTCTACAGGACTCACCATTGGTACCCTCTGTGACCCCTTCTATAATGGGCTCGGCCAGCTTCTCATAGAGTGCGTCTGTTGTTTCTCATTGACAGCCCATATTAAAGATCTAAGCATACAACACAAGTAAGAATTTATAGTCTGCTAGTATGATATGGTTCCCCCCCCCCATGTTGTAGAATAATGACATCATCACATTAGTACTACATGTCACCACATTAGTTAATGCGATTAACTAAATACTGTGATGCGTTAGGTTAAGCATAGTGTAATCAACTTTTTTTAAGTGGGTATACCCTCGAAATATATATGCTATACGGTATCTGTACTGTATATACCAGTTCCTAGACTATTTATTATAGTGTAACCATTTTGAATCACTTAGTGTGGTACACCTGTGCTGTAGTATAGAGTAGTCTGCTCTCATTGTGTTAGTATGACTATCTGTTGTTTCTATTTAGTACCTTGACAGCCATTGACTCACATTTTTTCCAGCCGAGGTAAATGGAGCACAGCTATAGGTTACGTCTCTGTGGGGCATGTACAAATTGATTGACTGAAATTGTTAAGCAACTATAAGGACTTCACCTTAATCTTGTTCAGCGCACAATCCATCCACCCCCCGCCCACACACCTGGTCAGTAGACAGCTGATTGCCCATCCACAACATCAAAGGATTTTATCGCAGCTATGTACTTCATTGTACAGCTGCAAGGGGAGTGACGTGTGATACAGTGTGATTCAATGAAAGTCAGTACAACACAGTTAGTGTATGTTTACCAAAGAGGTACATGAGATTGTTCTGACAAATCATTCTTGTACTCTCTAATACACTTACAGGGTTTCATCTAGGATAACAAGTTTGGGGGGGGGGGAGATTTGGGAGTGCGTAAGCGCGTCGCAACATGTTTGGCTACGCCCACTTTTGTTTTTTTTTAAAGTTGATTACAACATGCTTAACCTAACGCATCACAGTAGAGATATCTACCTTTAGTTAATCACATTAACCCTTTAACCGTCGGATTCTTAATTAACAGTGAAGTGAAATGTCTGTAAATTCTCTATCGGGTTTCCAGAGCAATAAAATGCCTAGCAACCATATACCAATAGAATGCCCATACAACAAGGAATAAAATGGTGCAACATGTGTTGCCATAACAACCACGGTTATTACGCTTACCCGTTTTTATCATTTTAAATGCTCGGCCAGCGGTGAGATAAAATCCAAAAATTTTTTTTTATGGATCAGCCTATCATATGGTATAAAGGCTTGACTAAGTTGATTTTCTCATCATATGAATGTAACAGTGCTAAGATATATCAATTTGAAGTACAATACGTACATGTAATACTATATCGGTGAACGATCTATGAAATTTACAAGCTCACATAAAGACTGTTCATTACTGCTAATTCTATTTTAGCTATACTATATTTACTACTGATATTCTAGCTATACTATACTACTTGCCAGAGTCACACAGTGAGCCCTCTCCTGGTCTTTCACCGTCCTGGTCCATAGCTCTAGCGTCTAGGTCCATGTCATGCATGTCCTCAGTCCCAGACAGTTCATCAGCGTCTGGCATAAAGCTGGTAACCTTTGGGAGGTATCCTACTATCCCCTCTCCTTCATAGGCACTGTCATCACCAGAGGAGACATCGCCATTGCTGTCCTCAAGCTGTTCAAGCACATCGGCACAAGTAAACAACCTAGCCATAGCTATAAAC
This sequence comes from Halichondria panicea, assembly GCF_963675165.1. Taxonomy (NCBI): domain Eukaryota; kingdom Metazoa; phylum Porifera; class Demospongiae; order Suberitida; family Halichondriidae; genus Halichondria; species Halichondria panicea. The sequence continues at coordinate 2,611,205 of NC_087383.1, forward strand.
TTCGTGCAGTAAGATGCTAATGAAATTTTAATATAGCAACGTGGCTTGGAAAATTCTAGACTAAATTGCACGTGATTCTACAGCTCTTCCTCTATACAGGGATGTGCGTAGTTCGAGCTACTTCCTAAGTATCGCAGAATTATAATTTCGCAAAAAAAGTCACTATTGCGGGCCACGATCGTGGCCCGTGACGGTTAAAGGGTTAACTAATGTGGTAATATGTAGTACTAATGTGATGATGTCATTATTCTACAACATGAGGGGGGGGAAGAACCACCCCCCCCCAATAGATGAAACTCTGACTAACTGATACAGTACCAGAAATGCAACCTTTATATGGGGAAAAAAAACGGGCAATAGTCTCTAGACACAATCGGCATCATGTATTGTGTATTTTGCCTAAGCCATAATCAGTACATACTGTATAGCAGGTCATTTTCGTGGGATAAAAAATCCGAGACAAAATCGTAGGCGTGGTGCAGCAGTGATTTTGTGTGTAAAAATTCCCTTTGCTTCACTGCATTGCATGCGTTCCAGTCAACCATGCCTACGTTTTCGTGAGTGATAAATATTCGTCAAGGTTTAGCTTGCCCACGGAAACTATACCCAGGACGCTATACATACGGTACGGTATACTGTACCACTTTATCACCTGTTTCAAGTACTCTTCCTTGTCCCGTTACTTTGTAGCACTCGAATATGTCCACCCCGTCCACTGCAGGCACACTGCTCTGCTTCAACTCCTCACAGCGATCCAGTGCCTTCTTGAGCTCTTCCTCCATCACAAGTCTCTCTTGCACAGCAGACTGGGTAATAGATTGCATGGTGGTCATGTACACACACACACAGGTATACAGATACAACCATCATAGCATCGTGGTAGTGGTACAGTAGTTATAATAAAGGTACAGTAGACTCTCGCTATTCCGACTCTCTGAAGTACGGCCTGAAATGTGGCCAACTCGCTATTCTGTATACTTGCTGCCCCAAACTAGTAATTTTATACGTGTACATTTTGGATGTGGTTTAGCAGAAAAACTGTGTGTGGGGGGAGTGGTTGGGGTGTACAATGAGAGGTAGGAAGCGGGATGCTTATGAACACTACAATGAAAGTTACAAAAAAGGTAAACCGTTTTGTGAGCAAACACTGCTGTAGGATTACATTGTAATAGAGAGGAAATGATTTATTATCTTTATTTATTATCCTCGAGACAAAACCGCAAAATTAGTCATTAATATTCGAGGTAGGTTGATTTTAAGCCGCGGCTATTTTCTGAAATGCAAACTACCGCGCTCTTCTGGCCAAGTTGCACTGTCCCAAGGGTGGCCGGATTAACGAGAGTCTACTGTACATGTATTAATTATACAGTATTCACCGAGTGTATACATGTACATGCTAAACTCACATCTGCCTTGCTGTTGGCCAGTTCCAATTCTCACTCCAGCTCAGCCATGACACCTGGGTCCATGATTTGAGACCTCTCGAGCAGCTTCTCCTCCAACTCGAGCTCCCTCAGCAGGTCATCCTCTAGACATTGAATGGTCTCACTCTTCTCCTCAACCTGACAAGGGAACATCAATAAGTTGCTGCCAGGTGGAGAATACTCGACATACAATAGTGACGTGCATGTACAGTCAAGTACAGAAAATCTGGCAATGAAATTTAACGGTATTCTCCAACTTTGAAATAAAGGTCAGCTTAAAGTTGGACTGTAGTTAGCAAATAGTAGATCGATTTTGATTAAAGGCCAGTGAATATTCTAACCACTGCACATGTGTATCTCTCACCTCTGTGGGTGGTATAGGAACGAGGGAGGCCCTCTGATACTGTCTAGAGGACTGGACTTCTTCTCACTGCCAATCTAGGAGGTATGAAAACATAATAATTATGCATTTGGTAAAGATCTGCTCCCAAACAACATTGCAATTGATCCACATTTACAGGTAAAGGGTCATTAAAGTAAAATATGAAATTTGAGCACAAACATTTCTCCTCTCACCTCCTGCTCATTCAGGAACTTCATGAACCTGGTAGGAGTGAAGTGCACTTTGAAGGACTCGTCACATGATCTTGGAGCAAAAGATACGGACTTGGTTGAGGATTTGAGTGGGGCTAAAGTGAGAGAAGAGGTTGTGGGGGAGGGGCCTCAGTGTCACGTGAGAGAAGATTCGGACACATGGTCCTCCGTCTGGACAGCTGCTGTGAGGAGAATGAGAATTGTAAAGCACTGGAATTGAACTGTGCACAAGCACGAAATACATGCACTATTTTATTCGCACCACATAACTAACTAAAAATGCTCACCAATAAAACACCACACACCACTTGGTGTACAACATTTTAACGAATCTACAAATGAACTTCAGTTCCTCTAGACAACCTGCCCAACCCTCCACATACACACTGGCTGCATCATGCATAAAGAAAATGCATCTATTTTCACAGCGTTTGACCATCAAACGTATCAGAGAATAATCTCACGCCCATATTGCTGATTTGCTTGAAATGCCCACCACCATCTTAGCAATGTACCAGCAAGGGGATTTTGTTGTGAGCATCAATGGTAGGCCATGGCATTCAGTTGCTATTGATGAGTCACATGAAATGCAGGTACTCTCTGATAAGAAGATCTTAATTGGACTGTTTGTGTCTGAAATGGGAGGCTCACTACAACTTCATATCAGCTAAAGCCTACAAGGTGTTAGGGCCTTCTGAAAATATGATTTCCTCTACCAACTCGATCAAAACTATATAAGAAACAATTTTACTTTTCCCTAGTGAGATCTCAGCTCTCTCAACTCTGGCGACCAATTACTGCTCAAATACATTTATTCTTAAAGTGATTGAGCTCACCTTTGGTAGCGCTGACTTATCACAGCTGTTGGTCCAATTCTCCAGAACTCTGAGCTTCCCCTCGAGGTGCAACTGCAAGTGACAGAAGATTTAAGTTGAGGTTGAGAAAAGAGTTTCATGCAATAAAGTTAGAAGACACTGAATAAGCAGATTACCAGATAAAGTACAGCATAATTATGTTCTGGACAGGAAATTGTCCGGGTATAATTGGAACAGATTTTTATAGCGCATGCGAAGTGTCCGGGAATAATTAGCATGCAGCTGCATACGAGTGAGCTAAGTTTAATAGAACAGGGTACGACTGAATAGTTGCACTATTATAGCTATCTAAAACTAGATACTCAAAGCTATCTAACTGCAGCACTCTAAGTATTACTGGCTGGTTATGACTGTAACTCAACTTTTCAAGGTATTGTCCGGACAAATGTAATATTAAAGCACAAGAGTGTCCGTTGTATTAGAACAACGAAAATTGGCAGGCAAGAGTGTCAGGGATAATTAGAAGTTTCTGAGGCGATAAATTAGAAGATATACGGTACCTCAGAAACAGACATGCAAGTTCGTTGTCTAAGGACATAATTATTGCAGTGCTTATAACTATGGCTAATACAAGGGTGCTCAGTTAAAGTCGACCATACATACTTGATCCATATTATACATGTACCCTGGGAGCAGTACAATAAGTCAAGAGCTCATAGTAAAAAAGAGAGAGTATCGAACGCATCGCTATCTTGCATCAGATATATTCCGAAAGTAACGTGACACCCTGTCTGAAACACGTCATCAATTAAATTGATCAGTTACAAAGCAGGAAGTTACGCTACTTTCCAAATACATCTTATGCTACGTTGGATACTCTCTCTCTCTTATTATGGGACTCTTGTTATTAGCGGCCTCTCAAAAAATTGGCTAAGAATAATTACATGTACACAGCTGTAGGTACACACTTGCCCAACCCACTCACCAGAGAGGACACCTTCGAGGTTAGGTAAATTTATGACCTCTAAAAGTAGCGACAGCTGCGTTGACAATTAATTTTTAATGCCGCGTCCTAAATGGAGGTAAATGTAGGCACACCCTAGTAAAGTAGTAAAGATTCTAACTCACTGGAAAATACGTTTTTAAGTGGCTATAGAAATCGAGGCAAGTAGACTGAGTAGAGTTACATGTACCTCCAATTAGATGAGACCCTCTAAATAATGGACACCAGGTCTTCAACATGATTTTCAACCTCCAAAAGAAGCGATGCAGCATTCTCAGCCTCAAACTGTGCAAAGGAACAGAAAACATGATCCACGACGTACCTTACAAGGTAACATAAACCAAGAGATGAACCAGACAATCATCTATGGCTAATAAATTGACTCACCATCTTTCCATTAGGAGAATGCTGTAATACTTTAGCAATGGAGCCAGGTTTTGTCTCTAGCTCTAGCTAGCTCTGTGGGTGAAAACAATATGTCTTTGGTGGGTGTGGTGGTGAATGTAAAAAGTGGGTGTATCTCAATCTTAGATATCTGAGATACACCCACTTTTTTTGCAAGTCATGCAAAAACAACAACACTCAATAATATATTTCAGAGAAATCTAGAGCTAGCTAGCTGCAAGGCACAGATTTATTTACTGGAATGGCCACTAAAGAGCAGAACCAAGGTATAAAGACTGTCATGTTTCCTATAAAGGATAAACCCAATGATTGCTAAAGCATAAAACCCTCATTGGTGATTGCTAACCTTGTGTGCTTGCTATCTATTTTCAGAGCTCACAATTGACGATCTGAAGACAGAAATGAAACTGACTGATGAGCAGCTCAATACAGTAATAAAGGAACCAGATCTACCCGAGTTAGCAGCATGTTTCGACAATGTTCACAAAGGCTATCTTGAAAAATTGGAGCTCTCACCTGGAGAGCAAACTGACGTGAGGACTAGAGCATATGTAGATGGCACTCTGGCAGGAATGTTGCTGTCTACTTAATTGCTATTGTTACACATAGAATTCTCTATTAACTATCACCAGGAATGGTACTCACCTATTGTTTTGTTTCCCAAGACTCCACCACCTCGTGTCCTCCCTCCCGAGAGAGGGTCCTGCTGAACCACAAGCTGTCCTCGTACAGGGACTACCTACAAAGTCGCTACAGAATGCAAGTATCCACATCAGCCACACAATGGCCTCCCGTCCCAACAAAGACAATTTTCAAACTAGCCATGATTCAGAAGGAGGAAATACAGAGAGGAAGAATCGACGATGAATTTGTTAGGCTAACAATTACGGGGAAAATTGACGATATTTTACTTCAAAAAACTCCGGTTAACTTAACTAACATTTTCCCTGAGATTGAGGATACACGAAACTTTGTGTTGATTGAAGGAGCTCCCGGCTCTGGCAAGAGCACCCTTGCTCTACACATCTGTCAGGAGTGGGCAAAGGGGAAACTGTTCCAACAGTTCGATATTGCAATCCTGGTGAGACTGAGAGATCCCCTCGTTAGAGAAGCAAAAACAATAGAAGATCTTCTCCCTTGTAGGAATTCAACACTGGCATGCCAAATAGGGGCAACAATTATAATTAATTGATTGATTATTAATTGAGATTGATTGATATTCATACAGTTTTGACAATTGATTTTAATTCTGCCATAATGCATTCAATGCATGACAATTTAAATGCATAGAGAAAAGCAGTGAAGTATTATATACTAGTATATATAATTATGTTAGACACTATTAAAACAAATGTTGTTAATTAATTACAACTTGTCAATAGCACAGCGATAACAAAGGCTTCTCCTTGAACAACACACAGACACACACACACACACAGTCAGCTTTACCGTATCCCTCGTGCGGCTACGCCTCGAGGCATAACAAGGGCTTCTCCTTGGTAATAATGATAAATGCTCACATGCACAGTAAATTGTCAATGAACACATGCAACTAGTGAAAATCCAATTTAACGCTCTGATGCCTTTTGTTCATATAATTATGAGGAAGATGAGCAAATTAACGTTCACTTTAGCCCTCCCAAACATCTTCTAAACATCTTCATGATTGCCAGGCCCTCGTATTGCAGCTGAAGGAGGTCCTGTGTGGGGAGAAGAGAGGGCAGTGAAACACTTCAACTGGTATACACAACATTTCTGAACCTAGGGGAGTGTTAACATAGCGCTCAACGTTACACATAGAGGCATAAAATAAGTCAATAGCCTCACACTGAAATAGATTAGTAGTAGAATCTGGACAAAGTACGTACAAGAGCAATAATATTAAGAGCACATGTCGATGATTATCATGTTGTTTGATCATAGTAGAAGGATTCCCAGAATAGTACATCAATGACAAGAGACATACGAAGCTCTTAACATCAATACCGTGACACACCAATGTACGCAGGAATTGAAAGCACAAATTCTACATTGACAGCCCATATTAAAGATCTAAGCACACAACACAAGTATGTTAGTATCTGCTATGCACTCTCCAGTACGTAGGTAGAGACTCACAGAGTGGGTGGGGCATATCTCCATGGACACTGATGCAGATGATTGGTTTGATCACGTCAGAGTACGCATCGATACCCAGCTATCTGTCCGGGGGGTCCACAGTCGATGCTCGCAGGAAGAACTCTCTGTGGGGGGGGGGGGTTTCGGAGTCATAAGATTCAGTTTCGGGAATAAATGTCATAGAAAGTCACTAATTGACTCACCTTTTTTCCAGCCGAGGTAAATGGAGCACAGCTATAGGTTACGTCTCTGTGGGGCATGTAAAAATAGTGGGGCATGTAAAAATTGATTGACTGAAATTGAGTATCAGGTTTTAAGCAACTAATAATGATTAATCTTGTTCAGCGCACAATCCATTCTACCCCCCGCCCACACACACCTGGTCAGTAGACAGCTGATTGCCTATCCACAACATCGAAGGATTTTATCGCAGCTATGTACTTCATTGTACAGCTGCAAGGGGAGTGACGTGTGATACAGTGTGATTCAATGAAAGTCAGTACAACACAGTTAGTGTATGTTTACCAAAGAGGTACATGAGATTGTTCTGACAAATCATTCTTGTACTCTCTAATACACTAACAGGGTTTCATCTAGGATAACAAGTTGGGGGGGGGGGGGGGGGAGATTTTTTTGCCCACTTTTGTTTAAATGATTACATCATGCTTAACTTGCTAATGTGATGACATGTAGTACTAATGTGATGATGTCATTAGTTATTAGATTCGCTAAATAATAACTTAGGTACTTTACTGGATACCCAATTGAAACAAAATTAAAATTCCTCACAATTTACCACAACCACAGACAAGTACTATCTATGAATTAGATTATTTTTACACCACAACTGTCAAAGATAAAAATCACAAATGTACCTAAGTCATTTTGAAACATACCTTGTAACTCCCCCCCCCCCTGTACGAGTTATATGTTTGTGTTAAGCACACTTAACAGTGTACTCTAAAAGCTACATTTTGATAGTAAAAACTTGGGTATGATGTAAACACTACTGACGTTTTGGCAGGATTAGTGGAACATATATTTATGGTCCATTCCCCCCTTAAGCCGTGGCTATTTTAAACCACTTCGCTATTCTGGCCAAGCTTCACTGTGCCGGATTAACAAGAGTCTACTGTACATGTATTAACGAGTGCTGCAAGCTGCGCTGTGCTAATGCCTCTCGCCATGTTTCGCTTTCTCTCAAACTATGAGAGTGTTAGAGAGGTGAAAAGGTAATTACATAATGTATTACTGTTGACAGAATTGAATTACAAATAGAATAGGAGAGGAGCTGAATGGAAACAGAAGCCTATCTGATGGCTTGATGAATAATCAATCTTCAAAGATAGAGCATGTTATTTATATGACCTGTAGCCAAACAGTGGGAGCAAACCTTTGTCAAAGGCACAATCTGTACAGAATAGTAATAGAGAATTTGGATCATGAGGCTTATATTCAGTAGTATTTGCACAAAGTAGAAAAGACTGGTGTTACATGCATCTATTGTTACCAGACTTGTGTACATCTATTGTTATCTATTCTATAATCATTGTCATGCTTGTGGCTTCTTACCAGAATCCCAAGAAAAAGTAGATCAGGATCTGGATTATCTCACATGTGGGGATGAGCTTGCATGCATATTAAATCTACACAAGAATAATGGGTGTCTGCAAAGAGAACAAATGGCTACTATAGTCTATAGCTAATAACACCATAAAATCTCTTTTCTGGCTCTTAGCTAACAAAAAGCTAGCGCTTTAGTGCAAGGCTAACTTATAAGTTGAATAGAAATTTTGTGCGAACAGATGATTCTACGAAAGATTCTGAAGAGACTGCAACAGCCTTCAATGTGGGTCAAACTAGTCATAACTCGAGAAAGAAGCCTTAGTTTGCTAATCCACGAAACAAAATCCAAGAAAACGTGGCTAGAAGCCATAGAAGCTGTTAGTTTTTGTCGCATTGCAACCGTTGAGCAGTTACAGCTGGAATACACACACACACACACACACACACACACACACACACACACAGTCAGCTTTACCGTATCCCTCGTGCGGCTACGCCTCAAGGCATAATTATACAGTATTCACCGAGTGCATACATGTACATGCAAAACTCACATCTGAGTTGCTGTTAGCCAGTTCCAATTCTCAGCCATGACACCCGGGTCCATGATTAGAGACCTCTCGAGCAGCTTCTCCTCCAACTCCCTCAGCAGGTCATCCTCTAGACATTGAATGGTCTCACTCTTTTCCTCAACCTGACAGGGGAACATCAATAAGTTGCTGCCAGGTGGAGAATACTCGACATACAACAGTGACGTGCATGTACAGTCAACTACTGAAAATCTGGCAATGAAATTTAATGGTATTCTCCCACTTTGAAATAAAGGTCAGCTTAAAGTTGGACTGTAGTTAGCAAATAGTAGATCGATTTTGATTAAAGTCCAGTGAATATTCTAACCACTGCACATGTGTATCTCTCACCTCTGTGGGTGGTGTAGGAACGAGGGAGGCCCTCTGATACTGTCTAGAGGACTGGACTTCTTCTCACTGCCAATCTAGGAGGTATGAAAACAAAATAATGCATTTGGTAAAATCTACTCTCAAACAACATTGCACATTGACAGGTAAAGGGTTATTAAAGTAAAATATGAAAACATTCCTCCTCTCACCTCCTGCTCATTCAGGAACTTCATGAACCTGGTAGGAGTGAAGTGCACTTTGAAGGACTCGTCACATGATCTTGGAGCAAAAGATACGGACTTGGTTGAGGATTTGAGTGATGATAAAGTGAGAGAGGAGGTTGTGGGGGGAGGGGCCTCAGACCAGGACTGGTGGGACGTAGTGTCACGTGAGAGAAGACTCGGATACATGGTCCTCCGTCTGGACAGCTGCTGTGAGGAGAATGAGAATTGTAAGGCACTGGAATTGAACTGTGCACAAGCACGAAATACATGCACTATTTTATTCGTACTACATAACTAACTAAAAATGCTCACCAATAAAACACCACACACCACTTGGTGTACAACATTTTAACGAATCTAAAAGTATACAAATGAACATCTGCTCCTCTGCTCCTCTAGATAACCTGCCCAACCCTCCACATACACACTGGCTGGATCATGCATAAAGAAAATGGCATCTATTTTCACAGCGTTTGACCATCAAACGTATCAGAGAATAATCTCACACCCATATTGCTGATTTGCTTGAAATGCCCACCACCATCTTAGCAATGTACCAGCAAGGGGCTTTTGTTGTGAGCATCAATGGTAGGCCATGGCATTCAGTTGCTATTGATGAGTCACATGAAATGCAGGTACTCTCTGATAAGAAGATCTTAATTGGACTGTTTGTGTCTGAAATGGGAGGCTCACTACAACTTCATATCAGCTAAAGCCTACAAGGTGTTAGGGCCTTCTGAAAATATGATTTCTTCTACCAACTCGATTAAAACTATATAAGAAACAATTTTACTTTTCCCTAGTGAGATCTCAGCTCTCTCAACTCTGGCGACCAATTACTGCTCAAAGACATTTATTCTTAATTTTATAAAGTGATTGAGCTCACCTTTGGTAGCGCTGACTTATCACAGCTGTTGGTCCAATTCTCCAGAACTCTGAGCTTCCCCTCGAGATGCAACTGCAAGTGACAGAAGATTTAAGTTGAGGTTGAGAAAAGAGTTTCATGCAATAAAGTTAGAAGACACTGAATAAGCAGATTACCAGATAAAGTACAGCATAATTATGTTCTGGACAGGAAATTGTCCGGGTATAATTGGAACAGATTTTTATAGCGCATGCGAAGTGTCCGGGAATAAGCATGCAGCTGCATACGAGTGAGCTAAGTTTAATAGAACAAGGTACGACGGAATAGTTGCACTAGCTATCTAAAACTAGTTACACAGAGAAAAAAGATGTGCTGATTTAGCACAGAAAACCGTGCTAAACGAATGTCTCCAGTTTTAGCACGTTTTGCACATGACTGTGCTAAACAACCTGATATGCTAAACCAACACATGTGCTGAATTCTAATGTGCTGAAACAGTTGTGCCCCTGTTCCTCTAGCTTGCCTTCAAGCATGGGAAAGGTGTCCTCTCTCGATGCGTTCCCTGGCAGTCCTAGCTCCATGGCGATACGCTTCACCACCCCTGTGGCCAATCGGCGAGAGTTCAACGGGTAAGTCTTTACTCGAGGTTCTTCTAAGTCGACGACAGGGCCTTCCTCGGTCCGGGCTTGATCAATGGCTGTCTCACTCCGGTCAGTCATGACTCCTGCAGTTGCTAGGCGTTCTTACTGTCCTTGGGTGTATGGTTGGTCTCGGCAGGACGTCCACTGTTGAATAGTTCAGCTGTTCACTTCTTATTCAGATCATAGATACTGTACACTCCGTGGATGTGAAACGTAGGTAGTATACGGAGAGATTAGGGAGTATTCGTGTTCACTCACTGCAACGGCACCCAGCTGCAGAAACAGACACTTTTAGTGTTGTTTTTCTTGCACAGCTGCGCACTTGTAGCTTCAGTTGAGGAGAAGGTCTGCTGTACTCGTAGGTAGGAGGTAAGTCTATCATAGAGCATGTATATTGAGCCTGCATTATTAGTGGATAGCCTTTTGGAGCTCATTTTTGTCTGTAACTTACTAGGTGACAAGTTTGTGGTTAGGCGATCTTTGGTTGGGTTTATGGTTGGAACATTTCGCTTTGCTTTCCTGTTAGTCTATGAAGTGAAGTACCGGGAGAATGTGTTCAGCACTTAAGGAAATGTATACGTATAAGGCTAGCAGCAAACTGAATGATAGGTCAAATTTAGGTGTTTAACGGTACTCATCTTGTGGTTAGGCGATCTTGCCAACAAAAAGCTCCATCACTTAAATGATGTGGTCATTCAATAATATAGATGTCCTTATACCAGGAGAATCTATTTTGACCCTCAGTAAATGTTTTGTTATTTCAGGAAAGCGTGTCTTTTTATGGTGAACATGTTTACTCATACAAATGTACTTTATGATGATAATGCATACATGATCCTACAGCGGCCGGAGTAAATTATTACGTGCATTCTAACATACATATCTTTAATTTAGGTAATGCTCTATCACCAAAGGAAGCGGAAAGGAGCATAATTATTCCCTGATGCAAGACTAACAAACAAGTGTACGAGCACAAGTAGCGATAAGACGAAGAAGAATCCTCCTTCAACTTTAAATCAGTTTTAGTTGTCCATTTAGTTGTCTATTACTAAGTCTATCTCCATGCATGGATGCCTGCCTATATACTATTCTGTGTGCATACATGCTGTGCTATATACAATGTCATCACAAAAATTAAGTCAGCAGTGTACATGTAGCTAGATCTAGATTTGTCAGGTTCCAATATGATTTCTGCATCTCCACTTTCATTCATGAACATCTCTCTTGGCTCTCCCTGCGCAGAGAATCAGTTAGCACTGGAAGAACTTGGACTGGGAGCTTCAGTTATCTGATCACTCACACGTAGTTACTGTTATTATTGTATCCATGCAGTAGATTCCGTATACTATACGGAATTCCGGATACTCCGTCCGTGTCATCCGTTGCAATGAGTGTTTCAGGACTTTTGGTAGTGGGCGGAAGTGTTTCACATCCACGGAGTGTACAGTATCTATGTTCAGATTGATCTTAGAAGCACATGGCCAGCACTCTCGTGCGCATGTCTACAAAACATCACATGACATACAATAAGTTCTAAGTACATAGGTCACAGGTTAGAGTCAGAGTTCATTAAGTTCATCAGTTCAGCATCTCTGCTACATGATTGTATTGTGCTAAATCAATTTCAAACATTACAAAAACAACAATACATCAATACAGTACGTATTAAAATTGTATTAAACAAACGATGAGGATATAAAAGTGAAAGGTTTTTTTAAACATAGTTAGTTAACCATAGCAAGTCTGCACTCGGTTCACTGCAATTGTAACATACTGCCTTTGACTTCTAAGCATCACCTGCATGCGTGAAGTAGAAAAATATGTCACATAAAGCCAGTAGAATTATAACCAAGTATAAGAATAATTAAAGTGCGTATAGATTAGGTACATAACATCAGTCATAGCATGAACAAAGTAAGGTTGTTCCACCCCCCTCTCCACTGATAGCATTCACTAGTCTGTTGACAGGAGGTGGGGTTATTCACAGCATTGCAATGTTATTATGGGGCGAAATAAGACATCACTAACGTTTATTCATCCATTCAGAGCATGAACAAAGTAAGGTTGTTCCACCCCCCCCCCCTCCACTGATAGCATTCACTAGTCTGTTGACAGGAGGTGGGGTTATTCACAGCATTGCTTATAATTATTATGGGGCGAAATAAGAAAAGCCTTTGCTGTGATCCATGACAAATGCCGAGTGCATAATGAGCCAAAAGCAAAGAATTGTAGCTACAGAAAGAGTCATATAACACAGATAGGACCAAGAGGAAGAGTACGCTACTCCAATAGACTGTACACAGGAGGCAAACTCACTATTGCATGTAACCACAGCCACTTGAGATACAACAATAACAATAACAATGCTGATAAGAAAAAGCAATTAGTGGTAATTATCACTAACGTTTTTATTCATCCATTCATAGCATGAACAAAGTAAGGTTGTTCCACCCCCCTCTCCCCCTCTCCCAAAAAAAAACAAGCGCATGCAGCTGCATGCGAGCTAGCTAAGTTTAATAGAACAGTGTGCAATTATTCAGTTGCACTAGCTATCTAAAACTAGCTACTCAAAGCTATCTAACTAATCTAATCATCACTAACGTTTTTATTCATCCATTCATGTTTATTCATCCATTCATCGCAGATTAATTTTAACAGTTTATACAACAGCTATGTGGTTGTGATGTAGGTTAGACAGAATGCTTACTACGGTTAGTGGGAGTTGCATACTCTTCCTAATGAACTTCTCATTATAGTCGTTTTTACGCACAATTTAGTTTGCTAGACTATAATAATGCAAATGAGTCTTGTTGTGCTATTATAGAGCAGCATCAATATTCGGGCCCATCAACTATCTCGTATAGAGAGCAGATTGAGAAGTTGTCCTCCACCGACAATACTCGTTGTAAGGGCTAAACAACAAAGCTTAATACGAAAGTTTAATTAAACTGCGTTGTCCTATATATATCGATAGATCGGTTAGAGTAATAAAACAGTAATCTTGTACAGCTAAGGTCCTAGACTTCATCACATAATTGTTCAATGGTTTAGGTATCCTGACCATCCCTTTACATATGTTCACAGTGGCTATAATTCATGATTTACTGGTTTTTAGGTACACTTTTGGTTAGGGGAGGGTATAAATACACGTACAGTTCATTTAGTCTAGAGAGTAGATTACCACAAATGTGTGAGTAGTTGTACTTAAATGTAAATATATTTTGATTGGAGCATTTCTAAGAAATGGTGTTGATACCCGTGTGTAGATGAATGACTGAACTACAACATATCCAAAAATTTTTCCATGGAAACATAAGATGGTGGGTTTGTGGTGATTAATAGAACAACAGCAAATTGTTATAGTGGGTAATCGGTTAGAGTAATAAAACACTAACCTTAAACATCTAAGGTCTTAGACTTTTATCACACAATAGTTTAATGGTTTAAGTATCCTGACCATCCCTTTATGGGTCTTACATATGCTCACAGTGTCTATAATTCATGATTTACCGGTTTTTAGGTACACTTTTGGTTAGAGTAATATCTTCTGAAAATTTTATAGCTTAGCTTTAAAAGTTCTCTGGTAAGTTTACAAATAAATGGGCTACATTTTGATACCAAGAACATCCTTTATGCTTATTCCATTGTTGAGATATCACTGAAAAACTACATATTCTCTATTGTTTTGATGACATCACAAGCTGCTAACCACAAATCGATGACACTCAAATTAACCACGTAAGTGGGCGTACAATAACTGTACGCCCACTTTTAATTACGTTTGTGGTTGATTAAAGCATCATTGGTTTGTGGTTTGTAGCAAAACAGTAGAAAATAGTAAATTATGTAGCTTTTCAGTGTTATCTCAGCAATGGAATAAGCATATAGGATGTTCTTGGTATCAAAATGTAGCCCATTTATCTGTAAACTTACTATAGAAATTTGAAAGCTAAGCTATTAATTTTTCAAAAGTTATTACTCTAACCAAAAGTGTACCTGAAAACCAGTAAATCATGAATTATAAACACTGTGAACATTTGTATAACACCCATAAAGGGATGGCCAGGATACTTAAACCATTGAACAATTATGTGATGAAGTCTAGGACCTTAGCTGTACAAGATTACTGTTTTATTACTCTAACCGATTACCCACTATAACAATTTGCTGTTGTTCTATTAATCACCACAAACCCACCACCTTATGTTTCCATGGAAACATTTTTGGATATGTTGTAGTTCAGTCATTCATCTACACACGGGTATCAACACCATTTCTTAGAAATGCTCCAATCAAAATATATTTACATTTAAGTACAACTACTCACACATTTGTGGTAATCTACTCTCTAGACTAAATGAACTGTACATGTAGCTGTAAGCACTGCACATGATTGCACACATAGTGAAAGCTAAGACAAAAGCTCATATGGACCTGTGTAACTGACAAATAAAATCTAGTACGCCTCAAATGCACACAGAACATAGCAAGGTGCACACACACACATCCACGCACGTGTTGAGAGGAATCTTGTCTTTGTTGGCATGGTGATCTACGAGACGATGCCAGAGTAAGGCCACATCCAGCTGTGTGCTGGGCTCTCGTATGAGGAGCAATTGAACGAGGGAGGCAAACAGTTGCCCTGGGAACGTCGTCTCCAGCACTGATGCGTGACAGGTGTCAGCCACCGCCCTCAAATACTTGACCAGGGAGGTAGTCAACATGGGGCTGCATAATAAAGGGGAAGTATATGGAAGCATAAACACTAGTAATGCAGTGAAACCGTGCAGTCTATTGTGGTCACGCAGGTCATCCTCTATAATACAGCCACTATTAGTCTACTCACAGACTACAATAATTAAGTTTTACAAAGGCGACAGAATCACTAAGCACTTTTGCATAGAACACGTACATGTACAAACAGTGTTTATGACAGGAAACTAAACACATACATGTACACAAATAGCTACATAAAGCAACAGCTAAACATTCCCTCTCACCTCCTGATCATGCAGGAACTTCATAAACCTGGTGTACTTAGGACTTGTCACATGATCTTAGAGCAACAAATACGGACATGGTCGAAGATTTGAGTGGGGCTAAAGTGAGAGAGGAGGTTGTGGGGGGAGGAGCCTCAGACCAGGGCTGGTGGGACGCAGTGTCACGTGAGAGAAGACTCGGACACATGGTCCTCCGTCTGGACAGCTGCTGTGAGGAGAATGAGAATTGTAAATCACTGGATTTGAAACGTACTCTTTTGTACCACATAACTGATTGACCTCACAAACACACCACTTGGTGTGCAACCATTAATTGTACTCTTAAAGTGAGTGAGCTCACCTTTGGTAGCGCTGACTTATCACAGCTGTTTGTCCAATTCTCCAGAATTCTGAGCTTCCCCTAGAGGTACGTGACAGAATATCTAAAAGGACATATTGCAGTGCTTACAATTATAGCTATTCGAGGGTGCTCTGTCAAAGTCAGCCATAAAGTTATTGTTAATTTAATACATGTACATGTACCCGGGTATATAGGGAGCGAGTGCAGACAACTACACGTGTACATATATTATCGAGGGTGCAAAGAACCCGGTATCTGGCACTCTTATATGCACGTGATCAGTCTACTTGCTATTAGCGGCCTCTCAAAATTGCATGGCTTAGAAACATGCAGCAATATACTGAAACCATTTTAAAGGAGCATATTAATGCGTACTGTTATAGGTGGACCTTTTGGGTGGGCACTTTGTATGAGTTACTTCTTGGAGAAAGGTCACAATCATGGTACATGCATGTATTTCTTATGTACACCTATACTATAGCGTGATGGCGTTGTTAATTGGACATGTTGTTAATACTAGTATGCTTGTAATGTAAGCCCACAGGCATAAATTTTAGGCACGTATTATCGGTATATTCATTTGTAAGAGTGAAACTTCTTACTACACTGTACACAGTCTCATACATACAGTAGACACTCACTTCTAGGGAATGATTACTCACGGAACAGACTCCATTGTGTATTTTGCCTAAGCCATAATCAGTACATACTGTATAGCAGGTCATTTTCGTGGGATAAAAAATCCGAGACAAAATCGTAGGCGTGGTGCAGCAGTGATTTCGTGTGTAAAAATTCCCTTTGCTTCACTGCATTGCATGTGTTCCGGTCAACCATGCCTACGTTTTTGAGAGTGATAAATATTCGTCAAGGTTTAGCTTGCCCACGGAAACTATACCCAGGACGCTATACGTACGGTACGGTATACTGTACCACTTTATCACCTGTTTCAAGTACTCTTCCTTCGCCCGTTACTTTGTAGCACTCGAATATGTCCACCCCATCCACTGCAGGCACACTGCTCTGCTTCAACTCCTTACAGCGATCCAGTGCCTTCTTGAGCTCTTCCTCCATCACAAGTCTCTCTTGAACAGCAGACTGGGTAATAGATTGCATGGTGGTCATGTACACACACACAGGTATACAGATACAACCATCACAACATCGTGGTAGTGGTACAGTAGTAATAAAGGTACAGTAGACTCTCGCTATTCCGACTCTCTGAAGTACGGCCTGAAATGTGGCCAACTCGCTATTCTGTATACTTGCTGCCCCAAACTAGTAATTTTATACGTGAACATTTTGGGTGTGGTTTAGCAGAAAAACTGTGTGTGGGGGGAGTGGTTGGGGTGTACAATGAGAGGTAGGAAGCGGGATGCTCATGAACACTACAATGAAAGTTATAAAAAAGGTAAACCGTTTTGTGAGCAAACACAGCTGTGGGATTACATTGTAATAGAGAGGAAATGATTCATTATCTTTATTTGTTATCCTCGAGACAAAACCGCAAAATTAGTCATTAATATTCGAGGTAGGTTGATTTTAAGCCGCGGCTATTTTCTGAAATGCAAACTACCGCGCTCTTCTGGCCAAGTTGCACTGTCCCAAGGGTGGCCGGATTAACGAGAGTCTACTGTACATGTATTAATTATACAGTATTCACTGAGTGTATACATGTACATGCTAAACTCACATCTGCCTTGCTGTTGGCCAGTTCCAATTCTCTCACCAGCTCAGCCATGACACCTGGGTCCATGATTTGAGACCTCTCGAGCAGCTTCTCCTCCAGCTCCCTCAGCAGGTCATCCTCTAGACATTGAATGGTCTCACTCTTCTCCTCAACCTGACAAGGGAACATCAATAAGTTGCTGCCAGGTGGAGAATACTCGACATACAATAGTGACGTGCATGTACACTCAACTACAGAAAATCTGGCGATGAAATTTAACGCTTTCTCCCACTTTGAAATAAAGGTCAGCTTAAAGTTGGAATGTAGTTAGCAAATAGTAGATCGATTTTGATTAAAGGCCAGTGAATATTCTAACCACTGCACATGTGTATCTCTCACCTCTGTGGGTGGTATAGGAACGACGGAGGCCCTCTGATACTGTCTAGAGGACTGGACTTCTTCTCACTGCCAATCTAGGAGGTATGAAAACATAATATGCATTTGGTAAAGATCTGCTCCCAAACAACATTGCAATTGATCCACATTTACAGGTAAAGGGTCATTAAAGTAAAATATGAAATTTGAGCACAAACATTCCTCCTCTCACCTCCTGCTCATTCAGGAACTTCATGAACCTGGTAGGAGTGAAGTGCACTTTGAAAGACTTGTCACATGATCTTGGAGCAAAAGATACGGACTTGGTTGAGGATTTGAGGGGGGCTAAAGTGAGAGAGGAGGTTGTGGGGGAGGGGCCTTAGACCAGGACTGGTGGGACGCAGTGTCACATGAGAGAAGACTCAGACACATGGTCCTCCGTCTGGACAGCTGCTGTGAGGAGAATGAGAATTGTAAGGCACTGGAATTGAACTGTGCACAAGCACGAAATACATGCACTATTTTATTCGTACTATATAACTAACTAAAAATGCTCACCAATAAAACACCACACACCACTTGGTGTACAACATTTTAACGAATCTAAAAGTACAAATGAACTTCTGCTCCTCTAGACAACCTGCCCAACCCTCCACATATACACTGGCTGGATCATGCATAAAGAAAATGGCATCTATTTTCACAGCATTTGACCATCAAACGTATCAGAGAATAATCTCACGCCCATATTGCTGATTTGCTTGAAATGCCCACCACCATCTTAGCAATGTACCAGCAAGGGGCTTTTGTTGTGAGCATCAATGGTAGGCCATGGCATTCAGTTGCTATTGATGAAATGCAGGCCGGTACTCTCTGATAAGAAGATTTTGTGCAATCAGATCTTAATTAGAAATGGGAGGCTCACTATCAAAGCCTATAAGGTGTTAGGTATTCTGAAAATAATTTTCTTCTACCAACTACATGTAGATCAAAACTATGAAGGAAACAATTTTACTTTTCCCTAGTGAGATCTCAGCTCTCTCAACTCTGGCAACCAATACTGCTCAAAGACATTTATTCTTAAAGTGATTAAGCTCACCTTTGGTAGTGCTGACTTATCACAGCTGTTGGTCCAATTCTCCAGAACTCTGAGCTTCCCCTCGAGGTGCAACTGCAAGTGACAGAAGAGAAAATAGCTCCAATAATATTATACAATAATTAGTAGTATAGACACTGAAAGAGCAGATTACCAGGGACATAATTATTGCAGTGCTTATAATTATAGCTGCTCATAAAGCTTCAACAGAACAACCAACCTGTATATTAAAATACATGCATGTACCCGGGGAGCAATGCAGACGTCAATCAGTCAAGTATTTATTAATAGCTGTAGGCACACACTTGCCCAACCCACTCACCAGAGAGGACACCCTGATAGTAGTGCCATCACTGAGTTCCTCATCTCTAACCCTGCTTTCAATGGTCAGCTTGTGTTATCTAAATCGAGGTATGAGAAAAACGCTCCAATGTAAACAGTAGTACTTCAGAAACAGACATACAGGTTGGTGTCCTATATTGCAGTGCTTGTAATTATAGCTAATACAAGGGTGTTCAGTCATGCAAAGTAGACTACCTTACCATAACAACCAATCGTGATCCATTAATCTAAACATCTTCATACATACAAAATTCAGTCCATAATAAAAGAGAGAGAGTATCGAGCGTATATCGTTACCTTGCATCAGATGTATTCGGAGTGTAACATTACACCCTTTCTGAACAACTTGTGGCATAAAATGTTTCTGCCTCGAGGTAAGTAGCGGCTTCGGGTACTCGGATTGTTTGGTTAAAAAGCAGGAAGTTACGTTACTTTCCTAATACATTTGACGCAAGGTAATGCTACATTGGATACTCCCTCTCTTTTATTATGGACTCTTGCTATTAGCGGCCTCTCAAAACTGGTAAGAAACTTAAGCAACTGTAATCACATGACGTACATACATGTACCGACACCATTTTATGAAGGAGAGAGTATAATTATACAAAGCAGTACATTCAGCGTGGGATTAATATAAGGACTGCACATTTCCATGCAGTGCATACTGTACAATGTAACTATAGTAACTCACACGGTTCACTCTGATAACTTAATTTGATATGATCTTCATCAAAAAAGCAACGGAAAGTTTTACTTGATTGGCTACTGTATCAGCTTGTCCCAAAACTGCTCACCCGTGGCACCTGTTGCACTTACACGCTCTGACCCAGCCAGGTCAACCAGGCTCTGAACACAGAGAAGGAGGTAAAATCATCATAATAACAATAACTTATATGTACATTTACACATACATAGTCTGTACGTGTAAATCAAATTAAAGCAAAATAGTTGACCTAGTGTGTTCACAGCTGTAGGCACACACTTGCCCAACCCCACTCACCAGAGAGGACACCCTGATAGTAGTGCCATCACTGAGTTCCTTATCTCTAACCCTGCTTTCAATGGTCAGTTTGAATATTGTGTGTGATCTGGAGTTGTGCTCGGTAGATCCAAATGTCCGGTTCTCTGAGCAGAAGAGATTATACACATTACCAGCACATCAGGTGCACAGGCAGCATGCATGTACATGTACACACAAGGCTAAGTCTGAGAGCTCACACTAGGGCAGACCAACAGTGGCTGTAATAAAGAGGTGACATGCTAACACAGGTTGCATGAAACCAACCCTATGGAGACTGGGCCATTAACCTGGCTATAGGGTGATCACATTAGACAGACAGGTTCACAAAGGTGCACAAGTGATAGTGACTTACTCTCCCCGATCTCAATGAGACTAGTAAATATCTTGGGGAGGGAAATCGGCTCCTCAGACAACCCAACCAACTTATGAGTTAGCCTAGCTTGCACTAATTTAAAGCCCTATTGATTATTAGTCATAAAAGTGCAACAAAAGCTGTGCTGCCTAGCAGCAGCCATTGTGAACTTTGACCGCTTTGGAGATACATAATTATGGCAGGAAATGCAACTTCTGTTTCCTATAATTATTGGACCAAAGCTAATTCTCCAGAGGTGCACACTTAATACACGGCAATCAGAGAGTGCAAAAACTCAACTCTGCAGTTCTGGTACTGTAAGACCTCTAATTAAGGTGACCCTCCAAATATGCGACACTCTCGAGCTTAGGTAATTTTCTGACTTCTACGACAGCTACGTTGACAATTATGTTTTAATGTCGCGTCCTAAATGATGTAAATATAGCCACACCCTAGCATCGTTTTTGGAAAACACGTTCTAGAAATTGAGGCAAGTATAGACTGAGTAGAGCTATCCATAATCAGATACGACATCAGGTTTTTAACATAATTGTTCAACCTCCAAAAGAAGCGACATCTGGCTTCGTAATTAGTTAAAAAAAGTGTTGCTTTAATTAAAGGTCTTACGGTAATCACATTTCTTACTTGAATACGTCGGGTTCATTACTGACAGGGCAGCATTCTCAGCCTCAAACTGTGCAAAGGAACAGAACAGAGCATGATCCACGACCTTACAAGGTAACTTAAACCATAGATTGAAGAGAGAGGGATAGGAAACGGAGTGGTGCACGTGATGATTTTACATTGAATCTGCAGTGGAGCCTCGAAAATTATCCGCGCTACGCCCTATGAACGAGGCTATTAAGCACACTTTTGCCGGGTAACTCCCAAAGCTGTGTTTCCTCGAGACATAATCTCTTTCAGCAACTTAAAACACGCCTAGTCCATGAGCCACGTGTAGTACTTGCTAATGACTGACCACACCCAGTAAAAAGAGACTTTCCAATAAAGTTATATGTTCCCAAGGCTGTTTTAGAGCTATTGGAACATGTAACGTGTAAGCGTGCTGGTTATGACTACTACAATAGGTATAGACCTTGAAATATAAGTGAGTTGCACGGACTAAGCACAGTTACTTGTAGTTTATTATGCACTGAGTGTAGAAATAGATATTGTTGTGATGGCCTCGATTAAACCGCACCGTAGCGCGGATGTTACTCGAGATACAAACCGTTTCCTATCCCTCTAACTCTTCAATCTATGCTTAAACCAACAGATTAACCAGACAATATTATTGATGAACCAGACAATAATCTATGGCTGATCAATTGACTCACCCTCTTTCCATTCGGAGAATGCTGTAATACTTTAGCAATGGAGCCAGGTTTTGTCTCTGTTGGGTATGTGAACAGTGAAAATCAAATATCTTTGGTGGATGTGGATGTGGTCTGCAAAAAAAGTGGGTGTCTGAGATACACCCACTTTTTTTGCAAGTCATGCAAAAACAACACACAAATATATTTCAGAGAGAGCTAGAGCTAGCTGCAAGGCACAGATTTATTTGCTGGAATGGCCACTAAAGAGCAGAACCAAGGTATAAAGACAGTCATGTTTACTACAAAGGATAAACACAATGATTGCTAAAGCATAAAACCCTCAATAGTGATTGCTAACCTTGTGTGCTTGCTTATCTATCTTCAGAGCTCACAATTGATGATCTGAAGACAGAAATGAAACTGACTGATGAGCAGCTCAATACAGCAATAAAGGAACCAGATCTACCCGAGTTAGCAGCATGTTTCGACAATGTTCACAATGGCTATCTTGAAAAACTGGAGCTCTCACCTGGAGAACAAACTGACGTGAGGACTAGAGCATTTGTAGATGGCACTCTGGCAGGAATGTTGCTGGCTTTGAAATTCTGGATACTAACCAACGGACTAGATGCCACTTTCCAAGCTCTGCTACTCATCATACTCTCCCTACTCAAAGAAGACGTTGCTGTTCGAGTGTGCAAGTACTTGTCTGACAAATGTGAGTCTTTCATGTGAGAGTGTGGTCATTGTGGTACCATACGTTGTGGGAGTGATTGCAACCAAATAAGGGACTCTTCAACTTAATTGCTATTGTTACACATACAGTTCTCTTTTACTATCACCAGGAATGGTACTCACCTATTGTTTTGTTTCCCCAGACTGCACCACCTCGTGTCCCCCCTCCCGAGAGAGGGTCCTGCTGAACCACAAGCTGTCTTCGTACAGGGACTATCT
Organism: Halichondria panicea; assembly: GCF_963675165.1. NCBI lineage: Eukaryota > Metazoa > Porifera > Demospongiae > Suberitida > Halichondriidae > Halichondria > Halichondria panicea. The sequence goes on from NC_087383.1 coordinate 2,634,221, forward strand.
ACAAAGTTTCTACAGAGCACAAGTATCCACATCATCCACACAATGGCCTCCTGTCCCTACAAACAAAGTCTTCAAACTGGCCATGATTCAGAAGGAGAAAATACAGAGAGGAAGAATCGACGATGAATTTGTTAAACTAACAATTACGGGGAAAATTGATGACATTTTACTTTTAAAGACTCCTGTTAACTTGACTAAGATTTTCTCTGAGATTGGGGATAGACGAAACTTTGTGTTGATTGAAGGAGCTCCCGGCTCTGGCAAGAGCACCCTTGCTCTACACATCTGTCAGGAGTGGGCAAAGGGGAAACTGTTCCAAGAGTTCAATATTGCAATCCTCGTGAAACTGAGAGATCCCCTCGTTAGAGAAGCAAAGACAATTGCTGACATACTTCCCTGCATTGATACGGCCGTGGCTAACGAGACAGAGGCAGAAATAAAATCACTGTATGGCAAAGGTGTACTGTGGGTGCTGGATGGATGGGACGAGCTTCCTTCTGACCTCCCTAGAGACTCAATCATCAACAAACTAATCCGACTAGACATGTCACAAAAAGGAGCCCTACACGAATCAGCTGTGATTGTAACATCTCGACCGTCATCTTCGGCTGAGCTCCACCCACGTGTATCGTCCAGGGTGGAAGTGTTGGGGTTCACTCCACATCAACTAGAACAGTATTTTACCGAGTGTCTGAATGGTGACTCACAAGCTGTGCATACTCTATTGGAGAGAATTCGAGAGAACCCAGTGGTAGAAGGTAGCTGTTACCTCCCCCTCAATGCTTCCATCATCGTTAATTGCTTCCTTTCTGACAACCACTCCCTCCCAACATCCAACCACGGGATATTCACCACAGTTGTCCAGAGCTCTCTCAAGAGATACCTCAAGGAGAAGTTGGGGAAGACCACTCCAGTGGGAGACATCACATCCCCAGACTCACTGCCCTCGGAAATTAGAACACAGACCGTACAAATGTGTCAACTTGCATATCATGGGATTGAACAAAATAAAGCGACATTTACTGATGGTGATTTGGCTGCTCTTTGCATTCCGAAGGAGATTTCAAACGTTGGATTATTACAAACTGTTCCCAGTATCATTAGCGATGGTGATCTGGTTTACTACTGCTTTCTCCACCTGTCTATTCAAGAGCTACTGGCAGCAATCCACATCTCTCTCATGCCTCCCAAGCAACAAATTTCTGTATTCCAGAAGCTCTTCGGGAATCCTCGATTCAGTGCAGTCTTCCAGTTTTATGCTGGTATCACCAAACTGAGAACTAGTAGACCAATCCTCAGCTTGCTACCTCGATTCTTGTGTCCAGTTCCAGCCACTGTTTTTGATCTGGTCAGAAAGGTTGTCAAAAATAAGCCGACGATCTTTTTGTTGTCCCTCATCAATTGTTTGTACGAAGCTGAAGACTCGCGACTGTGTGTGTTTGTGGCTAATCTTCTTAATCACAATCTAGATCTTGATCGCACTACAATGAATCCTATTGACTGCCTCTCTGTTGGATATTTCGTATCAGCTTGTTCCAACACCAGTAATGGATTCACACTTAGCCTCAACAATTGCTCTATTGGTGACCAAGGCTGCAAATTTCTGGCCCGAGGACTCTCCAAGTGTCCCAACTCTAATAATTATATTCCTACAGCAGGGATACACATTGCCGAGATTATCGAGAACACTAGTTCAATATCTGAATTGGATTTGTCTAATAATGACATTGGTAACAGTGGACTTTGCACACTCTGTGAGGCCTTCTCAACGAACATATCATTAAAGCGCCTGGACCTGCGCAATTGCTCACTAACAATATCAGACGACAATGGAGCTGCCCTCTATCAACTTCTGAATACAAACAATTCCCTCGTACGTCTTGATTTGTCATTTAACACAGTGACTAGCTGTCGTCACATTGCTGCTGGACTTGCAGTCAATAAGACTCTGAGAACATTGGGCTTGGGTGTCTGTGAACTGACTGATCAGAGTATCGAGGAGCTATCAACTGGACTGATCAACAAGATTGAAACACTGCACATATGGGGTAATTACTCAATAACAGAAGATGGAATGAAGACGCTTGTCAGGCATCTAACCACCCACTGCTCTGAACTGACACTATTGGAGATACCCGGCCACCTACCATCCAGTATCAAGACAGTATTCAGGGACGCTAACAAAGAGAGGAAGAGAAATGGACTACCCGAGATTGTTGTGCGTAATCTCAATTAATAATTGATTGATTATTAATTGAGATTGATTGATATTCATACAGTTTTGACAATTGATTTTAATTAATTCTGCCATAATGCATTCAATGCATGACAATTTAAATGCATAGAGAAAAGCAGTGAAGTATTATATACTAGTATATATAATTATGTTAGACACTATTAAAACAAATGTTGTTAATTAATTACAACTTGTCAATAGCACAGCGATAACAAGGGCTTCTCCTTGAACAACACACAGACACACACACACACACAGTCAGCTTTACCGTATCCCTCGTGCGGCTACGCCTCGAGGCATAACAAGGGCTTCTCCTGGTAATAATGATAAATGCTCACATGCACAGTAAATTGTCAATGAACACATGCAAGCAATTTGCTAGTGAAAATCCAATTTAACGCTCTGATGCCTTTTGTTCATATAATTATGAGGAAGATGAGCAAATTAACGTTCACTTTAGCCCTCCCAAACATCTTCTAAACATCTTCATGATTGCCAGGCCCTCGTATTGCAGCTGAAGGAGGTCCTGTGTGGGGAGAAGAGAGGGCAGTGAAACACTTCAACTGGTATAAGACAAAGAATGCATGTATTCTACATAACACAAAATCATATTAGTACTCCCTTTATTGCTCCCCTCACCTGGAAGATCAGCTCCACCTTCTCTATCTGCCTGCCCAGGAAACGACCAGACACCTCAAACTTGCTCACATCCACTGACGTCATCTTAAACACAACATTTCTGAACCTGGGGGAGTGTTAACATAGCGCTCAACGTTACACATAGAGGCATAAAATAAGTCAATAGCCTCACACTGAAATAGATTAGTAGTAGAATCTGGACAAAGTACGTACAAGAGCAATAATATTAAGAGCAGATGTCGATGATTATCATGTTGTTTGATCATAGTAGAGGGATTCCCAGAATAGTACATCAATGACAAGAGACATACGAAGCTCTTAACATCAATACCGTGACACACCAATGTACGCAGGAATTGAAAGCATAATTATATTCTATTTAGTATATAGACAGCCCGTATTAAAGATCTAAGCACACAACACAAGTATGTTAGTATCTGCTATGCACTCTCCAGTACGTATGTGGAGACTTACAGAATGGGTGGGGCATATCTCCATGGACACTGATGCAGATGATTTGTTTGATCACGTCAGAGTACGCGTCAATACCCAGCTATCTCTCCGGGGAGTCCACTGTCGATGCCCACAGGAAGAACCCTCTGGGGGGGGAACAGTGAGAGTCATATTATGATTCAGTTCCGGGAATAAATGTCATAGAAAGTCACTAATTGACTCACATTTTTTCCAGCCGAGGCAAATGGAGCACAGCTATAGGTTACGTCTCTGTGGGGCATGGAAAAATTGATTTACTGAAATTGTGTATCAGGTTTTAAGCAACTAATAAGGATTATCACTTATTGAGCGCACAATTCCCCGCCCACACACACCTGGTCAGTAGACAGCTGATTGCCCATCCACAACATTGAAGGATTTTATCGCAGCTATGTACTTCATTGTACAGCTGCAAGGGGAGTGACGTGTGATACAGTGTGATTCAATGAAAGTCAGTACAACACAGTTAGTGTATGTTTACCAAAGAGGTACATGAGATTGTTCTGACAAATCATTCTTGTACTCTCTAATACACTAACAGGGTTTCATCTAGGATAACAAGTTGGGGGGGGGATTTGGGAGTGCGTAAGCGCAAGTGTTTGGCTATGCCCACTTAAAAAAAGTTGATTTAATACTAATGTGATGATGTCATTATTTTACAAGATTTGGGGGGGGGGGAAGAACCACCCCCCCTACTAGATGAAACCCTGACTAACTGATACAGTACCAAAGATGCAACCTTTTACATGGCAAAATTAAAAACGGCCATTGTCAAAGTAATGTAGACGCAATCGGCATCATGTATAAATTGTGTATTTGGCCTGGCCTAAGCCATATTCAGTACATACTATATAGCAGGTCATTTTCGTAGGTTATAACATTCGAAACAAACAACGTCTACACACAGTAAGTGCAGTAGTAGTAGATCTAAGAGGTAGTCTAATGCTCAAGAATGATGGAACATCTTATATACATATAGTAGTCATCTGCAGAATTGTGTAGAGGAGATGTTTCACCATCTTTGAGCATTAGTTTACCTCTTAGATCTACTACTACTGCACTGCACTATACTGCACTTACTGTGTATATAGCTAGTAGGTATCTTCAAGACCAGCTAGCTCACTGACAGTTGACAAACTAATGCTCAAAGATGGTGGAACATCTCTACACAATTCTACTACTACTGCATGCACTTACTGTGTATATAGTAGGTATCTTCAAGACCAGCTAGCTCACTGATAGTTGACAAACACTCTCTGGGACAAAAACCATTGTGTAGCTCTTACTTCAATATTTTACAAACTTCCTTTATTTAGAATAATAGCGCATGCATTGCAGAATGCAGAGGCTGCAAAATATGGTGGGCCGTTTGTTTCAAAATTCAAATGTTACATTTTCATTCAAATCACAATACATTCATTCAAGATGTGCAATTTTAATTCAAGAGCATTCAAGATTATTCATTCAAGATTCAAGATTTTGATGGATGCATAAACATGCATAATTTCAGATGACTTTAGCCACACTTTGTGGTTTTATTGCATGGTGTAGTTGTTTTAATTAACAGGAAATGGGGTTCACAATAATCAACTCCCTCCCTCAGTAGTGGTAAGGTGATTCCCAAACCAGAAACATGACATTGATTGACGAAAATTAACAAGAGGTCAGGGGTTCGTTGCCGACCTTCGAGTTTTGAGCATTAAGCAAAGGACATCTTATAAATGTTGTGTTTTAATGACTGTATATGCATGCATGGCATGCATATCTTGAATAATTATTGTCGACTTGAATGCATTAAAATCTTGAATGACAATTGCATGGTCTTGAATGGTCAGTGGATCTTTGGATCAATTTAAATTTATTTTGGGCAGAATTTCAAATCGATAGAAATTTATGTATTTTTTGATTTTGAATATTTTGAAACTGCAAGAGTACATGCAAATGAGTGCATTCTATTTTCAATTCTTGAGGTCCTGAGTTTCGTGCAGAAAAAAGCAGTTTCATATTTTGCACCCACAGGGGTTAGCTTATAATGACCTTTGTACTCTAAGAAGCTGTGCACTTTATAGTCTGTTATAAAATCAGTATTATGTGCACCTAGCTTGTATGCGTACAGGTTATGTTAACAGTTGTATCCCACCCTGATTGACAATGACAATTACACCCCCTGTCTGTATAGGTGTTCCAAGTACCATGGCCAATAGATGAGTGTTCCCAGCATACAGACGGTACTATACATATAATCATACAGTTGTTCGATTGCACACACACACACACAATAATATCATAATTTAATTGATCCTTCAACATTGAAATGTTTAATAATATTAATTATGTACAGTTAAGGAAGTACATTATTATATTATACATAGCAGAGTCGTGCAGTTGGCTAGCCTCGAGGAAGTGATTGGGATATCAAGGCTAGCAGTTGGCAAGGTTATATTCTGGCTATATTTAGCATTGCATTGGAGCATGGCTTCTCAAGAGTACAAAGGTCATTTTAAGCAAACCCTGTGGATGCTATAAGCGCTAGTGATGGTCAAAAATTGAAAATGCTTTTTCTGCACGAAACTCAGGACCAATTCTTCCTCAAGAAATTAAAAGTAGAATGCACTCATTTGCATGTACTCTTGCAGTTTCAAAATATTCAAAATCAAAAAATATATAAATTTCTATCGATTTGAAATTCTGCCCAAAACAAATTTAAATTGATCCAAAGATCCACTGACCTTGAATGAATACTGTATATGCATCTTGAATGAATGTATTGTAATCTGAATGAAAATATAACATTAATTTTGAATTTTGAAACAAACGGCCCACCATACACCATAGCAAAAACACATTGATTTTACAATGTAAAAGGGTGGGCCAGCTCAGCACAATTCAAATAGCAATCAAAATTCCAGGCTCTTAAACGAATAGGACTATTATAATATCATTCAATGACAATTTAGAGAAAAGTAGCGAAGTACATAGTATGTTAGAACATTAGGTCGTTAATTAATCAATTGCAACGTGTCAATAGTACATGCAGATGATATAAATAATTGAAGAATGCTCACATGCAATTGTCAATGAATACATGCAATTTGTTAATGAAATACAATTTAACACTCTGAGGATTTTAAAAGTTCATGAGGAAGATGAGCAGATTAACATTCACTTTGGCCCTCCCAAACATCTTCATGATTGCCAGGCCCTCGTATTGCAGCTGAAGGAGGTCCTGTGTGGGGAGAAGAGAGGGAAGTGAAACACTTCAACTGGTGTATAAGACAAAGAATGCATGTATTTGTAAGACAAATGAATACATGTACTTACATACACCGTACAAGCATACCAACACTATACCTGACACAAGGCAGTAAACTTCTTGAACACTTTACGTACCTACCATCTACCTGTACACACACCCTCACCTGGAGGACCAGCTCCACCTTCTCTATCTGCCTGATGTGATCTCAAACACAACATTTCCGAATCTGAACCTGGGCGAGTAAGAAATAATGTTCACATAATTATAGCATAACTTTGCATAAGATCAAGGTCGTAGCAAGAGGTCAGGCTGGTCAGATTTTGGCCTAACCACTTTTTGCAGCTGGGTATAGTAATGGTCGTAAATATTGTAAGTGATAATGCGCATGCTGTTTTGGTGAGGAAAAGTGATGGCCTTTTTCTTAGGTAAAAAATTCACCACTGGATGCAAAAGTTCCAATAGTACAAAAACAGTTGACCTTTAATTGTAAGTTGGCCTGACCACTTTAAAGTTGCTTGCTATGCCCCTCCATGAAGATTGGGGCATAAAAATAAGTTAATATGTGACAGGCTCTGGGAAAACCAGACTATTGGAGCAGAATTTAGTATTGAGCTACAGCTAAATTTATGCCTACAGTATAAAATCTCAAGTTATTGGTGTATAAGTATCTACGGTCCTTCTACTACCTCTCTGTAAAATCTGATGCTCTAAATCCAACTCTTTCCATCGAAACGCTTTGTCTAAACTTTCGCTATTACCCCTAATTGAGCAATCTTTGAGAGCCGTTTTTCTCGATACATGTACTATATTTACGGCTTCGAGTTTCTAACGCGCATAACTCGGGTATGAAACTAGGTATGTGAACACTAAGCATATCATTGTGTAGGCGATGCTCTGCTCTATCATTTGGTACATTAATCACAAAAATTTTAGTCTGCTCCAATAGTCTGGTTTTCCCAGAGCCTGTCACATATAGCCTCACACTGGAGGAATTGTTAGAGTCTAGATTAGTAGTAGAGTCTGAGCTTCAGTCAAACAGTGGACAAAGTACGTACCAGAGCAATTAATGGCACATGTGATGATTATCATGTTGTTTAATAGAAGTATGCTAGTATAACGGCTACTCAAGTATACGGAGACTCACAGAGTGGGTGGAGCATATCTCCATGAACGCTGATGTATGGATGATTGGCTTGGTCACATCAGAGTACTTGTTGATACCCAGCCTTCTGTCCAGGGGGTCCACTGTCGATGCTCGCAAGAACTCTCTGTGGGGGGTACAATGAGTGTATGTATATTCATACCCTCTGCATGGCAACGAAAATAGCTAATTTGCAATTTAGATCATACGATACTTTAGTAGAAGGTAGAAACACACATGACCATCATCACATGACCATCATTCGTACATACACACTTTCAACTATTTGACCACAAATTCAGTTCTGGTAATCACATTTCTTACTTGATTTCTTGAAGGCTTCCTGAGTGTACGGGTTCATTACTGACAGGGCAGCACTCTCAGCCTCAAACTGTGCAAAGGAACAGGAAAAACACGATAAACTCTTAAACCAACAGATATAACCAGACAATAATCATGGAAAGTTAATAATTTTCTGCTGATTTGGCGTTTTTTACCAACAAATAATTATCTAGTCCAGTACTAGTTTAATGTACATAGATGCAGTGCATAATGTAGGCCATAATCTGTACAGGTATACTGTACCACTTTTATCACCTGTTGTTCGTAGCACTCAAATATCTACCCCATCGGCACACTGCTCTGCTCCAACTCCTCACAGCGATCCAGTGCCTTCTTGAGCTCTTCCTCCATCACAAGTCTCTCTTGCACAGCAGACTGGGTAATAGATTGCATGGTGGTCATGTACACACACACAGGTATACAGATACAACCATCACAGCATCGTGGTAGTGGTACAGTAGTTATATAATTGCAGGTACATGTATTAATGAAAGCACCGCGGGTGCTGATGCCTCGGTGAAGGTGCAAAGCTACATAACATAAAGCTACACACATTATCATGATGAATATTTTTGCATTTTTGCTGCATGCAAACTCAAATTGCATGGTGGTCGATCATGTACACACACACACACAGGTAATACAACCACCATGTGGTAGTGGTACAGCTGTTTGCTCACTGCATTACCACAAAACAACAAAATACCATACAATGTTGCTATGCAAACAACATGTGGTCCTAAGCAATGATGGCTTCTAGCACTTGTAGGTACTTTTTGAGAGTTACAAAAATGGCTAATCTGCGAGACCCTCAAAAATTACCCACTATAAGGTGGCATCAATATTAACTGATACAGTACCAGAAATGCAACTTTTATATGGGGAAAAAAAAAAGGACAATAGTCTCTAGACACAATCGGCATCATGTATTGTGTATTTTGCCTAAGCCATAATCAGTATAGCAGGTCATTTTCGTGGGATAAAAAATCCGAGACAAAAACGTAGGCGTGGTGCAGCAGTGATTTTGTGTGTAAAAATTCCCTTTGCTTCACTGCATTGCATGCGTTCCGGTCAACCATGCCTACGTTTTCGTGAGTGATAAATATTCGTCAAGGTTTAGCTTGCCCACGGAAACTCTACCCAGGACGCTATACGTACGGTACGGTATACTGTACCACTGTATCACCTGTTTCAAGTATACTCTTCCTTCTCACGTTACTTTGTAGCACTCGAATATGTCCACCCCGTCCACTGCTCTGCTCCAACTCCTTACAGCGATCTAGTGCCTTCTTGAGCTCTTCCTTCATCACAAGTCTCTCTTGCACAGCAGACTGGGTAATAGATTGCATGGTGGTCATGTACACACACACAGGTATACAGATACAACCATCACAACATCGTGGTAGTGGTACAGTAGTAATAAAGGTACAGTAGACTCTCGCTATTCCGACTCTCTGAAGTATGGCCTGAAATGTGGCCAACTCGCTATTCTGTATACCTGCTGCCCCAAACTAGTAATTTTATACATAATTATACATTTTGGGTGTGGTTTAGCAGAAAAACTGTGTGTGGGGGGAGTGGTTGGGGTGTACAATGAGAGGTAGGAAGCGGGATGCTCATGAACACTACAATGAAAGTTATAAAAAGGTAAACCGTTTTGTGAGCAAACACAGCTGTGGGATTACATTGTAATAGAGAGGAAATGATTCATTTATTATCCTCGAGACAAAACCGCAAAATCAGTCATTAATATTCGAGGTAGGTTGATTTTAAGCCGCGGCTATTTTCTGAAATGCAAACTACCGCGCTCTTCTGGCCAAGTTGCACTGTCCCAAGGGTGGCCGGATTAACGAGAGTCTACTGTACATGTATTAATTATACAGTATTCACCGAGTGCATACATGTACATGCTAAACTCACATCTGCCTTGCTGTTGGCCAGTTCCAATTCTCTCACCAGCTCAGCCATGACACCTGGGTCCATGATTTGAGACCTCTCGAGCAGCTTCTCCTCCAACTTCCTCAGCAGGTTATCCTCTAGACATTGAATGGTCTCACTCTTCTCCTCAACCTGACAAGGGAACATCAATAAGTTGCTGCCAGGTGGAGAATACTCGACATACAATAGTGACGTGCATGTACAGTCAACTACTGAAAATCTGGCAATGAAATTTAACGGTATTCTCCCACTTTGATATAAAGGTCAGCTTAAAGTTGGACTGTAGGTTAGGTATTAAATAGGCATCTGCTATCAGGGTTGTTGCAATAACTATTATAAAGAGATAGTAGCGTACGTGTAATCACACAGTACACCATCAGATCGGCTATTCAGAGCATAGATCATACAGTATATACATGATCAATTGCTAAATGCTCTGAAATGCAGCTCACTAGCAAAAAAGTAATACCTAGCAAATAGTACATCTATATCCCCCCCTCCACTGATAGCATTCACTAGTCTGTTGACAGGAGGTGGGGTTATTCACAGCATTGCAATGTTATTATGGGGCGAAATAAGACATCACTAACGTTTATTCATCCATTCAGAGCATGAACAAAGTAAGGTTGTTCCACCCCCCCCCCCTCCACTGATAGCATTCACTAGTCTGTTGACAGGAGGTGGGGTTATTCACAGCATTGCAATGATATTATGGGGCGAAATAAGACATCAATAACGTTTATTCATCCATTCAGAGCATGAACAAAGTAAGGTTGTCCACCCCCCCCTCCACTGATAGCATTCACTAGTCTGTTGACAGGAGGTGGGGTTATTCACAGCATTGCTTATAATTATTATGGGGCGAAATAAGAAAAGCCTTTGCTGTGATCCATGACAAATGCCGAGTGCATAATGTGCCAAAAGCAAAGAATTGTAGCTACAGAAAGAGTCATATAACACAGATAGGACCAAGAGGAAGAGTACGCTACTCCAATAGACTGTACACAGGAGGCAAACTCACTATTGCATGTAACCACAGCCACTTGAGATACAACAATAACAATAACAATGCTGATAAGAAAAAGCAATTAGTGGTAATCATCACTAACGTTTTTATTCATCCATTCATAGCATGAACAAAGTAAGGTTGTTCCACCCCCCTCTCCCCCTCTCCCAAAAAAAAACAAGCGCATGCAGCTGCATGCGAGCTAGATAAGTTTAATAGAACAGTGTGCAATTATTCAGTTGCACTAGCTATCTAAAACTAGCTACTCAAAGCTATCTAACTAATCTAATCATCACTAACGGTTATTCATCCATTCATGTTTATTCATCCATTTATCGCAGATTAATTTTAACAGTTTATACAACAGCTATGTGGTTGTGATGTAGGTTAGACAGAATGCTTACTACGGTTAGTGGGAGTTGCATACTCTTCCTAATGAACTTCTCATTATAGTCGTTTTTACGCACAATTTAGTTTGCTAGACTATAATAATGCAAATGAGTTCTTTTTGTGCTATTATAGAGCAGCATCAATATTCGGGCCCATCAACTATCTCGTATAGAGAGCAGATTGAGAAGTTGTCCTCCACCGACAATACTCGTTGTAAGGGCTAAACAACAAAGCTTAATACGAAAGTTTAATTAAACTGCGTTGTCCTATATATATCAATAGATCGGTTAGAGTAATAAAACAGTAATCTTGTACAGCTAAGGTCCTAGACTTCATCACATAATTGTTCAATGGTTTAGGTATCCTGACCATCCCTTTACATATGTTCACAGTGGCTATAATTCATGATTTACTGGTTTTTAGGTACACTTTTGGTTAGAGTAATATCTTCTGAAAATATGATAAGCTTAGCTTTAAAAGTTCTCTGGTAAGTTTACAAATAAAAGGGCTACATTTTAATACCAAGAACATCCTCTATGCTTATTCCATTGTTCAGATATCACTGAAAAACTACATATTCTACTATTTTCTACCGTTTTGATGACATCACAAGCTGCTAACCACAAATCGATGACACTCTTATTAACCACATAAGTGGGCGTACAGTAACTGTACGCCCACTCTTAATTAAGTGTGTGGTTGATTAAAGCGGCATTGGTTTGTGGTTTGCAGCTGCTGATGTCATCAAAACAGTAGTAGCTTATCTCAGCAAATGGAATAAGCATATAGGATGTTCTTGGTATCAAAATGTAGCCTATTTATCTGTAAACTTACTACAAAAATTTGAAAGCTAAGCTATTAATTTTTCAGAAGTTATTACTCTAACCAAAAGTGTACCTGAAAACCAGTAAATCATGAATTATAAACACTGTGAACATTTGGAAGACCCATAAAGGGATGGTCAGGATACCTAAACCATTGAACAATTATGTGATGAAGTCTAGGACTTTAGCTGTACAAGATTACTGTTTTATTTCCATTACCCACTATAACAATTTGTTGTTGTTCTATTAATCACCACAAACCCACCACCTTATGTTTCCATGGAAACATTTTTGAGTATGTTGTAGCTTGGTAATTCACCTACACAATAGTATCAACACCATTTCTTAGAAATGTTCCAATCGAAAGATATTTACATTTAAGTACAGCTACTCACAAATTTGTGGTAATCTACTCTCTATAAGCTGGATGCACTGTATATACAGGCAGATAACTATACTTGAAAGGGAACTATACTTGAGAGGGGCTTTAAGTCAGATAAGTATGGTATACTGTTGCAATTGTTTTTTTGGGCGAAGCCACTATACCATTAATTAAAACATTGTGGCAATACAGCAGCATAATAATACATACCTCCAATTGTGTCGATACTTTACAGTCGTCTGGTCATACAAGGGTGTCCAGTATAATGCTCTCTCCAACACATGTCACTTTCAACATCATCCTGCAATTTTTTTTCACATCAATTCTTACAACAATAATTATAGTACCTTCAAAAAAGTACGACCACCATTTTGAAAGAACTTTAGATGTGAGAGGGAATTAGGCATATTTTTGCGAATGGCGTGGTTTCCCTCTGGGCAGTTGGTGTCTCACAACTACAATGTACATGTGAAAAGCAGTAGATCTAGTATGTATAATAATTATAAATGTACAATGTACAATATAATTTTATATTGAAACATATAGCATCAAGTATGTACAGCATATAGCTAAGTAACTAGTCTAGCTACGATACTCGAGGTGACTAGGATTGTCTCTTTGTTTGTTTTTTTGCAAAATGTATACTTGCAACGTGCAACGGTAAATTGCAACGCTTTTAATACAGTGTAAACGTACTGGCGTACTACATAAACGGAACTTATATTGACCGCTTACTGCATCTATACAATAATAGTGCAACGTACGCTATGACAAGTACAGTCGAAAACGGCAGTGGTTCTTGGTCAGACATGCATACAATGGAACTAAGCTTTATGTGTTAACGAATAGCTATAGCGCTCCGGACATTCACCGGGACCAGAGTAGTCTCACAGTAAAGAAGCCAGAACTCAAGCGTGGCTGTATAGTGCGCATTTGATGTATCAAGCTTTAAAATGAAACTGTATTTAGCTAGCTTCAATGCATGTGTGTACAAGGTTTAATTTATACTTCTTAGCTTTTACCCAACTAAGCTTTTTACCATTTGAAAATCTGTCAAAGCAAATAACTTTTTTTGCTGAGGCTATCTATCCTAGCTAGCTGTAAACGCAGTGCAATGGCATCCAAGTGAAAATACACATACAAACAAACACACTTACTATACCGTCTTTCTTCTAATTACAGCGCCGTTAAAGATTTTCAGTGGCGCACAAATAGAACAAGAAAAAACCATAATTCCAGTTTGGCACTTATAATATTATTTAGAGTGGTGCTTAGCAACGTAGAGTACTATAGTATAGCTGATTCCACGAGGCTATCAGATAGAGTTACATGTACCTCCAATTAGATGAGACCCTCTAAATAATGGACACTAGACTCGCTGGCCACTCCCATCATCACTATCTTGAGGATTGGGACTGGTCAACTGCCAATCTGCGAGTTGTTCTTGTGGAATTTTAATTAGTTGCATGACATCATCTTGTGGTTTGTGCGGTTGACCAAAGTTGCGTAACTATCAAGTGAATGTGGGTTATGTCCCGTGGTTTATCTAACACAACATAAGACCCACCCCAACTACAACGAATTACGTGGGCGAAATATGTCACATGACATTGCTTCTGCACTGTGATTGGTCATTACCGATTTCGGTAATGAGAACAACTCGCAGATTGGCAGTTGACCAGTCCCAATCCTCAAGATAGTGATGATGGGAGTGGCCAGCGAGTCTAAATGGACACCAGGTCTTCAACATGATTTTCAACCTCCAAAAGAAGCGATCTCTGGCTTCAATAAGTTTTAAAAAGTGCCGCTTTAATTAAAGGTCTTACGGTAACCACATTTCTTACTTGAATACGTCGGGTTCATTACTGACAGGGCAGCATTCTCAGCCTCAAACTGTGCAAAGGAACAGAAAACATGATCCACGACCTTTAATACAAGGTATTAAACGTAAAACAAGAGATGAACCAGACAATCATCTATGGCTGATAAATTAACTCACCATCTTTCCAGCCGGAGAATGCTGTAATACTTTAGCAATGGAGCCAGGTTGGATCATGACGGATACACGGCTCCATGGCCGAGACGAAAGGGGGCGTGGTCAAAAGGCACATGATGACACGCCCACTTCCTGTACGCATCTTTCGCGCCGATTACAAACGCCCATTTATTTCGCGGGCATTGCCCGGCCACATGTAAATTTCGCACCACTGCACTGATAAATTCATGGTAACATTTTAGTATGTCTCTCATTAATGTTGGTACAGCAGCTTTTGGCTCACCAAGTCAAATATTAGTGTATCTAAGAAGTCTTGGTTTGCTCGCAGATGACATGGATTGTGTTCGGTAAGACAGTATAACTCTAGAAAACATTATTTAACACAAATCATTATAGTTGTGGTGATGACATGGAAGAGAGATTGAGGAGAGATGTGAAGGATGGGTATAAGTGGTGGTGCAAGGTGTGTAAGACGAGCAAAACTGTAAGGGCGGGCAGTTTCTTTGAGAAATCAAAGATTCCCCTTCGGACTTGGATCCTCCTGATTCACCTCTGGGCCTACCAACTTCCGGTGTGTACAGTGGCTCAGATGGTGGAGGTGAACAAGGAAACGGCCATTAATGTGTTTCAGTGGTTGCGGGAGGTATGCAGCATGAAGCTGGTAAATACCAGCATCATTCTCGGTGGAAGTGGTGTAGTAGTCCAGATAGATGAATCACTGTTTCGTCACAAGCCTAAGGTAAATGAAATACTCGCATAATACACATTAATACGTTAATATACCTTTGCTCTTCAGCACCACCGGTAGCCTCGATCCCAGGCCGAGTTTTCGCTTTTATAACGGTTAGGCGAACAACTGGGCCTGGTACTAGTTGTCTGCGCATGCGTCAAATTTTCATTGTATATTTGTGGTCGGCAAAAATATTTAATAAATCAATAATAGAAATTTGTACACAGAAAATGCACAGAGTGAGTACACAAAAGATGCACATAGGGAGCTGCTTCACAAAGGCCTGGGGAGTTGCCAGTTGTGCTGCAGCACAATTACAGTGACCCAGGGCAACTTCAGGATGATTGAATGCCTTCAAATTACGTTTCAAAAAGATTTAGCAGGCTGCTGGACTTCTCTGATTCTAGGCCCCAACTCGTAACTCATTACTTGAGAAAACGTAGATTCTCTTGATGTCTCTGAGCTACCCAGCAACGCTCGAATGAGCAGGTCATACTCCAGTCCTGTGTCTGTGAGTATAGGACAATATTAAAAGAAACCAAAGACGGTTAAACCCTTACCTCAAACTGTCCAGTCTCGTCCGTTAGTATAGCCAAGAGGAGCACTGTTGGGATAGCTGGATATTAGCCATTGCTCCTGTACAGAGAAGTAGACATTTTAAATACGTGTAGATCTATACATATTAAATTTCTCGGTTATAGTGTCATTGTCGACGAGCTGATGATGGCAGCACCAAGTTCTCTAGCTCACACTCTTCACTTGATCCACCATATTAATGATGAAACTATAGTCTACCTACATTCTTGCCAAACATGAACAAGACTTGATAGCATAGCCTAGCCGGCCATAGGGCCCACACAAAAATATCTGACCTTAACAAGCTTGACAAAGCTTTATACCTCTTCCCTTGTTGTTCAGTCTTCAGAATAAGCTTCAGAGAAGAGAGAGGCTTCAGCTAAGAGCCATTCCAATCGATTCCAATAATGATAAAACGGGAACTGACTTCTAGTACACGATAGTACACGAATATAAATGTCACCAAAGTGAACGAGAATATCCATTCGTCAGAATCTGACGAACGACTGACGCATGCGCAGACAACTAGTACCAGGCCCAGTTGTTCGCCTAACCGTTATAAAAGCGAAAACTCGGCCTGGGATCGAGGCTACACCACCGGGGAAGGGCAACCACCACGGAGATGTGGGTATTTGGGATGGTGGACACCTCCACGACTCCATCGTTAGGATATATGGAAATAGTTCAAGACCGACGGGCAGCCACACTCCTCCCAATAATCAATGCCCATGTTGCAGCAGGGACAACAATTTATTCGGACCAGTGGAGTGCCTATAGCCAGGTTGGCTCTCTCCCCAATGTTGGTAGCCACTCAAGTGTGAACCACTCACTCAACTTTGTTGATCCAGCTACGGGAGTTCATACCCAGAACATTGAATCCTACTGGTCATCGGCCAAAAGGAAATTGAAGGCCATGAAAGGCTGTCATGCCCATCAGCTACCCAGTTACCTGGATGAACATATGTGGAGGGAAAGATATGGATCAGATGGCTGTACAGCTTACAGCAGCATCACACAAGACATAAGGCCACTCCAAGTGATACTCTGGTTTCTGGTCCACCGCCCGCATCAGATTTTATTCTTGGATTTCTATCTCATTATTGGATTTCTATCTCATTATTTCTACTACGCATGCGCAGATGGTCATGTGGTACAAAAATAGTGTGATAATGATATTCATTTGCAAAATAATAAGATTCATAAGGTGAAATTGATAATGACATAATGAGAAAAGCCGCCCGCCCGCATGCAATTAGAAAAACTTCAGGACCAGAAACCAGAGTGTCACTTAAGGCAGCAGTACCCAGTTTAAACTACTAGTGTCTATAGCTTACATCTCTGCTTGGATCATTAATTTAACCTCACATTTAACCTCACATCATTATTCTCTCCTCATTTACTCACATTTTATCCTCAAATCATTCTTGTTACAGTGTCTTTTTGGCTGTTATTCAATGGAATGCTGTTTGTTTTAAGGGGCGCGAAGACCGAACAGAAGTGGGCGTGTCACCATGTGCCTTTTGACCACGCCCCCTTTCGTCTCGGCAATGGAGCCGTGTATCCGTCATGATCCGCCAGGTTTTGTCTCTAGCTAGCTCTAGCTCTGTACGTACTCTGTGGGGTATGTGAAAACAATATGTCTTTGGTGGGTGTGGTGGTAAATGCAAAAAGTGGGTGTATCTCAATCTTAGATATCTGAGATACACCCACTTTTTTTGCAAGTCATGCAAAAACAACAACACACCCAATAATATATTTCAGAGAAATCTAGAGCTAGCTAGCTGCAAGGCACAGATTTATTTGCTGGAATGGCCACTAAAGAGCAGAACCAAGGTATAAAGACTGTCATGTTTACTATAATTTGTATAAAGGATAAACCCAATGATTGCTAAAGCATAAAACCCTCATTGGTGATTGCTAACCTTGTGTGCTTGCTATCTATTTTCAGAGCTCACAATTGACGATCTGAAGACAGAAATGAAACTGACTGATGAGCAGCTCAATACAGCAATACAGGAACCAGATCTACCCGAGTTAGCAGCATGTTTCGACAATGTTCACAAAGGCTATCTTGAAAAACTGGAGCTCTCACCTGGAGAGCAAACTGACGTGAGGACTAGAGCATATGTAGATGGCACTCTGGCAGGAATGTTGCTGGCTTTGAAATTCTGGATACTGACCAACGGACAAGACGCCACTTTCCAAGCTCTGCTACTCATCATACTCACCCTGCTCAAAGAAGACGTTGCTGTTCAAGTGTGCAAGTACTGGTCTGACAAATGTGAGTCTGTCATGTGAGAGTGTGGTCATTGTGGTACCATACGTTGTGGGAGTGATTGCAACCAAATAAGGGACTGTCAACTTAATTGCTATTGTTACACATACAATTCTGTATTAACTATCCTGGCACCAGGAATGGTACTTACCTATTGTGTTTTGTTTCCCCAGACTCCACCACCTCGTGTCCCCCCTCCCAAGAGAGGGTCCTGCTGAACCACAAGCTGTCCTCGTACAGGGACTACCTACAAAATTGCTACAGAATACAAGTATCCACGTCAGCCACACAATGGCCTCCTGTCTCAACAAAGAAAATTTTTAAACTGGCCATGATTCAGAAGGAGGAAATACAGAGAGGAAGAATCGATGATGAATTTGTTAAACTAACAATTACGGGGAAAATTGATGACATTTTACTTTTAAAGACTCCTGTTAACTTGACTAACATTTTCTCTGAGATTGGGGATAGACGAAACTTTGTATTGATTGAAGGAGCTCCCGGCTGTGGCAAGAGCACCCTTGCTCTACACATTTGTCAGGAGTGGGCAAAGGGGAAACTGTTCCAAGAGTTCGATATTGCAATCCTCGTGAGACTGAGAAATCCCCTCGTTAGAGAAGCAAAAACAATAGAAGATCTTCTCCCTTGTAGGAATTCAACACTGGCATGCCAAATAGGGGCAACAATTTCAGGGACTGATGGCAAAGGTGTACTGTGGGTGCTGGACGGGTGGGACGAGCTTCCTTCTGACCTCCCTAGAGACTCAATCATCAACAAACTAATCCGACTAGACATGTCACAAAAAGGAGCCCTACACGAATCAGCTGTGATTGTAACATCTCGACCGTCATCTTCGGCTGAGCTCCACCCACTAGTCTCGTCCAGGGTGGAGGTGTTGGGGTTCACTCCACATCAACTAGAACAGTACTTCACCGAATGTCTAAATGGTGACTCACAAGCTGTGCAGACTCTACTGGAGAGAATTCGAGAGAACCCAGTGGTAGAAGGTAGCTGCTACCTCCCCCTCAATGCTTCCATTGTCGTTAATTGCTTCCTTTCTGATAACCACTCACTCCCCACATCCAACCACGGGATATTCACATCCGTTGTCCAAAGCTCTCTCAAGAGATACCTCCAGGAGAAGTTGGGGAAGACCACTCCAGTGGGAGACATCACATCCCCAGACTCACTGCCCTCGGAAATCAGAACACAGACCGTACAAATGTGTCAACTTGCATATCATGGGATTGAAGCCAACAAAGCGACATTTACTGACAATGATTTGACCACTCTTCGCATTCCGAAGGAGATTTCAAACGTTGGACTATTACAAACTGTTCCCAGTATCATTAGCGATGGTCATCTGGTTTACTACTGCTTTCTCCACCTGTCTATTCAAGAGCTACTAGCAGCAATCCACATCTCTCTCATGTCTCCCAAGCAACAAATTTCTGTATTCCAGAAGCTGTTTGGGAATCCTCGATTCAGTGCAGTATTCCAGTTTTATGCTGGTATCACCAAACTAAGAACTAGTAGACCAATCCTCAGCTTGCTACCTCGATTCTTGTGTCCAGTTCCAGCCACTGTTTTTGATCTGGTCAGAAAGGTTGTCAAAAATAAGCCGACGATCTTTTTGTTGTCCCTCATCAATTGTTTGTACGAAGCTGAAGACTCGCGACTGTGTGTGTTTGTGGCTAATCTTCTTAATCACAATCTAAATCTTGATAGCACTACAATGAATCCTATCGACTGCCTCTCTGTTGGATATTTTGCATCAGTTTGTTCCAATAGCAGTAATGGATTCACACTTATCCTCAGCAATTGCTCTATTGGTGACCAAGGCTGCAAATTTCTGGCCCGAGGACTCTCCAAGTGTCCCAACTCTAATAATGATATTCCTACAGAAGGGATACACATCGCTGAGATTATCGAGAACACTAGTTCAATATCTAAATTGGTTTTGTCTAATAATGCCATTGGTAACAGTGGACTTTGCACACTCTGTGAGGCCTTGTCCACTAACACATCATTAAAGATCCTGAACCTGACCAATTGCTCACTAACAATATCAGACGACAATGGAGCTGCCCTCTATCAACTTCTGAATACAAACAATTCCCTCGAATATCTTAATTTGTCTCGTAACACAGTGACTAGCTGTCGTCACATTGCTGCTGAAATTGCAGTCAATAAGACTCTGAGAAGATTGGACTTGAGTAACTGTGAACTGACTGATCAGAGTATCGAGGAGCTATCAACTGGACTGATCAACAAGATTGAAATACTGCACATATGGGGTAATTACTCAATAACAGAAGATGGAATGAAGACGCTTGCCAGACATCTAACCACCCACTGCTCTGAACTGACAATATTGGTGATACCCTCCCGCCTAAGATCCTGTATCAAGACAGTATTCATGGACGCTAACAAAGAGAGGAAGAGAAATGGACTACCCGAGATTGATGTTTGGTGTTAATATGTGGTAATTGTTGTTTACCCGAGATTAATTATGTTTATTAATTGATTGATTATTAATTGAGATTGATTGTTATTCATAATAATGAACAACACACAGACAATAGCACAGCAATAACAAGGGCTTCTCCTTGGTAATAATGAACACACAGACACACACACAGTCAGCTTTACCGTATCCCTCGTGCGGCTAAGCCTCGAGGCATAACAAGGGCTTCTCCTTGGTAATAATGAACACACAGACAGCTTTACCGTATCCCTCGTGCGGCTAAGCCTCGAGGCATAACAAGGGCTTCTCCTTGGTAATAATGAACACACAGACACACACACACAGTCAGCTTTACCGTATCCCTCGTGCGGCTACGCCTCGAGGCATAACAAGGGCTTCTCCTTGGTAATAATGATAAATGCTCACATGCACAGTAAATTGTCAATGAACACATGCAAGCAATTTGCTAGTGAAAATCCAATTTAACGCTCTGATGCCTTTTGTTCATATAATTATGAGGAAGATGAGCAGATTAACATTCACTTTGGCCCTTCCAACAATCTTCATGATTGCCAGGCCCTCGTATTGCAGCTGAAGGAGGTCCTGTGTGGGGAGAAGAGAGGGCAGTAAAACACTTTAACTGGTATAAGACAAAGAATGCATGTATTCTACATAACACAAAATCATATTAGTACTCCCTTTATTGCTCCCCTCACTTGGAAGACCTTCTCTATCTGCCTGCCCAGGAAACGACCAGACACCTCAAACTTGCTCACATCCACTGAAAACACAACATTTCTGAACCTGGGGGAGTGTTAACATAGCGCTCAACGTTACACATAGAGGCATAAAATAAGTCAATAGCCTCACACTGAAATAGATTAGTAGTAGAATCTGGACAAAGTATGTACAAGAGCAATAATATTAAGAGCACATGTCGATGATTATCATGTTGTTTGATCATAGTAGAGGGATTCCCAGAATAGTACATCAATGACAAGAGACATATGAAGCTCTTAACATCAATACCGTGACACACCAATGTATGCAGGAATTGAAAGCATAATTATATTCTATTTAGTATAATTATAGACAGCCCGTATTAAAGATCTAAGCACACAACACAAGTATGTTAGTATCTGCTATGCACTCCAGTACGTAGGTGGAGACTCACATAGTGGGTGGGGCATATCTCCATGGACACTGATTGGTTTGGTCACGTCAGAGTACGCATCGATACCCAGCTATCTGTCCGGGGAGTCCACTGTCGATGCTCGCAGGAAGAACCCTTGTGGGGGGGGGGGGGAACAGTGAGAGTCATATTATGATTCAGTTCCGGGAATAAATGTCATAGAAAGTCACTAATTGACTCACATTTTTTCCAGCCGAGGTAAATATAGGTTACGTCTCTGTGGGGCATGGAAAAATTGATTGACTGAAATTGTGTATCAGGTTTTAAGCAACTAATAAGGATTATCACTTATTGAGCGCACAATCCATTCTACCCCCCGCCCACACACACCTGGTCAGTAGACAGCTGATTGCCTATCCACAACATCGAAGGATTTTATCGCAGCTATGTACTTCATTGTACAGCTGCAAGGGGAGTGACGTGTGATACAGTGTGATTCAATGAAAGTCAGTACAACACAGTTAGTGTATGTTCACCAAAGAGGTACATGAGATTGTTCTGACAAATCATTCTTGTACTCTCTAATACACTAACAGGGTTTCATCTAGGATAACAAGTTGGGGGGGGGGGGGGGAGATTTGGGAGTGCGTAAGCGCGTCACAAAATGTTTGGCTATATGCCCACTTTTGTTTAAATGATTACATCATGCTTAACTTAATGCTAATGTGATGACATGTAGTACTAATGTGATGATGTCATTAGTTATTAGATTCGCTAAATAATAACTTAGGTACTTTACTGGATACCCAATTGAAACAAAACTAAAATTCCTCACAATTCACCACAACCACAGACAAGTACTATCTATGAATTAGATTATTTTTACACCACAACTGTCAAAGATAAAAATCACAAATGTACATGTACCTAAGTCATTTTGAAACATACCTTGTAACTCCCCCCCCCTGTACGAGTTATATGTTTGTGTTAAGCACACTTAACAGTGTACTCTAAAAGCTACATTTTGATAGTAAAAACTTGGGTATGATGTAAACACTACTGACGTTTTGGCAGGATTAGTGGAACATATATTTATGGTCCATTCCCCCCTTAAGCCGTGGATATTTTAAACCACCTCGCTATTCTGGCCAAGCTTCACTGTGCCGGATTAACAAGAGTCTACTGTACATGTATTAACGAGTGCTGCAAGCTGCGCTGTGCTAATGCCTCTCGCCATGTTTCGCTTTCTCTCAAACTATGAGAGTGTTAGAGAGGTGAAGAGGTAATTACATAATGTATTACTGTTGACAGAATTGAATTACAAATAGAATAGGAGAGGAGCTGAATGTAAACAGAAGCCTATCTGATGGCTTGATGAATAATCAATCTTCAAAGATAGAGCATGTTATTTATATGACCTGTAGCCAAACAGTGGGAGCAAACCTTTGTCAAAGGCACAATCTGTACAGAATAGTAATAGAGAATTTGGATCATGAGGCTTATATTCAGTAGTATTTGCACAAAGTAGAAAAGACTGGTGTTACATGCATCTATTGTTACCAGACTTGTGTACTCTATTGTTATCTATTCTATAATCATTGTCATGCTTGTGGCTTCTTACCAGAATCCCAAGAAAAAGTAGATCAGGATCTGGATTATCTCACATGTGGGGATGAGCGTGCATGCGTATTAAATCTACACAAGAATAATGGGTGTCTGCAAAGAGAACAAATGGCTACTATAGTCTATAGCTAATAACACCTCTTTTCTGGCTCTTAGCTAACAAAAAGCTAGCGCTTTAGTGCAAGGCTAACTTATAAGTTGAATAGAAATTTTGTGCGAACAGATGATTCTACGAAAGATTCTGAAGAGACTGCAACAGCCTTCAATGTGGGTCAAACTAGTCATAACTCGAGAAAGAAGCCTTAGTTTGCTAATCCACGAAACAAAATCCAAGAAAACGTGGCTAGAAGCCATAGAAGCTGTTAGTTTTTGTCGCATTGCAACCGTTGAGCAGTTACAGCTGGAATACACACACACACACACACACACACACACACACACAGTCAGCTTTACCGTATCCCTCGTGCGGCTACGCCTCAAGGCATAATTATACAGTATTCACCGAGTGCATACATGTACATGCAAAACTCACATCTGAGTTGCTGTTAGCCAGTTCCAATTCTCAGCCATGACACCCGGGTCCATGATTTGAGACCTCTCGAGCAGCTTCTCCTCCAACTCCCTCAGCAGGTCATCCTCTAGACATTGAATGGTCTCACTCTTCTCCTCAACCTGACAGGGGAACATCAATAAGTTGCTGCCAGGTGGAGAATACTCGACATACAACAGTGACGTGCATGTACACTCAACTACTGAAAATCTGGCAATGAAATTTAATGGTATTCTCCCACTTTGAAATAAAGGTCAGCTTAAAGTTGGACTGTAGTTAGCAAATAGTAGATCGATTTTGATTAAAGTCCAGTGAATATTCTAACCACTGCACATGTGTATCTCTCACCTCTGTGGGTGGTGTAGGAACGAGGGAGGCCCTCTGATACTGTCTAGAGGACTGGACTTCTTCTCACTGCCAATCTAGGAGGTATGAAAACAAACTAATGCATTTGGTAAAATCTACTCTCAAACAACATTGCACATTGACAGGTAAAGGGTTATTAAAGTAAAATATGAAAACATTCCTCCTCTCACCTCCTGCTCATTCAGGAACTTCATGAACCTGGTAGGAGTGAAGTGCACTTTGAAGGACTCGTCACATGATCTTGGAGCAAAAGATACGGACTTGGTTGAGGATTTGAGTGATGATAAAGTGAGAGAGGAGGTTGTGGGGGGAGGGGCCTCAGACCAGGACTGGTGGGACGTAGTGTCACGTGAGAGAAGACTCGGACACATGGTCCTCCGTCTGGACAGCTGCTGTGAGGAGAATGAGAATTGTAAGGCACTGGAATTGAACTGTGCACAAGCACGAAATACATGCACTATTTTATTCGTACCACATAACTAACTAAAAATGCTCACCAATAAAACACCACACACCACTTGGTGTACAACATTTTAACGAATCTAAAAGTATACAAATGAACATCTGCTCCTCTGCTCCTCTAGATAACCTGCCCAACCCTCCACATACACACTGGCTGGATCATGCATAAAGAAAATGGCATCTATTTTCACAGCGTTTGACCATCAAACGTATCAGAGAATAATCTCACACCCATATTGCTGATTTGCTTGAAATACCCACCACTACCTTAGCAATGTACCAGCAAGGGGCTTTTGTTGTGAGCATCAATGGTAGGCCATGGCATTCAGTTGCTATTGATGAGTCACATGAAATGCAGGTACTCTCTGATAAGAAGATCTTAATTGGACTGTTTGTGTCTGAAATGGGAGGCTTACTACAACTTCATATCAGCTAAAGCCTACAAGGTGTTAGGGCCTTCTGAAAATATGATTTCTTCTACCAACTCGATCAAAACTATATAAGAAACAATTTTACTTTTCCCTAGTGAGATCTCAGCTCTCTCAACTCTGGCGACCAATTACTGCTCAAAGACATTTATTCTTAAAGTGATTGAGCTCACCTTTGGTAGCGCTGACTTATCACAGCTGTTGGTCCAATTCTCCAGAACTCTGAGCTTCCCCTCGAGGTGCAACTGCAAGTGACAGAAGATTTAAGTTGAGGTTGAGAAAAGAGTTTCATACAATAAAGTTAGAAGACACTGAATAGCAGATTACCAGATAAAGTACAGCATAATTATGTTCTGGACAGGAAATTGTCCGGGTATAATTGGAACAGATTTTTATAGCGCATGCGAAGTGTCCGGGAATAATTAGCATGCAGCTGCATACGAGTGAGCTAAGTTTAATAGAACAGGGTACGACTGAATAGTTGCACTATTATAGCTATCTAAAACTAGATACTCAAAGCTATCTAACTGCAGCACTCTAAGTATTACTGGCTGGTTATGACTGTAACTCAACTTTTCAAGGTATTGTCCGGACAAATGTAATATTAAAGCACAAGAGTGTCCGTTGTATTAGAACAACGAAAATTGGCAGGCAAGAGTGTCAGGGATAATTAGAAGTTTCTGAGGCGATAAATTAGAAGATATACGGTACCTCAGAAACAGACATGCAAGTTCGTTGTCTAAGGACATAATTATTGCAGTGCTTATAACTATGGCTAATACAAGGGTGCTCAGTTAAAGTCGACCATACATACTTGATCCATATTATACATGTACCCTGGGAGCAGTACAATAAGTCAAGAGCTCATAGTAAAAAAGAGAGAGTATCGAACGCATCGCTATCTTGCATCAGATATATTCCGAAAGTAACGTGACACCCTGTCTGAAACACGTCATCAATTAAATTGATCAGTTACAAAGCAGGAAGTTACGCTACTTTCCAAATACATCTTATGTTACGTTGGATACTCTCTCTCTCTTATTATGGGACTCTTGTTATTAGCGGCCTCTCAAAAAATTGGCTAAGAATAATTACATGTACACAGCTGTAGGTACACACTTGCCCAACCCACTCACCAGAGAGGACACCTTCGAGGTTAGGTAAATTTATGACCTCTAAAAGTAGCGACAGCTGCGTTGACAATTAATTTTTAATGCCGCGTCCTAAATGGAGGTAAATGTAGGCACACCCTAGTAAAGTAGTAAAGATTCTAACTCACTGGAAAATACGTTTTTAAGTGGCTATAGAAATCGAGGCAAGTAGACTGAGTAGAGTTACATGTACCTCCAATTAGATGAGACCCTCTAAATAATGGACACCAGGTCTTCAACATGATTTTCAACCTCCAAAAGAAGCGATCTCTGGCTTCAATAAGTTTTAAAAAGTGTTGCTTTAATTAAAGGTCTTACGGTAATCACATTTCTTACTTGAATACGTCGGGTTCATTACTGACAGGCAGCATTCTCAGCCTCAAACTGTGCAAAGGAACAGAAAACATGATCCACGACGTACCTTACAAGGTAACATAAACCAAGAGATGAACCAGACAATCATCTATGGCTAATAAATTGACTCACCATCTTTCCATTGGGAGAATGCTGTAATACTTTAGCAATGGAGCCAGGTTTTGTCTCTAGCTCTAGCTAGCTCTGTGGGTGAAAACAATATGTCTTTGGTGGGTGTGGTGGTGAATGTAAAAAGTGGGTGTATCTCAATCTTAGATATCTGAGATACACCCACTTTTTTTGCAAGTCATGCAAAAACAACAACACTCAATAATATATTTCAGAGAAATCTAGAGCTAGCTAGCTGCAAGGCACAGATTTATTTACTGGAATGGCCACTAAAGAGCAGAACCAAGGTATAAAGACTGTCATGTTTCCTATAAAGGATAAACCCAATGATTGCTAAAGCATAAAACCCTCATTGGTGATTGCTAACCTTGTGTGCTTGCTATCTATTTTCAGAGCTCACAATTGACGATCTGAAGACAGAAATGAAACTGACTGATGAGCAGCTCAATACAGTAATAAAGGAACCAGATCTACCCGAGTTAGCAGCATGTTTCGACAATGTTCACAAAGGCTATCTTGAAAAATTGGAGCTCTCACCTGGAGAGCAAACTGACGTGAGGACTAGAGCATATGTAGATGGCACTCTGGCAGGAATGTTGCTGTCTACTTAATTGCTATTGTTACACATACAATTCTCTATTAACTATCACCAGGAATGGTACTCACCTATTGTTTTGTTTCCCCAGACTCCACCACCTCGTGTCCTCCCTCCCGAGAGAGGGTCCTGCTGAACCACAAGCTGTCCTCGTACAGGGACTACCTACAAAGTCGCTACAGAATGCAAGTATCCACATCAGCCACACAATGGCCTCCCGTCCCAACAAAGACAATTTTCAAACTAGCCATGATTCAGAAGGAGGAAATACAGAGAGGAAGAATCGACGATGAATTTGTTAGGCTAACAATTACGGGGAAAATTGACGATATTTTACTTCAAAAAACTCCGGTTAACTTAACTAACATTTTCCCTGAGATTGAGGATACACGAAACTTTGTGTTGATTGAAGGAGCTCCCGGCTCTGGCAAGAGCACCCTTGCTCTACACATCTGTCAGGAGTGGGCAAAGGGGAAACTGTTCCAACAGTTCGATATTGCAATCCTGGTGAGACTGAGAGATCCCCTCGTTAGAGAAGCAAAAACAATAGAAGATCTTCTCCCTTGTAGGAATTCAACACTGGCATGCCAAATAGGGGCAACAATTATAATTAATTGATTGATTATTAATTGAGATTGATTGTTATTCATACAGTTTTGACAATTGATTTTAATTCTGCCATAATGCATTCAATGACAATTTAAATGCATAGAGAAAAGTAGTGAAGTATTATATACTAGTATATATAATTATGTTAGACACTATAAAAACAAATGTTGTTAATTAATTACAACTTGTTAATAGCACAGCAATAACAAAGGCTTCTCCTCGGTAACAATAACAGACACACAGACACACGCACACGCACACAGTCAGCTTTACCGTAGCCCTCGTGCGGCTACGCCTCGAGGCATAACAAGGGCTTCTCCTGGTAATAATGATAAATGCTCACATGCACAGTAAATTGTCAATGAACACAAAGCAATTTGCTAGTGAAAATCCAATTTAACGCTCTGATGCCTTTTGTTCATATAATTATGAGGAAGATGAGCAAATTAACGTTCACTTTAGCCCTCCCAAACATCTTCTAAACATCTTCATGATTGCCAGGCCCTCGTATTGCAGCTGAAGGAGGTCCTGTGTGGGGAGAAGAGAGGGCAGTGAAACACTTCAACTGGTATAAGACAAAGAATGCATGTATTCTACATAACACAAAATCATATTAGTACTCCCTTTATTGCTCCCCTCACCTGGAAGATCAGCTCCACCTTCTCTATCTGCCTGCCCAGGAAACGACCAGACACCTCAAACTTGCTCACATCCACTGACGTCATCTTAAACACAACATTTCTGAACCTGGGGGAGTGTTAACATAGCGCTCAACGTTACACATAGAGGCATAAAATAAGTCAATAGCCTCACACTGAAATAGATTAGTAGTAGAATCTGGACAAAGTACGTACAAGAGCAATAATATTAAGAGCAGATGTCGATGATTATCATGTTGTTTGATCATAGTAGAGGGATTCCCAGAATAGTACATCAATGACAAGAGACATACGAAGCTCTTAACATCAATACCGTGACACACCAATGTACGCAGGAATTGAAAGCATAATTATATTCTATTTAGTATATAGACAGCCCGTATTAAAGATCTAAGCACACAACACAAGTATGTTAGTATCTGCTATGCACTCTCCAGTACGTAGGTGGAGACTCACAGAGTGGGTGGGGCATATCTCCATGGACACTGATTGGTTTGATCACGTCAGAGTATGCGTCGATACCCAGCTATCTGTCCGGGGGGTCCACAGTCGATGCTTGCAGGAAGAACCCTCTGTGGGGGGAGTCATAATTATTATTATTTGGGGGGGGGGGGGGGGAGATTTGGGAGTGCGTAAGCGCGTAAAATGTTTGGCTACATGCCCACTTATTTTACATGGCAAAATTAAAAACGGCCATTGTCGAAGTAATGTAGACGCAATCGGCATCATGTATTGTGTACATACTGTATAGCAGGTCATTTTCGTAGGGTATAACATTCGAAACAAAAAACGTAGGCGTGGTGTAGCAGTGATTTCGTGTGTAAAACTTCCTTTTGCTTCACTTGGATGTGGTTTGGCAGATAAAATAACAACATTATCCTCGAGACAAAACCACAAAATTAGTTATTAGATTCGATAAATAATAACTTAGGTACTTTACTGGATACCCAATTGAAACAAAATTAAAATTCCTCACAATTTACCACAACCATAGACAAGTACTACATGTATCAGATTATTTTTTACACGACAACTGTCAAAGATAAAAATCACAAATGTACCTAAGTCATTTTGAAACATACCTTGTAACTCCCCCCCCCTTGTACGAGTTATATGTTTGTGTTAGGCACACTTAACAGTGTGTTTAGCTTGCCCACGGAAACTATACCCAGGACGCTATACGTACGGTACGGTATACTGTACCACTTCATCACCTGTTTCAAGTATTCTTCCTTCTCCCGTTACTTTGTAGCACTCGAATATATCCACCCCGTCCACTGCAGGCACACCGCTCTGCTTCAACTCCTTACAGAGATCCAGTGCCTTCTTGAGCTCTTCCTTCATCACAAGTCTCTCTTGCACAGCAGACTGGGTAATAGATTGCATGGTGGTCATGTACACACACACAGGTATACAGATACAACCATCACAGCATCGTGGTAGTGGTACAGTAGTTATAATAAAGGTACAGTAGACTCTCGCTATTCCGACTCTCTGAAGTACGGCCTGAAATGTGGCCAACTCGCTATTCTGTATACTTGATGCCCCAAACTAGTAATTTTATACGTATACATTTTGGGTGTGGTTTAGCAGAAAAACTGTGTGTGGGGGGAGTGGTTGGGGTGTACAATGAGAGGCATTGTGTGTGTATGTGAGGTGTGTGTGGGGGGAGAGGGGTTGTGTGCATTGTGTGTGTATGTGAGGTGAGGGGGGGGAGAGGGGTTGTGTGGATTGTGTGTGTATGTGAGGTGTGTGTGGGGGGGAGAGGGGTTGTGTGCATTGTGTGTGTATGTGAGGTGTGTGGGGGGAGTGGTTGTGTGCATTGTGTGTGTATGTGAGGTGTGTGGGGGGAGTGGTTGGGGTGTACAATGAGAGGTAGGAAGCCATGAACACTACAATGAAAGTTATAAAAAAGGTAAACCGTTTTGTGAGCAAACACAGCTGTGGGATTACATTGTAATAGAGAGGAAATGATTCATTATCTTTATTTCTTATCCTCCAGACAAAACCGCAAAATTAGTCATTAATATTCGAAGTAGGTTGATTTTAAGCCGCGGCTATTTTCTGAAATGCAAACTACCGCGCTCTTCTGGCCAAGTTGCACTGTCCCAAGGGTGGCCGGATTAACGAGAGTCTACTGTACATGTATTAATTATACAGTATTCACCGAGTGTATACATGTACATGCTAAACTCACATCTGCCTTGCTGTTGGCCAGTTCCAATTCTCTCACCAGCTCAGCCATGACACCTGGGTCCATGATTTGAGACCTCTCGAGCAGCTTCTCCTCCAACTCCCTCAGCAGGTCATCCTCTAGACATTGAATGGTCTCACTCTTCTCCTCAACCTGACAAGGGAACATCAATAAGTTGCTGCCAGGTGGAGAATACTCGACATACAATAGTGACGTGCATGTACACTCAACTACTGAATCTGGCAATGAAATTTAACGGTATTCTCCCACTTTGAAATAAAGGCCAGCTTAAAGTTGGACTGTAGTTAGCAAATAGTAGATCGATTTTGATTAAAGGCCAGTGAATATTCTAACCACTGCACATGTGTATCTCTCACCTCTGTGGGTGGTATAGGAACGAGGGAGGCCCTCTGATACTGTCTAGAGGACTGGACTTCTTCTCACTGCCAAGGTATAAAAACAAAATATGCATTTGGTAAAATCTACTCTCAAACAACATTGCACATTGACAGGTAAAGGGTTATTAAAGTAAAATATGAAGTTTGACCAAGCATTCCTCCTCTCACCTCCTGCTCATTCAGGAACTTCATGAACCTTTGAAGGACTCGTCACATGATCTTGAAAGATACGGACTTGGTTGAGGATTTGAGTGGGGCTAAAGTGAGAGAGGAGGTTGTGGGAGAGGGGCCTCAGACCAGGGCTGGTGGGACGCAGTGTCACGTGAGAGAAGACTCGGACACATGATCCTCCGTCTGCGGACAGTTGCTGTGAGGAGAATGAGAATTTTAAGGCACTGGAATTGAACTGTGCACAAGCACGAAATACATGCACTATTTTATTCGTACCACATAACTAACTAAAAATGCTCACCAATAAAACACCACACACCACTTGGTGTACAACATTTTAACGAATCTACAAATGAACTGCTGCTCCTCTAGACAACCTGCCCAACCCTCCACATACACACTGGCTGGATCATGCATAAAGAAAATGGCATCTATTTTCACAGCGTTTGACCATCAAACGTATCAGAGAATAATCTCACGCCCATATTGCTGATTTGCTTGAAATGCCCACCACCATCTTAGCAATGTACCAGCAAGGGGCTTTTGTTGTGAGCATCAATGGTAGGCCATGGCATTCAGTTGCTATTGATGAGTCACATGAAATGCAGGTACTCTCTGATAAGAAGATCTTAATTGGACTGTTTGTGTCTGAAATGGGAGGCTTACTACAACTTCATATCAGCTAAAGCCTACAAGGTGTTAGGGCCTTCTGAAAATATGATTTCTTCTACCAACTCGATCAAAACTATATAAGAAACAATTTTATTTTTCCCTAGTGAGATCTCAGCTCTCTCAACTCTGGCGACCAATTACTGCTCAAATACATTTATTCTTAAAGTGATTGAGCTCACCTTTGGTAGCGCTGACTTATCACAGCTGTTGGTCCAATTCTCCAGAACTCTGAGCTTCCCCTCGAGGTGCAACTGCAAGTGACAGAAGATTTAAGTTGAGGTTGAGAAAAGAGTTTCATGCAATAAAGTTAGAAGACACTGAATAAGCAGATTACCAGATAAAGTACAGCATAATTATGTTCTGGACAGGAAATTGTCCGGGTATAATTGGAACAGATTTTTATAGCGCATGCGAAGTGTCCGGGAATAATTAGCATGCAGCTGCATACGAGTGAGCTAAGTTTAATAGAACAGGGTACGACTGAATAGTTGCACTATTATAGCTATCTAAAACTAGATACTCAAAGCTATCTAACTGCAGCACTCTAAGTATTACTGGCTGGTTATGACTGTAACTCAACTTTTCAAGGTATTGTCCGGACAAATGTAATATTAAAGCACAAGAGTGTCCGTTGTATTAGAACAACGAAAATTGGCAGGCAAGAGTGTCAGGGATAATTAGAAGTTTCTGAGGCGATAAATTAGAAGATATACGGTACCTCAGAAACAGACATGCAAGTTCGTTGTCTAAGGACATAATTATTGCAGTGCTTATAACTATGGCTAATACAAGGGTGCTCAGTTAAAGTCGACCATACATACTTGATCCATATTATACATGTACCCTGGGAGCAGTACAATAAGTCAAGAGCTCATAGTAAAAAAGAGAGAGTATCGAACGCATCGCTATCTTGCATCAGATATATTCCGAAAGTAACGTGACACCCTGTCTGAAACACGTCATCAATTAAATTGATCAGTTACAAAGCAGGAAGTTACGCTACTTTCCAAATACATCTTATGTTACGTTGGATACTCTCTCTCTCTTATTATGGGACTCTTGTTATTAGCGGCCTCTCAAAAAATTGGCTAAGAATAATTACATGTACACAGCTGTAGGTACACACTTGCCCAACCCACTCACCAGAGAGGACACCTTCGAGGTTAGGTAAATTTATGACCTCTAAAAGTAGCGACAGCTGCGTTGACAATTAATTTTTAATGCCGCGTCCTAAATGGAGGTAAATGTAGGCACACCCTAGTAAAGTAGTAAAGATTCTAACTCACTGGAAAATACGTTTTTAAGTGGCTATAGAAATCGAGGCAAGTAGACTGAGTAGAGTTACATGTACCTCCAATTAGATGAGACCCTCTAAATAATGGACACCAGGTCTTCAACATGATTTTCAACCTCCAAAAGAAGCGATCTCTGGCTTCAATAAGTTTTAAAAAGTGTTGCTTTAATTAAAGGTCTTACGGTAATCACATTTCTTACTTGAATACGTCGGGTTCATTACTGACAGGCAGCATTCTCAGCCTCAAACTGTGCAAAGGAACAGAAAACATGATCCACGACGTACCTTACAAGGTAACATAAACCAAGAGATGAACCAGACAATCATCTATGGCTAATAAATTGACTCACCATCTTTCCATTCTGAGAATGCTGTAATACTTTAGCAATGGAGCCAGGTTTTGTCTCTAGCTCTAGCTAGCTCTAGCTCCGTGGGTGAAAACAATATGTCTTTGGTGGGTGTGGTGGTGAATGTAAAAAGTGGGTGTATCTCAATCTTAGATATCTGAGATACACCCACTTTTTTTGCAAGTCATGCAAAAACAACAACACTCAATAATATATTTCAGAGAAATCTAGAGCTAGCTAGCTGCAAGGCACAGATTTATTTACTGGAATGGCCACTAAAGAGCAGAACCAAGGTATAAAGACTGTCATGTTTCCTATAAAGGATAAACCCAATGATTGCTAAAGCATAAAACCCTCATTGGTGATTGCTAACCTTGTGTGCTTGCTATCTATTTTCAGAGCTCACAATTGACGATCTGAAGACAGAAATGAAACTGACTGATGAGCAGCTCAATACAGTAATAAAGGAACCAGATCTACCCGAGTTAGCAGCATGTTTCGACAATGTTCACAAAGGCTATCTTGAAAAATTGGAGCTCTCACCTGGAGAGCAAACTGACGTGAGGACTAGAGCATATGTAGATGGCACTCTGGCAGGAATGTTGCTGTCTACTTAATTGCTATTGTTACACATACAATTCTCTATTAACTATCACCAGGAATGGTACTCACCTATTGTTTTGTTTCCCCAGACTCCACCACCTCGTGTCCTCCCTCCCGAGAGAGGGTCCTGCTGAACCACAAGCTGTCCTCGTACAGGGACTACCTACAAAGTCGCTACAGAATGCAAGTATCCACATCAGCCACACAATGGCCTCCCGTCCCAACAAAGACAATTTTCAAACTAGCCATGATTCAGAAGGAGGAAATACAGAGAGGAAGAATCGACGATGAATTTGTTAGGCTAACAATTACGGGGAAAATTGACGATATTTTACTTCAAAAAACTCCGGTTAACTTAACTAACATTTTCCCTGAGATTGAGGATACACGAAACTTTGTGTTGATTGAAGGAGCTCCCGGCTCTGGCAAGAGCACCCTTGCTCTACACATCTGTCAGGAGTGGGCAAAGGGGAAACTGTTCCAACAGTTCGATATTGCAATCCTGGTGAGACTGAGAGATCCCCTCGTTAGAGAAGCAAAAACAATAGAAGATCTTCTCCCTTGTAGGAATTCAACACTGGCATGCCAAATAGGGGCAACAATTATAATTAATTGATTGATTATTAATTGAGATTGATTGTTATTCATACAGTTTTGACAATTGATTTTAATTCTGCCATAATGCATTCAATGACAATTTAAATGCATAGAGAAAAGTAGTGAAGTATTATATACTAGTATATATAATTATGTTAGACACTATAAAAACAAATGTTGTTAATTAATTACAACTTGTTAATAGCACAGCAATAACAAAGGCTTCTCCTCGGTAACAATAACAGACACACAGACACACGCACACGCACACAGTCAGCTTTACCGTAGCCCTCGTGCGGCTACGCCTCGAGGCATAACAAGGGCTTCTCCTGGTAATAATGATAAATGCTCACATGCACAGTAAATTGTCAATGAACACAAAGCAATTTGCTAGTGAAAATCCAATTTAACGCTCTGATGCCTTTTGTTCATATAATTATGAGGAAGATGAGCAAATTAACGTTCACTTTAGCCCTCCCAAACATCTTCTAAACATCTTCATGATT
Organism: Halichondria panicea; assembly: GCF_963675165.1. Taxonomy (NCBI): domain Eukaryota; kingdom Metazoa; phylum Porifera; class Demospongiae; order Suberitida; family Halichondriidae; genus Halichondria; species Halichondria panicea. The sequence continues at coordinate 2,669,751 of NC_087383.1, forward strand.
GCCAGGCCCTCGTATTGCAGCTGAAGGAGGTCCTGTGTGGGGAGAAGAGAGGGCAGTGAAACACTTCAACTGGTATAAGACAAAGAATGCATGTATTCTACATAACACAAAATCATATTAGTACTCCCTTTATTGCTCCCCTCACCTGGAAGATCAGCTCCACCTTCTCTATCTGCCTGCCCAGGAAACGACCAGACACCTCAAACTTGCTCACATCCACTGACGTCATCTTAAACACAACATTTCTGAACCTGGGGGAGTGTTAACATAGCGCTCAACGTTACACATAGAGGCATAAAATAAGTCAATAGCCTCATACTGAAATAGATTAGTAGTAGAATCTGGACAAAGTACGTACAAGAGCAATAATATTAAGAGCAGATGTCGATGATTATCATGTTGTTTGATCATAGTAGAGGGATTCCCAGAATAGTACATCAATGACAAGAGACATACGAAGCTCTTAACATCAATACCGTGACACACCAATGTACGCAGGAATTGAAAGCATAATTATATTCTATTTAGTATATAGACAGCCCGTATTAAAGATCTAAGCACACAACACAAGTATGTTAGTATCTGCTATGCACTCTCCAGTACGTAGGTGGAGACTTACAGAATGGGTGGGGCATATCTCCATGGACACTGTTGTAGATGATTTGTTTGATCACGTCAGAGTACGCGTCAATACCCAGCTATCTCTCCGGGGAGTCCACTGTCGATGCCCACAGGAAGAACCCTCTGGGGAGGGAACAGTGAGAGTCATATTATGATTCAGTTCCGGGAATAAATGTCATAGAAAGTCACTAATTGACTCACATTTTTTCCAGCCGAGGCAAATGGAGCACAGCTATAGGTTACGTCTCTGTGGGGCATGGAAAAATTGATTGACTGAAATTGTGTATCAGGTTTTAAGCAACTAATAAGGATTATCACTTATTGAGCGCACAATTCCCCGCCCACACACACCTGGTCAGTAGACAGCTGATTGCCTATCCACAACATTGAAGGATTTTATCGCAGCTATGTACTTCATTGTACAGCTGCAAGGGGAGTGACGTGTGATACAGTGTGATTCAATGAAAGTCAGTACAACACAGTTAGTGTATGTTTACCAAAGAGGTACATGAGATTGTTCTGACAAATCATTCTTGTACTCTCTAATACACTAACAGGGTTTCATCTAGGATAACAAGTTGGGGGGGGGATTTGGGAGTGCGTAAGCGCAAGTGTTTGGCTATGCCCACTTAAAAAAAGTTGATTTAATACTAATGTGATGATGTCATTATTCTACAAGATTTGGGGGGGGGAAGAACCACCCCCCCTACTAGATGAAACCCTGACTAACTGATACAGTACCAAAGATGCAACCTTTTACATGGCAAAATTAAAAACGGCCATTGTCAAAGTAATGTAGACGCAATCGGCATCATGTATAAATTGTGTATTTGGCCTGGCCTAAGCCATATTCAGTACATACTATATAGCAGGTCATTTTCGTAGGTTATAACATTCGAAACAAACAACGTCTACACACAGTAAGTGCAGTAGTAGTAGATCTAAGAGGTAGTCTAATGCTCAAGAATGATGGAACATCTTATATACATATAGTAGTCATCTGCAGAATTGTGTAGAGGAGATGTTTCACCATCTTTGAGCATTAGTTTACCTCTTAGATCTACTACTACTGCACTGCACTATACTGCACTTACTGTGTATATAGCTAGTAGGTATCTTCAAGACCAGCTAGCTCACTGACAGTTGACAAACTAATGCTCAAAGATGGTGGAACATCTCTACACAATTCTACTACTACTGCATGCACTTACTGTGTATATAGTAGGTATCTTCAAGACCAGCTAGCTCACTGATAGTTGACAAACACTCTCTGGGACAAAAACCATTGTGTAGCTTTTACTTCAATATTTTACAAACTTCCTTTATTTAGAATAATAGCGCATGCATTGCAGAATGCAGAGGCTGCAAAATATGGTGGGCCGTTTGTTTCAAAATTCAAATGTTACATTTTCATTCAAATCACAATACATTCATTCAAGATGTGCAATTTTCATTCAAGAGCATTCAAGATTATTCATTCAAGATTCAAGATTTTGATGGATGCATAAACATGCATAATTTCAGATGACTTTAGCCACACTTTGTGGTTTTATTGCATGGTGTAGTTGTTTTAATTAACAGGAAATGGGGTTCACAATAATCAACTCCCTCCCTCAGTAGTGGTAAGGTGATTCCCAAACCAGAAACATGACATTGATTGACGAAAATTAACAAGAGGTCAGGGGTTCGTTGCCGACCTTCGAGTTTTGAGCATTAAGCAAAGGACATCTTATAAATGTTGTGTTTTAATGACTGTATATGCATGCATGGCATGCATATCTTGAATAATTATTGTCGACTTGAATGCATTAAAATCTTGAATGACAATTGCATGGTCTTGAATGGTCAGTGGATCTTTGGATCAATTTAAATTTATTTTGGGCAGAATTTCAAATCGATAGAAATTTATGTATTTTTTGATTTTGAATATTTTGAAACTGCAAGAGTACATGCAAATGAGTGCATTCTATTTTCAATTCTTGAGGAAGAACTGGTCCTGAGTTTCGTGCAGAAAAAAGCAGTTTCATATTTTGCACCCACAGGGGTTAGCTTATAATGACCTTTGTACTCTAAGAAGCTGTGCACTTTATAGTCTGTTATAAAATCAGTATTATGTGCACCTAGCTTGTATGCGTACAGGTTATGTTAACAGTTGTATCCCACCCTGATTGACAATGACAATTACACCCCCTGTCTGTATAGGTGTTCCAAGTACCATGGCCAATAGATGAGTGTTCCCAGCATACAGACGGTACTATACATATAATCATACAGTTGTTCGATTGCACACACACACACACAATAATATCATAATTTAATTGATCCTTCAACATTGAAATGTTTAATAATATTAATTATGTACAGTTAAGGAAGTACATTATTATATTATACATAGCAGAGTCGTGCAGTTGGCTAGCCTCGAGGAAGTGATTGGGATATCAAGGCTAGCAGTTGGCAAGGTTATATTCTGGCTATATTTAGCATTGCATTGGAGCATGGCTTCTCAAGAGTACAAATGTCATTTTAAGCAAACCCTGTGGATGCTATAAGCGCTAGTGATGGTCAAAAATTGAAAATGCTTTTTCTGTACGAAACTCAGGACCAATTCTTCCTCAAGAAATTAAAAGTAGAATGCACTCATTTGCATGTACTCTTGCAGTTTCAAAATATTCAAAATCAAAAAATATATAAATTTCTATCGATTTGAAATTCTGCCCAAAACAAATTTAAATTGATCCAAAGATCCACTGACCTTGAATGAATACTGTATATGCATCTTGAATGAATGTATTGTAATCTGAATGAAAATATAACATTAATTTTGAATTTTGAAACAAACTGCCCACCATACACCATAGCAAAAACACATTGATTTTACAATGTAAAAGGGTGGGCCAGCTCAGCACAATTCAAATAGCAATCAAATTCCAGGCTCTTATATCATTCAATGACAATTTAGATGAAAAGTAGCGAAGTACATAGTATGTTAGAACATTAGGTCGTTAATTAATCAATTGCAACGTGTCAATAGTACCATAGAGATAGTAAAGGGAAGGGATTGGAAACACAGGGATTTCACGTGGCCCATGCGTGTCGCACCGGAAATTGACAGGAAGTTAATTTAATGGGAGGAGATTGGGGGAAAAGCTGCTTATTATAGATGCTGATCAACTACTTAGCTACTGTACATGTAGTTGCTCTGGTTGCTGCTGTACATCTGAATGACTGACATTTTTCTCTTTGCAAATACTTGAGTAGAGATTACACATTCTCAACAAACCTTGAAAATAACAAGGCATGCATTTACAAAGAAATTAAATCTAGGAACTCGATAATTATTTATACTTTATGGTACTAGTACTAGGCACTGTTCATTATAATAGACTGCCTCATAACATTATGACTTTCACACAATCACACAATTTTGATGTTTACATAAAAATGTTTACAAACACAAAACATAATTTTTATGAGCCTGACGCCCTTTTAGGCAATGGTGTATTCTCGTCATCGGTCACTGTTTAGCTCTTGCAAAAGAATTTACTAATCATAATACATAACAGTGGGGTTATCATGTGTCCCTCCCCTCTGCCGTTGGCATAAAAGGGTCTTGGCAGATTTTCTGATTTTCTGAGTACCCCTGGGAAAAAATGTATGGGTAAGTTTGAATTAGTATATTTCCAAAACGATAAACGTTAGCAAGGAAAATCTTTTCTTACTGCACATCGGGATCATTAAGCAACATGTAGAACTAAACAATAGTGATGTACAATTTATTGTTAACCAGTAGCTCCCCCGCAAAACAAGTTACTTTTGAATCCTTGTTTTCACACTTAAAAGTAAATATTCAACATTAAACAGCATAATGCTCAACTTGGCTATGCCTACTGCATATTTCAATGCTCCCTCTACACTCTGATCACTCTCAAGCAACCATGACTACTTCCTAGCTCAAGATATCCCCCCACAAAGTTTCTTACTTACCAATCTTAGCTAAATACATGTAAAACAGTGTAACATGGAGCTCTGATGATCAAATAAATGAGGTAAATGATGTAAACCATACATTTACTATGGATAATGTACATACAGGATAGCTCTGCCAGTGCTTACTGCAGTTTTCTTCACTTTCTTCTCTTTTGTCTTTGCATCTGGCTCGCAATCAATCGCAATCAATACTTGCGGAATGCAACACGCATGGTGTCAGAATTCTCTAGGGCAATACATTGGTCACCTGAGATGTTTCCAATCCCTCCCCTCTACCATAGATCAGAGATACAAAAGAAAGGGGATTGGAAACGAAATTTTTACGAAATTTTTGCGTGAAGCATTCCGCGTTATAGGGCGTGGCTAAAACTACAAAGGATTATATTTATAGTCAGCATGCTCATTACCAGTCTTGACTGCTCTACAATGTGCTGTACATAGAAACAGTGAAATTGATCATTTTTAATGTTGATTTTTCTAAAAAGTAAAGAGAATTTAGCTCTAAAAAGTCGACTAAGCCATGCAGCCACTATTACTAGACAAATAAATGCTATGCAAGAAGAAATAGCCTTTACTATGAAGTCGTAGGAGGGACAGGCCCGTGGTGTGTCTAAAAGTACCGTATAGCGCGAAATTTTCGAGGCACTTATATTTCGTGGATTGGCCTCTAAAAGCCATTTCTTTGCACAATGTTCGCGGAATGACTGCTTACCGGAAGCCACGCCTTTAAATATTTGCATGATAGCAGGTAATTCTTATTAACAAACACTTTTCGTGGACTTAATTTTCGTGTAGAATTCCAACCCACGAAATCCGCGAAAATTAAGCCCCTCGAAAATTTCGCGCTATACGGTATACTAAAGCAGTTTGAAGGACTATACTGCAAACGTTTATGAACAGTACAGCTTATTTATAGCATGAAGCCATTCTATGTAGCACTTAGATACATAATAACCAAGTCAAGCAATGTCCTTTGCTGTTTTGACTTCACAGGAGGGATAGAGAAAAGTTGACATAGAGTAATTCAAGCTAAACTCAAAAAAATTGGAAACAGAGTAAAGACAACGGACTTAGAGCTTGTCAGTGGTATAAGCTTACTTCTCTCAAGTATCTCCCAGGCCCTGAGTGATCTCTAGTGGATAGGAGAGCTAGAAACCAGGGATACAAAACTTTTCCATGTAATTATTTGCGAGCGCAATAATTACACGGAGTGCTTCACCGGATGTCAGTCCTTTTACATAGGGCGTGGGCGGTCGTTTCCAATCCCCTTTCTTTTGTATCTCTGCATAGATGTAGGAGAGAGGGATTGGAAACGGAAGTAGATTTCAATGTACTTCACATATGACCTCGATAAACATCCGCGCCTCGCTGAGGGCTAATCTATTCCCCAGGAACTTCGCGGGTAACTGAGATTATTGCAAATCTAGGATTTTATGAGTTGTCACTAGTATTCTGTCAAGTTTTCCAGTATCCAATGCAACTGTGCTTTATATAGATAGTGAATAACCATTATTCAAGCTCTATTTACCGTTGCAACTATCTTCTTCATTGAATTTAGGTAAGTTTAATCTTGTATTGTACACATTTATCCCTTTTTCTCTGAAATGATTAATGTTTAGGTCATAATTATACTTCAATATGCTTGTTGGTACATCATGTGGTATCACCCCAAGCCAAAGAAAATTAGTCATACATCAGCTGGTAAAATTTAGTGCTAGAAAAAAGTTGAATTAAAGAGCACCACTAAAGATCCCTTTTTTGGGAATACGCTAAGTTTTACAGAAATTTTAATTTTAGGCATACATTCCCTTATGATTGGTGATCACCCCAAAAGCATTAGTTTTGGATCAGGTGGATGTATAGCTTTTGTGTGCATGAATGTGTAGTCACCTATTTTTACCTCATAATTGTTATTGGCCCGGTAGTTAGATTGTGGTGAAGGGCCTGTAGGCCCGAGATATTTAACTACTACAAATGCTGTTTCATCTATATTTTATATAGCAATACCTCGCAAGCCAAAACTTACTGAGTACGCTGAAGAAAAGAAGACAGAAGAATACCCCTCCTCTCTACACCCTACACGTCACCGCCCTCGTAAATGTTATCGGCTGTTCCGGCTATATATACACCCTTGTATACCTCACCAGCTTCTCTCCATCTAAGACTGTCTGATTAGAGTGCTAAACTAATCATAATTATAGCTGTAATAATCATTTTTATCGTGTAAGTTTTTGTTAATGTTGTTCGGTTTGATCCCACTCGTTTTACACTTAGAAAGCAACTGGCAGTGCTGTGGAGTGTTTTGCTGTCTCCAAGTGTATGTAATTATACTTAATGAATTGGAAATTGAAATGTACGCTCACCAGCCTAGTATATATAGAAACTTCGTACAATTGATTCATCACAATTATTAAGAAAGTTACATGGTGTATTATGTATCTTGTCGTATGAATGATCATGGTTATTGCCTCAAACTAGTGGATCGACTTCTTGATGGTTTTTTTTTTCATTTAATTAAGTTGGCAGCAAAAGAGAAGCCTCTGACAGTCACAAATACATTCACAATTTCAGGGAACTAAGCATCCTCTGATGATTTTATATCTACTGTGAAACAAGTATCCAATACCACTAGCTCTGCACATTCTCCTTACTATTACCATGTACCAATGCACTGTTGATTGTACATGTGTCTCTTTCCCTATTCTTTCACCGCTTATGCAATGAGTTTTCCTCATTTGAGGCAAGAAAAGAAGACAAGAAAGCGAGGCGCGGATGTTTTCCGAGGCCCTCTTCCGTTTCCAATCCCTCTCTCCTACATCTATGCCTCTACTATCTATGATAGTACATGCAGATGATGTAAATAATTGAAGAATGCTCACACGCAATTGTCAATGAATACATGCAATTTGTTAATGGCAATCCAATTTAACACTCTGAGGATTTTAAAAGTTCATGAGGAAGATGAGCAGATTAACATTCACTTTGGCCCTTCCAAACATCTTCATGATTGCCAGGCCCTCGTATTGCAGCTGAAGGAGGTCCTGTGTGGGGAGAAGAGAGGGCAGTGAAACACTTCAACGGGTGTATAAGACAAAGAATGCATGTATTTGCAAGACAAATGAATACATGTACTTACATACACCGTACAAGCATACCAACACTATACCTGACACAAGGCAGTAAACTTCTTGAACACTTTACGTACCTACCAAATTAATTCTACCTGTACACACACCCTCACCTGGAGGACCAGCTCCACCTTCTCCATCTGCCTGACGTGATCTCAAACACAACATTTCTGAACCTGAACCTGGACGAGTAAGAAATAATGTTCACATAATTATAGCATAACGTTGCACATAAGATCAAAGCCGTAGCAAGCGGTCAGGCTGGTCAGGTTTTGGTCTAACCACTTTTTGCAGCTGGGTAGGTAATGGTCGTAAATATTGTAAGTGATAATGCGCATGCTATTTTGGTGAGGAAAAGGGATGACCTTTTTCTTAGGTAAAAAATTCACCACTGTATAAAAGTTCCAATAGTAGAAAAGCAGCTGACCTTTAATTGCAAGTTGGCCTGACCACTTTAAAGTTGCTTGCTACGCCCCTGCATGAAGATTGGGGCATAAAAATAAGTCAATAGCCTCACACTGGAGGAATTGTTAAGTCTAGATTAGTAGTAGAGTCTGAGCTTCAGTCAAACAGTGGACAAAGTACGTACCAGAGCAATTAATGGCACATGTGATGATTATCATGTTGTTTAATAGAAGTATGCTAGTATAACGGCTACTCTCACTCAAGTATACGGAGACTTACAGAGTGGGTGGGGCATATCTCCATGGACGCTGATGTATGGATGATTGGTTTGGTTACGTCAGAGTACGCATCGATACCCAGCTATCTGTCCGGGGGGTCCACAGTCGATGCTTGCAGGAAGAACCCTCTGTGGGGGGTACAATGAGAGTCATAATTATTATTATGATTCAGTTCCGGGAATAAATGTCATAGAAAGTCACTAATTGACTCACCTTTTTTCCAGCCGAGGTAAATGGAACACAGCTATAGGTTACGTCTCTGTGGGGCATGTAAAAATTGATTGACTGAAATTGTGTATCAGGTTTTAAGCAACTAATAAGGATTATCACTTATTGAGCGCACAATTCCCCGCCCACACACACCTGGTCAGTAGACAGCTGATTGCCTATCCACAACATCGAAGGATTTTATCGCAGCCATGTACTTCATTGTATAGCTGCAAGGGGAGTGACGTGTGATACAGTGTGATTCAATGAAAGTCAGTACAACACAGTTAGTGCATGTTTACCAAAGAGGTACATGAGATTGTTCTGACAAATCATTCTTGTACTCTCTAATACACTAACAGGGTTTCATCTAGGATAACAAGTTGGGGGGGGGGGGGGAGATTTGGGAGTGCGTAAGCACGTCACAAAATGTTTGGCTATATGCCCACTTTTGTTTAAATGATTACATCATGCTTAACTTAATGCTAATGTGATGACATGTAGTACTAATGTGATGATGTCATTAGTTATTAGATTCGCTAAATAATAACTTAGGTACTTTACTGGATACCCAATTGAAACAAAATTAAAATTCCTCACAATTCACCACAACCACAGACAAGTACTATCTATGAATTAGATTATTTTTACACCACAACTGTCAAAGATAAAAATCACAAATGTACATGTACCTAAGTCATTTTGAAACATACCTTGTAACTCCCCCCCCCCCCCCCTGTACGAGTTATATGTTTGTGTTAAGCACACTTAACAGTGTACTCTAAAAGCTACATTTTGATAGTAAAAACTTGGGTATGATGTAAACACTACTGACGTTTTGGCAGGATTAGTGGAACATATATTTATGGTCCATTCCCCCCTTAAGCCGTGGCTATTTTAAACCACCTCGCTATTCTGGCCAAGCTTCACTGTGCCGGATTAACAAGAGTCTACTGTACGTGTATTAACGAGTGCTGCAAGCTGCGCTGTGCTAATGCCTCTCGTCATGTTTCGCTTTCTCTCAAACTATGAGAGTGTTAGAGAGGTGAAGAGGTAATTACATAATGTATTACTGTTGACAGAATTGAATTACAAATAGAATAGGAGAGGAGCTGAATGTAAACAGAAGCCTATCTGATGGCTTGATGAATAATCAATCTTCAAAGATAGAGCATGTTATTTATATAACCTGTAGCCAAACAGCGGGAGCAAACCTTTGTCAAAGGCACAATCTGTACAGAATAGTAATAGAGAATTTGGATCATGAGGCTTATATTTAAATACAATTACCGTAGTATTTGCAAAAAGTAGAAAAGACTGGTGTTACATGCATCTATTGTTACCAGACTTGTGTACTCTATTGTTATCTATTCTATAATCATTGTTGTGCTTGTGGCTTCTTACCAGAATCCCAAGAAAAAGTAGATCAGGATCTGGATTATCTCACATGTGGGGATGAGCACGCATGCGCATTAAATCTACATGTACAAGAATAATGGGTGTCTGCAAAGAAAACAAATGGCTACTATAGTCTATATAGCTAATAAAACCTCTTTTCTGGCTCTTAGCTAACAAAAAGCTCGCGCTTTAGTGCAAGGCTAACTTATAAGTTGAATAGAAATTTTGTACGAACAGATGATTCTACGAAAGATTCTGAAGAGACTGCAACAGCCTTCAATGTGGGTCAAACTAGTCATAACTCAAGAAAGAAGCCTTAGTTTGCTAATCCACGAAACAAAGTCCAAGAAAACGTGGCTAGAAGCCTATAGAAGCTGTTAGTTTTTGTCGCATTGCAACCGTTGAGCAGTTACAGCTGGAATACACACACACACACACACACAGTCTGTTTGAGCCCTTTCTCGGTATAGACAAATAGTTAGCTAAGTGATACTAGACAGGCTAGAAACAGGTTCTATTCCGCTATATGCAATTGAAATACTGTAGCTAAACTATAGCAAGCATTCATGCACATTGACTTCACTATTGCTGTGCCAACAATTCTTAGATAGAGAGCAAAGTGAGTACAAAATGGCTGTAGGAGCACAACATACAGTGATGGAGGCCCTGGGTGGGGCTCACATGAACAAAGAGAGGAAATGTTAACAATAGTGAGGCTAAATGCTAGAGTCCAAAAGTACAACTTGACAGCAGCAAATTATGGTTTAAATTGTAGTAAATATTACGTAAGTTATAGTTATAACACGGGCACGAGGGATGTATGGAATATATTGCACTGAAGCACGAGGGCGCCAGCCCCGAGGGCTGAGTGCAATATATGCCATGCAGCCCGAGTTCACGCGTTATAACTAGTTTATATCCCGAGGGCATAGCAACATAACACTGTCCTAGTAACACAATATAAACAGCACAAAAAAAGACAGAGACAACTCTAGACACAGCTCCATCTCTTCTCTCTTCTAGACGCCAGTATCTGCAGCGTATAAGATTGGCATGACCGACGAATGGCTTGACACAAAATTGTTGGAGTTTCAACTGAAATCTGCAAAACAGCCCCACCCCACTTCTGGTGCTGCAAAACAGCCCCGCCCCACTTACTGCTGCAAAGAAACAGCCCCACCCCACTACTCAGTGAATACATGGTATTAGCTGCTGGTCTACGCTCGGCCTCATAACCAAGCCAAGAAAGCTCGCTTCTACACTGCTGCAAAACAGCTCATGCCCCCAGCAAAAAGAGCCACTTCTAGTGCTACGGTGAAGCAGAATTGACATGCATCACGATGTCGAGGACTAGGTCGATCTAGGAACACAGAATCTTCAACAAAATGAATCTTGGACAACTTTAAAACCTGCATGGTTGCAAGAAGAAACTCCAGCAGTGCTGAACATTCATTCCTGCATGGCTGGACATACTTTAAAACTTGTTATTTCTCATGCGTATTAATTTAATTTTAATTTAATTGTCTGTCTAATTGCCAGAGGGGCGTTTTGCGGTCAGTGCAATATGACTTTGCGGTCAGTGCAATATGACTTTCAGCAGTGCAATATGCTTCATATTGCACTTGGCAACAACGTAGCAACGGGATATAATAAGGTATAACATGTATGCACCAACACAGTCAGCTTTAGCGTATCCCTCGTGCGGCTACGCCTCAAGGCATAATTATACAGTATTCACCGAGTGCATACATGTACATGCAAAAAACTCACATCTGAGTTGCTGTCCAATTCTCAGCCATGACACCCGGGTCCATGATTTGAGACCTCTCGAGCAGCTTCTCCTCCAGCTCCCTCAGCAGGTCATCCTCTAGACATTGAATGGTCTCACTCTTCTCCTCAACCTGACAAGGGAACATCAATAAGTTGCTGCCAGGTGGAGAATACTCGACATACAATAGTGACGTGCATGTACAGTCAACTACTGAAAATCTGGCAATGAAATTTAACGGTATTCTCCCACTTTGAGATAAAGGTCAGCTTAAAGTTGGACTGTAGGTTAGGTATTAAATAGGCATCTGCTATCAGGGTTGTTGCAATAACTATTATAAAGAGATAGTACGTACGTGTAATCACACAGTACACCATCAGATCGGCTATTCAGAGCATAGATCATACAGTATATACTGTACAAACTGTGCAAAGGAACAGGAAAACATGATAAACCGGCATTACGGTAACTTAAACCAACAGATGATAAATGGACTAAAATCATGAAAACTCACTAATAATAACGAGTGTTGCAAACTGCGATGTGCTAATGCATGCCTCTCACTTATAGTTTCGATTAGGGGGGGAGGGGCTAAATGAGGCTCTTTATACTGCTAATCACAGGGGCCCCTCTTTCCGTATTCCCCCAAAACCTAATCGCAGTCTCGTGACCCCTAACCTCTAGCGTGAGAGATATGAATGGGCACGTACATTTAACATCTGCTTAACCGGTACCTCGCGGATATGACACAACAAATCTACTGCAACCTGTAAGATTAGTCTGATATACATGTACCACAGAAACAGTGTGCTTGCTTGCATACATGCTAATTTAAAACTACTCACATCTGCATAGTTCCAATTTTCACTCCAGCTCAGCCATGACACCCGGGTCCATGATTTGATATCTCTTGAGCAGCTTCTCCTCCATGTCTAGATGACTGCACTTCTAGAAGGTAAAAGGAAAACAAAATAATGCATTTGGTAAAGATCTACTCTCATGCAAACAACATTGTAATTAGTATTGAGAGCAAATACATGTGATGATCATTACCAAATTTACTGGTAAAGGGTCAAACTGTTAGCAAGAGAGTTCATAATAGACGAACTCTTGCTGTTAGTATGTAAAATTGCCAGCTATGGACCCCAACTAGTACCTACATGCAAATTTTAGGGGGGGGGGAATTGGAGCTAGGGGGGGATATCCCCCTTCCCCCCCATACACACACACTCACCCCTCTAGAAAAATGTCCCACCATAGCCTTCGGAGCTGTCTCCCTCCTCTTAGCAATCACTCCATCAATGTGCGTCGTCTTGAGTACCTCATTTCGACTGATCTTGGACGCTAGATGCAGCACACCCGCCACTGTAGCACCACTCTGTGATGTGCCTTAAGGCCTTTCTCCTTCACAGCAAGCTCTTGCAGCTGGTGTAGGAAGACCAGTATATCCGAGAGCCCTTGATAAGAGAATTCCAGTGTCAGGAGAAATACGAGTTGGTAGAAAGCGAGTGTGTTAGCAGGGCTAGTGCAGATAGCTTTGGCCAGTTCCAGGAGATTGGTGAAGAGAGAGTTGACTGTTTTAGAGAGGAACCTTTTCAAAACCACACCCAGTGAGAGCCCTACAGCCTCCAGACTCACCCAATCACTGCACAAGGGGAGGGTATAAATACACGTACATGTAGCTGTAAGCACTGCACATGATTGTATACTGCACATGATTGTATACATACATGTAGTGAAAGCTAAGACAAAATGGACCTGTATAACTGACAAATAAAATCTAGTACGCCCACTGAACATAGCATGTGCGCACGCACGCACGCACGCACGCACACACACACACACACACACACACACACACACACACACACACACACACACACACACACACACACACACACACACACACACACACACACACACACACACACACACACACACACACACACACACACACACACGTGTTGAGAGGAATCTTGTCCTTGTTGGCACACACACACACACACACACACACACACACACACACACACACACACACACACACACACACACACACACACACACACACACACACACACACACACACACACACACACACACACACACACACACACACACACACACACACACACACACACACACACACACACACACACACACACACACACACACACACACACACACACACACACACGTGTTGAGAGGAATCTTGTCCTTGTTGGCATGGTGATCTACGAGTTGGCATGGTGATCTACGAGACGATGCCAGAGTAGGGCCACATCCAGCTGTGTGCTGGGCTCTCGAATGAGGAGCAATTGGACGAGGGAGGCAAACAGTTGCCCTGGGAACGCCGTCTCCAGCACTAATGAGTGACAAGTGTCAGCCACCGCCCTCAAACACTTGACCAGGGAGGTAGTCAACATGGGGCTGGAATACAATTATGGAAGCTTAAACACTTAGTAATGCACGCAGTCTATTGTGCATGGTCACATAATTACAAGCAGGTCATCCTCTATAATATATTCCCCACTTGGGGTCTGTATCATAGCAACTGGCTGGGGTTTAACTACCATAAACCCCAGCCCTAGCCTGGAGCACATTCCTCATAAACTCCCTTGCCTTGAGGGCGCACTGATTTTATACTAGATCTACACAGCCAAAAAGAAGCTAGACACTTGTTGACAAAGGCAGGACAGATGGGTGGGGCTCACTAAACACCAGGAAGGCTGGAGGTAGCCTCTACACAGGCTCTCCTTTTTCTGTTCTTTATCACAATCGTTCAATAAGATAAAATACGGTATTAATTGGAGGAATAAAGAAAGAAATAGACGTAGAGTTAGGAAAAAGGAGAGCCTGTATCGGGAAGTCGTGTGAGGGTAGAAGGGTGAAAATGAGCGTGGGCATGCTGAGCTAGAGATGTTGGACTGCCCACGTAGAGATCTATGACTAATAAAACTTTGCCTGCAGCAAGCTGGACATGGACTTGGAACTGGAAGTTTGCAAGCACTATAGCTAGCTAAACCTTAGGCTTAGCTAGATGATCTACTAGTTATATGTTCAGATTCTATCAGACTATCCACCTTTTCTTGTGTCTTTCTATAGTCTACTGATAGTATAGATCAAGAATAGCTTAGTCATCATTATCATATAGCAGGTAGCTACTGCCACCAGAGCTGGCCACGCTGGTTCTCTGATCTGACTTGCAGCACAGCTTGGTGGTTGTCTCAGTTCTTATTAATTAATTAACTCTGAATGCGTGGGAGAATATCTTACGTCACGATTGTGGGCTACATATCGCCCACGTTCATAAAAATCCTTGTGGATCACGCGATTTCCCGAACCAGGCCTTACTTTTTCTTAACTGTATGCCCATTTCTTTCTTTGCTGCCTCACTATGTCTTTCTTATGATTTATCGATGAACAGTGACAACAGCAAGAAAAAGTGTAAGGCCTGGGATCGAGGCTAGGCTGGAGGATGGGTGAGGCTCACTGCTTGGACATTGACAAGTTAGTGCGTAGAGCTAGAAGCTTAGCACTGGCTAAAAGCTATACGCACAACCTTTTTGCCTCAATAGTTTTTGAGACTGTTAGCTAGTTGTATCCAAGGTAAGGTAGCTTAGGTAACAAGTACTTTTCATTCAAGTGGGTATATAACACTTACTGTCCACTATATTTGAATTTATGGCAAACGTAAACCATCCTTGGCCTCGGAGCTTCACCCTCGTCCTCGGAGGTTTACTGCCATAAATTCTGATGTACGGACAATAAGTATAACATAATATCATAGTCTACTCAAAGGTTACTGCTATAAACAGGATTCACGAAGGCACCAGAATCAGAGAACACGTACATGTACAAACAGTGTTTATGACAGGAAACTAACACATACATGTACACAAACAGCTAAATGAAGCAAAAGCTGTATAATATCATTCTCACCTGTTTCGAGTGTCCTGAGATGCCAGAGGATGTACAGACAGTCCAGTGGTGGCTCCGCTATCAAGACCCCTTGAGGCCACGGGTACATAAGAGTTGATGAGCTCCAGTATATCTGGCTTATGATAGTCGGGAAGGACTCCTGCAAACTCCCCCACAGTGATAGTGATGGATTGCTGAAAGGTTAGAGAGGACGTGAGGTCAGAGGGGCCTTCTGAAACGGTTTCTATGGAGATACGGAGGTGGCGGACCAGTGTACGAATATATCCAGTACAGACGGACCTGCATGAGTGGACACAAGCTAAGTAATGTAAATACATGTATGCAGATTTAAAGCGTGGAATTAAACTACACTACGTATAATGAAAGCACCACGGGTGCTGATGCCTCGGTAGAGGTGCCAGAGCTACATAACATAAAGCTAGCTTTTATACACACATTGATCATGATGAACATTTTTAATTTTGCTGCATGCAGAATCCAGAATCACAGGGAAACTCGAAGAGTGGGTAATGATCGCCCATGATTGTTTTTAAAAGCGATCGATGCCAAAAGTTCAAGTCAAAAATGAATGGCTGCAAGTCAGCAGAGCTTTGCAGCTCTCTTCTCACTCTTGCAGCTATAACTAGCATTCTAGTGCAGAGCTAACTACTAAGTACAGTAGCAACACTCGGTGAACAAGTTTTGGTACAGACTCTTCTGAAAAGGCTGCAATGGCATTTCAAGTAAGCAAAACTAGGCATAACACGAGAACTAAGCATTATTTTGCAAATCCACGAATTGAAATCCAAGAAAACATGACTAGAAGCCTATAAAAACTCTTACTTGCACTTGATTCATCCTTGAGCAGCTGTAGCAGCCTACACACACACAGACACAGACACACAAACACACTACCGTATACCTCGCTTGCGCATGCGCACCGAGGCATAATTATAGAGATTAAGGATTAAGCCAGTGTCAAAACATACATGTACAGTCATGCAGAAACTTAATAACAGCTATGAAAGCATCGAAGTACATGTACGAAGAATAAATGCATATAGCCTTGTTTAGAAAATGGCCCAAAAATAGTATGTGCAACCATACAAGTACTTTACCATGGAGACTCACCTAGAGAGCTGTCTGCTGCCACGGCAACACACTTAGAGTGTGCCAAGGATCCCTTGTTTGGTCTCCCAGGACTCCTTCACCTTGGCATCCACGTGGTCCACCAGCAACTGGACGGCCTTGTACCGATCCTGTCTCTGTGGGGGTACATGTACAGTGGATAATGTACACTGGGGGGCTGTAGGGGTACGTGTAAGTGGATAATGTTCATTGGGGGCTGTGGGGGGCACATGATAGATACGCACACTGGGGGGGGGGCATGTGCATTGGATAATGTACACTGGGGGGCTGTGGGGGTACATGTACAGTGGATAATGTACCCTGGGGGGCTGTAGGGGTACAAGTACAGTGGATAATGTACCCTGGGGGGCTGTGGGTGGGGGGGGGGGTACATGATAGATACTGTACACTGAGGGGGTACATGTGAGTGGAAAGTACAATACACATGTAGGTACTGTCTTCGTGGGGATACATGTCTACACTGGAGGGAACAATTGATCAAGAATAAACAAGGAGTATGTTGGACCTGAAAGCTATCAATGTTACACAACAGAATAAAGCAGAGAGTAACGAAATACTGTTGACAGTCTGTTATGGACAGTCAAGTCAGAATTCCACAAGAATTTTTATCAAGCGTGATGCACTATACACTATGGTGAGAACACTTGGCCACCAGTACATGTATATACGTGTACCTGCATGGCTTCCACAACGATGGCGTACACACCAGCTGTGAATTCCTTGTCCGATATCTATAGTTTGTTTAGGTCATAGTGTCTACAAGGGGAGCAATGGAGTGTTACTATATACACAGGAAATGAGACAATGGTTGTCATGGTACTAGACCTGCTGAGACAACATTGCACAATAGGTCATAGCACTTTACTAACATCAGGAGTTCATTAAGAATCCTAATGAACTCCTGCTGAATGCAGTTCCATTTAAGTTACACCTATTAGAGAAACCACCTTGCCTACAAGTAGCACCGACGCACACAAGGCATTGACTGACTTACTGTAGTATTGGCTTGAGGACACTATCGATGGGAGAGAGTCCGGCAAAAGCGATAAGCTCCTGCAGTGAGACTATCCTGAGAGTACCCCCCCAGACTGTCCCCCTCCTCCACAACAGGCTGGATCTCACCAGACTCTCTGTCAGAGTGGGAGGGAGGTTACTATTGGCACACACTGTATAATTATCTAAGGCCATCAATAGGTACGTTTGATACAGACTGAGGCTATCAACATTTACTCATTGAAGTATGTGTATGCTCCAGGAGTAGAACTGAAGCAAATTGTAGTGACTTTCCTAGACAGTATACCTTGACTGGGCGACACTGTGACTGTGCATATTGAAGAGGAAGGGCGGCACTATCTTGTTCATGTGATCTTTATCACTCCCCTCAGTCCTTGCAACCCAGCCATCCGCGTCCTGTGTGAGGTGTAGTGGGGAGGGGTGGAGTTGGTGATGAAACCAATGTGATCACAAGTTATGCGTGTGACAGAGCACCCTAAGGGCAGTACAGTTAAAATATGACACCTAACACTTCGACCTGTGGCCACTCAAACTCATTTCATGTACACATACTCGTGATATTTATCGGTGTCGTCAACATTCTTGGTGAGGCTAAGAGAGGCAAAGCGGTGGATGAGGAAGTCGTACTGTCTGTGGTAGGGGGTGTTCCCTTCCTCTCGCTCGGCAAACTTCACAAACTGCGTGTGTGCGGAGGAAGGGTCAATGTGTTGTATAAACAAGTTCACTTCACACACTCACTCCTGGCCAATGGCATACCCCCTCCACACACCCACACATATACATGCATGTTCACTTTTCACACTCACTACTCACACCCACACACGTTCACTCTCGGCACTATCACAGACACACACTCTACTCACACAAGAGTGTTGGTATGGACAGTTTGGGAGGTGTGGGCATGTGCCAAAGTTCCAATTGCGGCTGCCGAGTTGACAGCCGCAATAGGTCGTTTGTGGTAGTTAGTAGGTGCTTTGGGAGGTTCGTAGTCATCGCATTCCGTCGTTGCGTGGTCTAGGCTAAAGAATAATGAACAATGCTCTTTGGTTTTTGCATTTACAAAAGCCATAGCATAAAATGTTTGATAGATCTCGCCCCACTTCATGGCTGGGTTAGCTGCAGCTGCTTTTCTAAAGTTTCTATCATACTGTATCCACATACTGTATCCACCCGTCTCCAGCGTATTTCCGGGCCGTGTGGACGATTAGTGAGGAATACGCTAAAAGGTCATGCACGCGTGTGGGGTCACGTTGCGTGACAAATGAGACGTATGCGTTAAAGCATTCAACCCACTGTAATATGTTGGCAACGCTGCGCTTTTTTCTGGGTTTCTCACCCGTATCGTTGAGGTACCCCCGAACGAGTCGGGTAAGAACTCCGCTAGTTCGATAAATTCCCCTTTTTCCGATTTTTTAGATAGTTTGTCGGGAATGGGGATGGCATTCTGGCCTACATTGACCGTATATGGAATAATGCTTGGTATCGTCGGTAATGTGGGGAGGCTCATGCGGGTTTGAGTACGGGGGGCACTAGTGGATACGAGGGGAACATGTGCTAGTGAGGTACTTGACATACCTGCCGTTCCGGTGCTGACAACAGGGCCTGAGGTGGGACTCCGTGGGGTACCCGAGCCGGAAGCAGAGATGGTTGGGATTGAGGGTGGGACTGATGGTGAGACTGATGAGGGGATGGCTGTGGGGTGGTGTTGTTGGACTGCTGCCTGAATCCACTGGTCCATTGCGGTGATGATCGTTGGTAACACCGCGCCGAGGGCTGCCTGGACAGAATTGGCAATCATGGTGTTGAGAGTTGTCGGAGTTGTCGTCGGGTTGGTGGAACTGATCGGCGGTGTTCCAGTTGAGGATGTGCTCGAGGAGGTAGTGGTCATCTTCGTATAGAGAATTACAGGATAGATCAGCAAGGGAAATCTTGAGAACTGACTGCCTGACCACGTGTTCCTTGCGCATGCCAGTACCTAGTCTCATGAATCAGCCGCCGTTCTTTTGGAGGTTTTGTCTCAAATGTCTTTGGGTGTGGTATTAAATGCAAAAAAGTGGGTGTATCTCAGTCTTAGATATCTGAGATACACCCACTTTTTTTGCAAGTCATGCAAAAACAACAACACACCCAATATATTTCAGAGAGAGCTAGCTGCAAGGCACAGATTTATTTGCTGGAATGGCCACTAAAGAGCAGAACCAAGGTATAAAGACTGTCATGTTTCCTATAAAGGATAAACCCAATGATTGCTAAAGCATAAAACCCTCATTGGTGATTGCTAACCTTGTGTGCTTGCTATCTATTTCAGAGCTCACAATTGACGATCTGAAGACAGAAATGAAACTGACTGATGAGCAGCTCAATACAGCAATAAAGGAACCAGATCTACCCGAGTTAGCAGCATGTTTCGACAATGTTCACAAAGGCTATCTTGAAAAATTGGAGCTCTCACCTGGAGAGCAAACTGACGTGAGGACTAGAGCATATGTAGATGGCACTCTGGCAGGAATGTTGCTGGCTTTGAAATTCTGGATTCTGACCAACGGACAAGACGCCACTTTCCAAGCTCTGCTACTCATCATACTCTCCCTGCTCAAAGAAGACGTTGCTGTTCGAGTGTGCAAGTACTTGTCTGACAAATGTGAGTCTGTCATGTGAGAGTGCATGTGGTCATTGTGGTACCATACGTTGTGGGAGTGATTGCAACCAAATAAGGGACTTTCAACTTAATTGCTATTGTTACACATACAATTCTCTATTAACTATCACCAGGAATGGTACTCACCTATTGTTTTGTTTCCCCAGACTCCACCACCTCGTGTCCCCCCTCCCGAGAGAGGGTCCTGCTGAACCACAAGCTGTCCTCGTACAGGGACTACCTACAAAGTCGCTACAGAGCACGAGTATCCACATCAGCCACACAATGGCCTCCTGTTCCAACAAACAAAGTCTTCAAACTGGCCATGATTCAGAAGGAGAAAATACAGAGAGGAAGAATCGACGATGAATTTGTTAGGCTATCAATCACAGGAAAAATTGACGATATTTTACTTCAAAAAACTCCAGTTAACTTGACTAACATTTTCTCTGAGATTGGAAATAGACGAAACTTTGTGTTGATTGAAGGAGCTCCCGGCTCTGGCAAGAGCACCCTTGCTCTACACATCTGTCAGGAGTGGGCAGAGGGAAAACTGTTCCAAGAATTCGATATTGCAATCCTCGTGAAACTGAGAGATCCCCTCGTTAGAGAAGCTATTACAATTTCTGACTTACTTCCCTGCACAAACAAAGCGATGGCTAATGAAACAGAAACTGCAATTATGTCACTGTACGGCAAAGGTGTATTGTGGGTGCTGGACGGATGGGACGAACTTCCTTCTGACCTCCCTAGAGACTCAATCATCAACAAACTAATTCGACCAGACATGTCACGAGAAAGTCCGCTACACGAATCAGCTGTAATTGTAACATCTCGCCCGTCGTCTTCAGCTAAGCTCCACCCACGTGTATCGTCCAGGGTGGAGGTGTTGGGGTTCACTCCACATGAACTAGAACAGTATTTTACCGAGTGTCTGAATGGTGACTCACAAGCTGTGCAGACTCTACTGGAGAGAATTCGAGAGAACCCAGTGGTAGAAAGTAGCTGCTACCTCCCCCTCAATGCTTCCATTGTCGTTAATTGCTTCCTTTCTGATAACCACTCACTCCCCACATCCAACCACGGGATATTCACATCAGTAGTCCAAAGCTCTCTCAAGAGATACCTCCAGGATAGGTTGGGGAAGACCACTCCTGTGGGAGACATCACATCCCCAGACTCACTGCCCTCGGAAATCAGAACAGAGACCGTACAAATGTGTCAACTTGCATATCATGGGATCGAAAACAACAAAGCAACATTTACTGACAATGATTTGGCCGCTCTTCGCATTACGAAGGAAATTTCAAACGTTGGACTATTACAAACTGTTCCCAGTATCATTAGCGATGGTCATCTGGTTTACTACTGCTTTCTCCACCTGTCTATTCAAGAGCTACTAGCAGCAATCCACATCTCTCTCATGTCTCCCAAGCAACAAATTTCTGTATTCCAGATGCTGTTTGGTAATCCTCGATTCAGTGCAGTCTTCCAGTTTTACGCTGGTATCACCAAACTGAGAACTAGTAGACCAATCCTCAGCTTGCTACCTCGATTCTTGTGTCCAGTTCCAGCCACTGTTTTTGATCTGGTCAGAAAGGTTGTCAAAAATACGACGATCTTTTTGTTGTCCCTCATCAATTGTTTGTACGAAGCTGAAGACTCGCGACTGTGTGTGTTTGTGGCTAATCTTCTTAATCACAATCTAAATCTTGATAGCACTACAATGAATCCTATTGACTGCCTCTCTGTTGGATATTTCGTATCAGCTTGTTCCAACACCAGTAATGGATTCACACTTAGCCTCAGCAATTGCTCTATTGATGACCAAGGCTGCAAATTTCTGGCCCGAGGACTCTCCAAGTGTCCCAACTCTAATAATGATATTCCTACAGCAGGGATGCACATCGCTGAGATTATCGAGAACACTATTTCAATATCTAAATTGGATTTGTCTAATAATGCCATTGGTAACAGTGGACTTTGCGAACTCTGTGCGGCCTTGTCCACTAACACATCATTAAAGAGCCTGGACCTGCTCAGGTGCTCACTAACAATATCAGACGACAATGGAGCTGCCCTCTATCAACTTCTGAATACAAACAATTCCCTCGAATATCTTGATTTGTCTCATAACACAGTGACTAGCTGTCGTCACATTGCTGCTGGACTTGCAGTCAATAAGACTCTGAGAACATTGAGATTGCGTTCCTGTGAACTGACTGATCAGAGTATCGAGGAGCTATCAACTGGACTGATCAACAAGATTGAAACACTGCAAATATTTTGTAATGACTCAATAACAGAAGATGGAATGAAGACGCTTGCCAGACATCTAACCACCCACTGCTCTGAACTGACACGATTGTGGATACCCTACCGCCTAGAGTCCTGTATCGAGACAGTATTCATGGACACTAACGAAGAGAGGAAGAGAAATGGACTACCCGAGATTAATGTGTGTTATGATGTGCGTTATGTGTACTAATTTTTTAATTTAATGTTATTTATTAATTGATTATTAATTTATAATTAATTGATTGATTATTATTAATATAATTAATGTTTATAATTAATGATGTTTAGTAAATTATAATTATGTTTAGTTATAATTATAATTATGATTATTGTTGTTATTAATTAATTAATAAATGTTAATTAATTTGTTGTGTTATGCATCTAATCTCTATCATTGGTCAATATAATTATAGCACATGTACAGATGGTGACGAGTGAATTCAATGCTTCCTACTGACACGGAGAGCACGTCATGCACTAGCTGTATGTATGTAACTGAATACACTATTGTAATAATGCTATAATCTCCACCTAGCTAGCCTCCTTCACAGGCTTTCAAGAGAAGTGCGGCCTGGGCCGGGATCGAGGCTAATCTCGACATGATTTACTTTTGACAATAATTATATTACTAGGACAATTTACAAAACAGTTAGTGTACAGAAGACTAGAAATATGTCGGCACATTACATAACAATTACCTAAAAACAAATCAGTTGGAATTGGTCAATATAGCACAGTAATAATGATGGTTTAAATTCAATGCTCCCTACAGTGTCACAGAGAGCACATGCACTGTACGTATAAAACTGTCAATGAATGTAGTGGAAATCCAATTTAACGCTCTGTCGATTTTTGTTCATGAGGAAGATGAGCAGATTAACGTTTACTTTGGCCCTTACAAACATCTTCATGATTGCTAGGCCCTCGTATTGCAGCTGAAGGAGGTCCTGTGTGGGGAGAAGAGAGGGCAGTGAACACTTCAACTGGTGTAAGACAAAGAATGCATGTATTTGTAAGACAAATAAATACATGTACTTACATACACCGTACAAGCATACCAACACTATACCTGACACAAGGCAGTAAACTTCTTAAACACTTTACGTACCTACCAAATTAATTCTACCTGTACACACACCCTCACCTGGAGGACCAGCTCCACCTTCTCTATCTGCTTGACGTGATCTCAAACACAATACTTTCGAACCTGAACCTGGGCGAGTAAGAAATAATGTTCACATAATTATAGCATAACGTTGCACATAAGATCAAGGCCGTAGCAAGCGGTCAGGATTGTCAGGTTTTGGCCTAACCACTTTTTGCAGCTGGGTAGGTAATAGCGTAAATATTGTAAGTGATAATGCGCATGCTGTTTTGGTGAGAAAAAGTGATGACCTTTTCCTAGGTAAAAAATTCACCACTGTATGCAAAGTTCCAATAGTAGAAAAACAGTTGACCTTTAATTGTTAGTTGGCCTGACCACTTTAAAGTTGCTTGCTACGCCCCTGCATGAAGATTGGGGCATAAAAATAAGTTAATAGCCTCACACTGGAGGAATTGTTAAATTCTAGATTAGTAGTAGAGTCTGAGCTTCAGTCAAACAGTGGACAAAGTACGTACCAGAGCAATTAATGGCACATGTGATGATTATCATGTTGTTTAATAGAAGTATGCTAGTATAACGGCTATACTCTCACTCAAGTATACGGAGACTCACAGAGTGGGTGGAGCATATCTCCATGGACGCTGATGTATGGATGATTGGCTTGGTCACGTCAGAGTACTTGTTGATACCCAGCCTTCTGTCCAGGGGGTCCACTGTCGATGCTCGCAAGAACTCTCTGTGGGGGGTACAATGAGTGTATGTATATTCATACCCTCTGCATGGCAACCAAATAGTTAATGTGCAATTTAGATCATACGATACTTTAGTAGAAGGTAGAAACACACATGGCATAATCACATGACCATCATTCGTATATACACACTTTCAACTATTTGACTACAAATTCAGTTTTGGTTATCATATTTCTTATACCTAAACTTCTTGAAGGCGTCCGAGTGTACTGGTTCATTACTGACAGGGCAGCACTCTCAGCCTCAAACTGTGCAAAGGAACAGGAAAAACACGATAAACTCTTAAATCAACAGATATAACCAGACAATAATCATGGAAAGTTAACGATGCTGATTTGGCGTTTTTCACCAACAAATAATATCTAGTCCAGTACTAATTTAATGTACATAGATGCAGTGCATAATGTAGGCCATAATCTGTGCAGGTATACTGTACCACTTTTATCACCTGTTGTTTGTAGCACTCAAATATCTACCCCATCGGCACACTGCTCTGCTCCAACTCCTTACAGCGATCCAGTGCCTTCTTGAGCTCTTCCTCCATCACAAGTCTCTCTTGCACAGCAGACTGGGTAATAGATTGCATGGTGGTCATGTACACACACACAGGTATACAGATACAACCATCACAGCATCGTGGTAGTGGTACAGTAGTTATATAATTGCAGGTACATGTATTAATGAAAGCACCGCGGGTGCTGATGCCTCGGTGGAGGTGCAAAGCTACATAACATAAAGCTACACACATTATCATGATGAATATTTTTGCATTTTTGCTGCATGCAAACTCAAATTGCATGGTGGTCGATCATGTACACACACACACACAGGTAATACAACCACCATGTGGTAGTGGTACAGCTGTTTGCTCACTGCATTACCACAAAACAACAAATACCATACAATGTTGCTATGCAAACAACATGTGGTCCTAAGCAATGATGGCTTCTAGCACTTGTAGGTACTTTTTGAGAGTTACAAATATGGCTAATCTGCGAGACCCTCAAAAATTACCCACTATAAGGTGGCATCAATATTAACTGATACAGTACCAGAAATGCAACTTTTATATGGGGAAAAAAAAAGGACAATAGTCTCTAGACACAATCGGCATCATGTATTGTGTATTTTGCCTAAGCCTTAATCAGTACATACTGTATAGCAGGTAATTTTCGTGGGATAAAAAATCCGAGACAAAAACGTAGTCGTGGTGCAGCAGTGATTTTGTGTGTAAAAATTCCCTTTGCTTCACTGCATTGCATGCGTTCCGGTCAACCATGCCTACGTTTTCGTGAGTGATAAATATTCGTCAAGGTTTAGCTTGCCCACGGAAACTCTACCCAGGACGCTATACGTACGGTACGGTATACTGTACCACTGTATCACCTGTTTCAAGTACTCTTCCTTCTCACGTTACTTTGTAGCACTCGAATATGTCCACCCCGTCCACTGCTCTGCTCCAACTCCTTACAGCGATCTAGTGCCTTCTTGAGCTCTTCCTCCATCACAAATCTCTCTTGCACAGCAGACTGGGTAATAGATTGCATGGTGGTCATGTACACACACACAGGTATACAGATACAACCATCACAGCATCGTGGTAGTGGTACAGTAGTTATATAATTGCAGGTACATGTATTAATGAAAGCACCGCGGGTGCTGATGCCTCGGTGGAGGTGCAAAGCTACATAACATAAAGCTACACACATTATCATGATGAATATTTTTGCATTTTTGCTGCATGCAAACTCAAATTGCATGGTGGTCGATCATGTACACACACACACACAGGTAATACAACCACCATGTGGTAGTGGTACAGCTGTTTGCTCACTGCATTACCACAAAACAACAAATACCATACAATGTTGCTATGCAAACAACATGTGGTCCTAAGCAATGATGGCTTCTAGCACTTGTAGGTACTTTTTGAGAGTTACAAAAATGGCTAATCTGCGAGACCCTCAAAAATTACCCACTATAAGGTGGCATCAATATTAACTGATACAGTACCAGAAATGCAACTTTTATATGGGGAAAAAAAAAGGACAATAGTCTCTAGACACAATCGGCATCATGTATTGTGTATTTTGCCTAAGCCTTAATCAGTACATACTGTATAGCAGGTCATTTTCGTGGGATAAAAAATCCGAGACAAAAACGTAGGCGTGGTGCAGCAGTGATTTTGTGTGTAAAAATTCCCTTTGCTTCACTGCATTGCATGCGTTCCGGTCAACCATGCCTACGTTTTCGTGAGTGATAAATATTCGTCAAGGTTTAGCTTGCCCACGGAAACTCTACCCAGGACGCTATACGTACGGTACGGTATACTGTACCACTGTATCACCTGTTTCAAGTACTCTTCCTTCTCACGTTACTTTGTAGCACTCGAATATGTCCACCCCGTCCACTGCTCTGCTCCAACTCCTTACAGCGATCTAGTGCCTTCTTGAGCTCTTCCTCCATCACAAGTCTCTCTTGCACAGCAGACTGGGTAATAGATTGCATGGTGGTCATGTACACACACACAGGTATACAGATACAACCATCACAACATCGTGGTAGTGGTACAGTAGTAATAAAGGTACAGTAGACTCTCGCTATTCCGACTCTCTGAAGTACGGCCTGAAATGTGGCCAACTCGCTATTCTGTATACTTGCTGCCCCAAACTAGTAATTTTATACGTATACATTTTGGGTGTGGTTTAGCAGAAAAACTGTGTGTGGGGGGAGTGGTTGGGGTGTACAATGAGAGGTAGGAAGCGGGATGCTCATGAACACTACAATGAAAGTTATAAAAAGGTAAACCGTTTTGTGAGCAAACACAGCTGTGGGATTACATTGTAATAGAGAGGAAATGATTCATTTATTATCCTCGAGACAAAACCGCAAAATCAGTCATTAATATTCGAGGTAGGTTGATTTTAAGCCGCGGCTATTTTCTGAAATGCAAACTACCGCGCTCTTCTGGCCAAGTTGCACTGTCCCAAGGGTAGCCGGATTAACGAGAGTCTACTGTACATGTATTAATTATACAGTATTCACCGAGTGTATACATGTACATGCTAAACTCACATCTGCCTTGCTGTTGGCCAGTTCCAATTCTCTCACCAGCTCAGCCATGACACCTGGGTCCATGATTTGAGACCTCTCGAGCAGCTTCTCCTCCAACTCCCTCAGCAGGTTATCCTCTAGACATTGAATGGTCTCACTCTTCTCCTCAACCTGACAAGGGAACATCAATAAGTTGCTGCCAGGTGGAGAATACTCGACATACAATAGTGACGTGCATGTACAGTCAACTACTGAAAATCTGGCAATGAAATTTAACGGTATTCTCCCACTTTGAGATAAAGGTCAGCTTAAAGTTGGACTGTAGGTTAGGTATTAAATAGGCATCTGCTATCAGGGTTGTTGCAATAACTATTATAAAGAGATAGTAGCGTACGTGTAATCACACAGTACACCATCAGATCGGCTATTCAGAGCATAGATCATACAGTATATACATGATCAATTGCTAAATGCTCTGAAATGCAGCTCACTAGCAAAAAAGTAATACCTAGCAAATAGTACATCTATATCCCCCCCTCCACTGATAGCATTCACTAGTCTGTTGACAGGAGGTGGGGTTATTCACAGCATTGCAATGTTATTATGGGGCGAAATAAGACATCACTAACGTTTATTCATCCATTCAGAGCATGAACAAAGTAAGGTTGTTCCACCCCCCCCCCCTCCACTGATAGCATTCACTAGTCTGTTGACAGGAGGTGGGGTTATTCACAGCATTGCAATGATATTATGGGGCGAAATAAGACATCAATAACGTTTATTCATCCATTCAGAGCATGAACAAAGTAAGGTTGTCCACCCCCCCCCCCTCCACTGATAGCATTCACTAGTCTGTTGACAGGAGGTGGGGTTATTCACAGCATTGCAATGTTATTATGGGGCGAAATAAGACATCACTAACGTTTTTATTCATCCATTCATAGCATGAACAAAGTAAGGTTGTCCACCCCCCCCTCCACTGATAGCATTCACTAGTCTGTTGACAGGAGGTGGGGTTATTCACAGCATTGCTTATAATTATTATGGGGAGAAATAAGAAAAGCCTTTGCTGTGATCCATGACAAATGCCGAGTGCATAATGAGCCAAAAGCAAAGAATTGTAGCTACAGAAAGAGTCATATAACACAGATAGGGCCAAGAGGAAGAGTACGCTACTCCAATAGACTGTACACAGGAGGCAAACTCACTATTGCATGTAACCACAGCCACTTGAGATACAACAATAACAATAACAATGCTGATAAGAAAAAGCAATTAGTGGTAATCATCACTAACGTTTTTATTCATCCATTCATAGCATGAACAAAGTAAGGTTGTTCCACCCCCCTCTCCCCCTCTCCCAAAAAAAAACAAGCGCATGCAGCTGCATGCGAGCTAGCTACGTTTAATAAAACAGTGTGCAATTATTCAGTTGCACTAGCTATCTAAAACTAGCTACTCAAAGCTATCTAACTAATCTAATCATCACTAACGGTTATTCATCCATTCATGTTTATTCATCCATTCATCGCAGATTAATTTTAACAGTTTATACAACAGCTATGTGGTTGTGATGTAGGTTAGACAGAATGCTTACTACGGTTAGTGGGAGTTGCATACTCTTCCTAATGAACTTCTCATTATAGTAGTTTTTACGCACAATTTAGTTTGCTAGACTATAATAATGCAAATGAGTTCTTGTTGTGCTATTATAGAGCAGCATCAATATTCGGGCCCATTAACTATCTCGTATAGAATTCCCTTTGCTTCACTGCATTGCATGCGTTCTGGTCAACCATGCCTACGTTTTCGTGAGTGATAAATATTCGTCAAGGTTTAGCTTGCCCACGGAAACTATACCCAGGACGCTATACGTACGGTACGGTATACTGTACCACTTTATCACCTGTTTCAAGTACTCTTCCTTCTCCCGTTACTTTGTAGCACTCGAATATGTCCACCCCGTCCACTGCAGGCACACTGCTCTGCTTCAACTCCTTACAGCGATCCAGTGCCTTCTTGAGCTCTTCCTCCATCACAAGTCTCTCTTGCACAGCAGACTGGGTAATAGATTGCATGGTGGTCATGTACACACACACAGGTATACAGATACAACCATCACAACATCGTGGTAGTGGTACAGTAGTTATAATAAAGGTACAGTAGACTCTCGCTATTCCGACTCTCTGAAGTACGGCCTGAAATGTGGCCAACTCGCTATTCTGTATACTTGCTGCCCCAAACTAGTAATTTTATACGTATACATTTTGGGTGTGGTTTAGCAGAAAAACTGTGTGTGGGGGGAGTGGTTGGGGTGTACAATGAGAGGTAGGAAGCGGGATGCTCATGAACACTACAATGAAAGTTATAAAAAAGGTAAACCGTTTTGTGAGCAAACACAGCTGTGGGATTACATTGTAATAGAGAGGCAATGATTCATTATCTTTATTTGTTATCCTCGAGACAAAACCGCAAAATTAGTCATTAATATTCGAGGTAGGTTGATTTTAAGCCGCGGCTATTTTCTGAAATGCAAACTACCGCGCTCTTCTGGCCAAGTTGCACTGTCCCAAGGGTGGCCGGATTAACGAGAGTCTACTGTACATGTATTAATTATACAGTATTCACCGAGTGTATACATGTACATGCTAAACTCACATCTGCCTTGCTGTTGGCCAGTTCCAATTCTCTCACCAGCTCAGCCATGACACCTGGGTCCATGATTTGAGACCACTCGAGCAGCTTCTCCTCCAGCTCCCTCAGCAGGTCATCCTCTAGACATCGAATGGTCTCACTCTTCTCCTCAACCTGACAAGGGAACATCAATAAGTTGCTGCCAGGTGGAGAATACTCGACATACAATAGTGACGTGCATGTACAGTCAACTACTGAATCTGGCAATGAAATTTAACGGTATTCTCCCACTTTGAAATAAAGGTCAGCTTAAAGTTGGACTGTAGTTAGCAAATAGTAGATAGATTTTGATTAAAGGCCAGTGAATATTCTAACCACTGCACATGTGTATCTCTCACCTCTGTGGGTGGTATAGGAACGACGGAGGCCCTCTGATACTGTCTAGAGGACTGGACTTCTTCTCACTGCCAATCTAGGAGGTATGAAAACATAATATGCATTTGGTAAAGATCTGCTCCCAAACAACATTGCAATTGATCCACATTTACAGGTAAAGGGTCATTAAAGTAAAATATGAAATTTGAGCACAAACATTCCTCCTCTCACCTCCTGCTCATTCAGGAACTTCATGAACCTGGTAGGAGTGAAGTGCACTTTGAAAGACTTGTCACATGATCTTGGAGCAAAAGATACGGACTTGGTTGAGGATTTGAGTGGGGCTAAAGTGAGAGAGGAGGTTGTGGGGGAGGGGCCTTAGACCAGGACTGGTGGGACGCAGTGTCACATGAGAGAAGACTCGGACACATGGTCCTCCGTCTGGACAGCTGCTGTGAGGAGAATGAGAATTGTAAGGCACTGGAATTGAACTGTGCACAAGCACGAAATACATGCACTATTTTATTCGCACCACATAACTAACTAAAAATGCTCACCAATAAAACACCACACACCACTTGGTGTACAACATTTTAACGAATCTAAAAGTACAAATGAACTTCTGCTCCTCTAGACAACCTGCCCAACCCTCCACATATATACTGGCTGGATCATGCATAAAGAAAATGGCATCTATTTTCACAGCATTTGACCATCAAACGTATCAGAGAATAATCTCACGCCCATATTGCTGATTTGCTTGAAATGCCCACCACCATCTTAGCAATGTACCAGCAAGGGGCTTTTGTTGTGAGCATCAATGGTAGGCCATGGCATTCAGTTGCTATTGATGAAATGCAGGTACTCTCTGATAAGAAGATTTTGTGCAATCAGATCTTAATTAGAAATGGGAGGCTCACTATCAAACCCTATAAGGTGTTAGGTATTCTGAAAATAATTTTCTTCTACCAACTACATGTAGATCAAAACTATGAAGGAAACAATTTTACTTTTCCCTAGTGAGATCTCAGCTCTCTCAACTCTGGCAACCAATACTGCTCAAAGACATTTATTCTTAAAGTGATTGAGCTCACCTTTGGTAGTGCTGACTTATCACAGCTGTTGGTCCAATTCTCCAGAACTCTGAGCTTCCCCTCGAGGTGCAACTGCAAGTGACAGAAGAGAAAATAGCTCCAATAATATTATACGATAATTAGTAGTATAGACACTGAAAGAGCAGATTACCAGGGACATAATTATTGCAGTGCTTATAATTATAGCTGCTCAAAGTGGTCATAAAGCTTCAACAGAACAACCACCTGTATATTAAAATAGATGCATGTACCCTGGGAGCAATGCAGACGTCAATCAGTCAAGTATTTATTCACAGCTGTAGGCACACACTTGCCCAACCCACTAACCAGAGAGGACACCATGATAGTGCCATCACTGAGTTCCTCATCTCTAACCCTGCTTTCAATGGTCAGCTTGTAAATCGAGGTATGGGAAAAACGCTCCAATGTAAACACTGAAAGAGTAGTACTTCAGAAACAGACATGCAGGTTGGTTGTCCCATATTGCAGTGCTTGTACTTATAGCTAATACAAGGGTGTTCAGCCATGCAAAGTAGACTACCTTACCATAACAACCAATCGTGATCCATTAATCTAAACATCTTCATACATACAAAATTCAGTCCATAATAAAAGAGAGAGAGTATCGAGCGTATATCGTTACCTTGCATCAGATGTATTCGGAGTGTAACATTACACCCTGTCTGAACAACTTATGGCATAAAATGTTTCTGCCTCGAGGTAAGTACGTAGCGGCTTTGGGCACTTGGATTGTTTGGTTAGAAAGCAGGAAGTTACGCCACTTTCCGAATACATTTGACGCAACGTAATGCTACATTGGATACTCCCTCTCTTTTATTATGAATCGACTCTTGCTATTAGCGGCCTCTCAAAATTGGTAAGAAACTTAATTAAGCAACTGTAATCACATGACGTACGTACATGTACCAACACCATTTTATGAAGGAGAGAGTATAATTATACAAAGCAGTACATTTAGCGTGGGATTAATATAACTGCACATTTCCATGCAGTGCATACTGTACAATGTAACTAGTATAGTAACTCACACGGTTCACTCTGATAACTTAATTTGATATGATCTTCATCAAAAAAGCAACGGGAAGTTTTACTTGATTGGCTACTGTATCAGCTTGTCCCAAAACTGCTCACCCGTGGCACCTGTTGCACTTACACGCTCTGACCCAGCCAGGTCAACCAGGCTCTGAACACAGAGAAGGAGGTAAAATCATCATAATAACAATAACTTATATGTACATTTACACATACATAGTCTGTACGTGTAGATCAAATTAAAGCAAAATAGTTGACCTAGTGTATGTTCACAGCTGTAGGCACACACTTGCCCAACCCCACTCACCAGAGAGGACACCCTGATAGTAGTGCCATCACTGAGTTCCTCATCTCTAACCCTGCTTTCAATGGTCAGTTTGAATATTGTGTGTGATCTGGAGTTGTGCTCGGTAGATCCAAATGTCCGGTTCTCTGAGCAGAAGAGATTATACACATTACCAGCACATCAGGTGCACAGGCAGCATGCATGTACATGTACACACAAGGCTAAGTCTGAGAGCTCACACTAGGGCAGACCAACAGTGGCTGTAATAAAGAGGTGACATGCTAACACAGGTTGCATGAAACCAACCCTATGGAGACTGGGCCATTAACCTGGCTACAGGGTGATCACATTAGACAGACAGGTTCACAAAGGTGCACAAGTGATAGTGACTTACTCTTCCCGATCTCAATGAGACTAGTAAATATCTTGGGGAGGGAAATCGGCTCCTCAGACAACCCAACCAACTTATGAGTTAGCCTAGCTTGCACTAATTTAAAGCCCTATTGATTATTAGTCATAAAAGTGCAACAAAAGCTGTGCTGCCTAGCAGCAGCCATTGTGAACTTTGACCGCTTTGGAGATATATAATTATGGCAGGAAATGCAACTTCTGTTTCCTATAATTATTGGACCAAAGCTAATTCTTCAGAGGTGCACACTTAATACACGGCAATTGGAGAGTGCCAAAACTCAACTCTGCAGTTCTGGTACTGTAAGACCTCTAATTAAGGTGACCCTCCAAATATGCGACACTCTCGAGCTTAGGTAATTTTCTGACTTCTACGACAGCTACGTTGACAATTATGTTTTAATGTCGCGTCCTAAATGAGGTAAATATAGCCACACCCTAGCATCGTTTTTAGAAAACACGTTCTAGAAATCGAGGCAAGTATAGACTGAGTAGAGCTATCCATAATCAGATGCGATACCAGGTCTTCAACATAATGTTCAACCTCCAAAAGAAGCGACCTCTGGCTTAAAAAGTGTCGCTTTAATTAAAGGTATTTACGGTAATCACATTTCTTACTTGAATACGTCGGGTTCATTACTGACAGGCAGCATTCTCAGCCTCAAACTGTGCAAATTAAAAAACAGAAAACATGATCCACGACCTTACAAACCAATTGATGAACCAGACAATAATCTATGGCTAATAAATTGACTCACCCTCTTTCCATTAGGAGAATGCTGTAATACTTTAGCAATGAGCCAGGTTTCAAAAAATCATAACCCCATGCACCACATGCACCACATGAACAGTCTTTGGTGGGTGTGGTAAATGCAAAGAAAAGTGGGTGTATATCAGTATTTGGCATCTGAGATACACCCACTTTTTTTGCAAAAACAAAACACAATATATTTCAGAGTCTGAGATAGAGAGCTAACTCTTCAATCTATGCTGCAAGGCACAGATTTATATATTTACTGGAATGGCTACTAAAGAGCAGAACCAAGGTATAAAGAGTGTCATGTTTCCTATAAAGAATAAACCCAATGGAACTCACCTATTGTTTTGTTTCCCCAGACTCCACCACCTCGTGTCCTCCCTCCCGAGAGAGGGTCCTGCTGAGCCACAAGCTGTCCTCGTACAGGGACTACCTACAAAGTCGCTACAGAGAACCAGACTCCACATCAGTCACACAATGGCCTCCCGTCTCAACAAAAACAATTTTCAAACTGGCCATGATTCAGAAGGAGAAAATACAGAGAGGCAGAATTGACGATGAATTTTTTAGACTATCAATCACAGGAAAAATTGACGATATTTTACTTCAAAAAACTCCGGTTGACTTGATAAACATTTTCTCTGAGATTAGAGATAGACGAAACTTTGTGTTGATTGAAGGAGCTCCCGGCTCTGGCAAGAGCACCCTTGCTCTACACATCTGTCAGGACTGGGCAAAGGGGAAACTGTTCCAAGAGCTCGATATTGCAATCCTCGTGAAACTAAGAGATCCCCTCGTTAGAGAAGCCATTACAATTCCTGACATACTTCCCTGCATTGATACGGCCGAATAACAGAAGATGGAATGAAGACGCTTGCCAGACATCTAACCACCCACTGCTCTGAACTGACACGATTGTACATACCCAGACACCTAAGATCCTGTATCGAGACAGTATTCAGGGACGCTAACAAAGAAAGGAAGAGAAATGGACTACCTGAGATTAATGTGTATGCATTTAATCTCGACCATTGCATGTACTTTTGACAACTATTATATTTTATTCTACAATAATATTATCCAATATTGCTTCGAGAAAAGAAAAAAGTAGCGTACAGACATAATTATTACACGTAAAACAAAGGTCGACGTTGTTATTTATGCATCTAATCTCTATCATTGGTCAATATAATTATAGCACATGTACAGATGGTGACGAGTGAATTCAATGCTTCCTACTGACACGGAGAGCATGTCATGCACTAGCTGTATGTATATAACTGAATACACTATTGTAATAATGCTATAATCTCCACCTAGCTAGCCTCCTTCACAGGCTTTCAAGAGAAGTGCAGCCTGGGCCGGGATCGAGGCTAATCATTAATTTTATTCTAGAACAATTATTTGCTTCAGTGCACAGAAGACTAGAAGGATGTCAGCACATTACATAACTAAAAAACAAATCAGTTGGAATTGGTCAATATAGCACAGTAATAATGATGGTTTAAATTCAATTCTCCCTACAGTGTCACAGAGAGCACATGCACTGTACGTATAAAACTGTCAATGAACACAATTTGCTAATGGGAATCCAATTTAACGCTCTGTCGATTTTGTTAATGAGGAAGATAAGCAGATTAACGTTCACTTTGGCCCTCCCAAACATCTTCATGATTGCCAGGCCCTCGTATTGCAGCTGAAGGAGGTCCTGTGTGGGGAGAAGAGAGGGCAGTGAAACACTTCAACTGGTATAAGACAAAGAATGCATGTATTTGTAAGACAAATGAATACATGTACTTACATACACAGTACAAGCATACCAACACTATACCTGACACAAGGCAGTAAACTTCTTAAACACTTTACGTACCTACCATCTACCTGTACACACACCCTCACCTGGAGGACCAGCTCCACCTTCTCTATCTGCTTGACGTGATCTCAAACACAATACTTTCGAACCTGAACCTGGGCGAGTAAGAAATAATGTTCACATAATTATAGCATAACGTTGCACATAAGATCAAGGTCGTAGCAAGCGGTCAGGCTGGTCAGGTTTTGGCCTAACCACTTTAGCAGCTGGGTAGGTAATGGTCGTAAATATTGTAAGTGATAATGCGCATACTGTTTTGGTGAGGAAAAGTGATGACCTTTTTCTTAGGTAAAAAATTCACCACTGTATGCAAAAGTTCCAATAGTAGAAAAGCAGCTGACCTTTAATCAAGTTGGCCTGACCACTTACTTTAAAGTTGCTTGCTACGCCCCTGCATGAAGATTGGGGCATAAAAATAAGTTAATAGCCTCACACTGGAGGAATTGTTAAAGTCTAGATTAGTAGTAGAGTCTGAGCTTCAGTCAAACAGTGGACAAAGTACGTACCAGAGCAATTAATGGCACATGTGATGATTATCATGTTGTTTAATAAAAGTATGCTAGTATAACGGCTACTCTCACTCAAGTATACGGAGACTCACAGAGTGGGTGGAGCATATCTCCATGGACACTGATGTATGGATGATTGGCTTGGTCACGTCAGAGTACTTGTTGATACCCAGCCTTCTGTCCAGGGGGTCCACTGTCGATGCTCGCAAGAACTCTCTGTGGGGGGTACAATGAGTGTATGTATATATTCATACCCTATGCATGGCAACGAAAATAGCTAATGTGCAATTTAGATCATACGATACTTTAGTAGAACACACATGGCATCATCACATGACCATCATTCGTACATACACACTTTCAACTATTTGACTACAAATTCAGTTTTGGTTATCACATTTCTTATACCTAAACTTCTTGAAGGCGTCCGAGTGTACGGGTTCATTACTGACAGGGCAGCACTCTCAGCCTCAAACTGTGCAAAGGAACAGGAAAAACACGATAAACTCTTAAATCAACAGATATAACCAGACAATAATCATGGAAAGTTAACGATGCTGATTTGGCGTTTTTCACCAACAAATAATATCTAGTCAGTCCAGTACTAATTTAATGTACATAGATGCAGTGCATAATGTAGGCCATAATCTGTACAGGTATGCTGTACCACTTTTATCACCTGTTGTTTGTAGCACTCAAATATCTACCCCATCGGCACACTGCTCTGCTCCAACTCCGTACAGCGATCTAGTGCCTTCTTGAGCTCTTCCTCCATCACAAGTCTCTCTTGCACAGCAGACTGGGTAATAGATTGCATGGTGGTCATGTACACACACAGGTATACAGATACAACCATCACAGCATCGTGGTAGTGGTACAGTAGTTATATAATTGCAGGTACATGTATTAATGAAAGCACCGCGGGTGCTGATGCCTCGGTGGAGGTGCAAAGCTACATAACATAAAGCTACACACATTATCATGATGAATATTTTTGCATTTTTGCTGCATGCAAACTCAAATTGCATGGTGGTCGATCATGTACACACACACACACAGGTAATACAACCACCATGTGGTAGTGGTACAGCTGTTTGCTCACTGCATTACCACAAAACAACAAAATACCATACAATGTTGCTATGCAAACAACATGTGGTCCTAAGCAATGATGGCTTCTAGCACTTGTATGTTAAATGGGTACTTTTTGAGGGTTACAAAAATGGCTAATCTGCGAGACCCTCAAAAATTACCCGCTATAAGGTGGTATTAATATTATAGTAAATGCTCTCACGATCTACTCTTGGTGGTATATATGGAAACTCACATACAAATTATGGTGAGGATCTGAAATGGAGAATGGGCGGGGACTAGCTTGCATATACCAGCAGATATGATATACATGTAGCTACTAACCGTTCACTGAATGTATGGAAAGCAGTGTGAAGGCTGAAGAAACTGTTAGTACGAAGTACTGCAAAGGACATCAAACAGTGCATGTACATAGTGGGACCATAGGCAGTGCGTGTACATAGTGGGACCATAAGCAGTGCATGTACATAGTGGGACCATAGGCAGTGCACGTACATAGTGGGGCCATAGGCAGTGCATGTATATAGTGGGACCATAGGGAGTGCACGTACATAGTGGGACCATAGGCAGTGCACGTACATAGTGGGGACCATAGGCAGTGCACGTACATAGTGGGACCATAGGCAGTGCACGTACATAGTGGGACCATAGGCAGTGCACGTACATAGTGGGGCCATAAGCAGTGCACGTACATAGTGGGACCATAGGCAGTGCACGTACATAGTGGGACCATAAGCAGTGCACGTACAAAGTGGGACCATAGGCAGTGCACGTACAAAGTGGGACCATAGGCAGTGCACGTACATAGTGGGACCATAAGCAATGCATGTACATAGTGGGACCATAGGCAGTGCACGTACATAGTGGGACCATAGGCAGTGCACGTACATAGTGGGACCATAAGCATGTACATAGTGGGACCATAAGCATGTACATAGTGGGACCATAGGCAGTGCATGTACATAGTGGGACCATAGGCAGTGCATGTACATAATGGGACCATAAGCAGTGCATGTACATAGTGGGGCCATAGGCAGTGCATGTACATAGTGGGACCATAAGCAGTGCATGTACATGTACATAGTGGGACCATAGGCAGTGCATGTACATAGTGGGACCATAAGCAGTGCATGTACATAGTGGGACCATAGGCAGTGCATGTACATAGTGGGACCATAAGCAGTGCATGTACATAGTGGGACCATAGGCAGTGCATGTACATAGTGGGACCATAGGCAGTGCATGTACATAGTGGGACCATAAGCAGTGCATGTACATAGTGGGGCCATAAGCAGTGCATGTACATAGTGGGACCATAGGCAGTGCATGTACATAGTGGGACCATAGGCAGTGCATGTACATAGTGGGACCATAGGCAGTGCATGTACATAGTGGGACCATAAGCAGTGCATGTACATGTACATAGTGGGACCATAGGCAGTGCATGTACATAGTGGGACCATAGGCAGTGCATGTACATAGTGGGACCATATATAGGCAGTGCACGTACATAGTGGGACCATATACAGTAGGTTGAATCATTCAAAGTTGAATGTTGAAGTGAGTACTCACACCACTAAACCACAAAACAAAGCTGATCATGATTATGATATACCCACAAGCTTCATAATTATGTACAAATGTATGTGTATCTTTGCTTGAACTTCTCCTAAGTAAGTGCCTAGATTTTCAAAGAGTATCTGTAGCACTGTTTTACGGATTCAGCATAGGATGAGGACCATGCCTTTGCTATTTTGGCTCGACATCTCCACTTCTCCCGAACAAATGCTCTATTCTTTTACAATACTTTTGCTGATGTACATTAATTCTCTTACTTGGTTTGCTTAAGTAGTGTAGCAACACTCTGCACCTCAAGTCATTTGAATATGTATCTAGATGAACACCCACACATGTAGTCAGTGCTGTGTATTATCATGCATGGGCATCATCACTACCGTCCCCCACACATGTGCAAGACTGCCCCATACTCACCAGGGTGTCATATAGGATTTTGAAATAGAGAGAGTAATAAGAAAAGTGACTAAAAAATTTTGCTAAAAAAAAAGGTCAACTGTTAGCAAGAGAGTTCATAATAGACCTTTATCATGAACTCTTGCTGTTAGTATGTAAAATTGCCAGCTATGAACTCCGACTAGTACCTAAATGTAAATTTTAGGGGGAGGATTGGAGCTAGAGGGGGATATCGTATTATTTTAGAGAAGTGTCATGACCAGTCCTAGTCTAGCCAGGTCCAAGACAACCCCTACGAGCGGGAAGTTAAGTGCTGGGCGCATTGTTAAGAAGTACCAGAGACTCAGGAAGACAGGTTTATTGTACCTAGGTTTCATCTTCTTGGAGTTGCAACTGTTGGATGGTTTGCCTTTGCCTTTGACACTGCTAGTACGAGCCATACTGCTGCTGAGAACTAGTTTTACTATGCTGCAATCGAGCTAGCTTATACAGATATAAAAAAGACTTTGATTTACCTTGTGCGGTCAAAGGTTACGCGTGGGCGTTTTTGTGGGCAGTTCTAAAAATAGCTCAATACGAAGTCGGATGATTCTGAGAATAGGGCGAGTTGCATGCCCTCTTCTCTGTATACGCCCTTGATGACACCCTGCTCACCCTGCTCACCCTTTAGAAGACTGCCCCCCCCATACACACACACTCACCCCTCTAGAAGAATGTCCCACTATAGCCTTTGGAGCTGTCTCCCTTCTCTTAGCAATCACTCCATCGATGTGTGTCGTCTTGAGTACCTCGTTTCGACTAATCTTGGACGCTAGATGCAGCACACCCGCCACTGTAGCATGTAGCACCACTCTGTGATGTGCCTCAAGGCCTTTCTCCTTCACAGCAAACTCTTGCAGCTGGTGTAGGAAGACCAGTATATCTGAGAGCCCTTGATAAGAGAATTCCAGTGTCAGGAGAAATACGAGTTGGTAGAAAGCGAGTGTGTTAGCAGGGCTAGTGCAGAGAGCTTTGGCCAGTTCCAGGAGATTGGTGAAGAGAGAGTTGACTGTTTTAGAGAGGAATCTTTTCAAAACCAAACCCAGTGAGAGCCCTACAGCCTCCAGACTCACCCAATCACTGCACAAGAGGAGGGTATAAATACACATACATGTAGCTGTACGCACTGCACATGATTGTATAAATACATGTAGTGAAAGCTAAGACAAAAGCTCATATGGACCTGTATAACTGACAAATAAAGTCTAGTATGCCTCAAATGCACACTGAACATAGCAAGGTACGCACGCACGCACACATACGCACGTGTTGAGAGGAATCTTGTCCTTGTTGGCATGGTGATCTACGAGACGATGCCAGAGTAGGGCCACATCCAACTGTGTGCTGGGTTCTCGTATGAGGAGCAATTGGACGAGGGAGGCAAACAGTTGCCCTGGGAACGCGGTCTCCAGCACTGATGCGTGACAGGTGTCAGCCACTGCCTTCAAACACTTGACCAGGGAGGTATAGTCAACATGGGGCTGCATAATAAAGGAGAGAATACAATTATGGAAGCATAAACACTTAGTAATGCACGCAGTCTATTGTGCATGGTCACATAATTATAATTATATATAAGCAGATCATCCTCTATAATATTCCCCACTTGGGGTCTGTATCATAGCAACTGGCTGGGGTTTAACTACCATAAACCCCAGCCCTTGGCCTGGAGCACATTCCTCATAAACTCCCTTGCCTTGAGGGCGCACTGATTTTATACTAGATCTACACAGCCAAAAAGAAGCTAGACACTTGTTGACAAAGGC
This sequence comes from Halichondria panicea, assembly GCF_963675165.1. Classification (NCBI taxonomy): domain Eukaryota; kingdom Metazoa; phylum Porifera; class Demospongiae; order Suberitida; family Halichondriidae; genus Halichondria; species Halichondria panicea. The sequence continues at coordinate 2,711,328 of NC_087383.1, forward strand.
AGGACAGATGGGTGGGGCTCACTAAACACCAGGAAGGCTGGAGGATGGCCGGGTGGGGCTCACTGCTTGGACATTGACAAGTTAGTGCGTAGAGCTAGAAGCTTAGCACTGGCTAAAAGCTATACGCACAACCTTTTTGCCTCAATAGTTTTTGAGACAGTTAGCTAGTTGTATCCAAGGTAAGGTAGCTTAGGTAACAAGTACTTTTCATTAAAGTGGGTATATAACACTTACTGTCCACTACATTTGAATTTATGGCAAACGTAAACCATCCTTGGCCTCGGAGCTTCACCCTCGTCCTCGGATGTTTACTGCCATAAATTCTGATGTATGGACAATAAGTATAACATAATATCATAGTCTACTCAAAGGTTACTGCTATAAACAGGATTCACGAAGGCACCAGAATCATAGAACACGTACATGTACAAACAGTGTTTATGACAGGAAACTAAACACATACATGTACACAAATAGCTAAATGAAGCAACAGCTTTATAATTACAATTCTCACCTGTTTTGAGTGTCCTGAGGTGCCAGAGGATGTACAGACAGTCCAGTGGTGGCTCCGCTATCAAGACCCCCTGAGGCCACGGGTACATAAGAGTTGATGAGCCCCAGTATATCTGGCTTATGATAGTCGGGAAGGACTCCTGCAAACTCCCCCACAGTGATAGTGATGGATTGCTGAAAGGTCAGAGAGGACGTGAGGTCGGAGGGGCCTTCTGAAACAGTTTCTATGGAGATACGGAGGTGGCGGACCAGTGTACGGAATATATCCAGTACAGACGGACCTGCATGAGTGGACACAAGCTAAGTAATGTAAATACATGTATGCAGATTTAAAGCGTGGAATTAAACCATACTACCGTATTACTAGAATGTTTTGCGAGCATCAAACATTTGCGAATTGTGCGAGGGTTGATCAATTCGCAACAATAATATCTGCAAAACCTAAATTATTAGTAGTAAATACACACGATCCTTGCCAGAACGCAATAGTTAGATCGCAAAGGGTCACATTTTCTGCTGATTTGGCTCATTCGAAAAGGTTTTTCACCAGAAAAATATTCTAGTAATACGGTACGTATAATTATAAAGATTAAGCCAGTGTCAAAACATACAATGTCATGTACAAACTTTAATAACAGCTATGAAAGCATCTGCGTATGAAGAATAAATGCGTATAGCCTTCTTTAGAAAATGGCCCCAAAATAGTGTTGAAACCATACAAGTACTCTACCATGGAGACTCACCTAGAGAGCTGTCTGCTGCCACGGCAACACACTTAGAGAGTGTGCCGAGGATCCCCTGTTTGGTCTCCCAGGACTCCTTCACCCTGGCATCCAGGTGGTCCACCAGCGACTGGACGGCCTTGTACCGATCCTGTCTCTGTGGGGGTACATGTACAGTGGATAATGTACACTGGGGGGCTGTGGGGGTACGTGTATTATAGTGGATAATGTACACAGGGGGGCTGTGGGGGAGGTACATTTAAGATAATGTACCCTGGGGGACTCGGGCTGTGGGGGGCACATGTAAGTGGATAATGTACACTGGGGGCTGTGGGGGTACATGTAAGTGGATAATGTACACCGGGGGCTGTGGGGGTACATGTAAGTGGATAATGTACACTGGGGGCTGTGGGGGCACACGTAAGTGGATAATGTACACTGGGAGGCTGTGGGGGCACATGTAAGTGGATAATGTACACTGGGAGGCTGTGGGGGCACATGTAAGTGGATAATGTACACTGGGGGCTGTGGGGGCACATGTAAGTGGATAATGTACACTGGGAGGCTGTGGGGGCACATGTAAGTGGATAATGTACACTGGGGGCTGTGGGGGCACATGTAAGTGGATAATGTACACTGGGGGCTGTGGGGGCACATGTAAGTGGATAATGTACACTGGGGGCTGTGGGGGCACATGTAAGTGGATAATGTACACTGGGGGCTGTGGGGGCACATGTAAGTGGATAATGTACACTGGGGGCTGTGGGGGCACATGTAAGTGGATAATGTACACTGGGAGGCTGTTGGGGGTACATGTAAGTGGATAATGTACACTGGGAGGCTGTGGGGGGTACATGTAAGTGGATAATGTACACTGGGAGGCTGTGGGGGCACATGTAAGTGGATAATGTACACTGGGGGCTGTGGGGGTATATGTAAGTGGATAATGTACACTGGGAGGCTGTGGGGGGTACATGTAAGTGGATAATGTACACTGGGAGGCTGTGGGGGGTACATGTAAGTGGATAATGTACACTGGGGGCTGTGGGGGCACATGTAAGTGGATAATGTACACTGGGGGCTGTGGGGGCACATGTAAGTGGATAATGTACACTGGGGGCTGTGGGGGTACATGTAAGTGGATAATGTACACTGGGGGCTGTGGGGGCACATGTAAGTGGATAATGTACACTGGGAGGCTGTGGGGGGTACATGTAAGTGGATAATGTACACTGGGAGGCTGTGGGGGGTACATGTAAGTGGATAATGTACACTGGGAGGCTGTGGGGGCACATGTAAGTGGATAATGTACACTGGGGGCTGTGGGGGTACATGTAAGTGGATAATGTACACTGGGAGGCTGTGGGGGGTACATGTAAGTGGATAATGTACACTGGGAGGCTGTGGGGGGTACATGTAAGTGGATAATGTACACTGGGGGCTGTGGGGGCACATGTAAGTGGATAATGTACACTGGGAGGCTGTGGGGGGCTACGTATAATTATATCAAGATATAATTTTTGGTTACGAAATACTGAATGTAGGGCATAATAGGTTCTTTCCACAAGCATAATAGGCTGAATTTGGGGCAGTGCTCAAAAGCATAATAGGCATCCAGGTGGTCCACCAGCGACTGGACGGCCTTGTACCGATCCTGTCTCTATGGGGGTACGTGTACAGTGGATAATGTACACTAGAGGGCTGTGGAGGGATAAGATAATGTACACTGGGGGGTACATGTCTACACTGTAAGTAGACACTGGAGGGAACAATTGAAATGCTTGAATAAACAATCTTGTTCAGAAAGTGACGGAGTATGTTGGACCTGAAAGCTATCAATGTTACGTTGTGGACAGTCAAGTCAGAATTTACAGTCGACCGTACACGACCATAAGTATCAAGCATGATCAAGGGCGTATACAGAGAAGAGGGCATGCAACTCACTATGTATCCTACGTACTCATCCGACTTCGTATCAGAGACCGGATATGCTAAAAATAGAATTCAGTATACGGACGTGAACAAGTGGGCGGTGCTGTTTACGGAGTTATAATTATGGGCGTGTACATCAGAGCTGCCTTTGCTAGCTAGCTAGCTAGCTAACATAACATGAACAGTGCAGTATTATTTTAGAGAAGTGTCATGACCAGTCCTAGTCCAGCCAGGTCCAATACAACCCCTTCGAGCAGAAAGTTAAGTGCTGGGCGCATTGTTAAGAAGTACCAGAGACTCAGGAAGACAGGTTTATTGTACCTACATGTAGGTTTCATCTTCTTGGAGTTGCAACTGTTGGATGGTTTGCCTCTTTGCCTTTGACACTGCTAGTACGAGCCATACTGCTGCTGAGAACTAGTTTTACTATGCTGCAATCAAGCTAGCTAGCTAGCACAGATATAAAAAATACTTTGATTTACCTTGTGCGGTCAAAGGTTACGCATGGGCGTTTTTGTGGGCAGTTCTAAAAATAGCTCAATACAAAGTCGGATGATCTGAGAATAGGGCGAGAGTTGCATGCCCTCTTCTCTGTATACGCCCTTGGCATGGTGCACTAATAATAATACACTATGGTGAGAACCGTTTCCAAGTTGGCCACCAGTATATACGTGTACCTGCATGGCTTCCACGACGATGACGTACACACCAGCTGTGAATTCCTTGTCTGATATCCATAGTTTGTTTAGGTCAAAGTGTCTACAAGGGAAGCAATGGAGTGGTACTATATATACACAGGAAATGAGACAATGGTTGTCATGGTACTAGACCTGCTGAGACAATAGGTCATAGCACTTTACTAACATCAGGAGTTCAATAAGAATCCTAATGCACTCCTGCTGAATGCAGTTACATTTAAGTTAGGGAAACCACCTTGCCTACAAGTACAGTGTTGTAATACCTACGCATGTACACTGTATACATATACATTAGGGAAACCACCTTGCCTACAAGTAGCACCTACGCACACGAGGCATTGACTGACTTACTGCAGTATTGGCTTGAGGACACTGTCGATGTGAGAGAGTCTGGCAAAAGTGATGAGCTCAGTGAGACTATCCTGAGAGTACCCTCCCAGACTGTCTCCCTCCTCCACAACAGGCTGGATCTCACCAGACTCTCTGTCAGAGTGGGAGGGGGGTTACTATGGGCACACACGGCATACTCATACACATTGCCTAAGGCCACCAATGGGTAATAGTGCGTGTACGTCGCTCATTGAAGCTACAGTATGTATGATTGTGTATTAGCCAGTGCTCCAGGAGCAGCAACTTGTAGATACTATTAATGTTATTACATAATTATAGTATACCTTGACTGGGCGACACTGTGACTGTGCATATTGAAGAGGAAGGGCGGCACTATCTTGTTCATGTGATCAAGGTCCCAAATGTTCATCTGGAGGTTGTCTTGCCGACCAATCTTCTTTATTACTCCCCTCAGCCGTTGCAACCCAGCCATCTGCGTCCTGTGTGAGGTGTAGTGGGGAGGGGTGGAGTTGGTGATATAAGCAATGTGATCACAAGTAATGCATGTGGCAGAGCACCCTAAGCGCGGTACAGTTAAAATATGACACCTAACACTTCGAACTGTGGCCACTCAAACTCATTTCATTTCAAAACAGTGAATGTGCTCACACTCGTGATATTTGTCGGCGTCGTCGACATTCTTGGTGAGGCTAAGAGAGGCAAAGCGGTGGATGAGGAAGTCGTACTGTCTGTGGTAGGGGGTGTTCCCTTCCTCTCGCTCGGCAAACTTCACAAACTGTGTGTGTGTGGAGGAAGGGTCGTCAATGTGTTGTATACACAATACACTATTAACAAAATGAAAAGTATATGTACATGCAATCTAATCGTGAAGATACACGTTCACTCTCTGCACTCACCCACCCACCCACCCACACACTCTACTCACACACCCACTCCCACAACCACACACATCACACTCCCCCCTACTCACCGAATTGGTGGCCAGTTCTGTGTTGCTAGTTTCCAGCATATTATGCAGTATATCCAGGTAGCTATCCACAATCAACTGGAGCTTTCGTGAGTCACAGGCTGACAGCAGCTTCTCCGTCACTTGCAGAGCCACACTCACATGCCTGGGGGGAGGGAGAGGCATGAAAATGGTATTTTGTACCACGTTTGTGAGAAAGCCATTGGTTGTATCATAGATATAACATTTAAAGTTCCCAGCCACATAAGATACATCATTTTCTGTTCCGGAGGTACGGGGATGGTCGATAAATTTCCCTAGCTATACATGACATGTCGACATTGTATACTGTACAGGTGTGTCTCTGAAATAGTCGTCTAACCCGTTTCTCTCTCTTTTGCAGGCTCTGACGCAGTCTCAGAGCGAGGTACTCTCCAATATTGTCCAGATGGTCAGGGGAGGTTTGAACAAAGAAGAGCAGCTTGTCTATATTAGCAGACACAGGTGTGGGTGTTTGAGGGTCCTCTGGGAAGAGCCCATCAACCAGCCGTTTGTAGCGAGGTTTGGGGCAGCAGAAGCACGTCGCCATAGTTAGATCTAGTTCTGTGTCTTGATTGATTGTAGACCTAGCATTTATTTGTAAAACGTAGAGCAGAGGTTTTTATGTAATATGTTGGCAACCCTGCGCTTTCTTCTGGGTTTCTCACCTGTATCGTTTGAGGTACCCCCGAACGAGTCGGGTAAGAACTCAGCTAGTTCGATAAATTCCCCTTTTTCCGATTTTTTAGATAGTTTGTCGGGAATGGGGATGGCATTCTGGCCTACATTGACCGTATATGGAATAATGCTTGGTATCGTCGGTAATGTGGGGAGGCTCATGCGGGTTTGAGTACGGGGGGCACTAGTGGATACGAGGGGAACACGTGCTAGTGAGGTACTTGACATACCTGCCGTTCCGGTGCTGACAACAGGGCCTGAGGTGGGACTCCGTGGGGTACCCGAGCCGGAAGCAGAGATGGTTGGGATCGAGGGTGGGACTGATGGTGAGACTGATGAGGGGACGGCTGTGGGGTGGTGTTGTTGGACTGCTGCCTGAATCCGCTGGTCCATTGCGGTGATGATCGTTGGTAACACCGCGCCGAGGGCTGCCTGGACAGAATTGGCAATCATGGTGTTGAAAGTTGTCGGAGTTGTTGTCGGGTACGGGTTGGTGGAACTTATCGGCGGTGTTCCAGTTGAGGATGTGCTCGAGGAGGTAGTGGTCATCTTCATATAGAGAATTACAGGATAGATCAGCAAGAGAAATCTTGAGAATTATGGGATAGACCCAGAAGAGAAGTTTTCTATTCTTTCACTGACTGCCTGACCACGTGTTTCTTGCGCATGCCCGTGTTGGTTGCAATTGGTACTCCATTATATTTCTGAGAGAGCTAGCTGCAAGGCACAGATTTATTTGCTGGAATGGCCACTAAAGAGCAGAACCAAGGTATAAAGACTGTCATGTTTCCTATAAAGGATAAACCCAATGATTGCTAAAGGATAAAACTCTCATTGGTGATTGCTAACCTTGTGTGCTTGCTTATCTATTCTCAGAGCTCACAATTGACGATCTGAAGACAGAAATGAAACTGACTGATGAGCAGCTCAATACAGCAATAAAGGAACCAGATCTACCCGAGTTAGCAGCATGTTTCGATAACACTGATGATTATCTTGAAAAGCTGGAGCTGTCGCCTGGACAGAAAACTGACGTCAGCGAAGTGAAGGCTAAAACACGTCTAAACCGCACTCAAGCCGGAATAAAACTTGCCCTAGAATACTGGCAGAACAAGAACCAACTACAAGCCACCTTCCAAGCTCTGCTACTCATCATACTCTCCCTGCTCAAAGGAGACGTTGCTGTTCAAGTGTGCAAGTACTTGTCTGACAAATGTGAGTCTGTTATGTGAGAGTGTGGTCATTGTGGTACCATACGTTGTGGGAGTGATTGCAACCAAATAAGGGACTTTCAACTTAATTGCTATTGTTACACATACAATTCTCTATTAACTATCACCAGGAATGGTACTCACCTATTGTTTTGTTTCTCCAGACTCCACCACCTCGTGTCCCCACTCTCAAGAGAGGGTCCTGCTGAACCACAAGCTGTCCTCGTACAGGGACTACCTACAAAGTCGCTACAGAGAACCAGACTCCACATCAGCCACACAATGGCCTCCCGTCTCAACAAACAAAGTCTTTAAACTGGCCATGATTCAGAAAGAGAAAATACAGAGAGGAAGAATCGACGATGAATTTGTTAAACTAACAATCACAGGAAAAATTGACGATATTTTACTTAAAAAAACTCCGGTTAACTTGACGAACATTTTCTCTGAGATTGGAGATAGAAGACACTTTGTGTTGATTGAAGGAGCTCCCGGCTCTGGCAAGAGCACCCTTGCTCTACACATTTGTCAGGAGTGGGCAAAGGGGAAACTGTTCCAAGAATTCGATATTGCAATCCTTGTCAGACTGAGAGATCCCCTCGTTAGAGAAGCCATTACAATTTCTGACTTACTTCCCTGCACAAACAAAGCGATGGCTAATGAAATAGAGACTGCAATTATGTCATTGTACGGCAAAGGTGTACTGTGGGTGCTGGACGGATGGGACGAACTTTCTTCTGACCTCCCTAGAGACTCAATCATCAACAAACTAATTCGACCAGGCACGTCACAAGAACGTCCGCTACACAAATCCACCATGATTATAACATCTCGACCATCATCTTCGGCTGAGCTCCACCCACTAGTCTCGTCCAGGGTGGAGGTGTTGGGGTTCACTCCACATGAACTAGAACAGTATTTCACCGAGTGTCTGAATGGTGACTCACAAGCTGTGCAGACTCTACTGGAGAGAATTCGAGAGAACCCAGTGGTAGAAGGTAGCTGCTACCTCCCCCTCAATGCTTCCATTGTCGTTAATTGCTTCTTGTCTGATAACCACTCACTCCCAACATCCAACCACGGGATATTCATATCAGTTGTCCAGAGCTCTCTCAAGAGATACCTCAAGGAGAAGTTGAGGAAGACCATTCCAGTGGGAAACATCACATCCCCAGACTCACTGCCCTCGGAAATCAGAACACAGACCGTACAATTGTGTCAACTTGCATATCATGGGATCGAACAAAATAAAGCGACATTTACTGACGGTGATTTGGCCGCACTTCGCATTACGAAGGAGATTTCAAACGTTGGATTATTACAAACTGTTCCCAGCATCATTAGCGATGGTGATCTGGTTTACTACTGCTTTCTCCACCTGTCTATTCAAGAGCTACTAGCAGCAATCCACATCTCTCTCATGCCTCCCAAGCAACAAATTTCTGTATTCCAGAAGCTGTTTGGTAGTCCTCGATTCAGTGCAGTCTTCCAGTTTTATGCTGGTATCACCAAACTGAGTACTAGTAGACCAATCCTCAGTTTGCTACCTCGATTCTTGTGTCCAGTTCCAGCCACTGTTTTTGATCTGGTCAGAAAGGTTGTCAAAAATGAGAAAGAGAAGGAGTATGGTGAGCCGAAGCCCCTTTTGTTGTCCCTCATCAATTGTTTGTACGAAGCTGAAGACTCGCAACTGTGTGTGTTTGTGGCTAATCTTCTTAATCACAATCTAGATCTTGATCGCACTACAATGAATCCTATTGACTGCCTCTCTGTTGGATATTTTGCATCAGTTTGTTCCAATAGCAGTAATGGATTCACACTTAGCCTCGGAAATTGCTCTATTAGTGACCAAGGCTGCAAATTTCTGGCCCGAGGACTCTCCAAGTGTCGCAACTCTAATAATGATATTCCTACAGAAGGGATACACATCGCTGAGATTATCGAGAACACTAGTTCAATATCTGAATTGGATTTGTCTTATAATGCCATTGGTAACAGTGGACTTAGCACACTCTGTGAGGCCTTGTCAACTAACACATCATTAAAAAGTCTCAATCTCTCCCTCTGCTCACTATCTCTCGACGATCACGGAGCAATCCCTCGACTACTGAACACAAATAATACTCTTGAAAGCCTTAATTTATCAAGCAATGTTGTTGGTAACACTGAGCTGAAGAATATCTGTGAGGCCTTGTCAACTGACGCATCATTAAAGAGCCTGGACCTGTTAAATTGCTCACTAACAATATCAGACGACAATGGAGCTGCCCTCTATCAACTTCTGAATACAAACAATTCCCTCGAATATCTTGATTTGTCTGTTAACACAGTGACTAGCTGTCGTCACATTGCTGCTGGACTTGCAGTCAATAAGACTCTGAGAACATTGTCCTTGGTTTCCTGTGCACTGACTGATCAGAGTATCGAGGAGCTATCAACTGGACTGATCAACAAGATTGAAACACTGCACATTTATGGTAATGACTCAATAACAGAAGATGGAATGAAGACGCTTGCCAGACATCTAACCACCCACTGCTCTGAACTGACACTATTGAACATACCCTACCACCTACCATCCTGTATCAAGACAGTATTCAGGGACGCTAACGAAGAGAGGAAGAGAAATGGACTACCTGAGATTAATGTGTGGTATCTTAAGATCTTCTCCCTTGTAGGACGTCAACACTGGCATGCCAAATAGGGGCAACAATTATAATTAATTGATTGATTATTAATTGAGATTGATTGTTATTCATACAGTTTTGACAATTGATTTTAATTCTGCCATAATGCATTCAATGACAATTTAAATGCATAGAGAAAAGTAGTGAAGTATTATATACTAGTATATATAATTATGTTAGACACTATAAAAACAAATGTTGTTAATTAATTACAACTTGTTAATAGCACAGCAATAACAAAGGCTTCTCCTTGGTAACAATAACAGACACACAGACACACGCACACGCACACAGTCAGCTTTACCGTAGCCCTCGTGCGGCTACGCCTCGAGGCATAACAAGGGCTTCTCCTGGTAATAATGATAAATGCTCACATGCACAGTAAATTGTCAATGAACACAAAGCAATTTGCTAGTGAAAATCCAATTTAACGCTCTGATGCCTTTTGTTCATATAATTATGAGGAAGATGAGCAAATTAACGTTCACTTTAGCCCTCCCAAACATCTTCTAAACATCTTCATGATTGCCAGGCCCTCGTATTGCAGCTGAAGGAGGTCCTGTGTGGGGAGAAGAGAGGGCAGTGAAACACTTCAACTGGTATAAGACAAAGAATGCATGTATTCTACATAACACAAAATCATATTAGTACTCCCTTTATTGCTCCCCTCACCTGGAAGATCAGCTCCACCTTCTCTATCTGCCTGCCCAGGAAACGACCAGACACCTCAAACTTGCTCACATCCACTGACGTCATCTTAAACACAACATTTCTGAACCTGGGGGAGTGTTAACATAGCGCTCAACGTTACACATAGAGGCATAAAATAAGTCAATAGCCTCACACTGAAATAGATTAGTAGTAGAATCTGGACAAAGTACGTACAAGAGCAATAATATTAAGAGCAGATGTCGATGATTATCATGTTGTTTGATCATAGTAGAGGGATTCCCAGAATAGTACATCAATGACAAGAGACATACGAAGCTCTTAACATCAATACCGTGACACACCAATGTACGCAGGAATTGAAAGCATAATTATATTCTATTTAGTATATAGACAGCCCGTATTAAAGATCTAAGCACACAACACAAGTATGTTAGTATCTGCTATGCACTCTCCAGTACGTAGGTGGAGACTTACAGAATGGGTGGGGCATATCTCCATGGACACTGATGCAGATGATTTGTTTGATCACGTCAGAGTACGCGTCAATACCCAGCTATCTCTCCGGGGAGTCCACTGTCGATGCCCACAGGAAGAACCCTCTGGGGGGGGAACAGTGAGAGTCATATTATGATTCAGTTCCGGGAATAAATGTCATAGAAAGTCACTAATTGACTCACAGTTTTTCCAGCCGAGGCAAATGGAGCACAGCTATAATAGGTTACGTCTCTGTGGGGCATGGAAAAATTGATTTACTGAAATTGTGTATCAGGTTTTAAGCAACTAATAAGGATTATCACTTATTGAGCGCACAATTCCCCGCCCACACACACCTGGTCAGTAGACAGCTGATTGCCTATCCACAACATTGAAGGATTTTATCGCAGCTATGTACTTCATTGTACAGCTGCAAGGGGAGTGACGTGTGATACAGTGTGATTCAATGAAAGTCAGTACAACACAGTTAGTGTATGTTTACCAAAGAGGTACATGAGATTGTTCTGACAAATCATTCTTGTACTCTCTAATACACTAACAGGGTTTCATCTAGGATAACAAGTTGGGGGGGGGGGAGATTTGGGAGTGCGTAAGCGCAAGTGTTTGGCTATGCCCACTTAAAAAAAGTTGATTTAATACTAATGTGATGATGTCATTATTCTACAAGATTTGGGGGGGGGGGAAGAACCACCCCCCCTACTAGATGAAACCCTGACTAACTGATACAGTACCAAAGATGCAACCTTTTACATGGCAAAATTAAAAACGGCCATTGTCAAAGTAATGTAGACGCAATCGGCATCATGTATAAATTGTGTATTTGGCCTGGCCTAAGCCATATTCAGTACATACTATATAGCAGGTCATTTTCGTAGGTTATAACATTCGAAACAAACAACGTCTACACACAGTAAGTGCAGTAGTAGTAGATCTAAGAGGTAGTCTAATGCTCAAGAATGATGGAACATCTTATATACATATAGTAGTCATCTGCAGAATTGTGTAGAGGAGATGTTTCACCATCTTTGAGCATTAGTTTACCTCTTAGATCTACTACTACTGCACTGCACTATACTGCACTTACTGTGTATATAGCTAGTAGGTATCTTCAAGACCAGCTAGCTCACTGACAGTTGACAAACTAATGCTCAAAGATGGTGGAACATCTCTACACAATTCTACTACTACTGCATGTACTTACTGTGTATATAGTAGGTATCTTCAAGACCAGCTAGCTCACTGATAGTTGACAAACACTCTCTGGGACAAAAACCATTGTGTAGCTCTTACTTCAATATTTTACAAACTTCCTTTATTTAGAATAATAGCGCATGCATTGCAGAATGCAGAGGCTGCAAAATATGGTGGGCCGTTTGTTTCAAAATTCAAATGTTACATTTTCATTCAAATCACAATACATTCATTCAAGATGTGCAATTTTCATTCAAGAGCATTCAAGATTATTCATTCAAGATTCAAGATTTTGATGGATGCATAAACATGCATAATTTCAGATGACTTTAGCCACACTTTGTGGTTTTATTGCATGGTGTAGTTGTTTTAATTAACAGGAAATGGGGTTCACAATAATCAACTCCCTCCCTCAGTAGTGGTAAGGTGATTCCCAAACCAGAAACATGACATTGATTGACGAAAATTAACAAGAGGTCAGGGGTTCGTTGCCGACCTTCGAGTTTTGAGCATTAAGCAAAGGACATCTTATAAATGTTGTGTTTTAATGACTGTATAATTATGCATGCATGGCATGCATATCTTGAATAATTATTGTCGACTTGAATGCATTAAAATCTTGAATGACAATTGCATGGTCTTGAATGGTCAGTGGATCTTTGGATCAATTTAAATTTGTTTTGGGCAGAATTTCAAATCGATAGAAATTTATATATTTTTTGATTTTGAATATTTTGAAACTGCAAGAGTACATGCAAATGAGTGCATTCTATTTTCAATTCTTGAGGAAGAACTGGTCCTGAGTTTCGTGCAGAAAAAAGCAGTTTCATATTTTGCACCCACAGGGGTTAGCTTATAATGACCTTTGTACTCTAAGAAGCTGTGCACTTTATAGTCTGTTATAAAATCAGTATTATGTGCACCTAGCTTGTATGCGTACAGGTTATGTTAACAGTTGTATCCCACCCTGATTGACAATGACAATTACACCCCTGTCTGTATAGGTGTTCCAAGTACCATGGCCAATAGATGAGTGTTCCCAGCATACAGACGGTACTATACATATAATCATACAGTTGTTCGATTGCACACACACACACACAATAATATCATAATTTAATTGATCCTTCAACATTGAAATGTTTAATAATATTAATTATGTACAGTTAAGGAAGTACATTATTATATTATACATAGCAGAGTCGTGCAGTTGGCTAGCCTCGAGGAAGTGATTGGGATATCAAGGCTAGCAGTTGGCAAGGTTATATTCTGGCTATATTTAGCATTGCATTGGAGCATGGCTTCTCAAGAGTACAAAGGTCATTTTAAGCAAACCCTGTGGATGCTATAAGCGCTAGTGATGGTCAAAAATTGAAAATGCTTTTTCTGCACGAAACTCAGGACCAATTCTTCCTCAAGAAATTAAAAGTAGAATGCACTCATTTGCATGTACTCTTGCAGTTTCAAAATATTCAAAATCAAAAAATATATAAATTTCTATCGATTTGAAATTCTGCCCAAAACAAATTTAAATTGATCCAAAGATCCACTGACCTTGAATGAATACTGTATATGCATCTTGAATGAATGTATTGTAATCTGAATGAAAATATAACATTAATTTTGAATTTTGAAACAAACGGCCCACCATACACCATAGCAAAAACACATTGATTTTACAATGTAAAAGGGTGGGCCAGCTCAGCACAATTCAAATAGCAATCAAAATTCCAGGCTCTTAAACGAATAGGACTATTATATCATTCAATGACAATTTAGAGAAAAGTAGCGAAGTACATAGTATGTTAGAACATTAGGTCGTTAATTAATCAATTGCAACGTGTCAATAGTACATGCAGATGATATAAATAATTGAAGAATGCTCACATGCAATTGTCAATGAATACATGCAATTTGTTAATGGCAATACAATTTAACACTCTGAGGATTTTAAAAGTTCATGAGGAAGATGAGCAGATTAACATTCACTTTGGCCCTCCCAAACATCTTCATGATTGCCAGGCCCTCATATTGCAGCTGAAGGAGGTCCTGTGTGGGGAGAAGAGAGGGCAGTGAAACACTTCAACTGGTATATAGGACAAAGAATGCATGTATTTGTAAGACAAATGAATACATGTACTTACATACACCGTACAAGCATACCAACACTATACCTGACACAAGGCAGTAAACTTCTTGAACACTTTACGTACCTACTAAATTAATTCTACCTGTACACACACCCTCACCTGGAGGACCAGCTCCACCTTCTCTATCTGCTTGACGTGATCTCAAACACAATACTTTCGAACCTGAACCTGGGCGAGTAAGAAATAATGTTCACATAATTATAGCATAACGTTGCACATAAGATCAAGGTCGTAGCAAGCGGTCAGGCTGGTCAGGTTTTGGCCTAACCACTTTAGCAGCTGGGTAGGTAATGGTCGTAAATATTGTAAGTGATAATGCGCATGCTGTTTTGGTGAGGAAAAATGATGACCTTTTTCTTAGGTAAAAAATTCACCACTGTATGCAAAAGTTCCAATAGTAGAAAAGCAGCTGACCTTTAATCAAGTTGGCCTGACCACTTTAAAGTTGCTTGCTACGCCCCTGCATGAAGATTGGGGCATAAAAATAAGTTAATAGCCTCACACTGGAGGAATTGTTAAAGTCTGGATTAGTAGTAGAGTCTGAGCTTCAGTCAAACAGTGGACAAAGTACGTACCAGAGCAATTAATGGCACATGTGATGATTATCATGTTGTTTAATAGAAGTATGCTAGTATAACGGCTACTCAAGTATACGGAGACTCACAGAGTGGGTGGAGCATATCTCCATGAACGCTGATGTATGGATGATTGGCTTGGTCACGTCAGAGTACTTGTCGATACCCAGCCTTCTGTCCGGGGGGTCCACTGTCGATGCTCGCAAGAACTCTCTGTGGGGGGTACAATGAGTGTATGTATATTCATACCCTCTGCATGGCAACGAAAATAGCTAATTTGCAATTTAGATCATACGATACTTTAGTAGAACACACATGGCATCATCACATGACCATCATTCGTACATACACACTTTCAACTACAAATTCAGTTTTGGTTATCACATTTCTTATACCTAAACTTCTTGAAAGCGTCCGAGTGTACGGGTTCATTACTGACAGGGCAGCACTCTCAGCCTCAAACTGTGCAAAGGAACAGGAAAAACACGATAAACTCTTAAACCAACAGATATAACCAGACAATAATCATGGAAAGTTAACGATGCTGATTTGGCGTTTTTCACCAACAAATAATATCTAGTCCAGTACTAATTTAATGTACATAGATGCAGTGCATAATGTAGGCCATAATCTGTACAGGTATACTGTACCACTTTTATCACCTGTTGTTTGTAGCACTCAAATATCTACCCCATCGGCACACTGCTCTGCTCCAACTCCTTACAGCGATCCAGTGCCTTCTTGAGCTCTTCCTCCATCACAAGTCTCTCTTGCACAGCAGACTGGGTAATAGATTGCATGGTGGTCATGTACACACACAGGTATACAGATACAACCATCACAACATCGTGGTAGTGGTACAGTAGTTATATAATTGCAGGTACATGTATTAATGAAAGCACCGCGGGTGCTGATGCCTCGTTGGAGGTGCAAAGCTACATAACATAAAGCTACACACATTATCATGATGAATATTTTTGCATTTTTGCTGCATGCAAACTCAAATTGCATGGTGGTCGATCATGTACACACACACACACACAGGTAATACAACCACCATGTGGTAGTGGTACAGCTGTTTGCTCACTGCATTACCACAAAACAACAAAATACCATACAATGTTGCTATGCAAACAACATGTGGTCCTAAGCAATGATGGCTTCTAGCACTTGTAGGTACTTTTTGAGAGTTACAAAAATGGCTAATCTGCGAGACCCTCAAAAATTACCCACTATAAGGTGGCATCAATATTAACTGATACAGTACCAGAAATGCAACTTTTATATGGGGAAAAAAAAGGACAATAGTCTCTAGACACAATCGGCATCATGTATTGTGTATTTTGCCTAAGCCTTAATCTGTATAGCAGGTCATTTTCGTGGGATAAAAAATCCGAGACAAAAACGTAGGCGTGGTGCAGCAGTGATTTTGTGTGTAAAAATTCCCTTTGCTTCACTGCATTGCATGCGTTCCGGTCAACCATGCCTACGTTTTCGTGAGTGATAAATATTCGTCAAGGTTTAGCTTGCCCACGGAAACTCTACCCAGGACGCTATACGTACGGTACGGTATACTGTACCACTGTATCACCTGTTTCAAGTACTCTTCCTTCTCACGTTACTTTGTAGCACTCGAATATGTCCACCCCGTCCACTGCTCTGCTCCAACTCCTTACAGCGATCCAGTGCCTTCTTGAGCTCTTCCTCCATCACAAGTCTCTCTTGAACAGCAGACTGGGTAATAGATTGCATGGTGGTCATGTACACACACAGGTATACAGATACAACCATCACAACATCGTGGTAGTGGTACAGTAGTTATAATAAAGGTACAGTAGACTCTCGCTATTCCGACTCTCTGAAGTACGGCCTGAAATGTGGCCAACTCGCTATTCTGTATACCTGCTGCCCCAAACTAGTAATTTTATACATAATTATACATTTTGGGTGTGGTTTAGCAGAAAAACTGTGTGTGGGGGGAGTGGTTGGGGTGTACAATGAGAGGTAGGAAGCGGGATGCTCATGAACACTACAATGAAAGTTATAAAAAGGTAAACCGTTTTGTGAGCAAACACAGCTGTGGGATTACATTGTAATAGAGAGGAAATGATTCATTTATTATCCTTGAGACAAAACCGCAAAATTAGTCATTAATATTCGAGGTAGGTTGATTTTAAGCCGCGGCTATTTTCTGAAATGCAAACTACCGCGCTCTTCTGGCCAAGTTGCACTGTCCCAAGGGTGGCCGGATTAACGAGAGTCTACTGTACATGTATTAATTATACAGTATTCACCGAGTGTATACATGTACATGCTAAACTCACATCTGCCTTGCTGTTGGCCAGTTCCAATTCTCTCACCAGCTCAGCCATGACACCTGGGTCCATGATTTGAGACCTCTCGAGCAGCTTCTCCTCCAACTCCCTCAGCAGGTCATCCTCTAGACATTGAATGGTCTCACTCTTCTCCTCAACCTGACAGGGGAACATCAATAAGTTGCTGCCAGGTGGAGAATACTCGACATACAATAGTGACGTGCATGTACAGTCAACTACTGAAAATCTGGCAATGAAATTTAACGGTATTCTCCCACTTTGAGATAAAGGTCAGCTTAAAGTTGGACTGTAGTTAGGTATTAAATAGGCATCTGCTATCAGGGTTGTTGCAATAACTATTATAAAGAGATAGTACGTACGTGTAATCACACAGTACACCATCAGATCGGCTATTCAGAGCATAGATCATACAGTATAAACATGATCAATTGCTAAATGCTCTGAAATGCAGCTCACTAGCAAAAAAGTAATACCTAGCAAATACGGTAGTAGATCTATTTAAGGCCACTAAACACTGCACATGTGTATCTCTCACCTCTGTGGGTGGTATAGGAACGAGGGAGGCCCTCTGATACTGTCTAGAGGACTGGATTTCTTCTCACTGCCAATCTAGGAGGTATGAAAACAAAATATGCATTTGGTAAAATCTACTCTCAAACAACATTGCACATTGACCATTCCTCCTCTCACCTCCTGCTCATTCAGGAACATCATGAACCTTTGAAGGACTCGTCACATGATCTTGGAGCAAAAAGATACGGACTTGGTTGAGGATTTGAGTGTGAGGATAAAGTGAGAGAGGAGGTTGTGGGGGGAGGGGCCTCAGACCAGGGCTGGTGAGACGCAGTGTCACGTGAGAGGAGACTCGGACACATGGTCCTCCGTCTGGACAGCTGCTGTGAGGAGAATGAGAATTGTAAGGCACTGGAATTGAACTGTGCACAAGCACGAAATACATGTACTATTTTATTCGTACTACATAACTAACTAAAAATGCTCACCAATAAAACACCACACACCACTTGGTGTACAACATTTTAACGAATCTAAAAGTATACAAATGAACTTCAGTTCCTCTAGACAACCTGCCCAACCCTCCACATATATACTGGCTGGATCATGCATAAAAAAAATGGCATCTATTTTCACAGCATTTGACCATCAAACGTATCAGAGAATAATCTCACGCCCATATTGCTGATTTGCTTGAAATGCCCACCACCATCTTAGCAATGTACCAGCAAGGGGCTTTTGTTGTGAGCATCAATGGTAGGCCATGGCATTCAGTTGCTATTGATAAAATGCAGGCACTCTCTGATAAGAAGATTTTGTGCAATCAGATCTTAATTAGAAATGGGAGGCTCACTATCAAAGCCTATAAGGTGTTAGGTATTCTGAAAATAATTTTCTTCTACCAAGTAGATCAAAGCAACAATTTTACTTTTCCCTATAGTGAGATCTCAGCTCTCTCAACTCTGGCGACCAATACTGCTCAAAAACATTTATTCTTAAAGTGATTGAGCTCACCTTTGGTAGCGCTGACTGTTGGTCCAATTCTCCAGAACTCTGAGCTTCCCCTCGAGGTGCAACTGCAAGTGACAGAAGAGAAAATAGCTCCAATAATATTATACAATAATTAGTAGTATAGACACCGAAAGAGCAGATTACCAGGGACATAATTATTGCAGTGCTTATAATTATAGCTGCTCAAAGTGGTCATAAAGCTTCAACAGAACAACCAACCTGTATATTAAAATAGATGCATGTACCCTGGGAGCAATGCAGACGTCAATCAGTCAAGTATTTATTAACAGCTGTAGGCACACACTTGCCCAACCCACTCACCAGAGAGGACACCCTGATAGTGCCATCACTGTGTTCCTCATCTCTAACCCTGCTTTCAATGGTCAGCTTGTAAATCGAGGTATGGGAAAAACGCTCCAATGTAAACACTGAAAGAGTAGTACTTCAGATACAGACATGCAGGTTGGTTGTCCTATATTGCAGTGCTTGTAATTATAGCTAGTACAAGGGTGTTCAGTCATGCAAAGTAGACTACCTTACCATAACAACCAATCGTGATCCATTAATCTAAACATCTTCATACATACAAAATTCAGTCCATAATAAAAGAGAGAGAGTATCGAGCGTATATCGTTACCTTGCATCAGATGTATTCGGAGTGTAACATTACACCCTGTCTGAACAACTTATGGCATAAAATGTTTCTGCCTCGAGGTAAGTAGCGGCTTTGGGCACTTGGATTGTTTGGTTAGAAAGCAGGAAGTTACGTCACTTTCCGAATACATTTGACGCAACGTAATGCTACATTGGATACTCCCTCTCTTTTATTATGAATCGACTCTTGCTATTAGCGGCCTCTCAAAATTGGTAAGAAACTTAATTAAGCAACTGTAATCACATGAAATACGTACATGTACCAACACCATTTTATGAAGGAGAGAGTATAATTATACAAAGCAGCACATTTAGCGTGGGATTAATATAAGGACTGTACATTTCCATGCAGTGCATACTGTACAATGTAACTATAGTAACTCACACGGTTCACTCTGATAACTTAATTTGATATGATCTTCATCAAAAAAGCAACGGGTATCAGCTTGTCCCAAAACTGCTCACCCGTGGCACCTGTTGCACTTACATGCTCTGACCCAGCCAGGTCAACCAGGCTCTGAACACAGAGAAGGAGGTAAAATCATCATAATAACAATAACTTATATGTACATTTACACATACATAGTCTGTACGTGTAGATCAAATTAAAGCAAAATAGTGGACCTAGTGTGTTCACAGCTGTAGGCACACACTTGCCCAACCCCACTCACCACAGAGGACACCCTGATAGTAGTGCCATCACTGAGTTCCTTATCTCTAACCCTGCTTTCAATGGTCAGTTTGAATATTGTGTGTGATCTGGAGTTGTGCTCGGTAGATCCAAATGTCCGGTTCTCTGAGCAGAAGAGATTATACACATTACCAGCACATCAGGTGCACAGGCAGCATGCATGTACATGTACACACAAGGCTAAGTCTGAGAGCTCACACTAGGGCAGACCAACAGTGGCTGTAATAAAGAGGTGACATGCTAACACAGGTTGCATGAAACCAACCCTATGGAGACTGGGCCATTAACCTGGCTACAGGGTGATCACATTAGACAGACAGGTTCACAAAGGTGCACAAGTGATAGTGACTTACTCTCCCCGATCTCAATGAGACTAGTAAATATCTTGGGGAGGGAAATCGGCTCCTCAGACAACCCAACCAACTTATGAGTTAGCCTAGCTTGCACTAATTTAAAGCCCTATTGATTATTAGTCATAAAAGTGCAACAAAAGCTGTGCTGCCTAGCAGCAGCCATTGTGAACTTTGACCGCTTTGGAGATATATAATTATGGCAGGAAATGCAACTTCTGTTTCCTATAATTATTGGACCAAAGCTAATTCTTCAGAGGTGCACACTTAATACACGGTAATTGGAGAGTGCTAAAACTCAACTCTGCAGTTCTGGTACTGTAAGACCTCTAATTAAGGTGACCCTCCAAATATGTGACACTCTCGAGCTTAGGTAATTTTCTGACTTCTACGACAGCTACGTTGACAATTATGTTTTAATGTCGCGTCCTAAATGATGTAAATATAGCCACACCCTAGCATCGTTTTTAGAAAACACGTTCTAGAAATCGAGGCAAGTATAGACTGAGTAGAGCTATCCATAATCAGATGCGATACCAGGTCTTCAACATAATGTTCAACCTCCAAAAGAAGCGACCTCTGGCTTAAAAAGTGTCGCTTTAATTAAAGGTATTTACGGTAATCACATTTCTTACTTGAATACGTCGGGTTCATTACTGACAGGGCCTAGGGCAGCATTCTCAGCCTTAAACTGTGCAAATTAAAAAACAGAAAACATGATCCACGACCTTACAAACCAATTGATGAACCAGACAATAATCTATGGCTAATAAATTGACTCACCCTCTTTCCATTAGGAGAATGCTGTAATACTTTAGCAATGAGCCAGGTTTCAAAAAATCATAACCCCATGCACCACATGCACCACATAAACAGTCTTTGGTGGGTGTGGTAAATGCAAAGAAAAGTGGGTGTATATCAGTATTTGGCATCTGAGATACACCCACTTTTTTTGCAAAAACAAAACACAATATATTTCAGAGTCTGAGATAGAGAGCTAACTCTTCAATCTATGCTGCAAGGCACACATTTATATATTTACTGGAATGGCTACTAAAGAGCAGAACCAAGGTATAAAGAGTGTCATGTTTCCTATAAAGAATAAACCCAATGGAACTCACCTATTGTTTTGTTTCCCCAGACTCCACGGCCACCTCGTGTCCCCCCTCCCGAGAGAGGATCCTGCTGAACCACAAGCTGTCCTCGTACAGGGACTACCTACAAAGTCGCTACAGAGAACCAGACTCCACATCAGTCACACAATGGCCTCCCGTCTCAACAAAAACAATTTTCAAACTGGCCATGATTCAGAAGGAGAAAATACAGAGAGGCAGAATTGACGATGAATTTTTTAGACTATCAATCACAGGAAAAATTGACAATATTTTACTTCAAAAAACTCCGGTTGACTTGATAAACATTTTCTCTGAGATTAGAGATAGACGAAACTTTGTGTTGATTGAAGGAGCTCCCGGCTCTGGCAAGAGCACCCTTGCTCTACACATCTGTCAGGAGTGGGCAAAGGGGAAACTGTTCCAAGAGCTCGATATTGCAATCCTCGTGAAACTAAGAGATCCCCTCGTTAGAGAAGCCATTACAATTGCTGACATACTTCCCTGCATTGATACGGCCGAATAACAGAAGATGGAATGAAGACGCTTGCCAGACATCTAACCACCCACTGCTCTGAACTGACACGATTGTACATACCCAGACACCTAAGATCCTGTATCGAGACAGTATTTAGGGACGCTAACAAAGAAAGGAAGAGAAATGGACTACCTGAGATTAATGTGTATGCATTTAATCTCGACCATTGCATGTACTTTTGACAACTATTATATTTTATTCTACAATAATAATTATCCAATATTGCTTCGAGAAAAGAAAAAAGTAGCGTACAGACATAATTATTACACGTAAAACAAAGGTCGACGTTGTTATTTATGCATCTAATCTCTATCATTGGTCAATATAATTATAGCACATGTACAGATGGTGACGAGTGAATTCAATGCTTCCTACTGACACGGAGAGCACGTCATGCACTAGCTGTATGTATGTAACTGAATACACTATTGTAATAATGCTATAATCTCCACCTAGCTAGCCTCCTTCACAGGCTTTCAAGAGAAGTGCGGCCTGGGCCGGGATCGAGGCTAATCATTAATTTTATTCTAGAACAATTATTTGCTTCAGTGCACAGAAGACTAGAAGGATGTCAGCACATTACATAACTAAAAAACAAATCAGTTGGAATTGGTCAATATAGCACAGTAATAATGATGGTTTAAATTCAATTCTCCCTACAGTGTGTCACAGAGAGCACATGTACTGTACGTATAAAACTGTCAATGAACACAATTTGCTAATGGGAATCCAATTTAACGCTCTGTCGATTTTGTTAATGAGGAAGATAAGCAGATTAACGTTCACTTTGGCCCTCCCAAACATCTTCATAATTGCCAGGTCCTCGTATTGCAGCTGAAGGAGGTCCTGTGTGGGGAGAAGAGAGAGCAGTGAAACACTTCAACTGGTGTAAGACAAAGAATGCATGTATTTGTAAGACAAATGAATACATGTACTTACATACACCGTACAAGCATACCAACACTATACCTGACACAAGGCAGTAAACTTCTTGAACACTTTACGTACCTACCAAATTAATTCTACCTGTACACACACCCTCACCTGGAGGACCAGCTCCACCTTCTCTATCTGCTTGACGTGATCTCAAACACAATACTTTCGAACCTGAACCTGGGCGAGTAAGAAATAATGTTCACATAATTATAGCATAACGTTGCACATAAGATCAAGGTCGTAGCAAGCGGTCAGGCTGGTCAGGTTTTGGCCTAACCACTTTAGCAGCTGGGTAGGTAATGGTCGTAAATATTGTAAGTGATAATGCGCATGCTGTTTTGGTGAGGAAAAGTGATGACCTTTTTCTTAAGTAAAAAATTCACCACTGTATGCAAAAGTTCCAATAGTAGAAAAGCAGCTGACCTTTAATCAAGTTGGCCTGACCACTTTAAAGTTGCTTGCTACGCCCCTGCATGAACATTGGGGCATAAAAATAAGTTAATAGCCTCACACTGGAGGAATTGTTAAAGTCTAGATTAGTAGTAGAGTCTGAGCTTCAGTCAAACAGTGGACAAAGTACGTACCAGAGCAATTAATGGCACATGTGATGATTATCATGTTGTTTAATAGAAGTATGCTAGTATAACGGCTACTCAAGTATACGGAGACTCACAGAGTGGGTGGAGCATATCTCCATGGACGCTGATGTACGGATGATTGGCTTGGTCACGTCAGAGTACTTGTCCATACCCAGCCTTCTGTCCGGGGGGTCCACTGTCGATGCTCGCAAGAACTCTCTGTGGGGGGTACAATGAGTGTATGTATATTCATACCCTCTGCATGGCAACGAAAATAGCTAATGTGCAATTTAGATCATACGATACTTTAGTAAAACACACATGGCATCATCACATGACCATCATTCGTACATACACACTTTCAACTACAAATTCAGTTTTGGTTATCACATTTCTTATACCTAAACTTCTTGAAGGTGTCCGAGTGTACGGGTTCATTACTGACAGGGCAGCACTCTCAGCCTCAAACTGTGCAAAGGAACAGGAAAAACACGATAAACTCTTAAACCAACAGATAACCAGACAATAATCATGGAAAGGTAATAATTTTCTGCTGATTTGGCGTTTTTCACCAACAAATAATATCTAGTCCAGTACTAATTTAATGTACATAGATGCAGTGTATAATGTAGACCATAATCTGTACAGGTATGCTGTACCACTTTTATCACATGTTGTTTGTAGCACTCAAATATCTACCCCATCGGCACACTGCTCTGCTTCAACTCCTTACAGCGATCCAGTGCCTTCTTGAGCTCTTCCTCCATCACAAGTCTCTCTTGCACAGCAGACTGGGTAATAGATTGCATGGTGGTCATGTACACACACACAGGTATACAGATACAACCATCACAGCATCGTGGTAGTGGTACAGTAGTTATATAATTGCAGGTACATGTATTAATGAAAGCACCGCGGGTGCTGATGCCTCGGTGGAGGTGCAAAGCTACATAACATAAAGCTACACACATTATCATGATGAATATTTTTGCATTTTTGCTGCATGCAAACTCAAATTGCATGGTGGTCGATCATGTACACACACACACACACAGGTAATACAACCACCATGTGGTAGTGGTACAGCTGTTTGCTCACTGCATTACCACAAAACAACAAAATACCATACAATGTTGCTATGCAAACAACATGTGGTCCTAAGCAATGATTACAACATGCTTAACCTAACGCATCACAGTAGAGATATCTACCTTTAGTTAATCACATGAACTAATGTGATGACATGTAGTACTAATGTGATGATGTCATTATTCTACAACATGGGGGGGAAGAACCACCCCCCCTCAATAGATGAAACCCTGACTACCAGAGATGCAACCTTTATATGGGGAAAATAAAAAACGGGCAATAGTCTCTAGACACAATCGGCATCATGTATTGTGTATTTTGACTAAGCCATAATCAGTACATACTGTATAGCAGGTCATTTTCGTGGGATAAAAAATCCGAGACAAAAACGTAGGCGTGGTGCAGCAGTGATTTCGTGTGTAAAACTTCCCTTTGCTTCACTGCATTGCATGCGTTCCGGTCAACCATGCGTACGTTTTCGTGAGTGATAAATATTTGTCAAGGTTTAGCTTGCCCACGGAAACTATACCCAGGACGCTATACGTACGGTACGGTATACTGTACCACTTTATCACCTGTTTCAAGTACTCTTCCTTGTCCCGTTACTTTGTAGCACTCGAATATGTCCACCCCGTCCACTGCAGGCACACTGCTCTGCTCCAACTCCTTACAGCGATCCAGTGCCTTCTTGAGCTCTTCCTCCATCACAAGTCTCTCTTGAACAGCAGACTGGGTAATAGATTGCATGGTGGTCATGTACACACACAGGTATACAGATACAACCA
Source organism: Halichondria panicea (assembly GCF_963675165.1). NCBI lineage: Eukaryota > Metazoa > Porifera > Demospongiae > Suberitida > Halichondriidae > Halichondria > Halichondria panicea. Next base: position 2,736,781 of record NC_087383.1, read on the forward strand.
TCACAACATCGTGGTAGTGGTACAGTAGTTTAAAGGTACAGTAGACTCTCGCTATTCCGACTCTCTGAAGTACGGCCTGAAATGTGGCCAACTCGCTATTCTGTATACTTGCTGCCCCAAACTAGTAATTTTATACGTGAACATTTTGGGTGTGGTTTAGCAGAAAAACTGTGTGTGGGGGGAGTGGTTGTGTGCATTGTGTGTGTATGTGAGGTGTGTGTGGGGGGAGTGGTTGGGGTGTACAATGAGAGGTAGGAAGCGGGATGCTCATGAACACTACAATGAAAGTTATAAAAAAGGTAAACCGTTTTGTGAGCAAACACAGCTGTGGGATTACATTGTAATAGAGAGGAAATGATTCATTATCTTTATTTCTTATCCTCGAGACAAAACCGCAAAATTAGTCATTAATATTCGAGGTAGGTTGATTATAAGCCGCGGCTATTTTCTGAAATGCAAACTACCGCGCTATTCCGGCCAAGTTGCACTGTCCCAAGGGTGGCCGGATTAACGAGAGTCTACTGTACATGTATTAATTATACAGTATTCACCGAGTGTATACATGTACATGCTAAACTCACATCTGCCTTGCTGTTGGCCAGTTCCAATTCTCACTCCAGCTCAGCCATGACACCTGGGTCCATGATTTGAGACCTCTCGAGCAGCTTCTCCTCCAACTCGAGCTCCCTCAGCAGGTCATCCTCTAGACATTGAATGGTCTCACTCTTCTCCTCAACCTGACAAGGGAACATCAATAAGTTGCTGCCAGGTGGAGAATACTCGACATACAATAGTGACGTGCATGTACAGTCAAGTACAGAAAATCTGGCAATGAAATTTAACGGTATTCTCCAACTTTGAAATAAAGGTCAGCTTAAAGTTGGACTGTAGTTAGCAAATAGTAGATCGATTTTGATTAAAGGCCAGTGAATATTCTAACCACTGCACATGTGTATCTCTCACCTCTGTGGGTGGTATAGGAACGAGGGAGGCCCTCTGATACTGTCTAGAGGACTGGACTTCTTCTCACTGCCAATCTAGGAGGTATGAAAACATAATAATTATGCATTTGGTAAAGATCTGCTCCCAAACAACATTGCAATTGATCCACATTTACAGGTAAAGGGTCATTAAAGTAAAATATGAAATTTGAGCACAAACATTTCTCCTCTCACCTCCTGCTCATTCAGGAACTTCATGAACCTGGTAGGAGTGAAGTGCACTTTGAAGGACTCGTCACATGATCTTGGAGCAAAAGATACGGACTTGGTTGAGGATTTGAGTGGGGCTAAAGTGAGAGAAGAGGTTGTGGGGGAGGGGCCTCAGTGTCACGTGAGAGAAGATTCGGACACATGGTCCTCCGTCTGGACAGCTGCTGTGAGGAGAATGAGAATTGTAAAGCACTGGAATTGAACTGTGCACAAGCACGAAATACATGCACTATTTTATTCGCACCACATAACTAACTAAAAATGCTCACCAATAAAACACCACACTACTTGGTGTACAACATTTTAACGAATCTACAAATGAACTTCAGTTCCTCTAGACAACCTGCCCAACCCTCCACATACACACTGGCTGCATCATGCATAAAGAAAATGCATCTATTTTCACAGCGTTTGACCATCAAACGTATCAGAGAATAATCTCACGCCCATATTGCTGATTTGCTTGAAATGCCCACCACCATCTTAGCAATGTACCAGCAAGGGGCTTTTGTTGTGAGCATCAAAGGTAGGCCATGGCATTCAGTTGCTATTGATGAGTCACAGGTACTCTCTGATAAGAAGATTTTAATTGGACTGTTTGTGTCTGAAATGGGAGGCTTACTACAACTTCATATCAGCTAAAGCCTACAAGGTGTTAGGGCCTTCTGAAAATATGATTTCTTCCACCAACTCGATCAAAACTATATAAGAAACAATTTTACTTTTCCCTAGTGAGATCTCAGCAGAGAAGCATTCATGTGCTGAATTCTAATGTGCTGAAACAGTGTGCTGATTGTATTGTGCTAAATCAATTTCAAACATTACAAACAACAATACATCAATACAGTATTAAAATTGTATTAAACAAACGATGAGGATATAAAAGTGAAAGGTTTTTTTAAACATAGTTAGTTAACCATAGCAAGTCTGCACTCGGTTCACTGCAATTGTAAGATACTGCCTTTGACTTCTAAGTATCACCTGCATGCGTGAAGTAGAAAAATATGTCACATAAAGCCAGTAGAATTATAACCAAATATAAGAATAATTAAAGTGCGTATAGATTAGGTACATAACATCAGTCATAGCATGAACAAAATAAGGTTGTTCCACCCCCCTCTCCACTGATAGCATTCACTAGTCTGTTGACAGGAGGTGGGGTTATTCACAGCATTGCAATGTTATTATGGGGCGAAATAAGACATCACTAACGTTTATTCATAAGGTATAATAATAAGGTTGTTCCACCCCCCTCTCCACTGATAGCATTCACTAGTCTGTTGACAGGAGGTGGGGTTATTCACAGCATTGCAATGTTATTATGGGGCGAAATAAGACATCACTAACGTTTATTCATCCATTCAGAGCATGAACAAAGTAAGGTTGTTCCACCCCCCCCCCCCTCCACTGATAGCATTCACTAGTCTGTTGACAGGAGGTGGGGTTATTCACAGCATTGCAATGTTATTATGGGGCGAAATAAGACATCACTAACGTTTTTATTCATCCATTCATAGCATGAACAAAGTAAGGTTGTTCCACCCCCCTCTCCCCCTCTCCCAAAAAAAAACAAGCGCATGCAGCTGCATGCGAGCTAGCTAAGTTTAATAGAACAGTGTGCAATTATTCAGTTGCACTAGCTATCTAAAACTAGCTACTCAAAGCTATCTAACTAATCTAATCATCACTAACGGTTATTCATCCATTCATGTTTATTCATCCATTCATCGCAGATTAATTTTAACAGTTTATACAACAGCTATGTGGTTGTGATGTAGGTTAGACAGAATGCTTACTACGGTTAGTGGGAGTTGCATACTCTTCCTAATGATTTTCTCATTATAGTCTTTTTTACGCACAATTTAGTTTGCTAGACTATAATAATGCAAATGAGTTCTTGTTGTGCTATTATAGAGCAGCATCAATATTCGGGCCCATCAACTATCTCGTATAGAGAGCAGATTGAGAAGTTGTCCTCCACCGACAATACTCGTTGTAAGGGCTAAACAACAAAGCTTAATACGAAAGTTTAATTAAACTGCGTTGTCCTATATATATCGATAGATCGGTTAGAGTAATAAAACAGTAATCTTGTACAGCTAAGGTCCTAGACTTCATCACATAATTGTTCAATGGTTTAGGTATCCTGACCATCCCTTTACATATGTTCACAGTGGCTATAATTCATGATTTACTGGTTTTTAGGTACACTTTTGGATAGAGTAATATCTTCTGAAAATATGATAAGCTTAGCTTTAAAAGTTCTCTGGTAAGTTTACAAATAAAAGGGCTACATTTTAATACCAAGAACATCCTCTATGCTTATTCCATTGTTCAGATATCACTGAAAAACTACATATTCTACTATTTTCTACCGTTTTGATGACATCACAAGCTGCTAACCATAAATCGATGACACTCTTATTAACCACATAAGTGGGCGTACAGTAACTGTACGCCCACTCTTAATTAAGTGTGTGGTTGATTAAAGCGGCATTGGTTTGTGGTTTGCAGCTGCTGATGTCATCAAAACAGTAGTAGCTTATCTCAGCAAATGGAATAAGCATATAGGATGTTCTTGGTATCAAAATGTAGCCTATTTATCTGTAAACTTACTACAAAAATTTGAAAGCTAAGCTATTAATTTTTCAGAAGTTATTACTCTAACCAAAAGTGTACCTGAAAACCAGTAAATCATGAATTATAAACACTGTGAACATTTGGAAGACCCATAAAGGGATGGTCAGGATATCTAAACCATTGAACAATTATGTGATGAAGTCTAGGACTTTAGCTGTACAAGATTACTGTTTTATTTCCATTACCCACTATAACAATTTGTTGTTGTTCTATTAATCACCACAAACCCACCACCTTATGTTTCCATGGAAACATTTTTGAGTATGTTGTAGCTTGGTAATTCACCTACACAATAGTATCAACACCATTTCTTAGAAATGTTCCAATCGAAAGATATTTACATTTAAGTACAGCTACTCACAAATTTGTGGTAATCTACTCTCTATAAGCTGGATGCACTGTATATACAGGCAGATAACTATACTTGAAAGGGAACTATACTTGAGAGGGGCTTTAAGTCAGATAAGTATGGTATACTGTTGCAATTGTTTTTTTGGGCGAAGCCACTATACCATTAAATTAAAACATTGTGGCAATACAGCAGCATAATAATACATACCTCCAATTGTGTCGATACTTTACAGTGGTCTGGTCATACAAGGGTGTCCAGTATAATGCTCTCTCCAACACATGTCACTTTCAACATCATCCTGCAATTTTTTTTCACATCAATTCTTACAACAATAATTATAGTACCTTCAAAAAAGTACGACCACCATTTTGAAAGAACTTTAGATGTGAGAGGGAATTAGGCATATTTTTGCGAATGGCGTGGTTTCCCTCTGGGCAGTTGGCGTCTCACAACTACAATGTACATGTGAAAAGCAGTAGATCTAGTATGTATAATAATTATAAATGTACAATGTACAATATAATTTTATATTGAAACATATAGCATCAAGTATGTACAGCATATAGCTAAGTAACTAGTCTAGCTACGATACTCGAGGTGACTAGGATTGTCTCTTTGTTTGTTTTTTTGCAAAATGTATACTTGCAACGTGCAACGGTAAATTGCAACGCTTTTAATACAGTGTAAACGTACTGGCGTACTACATAAACGGAACTTATATTGACCGCTTACTGCATCTATACAATAATAGTGCAACGTACGCTATGACAAGTACAGTCGAAAACGGCAGTGGTTCTTGGTCAGACATGCATACAATGGAACTAAGCTTTATGTGTTAACGAATAGCTATAGCGCTCCGGACATTCACCGGGACCAGAGTAGTCTCACAGTAAAGAAGCCAGAACTCAAGCGTGGCTGTATAGTGCGCATTTGATGTATCAAGCTTTAAAATGAAACTGTATTTAGCTAGCTTCAATGCATGTGTGTACAAGGTTTAATTTATACTTCTTAGCTTTTACCCAACTAAGCTTTTTACCATTTGAAAATCTGTCAAAACAAATAACTTTTTTTGCTGAGGCTATCTATCCTAGCTAGCTGTAAACGCAGTGCAATGGCATCCAAGTGAAAATACACACACAAACAAACACACTTACTATACCGTCTTTCTTCTAATTACAGCGCCGTTAAAGATTTTCAGTGGCGCACAAATAGAACAAGAAAAAACCATAATTCCAGTTTGGCACTTATAATATTATTTATAGTGGTGCTTAGCAACGTAGAGTACTATAGTATAGCTGATTCCACAAGGCTATCAGATAGAGTTACATGTACCTCCAATTAGATGAGACCCTCTAAATAATGGACACTAGACTCGCTGGCCACTCCCATCATCACTATCTTGAGGATTGGGACTGGTCAACTGCCAATCTGCGAGTTGTTCTTGTGGAATTTTAATTAGTTGCATGACATCATCTTGTGGTTTGTGCGGTTGACCAAAGTTGCGTAACTATCAAGTGAATGTGGGTTATGTCCCGTGGTTTATCTAACACAACATAAGACCCAGCCCAACTACAACGAATTACGTGCGCGAAATATGTCAAATGACATTGCTTCTGCACTGTGATTGGTCATTACCGATTTCGGTAATGAGAACAACTCGCAGATTGGCAGTTGACCAGTCCCAATCCTCAAGATAGTGATGATGGGAGTGGCCAGCGAGTCTAAATGGACACCAGGTCTTCAACATGATTTTCAACCTCCAAAAGAAGCGATCTCTGGCTTCAATAAGTTTTAAAAAGTGCCGCTTTAATTAAAGGTCTTACGGTAACCACATTTCTTACTTGAATACGTCGGGTTCATTACTGACAGGGCAGCATTCTCAGCCTTAAACTGTGCAAAGGAACAGAAAACATGATCCACGACCTTTAATACAAGGTATTAAACGTAAACCAAGAGATGAACCAGACAATCATCTATGGCTGATAAATTAACTCACCATCTTTCCAGCCGGAGAATGCTGTAATACTTTAGCAATGGAGCCAGGTTTTGTCTCTAGCTAGCTAGCTCTAGCTCTGTATGTACTCTGTGGGGTATGTGAAAACAATATGTCTTTGGTGGGTGTGGTGGTAAATGCAAAAAGTGGGTGTATCTCAGTCTTAGATATCTGAGATACACCCACTTTTTTTGCAAGTCATGCCAAAAACAACAAGCACCCAATATATTTCAGAGCTAGCTAGCTGCAAGGCACAGATTTATTTGCTGGAATGGCCACTAAAGAGCAGAACCAAGGTATAAAGACTGTCATGTTTACTATAAAGGATAAACCCAATGATTGCTAAAGCATAAAACCCTCATTGGTGATTGCTAACCTTGTGTGCTTGCTATCTGTTTTCAGAGCTCACAATTGACGATCTGAAGACAGAAATGAAACTGACTGATGAGCAGCTCAATACAGCAATAAAGGAACCAGATCTACCCGAGTTAGCAGCATGTTTCGACAATGTTCACAACGGCTATCTTGAAAAACTGGGGCTCTTACCTGGAGAACAAACTGACGTGAGGACTAGAGCATTTGTAGAAGGCACTGTGGCAGGAATGTTGCTGGCTTTGAAATGTTGGATACTGATCAACAGACTAAACGCCACTTTCCGAGCTCTGCTACTCATCATACTCTCCCTGCTAAAAGAAGACGTTGCTGTTCGAGTGTGCAAGTACTTGTCTGACAAACGTGAGTCTGTCATGTGAGAGTGTGGTCATTGTGGTACCATACGTTGTGGGAGTGATTGCAACCAAATAAGGAACTTTCAACTTAATTGCTATTGTTACACATACAATTCTCTATTAACTACCACTAGGAATGGTACTCACCTATTGTTTTGTTTCCCCAGACTCCACCACCTCGTGTCCCCCCTCCCGAGAGAGGGTCCTGCTGAACCACAAGTTGTCCTCGTACAGGGACTATCTACAAAGTCTCTACAGAGCACAAGTATCCACATCAGCCACACAATGGCCTCCTGTCCCAACAAAGAAAATTTTCAAACTAGCCATGATTCAGAAAGAAGAAATACAGAGAGGAAGAATCGACGATGAATTTGTTAGGCTAACAATTAGGGGGAAAATTGATGATATTTTACTTCAAAAAACTCCAGTTAACTTGACAAACATTTTCTCTGAGATTGGGGATAGACGAAACTTTGTGTTGATTGAAGGAGCTCCCGGCTCTGGCAAGAGCACCCTTGCTCTACACATCTGTCAGGAGTGGGCAAAGAGGAAACTGTTCCAAGAGTTTGATATTGCAATCCTCGTGAAACTGAGAGATCCACTTGTTAGAGAAGCCATTACAATTTCTGACTTACTTCCCTGCACAAACAAAGCGATGGCTAATGAAACAGAAACTGCAATTATGTCACTGTATGGCAAAGGTGTACTGTGGGTGCTGGACGGATGGGACGAACTTTCTTCTGACCTCCCTAGAGACTCAATCATCAACAAACTAATTCGACCAGACATGTCACGAGAAAGTCCGCTACACGAATCAGCTGTAATTGTAACATCTCGCCCGTCGTCTTCGGCTAAGCTCCACCCACGTGTATCGTCCAGGGTGGAGGTGTTGGGGTTCACTCCACATGAACTACAACAGTATTTCAAGGAGTGTCTGAAAGGTGACTCACAAGCTGTGCAGACTCTACTGGAGAGAATTCGAGAGAACCCAGTGGTAGAAGGTAGCTGCTACCTCCCCCTCAATGCTTCCATTGTCGTTAATTGCTTCCTTTCTGACAACCACTCACTCCCCACATCCAACCACGGGATATTCACATCACTCGTCCAGAGCTCTCTCAAAAGATACCTCCAGGATAGGTTGGGGAAGACCACTCCAGTGGGAGACATCACATCCCCAGACTCACTGCCCTCAGAAATCAGAACACAGACCATACAAATGTGTCAACTTGCATATCATGGGATTGAACAAAACAAAGCAACATTTACTGACGGTGATTTGGCCGCTCTTCGCATTCCGAAGGAGATTTCAAACGTTGGATTATTACAAACTGTTCCCAGTATCATTAGCAATGGTCATCTGGTTTACTACTGCTTTCTCCACTTGTCTATTCAAGAGCTACTAGCAGCAATCCACATCTCTCTCATGTCTCCCAAGCAACAAATTTCTGTATTCCAGAAGCTGTTTGGTAGTCCTCGGTTCAGTGCAGTCTTCCAGTTTTATGCTGGCATCACCAAACTGAGAACTAGTAGACCAATCCTCAGCTTGCTACCTCGATTCTTGTGTCCAGTTCCAGCCACTGTTTTTGATCTGGTCAGAAAGGTTGTCAAAAATGAGAAAGAGAAAGAGTATGGTGAGCCGAAGCCCCTTTTGTTTTCCCTCATCAATTGTTTGTACGAAGCTGAAGACTCGCGACTGTGTGTGTTTGTGGCTAATCTTCTTAATCACAATCTAAATCTTGATAGCACTACAATGAATCCTATTGACTGCCTCTCTGTTGGATATTTCGCATCAGCTTGTTCCAACACCAGTAATGTATTCACACTTAGCCTCAACAATTGCTCTATTGGTGACCAAGGCTGCAAATTTCTGGCCCGAGGACTCTCCAAGTGTCCCAACTCTAATAATGATATTCCTACAGCAGGGATACACATCGCTGAGATTATCGAGAACACTATTTCAATATCTAAATTGGATTTGTCTAATAATGCCATTGGTAACAGTGGACTTTGCGAACTCTGTGCGGCCTTGTCCACTAACACATCATTAAAGAGCCTGGACCTGTTCAGGTGCTCACTAACAATATCAGACGACAATGGAGCTGCCCTCTATCAACTTCTGAATACAAACAATTCCCTCGAATATCTTATTTTGTCATTTAACACAGTGACTAGCTGTCGTCACATTGCTGCTGGACTTGCAGTCAATAAGACTCTGAGAACATTGGGATTTGATTTCTGTAAACTGACTGATCAGAGTATCGAGGAGCTATCAACTGGACTGATCAACAAGATTGAAACACTGCACATATGGGGTAATGACTCAATAACAGAAGATGGAATGAAGACGCTTGCCAGACATCTAACCACCCACTGCTCTGAACTGACACGATTGTTGATACCCGACCACCTAAGATCCTGTATCAAGACAGTATTCAGGGACGCTAACGAAGAGAGGAAGAGAAATGGACTACCCGAGATTGATGTTAAAAATAAAAAAAAAAAATATGCATTCGATTATTAATTTATAATTAATTGATTATTATTAATAATTAATGTTTAGTTATAATTATATTATGATTATTGTTGTTATTAATTAATTAATAAATGTTAATTAATTTGTTGTGTTATGCATCTAATCTCTATCATTGGTCAATATAATTATAGCACATGTACAGATGGTGACGAGTGAATTCAATGCTTCCTACTGACACGGAGAGCATGTCATGCACTAGCTGTATGTATGTAACTGAATACACTATTGTAATAATGCTATAATCTCCACCTAGCTAGCCTCCTTCACAGGCTTTCAAGAGAAGTGCGGCCTGGGTCGGGATCGAGGCTAATCTCGACATGATTTACTTTTGACAACAATTATATTATTACTAGGACAATTTACAAAACAGTTAGTGTACAGAAGACTAGAAGTATGTCGGCACATTACATAACAATTACCTAAAAACAAATCAGTTGGAATTGGTCAATATAGCACAGTAATAATGATGGTTTAAATTCAATGCTCCCTACAGTGTCACAGAGAGCACATGCACTGTACGTATAAAACTGTCAATGAATGTAGTGGAAATCCAATTTAACGCTCTGTCGATTTTTGTTTATAGGAAGATGAGCAGATTAACGTTCACTTTGGCCCTTCCAAACATCTTCATGATTGCTAGGCCCTCGTATTGCAGCTGAAGGAGGTCCTGTGTGGGGAGAAGAGAGGGCAGTGAAACACTTCAACTAGTATAAGACAAAGAATGCATGTATTTGTAAGACAAATGAATACATGTACTTACATACACCGTACAAGCATACCAACACTATACCTGACACAAGGCAGTAAACTTCTTGAACACTTTACGTACCTACTAAATTACACCACACCACTTTTTGTAGCTGGGTAGGTAATGGTCGTAAATATTGTGAGTGAAAATGTGCATGCTGTTTTGGTGAGGAAAAGTGATGACCTTTTCTGAGGTAAAAAATTCACCACTGTACAAAAGTTCCAATAGTAGAAAAGCAGCTGACCTTTAATTGCAAGTTGGCCTGACCACTTTAAAGTTGCTTGCTACGCCCCTGCATGAAGATTGGGGCATAAAAATAAGTTAATAGCCTCACACTGGAGGAATTGTTAAAGTCTAGATTAGTAGTATAGTCTGAGCTTCAGTCAAACAGTGGACAAAGTACGTACCAGAGCAATTAATGGCACATGTGATGATTATCATGTTGTTTAATAGAAGTATGCTAGTATAACGGCTACTCAAGTATACGGAGACTCACAGAGTGGGTGGAGCATATCTCCATGGACGCTGATGTATGGATGATTGGCTTGGTCACGTTAGAGTACGCGTCGATACCCAGCTATCTGTCCGGGGGGTCCACAGTCGATGCTCGCTGGAAGAACCCTCTGTGGGGGGTACAGTGAGAGTCATAATTATTATTATGATTCAGTTCCGGGAATAAATGTCATAGAAAGTCACTAATTGACTCACATTTTTTCCAGTCGAGGTAAATGGAACACAGCTATAGGTTACGTCTCTGTGGGACATGTGAAATTGTGTATCAGGTTTTAAGCAACTAATAAGGATTATCATCTATTAATCTTGTTGAGCGCACAGTCCATTCTACCCCCCGCCCACACACACCTGGTCAGTAGACAGCTGATTGCCTATCCACAACATCGAAGGATTTTATCGCAGCTATGTACTTCATTGTACAGCTGCAAGGGGAGTGACGTGTGATACAGTGTGATTCAATGAAAGTCAGTACAACACAGTTAGTGTATGTTTACCAAAGAGGTACATGAGATTGTTCTGACAAATCATTCTTGTACTCTCTAATACACTAACAGGGTTTCATCTAGGACAACAAGTTGGGGGGGGGGGGAGATTTGGGAGTGCGTAAGCGCAAGTGTTTGGCTATGCCCACTTAAAAAAAGTTGATTTAATACTAATGTGATGATGTCATTATTCTACAAGATTTGGGGGGGGGGGGAAGAACCACCCCCCCTACTAGATGAAACCCTGACTAACTGATACAGTATCAAAGATGCAACCTTTTACATGGCAAAATTAAAAACGGCCATTGTCAAAGTAATGTAGACGCAATCGGCATCATGTATAAATTGTGTATTTGGCCTAAGCCATATTCAGTACATACTATATAGCAGGTCATTTTCGTAGGTTATAACATTCAAAACAAACAACGTCTACACACAGTAAGTGCAGTAGTAGTAGATCTAAGAGGTAGTCTAATGCTCAAGAATGATGGAACATCTTATATACATATAGTAGTCATCTGCAGAATTGTGTAGAGGAGATGTTTCACCATCTTTGAGCATTAGTTTACCTCTTAGATCTACTACTACTGCACTGCACTATACTGCACTTACTGTGTATATAGCTAGTAGGTATCTTCAAGACCAGCTAGCTCACTGACAGTTGACAAACTAATGCTCAATGGAACATCTCTACACAATTCTACTACTACTGCATGCACTTACTGTGTATATAGTAGGTATCTTCAAGACCAGCTAGCTCACTGATAGTTGACAAACACTCTCTGGGACAAAAACCATTGTGTAGCTCTTACTTCAATATTTTACAAACTTCCTTTATTTAGAATAATAGCGCATGCATTGCAGAATGCAGAGGCTGCAAAATATGGTGGGCCGTTTGTTTCAAAATTCAAATGTTACATTTTCATTCAAATCACATACATTCATTCAAGATGTGCAATTTTCATTCAAGAGCATTCAAGATTATTCATTCAAGATTCAAGATTTTGATGGATGCATAAACATGCATAATTTCAGATGACTTTAGCCACACTTTGTGGTTTTATTGCATGGTGTAGTTGTTTTAATTAACAGGAAATGGGGTTCACAATAATCAACTCCCTCCCTCAGTAGTGGTAAGGTGATTCCCAAACCAGAAACATGACATTGATTGACGAAAATTAACAAGAGGTCAGGGGTTCGTTGCCGACCTTCGAGTTTTGAGCATTAAGCAAAGGACATCTTATAAATGTTGTGTTTTAATGACTGTATATGCATGCATGGCATGCATATCTTGAATAATTATTGTCGACTTGAATGCATTAAAATCTTGAATGACAATTGCATGGTCTTGAATGGTCAGTGGATCTTTGGATCAATTTAAATTTATTTTGGGCAGAATTTCAAATCGATAGAAATTTATGTATTTTTTGATTTTGAATATTTTGAAACTGCAAGAGTACATGCAAATGAGTGCATTCTATTTTCAATTCTTGAGGAAGAACTGGTTCTGAGTTGCGTGCAGAAAAAAGCAGTTTCATATTTTGCACCCACAGGGGTTAGCTTATAATGACCTTTGTACTCTAAGAAGCTGTGCACTTTATAGTCTGTTATAAAATCAGTATTATGTGCACCTAGCTTGTATGCGTACAGGTTATGTTAACAGTTGTATCCCACCCTGATTGACAATGACAATTACACCCCCTGTCTGTATAGGTGTTCCAAGTACCATGGCCAATAGATGAGTGTTCCCAGCATACAGACGGTACTATACATATAATCATACAGTTGTTCGATTGCACACACACACACACAATAATATCATAATTTAATTGATCCTTCAACATTGAAATGTTTAATAATATTAATTATGTACAGTTAAGGAAGTACATTATTATATTATACATAGCAGAGTCGTGCAGTTGGCTAGCCTCGAGGAAGTGATTGGGATATCAAGGCTAGCAGTTGGCAAGGTTATATTCTGGCTATATTTAGCATTGCATTGGAGCATGGCTTCTCAAGAGTACAAAGGTCATTTTAAGCAAACCCTGTGGATGCTATAAGCGCTAGTGATGGTCAAAAATTGAAAATGCTTTTTCTGCACGAAACTCAGGACCAATTCTTCCTCAAGAAATTAAAAGTAGAATGCACTCATTTGCATGTACTCTTGCAGTTTCAAAATATTCAAAATCAAAAAATATATAAATTTCTATCGATTTGAAATTCTGCCCAAAACAAATTTAAATTGATCCAAAGATCCACTGACCTTGAATGAATACTGTATATGCATCTTGAATGAATGTATTGTAATCTGAATGAAAATATAACATTAATTTTGAATTTTGAAACAAACGGCCCACCATACACCATAGCAAAAACACATTGATTTTACAATGTAAAAGGGTGGGCCAGCTCAGCACAATTCAAATAGCAATCAAAATTCCAGGCTCTTATATCATTCAATGACAATTTAGATGAAAAGTAGCGAAGTACATAGTATGTTAGAACATTAGGTCGTTAATTAATCAATTGCAACGTGTCAATAGTACCATAGAGATAGTAAAGGGAAGGGATTGGAAACACAGGGATTTCACATGGCCCATGCGTGTCGCACCGGAAATTGACAGGAAGTTAATTTAATGGGAGGAGATTGGGGGAAAAGCTGCTTATTATAGATGCTGATCAACTACTTAGCTACTGTACATGTAGTTGCTCTGGTTGCTGCTGTACATCTGAATGACTGACATTTTTCTCTTTGCAAATACTTGAGTAGAGATTACACATTCTCAACAAACCTTGAAAATAACAAGGCATGCATTTACAAAGAAATTAAATCTAGGAACTCGATAATTATTTATACTTTATGGTACTAGTACTAGGCACTGTTCATTATAATAGACTGCCTCATAACATTATGACTTTCACACAATCACACAATTTTGATGTTTACATAAAAATGTTTACAAACACAAAACATAATTTTTATGAGCCTGACGCCCTTTTAGGCAATGGTGTATTCTCGTCATCGGTCACTGTTTAGCTCTTGCAAAAGAATTTACTAATCATAATACATAACAGTGGGGTTATCATGTGTCCCTCCCCTCTGCCGTTGGCATAAAAGGGTCTTGGCAGATTTTCTGATTTTCTGAGTACCCCTGGGAAAAAATGTATGGGTAAGTTTGAATTAGTATATTTCCAAAACGATAAACGTTAGCAAGGAAAATCTTTTCTTACTGCACATCGGGATCATTAAGCAACATGTAGAACTAAACAATAGTGATGTACAATTTATTGTTAACCAGTAGCTCCCCCGCAAAACAAGTTACTTTTGAATCCTTGTTTTCACACTTAAAAGTAAATATTCAACATTAAACAGCATAATGCTCAACTTGGCTATGCCTACTGCATATTTCAATGCTCCCTCTACACTCTGATCACTCTCAAGCAACCATGACTACTTCCTAGCTCAAGATATCCCCCCACAAAGTTTCTTACTTACCAATCTTAGCTAAATACATGTAAAACAGTGTAACATGGAGCTCTGATGATCAAATAAATGAGGTAAATGATGTAAACCATACATTTACTATGGATAATGTACATACAGGATAGCTCTGCCAGTGCTTACTGCAGTTTTCTTCACTTTCTTCTCTTTTGTCTTTGCATCTGGCTCGCAATCAATCGCAATCAATACTTGCGGAATGCAACACGCATGGTGTCAGAATTCTCTAGGGCAATACATTGGTCACCTGAGATGTTTCCAATCCCTCCCCTCTACCATAGATGTAGGAGAGAGGGATTGGAAACGGAAGTAGATTTCAATGTACTTCACATATGACCTCGATAAACATCCGCGCCTCGCTGAGGGCTAATCTATTCCCCAGGAACTTCGCGGGTAACTGAGATTATTGCAAATCTAGGATTTTATGAGTTGTCACTAGTATCATAGATAGTAGAGGAAGGGGATTGTGAACGAGATCACGTGCGCTATAGATCATACATGAGAGCTGAGGTCTATCCGCGTTAGACCGCGAATTGACTAATTTTGAGCGGGCTAAAGACTTTTCAGAGTTTTACTCGGTTCTAAAGGTAAGAAACGACTATCTAAGAGCTTTAATGTCAGTAGTAATCTATACTAACAATATTTTGAGCGTTTTAAGTAATAAGATATACCTGTTGAGCTACAAGTTAGCTATGACTCACCATTTACCTGTTTTTAGCACTGTTTGGGGAGAATCTAGTTTCTGATACACTTTTAGAAGCTAGTAAGCATATTGGCTGTTTCCTTGACTTGAGCTTTAACAGGATAGCCCCTTTTTTTGATATGTAAGCTTTTTGTTGTTCTCCAGTGTTGTGAAATAAGTCGAATGGGGTGCCTTCTTTGTGTGGGGTGTCCTGATCTGACTGTTCACAATTGAAAGTTTTAGTGTGAATTTTCTGATTCTTTTAGCTTTACTCTATGAGAATAGCTATTACATAGTAGCTGTACTAACTCGAAAGAAGAATTTTTCCTCAATGAAAAAGTGTGAAAATGTCATGTTGCTCTTTTCCCACACAGGTGTGATTGTAAACAATGGGCATGGGAAGTCAGAAATTGCGTTTTTTTCAGCAAAAGAAAAGCAAGAAGCAGCAGACATCCCCCGTCTGCTCTCATCAGCCTTTACCTGAGTCGACCAGCAACTCTTGAATCTCTCCACTTCTTGGTTGCCAAGTCAGTGTTGAACTAATTGCCGTCAAGAACGTGCTCACCATTGTCAAGCTGCCAAGAGTTGATGTCATCGTCACCTCGTGTGTTCAGTGCCAGCTCATTTGGAATTTGTCAGTACGTTCTGAATATACCCTTACACCCCCTCTCTCCTCATCACTCCAGTTCTTTCAACCTAAGTTACCAGCGTGCTGTGCTATTTTGATTGAGATACATCGATTCCCTGAACTTTTGTGATGAAAATCCTGGCCTTAAATGTTTAATTAGATTTGTGAAAGCATTACTCTTCTACACTTATTATATAGTTGATCAGGTAAGTTCTGTCAAAAAATTGTTCACGAACCGTTACCCAAACGCAGAAGACCGGACTCTGACAACACATTCTGACTCATATCGTTCATAATGTACGTGTATCTTTACAATGTCATGGCTTGTCTGCAGTTCATAATAATGTTATATAGATGATGAGTTGTCATGGATATTTTATATTGTATAATTGTAGAGCATGGACACATTTCCAGAGTAGAAAGAACCTACAAAAAAAAGAATTTCAAAACTAAAAGCTTGCATACACACATAGCTCAGAGTCCCTACTTCCTTGATATGTCTTCACTAGCAGGAGGGCCCACAGAGGAGGCTGCAACCATACCCAGCAACACAGATCTATATACTTCCTGTCTACTTCCGGCCATTCTGCTAATGCTTCCGTCTAACACGGACAGTCCATGAAATTGAGTTCACGTGATCTCGTTCACAATCCCCTTCCTCTACTATCTATGCTAGTATTCTGTCAAGTTTTCCAGTATCCAATGCAACTGTGCTTTATATAGATAGTGAATAACCATTATTCAAGCTCTATTTACCGTTGCAACTATCTTCTTCATTGAATTTAGGTAAGTTTAATCATAGATTGAAGAGTTATGGTTTAATCTTGTATTGTACACATTTATCCCTTTTTCTCTGAAATGATTAATGTTTAGGTCATATACTTCAATATGCTTGTTGGTAAATCATGTGGTATCACCCCAAGCCAAAGAAAATTAGTCATACATCAGCTGGTAAAATTTAGTGCTAGAAAAAAGTTGAATTAAAGAGCACCACTAAAGATCCCTTTTTTGGGAATACGCTAAGTTTTACAGAAATTTTAATTTTAGGCATACATTCCCTTATGATTGGTGATCACCCCAAAAGCTAGCCTCGATCCCAGGCCGAGTTTTCGCTTTTATAACGGTTAGGCGAACAACTGGGCCTGGTACTAGTTGTCTGCGCATGCGTCAGTCGTTCGTCAGATTCTGACGAATGGATATTCTCGTTCACTTTCGTGACATTTATATTCGTGTACTATCGTGTACTAGAAGTCAGTTCCCGTTTTATCATTATTGGAATCGATTGGAATGGCTCTTAGCTGAAGCTTCTCTCTTCTCTGAAGCTTATTCTGAAGACTGAACAACAAGGGAAGAGGTATAAAGCTTTGTCAAGCTTGTTAAGGTCAGATATTTTTGTGTGGGCCCTATGGCTATGCTATCAAGTCTTGTTCATGTTTGGCAAGATCTACCGGTACGTAGGTAGACTATATATAGTTTCATCATTAATATGGTGGATCAAGTGAAGAGTGTGAGCTAGAGAACTTGGTGCTGCCATCACATCAGCTCGTCGACAATGACACTATAACCGAGAAATTTAATATGTATAGATCTACACGTATTTAAAATGTCTACTGTACAGGATCTAGGAGCAATGGCTAATATCCAGCTATCCCAACAGTGCTCCTCTTGGCTATACTAACAGACGAGACTGGACAGTTTGAGGTAAGGGTTTAACCGTCTTTGGTTTCTTTTAATATTGTCCTATACTCACAGGACTGGAGTATGACCTGCTCATTCGAGCGTTGCTGGGTAGCTCAGAGACATCAAGAGAATCTACGTTTTCTCAAGCAAAATTTAACTGAGTTACGAGTTGGGGCCTAGAATCACAGAAGTCCAGCAGCCTGCTAAATCTTTTTGAAATGTAATTTGAAGGCATTCAATCATCCTGAAGTTGCCCTGGGTCACTGTAATTGTGCTGCAGCACAACTGGCAACTCCCCAGGCCTTTGTGAAGCAGCTCCCTATGTGCATCTTTTGTGTACTCACTCTGTGCATTTTCTGTGTAAAAATTTCGATTATTGATTTATTAAATATTTTTGCCGACCACAAATATACAATGAAAATTTGACGCATGCGCAGACAACTAGTACCAGGCCCAGTTGTTCGCCTAACCGTTATAAAAGCGAAAACTCGGCCTGGGATCGAGGCTACCCAAAAGCATTAGTTTTGGATCAGGTGGATGTATAGCTTTTGTGTGCATGAATGTGTAGTCACCTATTTTTACCTCATAATTGTTATTGGCCCGGTAGTTAGATTGTGGTGAAGGGCCTGTAGGCCCGAGATATTTAACTACTACAAATGCTGTTTCATCTATATTTATGCCTCGAGGCGTAGCCGCACGAGGGATACGGTAAAGCTGACTGTGTGTGTGTCTGTCTGTGTGTGTGTGTGTGTATTCCAGCTATAACTGCTCAACGGTTGCAATGTAACGAAAACTAACAGCTTCTATAGGCTTCTAGCCACGTTCTCTTGGATTTTGATTCGTGGATTAGCAAACTAAAGCTTCTTTCTCGAGTTATGGCTAGTTTGACTCACATTGAAGGCTGTTGCAGTCTCTTCAGAATCTTTCATAGCATCATCTGTCCGCACAAACTTTCTATTCCACATATGAGTTAGCCTTGCACTAAAGCGCTAGCTTTTTGTTAGCTACAATACTCAGAAAATGTATGTTAAAACAGCTAGCTAGCAGTAGCCATTTGTGAAATTGATGTCTTTGGACACACCCTTTAATTATTCCTGTGGATGTAATGCGCATGCGCGCTCATCCCCCATGTGTGAGAAAAAAATAATATCCAAGATCCTCCTGGCAGAATCATCTTTGTCTTGAGGGCCTGGTAAGCCACAAAACACTACCATATAACAATATAGATAACAATATGCATGTACACAGGTCTTTTCTTCTTAGTCTTAGATATTATATACACTGAACTACACATAATACAACAATAGATGCATGTAAATAAGTCTTTTCTTCTCAGTGACTTTATATAGATAAGCTAACTTTAATACTAATATAACACTCTAATACTTTTAAGCGAAAGCAAAAACATGGCGAGAGGCATTAGCACAGCGCCAGCTTGAACACTAGTTTATATAGCAATACCTCGCAAGCCAAAACTTACTGAGTACGCTGAAGAAAAGAAGACAGAAGAATACCCCTCCTCTCTACACCCTACACGTCACCGCCCTCGTAAATGTTATCGGCTGTTCCGGCTATATATACACCCTTGTATACCTCACCAGCTTCTCTCCATCTAAGACTGTCTGATTAGAGTGCTAAACTAATCATAATTATAGCTGTAATAATCATTTTTATCGTGTAAGTTTTTGTTAATGTTGTTCGGTTTGATCCCACTCGTTTTACACTTAGAAAGCAACTGGCAGTGCTGTGGAGTGTTTTGCTGTCTCCAAGTGTATGTAATTATACTTAATGAATTGGAAATTGAAATGTACGCTCACCAGCCTAGTATATATAGAAACTTCGTACAATTGATTCATCACAATTATTAAGAAAGTTACATGGTGTATTATGTATCTTGTCGTATGAATGATCATGGTTATTGCCTCAAACTAGTGGATCGACTTCTTGATGGTTTTTTTTTCAGTTGGCAGCAAAAGAGCCTCTGACAGTCACAAATACATTCACAATTTCAGAGAACTAAGCATCCTCTGATGATTTTATATCTACTGTGAAACAAGTATCCAATACCACTAGCTCTGCACATTCTCCTTACTATTACCATGTACCAATGCACTGTTGATTGTACATGTGTCTCTTTCCCTATTCTTTCACCGCTTATGCAATGAGTTTTCCTCATTTGAGGCAAGAAAAGAAGACAAGAAAGCGAGGCGCGGATGTTTTCCGAGGCCCGCTTCCGTTTCCAATCCCTCTCTCCTACATCTATGCCTCTACTATCTATGATAGTACATGCAGATGATGTAAATAATTGAAGAATGCTCACATGCAATTGTCAATGAATACATGCAATTTGTTAATGAAATCCAATTTAACACTCTGAGGATTTTAAAAGTTCATGAGGAAGATGAGCAGATTAACATTCACTTTGGCCCTTCCAAACATCTTCATGATTGCCAGGCCCTCGTATTGCAGCTGAAGGAGGTCCTGTGTGGGGAGAAGAGAGGGCAGTGAAACACTTCAACGGGTGTATAAGACAAAGAATGCATGTATTTGCAAGACAAATGAATACATGTACTTACATACACCGTACAAGCATACCGACACTATACCTGACACAAGGCAGTAAACTTCTTGAACACTTTACGTACCTACCATCTACCTGTACACACACCTCACCTGGAGGACCAGCTCCACCTTCTCTATCTGCCTGATGTGATCTCAAACACAACATTTCCGAATCTGAACATGGGCGAGTAAGAAATAATGTTCACATAATTATAGCATAACTTTGCATAAGATCAAGGTCGTAGCAAGAGGTCAGGCTGGTCAGATTTTGGCCTAACCACTTTTTGCAGCTGGGTATAGTAATGGTCGTAAATATTGTAAGTGATAATGCGCATGCTGTTTTGGTGAGGAAAAGTGATGGCCTTTTTCTTAGGTAAAAAATTCACCACTGTATGCAAAAGTTCCAATAGTACAAAAACAGTTGACCTTTAATTGTAAGTTGCATGGCCTGACCACTTTAAAGTTGCTTGCTACGCCCCTCCATGAAGATTGGGGCATAAAAATAAGTTAATATAGCCTCACACTGGAGGAATTGTTAAAGTCTAGATTAGTAGTAGAGTCTGAGCTTCAGTCAAACAGTGGACAAAGTACGTACCAGAGCAATTAATGGCACATGTGATGATTATCATGTTGTTTAATAGAAGTATGCTAGTATAACGGCTACTCAAGTATACGGAGACTCACAGAGTGGGTGGAGCATATCTCCATGGACACTGATGTATGGATGATTGGCTTGGTCACGTCAGAGTACTTGTTGATACCCAGCCTTCTGTCCAGGGGGTCCACTGTCGATGCTCGCAAAAACTCTCTGTGGGGGGGTACAATGAGTGTATGTATATTCATACCCTCTGCATGGCAACGAAAATAGCTAATTTGCAATTTAGATCATACGATACTTTAGTAGAAGGTAGAAACACACATGACCATCATCACATGACCATCATTCGTACATACACACTTTCAACTATTTGACCACAAATTCAGTTCTGGTAATCACATTTCTTACTTGATTTCTTGAAGGCTTCCTGAATGCACGGGTTCATTACTGACAGGGCGGCATTCTCAGCCTCAAACAGCGCGAAGGTATACAGAAAAACATGATCAACTCTAAACCAACAGATAACCGGACAATTCATGGAAAGTTACGAAAGGGTCAAATTTTCTGCTGATTTGGCATATTTTTACCAAAATGATTATGGTTAAATTGAAAAACAGTCTAGTCCAGTAATGTACATAGATGCAGTGCATATTGTATGCCATAATCTGTACAGGTATACTGTACCACTTTTATCACCTGTTGTTTGTAGCACTCGAGTATACCCCATCAGCACACTGCTCTGCTCCAACTCCTCACAGCGATCCAGTGCCTTCTTGAGCTCTTCCTCCATCACAAGTCTCTCTTGCACAGCAGACTGGGTAATAGATTGCATGGTGGTCATGTACACACACACAGGTATACAGATACAACCATCACAATATCGTAGTGGTTAGCCTCAATTCCAGGCCGCGAAGAGAAAGGCGGCCTGGAATACCTTGTATGCACATGCGCGTACATTACCCCAAAAAGGGGGTAATCCGTGCATTTGTGGATACTGTCAGTAAAATAAACCGTATACTATTTGTATTTTGAAGTTACGGTCCGTTACATAAAAGTATTGTGCAAATAAAAAATTATGACTGAGTTCTTACGCCTTTTATTGTATCAAGCCAAGTCTCTACTTAACGACACTGTAAGGGCATATCTCATGGACACTGATGCATTGGTTTGATCACGTCAGAGTACGCATCGATACCCAGCTATCTGTCCGGGGGGTCCACAGTCGATGCTTGCAGGAAGAACCCTCTGTGGGGGGTACAATGAGAGTCATAATTATTATTATGATTCAGTTCCGGGAATAAATGTCATAGAAAGTCACTAATTGACTCACCTTTTTTCCAGCCGAGGCAAATGGAGCACAGCTATAGGTTACGTCTCTGTGGGGCATGTAAAAATTGATTGACTGAAATTGTGTATCAGGTTTTAAGCAACTAATAAGGATTATCACTTATTGAGCGCACAATCCATTCTACCCCCCGCCCACACACACCTGGTCAGTAGACAGCTGATTGCCCATCCACAACATCGAAGGATTTTATCGCAGCCATGTACTTCATTGTATAGCTGCAAGGGGAGTGACGTGTGATACAGTGTGATTCAATGAAAGTCAGTACAACACAGTTAGTGTATGTTCACCAAAGAGGTACATGAGATTGTTCTGACAAATCATTCTTGTACTCTCTAATACACTAACAGGGTTTCATCTAGGATAACAAGTTGGGGGGGGGGGAGATTTGGGAGTGCGTAAGCGCGTCACAAAATGTTTGGCTATATGCCCACTTTTGTTTAAATGATTACATCATGCTTAACTTAATGCTAATGTGATGACATGTAGTACTAATGTGATGATGTCATTAGTTATTAGATTCGCTAAATAATAACTTAGGTACTTTACTGGTTACCCAATTGAAACAAAATTAAAATTCCTCACAATTCACCACAACCACAGACAAGTACTATCTATGAATTAGATTATTTTTACACCACAACTGTCAAAGATAAAAATCACAAATGTACACAGTCATTTTGAAACATACCTTGTAACTCCCCCCCCCCTGTACGAGTTATATGTTTGTGTTAAGCACACTTAACAGTGTACTCTAAAAGCTACATTTTGATAGTAAAAACTTGGGTATGATGTAAACACTACTGACGTTTTGGCAGGATTAGTGGAACATATATTTATGGTCCATTCCCCCCTTAAGCCGTGGCTATTTTAAACCACCTCGCTATTCTGGCCAAGCTTCACTGTGCCGGATTAACAAGAGTCTACTGTACGTGTATTAACGAGTGCTGCAAGCTGCGCTGTGCTAATGCCTCTCGTCATGTTTCGCTTTCTCTCAAACTATGAGAGTGTTAGAGAGGTGAAGAGGTAATTACATAATGTATTACTGTTGACAGAATTGAATTACAAATAGAATAGGAGAGGAGCTGAATGTAAACAGAAGCCTATCTGATGGCTTGATGAATAATCAATCTTCAAAGATAGAGCATGTTATTTATATAACCTGTAGCCAAACAGCGGGAGCAAACCTTTGTCAAAGGCACAATCTGCACAGAATAGTAATAGAGAATTTGGATCATGAGGCTTATATTTAAATACAATTACCGTAGTATTTGCAAAAAGTAGAAAAGACTGGTGTTACATGCATCTATTGTTACCAGACTTGTGTACTCTATTGTTATCTATTCTATAATCATTGTTGTGCTTGTGGCTTCTTACCAGAATCCCAAGAAAAAGTAGATCAGGATCTGGATTATCTCACATGTGGGGATGAGCACGCATGCGCATTAAATCTACATGTACAAGAATAATGGGTGTCTGCAAAGAAAACAAATGGCTAATTACATAATGTATTACTGTTGACAGAATTGAATTACAAATAGAATAGGAGAGGAGCTGAATGTAAACAGAAGCCTATCTGATGGCTTGATGAATAATCAATCTTCAAAGATAGAGCATGTTATTTATATAACCTGTAGCCAAACAGCGGGAGCAAACCTTTGTCAAAGGCACAATCTGTACAGAATAGTAATAGAGAATTTGGATCATGAGGCTTATATTTAAATACAATTACCGTAGTATTTGCAAAAAGTAGAAAAGACTGGTGTTACATGCATCTATTGTTACCAGACTTGTGTACTCTATTGTTATCTATTCTATAATCATTGTTGTGCTTGTGGCTTCTTACCAGAATCCCAAGAAAAAGTAGATCAGGATCTGGATTATCTCACATGTGGGGATGAGCACGCATGCGCATTAAATCTACATGTACAAGAATAATGGGTGTCTGCAAAGAAAACAAATGGCTACTATAGTCTATATAGCTAATAAAACATCTTTTCTGGCTCTTAGCTAACAAAAAGCTCGCGCTTTAGTGCAAGGCTAACTTATAAGTTGAATAGAAATTTTGTACGAACAGATGATTCTACGAAAGATTCTGAAGAGACTGCAACAGCCTTCAATGTGGGTCAAACTAGTCATAACTCAAGAAAGAAGCCTTAGTTTGCTAATCCACGAAACAAAGTCCAAGAAAACGTGGCTAGAAGCCTATAGAAGCTGTTAGTTTTTGTCGCATTGCAACCGTTGAGCAGTTACAGCTGGAATACACACACACACACACACACAGTCTGTTTGAGCCCTTTCTCGGTATAGACAAATAGTTAGCTAAGTGATACTAGACAGGCTAGAAACAGGTTCTATTCCGCTATATGCAATTGAAATACTGTAGCTAAACTATAGCAAGCATTCATGCACATTGACTTCACTATTGCTGTGCCAACAATTCTTAGATAGAGAGCAAAGTGAGTACAAAATGGCTGCAGGAGCACAACATACAGTGATGGAGGCCCTGGGTGGGGCTCACATGAACAAAGAGAGGAAATGTTAACAATAGTGAGGCTAAATGCTAGAGTCCAAAAGTACAACTTGACAGCAGCAAATTATGGTTTAAATTGTAGTAAATATTACGTAAGTTATAGTTATAACACGGGCACGAGGGATGTATGGAATATATTGCACTGAAGCACGAGGGCGCCAGCCCCGAGGGCTGAGTGCAATATATGCCATGCAGCCCGAGTTCACGCGTTATAACTAGTTTATATCCCGAGGGCATAGCAACATAACACTGTCCTAGTAACACAATATAAACAGCACAAAAAAAGACAGAGACAACTCTAGACACAGCTCCATCTCTTCTCTCTTCTAGACGCCAGTATCTGCAGCGTATAAGATTGGCATGACCGACGAATGGCTTGACACAAAATTGTTGGAGTTTCAACTGAAATCTGCAAAACAGCCCCACCTCACTTCTGGTGCTGCAAAACAGCCCCGCCCCACTTACTGCTGCAAAGAAACAGCCCCACCCCACTACTCAGTGAATACATGGTATTAGCTGCTGGTCTACGCTCGGCCTCATAACCAAGCCAAGAAAGCTCGCTTCTACACTGCTGCAAAACAGCTCATGCCCCCAGCAAAAAGAGCCACTTCTAGTGCTACGGTGAAGCAGAATTGACATGCATCACGATGTCGAGGACTAGGTCGATCTAGGAACACAGAATCTTCAACAAAATGAATCTTGGACAACTTTAAAACCTGCATGGTTGCAAGAAGAAACTCCAGCAGTGCTGAACATTCATTCCTGCATGGCTGGACATACTTTAAAACTTGTTATTTCTCATGCGTATTAATTTAATTTTAATTTAATTGTCTGTCTAATTGCCAGAGGGGCGTTTTGCGGTCAGTGCAATATGACTTTGCGGTCAGTGCAATATGACTTTCAGCAGTGCAATATGCTTCATATTGCACTTGGCAACAACGTAGCAACGGGATATAATAAGGTATAACATGTATGCACCAACACAGTCAGCTTTAGCGTATCCCTCGTGCGGCTACGCCTCAAGGCATAATTATACAGTATTCACCGAGTGCAAACATGTACATGCAAAAAACTCACATCTGAGTTGCTGTCCAATTCTCAGCCATGACACCCGGGTCCATGATTTGAGACCTCTCGAGCAGCTTCTCCTCCAGCTCCCTCAGCAGGTCATCCTCTAGACATTGAATGGTCTCACTCTTCTCCTCAACCTGACAAGGGAACATCAATAAGTTGCTGCCAGGTGGAGAATACTCGACATACAATAGTGACGTGCATGTACAGTCAACTACTGAAAATCTGGCAATGAAATTTAACGGTATTCTCCCACTTTGATATAAAGGTCAGCTTAAAGTTGGACTGTAGGTTAGGTATTAAATAGGCATCTGCTATCAGGGTTGTTGCAATAACTATTATAAAGAGATAGTACGTACGTGTAATCACACAGTACACCATCAGATCGGCTATTCAGAGCATAGATCATACAGTATATACTGTACAAACTGTGCAAAGGAACAGGAAAACATGATAAACCGGCATTACGGTAACTTAAACCAACAGATGATAAATGGACTAAAATCATGAAAACTCACTAATAATAACGAGTGTTGCAAACTGCGATGTGCTAATGCATGCCTCTCACTTATAGTTTCGATTAGGGGGGGAGGGGCTAAATGAGGCTCTTTATACTGCTAATCACAGGGGCCCCTCTTTCCGTATTCCCCCAAAACCTAATCGCAGTCTCGTGACCCCTAACCTCTAGCGTGAGAGATATGAATGGGCACGTACATTTAACATCTGCTTAACCGGTACCTCGCGGATATGACACAACAAATCTACTGCAACCTGTAAGATTAGTCTGATATACATGTACCACAGAAACAGTGTGCTTGCTTGCATACATGCTAATTTAAAACTACTCACATCTGCATAGTTCCAATTTTCACTCCAGCTCAGCCATGACACCCGGGTCCATGATTTGATATCTCTTGAGCAGCTTCTCCTCCATGTCTAGATGACTGCACTTCTAGAAGGTAAAAGGAAAACAAAATAATGCATTTGGTAAAGATCTACTCTCATGCAAACAACATTGTAATTAGTATTGAGAGCAAATACATGTGATGATCATTACCAAATTTACTGGTAAAGGGTCAAACTGTTAGCAAGAGAGTTCATAATAGACGAACTCTTGCTGTTAGTATGTAAAATTGCCAGCTATGGACCCCAACTAGTACCTACATGCAAATTTTAGGGGGGGGGGAATTGGAGCTAGGGGGGGATATCCCCCTTCCCCCCTGTATGACACCCTGCTCACCCTTTAGAAGACTGCCCCCCCCATACACACACACTCACCCCTCTAGAAAAATGTCCCACCATAGCCTTCGGAGCTGTCTCCCTCCTCTTAGCAATCACTCCATCAATGTGCGTCGTCTTGAGTACCTCATTTCGACTGATCTTGGACGCTAGATGCAGCACACCCGCCACTGTAGCACCACTCTGTGATGTGCCTTAAGGCCTTTCTCCTTCACAGCAAGCTCTTGCAGCTGGTGTAGGAAGACCAGTATATCCGAGAGCCCTTGATAAGAGAATTCCAGTGTCAGGAGAAATACGAGTTGGTAGAAAGCGAGTGTGTTAGCAGGGCTAGTGCAGATAGCTTTGGCCAGTTCCAGGAGATTGGTGAAGAGAGAGTTGACTGTTTTAGAGAGGAACCTTTTCAAAACCACACCCAGTGAGAGCCCTACAGCCTCCAGACTCACCCAATCACTGCACAAGGGGAGGGTATAAATACACGTACATGTAGCTGTAAGCACTGCACATGATTGTATACATACATGTAGAGCTAAGACAAAATGGACCTGTATAACTGACAAATAAAATCTAGTACGCCCACTGAACATAGCATGTGCGCACGCACGCACGCACGCACGCACGCACGCACGCACGCACACACACACACACACACACACACACACACACACACACACACACACACACACACACACACACACACACACACACACACACACGTGTTGAGAGGAATCTTGTCCTTGTTGGCATGGTGATCTACGAGACGATGCCAGAGTAGGGCCACATCCAGCTGTGTGCTGGGCTCTCGAATGAGGAGCAATTGGACGAGGGAGGCAAACAGTTGCCCTGGGAACGCCGTCTCCAGCACTAATGAGTGACAAGTGTCAGCCACCGCCCTCAAACACTTGACCAGGGAGGTAGTCAACATGGGGCTGGAATACAATTATGGAAGCATAAACACTTAGTAATGCACACAGTCTATTGTGCATGGTCACATAATTACAAGCAGGTCATCCTCTATAATATATTCCCCACTTGGGGTCTGTATCATAGCAACTGGCTGGGGTTTAACTACCATAAACCCCAGCCCTTGGCCTGGAGCACATTCCTCATAAACTCCCTTGCCTTGAGGGCGCACTGATTTTATACTAGATCTACACAGCCAAAAAGAAGCTAGACACTTGTTGACAAAGGCAGGACAGATGGGTGGGGCTCACTAAACACCAGGAAGGCTGGAGGTAGCCTCTACACAGGCTCTCCTTTTTCTGTTCTTTATCACAATCGTTCAATAAGATAAAATACGGTATTAATTGGAGGAATAAAGAAAGAAATAGACGTAGAGTTAGGAAAAAGGAGAGCCTGTATCGGGAAGTCGTGTGAGGGTAGAAGGGTGAAAATGAGCGTGGGCATGCTGAGCTAGAGATGTTGGACTGCCCACGTAGAGATCTATGACTAATAAAACTTTGCCTGCAGCAAGCTGGACATGGACTTGGAACTGGAAGTTTGCAAGCACTATAGCTAGCTAAACCTTAGGCTTAGCTAGATGATCTACTAGTTATATGTTCAGATTCTATCAGACTATCCACCTTTTCTTGTGTCTTTCTATAGTCTACTGATAGTATAGATCAAGAATAGCTTAGTCATCATTATCATAATTATAGCAGGTAGCTACTGCCACCAGAGCTGGCCACGCTGGTTCTCTGATCTGACTTGCAGCACAGCTTGGTGGTTGTCTCAGTTCTTATTAATTAATTAACTCTGAATACGTGGGAGAATATCTTACGTCACGATTGTGGGCTACATATCGCCCACGTTCATAAAAATCCTTGTGGATCACGCGATTTCCCGAACTAGGCCTTACTTTTTCTTAACTGTACGCCCATTTCTTTCTTTGCTGCCTCACTATGTCTTTCTTATGATTTATCGATGAACAGTGACAACAGCAAGAAAAAGTGTAAGGCCTGGGATCGAGGCTAGGCTGGAGGATGGGTGAGGCTCACTGCTTGGACATTGACAAGTTAGTGCGTAGAGCTAGAAGCTTAGCACTGGCTAAAAGCTATACGCACAACCTTTTTGCCTCAATAGTTTTTGAGACTGTTAGCTAGTTGTATCCAAGGTAAGGTAGCTTAGGTAACAAGTACTTTTCATTCAAGTGGGTATATAACACTTACTGTCCACTACATTTGAATTTATGGCAAACGTAAACCATCCTTGGCCTCGGAGCTTCACCCTCGTCCTCGGAGGTTTACTGCCATAAATTCTGATGTACGGACAATAAGTATAACATAATATCATAGTCTACTCAAAGGTTACTGCTATAAACAGGATTCACGAAGGCACTAGAATCAGAGAACACGTACATGTACAAACAGTGTTTATGACAGGAAACTAAACACATACATGTACACAAATAGCTAAATGAAGCAAAAGCTGTATAATATCATTCTCACCTGTTTTGAGTGTCCTGAGATGCCAGAGGATGTACAGACAGTCCAGTGGTGGCTCCGCTATCAAGACCCCTTGAGGCCACGGGTACATAAGAGTTGATGAGCTCCAGTATATCTGGCTTATGATAGTCGGGAAAGACTCCTGCAAACTCCCCCACAGTGATAGTGATGGATTGCTGAAAGGTTAGAGAGGACGTGAGGTCGGAGGGGCCTTCTGAAACGGTTTCTATGGAGATACGGAGGTGGCGGACCAGTGTACGAAATATATCCAGTACAGACGGACCTGCATGAGTGGACACAAGCTAAGTAATGTAAATACATGTATGCAGATTTAAAGCGTGGAATTAAACCATACTACGTATAATGAAAGCACCACGGGTGCTGATGCCTCGGTAGAGGTGCCAAAGCTACATAACATAAAGCTAGCTTTTATACACACATTGATCATGATGAACATTTTTAATTTTGCTGCATGCAGAATCCAGAATCACAGGGAAACTCGAAGAGTGGGTAATAATCGCCCATGATTGTTGTTAAAAGCGATCGATGCCAAAAGTTCAAGTCAAAAATGAATGGCTGCAAGTCAGCAGAGCTTTGCAGCTCTCTTCTCACTCTTGCAGCTATAACTAGCATTCTAGTGCAGAGCTAACTACTACAGTAGCAACACTCGGTGAACAAGTTTTGGTACAGACTCTTCTGAAAAGGCTGCAATGGCATTTCAAGTAAGCAAAACTAGGCATAACACGAGAACTAAGCATTATTTTGCAAATCCACGAATTGAAATCCAAGAAAACATGACTAGAAGCCTATAAAAACTCTTACTTGCACTTGATTCATCCTTGAGCAGCTGTAGCAGCCTACACAGACACAGACACAGACACACAAACACACTACCGTATACCTCGCTTGCGCATGCGCACCGAGGCATAATTATAGAGATTAAGGATTAAGCCAGTGTCAAAACATACATGTACAGTCATGCAGAAACTTAATAACAGCTATGAAAGCATTGAAGTACATGTACGAAGAATAAATGCGTATAGCCTTCTTTAGAAAATGGCCCAAAAATAGTATGTGCAACCATACAAGTACTTTACCATGGAGACTCACCTAGAGAGCTGTCTGCTGCCACGGCAACACACTTAGAGAGTGTGCCGAGGATCCCTTGTTTGGTCTCCCAGGACTCCTTCACCTTGGCATCCACGTGGTCCACACTGGACGGCCTTGTACCGATCCTGTCTCTGTGGGGGTACATGTACAGTGGATAATGTACACTGGGGGGCTGTAGGGGTACGTGTAAGTGGATAATGTTCATTGGGGGCTGTGGGGGGCACATGATAGATACGCACACTGGGGGGGGGCATGTGCATTGGATAATGTACACTGGGGGGCTGTGGGGGTACATGTACAGTGGATAATGTACCCTGGGGGGCTGTAGGGGTACAAGTACAGTGGATAATGTACTCTGGGGGGCTGTGGGTGGGGGGGGGGGTACATGATAGATACTGTACACTGAGGGGGTACATGTGAGTGGAAAGTACAATACACATGTAGGTACTGTCTTCGTGGGGATACATGTCTACACTGGAGGGAACAATTGATCAAGAATAAACAAGGAGTATGTTGGACCTGAAAGCTATCAATGTTACACAACAGAATAAAGCAGAGAGTAACGAAATACTGTTGACAGTCTGTTATGGACAGTCAAGTCAGAATTCCACAAGAATTTTTATCAAGCGTGATGCACTATACACTATGGTGAGAACACTTGGCCACCAGTACATGTATATACGTGTACCTGCATGGCTTCCACAACGATGGCGTACACACCAGCTGTGAATTCCTTGTCCGATATCTATAGTTTGTTTAGGTCATAGTGTCTACAAGGGGAGCAATGGAGTGTTACTATATACACAGGAAATGAGACAATGGTTGTCATGGTACTAGACCTGCTGAGACAACATTGCACAATAGGTCATAGCACTTTACTAACATCAGGAGTTTATTAAGAATCCTAATGAACTCCTGCTGAATGCAGTTCCATTTAAGTTACACCTATTAGAGAAACCACCTTGCCTACAAGTAGCACCGACGCACACAAGGCATTGACTGACTTACTGTAGTATTGGCTTGAGGACACTATCGATGGGAGAGAGTCCGGCAAAAGCGATAAGCTCCTGCAGTGAGACTATCCTGAGAGTACCCCCCCAGACTGTCCCCCTCCTCCACAACAGGCTGGATCTCACCAGACTCTCTGTCAGAGTGGGAGGGAGGTTACTATTGGCACACACTGTATAATTATCTAAGGCCATCAATAGGTACGTTTGATACAGACTGAGGCTATCAACATTTACTCATTGAAGTATGTGTATGCTCCAGGAGTAGAACTGAAGCAAATTGTAGTGACTTTCCTAGACAGTATACCTTGACTGGGCGACACTGTGACTGTGCATATTGAAGAGGAAGGGCGGCACTATCTTGTTCATGTGATCTTTATCACTCCCCTCAGTCCTTGCAACCCAGCCATCCGCGTCCTGTGTGAGGTGTAGTGGGGAGGGGTGGAGTTGGTGATGAAACCAATGTGATCACAAGTTATGCGTGTGACAGAGCACCCTAAGGGCAGTACAGTTAAAATATGACACCTAACACTTCGACCTGTGGCCACTCAAACTCATTTCATGTACACATACTCGTGATATTTATCGGTGTCGTCGACATTCTTGGTGAGGCTAAGAGAGGCAAAGCGGTGGACGAGGAAGTCGTACTGTCTGTGGTAGGGGGTGTTCCCTTCCTCTCGCTCGGCAAACTTCACAAACTGCGTGTGTGCGGAGGAAGGGTCAATGTGTTGTATAAACAAGTTCACTTCACACACTCACTCCTGGCCAATGGTATACCCCCTCCACACACCCACACATATACATGCATGTTCACTTTTCACACTCACTACTCACACCCACACACGTTCACTCTCGGCACTATCACAGACACACACTCTACTCACACAAGAGTGTTGGTATGGACAGTTTGGGAGGTGTGGGCATGTGCCAAAGTTCCAATTGCGGCTGCCGAGTTGACAGCCGCAATAGGTCGTTTGTGGTAGTTAGTAGGTGCTTTGGGAGGTTCGTAGTCATCGCATTCCGTCGTTGCGTGGTCTAGGCTAAAGCATAATGAACAATGCTCTTTGGTTTTTGCATTTACAAAAGCCATAGCATAAAATGTTTGATAGATCTCGCCCCACTTCATGGCTGGGTTAGCTGCAGCTGCTTTTCTAAAGTTTCTATCATACTGTATCCACATACTGTATCCACCCGTCTCCAGCGTATTTCCGGGCCGTGTGGACGATTAGTGAGGAATACGCTAAAAGGTCATGCACGCGTGTGGGGTCACGTTGCGTGACAAATGAGACGTATGCGTTAAAGCATTCAACCCACTGTAATATGTTGGCAACCCTGCGCTTTTTTCTAGGTTTCTCACCCGTATCGTTTGAGGTACCCCCGAACGAGTCGGGTAAGAACTCCGCTAGTTCGATAAATTCCCCTTTTTCCGATTTTTTAGATAGTTTGTCGGGAATGGGGATGGCATTCTGGCCTACATTGACCGTATATGGAATAATGCTTGGTATCGTCGGTAATGTGGGGAGGCTCATGCGGGTTTGAGTACGGAGGGTACTAGTGGATACGAGGGGAACATGTGCTAGTGAGGTACTTGACATACCTGCCGTTCCGGTGCTGACAACAGGGCCTGAGGTGGGACTCCGTGGGGTACCCGAGCCTGAAGCAGAGATGGTTGGGATTGAGGGTGGGACTGATGGTGAGACTGATGAGGGGCCGGCTGTGGGGTGGTGTTGTTGGACTGCTGCCTGAATCCGCTGGTCCATTGCGGTGATGATCGTTGGTAACACCGCGCCGAGGGCTGCCTGGACAGAATTGGCAATCATGGTGTTGAAAGTTGTCGGAGTTGTCGTCGGGTTGGTGGAACTGATGGGCGGTGTTCCAGTTGAGGATGTGCTCGAGGAGGTAGTGGTCATCTTCATATAGAGAATTATAGGATAGATCAGCAAGAGAAATCTTGAGAATTATGGGATAGACCCAGAAGAGAAGTTTTCTATTCTTTCACTGACTGCCTGACCACGTGTTTCTTGCGCATGCCCGTGTTGGTTGCAATTGGTACTCCATTATATTTCTGAGAGAGCTAGCTGCAAGGCACAGATTTATTTGCTGGAATGGCCACTAAAGAGCAGAACCAAGGTATAAAGACTGTCATGTTTCCTATAAAGGATAAACCCAATGATTGCTAAAGCATAAAACTCTCATTGGTGATTGCTAACCTTGTGTGCTTGCTTATCTATTCTCAGAGCTCACAATTGACGATCTGAAGACAGAAATGAAACTGACTGATGAGCAGCTCAATACAGCAATAAAGGAACCAGATCTACCCGAGTTAGCAGCATGTTTCGATAACACTGATGATTATCTTGAAAAGCTGGAGCTGTCGCCTGGACAGAAAACTGACGTCAGCGAAGTGAAGGCTAAAACACGTCTAAACCGCACTCAAGCCGGAATAAAACTTGCCCTAGAATACTGGCAGAACAAGAACCAACTACAAGCCACCTTCCAAGCTCTGCTACTCATCATACTCTCCCTGCTCAAAGGAGACGTTGCTGTTCAAGTGTGCAAGTACTTGTCTGACAAATGTGAGTCTGTTATGTGAGAGTGTGGTCATTGTGGTACCATACGTTGTGGGAGTGATTGCAACCAAATAAGGGACTTTCAACTTAATTGCTATTGTTACACATACAATTCTCTATTTACTATCACCAGGAATGGTACTCACCTATTGTTTTGTTTCTCCAGACTCCACCACCTCGTGTCCCCACTCTCAAGAGAGGGTCCTGCTGAACCACAAGCTGTCCTCGTACAGGGACTACCTACAAAGTCGCTACAGAGAACCAGACTCCACATCAGCCACACAATGGCCTCCCGTCTCAACAAACAAAGTCTTTAAACTGGCCATGATTCAGAAAGAGAAAATACAGAGAGGAAAAATCGACGATGAATTTGTTAAACTAACAATCACAGGAAAAATTGACGATATTTTACTTAAAAAAACTCCGGTTAACTTGACGAACATTTTCTCTGAGATTGGAGATAGAAGACACTTTGTGTTGATTGAAGGAGCTCCCGGCTCTGGCAAGAGCACCCTTGCTCTACACATTTGTCAGGAGTGGGCAAAGGGGAAACTGTTCCAAGAATTCGATATTGCAATCCTTGTCAGACTGAGAGATCCCCTCGTTAGAGAAGCCATTACAATTTCTGACTTACTTCCCTGCACAAACAAAGCGATGGCTAATGAAATAGAGACTGCAATTATGTCATTGTACGGCAAAGGTGTACTGTGGGTGCTGGACGGATGGGACGAACTTTCTTCTGACCTCCCTAGAGACTCAATCATCAACAAACTAATTCGACCAGGCACGTCACAAGAACGTCCGCTACACAAATCCACCATGATTATAACATCTCGACCATCATCTTCGGCTGAGCTCCACCCACTAGTCTCGTCCAGGGTGGAAGTGTTGGGGTTCAATCCACATGAACTAGAACAGTATTTCACTGAGTGTCTGAAAGGTGACTCACAAGCTGTGCAGACTCTACTGGAGAGAATTCGAGAGAACCCAGTGGTAGAAGGTAGCTGCTACCTCCCCCTCAATGCTTCCATTGTCGTTAATTGCTTCCTTTCTGACAACCACTCCCTCCCAACATCCAACCACGGGATATTCACATCAATTGTCCAGAGCTCTCTCAAGAGATACCTCCAGGAGAAGTTGGGGAAGACCACTCCAGTGGGAGACATCACATCCCCAGACTCACTGCCCTCGGAAATCAGAATGCAGACCGTACAAATGTGTCAACTTGCATATCATGGGATCGAAAAAAACAAAGCGACATTTACTGACAGTGATTTGGCCGCTCTTTGCATTACGAAGGACATTTCAAACGTTGGATTATTACAAACTGTTCCCAGTATCATTAGCGATGGTCATTTGGTTTACTACTGCTTTCTCCACCTGTCTATTCAAGAGCTACTGGCAGCAATCCACATCTCTCTCATGTCTCCCAAGCAACAAATCTCTGTATTCCAGAAGCTGTTTGGGAATCCTCGATTCAGTGCAGTCTTCCAGTTTTATGCTGGTATCACCAAACTGAGTACAAGTAGACCAATCCTCAGCAAGCTACCTCGATTCTTGTGTCCAGTTCCAGCCACTGTTTTTGATCTGGTCAGAAAGGTTGTCAAAACTGAGAAAGAGAAGTATGGTGAGCCGAAGCCCCTTTTGTTGTCCCTCATCAATTGTTTGTACGAAGCTGAAGACTCGCGACTGTGTGTGTTTGTGGCTAATCTTCTTAATCACAATCTAAATCTTGATAGCACTACAATGAATCCTATCAACTGCCTCTCTGTTGGATATTTCGTATCAGCTTGTTCCAACACCAGTAATGGATTCACACTTCGCCTCAGAAGTTGCTCTATTAGTGAACAAGGCTGCAAATTTCTGGCACGAGGACTCTCCAAGTGTCCCAACTCTAATAATGATATTCCTACAGAAGGGATACACATCGCTGAGATTATCGAGAACACTATTTCAATATCTGAATTGGATTTGTTTAATAATGCCATTGGTAACAGTGGACTTAGCACACTCTGTGAGGCCTTCTCAGCGAACATATCATTAAAGCGCCTGCACCTGACCAAATGCTCACTAACAATATCAGACGACAATGGAGCTGCCCTCTATCAACTTCTGAATACAAACAATTCCCTCGAATATCTTAATTTGTCTGGTAACACAGTGACTAGCTGTCGTCACATTGCTGCTGGACTAGCAGTCAATAAGACTCTGAGAACATTGGACTTGATTTCCTGTGAACTGACTGATCAGAGTATCGAGGAGCTATCAACTGGACTGATCAACAAGATTGAAGAACTGAACATATGGGGTAATGACTCAATAACAGAAGATGGAATGAAGACGCTTGCCAGACATCTAACCACCCACTGCTCTGAACTGACAGTATTGTGGATACCCGACCACCTAGGATCCTGTATCAAGACAGTATTCAGGGACGCTAACAAAGAGAGGAAGAGAAATGGACTACCCGAGATTAATGTACTATGTACTTGAGACTTAATTGACCAATGAATTATTCATTCATTTTTATATGCCTGGATTGATCTAATGATTATTATACTCTCCTTTAATGATCTAGATATCATTAATGTGTATGCTATAGATATGTAATAGATTCATGTGCGTTAATTATGATTATTAATTTATAATTAATTGATTGATTATTAATTGAGATTGATTGTTATTCATACAGTTTTGACAATTGATTTTAATTCTGCCATAATGCATTCAATGACAATTTAAATGCATAGAGAAAAGCAGTGAAGTATTATATACTAGTATATATAATTATGTTAGACACTATAAAAACAAATGTTGTTAATTAATTACAACTTGTCAATAGCACAGCAATAACAAAGGCTTCTGATCTCCTTGGTAACAATGAACAATAACAGACAGACACACACACAGTCAGCTTTACCGTATCCCTCGTGCGGCTACGCCTCGAGGCATAACAAGGGCTTCTCCTTGGTAATAATGATAAATGCTCACATGCACAGTAAATTGTCAATGAACACATGCAACTAGTGAAAATCCAATTTAACGCTCTGATGCCTTTTGTTCATATAATTATGAGGAAGATGAGCAAATTAACGTTCACTTTAGCCCTCCCAAACATCTTCTAAACATCTTCATGATTGCCAGGCCCTCGTATTGCAGCTGAAGGAGGTCCTGTGTGGGGAGAAGAGAGGGCAGTGAAACACTTCAACTGGTATACACAACATTTCTGAACCTAGGGGAGTGTTAACATAGCGCTCAACGTTACACATAGAGGCATAAAATAAGTCAATAGCCTCACACTGAAATAGATTAGTAGTAGAATCTGGACAAAGTACGTACAAGAGCAATAATATTAAGAGCACATGTCGATGATTATCATGTTGTTTGATCATAGTAGAGGGATTCCCAGAATAGTACATCAATGACAAGAGACATACGAAGCTCTTAACATCAATACCGTGACACACCAATGTACGCAGGAATTGAAAGCACAAATTCTACATTGACAGCCCATATTAAAGATCTAAGCACACAACACAAGTATGTTAGTATCTGCTATGCACTCTCCAGTACGTAGGTAGAGACTCACAGAGTGGGTGGGGCATACCTCCATGGACACTGATGCAGATGATTGGTTTGATCACGTCAGAGTACGCATCAATACCCAGCTATCTGTCCGGGGGGTCCACAGTCGATGCTTGCAGGAAGAACTCTCTGTGGGGGGTACAGTGAGAGTCATAATTATTAAGATTCAGTTTCGGAGTCATAAGATTCAGTTTCGGGAATAAATGTCATAGAAAGTCACTAATTGACTCACCTTTTTTCCAGCCGAGGTAAATGGAGCACAGCTATAGGTTACGTCTCTGTGGGGCATGTAAAAATAGTGGGGCATGTAAAAATTGATTGACTGAAATTGAGTATCAGGTTTTAAGCAACTAATAATGATTAATCTTGTTCAGCGCACAATCCATTCTACCCCCCGCCCACACACACCTGGTCAGTAGACAGCTGATTGCCTATCCACAACATCGAAGGATTTTATCGCAGCTATGTACTTCATTGTACAGCTGCAAGGGGAGTGACGTGTGATACAGTGTGATTCAATGAAAGTCAGTACAACACAGTTAGTGTATGTTTACCAAAGAGGTACATGAGATTTTTCTGACAAATCATTCTTGTACTCTCTAATACACTAACAGGGTTTCATCTAGGATAACAAGTTGGGGGGGGGGGGGGAGATTTTTTTGCCCACTTTTGTTTAAATGATTACATCATGCTTAACTTGCTAATGTGATGACATGTAGTACTAATGTGATGATGTCATTAGTTATTAGATTCGCTAAATAATAACTTAGGTACTTTACTGGATACCCAATTGAAACAAAATTAAAATTCCTCACAATTTACCACAACCACAGACAAGTACTATCTATGAATTAGATTATTTTTACACCACAACTGTCAAAGATAAAAATCACAAATGTACCTAAGTCATTTTGAAACATACCTTGTAACTCCCCCCCCCCCCCCCTGTACGAGTTATATGTTTGTGTTAAGCACACTTAACAGTGTACTCTAAAAGCTACATTTTGATAGTAAAAACTTGGGTATGATGTAAATTAAATCCAATTTAACGCTCTGATGCCTTTTGTTCATATAATTATGAGGAAGATGAGCAAATTAACGTTCACTTTAGCCCTCCCAAACATCTTCTAAACATCTTCATGATTGCCAGGCCCTCGTATTGCAGCTGAAGGAGGTCCTGTGTGGGGAGAAGAGAGGGCAGTGAAACACTTCAACTGGTGTAAGACAAATGAATACATGTACTTACATACACCGTACAAGCACAACACTATATACCTGACACAAGGCAGTAATTTTTTTCTTCTCCTTGGTAATGATAGACACACACACACACACACACACACACACACACAGTCAGCTTTACCGTATCCCTCGTGCGGTAATAATAGACACACACGCACAGTCAGCTTTACGGTATCCCTTGTGCGGCTACGCCTCGAGGCATAACAAGGGCTTCTCCTTGAATTGGATAAATGCTCACATGCACAGTAAATTGTCAATGCAAGCAATTTGCTAGTGAAAATCAAATTTAATGTTCTGATGCCTTTTGTTCATATAATTATGAGGAAGATGAGCAAATTAACGTTCACTTTAGCCCTCCCAAACATCTTCTAAACATCTTCATGATTGCCAGACCCTCGTATTGCAGCTGAAGGAGGTCCTGTGTGGGGAGAAGAAAGGGCAGTGAAACACTTCAACTGGTATAAGACAAAGAATGCATGTATTCTACATAACACAAAATCATATTAGTACTCCCTTTATTGCTCCCCTCACCTGGAAGACCAGCTCCACATTCTCTATCTGCCTGCCCAGGAAACGACCAGACACCTCAAACTTGCTCACATCCACTGACCAGTTGCTCCGCCATCTGACAGCTCACGTGAATATATTTGCAACCGTGACGTCATCAACAGCAACAAAAATCACAAAGAAGCTCCGCTTGATAGTGTTGTAGGTTAGTGGCAATAGCTGAAGATACAGTCCTATAACTCAAGCTATAAAGTCTGATACTGGCTGCATAGGTGTTGTAGCAACCACCATGCCTTAAATAATGCCATGCCTCTTATTTTTGAAAGAGGTTGCACTGTTTTTGTTACAAAAAGCTACCACCAGCCCCCCTGGAATTTTTACTGAGACGGCGCTTATGGAATAACGGTGAGCGAGTACAAGTCAGTTTTAGCTGGTAGCTGTTGTACAAGCCTTTAGCTACAGTGTATGCTAAGTAAGGAACAGATTCGTTGTTACCAAAATTTTTTGTCACTTGTTTTAGCATGCCTAGTAAAGCCACACACAATTTGAGTACAAGTAAAACTAGTGTTCAAGCTGGCGCTGTGCTAATGCCTCTCGCCATGTTTTTGCTTTCGCTCAAAAGTATTAGAGTGTTATATTGGTTTCTATAATGAATTTTATATTAAAGTTAGCTTATTTATATAAAGTCACTGAGAAGAAAAGACTTATTTACATGCATCTATTGTTGTTATTATTTATTGTATTATGTGGCTTACCAGGACCTCAAGAAAGAAGAAAATTGATTCTTCTTCCAGGATCTGTAGTTCAGTGTATATAATATCTAAGAAGAAAATACCTGTGTACATGCATATTGTTATCAATATTGTTATATGCATGGTAGTGTTTTGTGGCTTACCAGGCCCTCAATACAAAGATGATTCTGCCAGGAGGATCTGGATCTGGATCTTGGATTTTTCTCACACAGGGAATGAGCGCGCATGCGCATTACATCCATAGGAATAATTAAAGGGTGTGTCCAAAGAGATCAATTTCACAAATGGCTACTGCTAGCTAGCTGTTTTAACAGATATTTTCTGAGTATTGTAGCTAACAAAAAGCTAGCGCTTTAGTGCAAGGCTAACTCATATGTTGAATAGAAAGTTTGTGCGGACAGATGATGCTATGAAAGATTCTGAAGAGACTGCAACAGCCTTCAATGTGAGTCAAACTAGCCATAACTCGAGAAAGAAGCTTTAGTTTGCTAATCCACGAATCAAAACCCAAGGGAACGTGGCTAGAAGCCTATAGAAGCTGTTAGCTTTCGTCGCATTGCAACCGTTGAGCAGTTACAGCTGGAACAGACACACACACACACACACACATACACACACAGTCAGCTTTACCGTATCCCTCGTGCGGCTACGCCTCGAGGCATAAATATAAACAATATTTTAAGCATAACAAACAATATCTTAAACATAACCATTTAATCTTAGTCTAACTCAGGCTCTGATTCGGACTGACTGGTTTGACTGTCACTCCCTGTATTTTGTCCGAACACCCAGTCGACGATGTCTTCCCCTTCTCTGTCTGTCAATCTGCCTGCCTCCACATCTTCTTCCAGAGATATAATGTGAGTTTCGTTCTGTTTTGACCCTGCTATGTTATTACCACAATTTAAACACTCACAGCCAATTGAACAATGCTTCCCCCTTTTCTTGCAGCCACACCGTCCAGTCAAACAACCTGTCGAACACTTGCATCCTTTAAGGAGTGAGTTGACTCGATCACGGACAGCCTGTACGTTGGTGGCAGTATCCCATTTAATGGTGAGCTCATTGTCTGTGATACTCCAACCGTAGTTTTCTAATGGCTCTAATGTCATAATGGGTTGATCAGATTGTTGCCACATGTGTAGAACCCAACACGATCGCTTCCAATGAAGCAAAAGTGCATCATCAGATGGTATCATCTCGTTTTCAAATTTGACCCTGTCCCAAATATTTTGCCTTATATTGTCTAGCCAAATAGAGTGTTGTTCTTTAACTGTTAAATTTTGTTCAGACAATGAATGGTAATATGTAGCTGGTGAGTTAGTGTCAAATCCTGTTGCATGTTGTTTAAAGTAAGCTGTTCCCACCAGACGTACAAATGCTAAAAAACCCAATTCGTACTCTTGATTTGAAAGTCTTACATTTGCTAGGGTGCCTGGGGTCGAGCTTTCCAATCCTGAAGATATAAACTTAGTGTTCTGGTAAAAATATCGTAAAAATGTTGTTTTTCCTATTTTGCTAAAAAAGGATATGTAGTCACATCCACTTTAGCGCGTCGAAGTGCATCTTCTATGAGATCTTTGGGTTTACCGAGTGACGCTAGTATAGCATCTGTAACATTCCAATACACTACATATGCTTTTTTGTTAGGTTTGTCCCATTGTGGTGCGTATGTATCATCCCCTAAACAGCGTGTTATATCTTTTCTACATTTAGGACAAACCTGACGAGTGAAATCAATCTTCAAGGAGGCTGCAAGGGTACGTGCTGGCTCACTTCGCCAGTTGCTTGGACTACTCATATTCCCACTGACGCCATGGCACAACTCACATACTCCGTTGTCTGCAACACTGTCACTGACTTCCCCAAAAGAAAGCTGCCTTCTAGTTTTTCGCTTACTAGCTAGACACTATTTTACAAATGTTTGTATTAATTTTTTATATCATTATTGTGTGACACAACAAACCTGGAATGTCTATGATGTGTCCATAGTCTGTGTACGTGTGGTGCACTCCATCTTGTGGGACTCCATGTGGTTTGACATGGAAATTGTGGTCAAGTTTGCAAGCTCATAATTTTTGCTTCAAAGCTGGGTACAAGCAAAATGTTTTTGCAAAGTAATGCTCAAAGCTTACAAATTTTGTTGATACCCATCACGTAGCTTCACTTTGTTAGCAAAATTTTTTGTCACTTGTTCTAGAGGAGTACTATCATAATTATGACATAGAGTGCTATTTGAGCTCGTGGAGCCAAACTTATAAAAGCTTAACAACTATTCTCGTGTATGCATGTAGACTAGGAACAGTTCTACGTGCCTGAGCTCGTTCGTGAGTGTATGTACAATACTTCGTAGAATATAAGTGTGTGAATATTTAATTACTTGTAGTATTAGCTTCATTTTGATAGCGGAAGTTGAACTTCCGTTGCAAATAAATTTGTGTACTTATATAGTACTTCCGGAATCTTGGCGGAACAACTGTGACGTGATCAACACAACATTTCTGAACCTGGGGGAGTGTTAACATAGCGCTCAACGTTACACATAGAGGCATAAAGTAAGTCAATAGCCTCACACTGAAATAGATTAGTAGTAGAAGCTGGACAAAGTATGTACAAGAGCAATAATATTAAGAGCACATGTCGATGATTATCATGTTGTTTGATCATAGTAGAGGGATTCCCAGAATAGTACATCAATGACAAGAGACATACGAAGCTCTTAACATCAATACCGTGACACACCAATGTACGCAGGAATTGAAAGCATAATTATATTCTATTTAGTATATAGACAGCCCGTATTAAAGATCTAAGCACACAACACAATTAAGTATGTTAGTATCTGCTATGCACTCTCCAGTACGTAGGTGAAGACTCACA
Source organism: Halichondria panicea (assembly GCF_963675165.1). Classification (NCBI taxonomy): domain Eukaryota; kingdom Metazoa; phylum Porifera; class Demospongiae; order Suberitida; family Halichondriidae; genus Halichondria; species Halichondria panicea. The sequence goes on from NC_087383.1 coordinate 2,779,912, forward strand.
GAGTGGGTGGGGCATATCTCCATGGACACTGATGCAGATGATTTGATTTGATCACGTCAGAGTACGCGTCAATACCCAGCTATCTGTCCGGGGGGTCCACTGTCGATGCCCACAGGAAGAACCCTCTGGGGGGGGAACAGTGAGAGTCATATTATGATTTAGTTCCGGGAATAAATGTCATAGAAAGTCACTAATTGACTCACATTTTTTCCAGCCAACGTAAATGGAGCACAGTTATAGGTTACGTCTCTGTGGGGCATGGAAAAATTGATTGACTGAAATTGTGTATCAGGTTTTAAGCAACTTTTTTTAGCAGAATCTCATTGAACATCTACTTATTCAACGTATATATAACGTATAAATCACTTATTGAGCGCACAATCCATTCTACCCGGCCCACACACACCTGGTCAGTAGACAGCTGATTGCCTATCCACAACATTGAAGGATTTTATCGCAGCTATGTACTTCATTGTACAGCTGCAAGGGGAGTGACGTATGATACAGTGTGATTCAATGAAAGTCAGTACAACACAGTTACTGTATGTTTACCAAAGAGGTACATGAGATTGTTCTGACAAATTAATCTTGTACTCTCTAATACACTAACAGGGTTTCATCTAGGATAACAAGTTGGGGGGGGGAGATTTGTGAGTGCGTAAGCGCGTCGCAACATTTGGCTAGGCCCACTTTTTATGTTTTTTTTATTTGATTACAACATGCTTAACCTAACGCATCACAGTAGAGATATCTACCTTTAGTTAATCACATGTAATACTAATGTGATGATGTCATTATTCTACAACATGGGGGGGAAGAACCACCCTCCCCCCAATAGATGAAACCCTGACAAACTGATATAGTACCAGAAATGCAACCTTTATATGGGGAAAAAAAAACGGGCAATAGTCTCTAGACACAATCGGCATCATGTATTGTGTATTTTGCCTAAGCCATAATCAGTACATACTGTGTAGCAGGTCATTTTCGTGGGATAAAAAATCCGAGACAAAATCGTAGGCGTGGTGCAGCAGTGATTTTGTGTGTAAAAATTCCCTTTGCTTCACTGCATTGCATGCGTTCCGGTCAACCATGCCTACGTTTTCGTGAGTGATAAATATTCGTCAAGGTTTAGCTTGCCCACGGAAACTATACCCAGGACGCTATATGTACGGTACGGTATACTGTACCACTTTATCACCTGTTTCAAGTACTCTTCCTTCTCCCGTTACTTCGTAGCACTCGAATATGTCCACCTCGTCCACTGCAGGCACACTGCTCTGCTCCAACTCCTTACAGCGATCCAGTGCCTTCTTGAGCTCTTCCTCCATCACAAGTCTCTCTTGCACAGCAGACTGGGTAATAGATTGCATGGTGGTCAACTACACACACAGGTATACAGATACAACCATCACAGCATCGTGGTAGTGGTACAGTAGTTATAATAAAGGTACAGTAGACTCTCGTTATTCCGACTCTCTGAAGTACGGCCTGAAATGTGGCCAACTCGCTATTCTGTATACTTGCTGCCCCAAACTAGTAATTTTATACGTATACATTTTGGGTGTGGTTTAGCAGAAAAACTGTGTGTGGGGGGAGTGGTTGGGGTGTACAATGAGAGGTAGGAAGCGGGATGCTCATGAACACTACAATGAAAGTTATAAAAAAGGTAAACCGTTTTGTGAGCAAACACAGCTGTGGGATTACATTGTAATAGAGAGGAAATATGATTCATTATCTTTATTTGTTATCCTCGAGACAAAACCGCAAAATTAGTCATTAATATTCGAGGTAGGTTGATTTTAAGCCGCGGCTATTTTCTGAAATGCAAACTACCGCGCTCTTCTGGCCAAGTTGCACTGTCCCAAGGGTGGCCGGATTAACGAGAGTCTACTGTACATGTATTAATTATACAGTATTTACCGAGTGCAAACATGTACATGCTAAACTCACATCTGCCCTTGCTGTTGGCCAGTTCCAATTCTCTCACCAGCTCAGCCATGACACCCGGGTCCATGATTTGAGACCTCTCGGGCAGTATCTCCTCCAACTCCCTCAGCAGGTCATCCTCTAGACATTGAATGGTCTCACTCTTCTCCTCAACCTGACAGGGGAACATCAATAAGTTGCTGCCAGGTGGAGAATACTCGACATACAATAGTGACGTGCATGTACACTCAACTACTGAATCTGGCAATGAAATTTAACGGTATTCTCCCACTTTGAAATAAAGGCCAGCTTAAAGTTGGACTGTAGTTAGCAAATAGTAGATCGATTTTGATTAAAGGCCAGTGAATATTCTAACCACTGCACATGTGTATCTCTCACCTCTGTGGGTGGTATAGGAACGAGGGAGGCCCTCTGATACTGTCTAGAGGACTGGACTTCTTCTCACTGCCAAGGTATAAAAACAAAATATGCATTTGGTAAAATCTACTCTCAAACAACATTGCACATTGACAGGTAAAGGGTTATTAAAGTAAAATATGAAGTTTGACCAAGCATTCCTCCTCTCACCTCCTGCTCATTCAGGAACTTCATGAACCTTTGAAGGACTCGTCACATGATCTTGAAAGATACGGACTTGGTTGAGGATTTGAGTGGGGCTAAAGTGAGAGAGGAGGTTGTGGGAGAGGGGCCTCAGACCAGGGCTGGTGGGACGCAGTGTCACGTGAGAGAAGACTCAGACACATGATCCTCCGTCTGCGGACAGTTGCTGTGAGGAGAATGAGAATTTTAAGGCACTGGAATTGAACTGTGCACAAGCACGAAATACATGTACTATTTTATTCGTACCACATAACTAACTAAAAATGCTCACCAATAAAACACCACACACCACTTGGTGTACAACATTTTAACGAATCTACAAATGAACTGCTGCTCCTCTAGACAACCTGCCCAACCCTCCACATACACACTGGCTGGATCATGCATAAAGAAAATGGCATCTATTTTCACAGCGTTTGACCATCAAACGTATCAGAGAATAATCTCACGCCCATATTGCTGATTTGCTTGAAATGCCCACCACCATCTTAGCAATGTACCAGCAAGGGGCTTTTGTTGTGAGCATCAATGGTAGGCCATGGCATTCAGTTGCTATTGATGAGTCACATGAAATGCAGGTACTCTCTGATAAGAAGATCTTAATTGGACTGTTTGTGTCTGAAATGGGAGGCTCACTACAACTTCATATCAGCTAAAGCCTACAAGGTGTTAGGGCCTTCTGAAAATATGATTTCCTCTACCAACTCGATCAAAACTATATAAGAAACAATTTTACTTTTCCCTAGTGAGATCTCAGCTCTCTCAACTCTGGCGACCAATTACTGCTCAAATACATTTATTCTTAAAGTGATTGAGCTCACCTTTGGTAGCGCTGACTTATCACAGCTGTTGGTCCAATTCTCCAGAACTCTGAGCTTCCCCTCGAGGTGCAACTGCAAGTGACAGAAGATTTAAGTTGAGGTTGAGAAAAGAGTTTCATGCAATAAAGTTAGAAGACACTGAATAAGCAGATTACCAGATAAAGTACAGCATAATTATGTTCTGGACAGGAAATTGTCCGGGTATAATTGGAACAGATTTTTATAGCGCATGCGAAGTGTCCGGGAATAATTAGCATGCAGCTGCATACGAGTGAGCTAAGTTTAATAGAACAGGGTACGACTGAATAGTTGCACTTTTATAGCTATCTAAAACTAGATACTCAAAGCTATCTAACTGCAGCACTCTAAGTATTACTGGCTGGTTATGACTGTAACTCAACTTTTCAAGGTATTGTCCGGACAAATGTAATATTAAAGCACAAGAGTGTCCGTTGTATTAGAACAACGAAAATTGGCAGGCAAGAGTGTCAGGGATAATTAGAAGTTTCTGAGGCGATAAATTAGAAGATATACGGTACCTCAGAAACAGACATGCAAGTTCGTTGTCTAAGGACATAATTATTGCAGTGCTTATAACTATGGCTAATACAAGGGTGCTCAGTTAAAGTCGACCATACATACTTGATCCATATTATACATGTACCCTGGGAGCAGTACAATAAGTCAAGAGCTCATAGTAAAAAAGAGAGAGTATCGAACGCATCGCTATCTTGCATCAGATATATTCGGAAAGTAACGTGACACCCTGTCTGAAACACGTCATCAATTAAATTGATCAGTTACAAAGCAGGAAGTTACGCTACTTTCCAAATACATCTTATGCTACGTTGGATACTCTCTCTCTCTTATTATGGGACTCTTGTTATTAGCGGCCTCTCAAAAAATTGGCTAAGAATAATTACATGTACACAGCTGTAGGTACACACTTGCCCAACCCACTCACCAGAGAGGACACCTTCGAGGTTAGGTAAATTTATGACCTCTAAAAGTAGCGACAGCTGCGTTGACAATTAATTTTTAATGCCGCGTCCTAAATGGAGGTAAATGTAGGCACACCCTAGTAAAGTAGTAAAGATTCTAACTCACTGGAAAATACGTTTTTAAGTGGCTATAGAAATCGAGGCAAGTAGACTGAGTAGAGTTACATGTACCTCCAATTAGATGAGACCCTCTAAATAATGGACACCAGGTCTTCAACATGATTTTCAACCTCCAAAAGAAGCGATCTCTGGCTTCAATAAGTTTTAAAAAGTGTTGCTTTAATTAAAGGTCTTACGGTAATCACATTTCTTACTTGAATACGTCGGGTTCATTACTGACAGGCAGCATTCTCAGCCTCAAACTGTGCAAAGGAACAGAAAACATGATCCACGACGTACCTTACAAGGTAACATAAACCAAGAGATGAACCAGACAATCATCTATGGCTAATAAATTGACTCACCATCTTTCCATTGGGAGAATGCTGTAATACTTTAGCAATGGAGCCAGCTCTAGCTAGCTCTGTGGGTGAAAACAATGTCTTTGGTGGGTGTGGTGGTGAATGTAAAAAGTGGGTGTATCTCAATCTTAGATATCTGAGATACACCCACTTTTTTTTGCAAGTCATGCAAAAACAACAACACTCAATAATATATTTCAGAGAAATCTAGAGCTAGCTAGCTGCAAGGCACAGATTTATTTACTGGAATGGCCACTAAAGAGCAGAACCAAGGTATAAAGACTGTCATGTTTCCTATAAAGGATAAACCCAATGATTGCTAAAGCATAAAACCCTCATTGGTGATTGCTAACCTTGTGTGCTTGCTATCTATTTTCAGAGCTCACAATTGACGATCTGAAGACAGAAATGAAACTGACTGATGAGCAGCTCAATACAGTAATAAAGGAACCAGATCTACCCGAGTTAGCAGCATGTTTCGACAATGTTCACAAAGGCTATCTTGAAAAATTGGAGCTCTCACCTGGAGAGCAAACTGACGTGAGGACTAGAGCATATGTAGATGGCACTCTGGCAGGAATGTTGCTGTCTACTTAATTGCTATTGTTACACATACAATTCTCTATTAACTATCACCAGGAATGGTACTCACCTATTGTTTTGTTTCCCCAGACTCCACCACCTCGTGTCCTCCCTCCCGAGAGAGGGTCCTGCTGAACCACAAGCTGTCCTCGTACAGGGACTATCTACAAAGTCGCTACAGAATGCAAGTATCCACATCAGCCACACAATGGCCTCCCGTCCCAACAAAGACAATTTTCAAACTAGCCATGATTCAGAAGGAGGAAATACAGAGAGGAAGAATCGACGATGAATTTGTTAGGCTAACAATTACGGGGAAAATTGACGATATTTTACTTCAAAAAACTCCGGTTAACTTAACTAACATTTTCCCTGAGATTGAGGATACACGAAACTTTGTGTTGATTGAAGGAGCTCCCGGCTCTGGCAAGAGCACCCTTGCTCTACACATCTGTCAGGAGTGGGCAAAGGGGAAACTGTTCCAACAGTTCGATATTGCAATCCTGGTGAGACTGAGAGATCCCCTCGTTAGAGAAGCAAAAACAATAGAAGATCTTCTCCCTTGTAGGAATTCAACACTGGCATGCCAAATAGGGGCAACAATTATAATTAATTGATTGATTATTAATTGAGATTGATTGTTATTCATACAGTTTTGACAATTGATTTTAATTCTGCCATAATGCATTCAATGACAATTTAAATGCATAGAGAAAAGTAGTGAAGTATTATATACTAGTATATATAATTATGTTAGACACTATAAAAACAAATGTTGTTAATTAATTACAACTTGTTAATAGCACAGCAATAACAAAGGCTTCTCCTTGGTAACAATAACAGACACACAGACACACGCACACGCACACAGTCAGCTTTACCGTAGCCCTCGTTGGCTACGCCTCGAGGCATAACAAGGGCTTCTCCTGGTAATAATGATAAATGCTCACATGCACAGTAAATTGTCAATGAACACAAAGCAATTTGCTAGTGAAAATCCAATTTAACGCTCTGATGCCTTTTGTTCATATAATTATGAGGAAGATGAGCAAATTAACGTTCACTTTAGCCCTCCCAAACATCTTCTAAACATCTTCATGATTGCCAGGCCCTCGTATTGCAGCTGAAGGAGGTCCTGTGTGGGGAGAAGAGAGGGCAGTGAAACACTTCAACTGGTGTAAGACAAAGAATGCATGTATTCTACATAACACAAAATCATATTAGTACTCCCTTTATTGCTCCCCTCACCTGGAAGATCAGCTCCACCTTCTCTATCTGCCTGCCCAGGAAACGACCAGACACCTCAAACTTGCTCACATCCACTGACGTCATCTTAAACACAACATTTCTGAACCTGGGGGAGTGTTAACATAGCGCTCAACATTACACATAGAGGCATAAAATAAGTCAATAGCCTCACACTGAAATAGATTAGTAGTAGAATCTGGACAAAGTACGTACAAGAGCAATAATATTAAGAGCACATGTCGATGATTATCATGTTGTTTGATCATAGTAGAGGGATTCCCAGAATAGTACATCAATGACAAGAGACATACGAAGCTCTTAACATCAATACCGTGACACACCAATGTACGCAGGAATTGAAAGCATAATTATATTCTATTTAGTATATAGACAGCCCGTATTAAAGATCTAAGCACACAACACAAGTATGTTAGTATCTGCTATGCACTCTCCAGTACGTAGGTGGAGACTTACAGAATGGGTGGGGCATATCTCCATGGACACTGATGCAGATGATTTGTTTGATCACGTCAGAGTACGCGTCAATACCCAGCTATCTCTCCGGGGAGTCCACTGTCGATGCCCACAGGAAGAACCCTCTGGGGGGGGAACAGTGAGAGTCATATTATGATTCAGTTCCGGGAATAAATGTCATAGAAAGTCACTAATTGACTCACATTTTTTCCAGCCGAGGCAAATGGAGCACAGCTATAGGTTACGTCTCTGTGGGGCATGGAAAAATTGATTTACTGAAATTGTGTATCAGGTTTTAAGCAACTAATAAGGATTATCACTTATTGAGCGCACAATTCCCCGCCCACACACACCTGGTCAGTAGACAGCTGATTGCCTATCCACAACATCGAAGGATTTTATCGCAGCTATGTACTTCATTGTACAGCTGCAAGGGGAGTGACGTGTGATACAGTGTGAGTCAATGAAAGTCAGTACAACACAGTTAGTGTATGTTCACCAAAGAGGTACATGAGATTGTTCTGACAAATCATTCTTGGGCTCTCTAATACACTAACAGGGTTTCATCTAGGATAACAAGTTGGGGGGGGATTTGGGAGTGCGTAAGCGCACTTAAAAAAAGTTGATTTAATACTAATGTGATGATGTCATTATTCTACAAGATTTGGGGGGGGGAAGAACCACCCCCCCCTACTAGATGAAACCCTGACTAACTGATACAGTACCAAAGATGCAACCTTTTACATGGCAAAATTAAAAACGGCCATTGTCAAAGTAATGTAGACGCAATCGGCATCATGTATAAATTGTGTATTTGGCCTGGCCTAAGCCATATTCAGTACATACTATATAGCAGGTCATTTTTGTAGGTTATAACATTCGAAACAAACAACGTCTACACACAGTAAGTGCAGTAGTAGTAGATCTAAGAGGTAGTCTAATGCTCAAGAATGATGGAACATCTTATATACATATAGTAGTCATCTGCAGAATTGTGTAGAGGAGATGTTTCACCATCTTTGAGCATTAGTTTACCTCTTAGATCTACTACTACTGCACTGCACTATACTGCACTTACTGTGTATATAGCTAGTAGGTATCTTCAAGACCAGCTAGCTCACTGACAGTTGACAAACTAATGCTCAAAGATGGTGGAACATCTCTACACAATTCTACTACTACTGCATGCACTTACTGTGTATATAGTAGGTATCTTCAAGACCAGCTAGCTCACTGATAGTTGACAAACACTCTCTGGGACAAAAACCATTGTGTAGCTCTTACTTCAATATTTTACAAACTTCCTTTATTTAGAATAATAGCGCATGCATTGCAGAATGCAGAGGCTGCAAAATATGGTGGGCCGTTTGTTTCAAAATTCAAATGTTACATTTTCATTCAAATCACAATACATTCATTCAAGATGTGCAATTTTCATTCAAGAGCATTCAAGATTATTCATTCAAGATTCAAGATTTTGATGGATGCATAAACATGCATAATTTCAGATGACTTTAGCCACACTTTGTGGTTTTATTGCATGGTGTAGTTGTTTTAATTAACAGGAAATGGGGTTCACAATAATCAACTCCCTCCCTCAGTAGTGGTAAGGTGATTCCCAAACCAGAAACATGACATTGATTGACGAAAATTAACAAGAGGTCAGGGGTTCGTTGCCGACCTTCGAGTTTTGAGCATTAAGCAAAGAACATCTTATAAATGTTGTGTGTTAATGACTGTATATGCATGCATGGCATGCATATCTTGAATAATTATTGTCGACTTGAATGCATTAAAATCTTGAATGACAATTGCATGGTCTTGAATGGTCAGTGGATCTTTGGATCAATTTAAATTTGTTTTGGGCAGAATTTCAAATCGATAGAAATTTATATATTTTTTGATTTTGAATATTTTGAAACTGCAAGAGTACATGCAAATGAGTGCATTCTATTTTCAATTCTTGAGGAAGAACTGGTCCTGAGTTTCGTGCAGAAAAAAGCAGTTTCATATTTTGCACCCACAGGGGTTAGCTTATAATGACCTTTGTACTCTAAGAAGCTGTGCACTTTATAGTCTGTTATAAAATCAGTATTATGTGCACCTAGCTTGTATGCGTACAGGTTATGTTAACAGTTGTATCCCACCCTGATTGACAATGACAATTACACCCCTGTCTGTATAGGTGTTCCAAGTACCATGGCCAATAGATGAGTGTTCCCAGCATACAGACGGTACTATACATATAATCATACAGTTGTTCGATTGCACACACACACACACAATAATATCATAATTTAATTGATCCTTCAACATTGAAATGTTTAATAATATTAATTATGTACAGTTAAGGAAGTACATTATTATATTATACATAGCAGAGTCGTGCAGTTGGCTAGCCTCGAGGAAGTGATTGGGATATCAAGGCTAGCAGTTGGCAAGGTTATATTCTGGCTATATTTAGCATTGCATTGGAGCATGGCTTCTCAAGAGTACAAAGGTCATTTTAAGCAAACCCTGCGGATGCTATAAGCGCTAGTGATGGTCAAAAATTGAAAATGCTTTTTCTGCACGAAACTCAGGACCAATTCTTCCTCAAGAAATTAAAAGTAGAATGCACTCATTTGCATGTACTCTTGCAGTTTCAAAATATTCAAAATCAAAAAATATATAAATTTCTATCGATTTGAAATTCTGCCCAAAACAAATTTAAATTGATCCAAAGATCCACTGACCTTGAATGAATACTGTATATGCATCTTGAATGAATGTATTGTAATCTGAATGAAAATATAACATTAATTTTGAATTTTGAAACAAACGGCCCACCATACACCATAGCAAAAACACATTGATTTTACAATGTAAAAGGATGGGCCAGCTCAGCACAATTCAAATAGCAATAAAAATTCCAGGCTCTTAAACGAATAGGACTATTATATCATTCAATGACAATTTAGAGAAAAGTAGCGAAGTACATAGTATGTTAGAACATTAGGTCGTTAATTAATCAATTGCAACGTGTCAATAGTACATGCAGATGATATAAATAATTGAAGAATGCTCACATGCAATTGTCAATGAATACATGCAATTTGTTAATGGCAATACAATTTAACACTCTGAGGATTTTAAAAGTTCATGAGGGAAGATGAGCAGATTAACATTCACTTTGGCCCTTCCAAACATCTTCATGATTGCCAGGCCCTCGTATTGCAGCTGAAGGAGGTCCTGTGTGGGGAGAAGAGAGGGAAGTGAAACACTTCAACTGGTGTATAAGACAAAGAATGCATGTATTTGTAAGACAAATGAATACATGTACTTACATACACCGTACAAGCATACCAACACTATACCTGACACAAGACAGTAAACTTCTTGAACACTTTACGTACCTACCATCTACCTGTACACACACCCTCACCTGGAGGACCAGCTCCACCTTCTCTATCTGCCTGATGTGATCTCAAACACAACATTTCCGAATCTGAACCTGGGCGAGTAAGAAATAATGTTCACATAATTATAGCATAACTTTGCATAAGATCAAGGTCGTAGCAAGAGGTCAGGCTGGTCAGATTTTGGCCTAACCACTTTTTGCAGCTGGGTATAGTAATGGTCGTAAATATCGTAAGTGATAATGCGCATGCTGTTTTGGTGAGGAAAAGTGAGGGCCTTTTTCTTAGGTAAAAAATTCACCACTGTATGCAAAAGTTCCAATAGTACAAAAACAGTTGACCTTTAATTGTAAGTTGGCCTGACCACTTTAAAGTTGCTTGCTACGCCCCTCCATGAAGATTGGGGCATAAAAATAAGTTAATATAGCCTCACACTGGAGGAATTGTTAAAGTCTAGATTAGTAGTAGAGTCTGAGCTTCAGTCAAACAGTGGACAAAGTACGTACCAGAGCAATTAATGGCACATGTGATGATTATCATGTTGTTTAATAGAAGTATGCTAGTATAACGGCTACTCAAGTATACGGAGACTCACAGAGTGGGTGGAGCATATCTCCATGAACGCTGATGTATGGATGATTGGCTTGGTCACGTCAGAGTACTTGTTGATACCCAGCCTTCTGTCCAGGGGGTCCACTGTCGATGCTCGCAAGAACTCTCTGTGGGGGGTACAATGAGTGTATGTATATTCATACCCTCTGCATGGCAACGAAAATAGCTAATTTGCAATTTAGATCATACGATACTTTAGTAGAAGGTAGAAACACACATGACCATCATCACATGACCATCATTCGTACATACACACTTTCAACTATTTGACCACAAATTCAGTTCTGGTAATCACATTTCTTACTTGATTTCTTGAAGGCTTCCTGAATGCACGGGTTCATTACTGACAGGGCCACATTCTCAGCCTCAAACAGCGCGAAGGTATACAGAAAAACATGATCAACTCTAAACCAACAGATAACCGGACAATTCATGGAAAGTTACGAAAGGGTCAAATTTTCTGCTGATTTGGCATTTTTTTACCAAAAATTAATGATTATGGTTAAATTGAAAAACAGTCTAGTCGAGTAATGTACATAGATGCAGTGCATATTGTATGCCATAATCTGTACAGGTATACTGTACCACTTTTATCACCTGTTGTTTGTAGCACTCGAGTATACCCCATCGGCACACTGCTCTGCTCCAACTCCTCACAGCGATCCAGTGCCTTCTTGAGCTCTTCCTCCGTCACAAGTCTCTCTTGCACAGCAGACTGGGTAATAGATTGCATGGTGGTCATGTACACACACAGGTATACAGATACAACCATCACAACATCGTAGTGGTTAGCCTCAATTCCAGGCCGCGAAGAGAAAAGCGGCCTGGAATACCTTGTATGCACATGCGCGTACATTACCCCAAAAAGGGGGTAATCCGTGCATTTGTGGATATTGTCAGTAAAATAAACCGTATACTATTTGTATTTTGAAGTTACGGTCCGTTACATAAAAGTATTGTGCAAATAAAAAATTATGACTGAGTTCTTACGCCTTTTATTGTATCAAGCCAAGTCTCTACTTAACGACACTGTAAGGGCATATCTCATGGACACTGATGCAGATGATTGGTTTGATCACGTCAGAGTACGCATCAATACCCAGCTATCTGTCCGGGGGGTCCACAGTCGATGCTCGCAGGAAGAACCCTCTGTGGGGGGTACAATGAGAGTCATAATTATTATTATGATTCAGTTCCGGGAATAAATGTCATAGAAAGTCACTAATTGACTCACATTTTTTCCAGTCGAGGTAAATGGAACACAGCTATAGGTTACGTCTCTGTGGGACATGTGAAATTGTGTATCAGGTTTTAAGCAACTAATAAGGATTATCATCTATTAATCTTGTTGAGCGCACAGTCCATTCTACCCCCCGCCCACACACACCTGGTCAGTAGACAGCTGATTGCCTATCCACAACATCGAAGGATTTTATCGCGGCTATGTACTTCATTGTACAGCTGCAAGGGGAGTGACGTGTGATACAGTGTGATTCAATGAAAGTCAGTACAACACAGTTAGTGTATGTTTACCAAAGAGGTACATGAGATTGTTCTGACAAATCATTCTTGTACTCTCTAATACACTAACAGGGTTTCATCTAGGATAACAAGTTGGGGGGGGGGGGAGATTTGGGAGTGCGTAAGCGCAAGTGTTTGGCTATGCCCACTTAAAAAAAGTTGATTTAATACTAATGTGATGATGTCATTATTCTACAAGATTTGGGGGGGGGGGGAAGAACCACCCCCCCTACTAGATGAAACCCTGACTAACTGATACAGTATCAAAGATGCAACCTTTTACATGGCAAAATTAAAAACGGCCATTGTCAAAGTAATGTAGACGCAATCGGCATCATGTATAAATTGTGTATTTGGCCTAAGCCATATTCAGTACATACTATATAGCAGGTCATTTTCGTAGGTTATAACATTCAAAACAAACAACGTCTACACACAGTAAGTGCAGTAGTAGTAGATCTAAGAGGTAGTCTAATGCTCAAGAATGATGGAACATCTTATATACATATAGTAGTCATCTGCAGAATTGTGTAGAGGAGATGTTTCACCATCTTTGAGCATTAGTTTACCTCTTAGATCTACTACTACTGCACTGCACTATACTGCACTTACTGTGTATATAGCTAGTAGGTATCTTCAAGACCAGCTAGCTCACTGACAGTTGACAAACTAATGCTCAATGGAACATCTCTACACAATTCTACTACTACTGCATGCACTTACTGTGTATATAGTAGGTATCTTCAAGACCAGCTAGCTCACTGATAGTTGACAAACACTCTCTGGGACAAAAACCATTGTGTAGCTCTTACTTCAATATTTTACAAACTTCCTTTATTTAGAATAATAGCGCATGCATTGCAGAATGTAGCCTCGATTCAAGGCAGCGGACTTGAGTCGAGGCTATGCAGAATGCAGAGGCTGCAAAATATGGTGGGCCGTTTGTTTCAAAATTCAAATGTTACATTTTCATTCAAGAGCATTCAAGATTATTCATTCAAGATTCAAGATTTTGATGGATGCATAAACATGCATAATTTTAGATGACTTTAGCCACACTTTGTGGTTTTATTGCATGGTGTAGTTGTTTTAATTAACAGGAAATGGGGTTCACAATAATCAACTCCCTCCCTCAGTAGTGGTAAGGTGATTCCCAAACCAGAAACATGACATTGATTGACGAAAATTAACAAGAGGTCAGGGGTTCGTTGCCGACCTTCGAGTTTTGAGCATTAAGCAAAGGACATCTTATAAATGTTGTGTTTTAATGACTGTATATGCATGCATGGCATGCATATCTTGAATAATTATTGTCGACTTGAATGCATTAAAATCTTGAATGACAATTGCATGGTCTTGAATGGTCAGTGGATCTTTGGATCAATTTAAATTTATTTTGGGCAGAATTTCAAATCGATAGAAATTTATGTATTTTTTGATTTTGAATATTTTGAAACTGCAAGAGTACATGCAAATGAGTGCATTCTATTTTCAATTCTTGAGGTCCTGAGTTTCGTGCAGAAAAAAGCAGTTTCATATTTTGCACCCACAGGGGTTAGCTTATAATGACCTTTGTACTCTAAGAAGCTGTGCACTTTATAGTCTGTTATAAAATCAGTATTATGTGCACCTAGCTTGTATGCGTACAGGTTATGTTAACAGTTGTATCCCACCCTGATTGACAATGACAATTACACCCCTGTCTGTATAGGTGTTCCAAGTACCATGGCCAATAGATGAGTGTTCCCAGCATACAGACGGTACTATACATATAATCATACAGTTGTTCGATTGCACACACACACACACAATAATATCATAATTTAATTGATCCTTCAACATTGAAATGTTTAATAATATTAATTATGTACAGTTAAGGAAGTACATTATTATATTATACATAGCAGAGTCGTGCAGTTGGCTAGCCTCGAGGAAGTGATTGGGATATCAAGGCTAGCAGTTGGCAAGGTTATATTCTGGCTATATTTAGCATTGCATTGGAGCATGGCTTCTCAAGAGTACAAAGGTCATTTTAAGCAAACCCTGTGGATGCTATAAGCGCTAGTGATGGTCAAAAATTGAAAATGCTTTTTCTGCACGAAACTCAGGACCAATTCTTCCTCAAGAAATTAAAAGTAGAATGCACTCATTTGCATGTACTCTTGCAGTTTCAAAATATTCAAAATCAAAAAATATATAAATTTCTATCGATTCGAAATTCTGCCCAAAACAAAATTTAAATTGATCCAAAGATCCACTGACCTTGAATGAATACTGTATATGCATCTTGAATGAATGTATTGTAATCTGAATGAAAATATAACATTAATTTTGAATTTTGAAACAAACGGCCCACCATACACCATAGCAAAAACACATTGATTTTACAATGTAAAAGGGTGGGCCAGCTCAGCACAATTCAAATAGCAATCAAAATTCCAGGCTCTTAAACGAATAGGACTATTATATCATTCAATGACAATTTAGAGAAAAGTAGCGAAGTACATAGTATGTTAGAACATTAGGTCGTTAATTAATTGCAACGTGTCAATAGTACATGCAGATGATGTAAATAATTGAAGAATGCTCACATGCAATTGTCAATGAATACATGCAATTTGTTAATGAAATCCAATTTAACACTCTGAGGATTTTAAAAGTTCATGAGGAAGATGAGCAGATTAACATTCACTTTGGCCCTCCCAAACATCTTCATGATTGCCAGGCCCTCGTATTGCAGCTGAAGGAGGTCCTGTGTGGGGAGAAGAGAGGGAAGTGAAACACTTCAACTGGTGTATAAGACAAAGAATGCATGTATTTGTAAGACAAATGAATACATGTACTTACATACACCGTACAAGCATACCAACACTATACCTGACACAAGGCAGTAAACTTCTTGAACACTTTACGTACCTACCATCTACCTGTACACACACCCTCACCTGGAGGACCAGCTCCACCTTCTCTATCTGCCTGATGTGATCTCAAACACAACATTTCCGAATCTGAACCTGGGCGAGTAAGAAATAATGTTCACATAATTATAGCATAACTTTGCATAAGATCAAGGTCGTAGCAAGAGGTCAGGCTGGTCAGATTTTGGCCTAACCACTTTTTGCAGCTGGGTATAGTAATGGTCGTAAATATTGTAAGTGATAATGCGCATGCTGTTTTGGTGAGGAAAAGTGAGGGCCTTTTTCTTAGGTAAAAAATTCACCACTGTATGCAAAAGTTCCAATAGTACAAAAACAGTTGACCTTTAATTGTAAGTTGGCCTGACCACTTTAAAGTTGCTTGCTACGCCCCTCCATGAAGATTGGGGCATAAAAATAAGTTAATATAGCCTCACACTGGAGGAATTGTTAAAGTCTAGATTAGTAGTAGAGTCTGAGCTTCAGTCAAACAGTGGACAAAGTACGTACCAGAGCAATTAATGGCACATGTGATGATTATCATGTTGTTTAATAGAAGTATGCTAGTATAACGGCTACTCAAGTATACGGAGACTCACAGAGTGGGTGGAGCATATCTCCATGAACGCCGATGTATGGATGATTGGCTTGGTCACGTCAGAGTACTTGTTGATACCCAGCCTTCTGTCCAGGGGGTCCACTGTCGATGCTCGCAAGAACTCTCTGTGGGGGGTACAATGAGTGTATGTATAATTATTCATACCCTCTGCATGGCAACGAAAATAGCTAATTTGCAATTTAGATCATACGATACTTTAGTAGAAGGTAGAAACACACATGACCATCATCACATGACCATCATTCGTACATACACACTTTCAACTATTTGACTACAAATTCAGTTTTGGTTATCACATTTCTTATACCTAAACTTCTTGAAGGCGTCCGAGTGTACGGGTTCATTACTGACAGAGCAGCACTCTCAGCCTCAAACTGTGCAAAGGAACAGGAAAAACACGATAAACTCTTAAACCAACAGATATAACCAGACAATAATCATGGAAAGTTAACGATGCTGATTTGGCGTTTTTCACCAACAAATAATATCTAGTCCAGTACTAATTTAATGTACATAGATGCAGTGCATAATGTAGGCCATACTCTGTGCAGGTATACTGTACCACTTTTATCACCTGTTGTTTGTAGCACTCAAATATCTACCCCATCGGCACACTGCTCTGCTCCAACTCCTCACAGCGATCCAGTGCCTTCTTGAGCTCTTCCTTCATCACAAGTCTCTCTTGCACAGCAGACTGGGTAATAGATTGCATGGTGGTCATGTACACACACTGGTATACAGATACAACCATCACAACATCGTGGTAGTGGTACAGTAGTTATATAATTGCAGGTACATGTATTAATGAAAGCACCGCAGGTGCTGATGCCTCGGTGGAGGTGCAAAGCTACATAACATAAAGCTACACACATTATCATGATGAATATTTTTGCATTTTTGCTGCATGCAAACTCAAAATTGCATGGTGGTCGATCATGTACACACACACACACAGGTAATACAACCACCATGTGGTAGTGGTACAGCTGTTTGCTCACTGCATTACCACAAAACAACAAAATACCATACAATGTTGCTATGCAAACAACATGTGGTCCTAAGCAATGATGGCTTCTAGCACTTGTATGTTAAATGGGTACTTTTTGAGGGTTACAAAATGGCTAATCTGCGAGACCCTCAAAATTTACCCGCTATAAGGTGGCATCAATATTATAGTAAATGCTCTCACGATCTACTCTTGGTGGTATATATGGAAACTCACATACAAATTATGGTGAGGATCTGAAATGGAGAATGGGCGGGGACTAGCTTGCATATACCAGCAGATATGATATACATGTAGCTACTAACCGTCCACTGAATGTATGGAAAGCAGTGTGAAGGCTGAAGAAACTGTTAGTACGAAGTACTGCAAAGGACATCAAACAGTGCATGTACATAGTGGGACCATATAGGCAGTGCATGTACATAGTGGGACCATAGGCAGTGCATGTACATAGTGGGGCCATAGGCAGTGCATGTACATAGTGGGGCCATAGGCAGTGCATGTACATAGTGGGACCATAGGCAGTGCATGTACATAGTGGGACCATAGGCAGTGCATGTACATACTGGGACCATAAGCAGTGCATGTACATAGTGGGGCCATAAGCAGTGCGTGTACATAGTGGGACCATAGGCAGTGCATGTACATAGTGGGACCATAAGCAGTGCGTGTACATAGTGGGACCATAGGCAGTGCGTGTACATAGTGGGACCATAGGCAGTGCGTGTACATAGTGGGACCATAGGCAGTGCCTGTACATAGTGGGACCATAGGCAGTGCGTGTACATAGTGGGACCATAGGTAGTGCGTGTACATAGTGGGACCATAGGCAGTGCGTGTACATAGTGGGACCATAGGCAGTGCGTGTACATAGTGGGACCATAGGCAGTGCGTGTACATAGTGGGACCATAGGCAGTGCGTGTACATAGTGGGACCATAGGCAGTGCGTGTACATAGTGGGACCATAGGCAGTGCGTGTACATAGTGGGGCCATAAGCAAGGCAGTGCGTGTACATAGTGGGGCCATAAGCAGTGCATGTACATAGTGGGACCATACGCAGTGCGTGTACATAGTGGGACCATAGGCAGTGCATGTACATAGTGGGACCATAGGCAGTGAGTGTACATAGTGGGACCATAGGCAGTGCATGTACATAGTGGGACCATAAGCAGTGCATGTACATAGTGGGGCCATAGGCAGTGCATGTACATAGTGGGACCATAGGCAGTGCATGTACATAGTGGGACCATAGGCAGTGCGTGTACATAGTGGGACCATAAGCAGTGCATGTACATAGTGGGACCATACGCAGTGCATGTACATAGTGGGACCATAGGCAGTGCATGTACATAGTGGGACCACAGGCAGTGCGTGTACATAGTGGGACCATAAGCAGTGCATGTACATAGTGGGGCCATAGGCAGTGCATGTACATAGTGGGACCACAGGCAGTGCGTGTACATAGTGGGACCATAAGCAGTGCATGTACATAGTGGGGCCATAGGCAGTGCATGTACATAGTGGGACCATAGGCAGTGCATGTACATAGTGGGACCATAGGCAGTGCGTGTACATAGTGGGACCATAGGCAGTGCATGTACATAGTGGGACCATAGGCAGTGCATGTACATAGTGGGACCATAAGCTCTGTACACACACTAGATGTCAATTTGAGTACCTTTTCTACTTTGCTTAAGACAATCATTCCGCCAAATTTGTCCGGTGGCTGCCCCCTGAACCCCCCCCAAATGTTCAACAGCGTACGGCAGTCGTCATTTCCCCCCTTAGCTTAAAAATCCTGCTTGAAACCATGACAATAGTGAGTATTTGTGACATACCGTATAAGTAGAGGTTGTATGGTGAAAATGTTCGTATATTTCGTACTGTAGAGCATCATACACTGTACGAAAAATAAAACTACAAAACTATTCTACAGTAATAGGCTCAATGTGGCTGTATGAATATTTAAAATACGAAATATTTCCAGTCCTACAGTATTATAAACTCTTTAATCACAACTTTGGTAAACATAATATTATTTCTTACCTAAACTTCTTGAAGGCATGAGTGAGTGTTCGGATTCATTACTGGCGGGCATCATTCTCAGTCTCAACTCACATCAACCTCCAGCATGGGGTGGGTCGATCACAGTGACATAACACACACAAACTGTGCAAAGGAACAGGAAAACATGATAAACCGGCATTACGGTAACTTAAACCAACAGATGATAAATGGACTAAAATCATGAAAACTCACTAATAATAACGAGTGTTGCAAACTGCGATGTGCTAATGCATGCCTCTCACTTATAGTTTCGATTAGGGGGGGAGGGGCTAAATGAGGCTCTTTATACTGCTAATCACAGGGGCCCCTCTTTCCGTATTCCCCCAAAACCTATAATCGCAGTCACGTGACCCCTAACCTCTAGCGTGAGAGATATGAATGGGCACGTACATGTAACATCTGCTTAACCGGTACCTCGCGGATATGACACAACAAATCTACTGCAACCTGTAAGATTAGTCTGATATACATGTACCACAGAAACAGTGTGCTTGTGTACATGCTAATTTAAAACTACTCACATCTGCATAGTTCCAATTTTCACTCCAGCTCAGCCATGACACCCGGGTCCATGATTTGATATCTCTTGAGCAGCTTCTCCTCCATGTCTAGATGACTGCACTTCTAGAAGGTAAAAGGAAAACAAAATAATGCATTTGGTAAAGATCTACTCTCATGCAAACAACATTGTAATTAGTATTGAGAGCAAATACATGTGATGATCATTACCAAATTTACTGGTAAAGGGTCAAACTGTTAGCAAGAGAGTTCATAATAGACGAACTCTTGCTGTTAGTATGTAAAATTGCCAGCTATGGACCCCAACTAGTACCTACATGCAAATTTTAGGGGGGGGAATTGGAGCTAGGGGGAATATCCCCCTTCCCCCCTGTATGACACACTGCTCACCCTTTAGAAGACTGCCCCCCCCCATACACACACACTCACCCTTCTAGAAGAATGTCCCACAATAGCCTTCGGAGCTGTCTCCTTCCTCTTAGCAATCACTCCATCGATGTGCGTCTTGAGTACCTCGTTTCGACTAATCTTGGGCGCTAGATACAGCACACCTGCCACTGTAGCATGTAGCACCACTCTGTGATGTGCCTCAAGACCTTTCTCCTTCACAGCAAGCTCTTGCAGCTGGTGTAGGAACACCAGTATATCTGAGAGCCTTTGATATAAGAATTCCAGTGTCAGGAGAAATACGAGTTGGTAGAAAGCGAGTGTGTTAGCAGGGCTAGTGCAGAGAGTTTTGGCCAGTTCCAGGAGATTGGTGAAGAGAAAGTTGACTGTTTTAGAGAGGAATCCTTTCTAAACCACACCCTCCAGACTCACCCAATCACTGCACAAGGGGAGGGTATAAATACACGTACATGCACTGCACCTGACATACATGTAGTGAAAGCTAAGACAAAAGCTCATATGGACCTGTGTAACTAACAAATAAAATATAGTGTGCCTCAAATGCACACTGAACATAGCAAGGTACACACACACACACACATCCACATACGTGTTGAGAGGAATCTTGTCCTTGTTGGCATGGTGATCTACGAGACGATGCCAGAGTAGGGCCACATCCAGCTGTGTGCTGGGCTCTCGAATGAGGAGCAATTGATCGAGGGAGGCAAACAGTTGCCCTGGGAACGCCGTCTCCAGCACTGATGCGTGACAGGTGTCAGCCACCGCCCACAAACACTTGACCAGGGAGGTAGTCAACATGGGGCTGCATAATAAAGGAGAGAGTACAATTATGGAAGCTTAAACACTTAGTAATGCACGCAGTCTATTGTGCATGGTCACATAATTATAAGCACGTCATCCTCTATAATATAATCAAAGGTTACTGCTATAAACAGGACTCACGAAGGCACCAGAATCAGAGAACACGTACATGTACAAACAGTGTTTATGACAGGAAACTAAACACATACATGTACACAAATAGCTAAATGAAGCAATAGCTTTAAAATATCATTCTCACCTGTTTTGAGTGTCCTGAGCTGCCAGAGGATGTACAGACAGTCCAGTGGTGGCTCCGCTATCAAGACCCCCTGAGGCCACGGGTACATAAGAGTTGATGAGCCCCAGTATATCTGGCTTGTGATAGTCGGGAAGGACTCCTGCAAACTCCCCCACAGTGATAGTGATGGATTGCTGAAAGGTCAGAGAGGACGTGAGGTCGGGGGGGCCTTCTGAAACGGTTTCTATGGAGATACGGAGGTGGCGGACCAGTGTACAGAATATATCCAGTACAGACAGGCCTGCATGAGTGGACACAAGCTAAGTAATGTAAATACATGTATGCAGATTTAAAGCGTGGAATTAAACCACACTACCGTATTACTAGAATGTTTTGCGAGCATCAAACATTTGCGAATTTTGCGAGGGTTGATCAATTCGCAACAATAATATCGGCAAAACCTAAATTATTACTAGTAAATACACACGATCTTTGCCAGAACGCAATAGTTAGATTGCAAAACGTCAAATTTTCTGCTGATTTGGCTCATTCGAAAAGGTTTTTTCACTCGCAAAATATTCTAGTAATACGGTACGTATAATTATAAAGATTAAGCCAGTGTCAAAACATACAATGTCACGATCATGTACAAACTTTAATAACAGCTATGACAGCATCTACGTATGAAGAAGAAATGCGTATAGCCTTCTTTAGAAAATGGCTCAAAAATAGTGTTGAAACCATACAAGTACTTTACCATAGAGACTCACCTAGAGAGCTGTCTGCTGCCACGGCAACACACTTAGAGAGTGTGCCGAGGATCCCCTGTTTGGTCTCCCAGGACTCCTTCACCCTGGCATCCAGGTGGTCCACCAGCGACTGGACGGCCTTGTACCGATCCTGTCTCTGTGGGGGTACGTGTATAGTGGATAATGTACACAGGGGGGCTGTGGGGGAGGTACATTTAAGATAATGTACCCTGGGGGACTCGGGTTGTGGGGGGTACATGTAAGTGGATAATGTGCACTGGGGGCTGTGGGGGTACATGTAAGTGGATAATGTATACTGGGGGCTGTGGGGGCACATGTAAGTGGATAATGTACACTGGGGGCTGTGGGGGAACATGTAAGTGGATAATGTACACTGGGAGGCTGTGGGGGGTACATGTAAGTGGATAATGTACACTGGGGGCTGTGGGGGCACATGTAAGTGGATAATGTACACTGGGAGGCTGTGGGGGCACATGTAAGTGGATAATGTACACTGGGAGGCTGTGGGGGCACATGTAAGTGGATAATGTACACTGGGGGCTGTGGGGGCACATGTAAGTGGATAATGTACACTGGGGGCTGTGGGGGCACATGTAAGTGGATAATGTACACTGGGGGCTGTGGGGGCACATGTAAGTGGATAATGTACACTGGGGGCTGTGGGGGCACATGTAAGTGAATAATGTACACTGGGAGGCTGTGGGGGTACATGTAAGTGGATAATGTACACTGGGGGCTGTGGGGGCACATGTAAGTGGATAATGTACACTGGGGGCTGTGGGGGCACATGTAAGTGGATAATGTACACTGGGGGCTGTGGGGGCACATGTAAGTAGATAATGTACACTGGGGGCTGTGGGGGCACATGTAAGTGGATAATGTACACTGGGGGCTGTGGGGGCACATGTAAGTGGATAATGTACACTGGGAGGCTGTGGGGGCACATGTAAGTGGATAATGTACACTGGGGGCTGTGGGGCACATGTAAGTGGATAATGTACACTGGGGGCTGTGGGGGCACATGTAAGTGGATAATGTACACTGGGAGGCTGTGGGGGCACATGTAAGTGGATAATGTACACTGGGGGCTGTGGGGCACATGTAAGTGGATAATGTACACTGGGGGCTGTGGGGGCACATGTAAGTGGATAATGTACACTGGGGGCTGTGGGGGCACATGTAAGTGGATAATGTACACTGGGGGCTGTGGGGGCACATGTAAGTGGATAATGTACACTGGGAGGCTGTGGGGGCACATGTAAGTGGATAATGTACACTGGGAGGCTGTGGGGGTACATGTAAGTGGATAATGTACACTGGGACGCTGTGGGGGCACATGTAAGTGGATAATGTACACTGGGAGGCTGTGGGGGCACATGTAAGTGGATAATGTACACTGGGAGGCTGTGGGGGCACATGTAAGTGGATAATGTACACTGGGAGGCTGTGGGGGCACATGTAAGTGGATAATGTACACTGGGGGGCTGTGGGGGGCACATGTAAGTGAATAATGTACACTGGGAGGCTGTGGGGGTACATGTAAGTGGATAATGTACACTGGGAGGCTGTGGGGCACATGTAAGTGGATAATGTACACTGGGGGCTGTGGGGGCACATGTAAGTGGATAATGTACACTGGGAGGCTGTGGGGGTACATGTAAGTGGATAATGTACACTGGGGGGCTGTGGGGGGCTACGTATAATTATATCAATTATAATTTTTGGTTACGAAATACTGAATGTAGGGCATAATAGGTTCTTTCCACAAGCATAATAGGCTGAATTTGGGGCAGTGCTCAAAAGCATAATAGGCATCCAGGTGGTCCACCAGCGACTGGACAGCCTTGTACCAATCCTGTCTCTATGGGGGTACGTGTACAGTGGACAATGTACACTAGAGGGCTGTAGGGGTACGTGTTAGATACTGTACCCTGGGGGGCTGTGGGGGGATAAGATAATGTACACTGGGGGGTACATGTCTACACTGTAAGTAGACACTGGAGGGAACAATTGAAATGCTTGAATAAACAATCTTGTTCAGAAAGTGACGGAGTATGTTGGACCTGAAAGCTATCAATGTTACGTTATGGACAGTCAAGTCAGAATTTACAGTCGACCGTACACGACCATAAGTATCAAGCATGATCAAGGGCGTATACAGAGAAGAGGGCATGCAACTCACTATGTACCCTACCCTACGTACTCATCCGACTTCGTATCAGAGACCGGATATGCTAAAAATAGAATTCAGTATACGGACGTGAACATGTGGGCGGTGCTGTTTACGGAGTTATAATTATGGGTGTGTACATCAGAGCTGCCTTTGCTAGCTAGCTAACATAACATGAACAGTGCAGTATTATTTTAGAGAAGTGTCATGACCAGTCCTAGTCCAGCCAGGTCCAATATAACCCCTTCGAGCAGGAAGTTAAGTGCTGGGCGCATTGTTAAGAAGTACCAGAGACTCAGGAAGACAGGTTTATTGTACCTAGGTTTCATCTTCTTGGAGTTGCAACTGTTGGATGGTTTGCCTCTTTGCCTTTGACACTGCTAGTACGAGCCATACTGCTGCTGAGAACTAGTTTTACTATGCTGCAATCAAGCTAGCTAGCTAGCACAGATATAAAAAATACTTTGATTTACCTTGTGCGGTCAAAGGTTACGCATGGGCGTTTTTGTGGGCAGTTCTAAAAATAGCTCAATACAAAGTCGGATGATCTGAGAATAGGGCGAGAGTTGCATGCCCTCTTCTCTGTATACGCCCTTGGCATGGTGCACTAATAATAATACACTATGGTGAGAACCGTTTCCAAGTTGGCCACCAGTATATACGTGTACCTGCATGGCTTCCACGACGATGACGTACACACCAGCTGTGAATTCCTTGTCCGAAATCCATAGTTTGTTTAGGTCAAAGTGTCTACAAGGGAAGCAATGGAGTGGTACTATATACACAGGAAATGAGACAATGGTTGTCATGGTACTAGACCTGCTGAGACAACATTGCACAATAGGTCATAGCACTTTACTAACATCAGGAGTTCAATAAGAATCCTAATGCACTCCTGCTGAACATGCAGTTCCATTTAAGTTAGGGAAACCACCTTGCTTACAAGTACAGTGTTGTAATACCTACGCATGTACACTGTATACATATACATTAGGGAAACCACCTTGCCTACAAGTAGCACCTACGCACACGAGGCATTGACTGACTTACTGCAGTATTGGCTTGAGGACACTGTCGATGTGAGAGAGTCTGGCAAAAGTGATGAGCTCAGTGAGACTATCCTGAGAGTACCCTCCCAGACTGTCTCCCTCCCTCCACAACAGGCTGGATCTCACCAGACTCTCTGTCAGAGTGGGAGGGGGGTTACTATGGGCACACACGGCATACTCATACACATTGCCTAAGGCCACCAATGGGTAATAGTGCGTGTACGTCGCTCATTGAAGCTACAGTATGTATGATTGTGTATTAGCCAAGTGCTCCAGGAGCAGCAACTTGTAGATACTATTAATGTTATTACATAATTATAGTATACCTTGACTGGGCGACACTGTGACTGTGCATATTGAAGAGGAAGGGCGGCACTATCTTGTTCATGTGATCAAGGTCCCAAATGTTCATCTGGAGGTTGTCTTGCCGACCAATCTTCTTTATTACTCCCCTCAGCCGTTGCAACCCAGCCATCTGCGTCCTGTGTGAGGTGTAGTGGGGAGGGGTGGAGTTGGTGATATAAGCAATGTGATCACAAGTAATGCATGTGGCAGAGCACCCTAAGCGCGGTACAGTTAAAATATGACACCTAACACTTCGAACTGTGGCCACTCAAACTCATTTCATTTCAAAACAGTGAATGTGCTCACACTCGTGATATTTGTCGGCGTCGTCGACATTCTTGGTGAGGCTAAGAGAGGCAAAGCGGTGGATGAGGAAGTCGTACTGTCTGTGGTAGGGGGTGTTCCCTTCCTCTCGCTCGGCAAACTTCACAAACTGTGTGTGTGTGGAGGAAGGGTCGTCAATGTGTTGTATACACAATACACTATTAACAAAATGAAAAGTATATGTACATGCAATCTAATCGTGAAGATACACGTTCACTCTCTGCACTCACCCACCCACACACTCTACTCACACACCTACTCCCACACCCACACACATCACACTCCCCCCTACTCACCGAATTGGTGGCCAGTTCTGTGTTGCTAGTTTCCAGCATATTATGCAGTATATCCAGGTAGCTATCCACAATCAACTGGAGCTTTCGTGAGTCACAGGCTGACAGCAGCTTCTCCGTCACTTGCAGAGCCACACTCACATGCCTGGGGGGAGGGAGAGGCATGAAAATGGTATTTTGTACCACGTTTGTGAGAAAGCCATTGGTTGTATCATAGATATAACATTTAAAGTTCCCAGCCACATAAGATACATCATTTTCTGTTCCGGAGGTACGGGGATGGTCGATAAATTTCCCTAGCTATACATGACATGTCGACATTGTATACTGTACAGGTGTGTCTCTGAAATAGTCGTCTAACCCGTTTCTCTCTCTTTTGCAGGCTCTGACGCAGTCTCAGAGCGAGGTACTCTCCAATATTGTCCAGATGGTCAGGGGAGGTTTGAACAAAGAAGAGCAGCTTGTCTATATTAGCAGACACAGGTGTGGGTGTTTGAGGGTCCTCTGGGAAGAGCCCATCAACCAGCCGTTTGTAGCGAGGTTTGGGGCAGCAGAAGCACGTCGCCATAGTTAGATCTAGTTCTGTGTCTTGATTGATTGTAGACCTAGCATTTATTTGTAAAACGTAGAGCAGAGGTTTTTATGTAATATGTTGGCAACCCTGCGCTTTCTTCTGGGTTTCTCACCCGTATCGTTTGAGGTACCCCCGAACGAGTCGGGTAAGAACTCAGCTAGTTCGATAAATTCCCCTTTTTCCGATTTTTTAGATAGTTTGTCGGGAATGGGGATGGCATTCTGGCCTACATTGACCGTATATGGAATAATGCTTGGTATCGTCGGTAATGTGGGGAGGCTCATGCGGGTTTGAGTACGGGGGGCACTAGTGGATACGAGGGGAACACGTGCTAGTGAGGTACTTGACATACCTGCCGTTCCGGTGCTGACAACAGGGCCTGAGGTGGGACTCCGTGGGGTACCCGAGCCGGAAGCAGAGATGGTTGGGATCGAGGGTGGGACTGATGGTGAGACTGATGAGGGGACGGCTGTGGGGTGGTGTTGTTGGACTGCTGCCTGAATCCGCTGGTCCATTGCGGTGATGATCGTTGGTAACACCGCGCCGAGGGCTGCCTGGACAGAATTGGCAATCATGGTGTTGAAAGTTGTCGGAGTTGTTGTCGGGTACGGGTTGGTGGAACTTATCGGCGGTGTTCCAGTTGAGGATGTGCTCGAGGAGGTAGTGGTCATCTTCATATAGAGAATTACAGGATAGATCAGCAAGAGAAATCTTGAGAATTATGGGATAGACCCAGAAGAGAAGTTTTCTATCTTTCACTGACTGCCTGACCACGTGTTTCTTGCGCATGCCCGTGTTGGTTGCAATTGGTACTCCATTATATTTCTGAGAGAGCTAGCTGCAAGGCACAGATTTATTTGCTGGAATGGCCACTAAAG
The DNA here is from genome assembly GCF_963675165.1 of Halichondria panicea. Taxonomy (NCBI): domain Eukaryota; kingdom Metazoa; phylum Porifera; class Demospongiae; order Suberitida; family Halichondriidae; genus Halichondria; species Halichondria panicea. Next base: position 2,807,558 of record NC_087383.1, read on the forward strand.
AGCAGAACCAAGGTATAAAGACTGTCATGTTTCCTATAAAGGATAAACCCAATGATTGCTAAAGCATAAAACCCTCATTGGTGATTGCTAACCTTGTGTGCTTGCTATCTATTTCAGAGCTCACAATTGACGATCTGAAGACAGAAATGAAACTGACTGATGAGCAGCTCAATACAGCAATAAAGGAACCAGATCTACCCGAGTTAGCAGCATGTTTCGACAATGTTCACAAAGGCTATCTTGAAAAATTGGAGCTCTCACCTGGAGAGCAAACTGACGTGAGGACTAGAGCATATGTAGATGGCACTCTGGCAGGAATGTTGCTGGCTTTGAAATTCTGGATTCTGACCAACGGACAAGACGCCACTTTCCAAGCTCTGCTACTCATCATACTCTCCCTGCTCAAAGAAGACGTTGCTGTTCGAGTGTGCAAGTACTTGTCTGACAAATGTGAGTCTGTCATGTGAGAGTGCATGTGGTCATTGTGGTACCATACGTTGTGGGAGTGATTGCAACCAAATAAGGGACTTTCAACTTAATTGCTATTGTTACACATACAATTCTCTATTAACTATCACCAGGAATGGTACTCACCTATTGTTTTGTTTCCCCAGACTCCACCACCTCGTGTCCCCCCTCCCGAGAGAGGGTCCTGCTGAACCACAAGCTGTCCTCGTACAGGGACTACCTACAAAGTCGCTACAGAGCACGAGTATCCACATCAGCCACACAATGGCCTCCTGTTCCAACAAACAAAGTCTTCAAACTGGCAATGATTCAGAAGGAAAAAATACAGAGAGGAAGAATCGACGATGAATTTGTTAGGCTATCAATCACAGGAAAAATCGACGATATTTTACTTCAAAAAACTCCGGTTAACTTGACTAACATTTTCTCTGAGATTGGAAATAGACGAAACTTTGTGTTGATTGAAGGAGCTCCCGGCTCTGGCAAGAGCACCCTTGCTCTACACATCTGTCAGGAGTGGGCAGAGGGAAAACTGTTCCAAGAGTTCGATATTGCAATCCTCGTGAGACTGAGAGATCCACTTGTTAGAGAAGCCAAGAAAATAGAAGACCTTCTCCCTTGTAGGAAATCAACACACGCAAGCCAGATTGGAGATGAAATTTTAGAAACTGATGGCAAAGGTGTACTGTGGGTGCTGGACGGGTGGGACGAGCTTCCTTCTGACCTCCATGGAGACTCGATCATCACCAAACTAGTTGAACCAGGCTTTGCACAAGAAAGTCCGCTACATAAATCCGCCGTCATTGTAACATCTCGCCCGTCGTCTTCAGCTAAGCTCCACCCACGTGTATCGTCCAGGGTGGAAGTGTTGGGGTTCACTCCACATCAACTAGAACAGTATTTTACCGAGTGTCTGAATGGTGACTCACAAGCTGTGCAGACTCTACTGGAGAGAATTCGAGAGAACCCAGTGGTAGAAGGTAGCTGCTACCTCCCCCTCAATGCTTCCATTGTCGTTAATTGCTTTCTTTCTGATAACCACTCACTCCCCACATCCAACCACGGGATATTCATATCAGTTGTCCAAAGCTCTCTCAAGAGATACCTCCAGGATAGGTTGGGGAAGACCACTCCAGTGGGAGACATCACATCCCCAGACTCACTGCCCTCGGAAATCAGAACAGAGACCGTACAAATGTGTCAACTTGCATATCATGGGATCGAAAAAAACAAAGCAACATTTACTGACAATGATTTGGCCGCTCTTCGCATTACGAAGGAAATTTCATACGTTGGACTATTACAAACTGTTCCCAGTATCATTAGCGATGGTCATCTGGTTTACTACTGTTTTCTCCACCTGTCTATTCAAGAGCTACTAGCAGCAATCCACATCTCTCTCATGTCTCCCAAGCAACAAATTTCTGTATTCCAGAAGCTGTTTGGTAGTCCTCGATTCAGTGCAGTCTTCCAGTTTTATGCTGGTATCACCAAACTGAGTACTAGTAGACCAATCCTCAGTTTGCTACCTCGATTCTTGTGTCCAGTTCCAGCCACTGTTTTTGATCTGGTCAGAAAGGTTGTCAAAAAGGAGAAAGAGAAAGAGTATGGTGAGCCGAAGCCCCTTTTGTTGTCCCTCATCAATTGTTTGTACGAAGCTGAAGACTCGTCACTGTGTGTGTTTGTGGCTAATCTTCTTAATCACAATCTAGATCTTGGTTGCACTACAATGAATCCTATTGACTGCCTCTCTGTTGGATATTTCGCATCAGCTTGTTCCAACACCAGTAATGGATTCACACTGCGCCTCAACAATTGCTCTATTGATGACCAAGGCTGCAAATTTCTTGCCCGAGGACTCTCCAAGTGTCCCAACTCTAATAATGATATTCCTACAGCAGGGATACACATCGCTGAGATTATCGAGAACACTATTTCAATATCTAAATTGGATTTGTCTTATAATGACATTGGTAACAGTGGACTTAGCACACTCTGTGAGGCCTTGTCCACTAACACATCATTAAAGAGCCTGGCCCTGGGCAACTGCTCACTAACAATATCAGACGACAATGTAGCTGCCCCCTATCAACTTCTGAATATAAACAATTCCCTCGAATATCTTGATTTGTCTGGTAACACAGTGACTAGCTGTCGTCACATTGCTGCTGGACTTGCAGTCAATAAGACTCTGAGAATATTGGACTTGAGTTTCTGTAAACTGACTGATCAGAGTATCGAGGAGCTATCAACTGGACTGATCAACAAGATTGAAACACTGCACATATGGGGTAAAGCCTCAATAACAGAAGATGGAATGAAGACGCTTGCCAGACATCTAACCACCCACTGCTCTGAACTGACACGATTGTGGATACCCGACCACCTAATATCCTGTATCAAGACAGTATTCAGGGACACTAACGAAGAGAGGAAGAGAAATGGACTACCCGAGATTAATGTTGTTTATTAATTGATTGATTATTAATTGTGTATTCATTAGATTATTAATTTATAATTAATTGATTATTATTAATAATTAATGTTTAGTTATAATTATATTATGATTATTGTTGTTATTAATTAATTAATAAATGTTAATTAATTTGTTGTGTTATGCATCTAATCTCTATCATTGGTCAATATAATTATAGCACATGTACAGATGGTGACGAGTGAATTCAATGCTTCCTACTGACACGGAGAGCATGTCATGCACTAGCTGTATGTATGTAACTGAATACACTATTGTAATAATGCTATAATCTCCACCTAGCTAGCCTCCTTCACAGGCTTTCAAGAGAAGTGCGGCCTGGGTCGGGATCGAGGCTAATCTCGACATGATTTACTTTTGACAACAATTATATTATTACTAGGACAATTTACAAAACAGTTAGTGTACAGAAGACTAGAAATATGTCGGCACATTACATAACAATTACCTAAAAACAAATCAGTTGGAATTGGTCAATATAGCACAGTAATAATGATGGTTTAAATTCAATGCTCCCTACAGTGTCACAGAGAGCACATGCACTGTACGTATAAAACTGTCAATGAATGTAGTGGAAATCCAATTTAACGCTCTGTCGATTTTTGTTTATGAGGAAGATGAGCAGATTAATGTTCACTTTGGCCCTTTCAAACATCTTCATGATTGCCAGGCCCTCGTATTGCAGCTGAAGGAGGTCCTGTGTGGGGAGAAGAGAGGGCAGTGAACACTTCAACTGGTGTAAGACAAAGAATGCATGTATTTGCAAGACAAATGAATACATGTACTTACATACACCGTACAAGCATACCAACACTATACCTGACACAAGACAGTAAACTTCTTAAACACTTTACGTACCTACCAAATTAATTCTACCTGTACACACACCCTCACCTGGAGGACCAGCTCCACCTTCTCTATCTGCTTGACGTGATCTCAAACACAATACTTTCGAACCTGAACCTGGGCGAGTAAGAAATAATGTTCACATAATTATAGCATAACGTTGCACATAAGATCAAGGTCGTAGCAAGCGGTCAGGCTGGTCAGGTTTTGGCCTAACCACTTTAGCAGCTGGGTAGGTAATGGTCGTAAATATTGTAAGTGATAATGCGCATGCTGTTTTGGTGAGGAAAAATGATGACCTTTTTCTTAGGTAAAAAATTCACCACTGTATGCAAAAGTTCCAATAGTAGAAAAGCAGCTGACCTTTAATCAAGTTGGCCTGACCACTTTAAAGTTGCTTGCTACGCCCCTGCATGAAGATTGGGGCATAAAAATAAGTCAATAGCCTCACACTGGAGGAATTGTTAAAGTCTAGATTAGTAGTAGAGTCTGAGCTTCAGTCAAACAGTGGACAAAGTACGTACCAGAACAATTAATGGCACATGTGATGATTATCATGTTGTTTAATAGAAGTATGCTAGTATAACGGCTACTCAAGTATACGGAGACTCACAGAGTGGGTGGAGCATATCTCCATGAACGCTGATGTATGGATGATTGGCTTGGTCACGTCAGAGTACTTGTCGCTACCCAGCCTTCTGTCCAGGGGGTCCACTGTCGATGCTCGCAAGAACTCTCTGTGGGGGGTACAATGAGTGTATGTATATTCATACCCTCTGCATGGCAACAAAAATAGCTAATGTGCAATTTAGATCATACGATACTTTAGTAGAAGGTAGAAACACACATGGCATCATCACATGACCATCATTCGTACATACACACTTTCAACTATTTGACTACAAATTCAGTTTTGGTTATCACATTTCTTATACCTAAACTTCTTGAAGGCGTCAGAGTGTACGGGTTCATTACTGACAGGGCAGCACTCTCAGCCTCAAACTGTGCAAAGGAACAGGAAAAACACGATAAACTCTTAAACCAACAGATATAACCAGACAATAATCATGGAAAGTTAATAATTTTCTGCTGATTTGGCGTTTTTTACCAACAAATAATTATCTAGTCCAGTACTAGTTTAATGTACATAGATGCAGTGCATAATGTAGGCCATAATCTGTACAGGTATACTGTACCACTTTTATCACCTGTTGTTCGTAGCACTCAAATATCTACCCCATCGGCACACTGCTCTGCTCCAACTCCTCACAGCGATCCAGTGCCTTCTTGAGCTCTTCCTTCATCACAAGTCTCTCTTGCACAGCAGACTGGGTAATAGATTGCATGGTGGTCATGTACACACACACAGGTATACAGATACAACCATCACAGCATCGTGGTAGTGGTACAGTAGTTATATAATTGCAGGTACATGTATTAATGAAAGCACCGCGGGTGCTGATGCCTCGGTGAAGGTGCAAAGCTACATAACATAAAGCTACACACATTATCATGATGAATATTTTTGCATTTTTGCTGCATGCAAACTCGAATTGCATGGTGGTCGATCATGTACACACACACACACAGGTAATACAACCACCATGTGGTAGTGGTACAGCTGTTTGCTCACTGCATTACCACAAAACAACAAAATACCATACAATGTTGCTATGCAAACAACATGTGGTCCTAAGCAATGATGGCTTCTAGCACTTGTAGGTACTTTTTGAGAGTTACAAAAATGGCTAATCTGCGAGACCCTCAAAAATTACCCACTATAAGGTGGCATCAATATTAACTAATACAGTACCAGAAATGCAACTTTTATATGGGGAAAAAAAAAGGACAATAGTCTCTAGACACAATCGGCATCATGTATTGTGTATTTTGCCTAAGCCTTAATCTGTATAGCAGGTCATTTTCGTGGGATAAAAAATCCGAGACAAAAACGTAGGCGTGGTGCAGCAGTGATTTTGTGTGTAAAAATTCCCTTTGCTTCACTGCATTGCATGCGTTCCGGTCAACCATGCCTACGTTTTCGTGAGTGATAAATATTCGTCAAGGTTTAGCTTGCCCACGGAAACTCTACCCAGGACGCTATACGTACGGTACGGTATACTGTACCACTGTATCACCTGTTTCAAGTATACTCTTCCTTCTCACGTTACTTTGTAGCACTCGAATAATTATGTCCACCCCGTCCACTGCTCTGCTCCAACTCCTCACAGCGATCCAGTGCCTTCTTGAGCTCTTCCTCCATCACAAGTCTCTCTTGCACAGCAGACTGGGTAATAGATTGCATGGTGGTCATGTACACACACACAGGTATACAGATACAACCATCACAACATCGTGGTAGTGGTACAGTAGTAATAAAGGTACAGTAGACTCTCGCTATTCCGACTCTCTGAAGTACGGCCTGAAATGTGGCCAACTCGCTACTCTGTATACCTGCTGCCCCAAACTAGTAATTTTATACATAATTATACATTTTGGGTGTGGTTTAGCAGAAAAACTGTGTGTGGGGGGAGTGGTTGGGGTGTACAATGAGAGGTAGGAAGCGGGATGCTCATGAACACTACAATGAAAGTTATAAAAAGGTAAACCGTTTTGTGAGCAAACACAGCTGTGGGATTACATTGTAATAGAGAGGAAATGATTCATTTATTATCCTCGAGACAAAACCGCAAAATCAGTCATTAATATTCGAGGTAGGTTGATTTTAAGCCGCGGCTATTTTCTGAAATGCAAACTACCGCGCTCTTCTGGCCAAGTTGCACTGTCCCAAGGGTGGCCGGATTAACGAGAGTCTACTGTACATGTATTAATTATACAGTATTCACCGAGTGTATACATGTACATGCTAAACTCACATCTGCCTTGCTGTTGGCCAGTTCCAATTCTCTCACCAGCTCAGCCATGACACCTGGGTCCATGATTTGAGACCTCTCGAGCAGCTTCTCCTCCAACTCCCTCAGCAGGTTATCCTCTAGACATTGAATGGTCTCACTCTTCTCCTCAACCTGACAAGGGAACATCAATAAGTTGCTGCCAGGTGGAGAATACTCGACATACAATAGTGACGTGCATGTACAGTCAACTACTGAAAATCTGGCAATGAAATTTAACGGTATTCTCCCACTTTGATATAAAGGTCAGCTTAAAGTTGGACTGTAGGTTAGGTATTAAATAGGCATCTGCTATCAGGGTTGTTGCAATAACTATTATAAAGAGATAGTAGCGTACGTGTAATCACACAGTACACCATCAGATCGGCTATTCAGAGCATAGATCATACAGTATATACATGATCAATTGCTAAATGCTCTGAAATGCAGCTCACTAGCAAAAAAGTAATACCTAGCAAATAGTACATCTATATCCCCCCCTCCACTGATAGCATTCACTAGTCTGTTGACAGGAGGTGGGGTTATTCACAGCATTGCAATGATATTATGGGGCGAAATAAGACATCAATAACGTTTATTCATCCATTCAGAGCATGAACAAAGTAAGGTTGTCCACCCCCCCCCCCTCCACTGATAGCATTCACTAGTCTGTTGACAGGAGGTGGGGTTATTCACAGCATTGCTTATAATTATTATGGGGCGAAATAAGAAAAGCCTTTGCTGTGATCCATGACAAATGCCGAGTGCATAATGTGCCAAAAGCAAAGAATTGTAGCTACAGAAAGAGTCATATAACACAGATAGGACCAAGAGGAAGAGTACGCTACTCCAATAGACTGTACACAGGAGGCAAACTCACTATTGCATGTAACCACAGCCACTTGAGATACAACAATAACAATAACAATGCTGATAAGAAAAAGCAATTAGTGGTAATCATCACTAACGTTTTTATTCATCCATTCATAGCATGAACAAAGTAAGGTTGTTCCACCCCCCTCTCCCCCTCTCCCAAAAAAAACAAGCGCATGCAGCTGCATGCGAGCTAGCTAAGTTTAATAGAACAGTGTGCAATTATTCAGTTGCACTAGCTATCTAAAACTAGCTACTCAAAGCTATCTAACTAATCTAATCATCACTAACGGTTATTCATCCATTCATGTTTATTCATCCATTCATCGCAGATTAATTTTAACAGTTTATACAACAGCTATGTGGTTGTGATGTAGGTTAGACAGAATGCTTACTACGGTTAGTGGGAGTTGCATACTCTTCCTAATGAACTTCTCATTATAGTCGTTTTTACGCACAATTTAGTTTGCTAGACTATAATAATGCAAATGAGTTCTTGTTGTGCTATTATAGAGCAGCATCAATATTCGGGCCCATCAACTATCTCGTATAGAGAGCAGATTGAGAAGTTGTCCTCCACCGACAATACTCGTTGTAAGGGCTAAACAACAAAGCTTAATACGAAAGTTTAATTAAACTGCGTTGTCCTATATATATCGATAGATCAGTTAGAGTAATAAAACAGTAATCTTGTACAGCTAAGGTCCTAGACTTCATCACATAATTGTTCAATGGTTTAGGTATCCTGACCATCCCTTTACATATGTTCACAGTGGCTATAATTCATGATTTACTGGTTTTTAGGTACACTTTTGGTTAGGGGAGGGTATAAATACACGTACATGTACATGTAGCTGTAAGCACTGCACATGATTGTACACATAGTGAAAGCTAAGACAAAAGCTCATATGGACCTGTGTAACTGACAAATAAAATCTAGTACGCCTCAAATGCACACAGAACATAGCAAGGTGCACACACACACATCCACGCACGTGTTGAGAGGAATCTTGTCTTTGTTGGCATGGTGATCTACGAGACGATGCCAGAGTAAGGCCACATCGAGCTGTGTGCTGGGCTCTCGTATGAGGAGCAATTGAACGAGGGAGGCAAACAGTTGCCCTGGGAACGTCGTCTCCAGCACTGATGCGTGACAGGTGTCAGCCATCGCCCTCAAATACTTGACCAGGGAGGTAGTCAACATGGGGCTGCATAATAAAGGGGAAGTATATGGAAGCATAAACACTAGTAATGCAGTGAAACCGTGCAGTCTATTGTGGTCACGCAGGTCATCCTCTATAATACAGCCACTATTAGTCTACTCACAGACTACAATAATTAAGTTTTACAAAGGCGACAGAATCACTAAGCACCAGAATCAGAGAACACGTATGTACAAACAGTGTTTATGACAGGAAACTAAACACATACATGTACACAAATAGCTAAATGAAGCAATAGCTAAACATTCCCTCTCACCTCCTGATCATGCAGGAACTTCATAAACCTGGTGTACTTAGGACTTGTCACATGATCTTAGAGCAACAAATACGGACATGGTCGAAGATTTGAGTGGGGCTAAAGTGAGAGAGGAGGTTGTGGGGGGAGGAGCCTCAGACCAGGGCTGGTGGGACGCAGTGTCACGTGAGAGCAGACTCGGACACATGGTCCTCCGTCTGGACAGCTGCTGTGAGGAGAATGAGAACTGTAAAGCACTGGATTTGAAACGTACTCTTTTGTACCACATAACTAATTGACCTCACAAACACACCACTTGGTGTGCAACCATTAATTGTACTCTTAAAGTGAGTGAGCTCACCTTTGGTAGCGCTGACTTATCACAGCTGTTTGTCCAATTCTCCAGAATTCTGAGCTTCCCCTAGAGGTACGTGACAGAATATCTAATTAAGACTTTAAGTTGTGAGGTTGAGAAAAGAGCTCCAATATACATTAATTAGTAGACACTGAATAAGCAGATGACCAGATACTAATTCAGAAACAGACATACATGTTGGTAGTCCTAGGACATATTGCAGTGCTTACAATTATAGCTATTCGAGGGTGCTCTGTCAAAGTCAGCCATAAAGTTATTGTTAATTTAATACATGTACATGTACCCGGGTATATAGGGAGCGAGTGCAGACAACTACACGTGTACATATATTATCGAGGGTGCAAAGAACCAGGTATCTGGCACTCTTATATGCACATGATCAGTCTACTTGCTACTAGCGGCCTCTCAAAATTGCATGGCTAAGAAACTTGCAGCAATATACTGAAACCATTTTAAAGGAGCATATTAATGCGTACTGTTATAGGTGGGCCTTTTGGGTGGGCACTTTGTATGGGTTACTTCTTGGAGAAAGGTCACAATCATGGTACATGCATGTGTACACCTATAATTATGTTGTTAATACTAGTATGCTTGTAATGTAAGCCCACAGGCATAAATTTTAGGCACGTATATTTATAAGTGTGAAACTTTATGTATTTCTTATGTACACCTATACTATAGCGTGATGGCGTTGTTAATTGGACATGTTGTTAATACTAGTATGCTTGTAATGTAAGACCACAGGCATAAATTTTAGGCACGTATTATCGGTATATTCATTTGTAAGAGTGAAACTTCTTACTACACTGTACACAGTCTCATACATACAGTAGACACTCACTTCTAGGGAATGATTACTCACGGAACAGACTCCATTGTGTATTTTGCCTAAGCCATAATCAGTACATACTGTATAGCAGGTCATTTTCGTGGGATAAAAAATCCGAGACAAAATCGTAGGCGTGGTGCAGCAGTGATTTCGTGTGTAAAAATTCCCTTTGCTTCACTGCATTGCATGCGTTCCGGTCAACCATGCCTACGTTTTTGAGAGTGATAAATATTCGTCAAGGTTTAGCTTGCCCACGGAAACTATACCCAGGACGCTATACGTACGGTACGGTATACTGTACCACTTTATCACCTGTTTCAAGTACTCTTCCTTCTCCTGTTACTTTGTAGCACTCGAATATGTCCACCCCGTCCACTGCTCTGCTCCAACTCCTCACAGCGATCCAGTGCCTTCTTGAGCTCTTCCTCCATCACAAGTCTCTCTTGCACAGCAGACTGGGTAATAGATTGCATGGTGGTCATGTACACACACACAGGTATACAGATACAACCATCACAACATCGTGGTAGTGGTACAGTAGTTATAATAAAGGTACAGTAGACTCTCGCTATTCCGACTCTCTGAAGTATGGCCTGAAATGTGGCCAACTCGTAGGTTGATTATAAGCCGCGGCTATTTTCTGAAATGCAAACTACCGCGCTCTTCTGGCCAAGTTGCACTGTCCCAAGGGTGGCCGGATTAACGAGAGTCTACTGTACATGTATTAATTATACAGTATTCACCGAGTGTATACATGTACATGCTAAACTCACATCTGCCTTGCTGTTGGCCAGTTCCAATTCTCTCACCAGCTCAGCCATGACACCTGGGTCCATGATTTGAGACCTCTCGAGCAGCTTCTCCTCCAGCTCCCTCAGCAGGTCATCCTCTAGACCTCGAATGGTCTCACTCTTCTCCTCAACCTGACAGGGGAACATCAATAAGTTGCTGCCAGGTGGAGAATACTCGACATACAATAGTGACGTGCATGTACAGTCAACTACTGAAAATCTGGCAATGAAATTTAACGGTATTCTCCCACTTTGAGTTTGTGTGCTTGTGTACATGCTAATTTAAAACTACTCACATCTGCATAGGTCCAATTTTCACTCCAGCTCAGCCATGACACCCGGGTCCATGATTTGATATCTCTTGAGTAGCTTCTCCTCCATGTCTAGATGACTGCACTTCTAGAAGGTAAAAGGAAAACAAAATAATGCATTTGGTAAAGATCTACTCTCATGCAAATAACATTGTAATTAGTATTGAGAGCAAATACATGTGATGATCATTACCAAATTTACTGGTAAAGGGTCAAACTGTTAGCAAGAGAGTTCATAATAGACGAACTCTTGCTGTTAGTATGTAAATTGCCAGCTATGGACCCCAACTAGTACCTACATGCAAATTTTAGGGGGGGGGGGGGAATATCCCCCTTCCCCCCTGTATGACACACTGCTCACACTTTAGAAGACTGCCCCCCCCCATACACACACACTCACCCTTCTAGAAGAATGTCTCACAATAGCCTTCGGAGCTGTCTCCTTCCTCTTAGCAATCACTCCATCGATGTGCGTCTTGAGTACCTCGTTTCGACTAATCTTGGACGCTAGATACAGCACACCTGCCACTGTAGCATGTAGCACCACTCTGTGATGTGCCTCAAGACCTTTCTCCTTCACAGCAAGCTCTTGCAGCTGGTGTAGGAAGACCAGTATATCTGAGAGCCTTTGATAAGAGAATTCCAGTGTCAGGAGAAATACGAGTTGGTAGAAAGCGAGTGTGTTAGCAGGGCTAGTGCAGAGAGTTTTGGCCAGTTCCAGGAGATTGGTGAAGAGAGAGTTGACTGTTTTAGAGAGGAATCCTTTCTAAACCACACCCTCCAGACTCACCCAATCACTGCACAAGGGGAGGGTATAAATACACGTACATGTAGCTGTATGCACTGCACATGACATACATGTAGTGAAAGCTAAGACAAAAGCTCATATGGACCTGTGTAACTAACAAATAAAATATAGTGTGCCTCAAATGCACACTGAACATAGCAAGGTACACACACACACACACACATCCACATACGTGTTGAGAGGAATCTTGTCCTTGTTGGCATGGTATTGTACGAGACGATGCCAGAGTAGGGCCACATCCAGCTGTGTGTTGGGCTCTCGTATGAGGAGCAATTGAACGAGGGAGGCAAACAGTTGCCCTGGGAACGCCGGCTCTAGCACTGATGCGTGACAGGTGTCAGCCACCGCCCTCAAACACTTGACCAGGGAGGTAGTCAACATGGGGCTGCATAATAAAGGAGAGAATACAATTATGGAAGCTTATAAACACTTAGTAATGCACGCAGTCTATTGTGCATGGTCACATAATTATAAGCAGATCATCCTCTATAATATAATCAAAGGTTACTGCTATAAACAGGACTCACGAAGGCACCAGAATCAGAGAACACGTACATGTACAAACAGTGTCTATGACAGGAAACTAAACACATACATGTACACAAATAGCTAAATGAAGGAATAGCTTTAAAATACAATTCTCACCTGTTTTGAGTGTCCTGAGCTGCCAGAGGATGTACAGACAGTCCAGTGGTGGCTCCGCTATCAAGACCCCCTGGCCACGGGTACATAAGAGTTGATTTTCCCCAGTATATCTGGCTTACGATAGTCGGGAAGGACTCCTGCAAACTCCCCCACAGTGATAGTGATGGATTGCTGAAAGGTCAAAGAGGACGTGAGGTCAGAGGGGCCTTCTGAAACAGTTTCTATGGAGATACAGAGGTGGTGGACCAGTGTACGGAATATATCCAGTACAGACGGACCTGCATAAGTGGACACAAGCTAAGTAATGTAAATACATTATGCAGATTTAAAGCGTGGAATTAAACCGTGTCAAAACATACATGTACACGTGCAGTCATGCAAAAACTTTAATAACAGTTATGAAAGCATCTACGTATGAAGAATAAATGCGTATAGCCTTCTTTAGAAAATGGCCCAAAAATAGTGTTGAAACCATACAAGTACTTTACCATGGAGACTCACCTAGAGTGCTGTCTGCTGCCACGGCAACACACTTAGAGAGTGTGCCGAGGATCCCTTGTTTGGTCTCCCAGGACTCCTTCACCTTGGCATCCAGGTGGTCCACCAGCGACTGGACGGCCTTGTACCGATCCTGTCTCTGTGGGGGTACGTGTACAGTGGATAATGTACACTGGGGGGCTGTGGGGGGATAAGATAATGTACACTGGGGGGTACATGTCTACACTGTAAGTGGACACTAGAGGGAACAATTGAAATGCTTGAATAAACAATCCTGTTCAGAAAGTGACGGAGTATGTTGGACCTGAAAGCTATCAATGTTACACAACAGAAAAAAGCAGAGAGCAACAGAATACTTTTGACAGTCCGTTATGGACAGTCAAGTCAGAATTTTACAGTCGACCGTACACGACCATAAGTATCAAGCATGGTGCACTAATAATAATACACTATGATGAGAACCGTTTCCAAGTTGGCCACCAGTATATACGTGTACCTGCATGGCTTCCACGACGATGATGTACACACCAGCTGTGAATTCCTTGTCTGATATCCATAGTTTGTTTACGTCAAAGTGTCTACAAGGGAAGCAATGGAGTGTTACACACAGGAAATGAGACAATGGTTGTCATGGTACTAGACCTGCTGAGACAACATTGCACAATAAGAAGTGCAACGAGAACAGTAACTCGAGTCACCCTGTATTACAATACGTACGTACACTGTATACATATACATTAGGGAAACCACCTTGCCTACAAGTAGCACCTACGCACACGAGGCATTGACTGACTTACTGCAGTATTGGCTTGAGGACACTATCGATGTGAGAGAGTCCGGCAAAAGTTATGAGCTCAGTGAGACTATCCTGAGAGTACCCTCCCAGACTGTCCCCCTCCTCCACAACAGGCTGGATCTCACCAGACTCTCTGTCAGAGTGGGAGGGGGGTTACTATGGGCACACACTGCATATACTCCTACACATTGCCTAAGGCCACCAATGGGTAATGGTGCGTGTACGTCGCTCATTGAAGCTACAGTATGTATGATTGTGTATTAGCCAGTGCTCCAGGAGCAGCAACTTGTAGATACTATTAATGTTATTACATAATTATAGTATACCTTGACTGGGCGACACTGTGACTGTGCATATTGAAGAGGAAGGGCGGCACTATCTTGTTCATGTGATCTAGGTCCCAAATGTTCATCTGGAGGTTGTCTTGCCGACCAATCTTCTTTATTACTCCCCTCAGCCGTTGCAACCCAGCCATCTGCGTCCTGTGTGAGGTGTAGTGGGGAGGGGTGGAGTTGGTGATATAAGCAATGTGATCACAAGTAATGCATGTGGCAGAGCACCCTAAGGGCGGTACAGTTAAAATATGACACCTAACACTTCGAACTGTGGCCACTCAAACTCATTTCATTTCAAAACAGTGAATGTGCTCATACTCGTGATATTTGTCGGCGTCGTCGACATTCTTGGTGAGGCTAAGAGAGGCAAAGCGGTGGATGAGGAAGTCGTACTGTCTGTGGTAGGGGGTGTTCCCTTCCTCTCGCTCGGCAAACTTCACAAACTGTGTGTGTGTGGAGGAAGGGTCGTCAATGTGTTGTATACACAATACACTATTAACAAAATGAAAAGTACATGTACATGCAATCTAATCGTGAAGATACACGTTCACTCTCTGCACTCACCCACCCACCCACACACACACTACTCACACACCCACTCCCACACCCACACACATCACACTCCCCCCTACTCACCGAATTGGTGGCCAGTTCTGTGTTGCTAGTTTCCAGCATATTATGCAGTATATCCAGGTAGCTATCCACAATCAACTGGAGCTTTCGTGAGTCACAGGCTGACAGCAGCTTCTCCGTCACTTGCAGAGCCACACTCACAGCCTGGGGGGAGGGAGAGGCATGAAAATGGTATTTTGTACCACGTTTGTGAGAAAGCCATTGGTTGTATCATAGATATAACATTTAAAGTTCCCAGCCACATAAGATACATCATTTTCTGTTCCGGAGGTGCGGGGATGGTCGATAAATTTCCCTAGCTATACATGACATGTCGACATTGTATACTGTACAGGTATGTCTCTGAAATAGTCGTCTAACCCGTTTCTCTCTCTTTTGCAGGCTCTGACGCAGTCTCAGAGCGAGGTACTCTCTAATATTGTCCAGATGGTCAGGGGAGGTTTGAACAAAGAAGAGCAGCTTGTCTATATTAGCAGACACAGGTGTGGGTGTTTGAGGGTCCTCTGGGAAGAGCCCATCAACCAGCCGTTTGTAGCGAGGTTTGGGGCAGCAGAAGCACGTCGTCATAGTTAGATCTAGTTCTGTGTCTTGATTGATTGTAGACCTAGCATTTATTTGTAAAACGTAGAGCAGAGGTTTTTATGTAATATGTTGGCAACCCTGCGCTTTCTTCTGGGTTTCTCACCCGTATCGTTTGAGGTACCCCCGAACGAGTCGGGTAAGAACTCAGCTAGTTCGATAAATTCCCCATTTTCCGATTTTTTAGATAGTTTGTCGGGAATGGGGATGGCATTCTGGCCTACATTGACCGTATATGGAATAATGCTTGGTATCGTCGGTAATGTGGGGAGGCTCATGCGGGTTTGAGTACGGGGGGCACTAGTGGATACGAGGGGAACATGTGCTAGTGAGGTACTTGACATACCTGCCGTTCCGGTGCTGACAACAGGGCCTGAGGTGGGACTCCGTGGGGTACCCGAGCCGGAAGCAGAGATGGTTGGGATCGAGGGTGGGACTGATGGTGAGACTGATGAGGGGACGGCTGTGGGGTGGTGTTGTTGGACTGCTGCCTGAATCCGCTGGTCCATTGCGGTGATGATCGTTGGTAACACCGCGCCGAAGGCTCCCTTAACAGAATTGGCAATCATGGTGTTGAGAGTTGTCGGAGTTGTCGTCGGGTTGGTGGAACTGATCGGAGGTGTTCCAGTTGAGGATGTGCTCGAGGAGGTAGTGGTCATCTTAGTATAGAGAATTACAGGATAGATCAGCAAGGGAAATCTTGAGAATTATAGGATAGACCCAGAAGAGAAGTTTTCTAATTCCTTTGTTCTTTCACTGACTGCCTGACCACGTGTTCCTTGCGCATGCCAGTACCGTGTTGGTTGCAATTGGTATTCTGAGAGAGCTAGCTGCAAGGCACAGATTTATTTGCTGGAATGGCCACTAAAGAGCAGAACCAAGGTATAAAGACTGTCATGTTTCCTATAAAGGATAAACCCAATGATTGCTAAAGCATAAAACCCTCATTGGTGATTGCTAACCTTGTGTGCTTATTTCAGAGCTCACAATTGACGATCTGAAGACAGAACTGAAACTGACTGATGAGCAGCTCAATACAGCAATACAGGAACCAGATCTACCTGAGTTAGCAGCATGTTTCGATAACACTGATGATTATCTTGAAAAGCTGGAGCTGTCAATGGAGCTGCCCTCTATCAACTTCTGAATACAAACAATTCCCTCGAATGTCTTAATTTGTCTGGTAACACATTGACTAACTGTCGTCACATTGCTGCTGGACTTGCAGCCAATAAGACTCTGAGAATATTGGACTTGAGTAACTGTAAACTGACTGATCAGAGTATCGAGGAGCTATCAACTGGACTGATCAACAAGATTGAAACAATGCACATTTATGATGGAACAGAAGATGGAATGAAGACGCTTGCCAGACATCTAACTGACACTATTGGTGATACCCGACCACCTAATTAATATTCTGTATCGAGACAGTATTCAGGGACGCTAACAAAGAGAGGAAGAGAAATGGACTGCCTGAGATTTAATGTGGTTGCATTCTTACCATGATTTTAATTACTTTTGACAATGGATTTTATTTTCTGCCATAATTATATAATAAATGACAATTTGAGAAAAGTAGCGAAGTACTATAATATAAAATTATAGTATATTATGTTGGAACATTAGGTCGTTAATAACGTGTCAATAGTACATGCAGATGATATAAATAATTCATGCACTGCTGTGAATAGTCAATGAATACATGCACTTTGCTAATGGCAAATCCAATTTAACGCTCTGTCAATTATTGTTCATGAGAAAGATGAGCAGATTAACGTTCACTTTGGCCCTCCCAAACATCTTCATGATTGCCAGGCCCTCGTATTGCAGCTGAAGGAGGTCCTGTGTGGGGAGAAGAGAGGGCAGTGAAACACTTCAACTGGTATAAGACAAAAAATGCATGTATTCTACATAACACAAAATCATATTAGTGCTCCCTTTATTGCTCCCCTCACCTGGAAGATCAGCTCCACCTTCTCTATCTGCCTGCCCAGGAAACGACCAGACACCTCAAACTTGCTCACATCCACTGACGTGATCTTAAACACAACATTTCTGAACCTGGGGGAGTGTTAACATAGCGCTCAACGTTACACATAAAAGCATAAAATAAGTCAATAGCCTCACACTGAAATAGATTAGTAGTAGAATCTGGATAAAGTACGTACAAGAGCAATAATATTAAGAGTACATGTCGATGATTATCATGTTGTTTGATCATAGTAGAGGGATTCCCAGAATAGTACATCAATGACAAGAGACATACGAAGCTCTTAACATCAATACCGTGACACACCAATGTACGCAGGAATTGAAAGCATAATTATATTCTATTTAGTATATAGACAGCCCGTATTAAAGATCTAAGCACACAACACAAGTATGTTAGTATCTGCTATGCACTCTCCAGTACGTAGGTGGAGACTCACAGAGTGGGTGGGGCATATCTCCATGGACACTGATGCAGATGATTGGTTTGATCACGTCAGAGTACGCGTCGATACCCAGCTATCTCTCCGGGGAGTCCACTGTCGATGCCCACAGGAAGAACCCTCTGTGGGGGGGGAACAGTGAGAGTCATATCATGATTCAGTTCCGGGAATAAATGTCATAGAAAGTCACTAATTGACTCACATTTTTTCCAGCCGAGGTAAATGGAGCACAGCTATAGGTTACGTCTCTGTGGGGCATGGAAAAATTGATTGACTGAAATTGTGTATCAGGTTTTAAGCAACTAATAAGGATTATCACTTATTGAGCGCACAATCCATTCTACCCCCCGCCCACACACACCTGGTCAGTAGACAGCTGATTGCCTATCCACAACATCGAAGGATTTTATCGCAGCTATGTACTTCATTGTACAGCTGCAAGGGGAGTGACATGTGATACAGTGTGATTCAATGAAAGTCAGTACAACACAGTTAGTGTATGTTTACCAAAGAGGTACATGAGATTGTTCTGACAAATCATTCTTGTACTCTCTAATACACTAACAGGGTTTCATCTAGGATAACAAGTTGGGGGGGGGGGGGGAGATTTGGGAGTGCGTAAGCGCGTCACAAAATGTTTGGCTATATGCCCACTTTTGTTTAAATGATTACACCATGCTTAACTTGCTAATGTGATGACATGTAGTACTAATGTGATGATTTCATTAGTTATTAGATTCGCTAAATAATAACTTAGGTACTTTACTGGATACCCAATTGAAACAAAATTAAAATTCCTCACAATTTACCACAACCACAGACAAGTACTATCTATGAATTAGATTATTTTTACACCACAACTGTCAAAGATAAAAATCACAAATGTACATGTACCTAAGTCATTTTGAAACATACCTTGTAACTCCCCCCCCCCCCCCTGTACGAGTTATATGTTTGTGTTAAGCACACTTAACAGTGTACTCTAAAAGCTACATTTTGATAGTAAAAACTTGGGTATGATGTAAACACTACTGACGTTTTGGCAGGATTAGTGGAACATATATTTATGGTCCATTCCCCCCTTAAGCCGTGGCTATTTTAAACCACCTCGCTATTCTGGCCAAGCTTTACTGTGCCGGATTAACAAGAGTCTACTGTACATGTATTAACGAGTGCTGCAAGCTGCGCTGTGCTAATGCCTCTCGCCATGTTTCGCTTTCTCTCAAACTATGAGAGTGTTAGAGAGGTGAAGAGGTAATTACATAATGTATTACTGTTGACAGAATTGAATTACATATAGAATAGGAGAGGAGCTGAATGGAAACAGAAGCCTATCTGATGGCTTGATGAATAATCAATCTTCAAAGATAGAGCATGTTATTTATATGACCTGTAGCCAAACAGTGGGAGCAAACCTTTGTCAAAGGCACAATCTGTATAGAATAGTAATAGAGAATTTGGATCATGAGGCTTATATTTAAACACAACAGCAATATTATTTGCAAAAAGTGGAAAAGACTGGTGTTACATGCATCTATTGTTACCAGACTTGTGTACTCTATTGTTATCTATTCTATAATCATTGTCGTGCTTGTGGCTTCTTACCAGAATCCCAAGAAAAAGTAGATCGGGATCTGGACAATCTCACAGGTGGGGATGAGCACGCATGCGCATTAAATCCACAAGAAAAATGGGTGTGTCTGCAAAGAGAACAAATAGCTACTATACTATAGCTATATAGCTGCTTTAAACAACAGATCTTTTCTGGCTCTTAGCGAACAAAAAGCAAGCGCTTTAGTGCAAGGCTAACGAATAGTGTGAACAGATGATTCTGAAGAGACTGTAACAGCCTTCAATATGTGAGTCAAACTAGCCATATCTCGAGAAAGAAGCCTTAGTTTGCTAATCCACGAATAAAATCCAAGAACACGTGGCTAAAAGCCTATAGAAGCTGTTAGTTTTTGTCGTATTGCAACCGTTGAGCAGTTACAGCTGGAATACACACACACACACACACACACACAGTCAGCTTTAGCGTATCCCTCATACGGCTGCGCCTCAGTCGAGGCATAATAAATTATTATACAGTATTCACCGAGTGTATACATGTACATGCTAAACTCACATCTGCCTTGCTGTTAGCCAGTTCCAATTCTCTCACCAGCTCAGCTATGACACCCGGTTCCATGACCTCTCGAGCAGCTTCTCCTCCAACTCCCTCAGCAGGTTATCCTCTAGACATCGAATGGTCTCACTCTTTTCCTCAACCTGACAGGGGAACATCAATAAGTTGCTGCCAGGTGGAGAATACTCGACATACAACAGTGACGTGCATGTACAGTCAGCTCTCTCAACTCTGGCAATCAATACTGCTCAAAGACATTCTTAAAGTGATTGAGCTCACCTTTGGTAGCGCTGACTTATCACAGCTGTTGGTCCAATTCTCCAGAACTCTGAGCTTCCCCTCGAGGTGCAACTGCAAGTGACAGAAGAGAAAATAGCTCCAATAATATTATACAATAATTAGTAGTATAGACACTGAAAGAGCAGATTACCAGGGACATAATTATTGCAGTGCTTATAATTATAGCTGCTCAAAGTGGTCATAAAGCTTCAACAGAACAACCAACCTGTATATTAAAATAGATGCATGTACCCTGGGAGCAGTGCAGACGTCAATCAGTCAAGAATTTATTCACAGCTGTAGGCACACACTTGCCCAACCCACTCACCAGAGAGGACACCCTGATAGTGCCGTCACTGTGTTCCTCATCTCTAACCCTGCTTTCAATGATCAGCTTGTAAATCGAGGCATGGGAAAAATGCTCCAATGTAAACACTGAAAGAGCAGTACTTCAGAAACAGACATACAGGTTGGTTGTCCTATATTGCAGTGCTTGTAATTATAGCTAATACAATGGTGTTCAGTCATGCAAAATAGACTACCTTACCATAACAACCAATCGTGATCCATTAATCTAAACATCTTCATACATACAAAATTCAGTCCATAATAAAAGAGAGAGAGTATCGAGCGTATATTGTTACCTTGCATCAGATGTATTCGGAGTGTAACGTTATACCCTGTCTGAACAACTTATGGCATAAATGTTTCTGCCTCGAGGTAAGTAGCGGCTTCTACTCGGATTGTTTGTGGTTAAAAAGCAGGAAGTTACGTCACTTTCCGAATACATTTGACCCAAGGTAATGCTACATTGGATACTCCCTCTCTTTTATTATGGACTCTTGCTATTAGCGGCCTCTCAAAACTGGTAAGAAACTTAAGCAACTGTAATCACATGACGTACGTACATGTACCGACACCATTTTATGAAGGAGAGAGTATAATTATACAAAGCAGCACATTCAGCGTGGGATTAATATAAGGACTGCACATTTCCATGCAGTGCATACTGTACAATGTAACTATAGTAACTCACACGGTTCACTCTGATAACTTAATTTGATATGATCTTCATCAAAAAAGCAACGGGAAGTTTTACATGATTGGCTACTGTATCAGCTTGTCCCAAAACTGCTCACCCGTGGCACCTGTTGCACTTACACGCTCTGACCCAGCCAGGTCAACCAGGCTCTGAACACAGAGAAGGAGGTAAAATCATCATAATAACAATAACTTATTTATGTACATTTACACATACATAGTCTGTACGTGTAGATCAAATTAAAGCAAAATAGTCGACCTAGTGTATGTTCACAGCTGTAGGCACACACTTGCCCAACCCCACTCACCAGAGAGGACACCCTAGCTGATAGTAGTGCCATCACTGAGTTCCTCATCTCTAACCCTGCTTTCAATGGTCAGTTTGAATATTGTGTGTGATCTGGAGTTGTGCTCGGTAGATCCAAATGTCCGGTTCTCTGAGCAGAAGAGATTATACACATTACCAGCACATCAGGTGCACAGGCAGCATGCATGTACATGTACACACAAGGCTAAGTCTGAGAGGTCACACTAGGGCAGACCAACAGTGGCTGTAATAAAGAGGTGACATGCTAACACAGGTTGCATGAAACCAACCCTATGGAGACTGGGCCATTAACCTGGCTACAGGGTGATCACATTAGACAGACAGGTTCACAAAGGTGCACAAGTGATAGTGACTTACTCTCCCCGATCTCAATGATACTAGTAAATATCTTGGGGAGGGAAATAGGCTCCTCAGACAACCCAACCAACTTATGAGTTAGCCTAGCTTGTAAAAGTGCAACAAAAGCTGTGCTGCCTAGCAGCGCAGCAGCCATTGTGAACTTTGATCGCTTTGGAGATATATAATTATGGCAGGAAATGCAACTTCTGTTTCCTATAATTATTGGACCAAAGCTAATTCTCCAGAGGTGCACACTTAATACACGGCAATTGGAGAGTGCCAAAACTCAACTCTGCAGTTCTGGTACTGTAAGACCTCTAATTAAGGTGACCCTCCAAATATGCGACACTCTCAAGCTTAGGTAATTTTCTGACTTCTACGACAGCTACGTTGACAATTATGTTTTAATGTCGCGTCCTAAATGAGGTAAATATAGCCACACCCTAGCATCGGTTTTGGAAAACACGTTCTAGAAATTGAGGCAAGTATAGACTGAGTAGAGCTATCCATAATCAGATACGACATCAGGTTTTTATCAACCTCCAAAAGAAGCGACATCTGGCTTCGTAATTATTTTAAAAAAGTGTTGCTTTAATTAAAGGTCTTACGGTATTAAATCATATTTCTTACTTGAAAACTTGAATACGTCAGGTTCATTACTGACAGGACAGGATTCTCAGCCTCAAACTGTGCAAATTAAAGAACAGAAAACACTGATGATCCACGACCTTACAACATAACTTAAACCTGTAGATTTAATAACCAGACAATTTATTATTATTGATGAACCAGACAATAATCTATGGCTGATCAATTGACTCACCCTCTTTCCATTCGGAGAATGCTGTAATACTTTAGCAATGCGATGGAGCTAAAAGCTAGATAGCCAGGTTTCATCATAGATAAACTATGGTTTCACTCAAATGTCTTTGGTGGGTGTGGTATTAAATGCAAAAGTGGGTGTATCTCAATCTTAGATATCTGAGATACACCCACTTTTTTTGCAAGTCATGCAAAAACAACAACACACCCAATATATTTCAAAGAGATCTAGAGCTAGCTGCAAGGCACAGATTTATTTGCTGGAATGGCCACTAAAGAGCAGAACCAAGGTATAAAGACTGTCATGTTTCCTTTAAAGGATAAACCTAATGATTGCTAAAGCATAAAACCCTCATTGGTGATTGCTAACCTTGTGTGCTTGGCATCTATTTTCAGAGCTCACAATTGACGATCTGAAGACAGAAATGAAACTGACTGATGAGCAGCTCAATACAGCAATACAGGAACCAGATCTACCCGAGTTAGCAGCATGTTTCGATAACACTGATGACTATCTTGAAAAGCTGGAGCTGTCGCCTGGACAGAAAACTGACGTCAGCGAAGTGAAGGCTAAAACACGTCTAAACCGCACTCAAGCCGGAATGAAACTTGCCCTAGAATACTGGCAGAACAAGAACCAACTACAAGCCACCTTCCAAGCTCTGCTACTCATCATACTCTCCCTGCTCAAAGGAGCCGTTGCTGTTCAAGTGTGCAAGTACTTGTCTGACAAATGTGAGTCTGTCATGTGAGAGTGTGGTCATTGTGGTACCATACGTTGTGGGAGTGATTGCAACCAAATAAGGGACTGTCCACTTAATTGCTATTGTTACACATACAATTCTCTATTAACTATCACCAGGAATGGTATATACTCACCTATTGTTTTGTTTCCCCAGACTCCACCACCTCGTGTCCTCCCTCCCGAGAGAGGGTCCTGCTAAACCACAAGCTGTCCTCGTACAGGGACTACCTACAAAGTCGCTACAGAATGCAAGTATCCACATCAGCCACACAATGGCCTCCCGTCCCAACAAAGACAATTTTCAAACTAGCCATGATTCAGAAGGAGGAAATACAGAGAGGAAGAATCGACGATGAATTTGTTAGGCTAACAATTACGGGGAAAATCGACGATATTTTACTTCAAAAAACTCCGGTTAACTTGACAAACATTTTCTCTGAGATTGGGGATAGGCGAAACTTTGTGTTGATTGAAGGAGCTCCCGGCTCTGGCAAGAGCACCCTTGCTCTACACATCTGTCAGGAGTGGGCAAAGGGGAAACTGTTCCAAAAGTTCGATATTGCAATCCTCGTGAAACTGAGAGATCCACTTGTTAGAGAAGCGAAGACAATTGCTGACGTACTTCCCTGCATTGATACGGCCGTGGCTAACAAGACAGAGGCAGTTATAAAATCACTGTATGGCAAAGGTGTACTGTGGGTGCTAGACGGATGGGACGAGCTTCCTTCTGACCTCCCTAGAGACTCAATCATCAACAAACTAATCCGACCAGACATGTCACAAAAAGGAGCCCTACACGAATCAGCTGTGATTGTAACATCTCGACCATCATCTTCGGCTGAGCTCCACCCACTAGTGTCGTCCAGGGTGGAGGTGTTGGGGTTCACTCCACATCAACTAGAACAGTATTTTACCAAGTGTCTGAATGGTGACTCACAAGCTGTGCAGACTCTACTGGAGAGAATTCGAGAGAACCCAGTGGTAGAAGGTAGCTGCTACCTCCCCCTCAATGCTTCCATTGTCGTTAATTGCTTCCTTTCTGATAACCACTCACTCCCCACATCCAACCACGGGATATTCACATCAGTAGTCCAAAGCTCTCTCAAGAGATACCTCCAGGATAGGTTGGGGAAGACCACTCCTGTGGGAGACATCACATCCCCAGACTCACTGCCCTCGGAAATCAGAACAGAGACCGTACAAATGTGTCAACTTGCATATCATGGGATCAAAAACAACAAAGCAACATTTACTGACAATGATTTGGCCACTCTTCGCATTACGAAGGAAATTTCAAACGTTGGACTATTACAAACTGTTCCCAGTATCATTAGCGATGGTCATCTGGTTTACTACTGCTTTCTCCACCTGTCTATTCAAGAGCTACTAGCAGCAATCCACATCTCTCTCATGTCTCCCAAGCAACAAATTTCTGTATTCCAGATGCTGTTTGGTAATCCTCGATTCAGTGCAGTCTTCCAGTTTTATGCTGGTATCACCAAACTGAGAACTAATCGACCAATCCTCAGCTTGCTACCTCGATTCTTGTGTCCAGTTCCAGCCACTGTTTTTGATCTGGTCAGAAAGGTTGTCAAAACTGAGAAAGAGAAGAAGTATTATGAGTCGAAGCCCCTTTTGTTGTCCCTCATCAATTGTTTGTACGAAGCTGAAGACTCGCGACTGTGTGTGTTTGTGGCTAATCTTCTTAATCACAATCTAGATCTTGATTACACTACAATGAATCCCATTGACTGCCTCTCTGTTGGATATTTCGTATCAGCTTGTTCCAACACCAGTAATGGATTCAGACTTAGCTTCCGAGATTGCTCTATTGGTGACCAAGGCTGCAAATTTCTGGCCCGAGGACTCTCCAAGTGTCCTAACTCTAATAATGATATTCCTACAGAAGGGATACACATCGCTGAGATTATCGAGAACACTAGTTCAATATCTAAATTGGATTTGTCTTATAATGCCATTGGTAACAATGGACTTTGCACACTCTGTGAGGCCTTGTCCACTAACACATCATTAAAGACACTGGACCTGTGCAGGTGCTCACTAACAATATCAGACGACAATGGAGCTGCCCTCTATCAACTTCTAAATACAAACAATTCCCTCGAACATCTTAATTTGTCTGGTAACACAGTGACTAGCTGTCGTCACATTGCTGCTGGACTTGCAGTCAATAAGACTCTGAGAACATTGAACATGAATTTCTGTAAACTGACTGATCAGAGTATCGAGGAGCTATCAACTGGACTGATCAACAAGATTGAAACACTGAACATTTATGGTAATGCCTCAATAACAGAAGATGGAATGAAGACGCTTGCCAGACATCTAACCACCCACTGCTCTGAACTGACATGGTTGTACATACCCAGACACCTAGAATCCTGTATCAAGACAGTATTCAGGGACACTCACAAAGAGAGGAAGAGAAATGGACTACCCGAGATTTATGTGCGTATTAATGTGTTTGATTATTAATTGTGCAAGACTCTGAGAACATTGAGCTTGGGTTCCTGTGAACTGACTGATCAGAGTATCGAGGAGCTATCAACTGGACTGATCAACAAGATTAAAACACTGGAGATATGGGGTGATGACTCAATAACACAAGATGGAATGAAGACGCTTGCCAGACATCTAACCACCCACTGCTCTGAACTGACACTATTGTACATACCCGACCACCTAACATCCTGTATCGAGACAGTATTCAGGGACACTAACAAAGAGAGGAAGAGAAATGGACTACCTGAGATTAATGTTGTTTATTAATTGATTGATTATTAATTGTGTATTCATTAGATTATTAATTTATAATTAATTGATTATTATTAATAATTAATGTTTAGTTATAATTATATTATGATTATTGTTGTTATTAATTAATTAATAAATGTTAATTAATTTGTTGTGTTATGCATCTAATCTCTATCATTGGTCAATATAATTATAGCACATGTACAGATGGTGACGAGTGAATTCAATGCTTCCTACTGACACGGAGAGCATGTCATGCACTAGCTGTATGTATGTAACTGAATACACTATTGTAATAATGCTATAATCTCCACCTAGCTAGCCTCCTTCACAGGCTTTCAAGAGAAGTGCGGCATGGGCCGGGATCGAGGCTAATCTCGACATGATTTACTTTGACAACAATTATATTATTACTAGGACAATTTACAAAACAGTTAGTGTACAGAAGACTAGAAGTATGTCGGCACATTACATAACAATTACCTAAAAACAAATCAGTTGGAATTGGTCAATATAGCACAGTAATAATGATGGTTTAAATTCAATGCTCCCTACAGTGTCACAGAGAGCACATGCACTGTACGTATAAAACTGTCAATGAATGTAGTGGAAATCCAATTTAACGCTCTGTCGATTTTTGTTTATAGGAAGATGAGCAGATTAACGTT
The DNA here is from genome assembly GCF_963675165.1 of Halichondria panicea. Lineage (NCBI taxonomy): Eukaryota > Metazoa > Porifera > Demospongiae > Suberitida > Halichondriidae > Halichondria > Halichondria panicea. The sequence continues at coordinate 2,834,746 of NC_087383.1, forward strand.
CACTTTGGCCCTTCCAAACATCTTCATGATTGCCAGGCCCTCATATTGCAGCTGAAGGAGGTCCTGTGTGGGGAGAAGAGAGGGCAGTGAAACACTTCAACTAGTATAAGACAAAGAATGCATTTGCAAGACAAATGAATACATGTACTTACATACACCGTACAAGCATACCAACACTATACCTGACACAAGGCAATAAACTTCTTGAACACTTTACGTACCTACCAAATTAATTCTACCTGTACACACCCTCACCTGGAGGACCAGCTCCACCTTCTCTATCTGCCTGACGTGATCTCAAACACAATACTTCCGAATCTGAACCTGGACGAGTAAGAAATAATGTTCACATAATTATAGCATAACGTTGCACATAAGATCAAAGCCGTAGCAAGCGGTCAGGCTGGTCAGGTTTTGGCCTAACCACTTTAGCAGCTGGGTAGGTAATGGTCGTAAATATTGTAAGTGATAATGCGCATGCTGTTTTGGTGAGGAAAAGTGATGACCTTTTTCTTAGGAAAAAAATTCACCACTGTATGCAAAAGTTCCAATAGTAGAAAAGCAGCTGACCTTTAATCAAGTTGGCCTGACCACTTTAAAGTTGCTTGCTACGCCCCTGCATGAAGATTGGGGCATAAAAATAAGTTAATAGCCTCACACTGGAGGAATTGTTAAAGTCTAGATTAGTAGTAGAGTCTGAGCTTCAGTCAAACAGTGGACAAAGTACGTACCAGAGCAATTAATGGCACATGTGATGATGATCATGTTGTTTAATAGAAGTATGCTAGTATAACGGCTACTCAAGTATACGGAGACTCACAGAGTGGGTGGAGCTGATCTCCATGGACACTGATGTATGGATGATTGGCCTGGTCACGTCAGAGTACTAGTCGATACCCAGCCTTCTGTCCAGGGGGTCCACTGTCGATGCTCGCAAGAACTCTCTGTGGGGGGTACAATGAGTGTATGTATATTCATACCCTCTGCATGGCAACGAAAATAGCTAAATTGATGTGCAAATTAGATCATACGATACTTTAGTAGAAGGTAGAAACACCCATGGCATCATCACATGACCACCATTCTTACATACACACTTTCAACTATTTGACTACAAATTCAGTTTTGGTTATCACATTTCTTACCTAAACTTGTTGAAGGCGTCCGAGTGTACGAGTTCATTACTGACAGGGCAGCACTCTCAGCCTCAAACTGTGCAAAGGAACAGGAAAAACACGATAAACTCTTAAACCAACAGATATAACCAGACAATAATCATGGAAAGTTAATAATTTTCTGCTGATTTGGCGTTTTTTACCAACAAATAATTATCTACTAGTTTAATGTACATAGATGCAGTGCATAATGTAGGCCATAATCTGTACAGGTATGCTGTACCATTTTTATCACCTGTTGTTTGTAGCACTCAAATATCTACCCCATCGGCACACTGCTCTGCTTCAGCTCCTTACAGTGATCCAGTGCCTTCTTGAGCTCTTCCTCCATCACAAGTCTCTCTTGCACAGCAGACTGGGTAATAGATTGCATGGTGGTCATGTACACACACAGGTATACAGATACAACCATCACAACATCGTGGTAGTGGTACAGTAGTTATATAATTGCACGTACATGTATTAATGAAAGCACCGCGGGTGCTGATGCCTCGGTGGAGGTGCAAAGCTACATAACATAAAGCTACACACATTATCATGATGAATATTTTTGCATTTTTGCTGCATGCAAACTCAAATTGCATGGTGGTCGATCATGTACACACACACACACAGGTAATACAACCACCATGTGGTAGTGGTACAGCTGTTTGCTCACTGCATTACCACAAAACAACAAAATACCATACAATGTTGCTATGCAAACAACATGTGGTCCTAAGCAATGATGGCTTCTAGCACTTGTAGGTACTTTTTGAGAGTTACAAAAATGGCTAATCTGCGAGACCCTCAAAAATTACCCACTATAAGGTGGCATCAATATTAACTGATACAGTACCCGAAATGCAACTTTTATATGGGGAAAAAAAGGACAATAGTCTCTAGACACAATCGGCATCATGTATTGTGTATTTTGCCTAAAGCCATAATCAGTACATACTGTATAGCAGGTCATTTTCGTGGGATAAAAAATCCGAGACAAAATCGTAGGCGTGGTGCAGCAGTGATTTTGTGTGTAAAAATTCCCTTTGCTTCACTGCATTGCATGCGTTCCGGTCAACCATGCCTACGTTTTCGTGAGTGATAAATATTCGTCAAGGTTTAGCTTGCCCACGGAAACTCTACCCAGGACGCTATACGTACGGTACGGTATACTGTACCACTGTATCACCTGTTTCAAGTACTCTTCCTTCTCACGTTACTTTGTAGCACTCGAATATGTCCACCCCGTCCACTGCTCTGCTCCAACTCCTTACAGCGATCTAGTGCCTTCTTGAGCTCTTCCTCCATCACAAGTCTCTCTTGCACAGCAGACTGGGTAATAGATTGCATGGTGGTCAACTACACACACAGGTATACAGATACAACCATCACAACATCGTGGTAGTGGTACAGTAGTAATAAAGGTACAGTAGACTCTCGCTATTCCGACTCTCTGAAGTATGGCCTGAAATGTGGCCAACTCGCTATTCTGTATACCTGCTGCCCCAAACTAGTAATTTTATACATAATTATACATTTTGGGTGTGGTTTAGCAGAAAAACTGTGTGTGGGGGGAGTGGTTGGGGTGTACAATGAGAGGTAGGAAGCGGGATGCTCATGAACACTACAATGAAAGTTATAAAAAGGTAAACCGTTTTGTGAGCAAACACAGCTGTGGGATTACATTGTAATAGAGAGGAAATGATTCATTTATTATCCTCGAGACAAAACCGCAAAATCAGTCATTAATATTCGAGGTAGGTTGATTTTAAGCCGCGGCTATTTTCTGAAATGCAAACTACCGCGCTCTTCTGGCCAAGTTGCACTGTCCCAAGGGTGGCCGGATTAACAAGAGTCTACTGTACATGTATTAATTATACAGTATTCACCGAGTGTATACATGTACATGCTAAACTCACATCTGCCTTGCTGTTGGCCAGTTCCAATTCTCTCACCAGCTCAGCCATGACACCTGGGTCCATGATTTGAGACCTCTCGAGCAGCTTCTCCTCCAACTCCCTCAGCAGGTTATCCTCTAGACATTGAATGGTCTCACTCTTCTCCTCAACCTGACAAGGGAACATCAATAAGTTGCTGCCAGGTGGAGAATACTCGACATACAATAGTGACGTGCATGTACACTCAACTACAGAAAATCTGGCAATGAAATTTAACAGTATTCTCCCACTTTGAGATAAAGGTCAGCTTAAAGTTGGACTGTAGTTAGGTATTAAATAGGCATCTGCTATCAGGGTTGTTGCAATAACTATTATAAAGAGATAGTAGCGTACGTGTACATACAGCTGCAATAGTAGCGTACGTGTAATCACACAGTACACCATCAGATCAGCTATTCAGAGCATAGATCATACAGTATATACATGATCAATTGCTAAATGCTCTGAAATGCAGCTCACTAGCAAAAAAGTAATGCACATCTATTTTGATTAAAGGCCACTGAACTTGTACTGCACATGTATATCTCTCACCTCTGTGGGTGGTATAGGAACGAGGGAGGCCCTCTGATACTGTCTAGAGGACTGGACTTCTTCTCACTGCCAATCTAGGAGGTATGAAAACAAAATATGCATTTGGTAAAATCTACTCTCAAACAACATTGCACAATGACCATTCCTCCTCTCACCTCCTGCTCGTTCAGGAACATCATGAACCTTTGAAGGACTCGTCACATGATCTTGGAGCAAAAAGATACGGACTTGGTTGAGGATTTGAGTGAGGATAAAGTGAGAGAGGAGGTTGTGGGGGGAGGGGCCTCAGACCAGGGCTGGTGGGACGTAGTGTCACGTGAGAAAAGACTCGGACACATGGTCCTCCGTCTGGACAGCTGCTGTGAGGAGAATGAGAATTGTAAGGCACTGGAATTGAACTGTGCACAAGCACGAAATACATGTACTATTTTATTCGCACCACATAACTAACTAAAAATGCTCACCAATAAAACACCACACACCACTTGGTGTACAACATTTTAACGAATCTAAAAGTATACAAATGAACATCTGCTCCTCTGCTCTTCTATAGACAACCTGCCCAACCCTCCACATACACACTGGCTGGATCATGCATAAAGAAAATGGCATCTATTTTCACAGCGTTTGACCATCAGAGAGAATAATCTCACGCCCATATTGCTGATTTGCTTGAAATGCCCACCACCATCTTAGCAATGTACCAGCAAAGGGCTTTTGTTGTGAGCATCAATGGTAGGCCATGGCATTCAGTTGCTATTGATGAGTCACATGAAATACAGGTACTCTCTGATAAGAAGATTTTATGCAATCAGATCTTAATTAGAAATGGGAGGCTCACTATCAAAGCCTATAAGGTGTTAGGTATTCTGAAAATAATTTTCTTCTACCAACTAGATCAAAACTATAAAGGAAACAATTTTACTTTTCCCTATAGTGAGATCTCAGCTCTCTCAACTCTGGCAATCAATAAGGCTCAAATACATTTATTCTTAAAGTGATTGAGCTCACCTTTGGTAGCGCTGACTTATCACAGCTGTTGGTCCAATTCTCCAAAACTCTGAGCTTCCCCTCGAGGTGCAACTGCAAGTGACAGAAGAGAAAATAGCTCCAATAATATTATACAATAATTAGTAGTATAGACACTGAAAGAGCAGATTACCAGGGACATAATTATTGCAGTGCTTATAATTATAGCTGCTCAAAGTGGTCATAAAGCTTCAACAGAACAACCAACCTGTATATTAAAATACATGCATGTACCCTGGGAGCAATGCAGACGTCAATCAGTCAAGAATTTATTCACAGCTGTAGGCACACACTTGCCCAACCCACTCACCAGAGAGGACACCCTGATAGTAGTGCCATCACTGAGTTCCTCATCTCTAACCTTGCTTTCAATGGTCAGTTTGAATATTGTGTGTGATCTGGAGTTGTGCTGGGTAGATCCAAATGTCCGGTTCTCTGAGCAGAAGAGATTATACACATTACCAGCACATCAGGTGCACAGGCAGCATGCATGTACATGTACACACAAGGCTAAGTCTGAGAGCTCACACTAGGGCAGACCAACAGTGGCTGTAATAAAGAGGTGACATGCTAACACAGGTTGCTTGAAACGAACCCTATATGGAGACTGGGCCATTAACCTGGCTACAGGGTGATCACATTAGACAGACAGGTTCACAAAGGTGCACAAGTGATAGTGACTTACTCTCCCCGATCTCAATGAGACTAGTAAATATCTTGGGGAGGGAAATCGGCTCCTCAGACAACCCAACCAACTTATGAGTTAGCCTAGCTTGCACTAATTTAAAGCCCTATTGATTATTAGTCATAAAAGTGCAACAAAAGCTGTGCTGCCTAGCAGCAGCCATTGTGAACTTTGACCGCTTTGGAGATACATAATTATGGCAGGAAATGCAACTTCTGTTTCCTATAATTATTTGACCAAAGCTAATTCTCCAGAGGTGCATACTTAATACACGGCAATTGGAGAGTGCCAAAACTCAACTCTGCAGTTCAGGTACTGTAAGACCTCTAATTAAGGTGACCCTCCAAATATGTGACACTCTCGAGCTTAGGTAATTTTCTGACTTCTACGACAGCTACGTTGACAATTATGTTTTAATGTCGCGTCCTAAAATGAGGTAAATATAGCTGGCCACACCCTAGCATCGGTTTTGGAAAACACGTTCTAGAAACTGAGGCAAATATAGACTGAGTAGAGCTACCTATAATCAGATACGACATCAGGTTTTTAACATAATGTTCAACCTCCAAAAGAAGCGACCTCTGGCTTAAAAAGTGTCGCTTTAATTAAAGGTATTTACGGTAATCACATTTCTTACTTGAATACGTCGGATTCATTACTGACAGGGCAGCATTCTCAGCCTCAAACTGTGCAAATTAAAAAACAGAAAACATGATCCACGACCTTACAAACCAATTGATGAACCAGACAATAATCTATGGCTAATAAATTGACTCACCCTCTTTCCATTGGGAGAATGCTGTAATACTTTAGCAATGAGCCAGGTTTCAAAAAATCATAACCCCATGCACCACATGCACCACATGCACAGTCTTTGGTGGGTGTGGTAAATGCAAAGAAAAGTGGGTGTATATCAGTATTTGGCATCTGAGATACACCCACTTTTTTTGCAAAAACAAAACACAATATATTTCAGAGTCTGAGATAGAGAGCTAACTCTTCAATCTATGCTGCAAGGCACAGATTTATATATTTACTGGAATGGCTACTAAAGAGCAGAACCAAGGTATAAAGAGTGTCATGTTTCCTATAAAGAATAAACCCAATGGAACTCACCTATTGTTTTGTTTCCCCAGACTCCACCACCTCGTGTCCTCCCTCCCGAGAGAGGGTCCTGCTGAGCCACAAGCTGTCCTCGTACAGGGACTACCTACAAAGTCGCTACAGAGAACCAGACTCCACATCAGTCACACAATGGCCTCCCGTCTCAACAAAAACAATTTTCAAACTGGCCATGATTCAGAAGGAGAAAATACAGAGAGGCAGAATTGACGATGAATTTTTTAGACTATCAATCACAGGAAAAATTGACGATATTTTACTTCAAAAAACTCCGGTTGACTTGATAAACATTTTCTCTGAGATTAGAGATAGACGAAACTTTGTGTTGATTGAAGGAGCTCCCGGCTCTGGCAAGAGCACCCTTGCTCTACACATCTGTCAGGACTGGGCAAAGGGGAAACTGTTCCAAGAGCTCGATATTGCAATCCTCGTGAAACTAAGAGATCCCCTCGTTAGAGAAGCCATTACAATTCCTGACATACTTCCCTGCATTGATACGGCCGAATAACAGAAGATGGAATGAAGACGCTTGCCAGACATCTAACCACCCACTGCTCTGAACTGACACGATTGTACATACCCAGACACCTAAGATCCTGTATCGAGACAGTATTCAGGGACGCTAACAAAGAAAGGAAGAGAAATGGACTACCTGAGATTAATGTGTATGCATTTAATCTCGACCATTGCATGTACTTTTGACAACTATTATATTTTATTCTACAATAACATAATTATTACACGTAAAACCATAGATGATACAGTACTGACGTGGATGTGAAACGTCAGTACTGTATCATCTATGGTATCTGTATGTCACCTGTTAACCACATTTAATCCTTCTGATTAAATTCCGTTATATTTCTGAGAGAGCTAGCTGCAAGGCACAGATTTATTTGCTGGAATGGCCACTAAAGAGCAGAACCAAGGTATAAAGACTGTAATGTTTCCTATAAAGGATAAACCCAATGATTGCTAAAGCATAAAACCCTCATTGGTGATTGCTAACCTTGTGTGCTTGCTATCTATTTCAGAGCTCACAATTGACGATCTGAAGACAGAAATGAAACTGACTGATGAGCAGCTCAATACAGCAATACAAGAACCAGATCTACCCGAGTTAGCAGCATGTTTCGATAACACTGATGATTATCTTGAAAAGCTGGAGCTGTCAATGGAGCTGCCCTCTATCAACTTCTGAATACAAACAATTCCCTCGAATGTCTTAATTTGTCTGGTAAACACATTGACTAACTGTCGTCACATTGCTGCTGGACTTGCAGCCAATAAGACTCTGAGAAGATTGGACTTGAGTAACTGTAAACTGACTGATCAGAGTATCGAGGAGCTATCAACTGGACTGATCAACAAGATTGAAACACTGCACATTTATGATGGAACAGAAGATGGAATGAAGACGCTTGCCAGACATCTACACAGGAAAAATATCTAAATTTCCTATACTTTCAGGATAGTACAAAATTTCCTGTAGACTTTCCTGTATGAATCTTACACATGTTCTGAACTTCTTCAGGAATAGTAACGGAAACTATACAGGAAACGTTGCACTATCCTTTGTAAGTAGGTTGCAGGACACTTGCAGGACACCTGCCATTTTTCAGGAAATGTGCAGATTTTATGGGCTGCACTGTAGCAGCACTGTAGCAGGAAATTTAAATATTTTCCCTGTGCTAACTGACACTATTGGTGATACCCGACCACCTAATTAATATTCTGTATCGAGACAGTATTCAGGGACACTAACAAAGAGAGGAAGAGAAATGGACTGCCTGAGATTTAATGTGGTTGCATTCTTACCATGATTTTAATTACTTTTTGATAATCGATTTTATTTTCTGCCATAATTATATCACATTATAATAAATGACAATTTGAGAAAAGTAGCAAAGTACGTACTATAATAATATATAGTATATTATGTTGGAACATTAGGTCGTTAATAACGTGTCAATAGTACATGCAGATGATATAAATAATTCATGCACTGCTGTGAATAGTCAATGAATACATGCACTTTGCTAATGGAAAATCCAATTTAACGCTCTGTCAATTATTGTTCATGAGAAAGATGAGCAGATTAACGTTCACTTTGGCCCTCCCAAACATCTTCATGATTGCCAGGCCCTTGTATTGCAGCTGAAGGAGGTCCTGTGTGGGGAGAAGAGAGGGCAGTGAAACACTTCAACTGGTGTATAAGACAAAGAATGCATGTATTTGTAAGACAAATGAATACATGTACTTACATACACCGTACAAGCATACCAACACTATACCTGACACAAGGCAGTAAACTTCTTAAACACTTTACGTACCTACCATCTACCTGTACACACACCCTCACCTGGAGGACCAGCTCCACCTTCTCTATCTGCCTGATGCGATCTCAAACACAACATTTCCGAACCTGAACCTGGACGAGTAAGAAATAATGTTTTCACATAATTATAGCATAACGTTGCACATAAGATCAAGGTCGTAGCAAGCGGTCAGGCTGGTCAGGTTTTGGCCTAACCACTTTAGCAGCTGGGTAGGTAATGGTCGTAAATATTGTAAGTGATAATGCGCATACTGTTTTGGTGAGGAAAAGTGATGACCTTTTTCTTAGGTAAAAAATTCACCACTGTATGCAAAAGTTCCAATAGTAGAAAAGCAGCTGACCTTTAATCAAGTTGGCCTGACCACTTACTTTAAAGTTGCTTGCTACGCCCCTGCATGAAGATTGGGGCATAAAAATAAGTTAATAGCCTCACACTGGAGGAATTGTTAAAGTCTAGATTAGTAGTAGAGTCTGAGCTTCAGTCAAACAGTGGACAAAGTACGTACCAGAGCAATTAATGGCACATGTGATGATTATCATGTTGTTTAATAAAAGTATGCTAGTATAATGGCTACTCTCACTCAAGTATACGGAGACTCACAGAGTGGGTGGAGCATATCTCCATGGACACTGATGTATGGATGATTGGCTTGGTCACGTCAGAGTACTTGTTGATACCCAGCCTTCTGTCCAGGGGGTCCACTGTCGATGCTCGCAAGAACTCTCTGTGGGGGGTACAATGAGTGTATGTATATATTCATACCCTATGCATGGCAACGAAAATAGCTAATGTGCAATTTAGATCATACGATACTTTAGTAGAACACACATGGCATCATCACATGACCATCATTCGTACATACACACTTTCAACTATTTGACTACAAATTCAGTTTTGGTTATCACATTTCTTATACCTAAACTTCTTGAAGGCGTCCGAGTGTACGGGTTCATTACTGACAGGGCAGCACTCTCAGCCTCAAACTGTGCAAAGGAACAGGAAAAACACGATAAACTCTTAAATCAACAGATATAACCAGACAATAATCATGGAAAGTTAACGATGCTGATTTGGCGTTTTTCACCAACAAATAATATCTAGTCAGTCCAGTACTAATTTAATGTACATAGATGCAGTGCATAATGTAGGCCATAATCTGTACAGGTATGCTGTACCACTTTTATCACCTGTTGTTTGTAGCACTCAAATATCTACCCCATCGGCACACTGCTCTGCTCCAACTCCGTACAGCGATCTAGTGCCTTCTTGAGCTCTTCCTCCATCACAAGTCTCTCTTGCACAGCAGACTGGGTAATAGATTGCATGGTGGTCATGTACACACACACAGGTATACAGATACAACCATCACAGCATCGTGGTAGTGGTACAGTAGTTATATAATTGCAGGTACATGTATTAATGAAAGCACCGCGGGTGCTGATGCCTCGGTGGAGGTGCAAAGCTACATAACATAAAGCTACACACATTATCATGATGAATATTTTTGCATTTTTGCTGCATGCAAACTCAAATTGCATGGTGGTCGATCATGTACACACACACACACAGGTAATACAACCACCATGTGGTAGTGGTACAGCTGTTTGCTGACTGCATTACCACAAAACAACAAAATACCATACAATGTTGCTATGCAAACAACATGTGGTCCTAAGCAATGATGGCTTCTAGCACTTGTATGTTAAATGGGTACTTTTTGAGGGTTACAAAAATGGCTAATCTGCGAGACCCTCAAAAATTACCCGCTATAAGGTGGTATTAATATTATAGTAAATGCTCTCACGATCTACTCTTGGTGGTATATATGGAAACTCACATACAAATTATGGTGAGGATCTGAAATGGAGAATGGGCGGGGACTAGCTTGCATATACCAGCAGATATGATATACATGTAGCTACTAACCGTTCACTGAATGTATGGAAAGCAGTGTGAAGGCTGAAGAAACTGTTAGTACGAAGTACTGCAAAGGACATCAAACAGTGCATGTACATAGTGGGACCATAGGCAGTGCGTGTACATAGTGGGACCATAAGCAGTGCATGTACATAGTGGGACCATAGGCAGTGCACGTACATAGTGGGGCCATAGGCAGTGCATGTATATAGTGGGACCATAGGGAGTGCACGTACATAGTGGGACCATAGGCAGTGCACGTACATAGTGGGGACCATAGGCAGTGCACGTACATAGTGGGACCATAGGCAGTGCACGTACATAGTGGGACCATAGGCAGTGCACGTACATAGTGGGGCCATAAGCAGTGCACGTACATAGTGGGACCATAGGCAGTGCACGTACATAGTGGGACCATAAGCAGTGCACGTACAAAGTGGGACCATAGGCAGTGCACGTACAAAGTGGGACCATAGGCAGTGCACGTACATAGTGGGACCATAAGCAATGCATGTACATAGTGGGACCATAGGCAGTGCACGTACATAGTGGGACCATAGGCAGTGCACGTACATAGTGGGACCATAAGCATGTACATAGTGGGACCATAAGCATGTACATAGTGGGACCATAGGCAGTGCATGTACATAGTGGGACCATAGGCAGTGCATGTACATAATGGGACCATAAGCAGTGCATGTACATAGTGGGGCCATAGGCAGTGCATGTACATAGTGGGACCATAAGCAGTGCATGTACATGTACATAGTGGGACCATAGGCAGTGCATGTACATAGTGGGACCATAAGCAGTGCATGTACATAGTGGGACCATAGGCAGTGCATGTACATAGTGGGACCATAAGCAGTGCATGTACATAGTGGGACCATAGGCAGTGCATGTACATAGTGGGACCATAGGCAGTGCATGTACATAGTGGGACCATAAGCAGTGCATGTACATAGTGGGGCCATAAGCAGTGCATGTACATAGTGGGACCATAGGCAGTGCATGTACATAGTGGGACCATAGGCAGTGCATGTACATAGTGGGACCATAGGCAGTGCATGTACATAGTGGGACCATAAGCAGTGCATGTACATGTACATAGTGGGACCATAGGCAGTGCATGTACATAGTGGGACCATAGGCAGTGCATGTACATAGTGGGACCATATATAGGCAGTGCACGTACATAGTGGGACCATATACAGTAGGTTGAATCATTCAAAGTTGAATGTTGAAGTGAGTACTCACACCACTAAACCACAAAACAAAGCTGATCATGATTATGATATACCCACAAGCTTCATAATTATGTACAAATGTATGTGTATCTTTGCTTGAACTTCTCCTAAGTAAGTGCCTAGATTTTCAAAGAGTATCTGTAGCACTGTTTTACGGATTCAGCATAGGATGAGGACCATGCCTTTGCTATTTTGGCTCGACATCTCCACTTCTCCCGAACAAATGCTCTATTCTTTTACAATACTTTTGCTGATGTACATTAATTCTCTTACTTGGTTTGCTTAAGTAGTGTAGCAACACTCTGCACCTCAAGTCATTTGAATATGTATCTAGATGAACACCCACACATGTAGTCAGTGCTGTGTATTATCATGCATGGGCATCATCACTACCGTCCCCCACACATGTGCAAGACTGCCCCATACTCACCAGGGTGTCATATAGGATTTTGAAATAGAGAGAGTAATAAGAAAAGTGACTAAAAAATTTTGCTAAAAAAAAAGGTCAACTGTTAGCAAGAGAGTTCATAATAGACCTTTATCATGAACTCTTGCTGTTAGTATGTAAAATTTCCAGCTATGAACTCCGACTAGTACCTAAATGTAAATTTTAGGGGGAGGATTGGAGCTAGAGGGGGATATCGTATTATTTTAGAGAAGTGTCATGACCAGTCCTAGTCCAGCCAGGTCCAAGACAACCCCTACGAGCGGGAAGTTAAGTGCTGGGCGCATTGTTAAGAAGTACCAGAGACTCAGGAAGACAGGTTTATTGTACCTAGGTTTCATCTTCTTGGAGTTGCAACTGTTGGATGGTTTGCCTTTGCCTTTGACACTGCTAGTACGAGCCATACTGCTGCTGAGAACTAGTTTTACTATGCTGCAATCGAGCTAGCTTATACAGATATAAAAAAGACTTTGATTTACCTTGTGCGGTCAAAGGTTACGCGTGGGCGTTTTTGTGGGCAGTTCTAAAAATAGCTCAATACGAAGTCGGATGATTCTGAGAATAGGGCGAGTTGCATGCCCTCTTCTCTGTATACGCCCTTGATGACACCCTGCTTACCCTGCTCACCCTTTAGAAGACTGCCCCCCCCATACACACACACTCACCCCTCTAGAAGAATGTCCCACTATAGCCTTTGGAGCTGTCTCCCTTCTCTTAGCAATCACTCCATCGATGTGTGTCGTCTTGAGTACCTCGTTTCGACTAATCTTGGACGCTAGATGCAGCACACCCGCCACTGTAGCATGTAGCACCACTCTGTGATGTGCCTCAAGGCCTTTCTCCTTCACAGCAAACTCTTGCAGCTGGTGTAGGAAGACCAGTATATCTGAGAGCCCCTTGATAAGAGAATTCCAGTGTCAGGAGAAATACGAGTTGGTAGAAAGCGAGTGTGTTAGCAGGGCTAGTGCAGAGAGCTTTGGCCAGTTCCAGGAGATTGGTGAAGAGAGAGTTGACTGTTTTAGAGAGGAATCTTTTCAAAACCAAACCCAGTGAGAGCCCTACAGCCTCCAGACTCACCCAATCACTGCACAAGAGGAGGGTATAAATACACATACATGTAGCTGTATGCACTGCACATGATTGTATAAATACATGTAGTGAAAGCTAAGACAAAAGCTCATATGGACCTGTATAACTGACAAACAAAGTCTAGTATGCCTCAAATGCACACTGAACATAGCAAGGTACGCACGCACGCACACATACGCACGTGTTGAGAGGAATCTTGTCCTTGTTGGCATGGTGATCTACGAGACGATGCCAGAGTAGGGCCACATCCAACTGTGTGCTGGGTTCTCGTATGAGGAGCAATTGGACGAGGGAGGCAAACAGTTGCCCTGGGAACGCGGTCTCCAGCACTGATGCGTGACAGGTGTCAGCCACTGCCCTCAAACACTTGACCAGGGAGGTAGTCAACGTGGGGCTGCATAATAAAGGAGAGAATACAATTATAGAAGCTTAAACACTTAGTAATGCACGCAGTCTATTGTGCATGGTCACATAATTATAAGCAGATCATCCTCTATAATATTCCCCACTTGGGGTCTGTATCATAGCAACTGGCTGGGGTTTAACTACCATAAACCCCAGCCCTTGGCCTGGAGCACATTCCTCATAAACTCCCTTGCCTTGAGGGCGCACTGATTTTATACTAGATCTACACAGCCAAAAAGAAGCTAGACACTTGTTGACAAAGGCAGGACAGATGGGTGGGGCTCACTAAACACCAGGAAGGCTGGAGGATGGCCGGGTGGGGCTCACTGCTTGGACATTGACAAGTTAGTGCGTAGAGCTAGAAGCTTAGCACTGGCTAAAAGCTATACGCACAACCTTTTTGCCTCAATAGTTTTTGAGACAGTTAGCTATTGTTGTATCCAAGGTAAGGTAGCTTAGGTAACAAGTACTTTTCATTAAAGTGGGTATATAACACTTACTGTCCACTACATTTGAATTTATGGCAAACGTAAACCATCCTTGGCCTCGGAGCTTCACCCTCGTCCTCGGAGGTTTACTGCCATAAATTCTGATGTATGGACAATAAGTATAACATAATATCATAGTCTACTCAAAGGTTACTGCTATAAACAGGATTCACAAAGGCACCAGAATCATAGAACACGTACATGTACAAACAGTGTTTATGACAGGAAACTAAACACATACATGTACACAAATAGCTAAATGAAGCAACAGCTTTATAATTACAATTCTCACCTGTTTTGAGTGTCCTGAGGTGCCAGAGGATGTACAGACAGTCCAGTGGTGGCTCCGCTATCAAGACCCCCTGAGGCCACGGGTACATAAGAGTTGATGAGCCCCAGTATATCTGGCTTATGATAGTCGGGAAGGACTCCTGCAAACTCCCCCACAGTGATAGTGATGGATTGCTGAAAGGTCAGAGAGGACGTGAGGTCGGAGGGGCTTTCTGAAACAGTTTCTATGGAGATACGGAGGTGGCGGACCAGTGTACGGAATATATCCAGTACAGACGGACCTGCATGAGTGGACACAAGCTAAGTAATGTAAATACATGTATGCCGATTTAAAGCGTGGAATTAAACCATACTACCGTATTACTAGAATGTTTTGCGAGCATCAAACATTTGCGAATTTTGCGAGGGTTGATCAATTCGCAACAATAATATCTGCAAAACCTAAATTATTACTAGTAAATACACACGATCCTTGCCAGAACGCAATAGTTAGATCGCAAAGGGTCACATTTTCTGCTGATTTGGCTCATTCGAAAAGGTTTTTCACCAGAAAAATATTCTAGTAATACGGTACGTATAATTATAAAGATTAACCCTTTCCCTGCTTTAATTAAAAGTGAATATTTGCATATTTTGTTTAAAAAATTTATAACTCATGAACCGTATATTAAAAACACTTGTAACAAAGTTCCACAGGTAGACCGGACCTGTCGCATGCATGGACTCATCATCGTTGCCTAGCAAACAACCACCACCCCACAAATAACAATTGTTAACAAAAATTCACAATTATGTACACAAACAATATTGTATGATGTTACGAAGTGACTGAACACATGATATAAGTGTTCAGAATGTTCTCATGGTGACATGGCTCACTCAGGACTCAATCATGATCTGCAGAAACTTGTATTTGAGGTTCTATCGGCAGACGCCCTTTTCCCGGGAAATATTTTCTTCACCTACACACAGGTTTACAAGTTCAATGGTGGCTCATGATGTCCACTGTTGTACTTACTAGCCTAAACAAACCTATAGTGAAGCTATCAAGACTATACAAATGCTACTCTATAGTGACTTACCAGGTTCAGGAAGATGGTCCACCTCAAGTGCGTCTTCCTCAGGATTCTCAGGCTCTTTCTTTTTAGTTTGACCTCTGAAAGGAAGCTTCCTACCTAGCTATGATCTCAGTCACTGTCCTCTCACTCTACAAGGCCATAAGCATCGATATTCTCACTCTCTAGCTTCCCTAGAACCTCCCTGAGGTTGTACTACGAAGATCCTGTAGCAATTATAAAACGGTCACTTTTCTTTCGACAATTCTGATCGAACCGTACCTCTAAGCAAAATATTAAAAATACCACGTGGAAGAGCAGCTCAATGCGCATGTGCTGGTACTTGCAGCGTGTGCATAGCTCCAACACAGTGTGCACAATGATTTTTTGAAATTTATCAGTAGCCATGCTGACTATAGTCGGCTAAAGCGGGGAAAGGGTTAAGCCAGTGTCAAAACATACAATGTCATGTACAAACTTTAATAACAGCTATGAAAGCATCTGCGTATGAAGAATAAATGCGTATAGCCTTCTTTAGAAAATGGCCCCAAAATAGTGTTGAAACCATACAAGTACTCTACCATGGAGACTCACCTAGAGAGCTGTCTGCTGCCACGGCAACACACTTAGAGAGTGTGCCGAGGATCCCCTGTTTGGTCTCCCAGGACTCCTTCACCCTGGCATCCAGGTGGTCCACCAGCGACTGGACGGCCTTGTACCGATCCTGTCTCTGTGGGGGTACGTGTATAGTGGATAATGTACACAGGGGGGCTGTGGGGGAGGTACATTTAAGATAATGTACCCTGAGGGACTCGGGCTGTGGGGGGTACATGTAAGTGGATAATGTACACTGGGGGCTGTGGGGGTACATGTAAGTGGATAATGTACACTGGGGGCTGTGGGGGCACATGTAAGTGGATAATGTACACTGGGGGCTGTGGGGGCACATGTAAGTGGATAATGTACACTGGGGGCTGTGGGGGCACATGTAAGTGGATAATGTACACTGGGAGGCTGTGGGGGGTACATGTAAGTGGATAATGTACACTGGGGGCTGTGGGGGCACATGTAAGTGGATAATGTACACTGGGAGGCTGTGGGGGCACATGTAAGTGGATAATGTACACTGGGGGCTGTGGGGGTACATGTAAGTGGATAATGTACACTGGGGGCTGTGGGGGCACATGTAAGTGGATAATGTACACTGGGGGCTGTGGGGGCACATGTAAGTGGATAATGTACACTGGGAGGCTGTGGGGGGTACATGTAAGTGGATAATGTACACTGGGGGCTGTGGGGGCACATGTAAGTGGATAATGTACACTGGGAGGCTGTGGGGGGTACATGTAAGTGGATAATGTACACTGGGAGGCTGTGGGGGCACACGTAAGTGGATAATGTACACTGGGAGGCTGTGGGGGGTACATGTAAGTGGATAATGTACACTGGGAGGCTGTAGGGGTACGTATAATTATATCAAGATATAATTTTTGGTTACGAAATACTGAATGTAGGGCATAATAGGTTCTTTCCACAAGCATAATAGGCTGAATTTGGGGCAGTGCTCAAAAGCATAATAGGCATCCAAGGTGGTCCACCAGCGACTGGACGGCCTTGTACCGATCCTGTCTCTATGGGGGTACGTGTACAGTGGATAATGTACACTAGAGGGCTGTAGGGGTACGTGTTAGATACTGTACCCTGGGGGGCTGTGGGGGGATAAGATAATGTACACTGGGGGGCTGTGGGGGGATAAGATAATGTACACTGGGGGGTACATGTCTACACTGTAAGTAGACACTGGAGGGAACAATTGAAATGCTTGAATAAACAATCTTGTTCAGAAAGTGACGGAGTATGTTGGACCTGAAAGCTATCAATGTTACGTTATGGACAGTCAAGTCAGAATTTACAGTCGACCGTACACGACCATAAGTATCAAGCATGATCAAGGGCGTATACAGAGAAGAGGGCATGCAACTCACTATGTACCCTACCCTACGTACTCATCCGACTTCGTATCAGAGACCGGATATGCTAAAAATAGAATTCAGTATACGGACGTGAACAAGTGGGCAGTGCTGTTTACGGAGTTATAATTATGGGTGTGTACATCAGAGCTGCCTTTGCTAGCTAGCTAACATAACATGAACAGTGCAGTATTATTTTAGAGAAGTGTCATGACCAGTCCTAGTCCAGCCAGTTCCAATACAACCCCTTCGAGCAGGAAGTTAAGTGCTGGGCGCATTGTTAAGAAGTACCAGAGACTCAGGAAGACAGGTTTATTGTACCTAGGTTTCATCTTCTTGGAGTTGCAACTGTTGGATGGTTTGCCTCTTTGCCTTTGACACTGCTAGTACGAGCCATACTGCTGCTGAGAACTAGTTTTACTATGCTGCAATCAAGCTAGCTAGCTAGCACAGATATAAAAAATACACCTTGTGCGGTCAAAGGTTACGCGTGGGCGTTTTTGTGGGCAGTTCTAAAAATAGCTCAATACAAAGTCGGATGATCTGAGAATAGGGCGAGAGTTGCATGCCCTCTTCTCTGTATACGCCCTTGGCATGGTGCACTAATAATAATACACTATGGGGAGAACCGTTTCCAAGTTGGCCACCAGTACATGTATATACGTGTACCTGCATGGCTTCCACGACGATGATGTACACACCAGCTGTGAATTCCTTGTCTGATATCCATAGTTTGTTTAGGTCAAAGTGTCTATAAGGGGAGCAATGGAGTGCTACTACCGTATAGCGGGTATATTTCGAGGGTATAAATTTTCGCGGATGGACCATTACAAAGGATTTCGCGGATTTTATTTTCGTGGTCTGAGTTCCAGCCTTTTGGCGCATGCGCACATCAACATGCAGCTGTTACCACCACACCGTTAGCCTCGAATCCAGGCCTAGCCTATAACGGTGAGGCACCTCTTATTGTCGATAGGTGAGGTCAATAATACTGAACACGCCTACTATTCAATAAAGATATAAATTTTCGTGGGTAAAAATTTTCGCGGTAGAGGCTCAATCCGCGAAAACCGCGAACATTTATACCCTCGAAATATACCCGCTATACGGTATATACACAGGATATGAGACAATGGTTGTCATGGTACTAGACCTGCTGAGACAACATTGCACAATAGGTCATAGCACTTTACTAACATCAGGAGTTAATTAAGAATCCTAATGAACTCTAGCCTCGATCCCAGGCCGCACTTCCCACTAGGGAAGTAGGCCTGGTATCGACTGCTTGCGCATGCCCTAATATCCCCCCGATATCTGGGGGCTTTGGATAACATCGTTTATGCTCAGTAAAACTATGACATCACAACGAAAGGAAGTGGATTGAAAGAAGTAGATAGAAAGTTCGATTGAAGGTTTCTAGCCCATCGGATAGCATTCTCTGATAGCTACCCTTAGCCTGCTATGTTAACAAAAGACTCACAGCCTGCAACAGTGTGGATGACGATTGTCTGAAAGGAGTGACGGCTGATAAAAGCTATATGGACAGGCCACGCCCATTTAACACTAACTTGGTGAAAGTCTACTATACTACTGCTACTGATTCTATCAGAAGAAAATAGCAGTACAACAAACCTACACAGCTCTGTCTCTAGCTAGCTAGCTATATAGCTCTGTGTATGACTTTTAGGATATTTTCTCTGATGTATCCAGTATTATAGGAATATTTATTTGGCGCATGCGCAAGCAGTCGATAGCAGGCCTTCTTTCAAAGGCCGGTGAAGGAGGCTAAATGAATTCCTGCTGAATGCAGTTCCATTTAAGTTACACCTATTAGGGAAACCACCTTGCCTACAAGTACAGTGTTGTAACACCTACGTACGTACACTGTATACATGCACATTAGGGAAACCACCTTGCCTACAAGTAGCACCTACGCACACGAGGCATTGAATGACTTACTGCAGTATTGGCTTGAGGACACTGTCGATGTGAGAGAGTCCGGCAAAAGTTATGAGCTCAGTGAGACTATCCTGAGAGTACCCTCCCAGACTGTCCCCCTCCTCCACAACAGGCTGGATCTCTCTGTCAGAGTGGGAGGGGGGTTACTATGGGCACACACTGCATATAATTATCTAAGGCCATCAATAGGTAAGTTTGATACAGACTGAGGCTATCAATGTTTCTGGTACATGTATGTAGCTCATTGAAGTATGTGTATTAGCCAGTGCTTCAGGAGTAGAACTGAAGCAAATTGTAGTGACTATCCTAGACAGTATACCTTGACTGGGCGACACTGTGACTGTGCATATTGAAGAGGAAGGGCGGCACTATCTTGTTCATGTGATCAAGGTCCCAAATGTTCATCTGGAGGTTGTCTTGCCGACCAATCTTCTTTATCACTCCCCTCAGCCCTTGCAACCCAGCCATCCGCGTCCTGTGTGAGGTGTAGTGGGGAGGGGTGGAGTTGGTGATGAAAGCAATGTGATCACAAGTTATGCATGTGGCAGAGCACCCTAAGGGCGGTACAGTTAAAATATGACACCTAACACTTCGACCTGTGGCCACTCAAACTCATTTCAAAACAGTAAATGGGCACATACTCGTGATATTTATCGGCGTCGTCGACATTCTTGGTGAGGCTAAGAGAGGCAAAGCGGTGGATGAGGACGTCGTACTGTCTGTGGTAGGGGGTGTTCCCTTCCTCTCGCTCGGCAAACTTCACAAACTGTGTGTGTGCGGAGGAAGGGTCAATGTGTTGTATAAACAAGTTCACTTCACACACTCACTCCTGGCTAATGGCATACCCCCTCCACACCCACTACACACACCCACACATATACATGCATGTTCACTTTCCGCACTCTCACACTTACACTCGCTACTCACACCCACACACATACACACACGTTCACTCTCGGCACTATCACAGACACACACTCTACTCACACCCACACACACCACACACCCACACCCACTCCCTACTCACCGAATTGGTGGCCATGACATGCAGTTCTGTGTTGCTAGTTTCCAGCATATTATGCAGTATATCCAGGTAGCTATCCACAATCAACTGGAGCTTTCGTGAGTCACAGGCTGACAGCAGCTTCTCCGTCACTTGCAGAGCCACACTCACATGCCTGGGGGGAGGGAGAGGCATGAAAATGGTATTTTGTACCACGTTTGTGAGAAAGCCATTGGATACTATAGTTGTATCATAGATATAACATTTAAAGTTCCCAGCCACATATATACCGTATATCTTCTAATTTATCGGACACTTCTAATTACCCAGACACTCTTTTGGGCAATTTTCGTTGTTCTAATACAACGGAAACTCCAGTACTTTAATATTACATTTGTTCTAAATATCCGGACAATACCGAGTTATCATTCACAGACGGCAAGTAAGACTTAGAGCGCTGCAGTTAGATAGCTTTGAGTAGCTAGTTTTAGATAGCTTGTGCAACTATTCAGTCGTACCCTGTTCTATTAAACTTAGCTAGCTCGCATGCAGCTGCTTGCTTGTTCTAATTATTCCGGACACTTCGCATGCTCTATAAAAATCTGTTCCAATTATACCCGGACAATTTCCAAAATAATTATTTTTTCCTGTCCGATAAATTAGAAGATATACGGTACACCATTTTCTGTTCCGGAGGTACGGGGATGGTCGATAAATTTTCCTAGCTATACATGACATGTCGACATTGTACTGTACAGGTACGTCTCTGAAATAGTCGTCTAACCCGTTTCTCTCTCTTTTGCAGGCTCTGACACAGTCTCAGAGCGAGGTACTCTCCAATATTGTCCAGATGGTCAGGGGAGGTTTGAACAAAGAAGAGCAGCTTGTCTATATTAGCAGACACAGGTACGTGTGGGTGTTTGAGGGTACTCTGGGAAGAGCCCATCAACCAGCCGTTTGTAGCGAGGTTTGGGGCAGCAGAAGCACGTCGCCATAGCTAGATCTAGTTCTGTGTCTTGATTGATTGTAGACCTAGCATTTATTTGTAAAACGTAGAGCAGAGGTTTTTATGTAATATGTTGGCAACCCTGCGCTTTCTTCTGGGTTTCTCACCCGTATCGTTTGAGGTACCCCCGAACGAGTCGGGTAAGAACTCAGCTAGTTCGATAAATTCCCCTTTTTCCGATTTTTTAGATAGTTTGTCGGGAATGGGGATGGCATTCTGGCCTACATTGACCGTATAGGAATAATGCTTGGTATCGTCGGTAATGTGGGGAGGCTCATGCGGATTTGAGTACGGGGGGCACTAGTGGATACGAGGGGAACATGTGCTAGTGAGGTACTTGACATACCTGCTGTTCCGGTGCTGACAACAGGGCCTGAGGTGGGACTCCGTGGGGTACCCGAGCCGGAAGCAGAGATGGTTGGGATTGAGGGTGGGACTGATGGTGAGACTGATGAGGGGCCGGCTGTGGGGCTGTGTTGTTGGACTGCTGCCTGAATCCGCTGGTCCATTGCGGTGATGATCGTTGGTAACACCGCGCCGAGGGCTGCCTGGACAGAATTGGCAATCATGGTGTTGAGAGTTGTCGGAGTTGTCGTCGGGTTGGTGGAACTGATCGGCGGTGTTCCAGTTGAGGATGTGCTCGAGGAGGTAGTGGTCATCTTCTTATAGAGAATTACAGGATAGATCAGCAAGGGAAATCTTGAGAATTATAGGGAAGAGAAGTTTTCTAATTTGTTTGTTCTTTCACTGACTGCCTGACCACGTGTTCCTTGCGCATGCCAGTACCTAGTCTCATGAATCATCCGCCGTTCTTTTGGAGGTTTTGTCTCAAATGTCTTTGGTGGGTGTGGTATTAAATGCAAAAAAGTGGGTGTATCTCAGTCTTAGATATCTGAGATACACCCACTTTTTTTGCAAGTCATGCAAAAACAACAACACACCCAATATATTTCAGAGAGAGCTAGCTGCAAGGCACAGATTTATTTGCTGGAATGGCCACTAAAGAGCAGAACCAAGGTATAAAGACTGTCATGTTTCCTATAAAGGATAAACCCAATGATTGCTAAAGCATAAAACCCTCATTGGTGATTGCTAACCTTGTGTGCTTGCTATCTATTTCAGAGCTCACAATTGACGATCTGAAGACAGAAATGAAACTGACTGATGAGCAGCTCAATACAGCAATAAAGGAACCAGATCTACCCGAGTTAGCAGCATGTTTCGACAATGTTCACAAAGGCTATCTTGAAAAATTGGAGCTCTCACCTGGAGAGCAAACTGACGTGAGGACTAGAGCATATGTAGATGGCACTCTGGCAGGAATGTTGCTGGCTTTGAAATTCTGGATTCTGACCAACGGACAAGACGCCACTTTCCAAGCTCTGCTACTCATCATACTCTCCCTGCTCAAAGAAGACGTTGCTGTTCGAGTGTGCAAGTACTTGTCTGACAAATGTGAGTCTGTCATGTGAGAGTGCATGTGGTCATTGTGGTACCATACGTTGTGGGAGTGATTGCAACCAAATAAGGGACTTTCAACTTAATTGCTATTGTTACACATACAATTCTCTATTAACTATCACCAGGAATGGTACTCACCTATTGTTTTGTTTCCCCAGACTCCACCACCTCGTGTCCCCCCTCCCGAGAGAGGGTCCTGCTGAACCACAAGCTGTCCTCGTACAGGGACTACCTACAAAGTCGCTACAGAGCACGAGTATCCACATCAGCCACACAATGGCCTCCTGTTCCAACAAACAAAGTCTTCAAACTGGCAATGATTCAGAAGGAGAAAATACAGAGAGGAAGAATCGACGATGAATTTGTTAGGCTATCAATCACAGGAAAAATCGACGATATTTTACTTCAAAAAACTCCGGTTAACTTGACTAACATTTTCTCTGAGATTGGAAATAGACGAAACTTTGTGTTGATTGAAGGAGCTCCCGGCTCTGGCAAGAGCACCCTTGCTCTACACATCTGTCAGGAGTGGGCAGAGGGAAAACTGTTCCAAGAGTTCGATATTGCAATCCTCGTGAGACTGAGAGATCCACTTGTTAGAGAAGCCAAGAAAATAGAAGACCTTCTCCCTTGTAGGAAATCAACACACGCAAGCCAGATTGGAGATGAAATTTTAGAAACTGATGGCAAAGGTGTACTGTGGGTGCTGGACGGGTGGGACGAGCTTCCTTCTGACCTCCATGGAGACTCGATCATCACCAAACTAGTTGAACCAGGCTTTGCACAAGAAAGTCCGCTACATAAATCCGCCGTCATTGTAACATCTCGCCCGTCGTCTTCAGCTAAGCTCCACCCACGTGTATCGTCCAGGGTGGAAGTGTTGGGGTTCACTCCACATCAACTAGAACAGTATTTTACCGAGTGTCTGAATGGTGACTCACAAGCTGTGCAGACTCTACTGGAGAGAATTCGAGAGAACCCTGTGGTAGAAGGTAGCTGCTACCTCCCCCTCAATGCTTCCATTGTCGTTAATTGCTTTCTTTCTGATAACCACTCACTCCCCACATCCAACCACGGGATATTCATATCAGTTGTCCAAAGCTCTCTCAAGAGATACCTCCAGGATAGGTTGGGGAAGACCACTCCAGTGGGAGACATCACATCCCCAGACTCACTGCCCTCGGAAATCAGAACAGAGACCGTACAAATGTGTCAACTTGCATATCATGGGATCAAAAAAAACAAAGCAACATTTACTGACAATGATTTGGCCGCTTTTCGCATTACGAAGGAAATTTCATACGTTGGACTATTACAAACTGTTCCCAGTATCATTAGCGATGGTCATCTGGTTTACTACTGTTTTCTCCACCTGTCTATTCAAGAGCTACTAGCAGCAATCCACATCTCTCTCATGTCTCCCAAGCAACAAATTTCTGTATTCCAGAAGCTGTTTGGTAGTCCTCGATTCAGTGCAGTCTTCCAGTTTTATGCTGGTATCACCAAACTGAGTACTAGTAGACCAATCCTCAGTTTGCTACCTCGATTCTTGTGTCCAGTTCCAGCCACTGTTTTTGATCTGGTCAGAAAGGTTGTCAAAAAGGAGAAAGAGAAAGAGTATGGTGAGCCGAAGCCCCTTTTGTTGTCCCTCATCAATTGTTTGTACGAAGCTGAAGACTCGTCACTGTGTGTGTTTGTGGCTAATCTTCTTAATCACAATCTATATCTTGATTACACTACAATGAATCCTATTGACTGCCTCTCTGTTGGATATTTCGCATCAGCTTCCAGTAATGTATTCACACTTAGCCTCAACAATTGCTCTATTGGTGACCAAGGCTGCAAATTTCTGGCCCGAGGACTCTCCAAGTGTCCCAACTCTAATAATGATATTCCTACAGCAGGGATACACATCGCTGAGATTATCGAGAACACTAGTTCAATATCTGGATTGAATTTACCTTTTAATGCCATTGGCAACAGTGGACTTAGCACACTCTGTGAGGCCTTGTCAACGAACACATCATTAAAGACACTGAACCTGCGCAATTGCTCACTAACAATATCAGACGACAATGGAGCTGCCCTCTATCAACTTCTGAATACAAACAATTCCCTCGAATATCTTGATTTGTCTGATAACACAGTGACTAGCTGTCGTCACATTGCTGCTGGACTTGCAGTCAATAAGACTCTGAGAAGATTGGACTTGGATGACTGTGAACTGACTGATCAGAGTATCGAGGAGCTATCAACTGGACTGATCAACAAGATTGAAACACTGTGGATTTATGGTAATTACTCAATAACAGAAGATGGAATGAAGACGCTTGCCAGACATCTAACCACCCACTGCTCTGAACTGACACGATTGTACATACCCGACCACCTAATATCCTGTATCAAGACAGTATTCAGGGACGCTAACAAAGAGAGGAAGAGAAATGGACTACCCGAGATTAATGTGTATTAATTGTTGTTTACCCGAGATTAATTATGTTTATTAATTGATTGATTATTAATTGTGTATTCATTAGATTATTAATTTATAATTAATTGATTATTATTAATAATTAATGTTTAGTTATAATTATATTATGATTATTGTTGTTATTAATTAATTAATAAATGTTAATTAATTTGTTGTGTTATGCATCTAATCTCTATCATTGGTCAATATAATTATAGCACATGTACAGATGGTGACGAGTGAATCCAATGCTTCCTACTGACACGGAGAGCATGTCATGCACTAGCTGTATGTATGTAACTGAATACACTATTGTAATAATGCTATAATCTCCACCTAGCTAGCCTCCTTCACAGGCTTTCAAGAGAAGTGCGGCCTGGGCCGGGATCGAGGCTAATCTCGACATGATTTACTTTTGACAATAATTATATTACTAGGACAATTTACAAAACAGTTAGTGTACAGAAGACTAGAAGTATGTCGGCACATTACATAACAATTACCTAAAAACAAATCAGTTGGAATTGGTCAATACAGCACAGTAATAATGATGGTTTAAATTCAATGCTCCCTACAGTGTCACAGAGAGCACATGCACTGTACGTATAAAACTGTCAATGAATGTAGTGGAAATCCAATTTAACGCTCTGTCGATTTTTGTTTATAGGAAGATGAGCAGATTAACGTTCACTTTGGCCCTCCCAAACATCTTCATGATAGCCAGGCCCTCGTCTTGCAGCTGAAGGAGGTCCTGTGTGGGGAGAAGAGAGGGCAGTGAAACACTTCAACTGGTATAAGACAAAGAATGCATGTATTTGTAAGACAAATGAATACATGTACTTACATACACAGTACAAGCATACCAACACTATACCTGACACAAGGCAGTAAACTTCTTAAACACTTTACGTACCTACCAAATTAATTCTACCTGTACACACACCCTCACCTGGAGGACCAGCTCCACCTTCTCTATCTGCTTGACGTGATCTCAAACACAATACTTTCGAACCTGAACCTGGGCGAGTAAGAAATAATGTTCACATAATTATAGCATAACGTTGCACATAAGATCAAGGCCGTAAGCAAGCGGTCAGGCTGGTCAGGTTTTGGCCTAATCACTTTTTGCAGCTCTGTAGGTAATGGTCGTAAATATTGTGAGTGATAATGCGCATGCATGCTGTTTTGGTGAGGAAAAGTGATGACCTTTTCTGAGGTAAAAATTCACCACTGTACAAAAGTTCCAATAGCAGAAAAGCAGCTGACCTTTAATTGCAAGTTGGCCTGACCACTTTAAAGTTGCTTGCTACGCCCCTGCATGAAGATTGGGGCATAAAAATAAGTCAATAGCCTCACACTGGAGGAATTGTTAAAGTCTAGATTAGTAGTATAGTCTGAGCTTCAGTCAAACAGTGGACAAAGTACGTACCAGAGCAATTAATGGCACATGTGATGATGATCATGTTGTTTAATAGAAGTATGCTAGTATAACGGCTACTCAAGTATACGGAGACTCACAGAGTGGGTGGAGCATATCTCCATGAACGCTGATGTATGGATGATTGGCTTGGTCACGTCAGAGTACTTGTCGCTACCCAGCCTTCTGTCCAGGGGGTCCACTGTCGATGCTCGCAAGAACTCTCTGTGGGGGGTACAATGGGTGTATGTATATTCATACCCTCTGCATGGCAACGAAAATAGGTAATGTGCAATTTAGATCATACGATACTTTAGTAGAAGGTAGAAACACACATGGCATCATCACATGACCATCATTCGTACATACACACTTTCAACTATTTGACTACAAATTCAGTTTTGGTTATCACATTTCTTATACCTAAACTTCTTGAAGGCGTCCGAGTGTACGGGTTTATTACTGACAGGGCAGCACTCTCAGCCTCAAACTGTGCAAAGGAACAGGAAAAACACGATAAACTCTTAAACCAACAGACAATAATCATGGAAAGTTAATAATTTTCTGCTGATTTGGCGTTTTTTACCAACAAATAATATTTAGTCCAGTACTAATTTAATGTACATAGATGCAGTGCATAATGTAGGCCATAATCTGTACAGGTATACTGTACCACTTTTATCACCTGTTGTTTGTAGCACTCAAATATCTACCCCATCGGCACACTGCTCTGCTCCAACTCCTCACAGCGATCCAGTGCCTTCTTGAGCTCTTCCTCCATCACAAGTCTCTCTTGAACAGCAGACTGGGTAATAGATTGCATGGTGGTCATGTACACACACACAGGTATACAGATACAACCATCACAACATCGTGGTAGTAGTACAGTAGTTATATAATTGCAGGTACATGTATTAATGAAAGCACTGCGGGTGCTGATGCCTCGGTGGAGGTGCAAAGCTACATAACATAAAGCTACACACATTATCATGATGAATATTTTTGCATTTTTGCTGCATGCAAACTCAAATTGCATGGTGGTCGATCATGTACACACACACACACAGGTAATACAACCACCATGTGGTAGTGGTACAGCTGTTTGCTCACTGCATTACCACAAAACAACAAAATACCATACAATGTTGCTATGCAAACAACATGTGGTCCTAAGCAATGATGGCTTCTAGCACTTGTAGGTACTTTTTGAGAGTTACAAAAATGGCTAATCTGCGAGACCCTCAAAAATTACCCACTATAAGGTGGCATCAATATTAACTAATACAGTACCCGAAATGCAACTTTTATATGGGGGACAATAGTCTCTAGACACAATCGGCATCATGTATTGTGTATTTTGCCTAAGCCTTAATCAGTACATACTGTATAGCAGGTCATTTTCGTGGGATAAAAAATCCGAGACAAAAACGTAGGCGTGGTGCAGCAGTGATTTTGTGTGTAAAAATTCCCTTTGCTTCACTGCATTGCATGCGTTCCGGTCAACCATGCCTACGTTTTCGTGAGTGATAAATATTCGTCAAGGTTTAGCTTGCCCACGGAAACTCTACCCAGGACGCTATACGTACGGTACGGTATACTGTACCACTGTATCACCTGTTTCAAGTACTCTTCCTTCTCACGTTACTTTGTAGCACTCGAATATGTCCACCCCGTCCACTGCTCTGCTCCAACTCCTTACAGCGATCCAGTGCCTTCTTGAGCTCTTCCTCCATCACAAGTCTCTCTTGAACAGCAGACTGGGTAGTAGATTGCATGGTGGTCATGTACACACACACAGGTATACAGATACAACCATCACAACATTGTGGTAGTGGTACAGTAGTAATAAAGGTACAGTAGACTCTCGCTATTCCGACTCTCTGAAGTACGGCCTGAAATGTGGCCAACTCGCTACTCTGTATACCTGCTGCCCCAAACTAGTAATTTTATACATAATTATACATTTTGGGTATGGTTTAGCAGAAAAACTGTGTGTGGGGGGAGTGGTTGGGGTGTACAATGAGAGGTAGGAAGCGGGATGCTCATGAACACTACAATGAAAGTTATAAAAAGGTAAACCGTTTTGTGAGCAAACACAGCTGTGGGATTACATTGTAATAGAGAGGAAATGATTCATTTATTATCCTCGAGACAAAACCGCAAAATTAGTCATTAATATTCGAGGTAGGTTGATTTTAAGCCGCGGCTATTTTCTGAAATGCAAACTACCGCGCTCTTCTGGCCAAGTTGCACTGTCCCAAGGGTGGCCGGATTAACGAGAGTCTACTGTACATGTATTAATTATACAGTATTCACCGAGTGTATACATGTACATGCTAAACTCACATCTGCCTTGCTGTTGGCCAGTTCCAATTCTCTCACCAGCTCAGCCATGACACCTGGGTCCATGATTTGAGACCTCTCGAGCAGCTTCTCCTCCAACTCCCTCAGCAGGTCATCCTCTAGACCTCGAATGGTCTCACTCAGGGGAACATCAATAAGTTGCTGCCAGGTGGAGAATACTCGACATACAATAGTGACGTGCATGTACAGTCAACTACTGAAAATCTGGCGATGAAATTTAACGGTATTCTCCCACTTTGAGATAAAGGTCAGCTTAAAGTTGGACTGTAGTTAGGTATTAAATAGGCATCTGCTATCAGGGTTGTTGCAATAACTATTATAAAGAGATAGTAGCGTACGTGTAATCACACAGTACACCATCAGATCGGCTATTCAGAGCATAGATCATACAGTATATACATGATCAATTGCTAAATGCTCTGAAATGCAGCTCACTAGCAAAAAAAAGTAATGCTTAGCAAATACCGTATAGCGGGTATATTTCGAGGGTATAAATGTTCGCGGATGGACCTCTACAAAGGATTTCGCGGATTTTATTTTCGTGGTCTGAGTTCCAGCCTTTTGGCGCATGCGCACATCAACATGCAGCTGTACCTACACACCGTTAGCCTCGAATCCATAATACTGAACACGCCTACTATTATAAATTTTCGTGGTACAGGCTCAATCCGCGAAAACTGCGAACATTTATACCCTCGAAATATACACGCTATACGGTAGTAGATCTATTTTGATTAAAGGACACTAAACACTGCACATGTGTATCTCTCACCTCTGTGGGTGGTATAGGAACGAGGGAGGCCCTCTGATACTGTCTAGAGGACTGGACTTCTTCTCACTGCCAATCTAGAAAACACAATACACATTTGGTAAAGATCTACCGTAATCGTTCTCATTATAGAACCAGTAAAAAATTTTTATTATTCTAGAAACAATGTACCAAAAAAAATGAAAGAGGGCGTCCTAACCGAGGCTGGTTCTATGATTGGAATGCTTATGGTACTCCCAAACAACATTGACCACAATTGATCCAACAAAATTAAAATTCCTCACAATTTACCACAACCACAGACAAGTACTATCTATGTATCAGATTATTTTACACCACAACTGTCAAAGATAAAAATCACAAATGAACCTAAGTCATTTTGAAACATACCTTGTAACTCCCCCCCCCCCTGTACGAGTTATATGTTTGTGTTAAGCACACTTAACAGTGTACTCTAAAAGCTACATTTTGATAGTAAAAACTTGGGTATGATGTAAACACTACTGACGTTTTGGCAGGATTAGTGGAACATATATTTATGGTCCATTCCCCCCTTAAGCCGTGGTTATTTTAAACCACTTCGCTATTCTGGCCAAGCTTCACTGTGCCGGATTAACAAGAGTCTACTGTACATGTATTAACGAGTGCTGCAAGCTGCGCTGTGCTAATGCCTCTCGTCATGTTTCGCTTTCTCTCAAACTATGAGAGTGTTAGAGAGGTGAAGAGGTAATTACATAATGTATTACTGTTGACAGAATTGAATTACAAATAGAATAGGAGAGGAGCTGAATGGAAACAGAAGCCTATCTGATGGCTTGATGAATAATCAATCTTCAAAGATAGAGGTAACTGCATGTTATTTATATAACCTGTAGCCAAACAGTGGGAGCAAACCTTTGTCAAAGGCACAATCTGTACAGAATAGTAATAGAGAATTTGGATCATGAGGCTTATTTAAACACAACAGCAATACTGTTGTTACATGCATCTATTGTTACCAGACTTGTGTACTCTATTGTTATCTATTCTATAATCATTGTTGTGCTTGTGGCTTCTTACCAGAATCCCAAGAGAAAAAGTAGATCAGGATCTGGATTATCTCACACGTGGGGATGAGCGCGCATGCGCATTAAATCTGCAAGAATAATGGGTGTCTGCAAAGAGAACAAATGGCTACAATACTATAGCTATATAGCTGCTTTAAACAACAGATCTTTTCTGGCTCTTAGCGAACAAAAACCAAGCACTTTAGTGCAAGGCTAACGAATAGTGTGAACAGATGATTCTGAAGAGACTGTAACAGCCTTCAATGTGAGTCAAACTAGCCATATCTCGAGAAAGAAGCCTTAGTTTGCTAATCCACGAATAAAATCCAAGAAAACGTGGCTAAAAGCCTATAGAAGCTGTTAGTTTTTGTCGTATTGCAACCGTTGAGCAGTTACAGCTGGAATACACAGACACACACACACACAGTCAGCTTTAGCGTATCCCTCATACGGCTGCGCCTCAGTCGAGGCATAATAAATTATTATACAGTATTTACCGAGTGCAAACATGTACATGCTAAACTCACATCTGCCTTGCTGTTAGCCAGTTCCAATTCTCTCACCAGCTCAGCTATGACACCCGGGTCCATGACCTCTCGAGCAGCTTCTCCTCCAACTCCCTCAGCAGGTTATCCTCTAGACATTGAATGGTCTCACTCTTCTCCTCAACCTGACAGGGGAACATCAATAAGTTACTGCCAGGTGGAGAATACTCGACATACAACAGTGACATGCATGTACAGTCAGCTCTCTCAACTCTGGCAATCAATACTGCTCAAAGACATTCTTAAAGTGATTGAGCTCACCTTTGGTAGCGCTGACTTATCACAGCTGTTGGTCCAATTCTCCAGAACTCTGAGCTTCCCCTCGAGGTGCAACTGCAAGTGACAGAAGAGAAAATAGCTCCAATAATATTATACAATAATTAGTAGTATAGACACTGAAAGAGCAGATTACCAGGGACATAATTATTGCAGTGCTTATAATTATAGCTGCTCAAAGTGGTCATAAAGCTTCAACAGAAAAACCAACCTGTATATTAAAATAGATGCATGTACCCTGGGAGCAATGCAGACGTCAATCAGTCAAGTATTTATTCACAGCTGTAGGCACACACTTGCCCAACCCACTCACCAGAGAGGACACCCTGATAGTGCCATCACTGTGTTCCTCATCTCTAACCTTGCTTTCAATGGTCAGCTTGTGTTATCTAAATCGAGGTATGAGAAAAACGCTCCAATGTAAACAGTAGTACTTCAGAAACAGACATACAGGTTGGTGTCCTATATTGCAGTGCCTGTAATTATAGCTAGTACAAGGGTGTTCAGTCATGCAAAGTAGACTACCTTACCATAACAACCAATCGTGATCCTAAACATCTTCATACATACAAAATTCAGTCCATAATAAAAGAGAGAAAGTATCGAGCGTATATATCGTTACCTTGCATCAGATGTATTCTCGATATTGTACAACACATGTAACATTACACCCTGTCTGAACAACTTATGGCATAAAATGTTTCTGCCTCGAGGTAAGTAGCGGCTTCGGGTACTCGGATTGTTTGGTTAAAAAGCAAGAAGTTACGTCACTTTCCGAATACATTTGACGGAAGGTAATGGTACGTTGAATACTCCCTCTCTTTTATTATGGACTCTTGCTATTAGCGGCCTCTCAAAACTGGTAAGAAACTTAAGCAACTGTAATCACATGACGTACGTACATGTACCGACACCATTTTATGAAGGAGAGAGTATAATTATACAAAGCAGCACATTCAGCGTGGGATTAATATAAGGACTGTACATTTCCATGCAGTGCATACTGTACAATGTAACTATAGTAACTCACACGGTTCACTCTGATAACTTAATTTGATATGATCTTCATCAAAAAAGCAACGGGAAGTTTTACTTGATTGGCTACTGTATCAGCTTGTCCCAAAACTGCTCACCCGTGGCACCTGTTGCACTTACACGCTCTGACCAGCCAGGTCAACCAGGCTCTGAACACAGAGAAGGAGGTAAAATCATCATAATAACAATAACTTATATGTACATTTACACATACATAGTCTGTACGTGTAGATCAAATTAAAGCAAAATAGTTGACCTAGTGTGTTCACAGCTGTAGGCACACACTTGCCCAACCCCACTCACCAGAGAGGACACCCTGATAGTAGTGCCATCACTGAGTTCCTTATCTCTAACCCTGCTTTCAATGGTCAGTTTGAATATTGTGTGTGATCTGGAGTTGTGCTCGGTAGATCCAAATGTCCGGTTCTCTGAGCAGAAGAGATTATACACATTACCAGCACATCAGGTGCACAGGCAGCATGCATGTACATGTACACACAATGCTAAGTCTGAGAGGTCACACTAGGGCAGACCAACAGTGGCTGTAATAAAGAGGTGACATGCTAACACAGGTTGCATGAAACCAACCCTATGGAGACTGGGCCATTAACCTGGCTACAGGGTGATCACATTAGACAGACAGGCTCACAAAGGTGCACAAGTGATAGTGACTTACTCTCCCCGATCTCAATGAGACTAGTAAATATCTTGGGGAGGGAAATCGGCTCCTCAGACAACCCAACCAACTTATGAGTTAGCCTAAGCTAGCTTGCACTAATTTAAAGCCCTATTGATTTATTAGTCATAAAAGTGCAACAAAAGCTGTGCTGCCTAGCAGCAGCCATTGTGAACTTTGACCGCTTTGGAGATACATAATTATGGCAGAAAATGCAACTTCTGTTTCCTATAATTATTGGACCAAAGCTAATTCTCCAGAGGTGCACACTTAATACACGGCAATTGGAGAGTGCAAAAACTCAACTCTGCAGTTCTGGCACTGTAAGACCTCTAATTAAGGTGACCCTCCAAATATGCGACACTCTCGAGCTTAGGTAATTTTCTGACTTCTACGACAGCTACGTTGACAATTATGTTTTAATGTCGCGTCCTAAATGATGTAAATATAGCCACACCCTAGCATCGTTTTTGGAAAACACGTTCTAGAAATTGAGGCAAGTATAGACTGAGTAGAGCTATCCATAATCAGATACGACATCAGGTTTTTAACATAATTTTTCAACCTCCAAAAGAAGCGACATCTGGCTTCGTAATTATTAAAAAAAGTGTTGCTTTAATTAAAGGTCTTACGGTAATCATATTTCTTACTTGAAAACTTGAATACGTCGGGTTCATTACTGACAGGACAGCATTCTCAGCCTCAAACTGTGCAAATTAAAGAACAGAAAACATGATCCACGACCTTACAACATAACTTAAACCTGTAGATTTAATAACCAGACAATATTATTGATGAGCAAGACAATAATCTATGGCTAATCAATCGACTCACCCTCTTTCCATTGGGAGAATGCTGTAACACTTTAGCAATGCAATGGAGCTAAAAGCTAGCTAGCCAGGTTTCATCATAGATAAACTATGGTTTCACTCAAATGTCTTTGGTGGGTGTGGTAAATGTAAAAAGTGGGTGTATCTCAATCTTAGATATCTGAGATACACCCACTTTTTTTGCAAGTCATGCAAAAACAACAACACATTTCTGAGAGAGCTAGCTGCAAGGCACAGATTTATTTACTGGAGAATGGCCACTAAAGAGCAGAACCAAGGTATAAAGACTGTCATGTTTCCTATAAAGGACAAACCCAATGATTGCTAAAGCATAAAACCCTCATTGGTGATTGCTAACCTTGTGTGCTTGCTATCTATTTCAGAGCTCACTATTGATGATCTGAAGACAGAAATGAAACTGACTGATGAGCAGCTCAATACAGCAATAAAGGAACCAGATCTACCCGAGTTAGCAGCATGTTTCGACAATGTTCACAAAGGCTATCTTGAAAAATTGGAGCTCTCACCTGGAGAGCAAACTGACGTGAGGACTAGAGCATATGTAGATGGCACTCTGGCAGGAATGTTGCTGGCTTTGAAATTCTGGATTCTGACCAACGAACTAGACGCCACTTTCCAAGCTCTGCTACTCATCATACTCTCCCTGCTCAAAGAAGACGTTGCTGTTCGAGTGTGCAAGTACTTGTCTGACAAATGTGAGTCTGTCATGTGAGAGTGTGGTCATTGTGGTACCATACGTTGTGGGAGTGATTGCAACCAAATAAGGGACTCTTCAACTTAATTGCTATTATTACACATATTCTGTATTAACTATCACCAGGAATGGTACTCACCTATTGTTTTGTTTCCCCAGACTCCACCACCTCGTGTCCCCCCTCCCGAGAGAGGGTCCTGCTGAACCACAAGCTGTCCTCGTACAGGGACTACCTACAAAGTTGCTACAGAATACAAGTATCCACGTCAGCCACACAATGGCCTCCTGTCTCAACAAAGAAAATTTTTAAACTGGCCATGATTCAGAAGGAGGAAATACAGAGAGGAAGAATCAATGATGAATTTGTTAAACTAACAATTACGGGGAAAATTGATGACATTTTACTTTTAAAGACTCCTGTTAACTTGACTAACATTTTCTCTGAGATTGGGGATAGACGAAACTTTGTGTTGATTGAAGGAGCTCCCGGCTGTGGCAAGAGCACCCTTGCTCTACACATTTGTCAGGAGTGGGCAAAGGGGAAACTGTTCCAAGAGTTCGATATTGCAATCCTCGTGAGACTGAGAGATCCACTTGTCAGAGAAGCAAAAACAATTTCTGACATACTTCCCTGCATCGATACGGCCGTTGCTAATGAGACAGAGGCAGTAATAAAATCACTGTATGGAAAAGGTGTACTGTGGGTGCTGGACGGATGGGACGAGCTTCCTTCTGACCTCCCTAGGGATTTAATCATCAACAAACTAATCCGACTAGACATGTCACAAAAAGGAGCCCTACACGAATCAGCTGTGATTGTAACATCTCGACCGTCATCTTCGGCTGAGCTCCACCCACTAGTGTCGTCCAGGGTGGAGGTGTTGGGGTTCACTCCGCATCAACTAGAACAGTATTTTACCGAGTGTCTGAATGGTGACTCACAAGCTGTGCAGACTCTACTGGAGAGAATTCGAGAGAACCCAGTGGTAGAAGGTAGCTGCTACCTCCCCCTCAATGCTTCCATTGTCGTTAATTGCTTCCTTTCTGATAACCACTCACTCCCCACATCCAACCACGGGATATTCACATCACTTGTCCAAAGCTCTCTCAAGAGATACCTCCAGGAGAAGTTGGGGAAAACCACTCCAGTGGGAGACATCACATCCCCAGACTCACTGCCCTCGGAAATCAGAACAGAGACCGTACAAATGTGTCAACTTGCATATCATGGGATTGAAAAAAACAAAGCGACATTTACTGACGGTGATTTGGCCGCTCTTCACATTACGAAGGAGATTTCAAACGTTGGATTATTGCAAACTGTTCCCAGCATCATTAGCGATGGTCATCTGGTGTACTACTGCTTTCTCCACCTGTCTATTCAAGAGCTACTAGCAGCAATCCACATCTCTCTCATGCCTCCCAAGCAACAAATTTCTGTATTCCAGAAGCTCTTCGGGAATCCTCGATTCAGTGCAGTCTTCCAGTTTTATGCTGGTATCACCAAACTGAGTACTAGTAGACCAATCCTCAGTTTGCTACCTCGATTCTTGTGTCCAGTTCCAGCCACTGTTTTTGATCTAGTCAGAAAGGTTGTCAAAACTGAGAAAGAGAAGTATGGTGAGCGGCCCCTTTTGTTGTCCCTCATCAATTGTTTGTACGAAGCTGAAGACTCGCGACTGTGTGTGTTTGTGGCTAATCTTCTTAAACACAATCTAGATCTTAATCACACCACAATGAATCCTATTGACTGCCTCTCTGTTGGATATTTCGTATCAGCTTGTTCCAACACCAGTAATGGATTCACACTTATCCTCAGAAATTGCTCTATTGGTGACCAAGGCTGCAAATTTCTGGCCCGAGGACTCTCCAAGTGTCCCAACTCTAATAATGATATTCCTACAGAAGGGATACACATCGCTGAGATTATCGAGAACACTATTTCAATATCTGAATTGAATTTGTTTAATAATGCCATTGGCAACAGTGGACTTAGCACACTCTGTGAGGCCTTGTCAACTAACACATCATTAAAGAGCCTGGACCTGGGAAATTGCTCACTAACAATATCAGACGACAATGGAACTGCCCTCTATCAACTTCTGAATACAAACAATTCCCTCGAATGTCTTAATTTGTCTAATAACACAGTGACTAGCTGTCGTCACATTGCTGCTGGACTTGCAGTCAATAAGACTCTGACAACATTGGACTTGGCTTACTGTGAACTGACTGATCAGAGTATCGAGGAGCTATCAACTGGACTGATCAACAAGATTAAAGCACTGTGCATTAATGGTAATGCCTCAATAACAGAAGATGGAATGAAGACGCTTGCCAGACATCTAACCACCCACTGCTCTGAACTGACATGGTTGTGGATACCCGACCACCTAATATCCTGTAGCAAGACAGTATTCAGGGACACTCACAAAGAGAGGAAGAGAAATGGACTACCCGAGATTGATGTGTGTTAATTGTTGTTTACCCGAGATTAATTATGTTTATTAATTGATTGATTATTAATTGTGTATTCATTAGATTATTAATTTATAATTAATTGATTATTATTAATAATTAATGTTTAGTTATAATTATATTATGATTATTGTTGTTATTAATTAATTAATAAATGTTAATTAATTTGTTGTGTTATGCATCTAATCTCTATCATTGGTCAATATAATTATAGCACATGTACAGATGGTGACGAGTGAATTCAATGCTTCCTACTGACACGGAGAGCATGTCATGCACTAGCTGTATGTATGTAACTGAATACACAATTGTAATAATGCTATAATCTCCACCTAGCCAGCCTCCTTCACAGGCTTTCAAGAGAAGTGCGGCATGGGCCGGGATCGAGGCTAATCTCGACATGATCTACTTTTGACAATAATTATATTACTAGGGCAATTTACAAAACAGTTAGTGCACAGAAGACTAGAAATATGTCGGCACATTACATAACAATTACCTAAAAACAAATCAGTTGGAATTGGTCAATATAGCACAGTAATAATGATGGTTTAAATTCAATGCTCCCTACAGTGTCACAGAGAGCACATGCACTGTACGTATAAAACTGTCAATGAATGTAGTGGAAATCCAATTTAACGCTCTGTCGATTTTTGTTTATGAGGAAGATGAGCAGATTAACGTTTACTTTGGCCCTTTCAAACATCTTCATGATTGCCAGGCCCTCGTATTGCAGCTGAAGGAGGTCCTGTGTGGGGAGAAGAGAGGGCAGTGAAACACTTCAACTGGTATAAGACAAAGAATGCATGTATTTGTAAGACAAATGAATACATGTACTTACATACACAGTACAAGCATACCAACACTATACCTGACACAAGGCAGTAAACTTCTTAAACACTTTACGTACCTACCAAATTAATTCTACCTGTACACACACCCTCACCTGGAGGACCAGCTCCACCTTCTCTATCTGCTTGACGTGATCTCAAACACAATACTTTCGAACCTGAACCTGGGCGAGTAAGAAATAATGTTCACATAATTATAGCATAACGTTGCACATAAGATCAAGGCCGTAAGCAAGCGGTCAGGCTGGTCAGGTTTTGGCCTAATCACTTTTTGCAGCTCTGTAGGTAATGGTCGTAAATATTGTGAGTGATAATGCGCATGCATGCTGTTTTGGTGAGGAAAAGTGATGACCTTTTCTGAGGTAAAAATTCACCACTGTACAAAAGTTCCAATAGCAGAAAAGCAGCTGACCTTTAATTGCAAGTTGGCCTGACCACTTTAAAGTTGCTTGCTACGCCCCTGCATGAAGATTGGGGCATAAAAATAAGTCAATAGCCTCACACTGGAGGAATTGTTAAAGTCTAGATTAGTAGTATAGTCTGAGCTTCAGTCAAACAGTGGACAAAGTACGTACCAGAGCAATTAATGGCACATGTGATGATGATCATGTTGTTTAATAGAAGTATGCTAGTATAACGGCTACTCAAGTATACGGAGACTCACAGAGTGGGTGGAGCATATCTCCATGAACGCTGATGTATGGATGATTGGCTTGGTCACGTCAGAGTACTTGTCGATACTCAGCTTTCTGTCCGGGGGGTCCACTGTCGATGCTCGCAAGAACTCTCTGTGGGGGGTACAAAGAGTGTATGTATATTCATACCCTCTGCATGGCAACCAAAATAGCTAATGTGCAATTTAGATCGGTAGAAACACACATGGCATCATCACATGACCATCATTCGTATATACACACTTTCAACTATTTGACTACAAATTCAGTTTTGGTTATCACATTTCTTATACCTAAACTTCTTGAAGGCGTCCGAGTGTACGGGTTCATTACTGACAGGGCAGCACTCTCAGCCTCAAACTGTGCAAAGGAACAGGAAAAACACGATAAACTCTTAAACCAACAGATATAACCAGACAATAATCATGGAAAGTTAATAATTTTCTGCTGATTTGGCGTTTTTTACCTATCTATAGTCCAGTACTAATTTGATGTACATAGATGCAGTGCATAATGTAGGCCATAATCTGTACAGGTTACTGTACCACTTTCATCACCTGTTGTTTGTAGCACTCGAGTATACACCATCGGCACACTGCTCTGCTCCAACTCCTTACAGCGATCCAGTGCCTTCTTGAGCTCTTCCTCCATCACAAGTCTCTCTTGCACAGCAGACTGGGTAATAGATTGCATGGTGGTCATGTACACACACAGGTATACAGATACAACCATCACAACATCGTGGTAGTGGTACAGTAGTTATATAATTGCAGGTACATGTATTAATGAAAGCACCGCGGGTGCTGATGCCTCGGTGGAGGTGCAAAGCTACATAACATAAAGCTACACACATTATCATGATGAATATTTTTGCATTTTTGCTGCATGCAAACTCAAATTGCATGGTGGTCGATCATGTACACACACACACACACACACAGGTAATACAACCACCATGTGGTAGTGGTACAGCTGTTTGCTCACTGCATTACCACAAAACAACAAAATACCATACAATGTTGCTATGCAAACAACATGTGGTCCTAAGCAATGATGGCTTCTAGCACTTGTATGTTAAATGGGTACTTTTTGAGGGTTACAAAAATGGCTAATCTGCGAGACCCTCAAAAATTACCCGCTATAAGGTGGCCATCAATATTATAGTAAATGCTCTCACGATCTACTCTTAGTGGTATAATTTTTATATGGAAACTAACATACAAATGAAAGCACCGCGGGTGCTGATGCCTCGGTGGAGATGCCAAAGCTACATAACATAAAGCTACTAAAGTCTAATAGCTTCTATACACATGACATGATGAACAATTAATTTTGCTGTATGCAAACTCAAGGAGTGGGTAATGATCGACCATGATTGTTGTTAAAAACGATCGATGCCAAAAGTTCAAGTCTAAAATTAATGGCTGCATTAGCAGAGCCTTGCAGCTCTCTTCTCACTCTTGCAGCTACCAATAGCTAGCGTTCTAGTGCAGAGCTAACTACTAAGTAGAGTAGCAACACTCGGTAAACAAGTTTGGCTACGTGCTCTTCTGAAAAGGCTGCAATGGCATTCCAAGTAAGCAAAACTAGGCATAACTCGAGAACGAAGCATTATTTTGCAAATCCACGAATTAAAATCCAAGTAAACATGACTAGAAGCCTATAGAAACTCTTACTTGCACTTGATTCATCCTTGAGCAGCTGTAGCAGTCTACACAGACAGACAGACAGACAGACACACACACACACAGACACACAAACACACTACCGTATACCTCGCTTGCGCATGCGCACCGAGGCATAATTATGGTGAGGATCTGAAATGGAGAATGGGCGGGGACTAGCTTGCATATACCAGCAGATATGATATACATGTAGCTACTAACCGTCCACTGAATGTATGGAAAGCAGTGTGAAGGCTGAAGAAACTGTTAGTACGAAGTACTGCAAAGGACATCAAACAGTGCATGTACATAGTGGGACCATATAGGCAGTGCATGTACATAGTGGGACCATAAGCAGTGCATGTACATAGTGGGACCATAAGCAGTGCATGTACATAGTGGGACCATAGGCAGTGCATGTACATAGTGGGACCATAGGCAGTGCATGTACATAGTGGGACCATAGGCAGTGCATGTACATAGTGGGACCATAGGCAGTGCATGTACATAGTGGGACCATAGGCAGTGCATGTACATAGTGGGACCATAGGCAGTGCATGTACACAGTGGGACCATAGGCAGTGCATGTACACAGTGGGACCATAGGCAGTGCATGTACATAGTGGGACCATAGGCAGTGCGTGTACATAGTGGGGCCATAGGCAGTGCATGTATATAGTGGGGCCATAGGCAGTGCTTGTACATAGTGGGACCATAGGCAGTGCATGTACATAGTGGGGCCATAGGCAGTGCATGTACATAGTGGGACCATAGGCAGTGCATGTACATAGTGGGACCATAGGCAGTGCGTGTACATAGTGGGGCCATAGGCAGTGCATGTATATAGTGGGGCCATAGGCAGTGCTTGTACATAGTGGGACCATAGGCAGTGCAGCAGTGCATGTACATAGTGGGACCATAGGCAGTGCATGTACATAGTGGGACCATAGGCAGTGCGTGTACATAGTGGGGCCATAGGCAGTGCATGTACATAGTGGGACCATAGGCAGTGCATGTACATAGTGGGGCCATAAGCAGTGCATGTATATAGTGGGGCCATAGGCAGTGCTTGTACATAGTGGGACCATAGGCAGTGCATGTACATAGTGGGACCGTAGGCAGTGCGTGTACATAGTGGGACCATAGGCAGTGCATGTACATAGTGGGACCATAGGCAGTGCATGTACATAGTGGGGCCATAGGCAGTGCTTGTACATAGTGGGACC
Source organism: Halichondria panicea (assembly GCF_963675165.1). Lineage (NCBI taxonomy): Eukaryota > Metazoa > Porifera > Demospongiae > Suberitida > Halichondriidae > Halichondria > Halichondria panicea. The sequence goes on from NC_087383.1 coordinate 2,876,939, forward strand.
ATAGGCAGTGCATGTACATAGTGGGGCCATAAGCAGTGCATGTATATAGTGGGGCCATAGGCAGTGCTTGTACATAGTGGGACCATAGGCAGTGCATGTACATAGTGGGACCGTAGGCAGTGCATGTACATAGTGGGACCATAGGCAGTGCATGTACATAGTGGGGCCATAGGCAGTGCATGTATATAGTGGGGCCATAGGCAGTGCTTGTACATAGTGGGACCATAGGCAGTGCATGTACATAGTGGGACCGTAGGCAGTGCGTGTACATAGTGGGGCCATAAGCAGTGCATGTACATAGTGGGACCATATAGGCAGTGCATGTACATAGTGGGACCATATAGGCAGTGCATGTACATAGTGGGACCATATAGGCAGTGCATGTACATAGTGGGGCCATAGGCAGTGCATGTACATAGTGGGATCATAAGCAGTGCTTGTACATAGTGGGACCATAGGCAGTGCATGTACATAGTGGGACCATATAGGCAGTGCATGTACATAGTGGGGCCATAGGCAGTGCATGTACATACTGGGACCATAGGCAGTGCATGTACATAGTGGGACCATAAGCAGTGCATGTACATAGTGGGACCGTAAGCAGTGCATGTACATAGTGGGACCGTAGGCAGTGCATGTACATAGTGGGACCATAGGCAGTGCATGTACACAGTGGGGCCATAGGCAGTGCATGTACATAGTGGGACCGTAGGCAGTGCATGTACATAGTGGGGCCATAGGCAGTGCATGTACATAGTGGGACCATAGGCAGTGCATGTACATAGTGGGGCCATAAGCAGTGCATGTACATAGTGGGACCATAAGCAGTGAGTGTACATAGTGGGACAATAGGCAGTGCATGTACATAGTGGGACCATAAGCAGTGCATGTACATAGTGGGACCATAGGCAGTGCATGTACATAGTGGGACCATAAGCTCTGTACACACACTAGACGTCAATTTGAGAACCTTTTCTACTTTGCTTAAAAAAATGTTTTTTCAGGTGAGTTGAAGGTGTACAATGCAGTAAGGAACTAGACTGAATAGTTTTAAGCACAAAACCTCCAAATTGCACCTTAGACAATCATTCCGCCAAATTTTTCCGGTGGCTGCCCCCCGAACCCCCCCAAATGTTCAACAGCGTACGGCCGTCGTCATTTCCCCCCTTAGCTAAAAATCCTGCTTGAAACCCTGACAATAGTGAGTATTTGTGACATACCGTATAAGTAGAGGTTGTATGGTGAAAATGTTCGTATATTTCGTACTGTAGAGCATCATACACTGTACGAAAAATAAAACTACAAAACTATTCCACAGCAATAGGCTCAACGTGGCTGTATGAATATTTAAAATACGAAATATTTCCAGTCCTACAGTATTATAAACTCTTGAACCACAACTTTGGTAAACATAATAATTATTATTTCTTACCTAAACTTCTTGAAGGCATGAGTGAGTGTTCGGGTTCATTACTGACAGGGTATCATTCTCAGTCTCAACTCACATCAACCTCCAGCATGGGGTGGGTCGATCACAGTGACATAACACACACAAACTGTGCAAAGGAACAGGAAAACATGATAAACCGGCATTACGGTAACTTAAACCAACAGATGATAACTCACTAATAATAACGAGTGTTGCAAACTGCGATGTGCTAATGCATGCCTCTCACTTATAGTTTCGATTAGGGGGGGAGGGGCTAAATGAGGCTCTTTATACTGCTAATCACAGGGGCCCCTCTTTCCGTATTCCCCCAAAACCTAATCGCAGTCACGTGACCCCTAACCTCTAGCATGAGATATATGAATGGGCACGTACATGTAACATCTACTTAACCGGTACCTCGCAAATATGACACAACAAATCTACTGCAACCTGTAAGATTAGTCTGATATACATATACCACAGAAACAGTGTGCTTGCGTACATGCTAATTTAAAACTGCTCACATCTGCCTTGCTGTTGGCCAGTTCCAATTCTCACTCCAGCCATGACACCCGGGTCCATGATTTGAGATCTCTTGAGCAGCTTCTCCTCCATGTCTAGATGACTGCACTTCTTCTTACTACCACTCTAGAAGGTAAAAAGGAAAACAAAATAATGCATTTGGTAAAGATCTACTCCCATGCAAACAACATTGTAATTAGTATTGAGAGCAAATACATGTGATGATCATTACCAAATTGACGGGTAAAGGGTCAACAAAGCAAAGTAATTATGATTTTTATAAAAACATTCCTCTCAACTCCTGCCATTCAGGAACCTCATGAACCTGGTAGGTATCCTCAACCCTCAATACTGTCCCCCACACATGTACAAGACATACTCACTAGGGTGTCATACAGGATTTTGAAATAGAGGGGTAATAAGAAAAGTGACTAGAGCTAAAAAAAGGTCAACTGTTAGCAAGAGAGTTCATAATAGACCTTTATCATGAACTCTTGCTGTTAGTATGTAAAATTGCCAGCTATGAACTCCGACTAGTACCTAAATGTAAATTTTAGGGGAGGGAGGATTGGAGCTAGAGGGGGATATCCCCCTTCCCCCATGTATGACACCCTGCTCACCCTTTAGAAGACTGCCCCCCCCCCCATACACACACACTCACCCTTTTAGAAGAATGTCCCACCATAGCCTTCGGAGCTGTCTCCCTCCTCTTAGCAATCACTCCATCGATGTGCGTCGTCTTGAGTACCTCATTTCGACTAATCTTGGACGCTAGATACAGCACACCCGCCACTGTAGCATGTAGCACCACTCTGTGATGTGCCTCAAGGCCTTTCTCCTTCCACAGCAAGCTCTTGCAGCTGGTGTAGGAAGACCAGTATATCTGAGAGCCCTTGATGAGAGAATTCCAGTGTCAGGAGAAAGACGAGTTGGTAGAAAGCGAGTGTGTTAGCAGGGCTAGTGCAGAGAGCTTTGGCCAGTTCCAGGAGATTGGTGAAGAGAGAGTTGACTGTTTTAGAGAGGAATCCTTTCGAAACCACACCCAGTGAGAGCCCGACAGCCTCCAGACTCACCCAATCACTGCACAAGGGGAGGGTATAAATACACGTACATGTAGCTGTATGCACTGCACATGATTGTATACATAGTGAAAGCTAAGACAAAAGCTCATATGGACCTGTGTAACTAATAAATAAAATATAGTACGCCTCAAATGCACACTGAACATAGCAAGGTGCACACACACACACACACACACACACACACACACACCCACGCACGTGTTGAGAGGAATCTTGTCCTTGTTGGCATGGTGATCTACGAGACGATGCCAGAGTGGGGCCACATCCAACTGTGTGCTGGGCTCTCGTATGAGGAGCAATTGGACGAGGGAGGCAAACAGTTGCCCTGGGAACGCCGTCTCTAGCACTGATGCGTGACAGGTGTCAGCCACCGCCCTCAAACACTTGACCAGGGAGGTAGTCAACATGGGGCTGCATAATAAAGGAGAGAATACAATTATGGAAGCTTAAACACTTAGTAATGCACGCAGTCTATTGTGCATGGTCACATAATTATAAGCAGATCATCCTCTATAATATAGTCTACTAAAGGTTACTGCTATAAACAGGATTCACGAAGGCACCAGAATCAGAGAACACGTACATGTACAAACAGTGTTTATGACAGGAAACTAAACACATACATGTACACAAATAGCTAAATGAAGCAACAGCTTTAAAATACAATTCTCACCTGTTTTGAGTGTCCTAAGCTGCCAGAGGATGTACAGGCAGTCCAGTGGTGGCTCCGCTATCAAGACCCCCTGAGGCCACGGGTACATAAGAGTTGATGAGCCCCAGTATATCTGGCTTGTGATAGTCGGAAAGGACTCCTGCAAACTCCCCCACAGTGATAGTGATGGATTGCTGAAAGGTCAGAGAGGACGTGAGGTCGGAGGGGCCATCTGAAACAGTTTCTATGGAGATACGGAGGTGGCGGACCAGTGTATGGAATATATCCAGTACAGACGGCCCTGCATGAGTGGACACAAGCTAAGTAATGTAAATACATTATGCAGATTTAAAGCGTGGAATTAAACCGTGTCAAAACATACATGTACACGTGCAGTCATGCAAAAACTTTAATAACAGTTATGAAAGCATCTACGTATGAAGAATAAATGCGTATAGCCTTCTTTAGAAAATGGCCCAAAAATAGTGTTGAAACCATACAAGTACTTTACCATGGAGACTCACCTAGAGAGCTGTCTGCTGCCACGGTAACACACTTAGAGAGTGTGCCGAGGATCCCTTGTTTGGTCTCCCAGGACTCCTTCACCTTGGCATCCAGGTGGTCCACCAGCGACTGGACGGCCTTGTACTGATCCTGTCTCTGTGGGGGTACGTGTACAGTGGATAATGTACACTGGGGGGCTGTGGGGGGATAAGATAATGTAGACTGGGGGGTACATGTCTACACTGTAAGTGGACACTAGAGGGAACAATTGAAATGCTTGAATAAACAATCCTGTTCAGAAAGTGATGGAGTATGTTGGACCTGAAAGCTATCAATGTTACACAACAGAACAAAGCAGAGAGCAACAGAATACTTTTGACAGTCTGTTATGGACAGTCAAGTCAGAATTTTACAGTCGACCGTACACGACCATAAGTATCAAGCATGGTGCACTAATAATAATACACTATGGTGAGAACCGTTTCCAAGTTGGCCACCAGTATATACGTGTACCTGCATGGCTTCCACGACGATGACGTACACACCAGCTGTGAATTCCTTGTCTGATATCCATAGTTTGTTTACGTCAAAGTGTCTACAAGGGAAGCAATGGAGTGTTACACACAGGAAATGAGACAATGGTTGTCATGGTACTAGACCTGCTGAGACAACATTGCACAATAAGAAGTGCAGCGAGAACAGTAACTCGAGTCACCCTGTATTACAATACGTACGTACACTGTATACATATACATTAGGGAAACCACCTTGCCTACAAGTAGCACCTACGCACACGAGGCATTGACTGACTTACTGCAGTATTGGCTTGAGGACACTATCGATGTGAGAGAGTCCGGCAAAAGTGATGAGCTCAGTGAGACTGAGCTCAGTGAGACTATCCTGAGAGTACCCTCCCAGACTGTCCCCCTCCTCCACAACAGGCTGGATCTCACCAGACTCTCTGTCAGAGTGGGAGGGGGGTTACTATGGGCACACACGGCATACTCATACACATTGCCTAAGGCCACCAATGGGTAATGGTGCGTGTACGTCGCTCATTGAAGCTACAGTATGTATGATTGTGTATTAGCCAGTGCTCCAGGAGCAGCAACTTGTAGATACTATTAATGTTATTACATAATTATAGTATACCTTGACTGGGCGACACTGTGACTGTGCATATTGAAGAGGAAGGGCGGCACTATCTTGTTCATGTGATCAAGGTCCCAAATGTTCATCTGGAGGTTGTCTTGCCGACCAATCTTCTTTATTACTCCCCTCAGCCGTTGCAACCCAGCCATCTGCGTCCTGTGTGAGATGTAGTGGGGAGGGGTGGAGTTGGTGATATAAGCAATGTGATCACAAGTAATGCATGTGGCAGAGCACCCTAAGCGCGGTACAGTTAAAATATGACACCTAACACTTCGAACTGTGGCCACTCAAACTCATTTCATTTCAAAACAGTGAATGTGCTCATACTCGTGATATTTGTCGGCGTCGTCGACATTCTTGGTGAGGCTAAGAGAGGCAAAGCGGTGGATGAGGAAGTCGTACTGTCTGTGGTAGGGGGTGTTCCCTTCCTCTCGCTCGGCAAATTTCACAAACTGTGTGTGTGGAGGAAGGGTCGTCAATGTGTTGTATACACAATACACTATTAACAAAATGAAAAGTATATGTACATGCAATCTAATCGTGAAGATACACGTTCACTCTCTGCACTCACTCACCCACCCACCCACCCACACACTCTACTCACACACCCACTCCCACACCCCCCTACTCACCGAATTGGTGGCCAGTTCTGTGTTGCTAGTTTCCAGCATATTATGCAGTATATCCAGGTAGCTATCCACAATCAACTGGAGCTTTCGTGAGTCACAGGCTGACAGCAGCTTCTCCGTCACTTGCAGAGCCACACTCACATGCCTGGGGGGAGGGAGGGGCATGAAAATGGTATTTTGTACCACGTTTGTGAGAAAGCCATTGGATACTATAGTTGTATCATAGATATAACATTTAAAGTTCCCAGCCAAATAAGATACATCATTTTCTGTTCCGGAGGTACGGGGATGGTCGATAAATTTCCCTAGCTATACATGACATGTCGACATTGTATACTGTACAGGTATGTCTCTGAAATAGTCGTCTAACCCGTTTCTCTCTCTTTTGCAGGCTCTGACGCAGTCTCAGAGCGAGGTACTCTCTAATATTGTCCAGATGGTCAGGGGAGGTTTGAACAAAGAAGAGCAGCTTGTCTATATTAGCAGACACAGGTGTGGGTGTTTGAGGGTCCTCTGGGAAGAGCCCATCAACCAGCCGTTTGTAGCGAGGTTTGGGGCAGCAGAAGCACGTCGCCATAGTTAGATCTAGTTCTGTGTCTTGATTGATTGTAGACCTAGCATTTATTTGTAAAACGTAGAGCAGAGGTTTTTATGTAGTATGTTGGCAACCCTGCGCTTTCTTCTGGGTTTCTCACCCGTATCGTTTGAGGTACCCCCGAACGAGTCGGGTAAGAACTCAGCTAGTTCGATAAATTCCCCTTTTTCCGATTTTTTAGATAGTTTGTCGGGAATGGGGATGGCATTCTGGCCTACATTGACCGTATATGGAATAATGCTTGGTATCGTCGGTAATGTGGGGAGGCTCATGCGGGTTTGAGTACGGGGGGCACTAGTGGATACGAGGGGAACATGTGCTAGTGAGGTACTTGACATACCTGCCGTTCCGGTGCTGACAACAGGGCCTGAGGTGGGACTCCGTGGGGTACCCGAGCCGGAAGCAGAGATGGTTGGGATCGAGGGTGGGACTGATGGTGAGACTGATGAGGGGCCGGCTGTGGGACAGTGTTGTTGGACTGCTGCCTGAATCCGCTGGTCCATTGCGGTGATGATCGTTGGTAACACCGCGCCGAAGGCTGCCTGGACAGAATTGGCAATCATGGTGTTGAGAGTTGTCGGAGTTGTCGTCGGGTTGGTGGAACTGATCGGCGGTGTTCCAGTTGAGGATGTGCTCCAGGAGGTAGTGGTCATCTTCTTATAGAGAATTACAGGATAGATCAGCAAGAGAAATCTTGAGAATTATAGGATAGACCCAGAAGAGAAGTTTTCTAATTCGTTTGTTCTTTCACTGACTGCCTGACCACGTGTTCCTTGCGCATGCCAGTACCGTGTTGGTTGCAATTGGTATTCTGAGAGAGCTAGCTGCAAGGCACAGATTTATTTGCTGGAATGGCCACTAAAGAGCAGAACCAAGGTATAAAGACTGTCATGTTTCCTATAAAGGATAAACCCAATGATTGCTAAAGCATAAAACCCTCATTGGTGATTGCTAACCTTGTGTGCTTGCTATCTATTTCAGAGCTCACAATTGACGATCTGAAGACAGAAATGAAACTGACTGATGAGCAGCTCAATACAGCAATACAAGAACCAGATCTACCCGAGTTAGCAGCATGTTTCGATAACACTGATGATTATCTTGAAAAGCTGGAGCTGTCAATGGAGCTGCCCTCTATCAACTTCTGAATACAAACAATTCCCTTGAATGTCTTAATTTGTCTGGTAACACATTGACTAACTGTCGTCACATTGCTGCTGGACTTGCAGCCAATAAGACTCTGAGAAGATTGGACTTGTAAACTGACTGATCAGAGTATCGAGGAGCTATCAACTGGACTGATCAACAAGATTGAAACACTGCACATTTATGATGGAACAGAAGATGGAATGAAGACGCTTGCCAGACATCTAACTGACACTATTGGTGATACCCGACCACCTAATTAATATTCTGTATCGAGACAGCATTCAGGGACGCTAACAAAGAGAGGAAGAGAAATGGACTGCCTGAGATTTAATGTGGTTGCATTCTTACCATGATTTTAATTATTTTTTGATAATCGATTTTATTTTCTGCCATAATTATATCACATTATAATAAATGACAATTTGAGAAAAGTAGCGAAGTACGTACTATAATAATATATAGTATATTATGTTGGAACATTAGGTCGTTAATAACGTGTCAATAGTACATGCAGATGATATAAATAATTCATGCACTGCTGTGAATAGTCAATGAATACATGCAATTTGCTAATGGCAAATCCAATTTAACGCTCTGTCGATTTTTGTTCATGAGGAAGATGAGCAGACTAACGTTCACTTTGGCCCTCCCAAACATCTTCATGATTGCCAGGTCCTCGTATTGCAGCTGAAGGAGGTCCTGTGTGGGGAGAAGAGAGGGCAGTGAAACACTTCAACTAGTATAAGACTAAGAATGCATGTATTTGTAAGACAAATGAATACATGTACTTACATACACCGTACAAGCATACCAACACTATACCTGACACAAGGCAGTAAACTTCTTAAACACTTTACGTACCTACCATCTACCTGTACACACACCCTCACCTGGAGGACCAGCTCCACCTTCTCTATCTGCCTGATGTGATCTCCAACACAACATTTCCGAACCTGAACCTGGACGAGTAAGAAATAATGTTTTCACATAATTATAGCATAACGTTGCACATAAGATCAAAGCTGTAGCAAGCGGTCAGGCTGGTCAGGTTTTGGCCTAACCACTTTTTGCAGCTGGGTAGGCAATGGTCGTAAATATTGTAAGTGATAATGCGCATGCTATTTTGGTGAGGAAAAGGGATGACCTTTTTCTTAGGTAAAAAATTCACCACTGTATAAAAGTTCCAATAGTAGAAAAGCAGCTGACCTTTAATTGCAAGTTGGCCTGACCACTTTAAAGTTGCTTGCTGCGCCCCTGCATGAAGATTGGGGCATAAAAATAAGTCAATAGCCTCACACTGGAGGAATTGTTAAGTCTAGATTAGTAGTAGAGTCTGAGCTTCAGTCAAACAGTGGACAAAGTACGTACCAGAGCAATTAATGGCACATGTGATGATTATCATGTTGTTTAATAGAAGTATGCTAGTATAACGGCTACTCTCACTCAAGTATACGGAGACTTACAGAGTGGGTGGGGCATATCTCCATGGACACTGATGTATGGATGATTGGCTTGGTCACGTCAGAGTACGCGTCGATACCCAGCTATCTGTCCGGGGGGTCCACAGTCGATGCTTGCAAGAAGAACCCTCTGTGGGGGGGAACAGTGAGAGTCATAATTATTATTATGATTCAGTTCCGGGAATAAATGTCATAGAAAGTCACTAATTGACTCACATTTTTTCCAGCCGAGGTAAATGGAGCACAGCTATAATAGGTTACGTCTCTGTGGGGCATGGAAAAATTGATTGACTGAAATTGTGTATCAGGTTTTAAGCAACTAATAAGGATTATCACTTATTGAGCGCACAATTCCCCGCCCACACACACCTGGTCAGTAGACAGCTGATTGCCTATCCACAACATTGAAGGATTTTATCGCAGCTATGTACTTCATTGTACAGCTGCAAGGGGAGTGACGTGTGATACAGTGTGATTCAATGAAAGTCAGTACAACACAGTTAGTGTATGTTTACCAAAGAGGTACATGAGATTGTTCTGACAAATCATTCTTGTACTCTCTAATACACTAACAGGGTTTCATCTAGGATAACAAGTTGGGGGGGGATTTGGGAGTGCGTAAGCGCAAGTGTTTGGCTATGCCCACTTAAAAAAAGTTGATTTAATACTAATGTGATGATGTCATTATTCTACAAGATTTGGGGGGGGGAAGAACCACCCCCCCTACTAGATGAAACCCTGACTAACTGATACAGTACCAAAGATGCAACCTTTTACATGGCAAAATTAAAAACGGCCATTGTCAAAGTAATGTAGACGCAATCGGCATCATGTATAAATTGTGTATTTGGCCTAAGCCATATTCAGTACATACTATATAGCAGGTCATTTTCGTAGGTTATAACATTCAAAACAAAAAACGTCTACACACAGTAAGTGCAGTAGTAGTAGATCTAAGAGGTAGTCTAATGCTCAAGAATGATGGAACATCTTATATACATATAGTAGTCATCTGCAGAATTGTGTAGAGGAGATGTTTCACCATCTTTGAGCATTAGTTTACCTCTTAGATCTACTACTACTGCACTGCACTATACTGCACTTACTGTGTATATAGCTAGTAGGTATCTTCAAGACCAGCTAGCTCACTGACAGTTGACAAACTAATGCTCAAAGATGGTGGAACATCTCTACACAATTCTACTACTACTGCATGCACTTACTGTGTATATAGTAGGTATCTTCAAGACCAGCTAGCTCACTGATAGTTGACAAACACTCTCTGGGACAAAAACCATTGTGTAGCTCTTACTTCAATATTTTACAAACTTCCTTTATTTAGAATAATAGCGCATGCATTGCAGAATGCAGAGGCTGCAAAATAATATGGTGGGCCGTTTGTTTCAAAATTCAAATGTTACATTTTCATTCAAATCACAATACATTCATTCAAGATGTGAAATTTTCATTCAAGAGCATTCAAGATTATTCATTCAAGATTCAAGATTTTGATGGATGCATAAACATGCATAATTTCAGATGACTTTAGCCACACTTTGTGGTTTTATTGCATGGTGTAGTTGTTTTAATTAACAGGAAATGGGGTTCACAATAATCAACTCCCTCCCTCAGTAGTGGTAAGGTGATTCCCAAACCAGAAACATGACATTGATTGACGAAAATTAACAAGAGGTCAGGGGTTCGTTGCCGACCTTCGAGGCATTAAGCAAAGGACATCTTATAAATGTTGTGTTTTAATGACTGTATATGCATGCATGGCATGCATATCTTGAATAATTATTGTCGACTTGAATGCATTAAAATCTTGAATGACAATTGCATGGTCTTGAATGGTCAGTGGATCTTTGGATCAATTTAAATTTGTTTTGGGCAGAATTTCAAATCGATAGAAATTTATATATTTTTTGATTTTGAATATTTTGAAACTGCAAGAGTACATGCAAATGAGTGCATTCTATTTTCAATTCTTGAGGAAGAACTGGTCCTGAGTTTCGTGCAGAAAAAAGCAGTTTCATATTTTGCACCCACAGGGGTTAGCTTATAATGACCTTTGTACTCTAAGAAGCTGTGCACTTTATAGTCTGTTATAAAATCAGTATTATGTGCACCTAGCTTGAATGCCTACAGGTTATGTTAACAGTTGTATCCCACCCTGATTGACAATGACAATTACACCCCTGTCTGTATAGGTGTTCCAAGTACCATGGCCAATAGATGAGTGTTCCCAGCATACAGACGGTACTATACATATAATCATACAGTTGTTCGATTGCACACACACACACAATAATATCATAATTTAATTGATCCTTCAACATTGAAATGTTTAATAATATTAATTATGTACAGTTAAGGAAGTACATTATTATATTATACATAGCAGAGTCGTGCAGTTGGCTAGCCTCGAGGAAGTGATTGGGATATCAAGGCTAGCAGTTGGCAAGGTTATATTCTGGCTATATTTAGCATTGCATTGGAGCATGGCTTCTCAAGAGTACAAAGGTCATTTTAAGCAAACCCAGTGGATGCTATAAGCGCTAGTGATGGTCAAAAATTGAAAATGCTTTTTCTGCACGAAACTCAGGACCAATTCTTCCTCAAGAAATTAAAAGTAGAATGCACTCATTTGCATGTACTCTTGCAGTTTCAAAATATTCAAAATCAAAAAATATATAAAATTCTATCGATTTGAAATTCTGCCCAAAACAAATTTAAATTGATCCAAAGATCCACTGACCTTGAATGAATACTGTATATGCATCTTGAATGAATGTATTGTAATCTGAATGAAAATATAACATTAATTTTGAATTTTGAAACAAACGGCCCACCATACACCATAGCAAAAACACATTGATTTTACAATGTAAAAGGGTGGGCCAGCTCAGCACAATTCAACAGGCTCTTAAACGAATAGGACTATTATATCATTCAATGACAATTTAGAGAAAAGTAGCGAAGTACATAGTATGTTAGAACATTAGGTCGTTAATTAATCAATTGCAACGTGTCAATAGTACATGCAGATGATATAAATAATTGAAGAATGCTCACATGCAATTGTCAATGAATACATGCAATTTGTTAATGAAATCCAATTTAACACTCTGAGGATTTTAAAAGTTCATGAGGGAAGATGAGCAGATTAACGTTCACTTTGGCCCTTCCAAACATCTTCATGATTGCCAGGCCCTCATATTGCAGCTGAAGGAGGTCCTGTGTGGGGAGAAGAGAGGGCAGTGAAACACTTCAACTGGTGTATAAGACAAAGAATGCATGTATTTGTAAGACAAATGAATACATGTACTTACATACACCGTACAAGCATACCAACACTATACCTGACACAAGGCAGTAAACTTCTTGAACACTTTACGTACCTACCATCTACCTGTACACACACCCTCACCTGGAGGACCAGCTCCACCTTCTCTATCTGCCTGATGTGATCTCAAACACACAACATTTCCGAATCTGAACCTGGGCGAGTAAGAAATAATGTTCACATAATTATAGCATAACTTTGCATAAGATCAAGGTCGTAGCAAGAGGTCAGGCTGGTCAGATTTTGGCCTAACCACTTTTTGCAGCTGGGTAGGTAATGGTCGTAAATATTGTAAGTGATAATGCGCATGCTGTTTTGGTGAGGAAAAGTGATGGCCTTTTTCTTAGGTAAAAAATTCACCACTGTATGCAAAAGTTCCAATAGTAGAAAAACAGCTGACCTTCAATTGCAAGTTGGCCTGACCACTTTAAAGTTGCTTGCTACGCCCCTGCATGAAGATTGGGGCATAAAAATAAGTTAATAGCCTCACACTGGAGGAATTGTTAAAGTCTAGATTAGTAGTATAGTCTGAGCTTCAGTCAAACAGTGGACAAAGTACGTACCAGAGCAATTAATGGCACATGTGATGATTATCATGTTGTTTAATAGAAGTATGTTAGTATAACGGCTACTCTCACTCAAGTATACGGAGACTCACAGAGTGGGTGGAGCATATCTCCATGGACGCTGATGTATGGATGATTGGCTTGGTCACGTCAGAGTACTTGTCGATACCCAGCCTTCTGTCCAGGGGGTCCACTGTCGATGCTCGCAAGAACTCTCTGTGGGGGGTACAATGAGTGTATGTATATTCATACCCTCTGCATGGCAACGAAAATAGCTAATGTGCAATTTAGATCATACGATACTTTAGTAGAAGGTAGAAACACACATGGCATCATCACATGACCATCATTCGTACATACACACTTTCAACTATTTGACTACAAATTCAGTTTTGGTTATCACATTTCTTATACCTAAACTTCTTGAAGGCGTCCGAGTGTACGGGTTCATTATTGACAGGGCAGCACTCTCAGCCTCAAACTGTGCAAAGGAACAGGAAAAACACGATAAACTCTTAAACCAACAGATATAACCAGACAATAATCATGGAAAGTTAATAATTTTCTGCTGATTTGGCGTTTTTTACCAACAAATAATTATCTAGTCCAGTACTAATTTATTGTACATAGATGCAGTGCATAATGTAGGCCATAATCTGTACAGGTATACTGTACCACTTTTATCACCTGTTGTTTGTAGCACTCAAATATCTACCCCATCGGCACACTGCTCTGCTCCAACTCCTCACAGCGATCCAGTGCCTTCTTGAGCTCTTCCTCCATCACAAGTCTCTCTTGAACAGCAGACTGGGTAATAGATTGCATGGTGGTCATGTACACACACACAGGTATACAGATACAACCATCACAACATCGTGGTAGTGGTACAGTAGTTATATAATTGCAGGTACATGTATTAATGAAAGCACCGCGGGTACTGATGCCTCGGTGAAGGTGCAAAACTACATAACATAAAGCTACACACATTATCATGATGAATATATTTGCATTTTTGCTGCATGCAAACTCAAATTGCATGGTGGTCGATCATGTACACACACACACAGGTAATACAACCACCATGTGGTAGTGGTACAGCTGTTTGCTCACTGCATTACCACAAAACAACAAATACCATACAATGTTGCTATGCAAACAACATGTGGTCCTAAGCAATGATGGCTTCTAGCACTTGTATGTTAAATGGGTACTTTTTGAGGGTTACAAAAATGGCTAATCTGCGAGACCCTCAAAAATTACCCGCTATAAGGTGGCCATCAATATTATAGTAAATGCTCTCACAATCTACTCTTAGTGGTATAATTTTTATATGGAAACTAATATACAAATGAAAGCACCGCGGGTGCTGATGCCTCGGTGGAGATGCCAAAGCTACATAACATAAAGCTACTAGAGTCTAATAGCTTTTATACACATGACATGATGAACAATTAATTTTGCTGCATGCAAACTCAAGGAGTGGGTAATGATCGACCACGATTGTTGTTAAAAACGAGCGATGCCAAAAGTTCAAGTCTAAAATTAATGGCTGCATTAGCAGAGCCTTGCAGCTCTCTTCTCACTCTTGCAGCTACCAATAGCTAGCGTTCTAGTGCAGAGCTAACTACAGTGGGGCCATAGGCAGTGCACGTACACAGTGGGGCCATAGGCAGTGCACGTACACAGTGGAGCCATAGGCAGTGCACGTACACAGTGGGGCCATAGGCAGTGCACGTACACAGTGGGACCATAGGCAGTGCACGTACACAGTGGGACCATAGGCAGTGCACGTACACAGTGGGACCATAGGCAGTGCACGTACACAGTGGGACCATAGGCAGTGCACGTACACAGTGGGGCCATAGGCAGTGCACGTACATAGTGGGACCATAGGCAGTGCACGTACATAGTGGGACCATAGGCAGTGCACGTACATAGTGGGGTCATAGGCAGTGCACGTACATAGTGGGACCATAGGCAGTGCACGTACATAGTGGGGGCATAGGCAGTGCACGTACATAGTGGGGCCATAGGCAGTGCATGTACATAGTGGGGGCATAGGCAGTGCACGTACATAGTGGGGCCATAGGCAGTGCATGTACATAGTGGGACCATAACCCTTTACAGGTCAAATTGTTGTAAATATTACAACAACAAAGGAGCATGCTATTAACTTGTCAATATTGATCAATGTTGATATTGGATTGTGTGGTAGATTGTGAGAGCTTTGAAGTACTAGTTTTGCTGAGCTGCTTGACACTTGAAACTGGATTGGCTCTGGAAGCATTGTTGACTTTGTACTCTTTTTTTTTTCAGGTGATCTTAACTGCTTATTCTCCTGTTCAGCCATTGTCTGTTGGCTACTGCTTCCATCTACGTTTCTACACCACCTTTAAAGATGATAAGTTTACTATATACTTTCTCCAGACACAACTCATCTTTTGTGTGTCCTACTGTGACCCTTTACCAGTCAAATTGAAGGTTTAGACCAGCTACAGCTTTTAAAGGCCACACATACTTCCATTGAGGCAAGCAGCAAGGCATAATCGACTGGTTAGTGTGTGTGTGTGTGACGTGGGTGTGCACAACCATTGTCCCACGCCCATCTTCTAAGCTAGTCTGGCCACGCCCTCCACAAAGAAGTCTTCATTGGGGGGCGGCGATCAAATCAAGCTAAGTTGGTGGGTTGGGCTGACCACAAATTCAAATTCAAACTAAAGTGATGACCCTTTTCCCGATTGAACGATTGACCGGTAAAGGGATAAGCAATGCATGTACATAGTGGGACCATAAGCAGTGCATGTACATAGTGGGACCATAGGCAGTGCATGTACATAGTGGGACCATAAGCAGTGCATGTACATAGTGGGACCATAAGCAGTGCATGTACATAGTGGGGACCATAGGCAGTGCACGTACATAGTGGGACCATAGGCAGTGCATGTACATAGTGGGACCATAGGCAATGCATGTACATAGTGGGACCATAGGCAGTGCATGTACATAGTGGGACCATAGGCAGTGCATGTACATAGTGGGACCATAAGCAGTGCATGTACATAGTGGGGCCATAAGCAGTGCATGTACATAGTGGGGCCATAAGCTCTGTACACACACTAGAGGTCAATTTGAGTACCTTTTCTACTTTGCTTAAAAAAATGTTTTTTCAGGTGAGTTGAAGGTGTACAATGCAGTAAGGAACTAGACTGAATAGTTTTAAGCACAAAACCTCCAAATTGCACCTTAGACAATCATTCCGCCAAATTTTTCCGGTTGCTGCCCCCCGAACCCCCCCCAAATGTTCAACAGCGTACGGCCGTCGTCATTTCCCCCCTTAGATAAAAATCCTGCTTGAAACCCTAACAATAGTGAGTATTTGTGACATACCGTATAAGTAGAGGTTGTATGGTGAAAATGTTCGTATATTTCGTACTGTAGAGCATCATACACTGTACGAAAAATAAAACTACAAAACTATTCTACAGTAATAGGCTCAATGTGGCTGTATGAATATTTAAAATACGAAATATTTCCAGTCCTACAGTATTATAAACTCTTTAACCACAACTTTGGTAAACATAATATTATTTCTTACCTAAACTTCTTGAAGGCATGAGTGAGTGTTCGGGTTCATTACTGACAGGGCATCATTCTCAGTCTCAACTCACATCAACCTCCAGCATGGGGTGGGTCGATCACAGTGACATAACACACACAAACTGTGCAAAGGAACAGGAAAACATGATAAACCGGCATTACGGTAACTTAAACCAACAGATGATAAATGGACTAAAATCATGAAAACTCACTAATAATAACGAGTGTTGCAAACTGCGATGTGCTAATGCATGCCTCTCACTTATAGTTTCGATTAGGGGGGAGGGGCTAAATGAGGCTATTTATAGTATGTAAAATCGCCAGCTATGGACCCCAACTAGTACCTAAATGTAAATTTTAGGGGAGGGAGGATTGGAGCTAGAGGGGGATATCCCCCTTCCCCCCTGTATGACACCCTGCTCACCCTTTAGAAGACTGCCCCCCCCCCCCATACACACACACTCACCCCTCTAGAAGAATGTCCCACCATAGCCTTCGGAGCTGTCTCCCTCCTCTTAGCAATCACTCCATCGATGTGTGTCTTGAGTACCTCGTTTCGACTAATCTTGGACGCTATATACCCGCCACTGTAGCATGTAGCACCACTCTGTGATGTGCCTCAAGACCTTTCTCCTTCACAGCAAGCTCTTGCAGCTGGTGTAGGAAGACCAGTATATTCGAGAGCCTTTGATAAGAGAATTCCAGTGTCAGGAGAAATACGAGTTGGTAGAAAGCGAGTGTGTTAGCAGGGCTAGTGCAGAGAGTTTTGGCCAGTTCCAGGAGATTGGTGAAGAGAGAGTTGACTGGTTTAGAGAGGAATCCTTTCAAAACCACACCCAGTGAGAACCCTACAGCCTCCAGACTCACCCAATCACTGCACAAGGGGAGGGTATAAATGCACGTACATGTAGCTGTAAGCACTGCACATGATTGTATACATAGTGAAAGTTAAGACAAAAGCTCATATGGACCTGTATAACTGACAAATAAAATCTAGTACGCCTCAAATGCACACTGAACATAGCAAGGTGCCACACACACACACACACACACACACACACACACACACACACACACACACACACACACCCACGCACGTGTTGAGAGGAATCTTGTCCTTGTTGGCATGGTGATCTACGAGACGATGCCAGAGTAGGGCCACATCCAGCTGTGTGCTGGGCTCTCGAATGAGGAGCAATTGGACGAGGGAGGTGAACAGTTGCCCTGGGAACGCCGTCTCTAGCACTGATGCGTGACAGGTGTCAGCCACCGCCCTCAAACACTTCACCAGGGAGGTAGTCAACATGGGGCTGCATAATAAAGGAGACAATACAATTATGGAAGCATAAACACTTAGTAATGCACGCAGTCTATTGTGCATGGTCACATAATTATAAGCAGGTCATCCTCTATAATCTACTCAAAGGTTACTGCTATAAACAGGACTCACGAAGGCACCAGAATCAGAGAACACGTACATGTACAAACAGTGTTTATGACAGGAAACTAAACACAAACAGCTACACAAATAGCTAAATAAAGCAACAGCTTTATAATTACAATTCTCACCTGTTTGAGTGTCTTGAGGTGCCAGAGGATGTACAGACAGTCCAGTACTAGTGGTGGCTCCACTATCAAGACCCCCTGAGGCCACGGGTACATAAGAGTTGATGAGCCCCAGTATATCTGGCTTGTGATAGTCGGGAAGGACTCCTGCAAACTCCCCCACAGTGATAGTGATGGATTGCTGAAAGGTCAGAGAGGACGTGAGGTCGGAGGGGCCTTCTGAAACGGTTTCTATGGAGATACGAAGGTGGCGGACCAGTACAGACGGACCTGCATGAGTGGACACGAGCTAAGTAATGTAAATACATGTATGCAGATTTAAAGCGTGGAATTAAACCACACTACCGTATTACTAGAATGTTTTGCGAGCATCAAACATTTGCGAATTTTGCGAGGGTTGATCAATTCGCAACAATAAAATCCGCAAAACCTAAATTATTACTAGTAAATACACACGATCTTTGCCAGAACGCAATAGTTAGATCGCAAAAGGTCAAATTTTCTGCTGATTTGGCTCATTCGAAAAGGTTTTTCACCCGCAAAATTATTCTAGTAATACGGTACGTATAATTATAAAGATTAAGCCAGTGTCAAAACATACAATGCCATGTACAAACTTTAATAACAGCTATGAAAGTATCTACGAACGAAGAATAAATGCGTATAGCCTTCTTTAGAAAATGGCCCAAAAATAGTGTGTGCAACCATACAAGTACTTTACCATGGAGACTCACCTAGAGAGCTGTCTGCTGCCACGGCAACACACTTAGAGAGTGTGCCGAGGATCCCTTGTTTGGTCTCCCAGGACTCCTTCACCTTGGTATCCAGGTGGTCCACTGGGGGGCTGTGGGGGTACATGATACATACTGTACACTGAGGGAGTCCATGTGAGTGGAAAGGTACAATACACATGTACATGTAGGTACCGTATAGCGGGTAGTTTTCGTGGAGTAAAAAATTCGTTCAACTCGAAAAACGGTGGTTTTTGTGAGTAAAAATTGTTTAGTCTCGTTGCCTGCACTGCATTCCGGTAAGCCACGCCTACGTTAAAATTTCGTGGAGGTCAGCTTGCCCACGAAAATTACCTGCTATAATTACCCGCTGTCTTCGTGGGGGATACACATGTCTACACTGGAGGGAACAATTGATCAAGAATAAATAAAGAGTATGTTGGACCTGAAAGCTATCAATGTTACATAACAGAATAAAGCAGAGAGTATCGAAATACTGTTGACAGTCCGTTATGGACAGTCAAGTCAGAATTCCACAAATTTTTATCAAGCGTGACGCACTATACACTATGGTGAGAACACTTGGCCACCAGTACATGTATATACGTGTACCTGCATGGCTTCCACGACGATGGCGTACACACCAGCTGTGAATTCCTTGTCCGATATCTATAGTTTGTTTAGGTCAAAGTGTCTACAAGGGGAGCAATGGAGTGTTACTAGGAAATGAGACAATGGTTGTCATGGTACTGGACCTGCTGAGACAACATTGCACAATAGGTCATAGCACTTTACTAACATCAGGAGTTCATTAAGAATCCTAATGAACTCCTGCTGAATGCAGTTCCATTTAAGTTACACCTATTAGGGAAACCACCTTGCCTACAAGTACAGTGTTGTAACACATACGTACGCACAATGTATATATATACATTAGGAAACCACCTTGCCTACAAGTAGCACCGACGCACACAAGGCATTGACCGACTTACTGCAGTATTGGCTTGAGGACACTATCGATGGGAGAGAGTCCGGCAAAAGCGATAAGCTCCTGCAGTGAGACTATCCTGAGAGTACCCCCCCAGACTGTCCCCCTCCTCCACAACAGGCTGGATCTCACCAGACTCTCTGTCAGAGTGGGAGGGAGGTTACTATTGGCACACACTGTATAAGTATCTAAGGCCATCAATAGGTAAGTTTGATACAGACTGAGGCTATCAACATTTACTCATTGAAGTATGTGTATTAGCCAGTGCTTCAGGAGTAGAACTGAAGAAAATTGTAGTGACTTTCCTAGACAGTATACCTTGACTGGCGACACTGTGACTGTGCATATTGAAGAGGAAGGGCGGCACTATCTTGTTCATGTGATCTAGGTCCCAAATGTTCATCTGGAGGTTGTCTTGCCGACCAATCTTCTTTATCACTCCCCTCAGCCCTTGCAACCCAGCCATCCGCGTCCTGTGTGAGGTGTAGTGGGGAGGGGTGGAGTTGGTGATGAAAGCAATGTTATCACAAGTTATGCATGTGGCAGAGCACCCTAAGGGCGGTACAGTTAAAATATGACACCTAACACTTCGACCTGTGGCCACTCAAACTCATTTCATGTACACATACTCGTGATATTTATCGGCGTCGTCCACATTCTTGGTGAGGCTAAGAGAGGCAAAGCGGTGGATGAGGAAGTTGTACTGTCTGTGGTAGGGGGTGTTCCCTTCCTCTCGCTCGGCAAACTTCACAAACTGTGTGTGTGCGGAGGAAGGGTCGTCAATGTACACTATTAACAAAATGTAAAGTACATGTACATGCAATCTAATCGTGAAGATACACGTTCACTCTCTGCACTCACCCACCCACCCACCCACACACTCTACTCACACACCCACTCCCACACCCACACACATCACACTCCCCCCTACTCACCGAATTGGTGGCCAGTTTTGTGTTGCTAGTTTCCAGCATATTATGCAGTATATCCAGGTAGCTATCCACAATCAACTGGAGCTTTCGTGAATCACAGGCTGACAGCAGCTTCTCCGTCACTTGCAGAGCCACACTCACATGCCTGGGGGGAGGGAGAGGCATGAAAATGGTATTTTGTACCATGTTTGGGAGAAAGCCATTGGTTGTCATAGATATAACATTTAAAGTTCCCAGCCACATAAGATACATCATTTTCTGTTCCGGAGGTACGGGGATGGTCGATAAATTTCCCTAGCTATACATGACATGTCGACATTGTATACTGTACAGGTATGTCTCTGAAATAGTCGTCTAACCCGTTTCTCTCTCTTTTGCAGGCTCTGACGCAGTCTCAGAGCGAGGTACTCTCCAATATTGTCCAGATGGTCAGGGGAGGTTTGAACAAAGAAGAGCAGCTTGTCTATATTAGCAGACACAGGTGTGGGTGTTTGAGGGTCCTTTGGGAAGAGCCCATCAACCAGCCGTTTGTAGCGAGGTTTGGGGCAGCAGAAGCACGTCGCCATAGTTAGATCTAGTTTTGTGTCTTGATTGATTGTAGACCTAGCATTTATTTGTAAAACGTAGAGCAGAGGTTTTTATGTAATATGTTGGCAACCCTGCGCTTTCTTCTGGGTTTCTCACCCGTATCGTTTGAGGTACCCCCGAACGAGTCGGGTAAGAACTCAGCTAGTTAGATAAATCCCCTTTTTAGATAGTTCGTCGGGAATGGGGATGGCATTCTGGCCTACATTGACCGTATATGGGACTTCTGGTCGAAGTAACGGAATAATGCTTGGTATCGTCGGTAATGTGGGGAGGCTCATGCGGGTTTGAGTACGGGGGGCACTAGTGGATACGAGGGGAACATGTGCTAGTGAGGTACTTGACATACCTGCCGTTCCGGCTGTGTAGCGGTGTTGTTGGACTGCTGCCAGAATCCGCTGGTCCATTGCGGTGATGATCGTTGGTAACACCGCACCGAGGGCTGCCTGGACAGAATTGGCAATCATGGTGTTGAGAGTTGTCGGAGTTGTTGTAGGGTTGGTGGAACTGATCGGCGGTGTTCCAGTTGAGGATGTGCTCGAGGAGGTAGTGGTCATCTTCGTATAGAGAATTACAGGATAGATCAGCAAGGGAAATCTTGAGAATTATAGGATAGACCCAGAAGAGAAGTTGTTTTCTTGTTCTTTCACCGACTGCCTGACCACGTGTTCCTTGCGCATGCCCGTGTTGGTTGCAATTGGTATCTGTACATACTTCACCTGTTAACCACATTTAATCCTTCTGATTAAATTCCATTATATTTCTGAGAGAGCTAGCTGCAAGGCACAGATTTATTTGCTGGAATGGCCACTAAAGAGCAGAACCAAGGTATAAAGACTGTCATGTTTACTACAAAGGATAAACACAATGATTGCTAAAGCATAAAACCCTCATTGGTGATTGCTAACCTTGTGTGCTTGCTATCTATTTTCAGAGCTCACAATTGACGATCTGAAGACAGAAATGAAACTGACTGATGAGCAGCTCAATACAGCAATACAGGAACCAGATCTACCCGAGTTAGCAGCATGTTTCGACAATGTTCACAAAGGCTATCTTGAAAAACTGGAGCTCTCACCTGGAGAACAAACTGACGTGAGGACTAGAGCATATGTAGATGGCACTCTGGCGGGAATGTTGCTGGCTCTGAAATTCTGGATACTGACCAACGGACAAGACGCCACCTTCCAAGCTCTGCTACTCATCATACTCTCCCTGCTCAAAGAAGACGTTGCTGTTCGAGTGTGCAAGTACTTGTCTGACAAATGTGAGTCTGTCATGTGAGAGTGTGGTCATTGTGGTACCATACGTTGTGGGAGTGATTGCAACCAAATAAGGGACTCTTCAACTTAATTGCTATTGTTACACATACAATTCTGTATTAACTATCACCATGTACCAGGAATAGTACTCACCTATTGTTTTGTTTCCCCAGACTCCACCACCTCGTGTCCCCCCTCCCGAGAGAGGGTCCTGCTGAACCACAAGCTGTCCTCGTACAGGGACTACCTACAAAGTCGCTACAGAGCACGAGTATCCACATCAGCCACACAATGGCCTCCTGTTCCAACAAACAAAGTCTTCAAACTGGCCATGATTCAGAAGGAGAAAATACAGAGAGGAAGAATCGACGATGAATTTGTTAAACTAACAATTACGGGGAAAATTGATGATATTTTGCTTCAAAAAACTCAAATTGACTTAATGAATATTTTCTCTGAGATTGGAAATAGACAGAACTTTGTGTTGATTGAAGGAGCTCCCGGCTCTGGCAAGAGCACCCTTGCTCTACACATCTGTCAGGAGTGGGCAAAGGGGAAACTGTTCCAAGAGTTTGATATTTCAATCCTCGTGAGACTGAGAGATCCCCTTGTTAAAGAAGCAAAAACAATAGAAGATCTTCTCCCTTGTAGGAATTCAACACTGGCGTGCCAAATAGGGGCAACAATTTCAGGGACTGATGGCAAAGGTGTACTGTGGGTGCTGGACGGATGGGACGAACTTCCTTCTGACCTCCCTAGAGACTCAATCATTAACAAACTAATTCGACCAGACATGTCACAAAAAGGAGCCCTACACGAATCAGCTGTGATTGTAACATCTCGACCGTCATCTTCGGCTGAGCTCCACCCACTAGTCTCGTCCAGGGTGGAGGTGTTGGGGTTCACTCCACATCAACTAGAACAGTATTTTACCGAGTGTCTGGAAGGTGACTCACAAGCTGTGCAGACTCTACTGGAGAGAATTCGAGAGAACCCAGTGGTAGAAGGTAGCTGCTACCTCCCCCTCAATGCTTCCATTGTCGTTAATTGCTTCCTTTCTGACAACCACTCCCTCCCCACATCCAACCACGGGATATTCACATCGGTTGTCCAAAGCTCTCTCAAGAGATACCTCCAGGAGAAGTTGGGGAAGACCACTCCAGTGGGAGACATCACATCCCCAGACTCACTGCCCTCGGAAATCAGAACACAGACCGTACAAATGTGTCAACTTGCATATCATGGGATTGAAGCCAACAAAGCAACATTTACTGACGGTGATTTGGCTGCTCTTCGCATTACGAAGGACATTTCAAACGTTGGATTATTACAAACTGTTCCCAGCATCATTAGCGATGGTGATCTGGTTTACTACTGCTTTCTCCATCTGTCTATTCAAGAGCTACTAGCAGCAATCCACATCTCTCTCATGTCTCCCAAGCAACAAATTTCTGTATTCCAGAAGCTATTTGGTAGTCCTCGATTCAGTGCAGTCTTCCAATTTTATGCTGGTATCACCAAACTGAGAACTAGTAGACCAATCCTCAGCTTGCTACCTCGATTCTTGTGTCCAGTTCCAGCCACTGTTTTTGATCTGGTCCAAAAGGTTGTCAAAACTGAGAAAGAGAAGTATGGTGAGCCAAAGCCCCTTTTGTTGTCCCTCATCAATTGTTTGTACGAAGCTGAAGACTCGCGACTGTGTGTGTTTGTGGCTAATCTTCTTAATCACAATCTACATCTTGATTACACTACAATGAATCCTATTGACTGCCTCTCTGTTGGATATTTCGTATCAGCTTGTTCCAACACCAGTAATGGATTCACACTTAGCCTCAGCATTTGCTCTATTGATGACCAAGGCTGCAAATTTCTGGCCCGAGGACTCTCCAAGTGTCCCAACTCTAATAATGATATTCCTACAGCAGGGATACACATTGCCGAGATTATCGAGAACACTAGTTCAATATCTGAATTGAATTTGTCTTTTAATGCCATTGGTAACAGTGGACTTTGCACACTCTGTGCGGCCTTGTCCACTAACACATCATTAAAGAGCCTGAACCTGACCAATTGCTCACTAACAATATCAGACGACAATGGAGCTGCCCTCTATCAACTTCTGAATACAAACAATTCCCTCGAATATCTTAGTTTGTATGGTAACACAGTGACTAGCTGTCGTCACATTGCTGCTGGACTTGCAGTTAATAAGACTCTGAGAACATTGTACTTGGATGACTGTGAACTGACTGATCAGAGTATCGAGGAGCTATCAACGGGACTGATCAACAAGATTGAAACACTGTACATTTATGCTAATGCCTCAATAACAGAAGATGGAATGAAGACACTTGCCAGACATCTAACCACCCACTGCTCTGAACTGACACTATTGTTGATACCCGACCACCTAGAGTCCTGTATCGAGACAGTATTCAGGGACGCTAACAAAGAGAGGAAGAGAAATGGACTACCCGAGATTGGTGTGCATACATTATAATACTTATATATACTAAATTATAATTACTTAATAAATGTTATTTATAATTACTGATTTTTAGTAATTATAATTATGTTTAGTTATAATTATATTATGATTATATTGTTGTTATTAATTAATTAATAAATGTTAATTAATTTGTTGTGTTATGCATCTAATCTCTATCATTGGTCAATATAATTATAGCACATGTACAGATGGTGACGAGTGAATTCAATGCTTCCCACTGACACGGAGAGCATGTCATGCACTAGCTGTATGTATGTAACTGAATACACTATTGTAATAATGCTATAATCTCCACCTAGCTAGCCTCCTTCACAGGCTTTCAAGAGAAGTGCGGCCTGGGCCGGGATCGAGGCTAATCATTAATTTTATTCTAGAACAATTATTTGCTTCAGTGCACAGAAGACTAGAAGGATGTCAGCACATTACATAACTAAAAAACAAATCAGTTGGAATTGGTCAATATAGCACAGTAATAATGATGGTTTAAATTCAATTCTCCCTACAGTGTGTCACAGAGAGCTGTACGTATAAAACTGTCAATGAACACAATTTGCTAATGGGAATCCAATTTAACGCTCTGTCGATTTTGTTAATGAGGAAGATAAGCAGATTAACGTTCACTTTGGCCCTCCCAAACATCTTCATGATTGCCAGGCCCTCGTATTGCAGCTGAAGGAGGTCCTGTGTGGGGAGAAGAGAGGACAGTGAAACACTTCAACTGGTGTATAAGACAAAGAATGCATGTATTTGTAAGACAAATGAATACATGTACTTACATACACCGTACAAGCATACCAACACTATACCTGACACAAGGCAGTAAACTTCTCGAACACTTTACGTACCTACCAAATTAATTCTACCTGTACAAACACCCTCACCTGGAGGACCAGCTCCACCTTCTCTATCTGCCTGATGTGATCTCAAACACAACATGTCTGAACCTGAACCTGGGCGAATCAGAATTCATAATTTCATTTCATTCATTATTTTTTACCAACAAATAATTATCTAGTCCTGTACTAATTTAATGTACATAGATGCAGTGCATAATGTAGGCCACCGGCAATTACGACACGTGATCCCAGAGTATACGTTGAAGTTAGCCGCTCCTTCTCTTATTTATGGGCTCCTGGTATTAACAAGGCAACAAAGCAATCTAAATCATAACTTGGAATTGCCTGTAAAATGTAAACCCCTTATAATAAGGAAATTTGATGGGTGTTTTAATTGGGCGATTTACTGAAAAATTCCCAAATTAAAATGTTCTGGTGGACACAACGTCACTGTATATAGTATTGTATTGCATTCGCCAAATAATTACCAAATTTCCAGCTGTACAGTACGTCAACTCTCCTCATACTTTGTTTAACTGAAGTGATTGCGATGGTACGTAGCTCAGCTAACTTGTTGCTTGATTCATTGTGGCAAAATGATATGAACTCAAACTTGTATGTATAGGGAGCTGAGGGCCTGTATTTACTATCTTTACTATCTATGCATTTTATCCGGGTCTAACTACCGCTGCATATGTAGTGAATCAAATCCGAAAGGAACTTGTGTTGCTCAAAATTTGATTTTCCCAGAAGCAGCTTGTTGACCTCGAGCATCAAGTATAAATGAGTAGGAGGAATGATAATGCTGTGCAAGTAGAGTACATTCTTTAAGTTGTGTGAAAGTCTGCAGTATAGATAGTCTGTAAGATGCATCACTTTACTGTGATTTTGTGATGTGTGGGTGGTGCATGTGGGTGGATTAAAATAACACACAGACAGAGGTAATCACTACATTGTGGTTGCAGTGCTCTTGCAAAGGAAAACCACTGTACTAGCAACAACTTCATTAGGAAGAGTATGCAACTCCACATACTTAAAACCGTAGTAGGCCGCCTGTTCAACCTTCGTCACATGCTGTCAGGGTTTCATAGGATAAAAACTTGGGGGGGGGGAAGGTGTACGTGCACCGAAAAATGTTGACCACACCTCTTATTACTTATTACATCACTATACATAAAGGTATAAACCCTGGCTGTCGTGAAATCTTAAATTAGGATGTTTGCAATGAATTATCAAGTACCTTTACAAGGGGCTAGCACATTGTATCTCAAGTGGCTGTGGTTACAATCAGGGTTTCATGAAGATGGGTGGGAGCCCTCGGATTTCCCAAAATTCCCCCCTGGAAACATGAAAAATTAAAGATGTACCAAATTGTACAGTGAGATCTAGTACATGTAGCTATAATGATTATTCTACATGTATCAGTCAGATCAGTTGAGAAAAAGCCTCTTACGTCCGTATAGCGGGTGTATTTCGAGGGTATAAATTTTTGTGGAAATGCCTTTAGAAAGGTTTTCGCGAATTTAATTTTCGTGGTATAGCGCCCTTTTTGCAGCATGCATGCAATATTAAATTCGCGGTTCATGCCTAATCCGCGAAAACACGAACATTTATACCCTCGAAATATACTCGCTATACGGTACATCATATCCATTTTGATCTAGCACATGGTACAGTTCAAAAGTTCAGACAGGAGATGTACATACATAAAATGGATGTGTACAATTATTATATGATACCCTTTCAAATTTAAACCTTACAACATAAGCAGTGCATGTACATAGTGGGACCATAAGCAGTGCATGTACATAGTGGGACCATAGGCAGTGCATGTACATAGTGGGACCATAGGCAGTGCATGTACATAGTGGGACCATAGGCAGTGCATGTACACAGTGGGACCATAGGCAGTGCATGTACATAGTGGGACCATAAGCAGTGCATGTACATAGTGGGACCATAGGCAGTGCATGTACATAGTGGGGCCATAGGCAGTGCATGTACATAGTGCAGTGCATGTACATAGTGGGGCCATAAGCAGTGCATGTACATAGTGGGGCCATAAGCAGTGCATGTACATAGTGGGGCCATAAGCAGTGCGTGTACATAGTGGGACCATAGGCAGTGCATGTACATAGTGGGGCCATAGGCAGTGCATGTACATAGTGGGACCATAGGCAGTGCGTGTACATAGTGGGGCCATAGGCAGTGCGTGTACATAGTGGGACCATAGGCAGTGCGTGTACATAGTGGGGCCATAAGCAGTGCATGTACATAGTGGGGCCATAGGCAGTGCATGTACATAGTGGGACCATAGGCAGTGCATGTACATAGTGGGACCATAGGCAGTGCATGTACACAGTGGGACCATAGGCAGTGCATGTACATAGTGGGACCATAAGCAGTGCATGTACATAGTGGGGCCATAGGCAGTGCATGTACATAGTGCAGTGCATGTACATAGTGGGGCCATAAGCAGTGCATGTACATAGTGGGGCCATAAGCAGTGCATGTACATAGTGGGGCCATAAGCAGTGCGTGTACATAGTGGGACCATAGGCAGTGCATGTACATAGTGGGGCCATAGGCAGTGCATGTACATAGTGGGACCATAGGCAGTGCGTGTACATAGTGGGGCCATAGGCAGTGCGTGTACATAGTGGGACCATAGGCAGTGCGTGTACATAGTGGGGCCATAAGCAGTGCATGTACATAGTGGGGCCATAGGCAGTGCATGTACATAGTGGGGCCATAAGCAGTGCATGTACATAGTGGGGCCATAAGCAGTGCATGTACATAGTGCAGTGCATGTACATAGTGGGGCCATAGGCAGTGCATGTACATAGTGGGACCATAGGCAGTGCATGTACATAGTGCAGTGCATGTACATAGTGGGACCATAGGCAGTGCATGTACATAGTGGGACCATAGGCAGTGCATGTACATAGTGGGACCATAGGCAGTGCGTGTACATAGTGGGACCATAGGCAGTGCATGTACATAGTGGGGCCATAGGCAGTGCATGTACATAGTGGGACCATAGGCAGTGCGTGTACATAGTGGGGCCATAGGCAGTGCGTGTACATAGTGGGACCATAGGCAGTGCGTGTACATAGTGGGGCCATAAGCAGTGCATGTACATAGTGGGACCATAAGCAGTGCATGTACACAGTGGGACCATAGGCAGTGCATGTACATAGTGGGACCATAGGCAGTGCGTGTACATAGTGGGGCCATAGGCAGTGCGTGTACATAGTGGGGCCATAGGCAGTGCGTGTACATAGTGGGGCCATAGGCAGTGCGTGTACATAGTGGGGCCATAGGCAGTGCGTGTACATAGTGGGGCCATAGGCAGTGCATGTACATAATGGGGCCATAGGCAGTGCGTGTACATAGTGGGACCATAGGCAGTGCGTGTACATAGTGGGGCCATAGGCAGTGCGTGTACATAGTGGGGCCATAGGCAGTGCGTGTACATAGTGGGGCCATAGGCAGTGCGTGTACATAGTGGGGCCATAGGCAGTGCGTGTACATAGTGGGACCATAGGCAGTGCATGTACATAGTGGGACCATAGGATATCCCCCTTCCCCCCTGTATGACACCCTGCTCACCCTTTAGAAGACTGCCCCCCCCCATACACACACACTCACCCCTCTAGAAGAATGTCCAACCATAGCCTTAGGAGCTGTCTCCCTCCTCTTAGCAATCACTCCATCGATGTGCGTCATCTTGAGTACCTCATTTCGACTAATCTTGGACGCTAGATGCAGCACACCCGCCACTGTAGCATGTAGCACCACTCTGTGATGTGCTTCAAGGCCTTTCTCCTTCACAGCAAGCTCTTGCAGCTGGTGTAGGAAAGACCAGTATATCTGAGAGCCCTTGATAAAAGAATTCCAGTGTCAGGAGAAATACGAGTTGGTAGAAAGCGAGTGTGTTAGCAGGGCTAGTGCAGAGAGCTTTGGCCAGTTCCAGGAGATTGGTGAAGAGGAGTTGACTGTTTTAGAGAGGAATTCTTTCGAAACCATACCCAGTGAGAGCCCGAC
This sequence comes from Halichondria panicea, assembly GCF_963675165.1. NCBI lineage: Eukaryota > Metazoa > Porifera > Demospongiae > Suberitida > Halichondriidae > Halichondria > Halichondria panicea. The sequence goes on from NC_087383.1 coordinate 2,907,078, forward strand.
AGCCTCCAGACTCACCCAATCACTGCACAAGGGGAGGGAGGAGTTAACGGTGCAGTACTCTATAAATACGTGTACATGACCTGTAAGCACTGTACACCATAATTATACACAACCACACTATCATTGATTGTGTACACGGTGAAAATTAAGACAAAGCTCAAAATATGCACACACATGTACTTACATGTATAACTGACAAGTATGCCTCAAATGCACACTGAACATACCAAGGTACACACACACATGCACCACGTACGTGTCGAGAGGAATCTTGTCTTTGTTGGCATGGTGATCTACGAGACAATGCCAGAGTAGGGCGATATCCAGCTGTTGCCCTGGGAACGCCGTCTCTAGCACTGATGCGTGACAGGTGTCAGCCACCACCCTCAAACACTTGACCAGGGAGGTAGTCAACATGGGGCTGCATAATAAAGGGGAAGTATATGGAAGCTTAAACACTAGTAATGCAGTGAAACCGTGCAGTCTATTGTGGTCACGCAGGTCATCCTCTATAATACAGCCACTATTAGTCTACTCAAAGACTACAATAATTAAGTTTTACAAAGGCGCCAGAATCACACTAAGTACTTTTACATAGAACACGTACATGTACAAACAGTGTTTATGACAGGAAACTAAACACATGCATGTACACAAATAGCTACATAAAGCAACAGCTAAACATTCCCTCTCACCTCCTGATCATGCAGGAACTTCATAAACCTGGTGTACTTAGGACTCGTCACATGATCTTAGAGCAAAAAATACGGACGTGGTCGAGGATTTGAGTGGGGCTAAAGTGAGAAAGGAGGTTGTGGGGGGAGGGGCCTCAGACCAGGGCTGGTGGGACGCAGTGTCATGTGAGAGAAGACTCGGACACATGGTCCTCCGTCTGGACAGCTGCTGTGAGGAGAATGAGAACTGTAAAGCACTGGATTTGAAACGTACTCTTTTGTACCACATAACTAATGACCTCACAAACACACCACTTGGTGTGCAACCATTAATTGTACTCTTAAAGTGAGTGAGCTCACCTTTGGTAGCGCTGACTTATCACAGCTGTTTGTCTAATTCTCCAGAATTCTGAGCTTTCCCTAGAGGTACGTGACAGAATATCTAATTATATATAAGACTTTAAGTTGTGAGGTTGAGAAAAGAGCTCCAATATACATTAATTAGTAGACACTGAATAAGCAGATGACCAGATACTAATTCAGAAACAGACATACATGTTGGTAGTCCTAGGACATATTGCAGTGCTTACAATTATAGCTATTCGAGGGTGCTCTGTCAAAGTCAGCCATAAAGTTATTATTAATTTAATACATGTACATGTACCCGGGTATATAGGGAGCGAGTGCAGACAACTACACGTGTACATATATTATCGAGGGTGCAGAAGAACCAGGTATCTGGCACTCTTATATGCACATGATCAGTCTACTTGCTATTAGCGGCCTCTCAAAATTGCATGGCTAAGAAACTTGCAGCAATATACTGAAACCATTTTAAAGGAGCATATTAATGCGTACTGCTATAGGTGGACCTTTTGGGTGGGCACTTTGTATGGGTTACTTCTTGGAGAAAGGTCACAATCATGGTACATGCATGTATTTCTTATGTACACTTATACTATAGCGTGATGGCGTTGTTAATTGGACATGTTGTTAATACTAGTATGCTTGTAATGTAAGCCCACAGGCATAAATTTTAGGCACGTATTATCGGTATATTCATTTGTAAGAGTGAAACTTCTTACTACACTGTACACAGTCTCATACATACAGTAGACACTCACTTCTAGGGAATGATTACTCACGGAACAGACTCCATTGTGTATTTTGCCTAAGCCATAATCAGTACATACTGTATAGCAGGTCATTTTCGTGGGATAAAAAATCCGAGACAAAAACGTAGGCGTGGTGCACCAGTGATTTCGTGTGTACAAATTCCCTTTGCTTCACTGCATTGCATGCGTTCCGGTCAACCATGCCTACGTTTTCGTGAGTGATAAATATTCGTCAAGGTTTAGCTTGCCCACGGAAACTATACCCAGGACGCTATACGTACGGTACGGTATACTGTACCACTTTATCACCTGTTTCAAGTACTCTTCCTTCTCCCGTTACTTTGTAGCACTCGAATATGTCCACCCCGTCCACTGCAGGCACACTGCTCTGCTTTAACTCCTTACAGCGATCCAGTGCCTTCTTGAGCTCTTCCTCCATCACAAGTCTCTCTTGAACAGCAGACTGGGTAATAGATTGCATGGTGGTCATGTACACACACAGGTATACAGATACAACCATCACAGCATCGTGGTAGTGGTACAGTAGTTATATAATTGCAGGTACATGTATTAATGAAAGCACCGCGGGTGCTGATGCCTCGTAGGAAGCGGGATGCTCATGAACACTACAATGAAAGTTATAAAAAAGGTAAACCGTTTTGTGAGCAAACACTGCTGTAGGATTACATTGTAATAGAGAGGAAATGATCGATTCATTATCTTTATTTATTATCCTCGAGACAAAACCGCAAAATTAGTCATTAATATTCGAGGTAGGTTGATTTTAAGCCGCAGCTATTTTCTGAAATGCAAACTACCGCGCTCTTCTGGCCAAGTTGCACTGTCCCAAGGGTGGCCGGATTAACGAGAGTCTACTGTACATGTATTAATTATACAGTATTCACCGAGTGTATACATGTACATGCTAAACTCACATCTGCCTTGCTGTTGGCCAGTTCCAATTCTCTCACCAGCTCAGCCATGACACCTGGGTCCATGATTTGAGACCTCTCGAGCAGCTTCTCCTCCAACTCCCGTCATCGTCTAGACCTCGAATGGTCTCACTCTTCTCCTTAACCTGACAAGGGAACATCAATAAGTTGCTGCCAGGTGGAGAATACTCGACATACAATAGTGATGTGCATGTACACTCAACTACTGAAAATCTGGCAATGAAATTTAACGGTATTCTCCCACTTTGAAATAAAGGTCAGCTTAAAGTTGGACTGTAGTTAGCAAATAGTAGATCGATTTTGATTGAATATTCTAACCACTGCACATGTGTATCTCTCACCTCTGTGGGTGGTATAGGAACGAGGGAGGCCCTCTGATACTGCCTAGAGGACTGGACTTCTTCTCACTGCCAATCTAGGAGGTATGAAAACATAATATGCATTTGGTAAAGATCTGCTCCCAAACAACATTGCAATTGATCCACATTTACAGGTAAAGGGTCATTAAAGTAAAATATGAAATTTGAGCACAAACATTCTTCCTCTCACCTCCTGCTCATTCAGGAACTTCATGAACCTGGTAGGAGTGAAGTGCACTTTGAAGGACTCGTCACATGATCTTGGAGCAAAAGATACGGACTTGGTTGAGGATTTGAGTGGGGCTAAAGTGAGAGAGGAGGTTGTGGGGGGAGGGGCCTCAGACCAGGGCTGGTGGGACGCAGTGTCACGTGAGAGAAGACTCGGACACATGGTCCTCCGTCTGGACAGCTGCTGTGAGGAGAATGAGAATTGTAAGGCACTGGAATTGAACTGTGCACAAGCACGAAATACATGTACTATTTTACTCGTACCACATAACTAACTAAAAATGCTCACCAATAAAACACCACACACCACTTGGTGTACAACATTTTAACGAATCTAAAAGTATACAAATGAACTTCTGCTCCTCTAGACAACCTGCCCAACCCTCCACATACACACTGGCTGGATCATGCATAAAGAAAATGGCATCTATTTTCACAGCATTTGACCATCAAACGTATCAGAGAATAATCTCACGCCCATATTGCTGATTTGCTTGAAATGCCCACCACCATCTTAGCAATGTACCAGCAAGGGGCTTTTGTTGTGAGCATCAATGGTAGGCCATGGCATTCAGTTGCTATTGATGAGTCACATGAAATGCAGGTACTCTCTGATAAGAAGATTTTGTGCAATCAGATCTTAATTAGAAATGGGAGGCTCACTATCAAAGCCTATAAGGTGTTAGGTATTCTGAAAATAATTTTCTTCTACCAACTAGATCAAAACTATAAAAGAAACAACTTTACTTTTCCCTATAGTGAGATCTCAGCTCTCTCAACTCTGGCGACCAATACTGCTCAAAGACATTTATTCTTAAAGTGATTGAGCTCACCTTTGGTAGCGCTGACTTATCACAGCTGTTGGTCCAATTCTCCAGAACTCTGAGCTTCCCCTCGAGGTGCAACTGCAAGTGACAGAAGAGAAAATAGCTCCAATAATATTATACAATAATTAGTAGTATAGACACTGAAAGAGCAGATTACCAGGGACAAAATTATTGCAGTGCTTATAATTATAGCTGCTCAAAGTGGTCATAAAGCTTCAACAGAACAACCAACCTGTATATTAAAATAGATGCATGTACCCTGGGAGCAATGCAGACGTCAATCAGTCAAGTATTTATTAACAGCTGTAGGCACACACTTGCCCAACCCACTCACCAGAGAGGACACCCTGATAGTGCCGTCACTGTGTTCCTCATCTCTAACCCTGCTTTCAATGGTCAGCTTGTAAATCGAGGTATGGGAAAAACGCTCCAATGTAAACACTGAAAGAGTAGTACTTCAGATACAGACATGCAGGTTGGTTGTCCTATATTGCAGTGCTTGTACTTATAGCTAATACAAGGGTGTTCAGTCATGCAAAGTAGACTACGTTACCATAACAACCAATCGTGATCTATTAATCTAAACATCTTCATACATACAAAATTCAGTCCATAATAAAATAGAGAGAGTATCGAACGTATAGCGTTACCTTGCATCAGATGTATTCGGAGTGTAACATTACACCCTGTCTGAACAACTTGTGGCATAAAATGTTTCTACCTCGAGGTAAGTAGCGGCTTCGGGTACTCTGATTGTTTGGTTAAAAAGCAGGAAGTTACGTCACTTTCCGAATACATTTGACGCAAGGTAATGCTACGTTGGATACTCCCTCTCTTTTATTATGGACTCTTGCTATTAGCGGCCTCTCAAAACTGGTAAGAAACTTAAGCAACTGTAATCACATGACGTACGTACATGTACCAACACTATTTTATGAAGGAGAGAGTATAATTATACAAAGCAGTACATTCAGCGTGGGATTAATATAAGGACTGTACATTTCCATGCAGTGCATACTGTACAATGTAACTATAGTAACTCACACGGTTCACTCTGATACCTTAATTTGATATGATCTTCATCAAAAAAGCAACGGGAAGTTTTACTTGATTGGCTACTGTATCAGCTTGTCCCAAAACTGCTCACCCGTGGCACCTGTTGCACTTACATGCTCTGACCCAGCCAGGTCAACCAGGCTCTGAACACAGAGAAGGAGGTAAAATCATCATAATAACAATAACTTATATGTACATTTACACATACATAGTCTGTACGTGTAGATCAAATTAAAGCAAAATAGTCGACCTAGTGTGTTCACAGCTGTAGGCACACACTTGCCCAACCCCACTCACCAGAGAGGACACCCTGATAGTAGTGCCATCACTGAGTTCCTCATCTCTAACCTTGCTTTCAATGGTCAGTTTGAATATTGTGTGTGATCTGGAGTTGTGCTCGGTATATCCAAATGTCCGGTTCTCTGAGCAGAAGAGATTATACACATTACCAGCACATCAGGTGCACAGGCAGCATGCATGTACATGTACACACAAGGCTAAGGCTGAGAGGTCACACTAGGGCAGACCAACAGTGGCTGTAATAAAGAGGTGACATGCTAACACAGGTTGCATGAAACCAACCCTATGGAGAGACTGGGCCATTAACCTGGCTACAGGGTGATCACATTAGACAGACAGGTTCACAAAGGTGCACAAGTGATAGTGACTTACTCTCCCTGATCTCAATGAGACTAGTAAATATCTTGGGGGAGGGAAATCGACTCCTCAGACAACCCAACCAACTTATGAGTTAGCCTAGCTTGCACTAATACCTATTGATTTATTAGTCATAAAAGTGCCAAAGCTGTGCTGCCTAGCAGCAGCCATTGTGAACTTTGACCGCTTTGGAGATACATAATTATGGCAGGAAATGCAACTTCTGTTTCCTATAATTATTGGACCAAAGCTAATTCTCCAGAGGTGCACACTTAATACACGGCAATTGGAGAGTGCCAAAACTCAACTCTGCAGTTCTGGTACTGTAAGACCTCTAATTAAGGTGACCCTCCAAATATGCGACACTCTCGAGCTTAGGTAATTTTCTGACTTCTACGACAGCTACGTTGACAATTATGTTTTAATGTCGCGTCCTAAATGAGGTAAATATAGCTAGCCACACCCTAGCATCGATTTTGGAAAACACGTTCTAGAAATTGAGGCAAGTATAGACTGAGTAGAGCTACCTATAATTAGATGTGACATCAGGTTTTTAACATAATGTTCAACCTCCAAAAGAAGCGACATCTGGCTTAAAAAGTGTCACTTTAATTAAAGCTAGGTACATGTATTACGGTAATCACATTTCTTACTTGAATACGTCGGGTTCATTACTGACAGGACAGCATTCTCAGCCTCATACTGTGCAAATTAAAGAACAGAAAACATGATCCACGACCTTACAAGGTAACTTAAACCAACAGATTAACCAGACAATATTATTGATGAACCAGACAATAATCTATGGCTGATCAATTGACTCACAATCTTTCCATTCGGAGAATGCGGTAATACTTTAGCAATGGAGCCAGGTTTCATCTCGTGAAAATCAAATGTCTTTGGTGGGTGTGGTATTAAATGCAAAAAGTGGGTGTATCTCAGTCTTAGATATCTGAGATACACCCACTTTTTTTGCAAGTCATGCAAAAACAACAACACACCCAATATATTTCTGAGAGAGCTAGCTGCAAGGCACAGATTTATTTGCTGGAATGGCCACTAAAGAGCAGAACCAAGGTATAAAGACTGTCATGTTTCATAAAGGACAAACCCAATGATTGCTAAAGCATAAAATCCTCATTGGTGATTGCTAACCTTGTGTGCTTGCTTATCTATTTCAGAGCTCACAATTGACGATCTGAAGACAGAATTGAAACTGACTGATGAGCAGCTCAATACAGCAATAAAGGAACCAGATCTACCCGAGTTAGCAGCATGTTTTGATAACACTGATGATTATCTTGAAAAGCTGGAGCTGTCACCTGGACAGAAAACTGACGTCAGCGAAGTGAAAGCTAAAACACGTCTAAACCGCACTCAAGCCGGAATGAAACTTGCCCTAGAATACTGGCAGAGCAAGAACCAACTACAAGCCACCTTCCAAGCTCTGCTACTCATCTTACTCTCCCTGCTCAAAGGAGACGTTGCTGTTCAAGTGTGCAAGTACTTGTCTGACAAATGTGAGTCTGTCATTTTTGAGAGTGTGGTCATTGTGGTACCATACGTTGTGGGAGTGATTGCAACTAAATAAGGGGCTCTTTAACTTAATTGATATTATTACACATATTCTGTATTAAGATCACCAGGAATGGTACTCACCTATTGTTTTTCCCCCAGACTCCACCACCTCGTGTCCTCCCTCCCGACAGAGGGTCCTGCTGAACCACAAGCTGTCCTCATACAGGGACTACCTACAAAGTCGCTACAGAGAACCAGACTCCACATCAGTCACACAATGGCCTCCCGTCTCAACAAAAACAATTTTCAAACTGGCCATGATTCAGAAGGAGAAAATACAGAGAGGCAGAATTGACGATGAATTTGTTAGACTATCAATCACAGGAAAAATTGACGATATTTTACTTCAAAAAACTCCACTTGACTTGATAAACATTTTCTCTGAGATTGGAGATAGACGAAACTTTGTGCTGATTGAAGGAGCTCCCGGCTCTGGCAAGAGCACCCTTGCTCTACACATCTGTCAGGAGTGGGCAAAGGGGAAACTGTTCCAAGAATTCGATATTGCAATCCTTGTCAGACTGAGAGATCCCCTCGTTAGAGAAGCCATTACAATTTCTGACTTACTTCCCTGCACAAGCAAAGCGATGGCTAATGAAACAGAGACTGCAATTATGTCATTGTACGGCAAAGGTGTACTGTGGGTGCTAGACGGATGGGACGAACTTCCTTCTGACCTCCCTAGAGACTCAATCATCAACAAACTAATTCGACCAGGCACGTCACAAGAACGTCCGCTACACAAATCCACCATGATTATAACATCTCGACCATCATCTTCGGCTGAGCTCCACCCACTAGTCTCGTCCAGGGTGGAGGTGTTGGGGTTCACTCCACATCAACTAGAACAGTATTTCACCGAGTGTCTGAAAGGTGACTCACAAGCTGTGCAGACTCTACTGGAGAGAATTCGAGAGAACCCAGTGGTAGAAGGTAGCTGCTACCTCCCCCTCAATGCTTCCATTGTCGTTAATTGCTTCCTTTCTGATAACCACTCACTCCCCACATCCAACCACGGGATATTCACATCACTTGTCCAAAGCTCTCTCAAGAGATACCTCCAGGAGAAGTTGGGGAAAACCACTCCAGTGGGAGACATCACATCCCCAGACTCACTGCCCTTGGAAATCAGAACGCAGACCGTACAAATGTGTCAACTTGCATATCATGGGATCGAAAAAAGCAAAGCGACATTTACTGACAGTGATTTGGACACTTTTCGCATTACGAAGGAGATTTCAAACGTTGGATTATTGCAAACTGTTCCCAGTATCGTTAGCGACGGTCATCTGGTTTACTACTGCTTTCTCCACCTGTCTATTCAAGAGCTACTAGCAGCAATCCACATCTCTCTCATGTCTCCCAAGCAACAAATTTCTGTATTCCAGAAGCTGTTTGGTAATCATCGATTCAGTGCAGTCTTCCAGTTTTATGCTGGTATCACCAAACTGAGAACTAATCGACCAATCCTCAGCTTGCTACCTCGATTCTTGTGTCCAGTTCCAGCCACTGTTTTTGATCTGGTCAGAAAGATTGTCAAAACTGAGAAACAGAAGAAGTTTGGTGAGCCGAAGCCCCTTTTGTTGTCCCTCATCAATTGTTTGTACGAAGCTGAAGACTCGCGACTGTGTGTGTTTGTGGCTAATCTTCTTAATCACAATCTAGATCTTGATAACACTACAATGAATCCTATTGACTGCCTCTCTGTTGGATATTTCGCATCAGTTTGCTCCAACACCAGTAATGGATTCACACTTAGCCTCAACAATTGCTCTATTGGTGACCAAGGCTGCACATTTCTGGCCCGAGGACTTTCCAAGTGTCCCAACTCTAATAATGATATTCCTACAGAAGGGATACACATCGCTGAGATTATCGAGAACACTAGTTCAATATCTAAATTGGTTTTGTCTAATAATGCCATTGGTAACAGTGGACTTTGCACACTCTGTGAGGCCTTGTCCACTAATACATCATTAAAGATCCTGGACCTGGACTCTTGCTCACTAACAATATCAGACGACAATGGAGCTGCCCTCTATCAACTTCTAAATACAAACAATTCCCTCGAATATCTTAATTTGTCATTTAACACAGTGACTAGCTGTCGTCACATTGCTGCTGGACTTGCAGTCAATAAGACTCTGAGAACATTGAACTTGGATTACTGTGAACTGACTGATCAGAGTATCGAGGAGCTATCAACTGGACTGATCAACAAGATTGAAACACTGAACATTTGGGGTAATGCCTCAATAACAGAAGATGGAATGAAGACGCTTGCCAGACATCTAACCACCCACTGCTCTGAACTGACAGGATTGTCCATACCCATCTACCTAATATCCTGTATCGAGACAGTATTCAGGGACACTAACAAAGAGAGGAAGAGAAATGGACTACCCGAGATATCGATTGATATTGTGTGGTAATTGTTGTTTACCCGAGATTAATTATGTTTATTAATTGATTGATTATTAATTGTGTATTCATTAGATTATTAATTTATAATTAATTGATTATTATTAATAATTAATGTTTAGTTATAATTATATTATGATTATTGTTGTTATTAATTAATTAATAAATGTTAATTAATTTGTTGTGTTATGCATCTAATCTCTATCATTGGTCAATATAATTATAGCACATGTACAGATGGTGACGAGTGAATTCAATGCTTCCTACTGACACGGAGAGCATGTCATGCACTAGCTGTATGTATGTAACTGAATACCCTATTGTAATAATGCTATAATCTCCACCTAGCTAGCCTCCTTCACAGGCTTTCAAGAGAAGTGCGGCCTGGGCCGGGATCGAGGCTAATCTCGACATGATTTACTTTTGACAACAATTATATTATTACTAGGACAATTTACAAAACAGTTAGTGTACAGAAGACTAGAAGTATGTCGGCACATTACATAACAATTACCTAAAAACAAATCAGTTGGAATTGGTCAATATAGCACAGTAATAATGATGGTTTAAATTCAATGCTCCCTACAGTGTCACAGAGAGCACATGCACTGTACGTATAAAACTGTCAATGAATGTAGTGGAAATCCAATTTAACGCTCTGTCGATTTTTGTTTATGAGGAAGATGAGCAGATTAATGTTCACTTTGGCCCTTTCAAACATCTTCATGATTGCCAGGCCCTCGTATTGCAGCTGAAGGAGGTCCTGTGTGGGGAGAAGAGAGGGCAGTGAAACACTTCAACTAGTATAAGACAAAGAATGCATGTATTTGTAAGACAAATGAATACATGTACTTACATACACCGTACAAGCATACCAACACTATACCTGACACAAGGCAGTAAACTTCTTGAACACTTTACGTACCTACTAAATTACACCACACCACTTTTTGTAGCTGGGTAGGTAATGGTCGTAAATATTGTGAGTGAAAATGTGCATGCTGTTTTGGTGAGGAAAAGTGATGACCTTTTCTGAGGTAAAAAATTCACCACTGTACAAAAGTTCCAATAGTAGAAAAGCAGCTGACCTTTAATTGCAAGTTGGCCTGACCACTTTAAAGTTGCTTGCTACGCCCCTGCATGAAGATTGGGGCATAAAAATAAGTTAATAGCCTCACACTGGAGGAATTGTTAAAGTCTAGATTAGTAGTATAGTCTGAGCTTCAGTCAAACAGTGGACAAAGTACGTACCAGAGCAATTAATGGCACATGTGATGATTATCATGTTGTTTAATAGAAGTATGCTAGTATAACGGCTACTCAAGTATACGGAGACTCACAGAGTGGGTGGAGCATATCTCCATGGACGCTGATGTATGGATGATTGGCTTGGTCACGTTAGAGTACGCGTCGATACCCAGCTATCTGTCCGGGGGGTCCACAGTCGATGCTCGCTGGAAGAACCCTCTGTGGGGGGTACAGTGAGAGTCATAATTATTATTATGATTCAGTTCCGGGAATAAATGTCATAGAAAGTCACTAATTGACTCACATTTTTTCCAGTCGAGGTAAATGGAACACAGCTATAGGTTACGTCTCTGTGGGACATGTGAAATTGTGTATCAGGTTTTAAGCAACTAATAAGGATTATCATCTATTAATCTTGTTGAGCGCACAGTCCATTCTACCCCCCACCCACACACACCTGGTCAGTAGACAGCTGATTGCCTATCCACAACATCGAAGGATTTTATCGCGGCTATGTACTTCATTGTACAGCTGCAAGGGGAGTGACGTGTGATACAGTGTGATTCAATGAAAGTCAGTACAACACAGTTAGTGTATGTTTACCAAAGAGGTACATGAGATTGTTCTGACAAATCATTCTTGTACTCTCTAATACACTAACAGGGTTTCATCTAGGATAACAAGTTGGGGGGGGGGGGGGGAGATTTGGGAGTGCGTAAGCGCAAGTGTTTGGCTATGCCCACTTAAAAAAAGTTGATTTAATACTAATGTGATGATGTCATTATTCTACAAGATTTGGGGGGGGGGGGAAGAACCACCCCCCCTACTAGATGAAACCCTGACTAACTGATACAGTATCAAAGATGCAACCTTTTACATGGCAAAATTAAAAACGGCCATTGTCAAAGTAATGTAGACGCAATCGGCATCATGTATAAATTGTGTATTTGGCCTAAGCCATATTCAGTACATACTATATAGCAGGTCATTTTCGTAGGTTATAACATTCAAAACAAACAACGTCTACACACAGTAAGTGCAGTAGTAGTAGATCTAAGAGGTAGTCTAATGCTCAAGAATGATGGAACATCTTATATACATATAGTAGTCATCTGCAGAATTGTGTAGAGGAGATGTTTCACCATCTTTGAGCATTAGTTTACCTCTTAGATCTACTACTACTGCACTGCACTATACTGCACTTACTGTGTATATAGCTAGTAGGTATCTTCAAGACCAGCTAGCTCACTGACAGTTGACAAACTAATGCTCAATGGAACATCTCTACACAATTCTACTACTACTGCATGCACTTACTGTGTATATAGTAGGTATCTTCAAGACCAGCTAGCTCACTGATAGTTGACAAACACTCTCTGGGACAAAAACCATTGTGTAGCTCTTACTTCAATATTTTACAAACTTCCTTTATTTAGAATAATAGCGCATGCATTGCAGAATGCAGAGGCTGCAAAATATGGTGGGCCGTTTGTTTCAAAATTCAAATGTTACATTTTCATTCAAATCACAATACATTCATTCCAAGATGTGCAATTTTCATTCAAGAGCATTCAAGATTATTCATTCAAGATTCAAGATTTTGATGGATGCATAAACATGCATAATTTCAGATGACTTTAGCCACACTTTGTGGTTTTATTGCATGGTGTAGTTGTTTTAATTAACAGGAAATGGGGTTCACAATAATCAACTCCCTCCCTCAGTAGTGGTAAGGTGATTCCCAAACCAGAAACATGACATTGATTGACGAAAATTAACAAGAGGTCAGGGGTTCGTTGCCGACCTTCGAGTTTTGAGCATTAAGCAAAGGACATCTTATAAATGTTGTGTTTTAATGACTGTATATGCATGCATGGCATGCATATCTTGAATAATTATTGTCGACTTGAATGCATTAAAATCTTGAATGACAATTGCATGGTCTTGAATGGTCAGTGGATCTTTGGATCAATTTAAATTTATTTTGGGCAGAATTTCAAATCGATAGAAATTTATGTATTTTTTGATTTTGAATATTTTGAAACTGCAAGAGTACATGCAAATGAGTGCATTCTATTTTCAATTCTTGAGGAAGAACTGGTTCTGAGTTTCGTGCAGAAAAAAGCAGTTTCATATTTTGCACCCACAGGGGTTAGCTTATAATGACCTTTGTACTCTAAGAAGCTTGCACTTTATAGTCTGTTATAAAATCAGTATTATGTGCACCTAGCTTGTATGCGTACAGGTTATGTTAACAGTTGTATCCCACCCTGATTGACAATGACAATTACACCCCCTGTCTGTATAGGTGTTCCAAGTACCATGGCCAATAGATGAGTGTTCCCAGCATACAGACGGTACTATACATATAATCATACAGTTGTTCGATTGCACACACACACACACAATAATATCATAATTTAATTGATCCTTCAACATTGAAATGTTTAATAATATTAATTATGTACAGTTAAGGAAGTACATTATTATATTATACATAGCAGAGTCGTGCAGTTGGCTAGCCTCGAGGAAGTGATTGGGATATCAAGGCTAGCAGTTGGCAAGGTTATATTCTGGCTATATTTAGCATTGCATTGGAGCATGGCTTCTCAAGAGTACAAAGGTCATTTTAAGCAAACCCTGTGGATGCTATAAGCGCTAGTGATGGTCAAAAATTGAAAATGCTTTTTCTGCACGAAACTCAGGACCAATTCTTCCTCAAGAAATTAAAAGTAGAATGCACTCATTTGCATGTACTCTTGCAGTTTCAAAATATTCAAAATCAAAAAATATATAAATTTCTATCGATTTGAAATTCTGCCCAAAACAAATTTAAATTGATCCAAAGATCCACTGACCTTGAATGAATACTGTATATGCATCTTGAATGAATGTATTGTAATCTGAATGAAAATATAACATTAATTTTGAATTTTGAAACAAACGGCCCACCATACACCATAGCAAAAACACATTGATTTTACAATGTAAAAGGGTGGGCCAGCTCAGCACAATTCAAATAGCAATCAAAATTCCAGGCTCTTATATCATTCAATGACAATTTAGATGAAAAGTAGCGAAGTACATAGTATGTTAGAACATTAGGTCGTTAATTAATCAATTGCAACGTGTCAATAGTACCATAGAGATAGTAAAGGGAAGGGATTGGAAACACAGGGATTTCACGTGGCCCATGCGTGTCGCACCAGAAATTGACAGGAAGTTAATTTAATGGGAGGAGATTGGGGGAAAAGCTGCTTATTATAGATGCTGATCAACTACTTAGCTACTGTACATGTAGTTGCTCTGGTTGCTGCTGTACATCTGAATGACTGACATTTTTCTCTTTGCAAATACTTGAGTAGAGATTACACATTCTCAACAAACCTTGAAAATAACAAGGCATGCATTTACAAAGAAATTAAATCTAGGAACTCGATAATTATTTATACTTTATGGTACTAGTACTAGGCACTGTTCATTATAATAGACTGCCTCATAACATTATGACTTTCACACAATCACACAATTTTGATGTTTACATAAAAATGTTTACAAACACAAAACATAATTTTTATGAGCCTGACGCCCTTTTAGGCAATGGTGTATTCTCGTCATCGGTCACTGTTTAGCTCTTGCAAAAGAATTTACTAATCATAATACATAACAGTGGGGTTATCATGTGTCCCTCCCCTCTGCCGTTGGCATAAAAGGGTCTTGGCAGATTTTCTGATTTTCTGAGTACCCCTGGGAAAAAATGTATGGGTAAGTTTGAATTAGTATATTTCCAAAACGATAAACGTTAGCAAGGAAAATCTTTTCTTACTGCACATCGGGATCATTAAGCAACATGTAGAACTAAACAATAGTGATGTACAATTTATTGTTAACCAGTAGCTCCCCCGCAAAACAAGTTACTTTTGAATCCTTGTTTTCACACTTAAAAGTAAATATTCAACATTAAACAGCATAATGCTCAACTTGGCTATGCCTACTGCATATTTCAATGCTCCCTCTACACTCTGATCACTCTCAAGCAACCATGACTACTTCCTAGCTCAAGATATCCCCCCACAAAGTTTCTTACTTACCAATTCTTAGCTAAATACATGTAAAACAGTGTAACATGGAGCTCTGATGATCAAATAAATGAGGTAAATGATGTAAACCATACATTTACTATGGATAATGTACATACAGGATAGCTCTGCCAGTGCTTACTGCAGTTTTCTTCACTTTCTTCTCTTTTGTCTTTGCATCTGGCTCGCAATCAATCGCAATCAATACTTGCGGAATGCAACACGCATGGTGTCAGAATTCTCTAGGGCAATACATTGGCCACCTGAGATGTTTCCAATCCCTCCCCTCTACCATAGATGTAGGAGAGAGGGATTGGAAACGGAAGTAGATTTCAATGTACTTCACATATGACCTCGATAAACATCCGCGCCTCGCTGAGGGCTAATCTATTCCCCAGGAACTTCGCGGGTAACTGAGATTATTGCAAATCTAGGATTTTATGAGTTGTCACTAGTATTCTGTCAAGTTTTCCAGTATCCAATGCAACTGTGCTTTATATAGATAGTGAATAACCATTATTCAAGCTCTATTTACCGTTGCAACTATCTTCTTCATTGAATTTAGGTAAGTTTAATCTTGTATTGTACACATTTATCCCTTTTTCTCTGAAATGATTAATGTTTAGGTCGTATACTTCAATATGCTTGTTGGTAAATCATGTGGTATCACCCCAAGCCAAAGAAAATTAGTCATACATCAGCTGGTAAAATTTAGTGCTAGAAAAAAGTTGAATTAAAGAGCACCACTAAAGATCCCTTTTTTGGGAATACGCTAAGTGTTACAGAAATTTTAATTTTAGGCATACATTCCCTTATGATTGGTGATCACCCCAAAAGCATTAGTTTTGGATCAGGTGGATGTATAGCTTTTGTGTGCATGAATGTGTAGTCACCTATTTTTACCTCATAATTGTTATTGGCCCGGTAGTTAGATTGTGGTGAAGGGCCTGTAGGCCCGAGATATTTAACTACTACAAATGCTGTTTCATCTATATTTTATATAGCAATACCTCGCAAGCCAAAACTTACTGAGTACACTGAAGAAAAGAAGACAGAAGAATACCCCTCCTCTCTACACCCTACACGTCACCGCCCTCGTAAATGTTATCGGCTGTTCCGGCTATATATACACCCTTGTATACCTCACCAGCTTCTCTCCATCTAAGACTGTCTGATTAGAGTGCTAAACTAATCATAATTATAGCTGTAATAATCATTTTTATCGTGTAAGTTTTTGTTAATGTTGTTCGGTTTGATCCCACTCGTTTTACACTTAGAAAGCAACTGGCAGTGCTGTGGAGTGTTTTGCTGTCTCCAAGTGTATGTAATTATACTTAATGAATTGGAAATTGAAATGTACGCTCACCAGCCTAGTATATATAGAAACTTCGTACAATTGATTCATCACAATTATTAAGAAAGTTACATGGTGTATTATGTATCTTGTCGTATGAATGATCATGGTTATTGCCTCAAACTAGTGGATCGACTTCTTGATGGTTTTTTTTTCAGTTGGCAAAAGAGCCTCTGACAGTCACAAATACATTCACAATTTCAGGGAACTAAGCATCCTCTGATGATTTTGTATCTACTGTGAAACAAGTATCCAATACCATTAGCTCTGCACATTCTCCTTACTATTACCATGTACCAATGCACTGTTGATTGTACATGTGTCTCTTTCCCTATTCTTTCACCGCTTATGCAATGAGTTTTCCTCATTTGAGGCAAGAAAAGAAGACAAGAAAGCGAGGCGCGGATGTTTTCCGAGGCCCGCTTCCGTTTCCAATCCCTCTCTCCTACATCTATGCCTCTACTATCTATGATAGTACATGCAGATGATATAAATAATTAAAGAATGCTCACATGCAATTGTCAATGAATACATGCAATTTGCTAATGGCAATCCAATTTAACCCTCTGAGGATTTTAAAAGTTCATGAGGAAGATGAGCAGATTAACATTCACTTTGGCCCTTCCAAACATCTTCATGATTGCCAGGCCCTCGTATTGCAGCTGAAGGAGGTCCTGTGTGGGGAGAAGAGAGGGCAGTGAAACACTTCAACGGGTGTATAAGACAAAGAATGCATGTATTTGTAAGACAAATGAATACATGTACTTACATACACCGTACAAGCATACCAACACTATACCTGACACAAGGCAGTAAACTTCTTGAACACTTTACGTACCTACCATCTACCTGTACACACACCCTCACCTGGAGGACCAGCTCCACCTTCTCTATCTGCCTGACATGATCTCAAACACAACATTTCTGAACCTGAACCTGGACGAGTAAGAAATAATGTTCACATAATTATAGCATAACGTTGCACATAAGATCAAAGCCGTAGCAAGCGGTCAGGCTGGTCAGGTTTTGGTCTAACCACTTTTTGCAGCTGGGTAGGTAATAGCGTAAATATTGTAAGTGATAATGCGCATGCTGTTTTGGTGAGGAAAAGTGACGACCTTTTTCTTAGGTAAAAAATTCACCACTGTATGCAAAAGTTCCAATAGTAGAAAAACAGTTGACCTTTAATTGCAAGTTGGCCTGACCACTTTAAAGTTGCTTGCTACGCCCCTGCATGAAGACTGGGGCATAAAAATAAGTTAATAGCCTCACACTGGAGGAATTGTTAAAGTCTAGATTAGTAGTAGAGTCTGAGCTTCAGTCAAACAGTGGACAAAGTACGTACCAGAGCAATTAATGGCACATGTGATGATTATCATGTTGTTTAATAGAAGTATGCTAGTATAACGGCTACTCTCACTCAAGTATACGGAGACTCACAGAGTGGGTGGAGCATATCTCCATGGACGCTGATGTATAGATGATTGGTTTGGTTACGTCAGAGTACTCGTCGATACCCAGCTTTCTGTCCGGGGGGTCCACTGTCGATGCTCGCAGGAAGAACTCTCTGTGGGGGGTACAATGAGTGTATGTATATTCATACCCTCTGCATGGCAACGAAAATAGCTAATTTGAAATTTAGATCATACAATACTTTAGTAGAAGGTAGAAACACACATGGCATCATCACATGACCATCATTTGTACATACACACTTTCAACTATTTGACCACAACTTCAGTTCTGGTAATCACATTTCTTACCAAAACTTCTTGAAGGCTTCCGAGTGTACGGGTTCATTACTGACAGGGCAGCACTCTCAGCCTCAAACTGTGCAAAGGAACAGGAAAAACACGATAAACTCTTAAACCAACAGATAACCGGATAATAATTATGGAAAGTTACTAATTCTCGCAAAGGGTCAAATTTTTTTGCTGATTTGGCTTTTTTTACCAAAAATGATTATGGTTAAATTGACAGTCTAGTCCAGTAATGTACATAGATGCATAATGTAGGCCATAATCTGTACAGGTATACTGTACCACTTTTATCACCTGTTGTTTGTAGCACTCAAATATCTACCCCATCGGCACACTGCTCTGCTCCAACTCCTCACAGCGATCCAGTGCCTTCTTGAGCTCTTCCTCCATCACAAGTCTCTCTTGCACAGCAGACTGGGTAATAGATTGCATGGTGGTCATGTACACACACACAGGTATACAGATACAACCATCACAGCATCTTGGTAGTGGTACAGTAGTTATATAATTGCAGGTACATGTATTAATGAAAGCACCGCGGGTGCTGATGCCTCGGTGGAGGTGCAAAGCTACATACATAAACACACATTATCATGATGAATATTTTTGCATTTTTGCTGCATGCAAACTCAAATTGCATGGTGGTCGATCATGTACACACACACACACACAGGTAATACAACCACCATGTGGTAGTGGTACAGCTGTTTGCTCACTGCATTACCACAAAACAACAAATACCATACAATGTTGCTATGCAAACAACATGTGGTCCTAAGCAATGATGGCTTCTAGCACTTGTATGTTAAATGGGTACTTTTTGAGGGTTACAAAAATGGCTAATCTGCGAGACCCTCAAAAATTACCCGCTATAAGGTGGCATCAATATTATAGTCAATGCTCTCACAATCTACTCTTGGTGGTATATATGGAAACTCACATACAAATTATGGTGAGGATCTGAAATGGAGAATGGGCGGGGACTAGCTTGCATATACCAGCAGATATGATATACATGTAGCTACTAACCGTCCACTGAATGTATGGAAAGCAGTCTGAAGGCTGAAAAACTGTTAGTACGAAGTACTGCAAAGGACATCAAACAGTGCACGTACATAGTGGGACCATAAGCAGTGCGTGTACATAGTGGGACCATAAGCAGTGCGTCTACATAGTGGGACCATAGGCAGTGCATGTACATAGTGGGACCATAGGCAGTGCGTGTACATAGTGAGACCATAAGCAGTGCGTGTACATAGTGGGACCATAGGCAGTGCGTGTACATAGTGGGACCATAGGCAGTGCGTGTACATAGTGGGACCATAGGCAGTGTGTGTACATAGTGGGACCATAGGCAGTGCGTGTACATAGTGGGACCATAGGCAGTGCGTGTACATAGTGGGACCATAGGCAGTGCGTGTACATAGTGAGACCATAGGCAGCGCGTGTACACAGTGGGACCATAGGCAGCGCATGTACATAGTGGGACCATAGGCAGCGCGTGTACATAGTGGGGCCATAGGCAGTGCATGTACATAGTGGGACCATAAGCAGTGCATGTACATAGTGGGACCATAAGCAGTGCATGTACATAGTGGGACCATTGTGCATGTACATAGTGGGACCATAGGCAGTGCATGTACATAGTGGGACCATAGGCAGTGCATGTACATAGTGGGACCATAGGCAGCGCGTGTACATAGTGGGGCCATAGGCAGTGCATGTACATAGTGGGACCATAAGCAGTGCATGTACATAGTGGGACCATAGGCAGTGCATGTACATAGTGGGACCATTGTGCATGTACATAGTGGGACCATAGGCAGTGCATGTACATAGTGGGACCATAGGCAGTGCATGTACATAGTGGGACCATAGGCAGTGCATGTACATAGTGGGACCATAGGCAGTGCATGTACATAGTGGGACCATAGGCAGTGCATGTACATAGTGGGACCATAGGCAGTGCATGTACATAGTGGGACCATAGGCAGTGCATGTACATAGTGGGACCATAGGCAGTGCATGTACATAGTGGGACCATAGGCAGTGCATGTACATAGTGGGACAATAGGCAGTGCATGTACATAGTGGGACCATAGGCAGTGCATGTACATAGTGGGGCCATAGGCAGTGCATGTACATAGTGGGACCATAGGCAGTGCATGTACATAGTGGGACCATAGGCAGTGCATGTACATAGTGGGACCATAGGCAGTGCATGTACATAGTGGGACCATAGGCAGTGCATGTACATAGTGGGACAATAGGCAGTGCATGTACATAGTGGGACCATAGGCAGTGCATGTACATAGTGGGGCCATAGGCAGTGCATGTACATAGTGGGACCATAGGCAGTGCATGTACATAGTGGGGCCATAGGCAGTGCATGTACATAGTGGGGACCATAGGCAGTGCGTGTACATAGTGGGACCATAGGCAGTGCATGTACATAGTGGGACCATAGGCAGTGCGTGTACATAGTGGGACCATAGGCAGTGCATGTACATAGTGGGACCTTTACAGGTCAAATTGTTGTAAATATTACAACAACAAAGGAGCATGCTATTAACTTGTCAATATTGATCAATGTTGATATTGGATTGTGTGGTAGATTGTGAGAGCTTTGAAGTACTAGTTTTGCTGAGCTGCTTGACACTTGAAACTGGATTGGCTCTGGAAGCACTGTTGACTTTGTACTCTTTTTTTATTCTCCTATTCAGCCATTGTCTGTTGGCTACTGCTTCCATCTACACCACCTTTAAAGATGCTAAGTTTAATATTACTTTCTCCAGACACTACTCATCTTCCTACTGTATCCCTTTACCCGTCAAATTGAAGGTTTAGACCAGCTACAGCTTTTAAAGGCCGCACATACTTCCATCGAGGCAAGCAGCAAGGCATAATCGACTGGTTAGTGTGTGTGTGTGGATGTGCACAACCATTGTCCCACGCCCATCTTCTAAGCTAGTCTGGCCACGCCCTCCCCAAAGAAGTCTTCATTGGGGGGCGGCGATCAAATCAAGCTAAGGTGGGTTGGGCTGACCACAAATTCAAATTCAAACTAAAGTGATGACCCTTTTCCCGATTGAACGATTGACCGGTAAAGGGATAAGCAATGCATGTACATAGTGGGACCATAGGCAGTGCACGTACATAGTGGGACCATAAGCAGTGCATGTACATAGTGGGGCAATAGGCTCTGTACACACACTAGAGGTCAATTTGAGTACCTTTTCTACTTTGCTTAAAAAAATGTTTTTTCAGGTGAGTTGAAGGTGTACAATGCAGTAAGGAACTAGACTGAATAGTTTTAAGCACAAAACCTCCGAATTGCACCTTAGACAATCATTCCGTCAAATTTTTCCGGTGGCTGCCCCCCGAACCGGGTTCTCAAATGAGGAGCAATTGAACGAGGGAGGCAAACAGTTGCCCTGGGAACGTCGTCTCTAGCACTGATGCGTGACAGGTGTCAGCCACCGCCCTCAAACACTTGACCAGGGAGGTAGTCAACGTGGGGCTGCATAATAAAGGAGAGAATACAATTATGGAAGCATAAACACTTAGTAATGCATGTAGTCTATTGTGCATGGTCACATAATTATAAGCAGATCATCCTCTATAATATTCCCCACTTGGGGTCTGTATCATAGCAACTGGCTGGGGTTTAACTACCATAAACCCAAGCCCTGGAGCACATTCCTCATAAACTCCCTTGCCTTGAGGGCGCACTGATTTTATACTAGATCTACACAGCCAAAAAGAAGCTAGACACTTGTTGACAAAGGCAGGACAGATGGGTGGGGCTCACTGCTTGGACATTGACAAGTTAGTGTGTAGAGCTAGAAGCTTAGCACTGGCTAAAAGCTATACGCACAACCTTTTTGCCTCAATAGTTTTTGAGACTGTTAGCTAGTTGTATCCAAGGTAAGGTAGCTTAGGTAACAAGTACTTTTCATTCAAGTGGGTATATAACACTTACTGTCCACTACATTCGAATTTATGGCAAACGTAAACCATCCTTGGCCTCGGAGCTTCACCCTCGTCCTCGGAGGTTTACTGCCATAAATTCTGATGTACGGACAATAAGTATAACATAATATCATAGTCTACTCAAAGGTTACTGCTATAAACAGGATTCACGAAGGCACCAGAATCAGAGAACACGTACATGTACAAACAGTGTTTATGACAGGAAACTAAACACATACATGTACACAAATAGCTAAATGAAGCAAAAGCTGTATAATATCATTCTCACCTGTTTTGAGTGTCCTGAGGTGCCAGAGGATGTACAGACAGTCCAGTGGTGGCTCCGCTATCAAGACCCCCTGAGGCCACGGGTACATAAGAGTTGATGAGCCCCAGTATATCTGGCTTATGATAGTCGGGAAGGACTCCTGCAAACTCCCCCACAGTGATAGTGATGGATTGCTGAAAGGTCAGAGAGGACGTGAGGTCGGAGGGGCCTTCTGAAACAGTTTCTATGGAGATACGGAGGTGGCGGACCAGTGTACGGAATATATCCAGTACAGACGGAGTTAACGGTGCAGTACTCTATAAATATACGTGTACATGTAGCTGTAAGCACTGTACACCATAATTATACACAACCACACTATCATTGATTGTGTACACGGTGAAAATTAAGACAAAGCTCAAAATATGCACACACATGTACTTACATGTATAACTGACAAGTATGCCTCAAATGCACATTGAACATACCAAGGTACACACACACACACACCACGTACGTGTTGAGGGGAATCTTATCTTTGTTGGCATGGTGATCAACAAGACAATGCCAGAGTAGGGCGATATCCAGCTGTTGCCCTGGGAACGCCGTCTCTAGCACTGATGCGTGACAGGTGTCAGCCACCGCCCTCAAACACTTGACCAGGGAGGTAGTCAACATGGGGCTGCATAATAAAGGGGAAGTATAATTATGGAAGCATAAACACTAGTAATGCAGTGAAACCGTGCAATCTATTGTGGTCACGCAGGTCATCCTCTATAATACAGCCACTATTAGTCTACTCAAAGACTACAATAATTAAGTTTCACAAAGGCGCCAGAATCACACTAAGTACTTTTGCATAGAACACGTACATGTACAAACAGTGTTTATGACAGGAAACTAAACACATACATGTACACAAACAGCTACATAAAGCAACTGCTAAACATTCCCTCTCACCTCCTGATCATGCAGGAACTTCATAAACCTGGTGTACTTAGGACTTGTCACATGATCAGTCTACTTGCTATTAGCGGCCTCTCAAAATTGCATGGCTTAGAAACTTGCAGCAATATACTGAAACCATTTTAAAGGAGCATGTTAATGCGTACTGCTATAGGTGGACCTTTTGGGTGGGCACTTTGTATGAGTTACTTCTTGGAGAAAGGTCACAATCATGGTACATGCATGTATTTCTTATGTACACCTATACTATAGCGTGATGGCGTTGTTAATTGGACATGTTGTTAATACTAGTATGCTTGTAATGTAAGCCCACAGGCATAAATTTTAGGCACGTATTATCGGTATATTCATTTGTAAGAGTGAAACTTCTTACTACACTGTACACAGTCTCATACATACAGTAGACACTCACTTCTAGGGAATGATTACTCACGGAACAGACTCCATTGTGTATTTTGCCTAAGCCATAATCAGTACATACTGTATAGCAGGTCATTTTCATGGGATAAAAAATCCGAGACAAAAACGTAGGCGTGGTGCACCAGTGATTTCGTGTGTACAAATTCCCTTTGCTTCACTGCATTGCATGCGTTCCGGTCAACCATGCCTACGTTTTCGTGAGTGATAAATATTCGTCAAGGTTTAGCTTGCCCACGGAAACTATACCCAGGACGCTATACGTACGGTACGGTATACTGTACCACTTTATCACCTGTTTCAAGTACTCTTCCTTCTCCCGTTACTTTGTAGCACTCGAATATGTCCACCCCGTCCACTGCAGGCACACTGCTCTGCTTTAACTCTTTACAGCGATCCAGTGCCTTCTTGAGCTCTTCCTCCATCACAAGTCTCTCTTGCACAGCAGACTGGGTAATAGATTGCATGGTGGTCATGTACACACACACAGGTATACAGATACAACCATCACAGCATCGTGGTAGTGGTACAGTAGTTATAATAAAGGTACAGTAGACTCTCGCTATTCCGACTCTCTGAAGTACGACCTGAAATGTGGCCAACTTGCTATTCTGTATACCTGCTGCCCCAAACTAGTACACGTATACATTTTGGGTGTGGTTTAGCAGAAAAACTGTGTGTGGGGGGAGTGGTTGGGGTGTACAATGAGAGGTAGGAAGCGGGATGCTCATGAACACTACAATGAAAGTTATAAAAAAGGTAAACCGTTTTGTGAGCAAACACAGCTGTGGGATTACATTGTAATAGAGAGGAAATGATTCATTATCTTTATTTATTATCCTCGAGACAAAACCGCAAAATTAGTCATTAATATTCGAGGTAGGTTGATTATAAGCCGCGGCTATTTTCTGAAATGCAAACTACCGCGCTATTCCGGCCAAGTTGCACTGTCCCAAGGGTGGCCGGATTAACGAGAGTCTACTGTACATGTATTAATTATACAGTATTCACCGAGTGTATACATGTACATGCTAAACTCACATCTGCCTTGCTGTTGGCCAGTTCCAATTCTCTCACCAGCTCAGCCATGACACCTGGGTCCATGATTTGAGACCTCTCGAGCAGCTTCTCCTCCAGCTCCCTCAGCAGGTCATCCTCTAGACCTCGAATGGTCTCACTCTTCTCCTCAACCTGACAGGGGAACATCAATAAGTTGCTGCCAGGTGGAGAATACTCGACATACAATAGTGACGTGCATGTACACTCAACTACAGAAAATCTGGCAATGAAATTTAACGGTATTCTCCCACTTTGAGATAAAGGTCAGCTTAAAGTTGGACTGTAGGTTAGGTATTAAATAGGCATCTGCTATCAGGGTTGTTGCAATAAAGAGATAGTACGTACGTGTAATCACACAGTACACCATCAGATCGACTACTCAGAGCATAGATCATACAGTATATACATGATCAATTGCTAAATGCTCTGAAATGCAGCTCACTAGCAAAAAAAGTAATGCCTAGCAAATACCGTATAGCGGGTATATTTTGAGGGTATAAATTTTCGCGGATGGACCTCTACAAAGGATTTCGCGGATTATATTTTCGTGGTCTGAGTTCCAGCCTTTTGGCGCATGCGCACATCAACATGCAGCTGTACCTACACACCGTTAGCCTAGAATCCATAATACTGAACACGCCTACTATTATAAATTTTCGTGGGTATAAATTTTCGCGGTACAGGCTCAATCCGCGAAAACTGCGAACATTTATACCCTCGAAATATACCCGCTATACGGTAGTAGATCTATTTTGATTAAAGGACACTAAACACTGCACATGTGTATCTCTCACCTCTGTGGGTGGTATAGGAACGAGGGAGGCCCTCTGATACTGTCTAGACTGGACTTCTTCCCACTGCCAATCTAGGAGGTATGAAAACATAAATTATTATGCATTTGGTAAAGATCTGCTCCCAAATAACATTGCAATTGATCCACATTGACAGGTAAAGGGTAATTAAAGTAAAATCTGATATTTGAGCACAAACATTCCTCCTCTCACCTCCTGCTCATTCAGAAACTTCATGAACCTGGTAGGAGTGAAGTACACTTTGAAGGACTCGTCACATGATCTTGGAGCAAAAGATACGGACTTGGTTGAGGATTTGAGTGGGACTAAAGTGAGAGAGGAGGTTGTGGGGGGAGGGGCCTCAGACCAGGGCTGGTGGGACGCAGTGTCACGTGAGAGAAGACTCGGACACATGGTCCTCCGTCTGGACAGCTGCTGTGAGGAGAATGAGAATTGTAAGGCACTGGAATTGAACTGTGCACAAGCACGAAATACATGCACTATTTTATTCGCACCACATAACTAACTAAAAATGCTCACCAATAAAACACCACACACCACTTGGTGTACAACATTTTAACGAATCTAAACGCATACAAATGAACGTCTGCTTCTCTAGACAACCTGCCCAACCCTCCACATACACACTGGCTGGATCATGCATAAAGAAAATGGCATCTATTTTCACAGCGTTTGACCATCAAACGTATCAGAGAGAATAATCTCACGCCCATATTGCTGATTTGCTTGAAATGCCCACCACCATCATAGCAATGTACCAGCAAGGGGCTTTTGTTGTGAGCATCAATGGTAGGCCATGGCATTCAGTTGCTATTGATGAGTCACATGAAATGCAGGTACTTTCTGATAAGAACATTTTGTGCAATCAGATCTTAATTAGAAATGAGAGGCTCACTATCAAAGCGTTAGGTATTCTGAAAATAATTTTCTTCTACCAACTAGATCAAAACTATAAAGGAAACAATTAATTTTTACTTTTCCCTATAGTGATCGAGATCTCAGTTCTCTCAACTCTGGCAATCAATACGGCTCAAAGACATTCTTAAAGTGATTGAGCTCACCTTTGGTAGCGCTGACTTATCACAGCTGTTGGTCCAATTCTCCAGAACTCTGAGCTTCCCCTCGAGGTGCAACTGCAAGTGACAGAAGAGAAAATAGCTCCAATAATAATTAGTAGTATAGACACTGAAAGAGCAGATTACCAGGGACATAATTATTGCAGTGCTTATAATTATAGCTGCTCAAAGTGGTCATAAAGCTTCAACAGAACAACCAACCTGTATATTAAAATAGATGCATGTACCCTGGGAGCAATGCAGACGTCAATCAGTCAAGAATTTATTCACAGCTGTAGGCACACACTTGCCCAACCCACTAACCAGAGAGGACACCCTGATAGTGCCATCACTGAGTTCCTCATCTCTAACCCTGCTTTCAATGGTCAGCTTGTAAATCGAGGTATGGGAAAAACGTTCCAATGTAAACACTGAAAGAGTAGTACTTCAGAAACAGACATGCAGGTTGGTTGTCCTATATTGCAGTGCTTGTACTTATAGCTAATACAAGGGTGTTCAGTCCTGCAAAGTAGACTACCTTACCATAACAACCAATCGTGATCCATTAATCTAAACATCTTCATACATACAAAATTCAGTCCATAATAGAGTATCGAGTGTATATCGTTACCTTCAGATGTATTTAGAGTGTAACATTACACCTTGTCTGAACAACTTGTGGCATAAAATGTTTCTGCCTCGAGGTAA
This sequence comes from Halichondria panicea, assembly GCF_963675165.1. NCBI lineage: Eukaryota > Metazoa > Porifera > Demospongiae > Suberitida > Halichondriidae > Halichondria > Halichondria panicea. The sequence goes on from NC_087383.1 coordinate 2,934,644, forward strand.
GTAGCGGCTTCGGGTACTCTGATTGTTTGGTTAAAAAGCAGGAAGTTACGTCACTTTCTGAATACATTTGACGCAAGGTATAATGCTACGTTGGATACTCCCTCTTTTATTATGGACTCTTGCTATTAGCGGCCTCTCAAAACTGGTAAGAAACTTAAGCAACTGTAATCACATGACGTACGTACATGTACCGACACCATTTATGAAGGAGAGAGTATAATTATACAAAGCAGTACATTCAGCGTGGGGTTAATATAACTGCACATTTCCATGCAGTGCATACTGTACAATGTAACTATAGTAACTCACATGGTTCACTCTGATAACTTAATTTCATATGATCTTCATCAAAAAAGCAACGGGAAGTTTTACTTGATTGGCTACTGTATCAGCTTGTCCCAAAACTGCTCACCCGTGGCACCTGTTGCACTTACACGCTCTGGCCCAGCCAGGCTCTGAACACAGAGAAGGAGGTAAAATCATCATAATAACAATAACTTATATGTACATTTACACATACATAGTCTGTACGTGTAGATCAAATTAAAGCAAAATAGTCGACCTAGTGTATGTTCACAGCTGTAGGCACACACTTGCCCAACCCACTCACCAGAGAGGACACCCTGATAGTAGTGCCATCACTGAGTTCCTCATCTCTAACCCTGCTTTCAATGGTCAGTTTGGATATTGTGTGTGATTTGGAGTTGTGATCGGCAGATCCAAATGTCCGGTTCTCTGAGAAGAAGAGATTATACACATTACCAGCACATCAGGTGCACAGGCAGCATGCGAGTACACACAAGGCTAAGGCTGAGAGGTCACACTAGGGCAGACCAACAGTGGCTGTAATAAAGAGGTGACATGCTAACACAGGTTGCATGAAACCAACCCTATGGAGACTGGGCCATTAACCTGGCTACAGGGTGATCACATTAGACAGACAGGCTCACAAAGGTGCACAAGTGATAGTGACTTACTCTCCCCGATCTCAATGAGACTAGTAAATATCTTTGGGAGGGAAATCGGCTCCTTAGACAACCCAACCAACTTATGAGTTAGCCTAGCTTGCACTAATTTAAAGCCCTATTGATTTATTAGTCAAAAAAGTGCAACAAAAGCTGTGCTGCCTAGCAGCAGCCATTGTGAACTTTTACCGCTTTGGAGATACATAATTATGGCAGGAAATGCAACTTCTGTTTCCTATAATTATTGGACCAAAGCTAATTCTCCAGAGGTGCACACTTAATACACGGCAATTGGAGAGTGCCAAAACTCAACTCTGCAGTTCTGGTACTGTAAGACCTCTAATTAAGGTGACCCTCCAAATATGCGACACTCTCGAGCTTAGGTAATTTTCTGACTTCTACGACAGCTACATTGACAATTATGTTTTAATGTCGCGTCCTAAATGAGGTAAATATAGCCACACCCTAGCATCGGTTTTGGAAAACACGTTCTAGAAATTGAGGCAAGTATAGACTGAGTAGAGTTATCCATAATCAGATACGACATCAGGTTTTTATCAACCTCCAAAAGAAGCGACATCTGGCTTCGTAATTATTTAAAAAAAGTGTTGCTTTAATTAAAGGTCTTACGGTATTAAATCATATTTCTTACTTGAAAACTTGAATACGTCAGGTTCATTACTGACAGGGCAGCATTCTCAGCCTCAAACTGTGCAAATTAAAGAACAGAAAACATGATCCACGACCTTACAACATAACTTAAACCTGTAGATTTAATAACCAGACAATATTATTGATGAACAAGACAATAATCTATGGCTAATCAATTGACTCACCCTCCTTCCATTCGGAGAATGCTGTAATACTTTAGCAATGCAATGGAGCTAAAAGCTAGCTAGCCAGGTTTCATCATAGATAAACTATGGTTTCACTCAAATGTCTTTGGTGGGTGTGGTAAATTCAAAAAGTGATCATTCTTAGATATATCTGAGATACACCCACTTTTTTTGCAAGTCATGCAAAAACAACAACACACCCAATATATTTCAGAGAGATCTAGAGCTAGCTGCAAGGCACAGATTTATTTGCTGGAATGGCCACTAAAGAGCAGAACCAAGGTATAAAGACTGCCATGTTTCCTATAAAGGATAAACCCAATGATTGCTAAAGCATAAAACCCTCATTGGTGATTGCTAACCTTGTGTGCTTGCTATCTATTTTCAGAGCTCACAATTGACGATCTGAAGACAGAAATGAAACTGACTGATGAGCAGCTCAATACAGCAATAAAGGAACCAGATCTACCCGAGTTAGCAGCATGTTTCGACAATGTTCACAACGGCTATCTTGAAAAACTGGGGCTCTTACCTGGAGAACAAACTGACGTGAGGACTAGAGCATTTGTAGAAGGCACTGTGGCAGGAATGTTGCTGGCTTTGAAATGTTGGATACTGATCAACAGACTAAACGCCACTTTCCGAGCTCTGCTACTCATCATACTCTCCCTGCTCAAAGAAGACGTTGCTGTTCGAGTGTGCAAGTACTTGTCTGACAAATGTGAGTCTGTCATGTGAGAGTGTGGTTAGTGTGGTCATTGTGATACCATACGTTGTGGGAGTGATTGCAACCAAATAAGGGACTCTTCAACTTAATTGCTATTGTTACACATACAATTCTCTATTAACTATCACCAGGAATGGTACTCACCTATTGTTTTGTTTCCCCAGACTCCACCACCTCGTGTCCTCCCTCCCGAGAGAGGGTCCTGCTGAACCACAAGCTGTCCTCGTACAGGGACTACCTACAAAGTCGCTACAAAGAACCAGACTCCACATCAGTCACACAATGGCCTCCCGTCTCAACAAAAACAATTTTCAAACTGGCCATGATTCAGAAGGAGAAAATACAGAGAGGCAGAATTGACGATGAATTTTTTAGACTATCAATCACAGGAAAAATCGACGATATTTTACTTCAAAAAACTCCACTTGACTTGATAAACATTTTCTCTGAGATTGGAGATAGACGAAACTTTGTGCTGATTGAAGGAGCTCCCGGCTCTGGCAAGAGCACCCTTGCTCTACACATCTGTCAGGAGTGGGCAAAGGGGAAACTGTTCCAAGAGTTCGATATTGCAATCCTTGTCAGACTGAGAGATCCCCTCATTAGAGAAGCCATTACAATTTCTGACTTACTTCCCTGCACAAACAAAGCGATGGCTAATGAAACAGAGACTGCAATTATGTCATTGTACGGCAAAGGTGTACTGTGGGTACTAGACGGATGGGACGAACTTTCTTCTGACCTCCCTAGAGACTCAATCATCAACAAACTAATTCGACCAGGCACGTCACAAGAACGTCCGCTACACAAATCCACCATGATTATAACATCTCGACCATCATCTTCGGCTGAGCTCCACCCACTAGTTTCGTCCAGGGTGGAGGTGTTGGGGTTCACTCCTCATGAATTAGAACAGTATTTTACCGAGTGTCTGGAAGGTGACTCACAAGCTGTGCAGACTCTACTGGAGAGAATTCGAGAGAACCCAGTGGTAGAAGGTAGCTGCTACCTCCCCCTCAATGCTTCCATTGTCGTTAATTGCTTCTTGTCTGATAACCACTCACTCCCAACATCCAACCACGGGATATTCATATCAGTTGTCCAGAGCTCTCTCAAGAGATACCTCAAGGAGAAGTTGAGGAAGACCATTCCAGTGGGAAACATCACATCCCCAGACTCACTGCCCTCGGAAATCAGAACACAGACCGTACAAATGTGTCAACTTGCATATCATGGGATTGAAGCCAACAAAGCGACATTTACTGACAATGATTTGACCACTCTTCGCATTCCGAAGGAGATTTCAAACGTTGGACTATTACAAACTGTTCCCAGTATCATTAGCGATGGTCGTCTGGTTTACTACTGCTTTCTCCACCTGTCTATTCAAGAGCTACTAGCAGCAATCCACATCTCTCTCATGTCTCCCAAGCAACAAATTTCTGTATTCCAGAAGCTGTTTGGGAATCCTCGATTCAGTGCAGTATTCCAGTTTTATGCTGGTATCACCAAACTAAGAACTAGTAGACCAATCCTCAGCTTGCTACCTCGATTCTTGTGTCCAGTTCCAGCCACTGTTTTTGATCTGGTCAGAAAGGTTGTCAAAACTGAGAAAGAGAAAGGGTATGGTAAGCAGCCCCTTTTGTTGTCCCTCATCAATTGTTTGTACGAAGCTGAAGACTCGCGACTGTGTGTGTTTGTGGCTAATCTTCTTAATCACAATCTAGATCTTATTTGCACTACAATGAATCCTATTGACTGCCTCTCTGTTGGATATTTTGCATCTGTTTGTTCCAATAGCAGTAATGGATTCACACTTAGCCTCGGAAATTGCTCTATTGGTGACCAAGGCTGCAAATTTCTGGCCCGAGGACTCTCCAAGTGTCCCAACTCTAATAATGATATTCCTACAGATGAGATACACATTGCTGAGATTATCGAGAACACTAGTTCAATATCTGAATTGGATTTGTTTAATAATGCCATTGGTAACAGTGGACTTGGCACACTCTGTGAGGCCTTGTCAACTAACCTATCATTAAAGACACTGAACCTGACCAATTGCTCACTAACAATATCAGACGACAATGGAGCTGCCCTCTATCAACTTCTGGATACAAACAATTCCCTCGAACATCTTGATTTGTCTAAGAACACAGTGACTAGCTGTCGTCACATTGCTGCTGGACTTGCAGTCAATAAGACTCTGAGAACATTGTCCTTGTATTCCTGTGAACTGACTGATCAGAGTATCGAGGAGCTATCAACTGGACTGATCAACAAGATTGAAACACTGCACATTAGGGGTAATGACTCAATAACAGAAGATGGAATGAAGACGCTTGCCAGACATCTAACCACCCACTGCTCTGAACTGACATGGTTGTACGTACCCTATCACCTAAGATCCTGTATCGAGACAGTATTCAGGGACGCTAACAAAGAGAGGAAGAGAAATGGACTACCCGAGATTAATTGTATAGTGAATTTCACCATAAGTGGCCATAATTTGCATTGCGTGTAGTAAACACATTTTTGTGGTAAAGTTAGTGTCAATCATCAGCTTTTGCAGAGCTCTATTTAATGGTTTTTTCGAAATTTCATTTGAGTAAGTATTTCTGGAGATATAGAGTAGCCCACCAAAAAAGGCAAAAATGTGTGGGCAATTATGACGCAAATGACGTCATCGCCATGGCAATGTATTTTTTCTTTTTAGATGTTTTTCACTAGCTCTGATTTAATAGCTAGAGCATAGATACTGTACACTCCGTGGATGTGAAACACTTCCGCCCACTACCAAAAGTCCTGAAACACTCATTGCAACGGATGACACGGACAGAGTATCCGAGATTTCGTATTAGTATACGGAATCTACTGCACAGATACAGTAAAACTGCGCATGTAGGACCAGAAAGCCAGAAATCGGAAAATGCGGAAGTGAAAGGTAAATGAGTGGGCGTAGCAGGGCAATGCATTCCAAGGTTAACCCTTGATTTTGCACTGAGATATGCTCTTGCCTGATCACTCTACTAGTCTATGTAAGTAAGTAGAAAGCTGGCCAGCCTAGTTTTAAATAGACTCTCCATTGTCTGCAGTATAGACTTGATATAATAGCTAGCTACTTGCACATGTCTGCAGTAGACTCTAGCTAGCTACATGCACAATGAATTAATTAGGTCTGTACACTGAGCTAGATTTAGTATGATTATCATTTTTAATTCAGCCAGTCACCTAACTCCTACTTATACTTCCCAATTTATTGTCCAGAGGTTATTTGGCTCTATACTGAAACACGCCGAGCCACTTTTCTGACTTTCTGAGAGCCATGATTATAGAGGGAACTGGAATAATTATGTTCAATCCTGGTCTATAATACAAGCAATTAAGTATATCAGCCAATAAGTTATGTTGATATACTCAAGTTACTTTAATCGACTGGAACTTGCTGAGAAACTTTTCTGATTTTCCGAGAGCAGTGGTTCGTTAACGGGAACCCTGAAAAATAATATATTCAGTGCTGGTCTAGACATGCATGCAGATATCAGCCAGTATAATTATGTTGATATAATTATACTCAAGTTTACAATTCTGAGGTTACTTTAATCGACTGGAACTTGCTGAGCAACTTTTCTGACTTTCCGAGAACAGTGGTTCGTTAACGGGAACCCAGAAAAATAATATATTCAGTGCTGGTCTATAGACATGCATGTAGATATCAGCTAGTATATGTTGATATATACTCTTCTGAGGTTACTTGAATCGACTGGAACTTGCTGAGCAACTTTTCTGACTTCCGAGAGCAGTGGTTCGTTAACGGGAACCCTGAAAAATAATATATTCAGTGCTGGTCTAGACATGCATACGCAGATATCAGCCAGTATGTTGATATATACTCAATTCTGAGGTTATTTTAATCGACTGGAACTTGCTGAGCAACTTTTCTGACTTTCTGAGAGCAGTGGTTCGTTAACAGGAACCCAGAAAAATAACATATTCAGTGCTGGTCTATAGACATGCATGCATGCAGATATCAGCCAGTATAATTATGCTCAAGTTTACAATTCTGAGGTTACTTTAATCGACTGGAACTTGCTGAGCAACTTTTCTGACTTTCCGAGAGCAGTGGTTCGTTAACGGGAACCCAGAATATATTCAGTGCTGGTCTAGACATGCATGCAGATATCAGCCAGTATGTTGATATATACTCAAGTTTACAATTCTGAGGTTACTTTAATCGACTGGAACTTGCTAAGCAACTTTTCTGACTTTCCGAGAGCAGTGGTTCGTTAACGGGAATCCAGAAAAATAACATATTCAGTGCTGCTCTATTAGACATGCATGTAGATATCAGCCAGTATGTTGATATATACTCAATTCTGAGGTTACTTTAATCGACTGGAACTTGCTGAGCAACTTTTCTGACTTTCCGAGAGCTGTGGTTCGTTAACGGGAACCCAGAAAAATAACATATTCAGTGCTGGTCTACTAGACATGCATGCAGATATCAGCCAGTATGTTGATATAATAATTATACTCTTTTGAGGTTACTTTAATCGACTGGAACTTGCTGAGAAACTTTTCTGACTTTCCGAGAGCAGTGGTTCGTTAACGGGAACCCTGAAAAATAATATATTCAGTGCTGGCCTATATAGACATGCATGCAGATATCAGCCTGTATGTTGATATATACTCAATTCTGAGGTTACTGGAACTTGCTGAGCAACTTTTCTGACTTTCCGAGAACAGTGGTTCGTTAACGGAAACCCTGAAAAATAATATAATTATTCAGTGTTGGTCTAGACATGCATGCAGATATCAGCCAGTATGTTGATATATACTCATCTGAGGTTACTTTTATCGACTGGAACTTGCTGAGAAATTTTTCTGACTTTCCGAGAGCTGTGGTTTGTTAACGGGAACCCTGAAAATCAGTGCTGATCTAGACATGCATGCAAATATCAGCCAGTATAATTATGTTGATATAAGGCTTAATATACAATTCTGAGGTTACTTTAATCGACTGGAACGACTTTCTGAGAGCAGTGGTTTGTTAACGGTAACCCTGAAAAATAATATATTCAGTGCTATAGTCTGGATATGCATGCAGATATATCAGCCAGTATGTTGATATATATACTCAAGTTTACAATTCTGAAGTTACTTTAATCGACTGGAACTTGCTGAGGAACTTTTCTGACTTTCCGAGAGCTGTGGTTCGTTAACGGGAACCCTGAAAAATAATATAATGTAGACATGTATGCAGGTATCAGCCAGTATGTTGATATACTCTTCTGAGGTTACTTTAATTAATCGACTGGAACTTGCTGAGGAACTTTTTTGACTTTCCGAGAGCTGTGGTTCGTTAACGGAAACCCAGAAAATATATTTAGTGCTGGTCTTACAAGCAGGTAGCAGCCAAATTGAATACATTGATACACTGTTCTGAGGTTATTTTAATCGACTGGAACTTGCTGAGAAACTTTTCTGACTTTCCGAGAGCTGTGAACGGGAACCCTGAAAAATAACATATATTCAGTGCTGGTCATGCAGATATCAGCCAGTATAATTAAATGTTGATATAATATACTCAAGTTTACAATTCTGAGGTTACTTTAATCGACTGGAACTTGCTGAGAAACTTTTCTGACTTTCCGAGAGCTGTGAACGGGAACCCTGAAAAATGACATAATTATATTCAGTGCTGGTCATGCAGATATCAGCCAGTATAATTATATGTTGATATAATATACTCAAGTTTACAATTCTGAGGTTAATTTAATCGACTGGAACTTGAGAAACTTTTCTGACTTTCCGAGAGCTGTGGTTCGTTAACGGAAACCCAGAAAATATATTTAATGCTGCATGGTCTTATACATGCAGGTAGCAGCCAATACGTTGATACACTCTTCTGCATGAGGTTACTTTAATCGACTGGGAACTTGCTGAAAAATTTTTCTGACTTTCCGAGAGCTGTGATTCGTAAACGGAAACCCTGAAAATATATTCAATGCTGGTCTTAGACAAGCAGGTATCAGCCAATAATTATGTTGATATACCTAAGTTTACAATTATGAGGCTCCTTTAATTGACTGCATGGAACTTCCTGAGCAACTTTTCAGACTTTCCATGAGTTCAACGGTAATTCATATAAAAAGCATTTCTCGGACAAGCAATGTAGGCAGTTAGTCATTCCATACCTTCAGGTATTGTCAACTAGAACGACTTATGACGTTCCATGCATGGGCAGTAATTCATGACTCTCAAATATTGATTACAATTTCACTATGCAAGATTATTATTCAAGGCTCAGTGCCAATAAGATATAAGCCTTTTGAGTAAGTCCGTGACAGATCGAAGGTCCAATCATAATTATAGAGAAACTATATTGAGTTCTGACTAGAGATTGAATCAAAGTGTACAGACTATATACATTAGACTCTATATACTATATAATTTCATTTCGCTGGGCTAGCTGATGTCTTGCATGGTGTGTACCTGGTCTCTAGATGTATATGTCCTATAGCTGTAATGCAAGGCCTATATATATATAATTATAGGCGATTATTAAAATGGGAGTGAGGCTGAAGCCCCCCATGCATGCAGGGCTATTTACAAGTGATTTTGATGCATCCAAAGCACTTCCTGAACAGTAATTTCCATACATTATGTTGTTTACATTTTATAGAAGGTAAGCATAATTATATCCCTACCAACGATCAGAGCGCCCCAATAAAAAAGACTTACTATTGTCGATATACATGCACATACCGTGACAATAAGTACGTAAAATTAATATGTCATAACTTTTTACACCATAAATACACCAAGCCACAGGTGTTTCAACCATTGACGAAGAGTCTGCATGTCGTCTGATTCGTCCAACCAGAAAAAAAGTACAATCATACTTTTCCAGGAAAACAAAGCGACGACCAAGAATTGAAGTTCATTTTGCTACAAATTCTATAATTATTACGATAGATCAAAGGGAGACGAGGAAAGAAAGAGATTCCATGAAGTGTTCTGGCATTAGCGAAGATGAGGTGCAAAATCAATACTTCTCGACTCAATAATAATTATAATGCATGGACTATCCCGTAGACATACAAAGCAAGATAATAATACAACGCACATACCATGCAGACAGGCTTTAATATGGGGTGTTAAATGTTGTGTTGTTGAAACTTATCCAACTGATAGCCTCCCTTTATATATACAGGGCAATATTCTTAACAGATACACCGGAGAGGGTATAGTGGATCAACCAATCCATAATAATTAATTATACTATACGTATAATCGACTTTGACAAAGAATTTGTTCGTGAACGGATTACCTCGTCTTCTCTTATTATTCAATTTAGAGGTGATGATATAAGGGGATGGCTTGGAAAGTTGTGACAGACAGACAGGCATCACTAATATGATGCCGCTGAGTGTAAAACACATGTATATAATTGTATTGGACAAACACATAACATAATTATATAGACAGATTGTTAACGCTATATAGCTATATAGTTCTGGTAAGTTCTTATATGCATGCATGCAGTTCACGATACATCTGTTACAAGGGCATGTTTAGGTATAGTGCATGGATTTAGAGAACAGCTTTTTGGGGTTGGCTGCTATAGAGTTTGTGCTATAGGTTTGTGTCATATCAATTTTAGGATCAGGGATTGGTTTTGTAATTGCAGTTCCTCTAGTTTGCATAGCTTGATAGTAGCGTGTTTCCTTTTCAGAGAGTGAATCCAAGTTTTTAATGTTATGTCTTATTCCTTGGTGAACCAGTTAAGGACGCTGTTGTGGCCGTTGGTATACATGTCTGCATAATAGATGATGTTATGTCTGTTTTTAGTTCTATATAATTATAACCAGGCAGTTTTCACATTTTGGGAGGCTTGGGGAAATGATTGGGTAGAAGTCCATTATTAAAATCATATTGCTGAAGTTATAGCTTGAATTGTAAAAAAAAGAAATTATTTGTGGATCGAATAGGCGGCTTATAATACCCTCTCCGGTGTATCTGTTAGAATATTGCCCTGTATATGTGAAGGAGGCTATCAGTTGGATAAGTTTCAACCACACAACATTTAACAGCCCCATATTAAAGCCTGTCTGGTATGTATACGTTGTATTATTATCTTGCTTTGTATGTCTACGGGATAGTCCATGCATAATGCTCATTATAATTATTATTGAGTCAAGCAGTAATGATTTTGCACCTCTCATCTTCGCTAATGCCAGAACACTTTATGGAATCTCTTTCTTTCCTCGTCTCCCTTTGATCTATCGTAATAAATTATAGAATTTGCAGCAAAATGAACTTCAATTATGGGTCGTCGCTTTGTTTTCCTGGAAAAGTATGATTGTACTTTTTTCTGGTTGGGCGAATCAGACGACAGACTGTTCGTTAATGGTTAAAACACCTGTGGCTTGGTGTATTTATGGTGTAAAAAATTAATTTTACGATTAATTGTCACGGTATGTGTATATTGACAGTAGTAAGTCTTTTTTATTGGGGCGCTCCGATCTTTGGTAGGGATATAATTATGCTTATACCTTCTATAAAATGTAAACAACAGAAATTACTGTGTCAGGAAGTGCTTTGGATGCATCAAAATCACTTGTAAATAGCCCTGCATGCATGGGGGGGCTTCATCCTCACTCTCATTTTCCTATCGCCTATATATATATAGGCCTTGCATTACAGCTATAGGACATATACATCTAGAGACGATGGTGTACAATCTACAAGCTTAACTATAATAATAGCGATTATCCTCTACTTGCAATATAGTTTATGTTGTAACTATATATATGCCTGTATATTTTTTATCCAGTGAGTTTTCTTCACTCTCTCTCATAACTGTCTTTCAATCGCAGCATCATCACTGCCTACTTCATCGTAACTGCTTGTCTATATACCTATAAATTTATTGTATATATAGGACTGGTGTAGACTATACGTATATATACACTGCCAGGACTTGACTATAATGAGGATTTTTTGTGTATACTGTGTTGGATCCTAGTATAGAATCTAGTCTGCACCTATCAAATTAATGTAAAGATCAAGACAATACACAGTATACTATACATCTATTAAGCAAAACCTATAGTAATTATACTGCTGACAACAGACTATATATAGATAGTCATGCATGCAACAAACCAGGTACACACCATGCAAGACATCAGCTAGCCCATGCAGCGAAATAAAATTATATAGTATAGAGTCTATACGTATATAGTCTGTACACTTTGATTCAATCTCTATAGTCAGAACTCAATATAGTTTCTCTATAATTATGATTGGACCTTTGATCTGTCACGAACTTACTCAAAAGGTTGGCACTGAGCCTTGAATAATAATCTTGCATAGTGAAATTGTAATCAATATATTTGAGAGTCATGAATTACTGCCCATGCATGGAACGTCATAAGTCGTTCTAGTTGACAATACCTGAAGGTATGGATGGACTAACTGCCTGCAGTATATACTTGTCCGAGAAATACTTTTATATGAATTACCGTTGAACTCATGGAAAGTCTGAAAAGTTGCTCAGGAAGTTCCATGCAGTCAATTAAAGGAGCCTCATAATTGTAAACTTAGGTATATCAACATAATTATTGGCTGATACCTGCTTGTGTAAGACCAGCATTGAATATATTTTCAGGGTTTCCGTTTACGAATCACAGCTCTTGGAAAGTCAGAAAAATTGTTCAGCAAGTTCCCAGTCGATTAAGGTAACCTCATGCAGAAGAGTGTATCAACGTATTGGCTGCTACCTGCATGTATAAGACCATGCAGCATTAAATATATTTTCTGGGTTTCCGTTAACGAACCACAGCTCTCGGAAAGTCAGAAAAGTTTCTCAAGTTCCAGTCGATTAAATTAACCGCAGAATTGTAAACTTGAGTATATTATATCAACATATAATTATACTGGCTGATATCTGCATGACCAGCACTGAATATATGTTATTTTTCAGGGTTCCCGTTCACAGCTCTCGGAAAGTCAGAAAAGTTTCTCAGCAAGTTCCGGTCGATTAAAGTAACCTCAGAACAGTTTATCAATGTATTCAATTTGGCTGCTACCTGCTTGTAAGACCAGCACTAAATATATTTTCTGGGTTTCCGTTAACGAACCACAGCTCTCGGAAAGTCAAAAAAGTTCCTCAGCAAGTTCCAGTCGATTAATTAAAGTAACCTCAGAAGAGTATATCAACATACTGGCTGATACCTGCATACATGTCTACATTATATTATTTTTCAGGGTTCCCGTTAACGAACCACAGCTCTCGGAAAGTCAGAAAAGTTCCTCAGCAAGTTCCAGTCGATTAAAGTAACTTCAGAATTGTAAACTTGAGTATATATATCAACATACTGGCTGATATATCTGCATGCATATCCAGACTATAGCACTGAATATATTATTTTTCAGGGTTACCGTTAACGAACCACTGCTCTCGGAAAGTCGTTCCAGTCGATTAAAGTAACCTCAAAATTGTATATTAAGCCTTATATCAACATAATTATACTGGCTGATATATTTGCATGCATGTCTAGATCAGCACTGATTTTCAGGGTTCCCGTTAACAAACCACAGCTCTCGGAAAGTCAGAAAAATTTCTCAGCAAGTTCCAGTCGATAAAAGTAACCTCAGAAGAGTATATATCAACATACTGGCTGATATCTGCATGCATGTTTAGACCAACACTGAATAATTATATTATTTTTCAGGGTTTCCGTTAACGAACCACTGTTCTCGGAAAGTCAGAAAAGTTGCTCAGCAAGTTCCAGTAACCTCAGAATTGAGTATATATCAACATACAGGCTGATATCTGCATGCATGTCTAGGCCAGCACTGAATATATTATTTTTCAGGGTTCCCGTTAACGAACCACTGCTCTCGGAAAGTCAGAAAAGTTTCTCAGCAAGTTCCAGTCGATTAAAGTAACCTCAAAAGAGTATAATTATTATATCAACATACTGGCTGATATCTGCATGCATGTCTAGTAGACCAGCACTGAATATGTTATTTTTCTGGGTTCCCGTTAACGAACCACAGCTCTCGGAAAGTCAGAAAAGTTGCTCAGCAAGTTCCAGTCGATTAAAGTAACCTCAGAATTGAGTATATATCAACATACTGGCTGATATCTGCATGCATGTCTAGACCAGCACTGAATATGTTATTTTTCTGGATTCCCGTTAACGAACCACTGCTCTCGGAAAGTCAGAAAAGTTGCTTAGCAAGTTCCAGTCGATTAAAGTAACCTCAGAATTGTAAACTAATTGAGTATATATCAACATACTGGCTGATATCTGCATGCATGCATGTCTAGACCAGCACTGAATATATTATTTTTCAGGGTTCCCGTTAACAAACCACTGCTTTCGGAAAGTCAGAAAAATGTCTCAGCAAGTTCCAGTCGATTATAAAAGTAACCTCAGAATTTTAAACTTGAGTATATATCAACATACTGGCTGATATCTGCATGCATGTCTATAGACCAGCACTGAATATATTATTTTTCTGGGTTCCCGTTAACGAACCACTGCTCTCGGAAAGTCAGAAAAGTTGCTTAGCAAGTTCCAGTCGATTAAAGTAACCTCAGAATTGTAAACTAATTGAGTATATATCAACATACTGGCTGATATCTGCATGCATGCATGTCTAGACCAGCACTGAATATATTATTTTTCAGGGTTCCCGTTAACAAACCACTGCTCTCGGAAAGTCAGAAAAATGTCTCAGCAAGTTCCAGTCGATTATAAAAGTAACCTCAGAATTTTAAACTTGAGTATAATTATATCAACATACTGGCTGATATCTGCATGCATGTTTAGACCAGCACTGAATATATTATTTTTCTGGGTTCCCGTTAACGAACCACTGCTCTCGGAAAGTCAGAAAAGTTTCTCAGCAAGTTCCAGTCGATTAAAGTAACCTCAGAATTGTAAACTTGAGCATAATTATACTGGCTGATATCTGCATGCATGCATGTCTAGACCAGCACTGAATATGTTATTTTTCTGGGTTCCTGTTAACGAACCACTGCTCTCGGAAAGTCAGAAAAGTTGCTCAGCAAGTTCCAGTCGATTAAAGTAACCTCAGAATTGAGTATATATCAACATACTGGCTGATATCTGCATGCATGTCTAGACCAGCACTGAATATATTATTTTTCAGGGTTCCCGTTAACGAACCACTGCTCTCGGAAGTCAGAAAAGTTGCTCAGCAAGTTCCAGTCGATTCAAGTAACCTCAGAATTGTAAACTTGAGTATAATTATATCAACATAATTATACTGGCTGATATCTGCATGCATGTCTAGACCAGCACTGAATATATTATTTTTCAGGGTTCCCGTTAACGAACCACTGCTCTCAGAAAAGTTTCTCAGCAAGTTCCAGTCGATTAAAGTAACTTGAGTATATCAACATAACTTATTGGCTGATATACTTAATTGCTTGTATTATAGACCAGGATTGAACATTATTATTCCAGTTCCCATTCTATAATCATGGCTCTCAGAAAGTCAGAAAAGTGGCTCGGCGTGTTTCAGTATAGAGCCAAATAACCTCTGGACAATAAATTGGGAAGTATAAGTAGGAGTTAGGTGACTGGCTGAATTAAAAATGATAATCATACTAAATCTAGCTCAGTGTACAGACCTAATTAATTCATTGTGCATGTAGCTAGCTAGAGTCTCTTCCAGCACTACTGATTCTCTATGCAGTGATGAAAGTTTTGAAGAGGTGTTCATGAAGAATGAAAGTGGAGATGGAGAAATAATCTTGTTGCCAAAGACTAAGGCTATTACTCCTGGCAAATCAGCTAGATCTAGATACACTACTGACAGCGGTACCCAAGTCCCAGAAGAAGCTTTGAACGGAGACAGTGTTGTAGGGTTTTTCTTCAATTGTCTGTCTAGCATAGGTGAGGAAACAACAATACAGAGATCACCAAGAGGCCAGAAGGTGTTGATTGTATTAGCCGAACTCAAAAAGGGTGATCCCAAATACCTCGCTGACATTGCCATCACCCTCCTTTCAAGAGTTTACTCTTGTATTGCTGCTGGAAAGACTTACAGACTACCATCTATCTCTCAAGCTTGTGTATGGAGGTTATTCCACCAAATGAGAAACTCAGAAGGTGTAAGAACTTTATGGAAGAACTTTATTGCTCTACACACTTTCCTTGCAGCCGAATCTAACCTAACCCTCCAACTCCTGCTAGATCAAATGTTGAAAGCAATGTTGAAGAACGAAGCACAAGCCTCGGCTGTCATTTCTTCTAGTACTGTGCCCCCCCTTTCACCACGAGAGAAAAATGCAGTGCGTTATATGGCTGGTTATGTGGTAATTTCTTTGCTGAGGAAATTCAAGCGCCCTGTGAAGAAACCCGTTTTACAGGAGAAGTATAGAATTTTTATAACAGTGCTCTCTCAACTGAAGGCGGAGCATCAGCCAACTGAAATCGACTCCCTCTCTGACTACACAAGACTGTGGTCTGAATTGATCGACAGAGGAGGACTCTATCATGTCAGTGATAAAGTGAGTATAGTTTTTTTTGTTAATTAATTGTAATTTCATTCCATTCAATTAGGTTTTTGAGTTGATTGAAGCTGTTGAGATGGTAGTGCGCGGCCATTTACATGTATCCAGTGTGAGTTCCCAGTCCTTGGATAAAGATCACTCCAAGGAAATACTTAAAGATGCTCTAAACTCAAGAAACCTTCTGGAACAATGGGAACAGATAGCTGACAGTATACCCTCCAAGTATGAGCAGTATAGTATTGACCTGCTGTCCGCAATTATAACCTTGTGGACAACAGTCCGGGGGCATTCTTTTGCAAAAGGATGGACCATGAACTTCCAAAATAAATATACTAAAGGTGTGCGAAAATCTTTAAAAACAACAGGCTGACATAATTATTACTTTGAGTCTATATTGTGTTATCTTTTTAATGTATGTGCATGCATGATTAATTTTATGCTAACGATGCATATCAAATCATGTACAATTAATTTGTATTACAGCACACTTCAATAATTATATTATGTGATCCATTTGTTAATGGCAATTATAAGAAATGTTAAATATTAATCGGACATAAAGGTGTTACGAGGTCGTTTTTGAAGTGGCTCTGACAACTTGCCAAGGGAGGAGTTCTCGCTTTCAATGTTCATTGTTTTTATATCTTTGTAAACGGCTCTCTGTTGAATGAGTGTGGATGCATTGTAAGGGACTTGAGCTGCTGTGGGGTTTTCATTGCTGCCTCCACGGTGCCTCTGCTTTGAGAAATAGCGCTCGAGAGGGTCTTGCGAGAAAACCTCACTTAACAGATACTCTACTCCTGGCAGAGCAAGCAGCTTTGGAGCAAGTTCAGTGAATGATGTCACTGGAAAAAAAAAGTGACATTAGTTGCTTATTAAATCAGTATAATTATACCTGTGATTCTGAATCCTTCAATGGTTTCAGCACTCAACCCCATTTTCCGTTGCTCCTTCTTACTGACTCCAGGAGTACTTGCTATCTCCTGCTCCCACTCGTCCAAATATTGGAGGAATACATCAGTTAGCCACTATAAAAATGATTAACTTGTAAAGAAGTATTATTTCTGGCTGTGAATGTATATCCGTATACTAGATTATAGTTGCCTAACCACCTGATAATGTACGCATACCTTGAACCGCTCATCTCTTGGACTCCTGTACGGTGCCCTGCTTTCCTTCCTCTTCCATTGAGACATTAGTGGGCTCTTCACATTAAGATAGTTGAAAAAACGATCAATCATCCTAATAAAGAGATGGGTCTGTTGGGTCCCCTCGTTGTCAAAGTATTCCAGACAAGTTGCAACACTCTCACTCATTATCTATACAGTCATGCATGTATGGAGCAAAAGGTTTAGTATAAATTATAATAGGAACTATTATTGTCTATACTGATTATATACCTGGGCAGCCAAATAGACTCTCATGCGGCTGTATGACGTGAGCCATATATGATCTCTAGTCAACTTGTGACAAAGCCTGACTCCCATTGTACTTGTGGATGTTTCTGTCAGGTAGAGACTCTCAATTGACTTCCAACTAATCACTTGTCCCTTTTTCTAGAAAAGCAATGCAACAGATACGTAATTATGTAGGCTAGCTATTAATTATAATATAGTCTACCTGCATCTTCCGACTTCTTGAATGTGAGAAAGAGTTGCTGAAACAGTTCCTGGTTGTTTTGAGCAAGTGAGGGGCATCAGAGAAGAAGTATAGATCCTTATCCTCTCTGTATGGATTGACACATTTGTAGGGCAGGTTTCTACTTCCTTGTGGCTGACACAGGCGGTAAAACCGCCTGTTCGGTTTAGCACCATCACTGGTTAGAGAGGTCACTGGTATGCCATAAAGCTCTAGACTCTTGACCACTTCCCAAACTATGGGAAAGATTTTCTCGCCTGCATGCATGTGTGAATGATTTAAGATGCATATGATTATATATAGCATACAAAAAAATGCATGCATGCATGGATATAGTATATATAATTATATAGAATGATGCATGTACCAGAAAGGGATGTACTGAAGTAGTGAGCCACAGGAATCGCGATGGTTGGCTTGAAAACAGCTCTTGCTAGGAATACAAAGGCGTGGTCAGCTAGGGTCTTGTCAGTCTTGGCAATACCATCACTTAGCACCTTCTCGATATCAGCATTGACACTACCAAGGTCCACAAAGCCGGTTAGCTGGCCACTGTGTTTGTTGAACACTAGGCCGTTCTTGATCTTCATCTCGTCCATGGACAGGGAAACATTGTGTGGTTTAGAGAGCAGCTCACCCTCCAGAATCTCTTTCAACTGCTCAACGAACTCATATTGCACTCCAGAGTGTGGGGTGGTCCAGTGGGTGTAATCTGTAAGAGTGCGCTCCGAAGGCAATTTGATTATACCGGATTCACGAACAGCTCGATAAGCTGTTGAAGAGAGGTATTTAAGATTTAATGCAAACCAAATTACCAGGTGCCACTTTATTGCTCTTTTGTTCGCTAGAGAATTGTATTGAAGCTGCTGCTCCCAAAATATTCTCTGTGGGCTATCAACGGGGAATTCTTTCTCTATGCGAGGAGTTGCTTCATTCATGATGCTTGACAGGTCAGAGGAATCATCTGGCTGGAGCAAAACACCACTCTTCTCAATAAGCTCTTTGATCTTGTCTTCCAAACGTTTGTTTCGCTGCTTGACTTGTACAAGCGACTTGTGCATGCTCTTCATACGAGCATTTTTCTCACTTGGGTCAAGAGCAGAGTACTTGGTATGGCTGGTAGCTTGGGTACGATTTGATTCTTCAGCATTTTTCTGACGGCTATTCGCACATCTAAGTGTGGTACGGACATCTTGACAGACTTTGCATCGACTAGGTTCACTGCTAACTCTTTCACAGAGCAAGTCACAGCCTACTTTTCTCACAGTTGAGGGGTGTTGTCCACTCGTATCAATGTAAGCAACAGCAATTCCAGATCCTCGCTCACTCTGAATGCTACCACCCCTTTTCTCAACAAGGGAGATGAAGTGGTTCTCTGGGTTTCCAGGACAAGGAATAGCAGTTTCAACTACATTCATTACAGCTGATGGGGACTCAACAGTTGATGGGATATCTCTCAACAGCCTACATGTAGTTGGGAGTTGCTTCATGTTGATAAATACTTGCCATGATAGATCAGACTTCACAGTGATTGCTTTTCCCAATCGAAGCGCATTTTCCGTGCCAACTTGAAACTCGTATAGCTGAACACTAGAGCTATTGGAGATACACTTCCAAAAGGTAGAAATAGGCAACGACAATACGGTTTCAAAGTTGAAGGAGGATTCTTCTTCTACTTGTACCGGTGCTTGTGTGTTTTTCTTGGGTCTATAAAAATGGGTACGAGCTCCCTTTCGCTTCCTCTTGTGATATGGCATACCTAAAATGTGTATGTTAAAATACATAATTATAATAATTTACTCTGCATGCATTCAATACATTTGTTTTTCACCACAAAAAGACACACTTTTTTGAAATGCCAAAACACATACTGAGGGTTCAAACACATTCTCCTGGTATAAGGACATCTATATTATTGAATGACCACATCAGTTAAGTAATGGAGCTTTTTGTTGGCAAAATCGCCTAACCACAAGATGAGTACCGTTAAACACCTAAATTTGGCCTATCGCTCTGCTTGCTGCTAGCCTTATGTATTTCCTTAAGTGTTGAATACATTCTCCTGGTAGTTCACTTCATAGACTAACAGGAAAGCAAGAAGAAATGCTCCAACCATACACCCAACCAAAAATCGCCTAACCACAAAGTTATCACTTAGTAAGTTACAGGTAAAAATGAGCTCCAAAAGGCTATCCACTAATAATGCAGGCTCAATATACACGCTCCATGATAGACTTACCTCCCACCTACGAGACAGAGCAGACCCTCCCCTCAACAGAAGCCTCAAATGTGCAGCTGTGCAAGAAAACAACCCTAAAAGTGTCCATTTCTGCAGCTGGTTGCCGTTGCAGTGAGTGAACACGAATACTCCGTAATCTACCCGTATACTACCTACGTTTCACATCCACGGAGTGTACAGTATCTATGGCTAGAGTAAACAATGGAACTTCGCACGACACGTATTTTCGAACGATTTAGCACCACGGTAAGCAAAAACAAACAGCGTTATGCAGAATCTGACCCGACACAAGCCGACTTACATGCCTTAGGAACAAGCTGGGCTGAACAGCAACTTCGCAGCCCTTGCAATGATGACGTAATAAGCCAGAAAACAAAAGTGTGCGATAGTTGGAATTTCGACAAAAGTAAGGCCACTCCAAGTGATACTCTGGTTTCTGGTCCACCGTCCGCATCAGATTTTATTCTTGGATTTCTATCTCATTATTTCTACTACGCATGCGCAGAATGGTCCATGTGGTACAAAATAGTGTGATAATGATATTCATTTGCAAAATAATGAGATTCATAAGGTGAAATTGATAATGACATAATGAGAAAAGCCGCCCGCCCGCATGCAATTAGAAAAACTTCAGGACCAGAAACCAGAGTGTCACTTGGAGTGGCCTAATGTATCTCTGAACTAAGGTACTTGCCGCTTTAACTAGCTAATTAATTTTTGAGCTTCCCATAAGCTTTAGCATGTCCTATTTAGTATGGAGTGAACTTAAGCAACACTAAAATGACTGCATTGCTGCTCAAAACAAACAAAACTGCTTTCGAACAAAAAGTGCTGAATCAGCACTTTTAACACCCACGTACACTGCACGATTTTATTCTTTTTAAGGTGAATAATTAATCATTAATGATCTCAGAATTATCATCATCAAAAATAATCATAAAAGAATCATAACCACAACAGCAAAGGACAAAAATTAATGCATAAGAAACTCTGTAGATGAAACTTTAATTTGCAGCACCTGCAAGAAAAACATTTAATTTAATTATTTTGCATTGCAAGTCCCTCTATATAATACACAATAATACTTTAGGTAGTATGAACTAACTATAACTAACACACATTTAACCTACGGTTTCCTGAGGCTGAGGCAGACCGAGTACCCATCCTCTTACCAGCACCTAGACAAAAACGTGATGATGCGTATTGTGACAAAGTAGTACAAAGTAGGTAGTGTACACGTTTAATCTACCGTTTCCTAAGGCAGTTACATACTTACGTGATTCCTTCCCAGCAGAGGGAACTGTGGTAGAAAAAGGTGAGCAATAGCATTTTGTCATAGTGTCACACTAACCTGTACCTAGAGGGGGGTCACTAGCTGTGGTATCAGGTGCTGTGGTCACATGACCTGTAGAGAGTAGGAGCTGTTTATAATACATTTATGGCCATGCATGCTGACATGCACTATACAGTTTTGACAATTGATTTTAATTCTGCCATAATGCATTCAATGACAATTTAAATGCATAGAGAAAAGTAATGAAGTATTATATACTAATTATGTTAGACGCTATAAAAACAAATGTTGTTAATTAATTACAACTTGTCAATAGCACAGCAATAACAAAGGCTTCTCCTTGGTAACAATAACAGACACACAGACAGCTTTACCGTATCCCTCGTGCGGCTACGCCTCGAGGCATAACAAGGGCTTCTCCTTGGTAATAATGATAAATGCTCACATGCACAGTAAATTGTCAATGAACACATGCAAGCAATTTGCTAGTGAAAATCCAATTTAACGCTCTGATGCCTTTTGTTCATATAATTATGAGGAAGATGAGCAAATTAACGTTCACTTTAGCCCTCCCAAACATCTTCTAAACATCTTCATGATTGCCAGGCCCTCGTATTGCAGCTGAAGGAGGTCCTGTGTGGGGAGAAGAGAGGGCAGTGAAACACTTCAACTGGTGTAAGACAAATGAATACATGTACTTACATACACCGTACAAGCACAACACTATATACCTGACACAAGGCAGTAAATTTCTTGAACACTTTACGTACCTACACACACACCCTCACCTGGAGGACCAGCTCCACCTTCTCTATCTGCCTGATGTGATCTCAAACACAACATGTCCGAACCTGAACCTGGGCGAGTAAGAAATAATGTTCACATAATTATAGCATAACGTTGCACATAAGATCAAGGCCGTAGCAAGCGGTCAGGCTGGTCAGGTTTTGGCCTAACCACTTTTAGCAGCTGGGTAGGTAATGGTCGTAAATATTGTAAGTGATAGTGCGCATGCTGTTTTGGTGAGGAAAAGTGATGACGTTAGATAAAAAATTCACCACTGTACAAAAGTTCCAATAGTAGAAATCAGCTGACCTTTAATTGTACTGACCACTTTAAAGTTGCTTGCTACGCCCCTGCATGAAGATTAGGGCATAAAAATAAGTTAATAGCCTCACACTGGAGGAATTGTTAAAGTCTAGATTAGTAGTAGAGTCTGAGCTTCAGTCAAACAGTGGACAAAGTACGTACCAGAGCAATTAATGGCACATGTGATGATGATCATGTTGTTTAATAGAAGTATGCTAGTATAACGGCTACTCTCACTCAAGTATACGGAGACTCACAGAGTGGGTGGAGCATATCTCCATGAACGCTGATGTATGGATGATTGGCTTGGTCACGTCAGAGTACTTGTCGATACCCAGCCTTCTGTCCAGGGGGTCCACTGTCCATGCTCGCAAGAACTCTCTGTGGGGGGTACAATGAGTGTATGTATGTTCATACCCTCTGCATGGCAATGAAAATAGCTAATGTGCAATTTAGATCATACGATACTTTAGTAGAAGGTAGAAACACACATGGCATCATCACATGACCATCATTCATACATACACACTTTCAACTATTTGACTACAAATTCAGTTTTGGTTATCACATTTCTTATACCTAAACTTCTTGAAGGTGTCCGAGTGTACGGGTACATTACTGACAGGGCAGCACTCTCAGCCTCAAACTGTGCAAAGGAACAGGAAAAACACGATAAAATCTTAAACCAACAGACAATAATCATGGAAAGTTAATAATTTTCTGCTGATTTGGCATTTTTTACCAATAAACACTTATCTAGTCCAGTACTAATTTAATGTACATAGATGCAGTGCATAATGTAGGCCATAATCTGTGCAGGTATACTGTACCACTTTTATCACCTGTTGTTTGTAGCACTCAAATATCTACCCCATTGGCACACTGCTCTGCTCCAACTCCTCACAGCGATCCAGTGCCTTCTTGAGCTCTTCCTTCATCACAAGTCTCTCTTGCACAGCAGACTGGGTAATAGATTGCATGGTGGTCATGTACACACACTGGTATACAGATACAACCATCACAACATCGTGGTAGTGGTACAGTAGTTATATAATTGCAGGTACATGTATTAATGAAAGCACCGCGGGTGCTGATGCCTCGGTGGAGGTGCAAAGCTACATAACATAAAGCTACACACATTATCATCATGAATATTTTTGCATTTTTGCTGCATGCAAACTCAAATTGCATGGTGGTCGATCATGTACACACACACACACACAGGTAATACAACCACCATGTGGTAGTGGTACAGCTGTTTGCTCACTGCATTACCACAAAACAACAAAATACCATACAATGTTGCTATGCAAACAACATGTGGTTCTAAGCAATGATGGCTTCTAGCACTTGTATGTTAAATGGGTACTTTTTTATGGAACGCCAAATAGGTCAAAAATACATCCCACTTCAAGGGGGTGTCTCACACATCTATCGGTTGCTTTGCACACATCGATCTTTACCCACTTGTACACTTTTGACATCTATTGACTACTTGACATTTATCGACTACCTGACATTTATCGACTAATTGACATCTATCGACTACTTGACATCTACTGCTACGTATACTTACATCTATCAGCTAGTTGACATCCATCAACTACTTGACATCTATCAGCTACTTGACATCTATCGACTACTTGAGGTTAGTATCCTTTTAGTGAAGTTAGTGTTACAATATTGATTTAATGTTATAGGAGATCGAGGATGCCTTACTTAAACAGGCTTTGACAGAGAGCAAGCAACCTGATACTCAACATAAATCGTAAGCTTTAAATTTCACTATAACACTTTTTATACCTGTACTGTGTGCAGTGTGATGGTCAGCTCTCTTTCTTGCTTGCATGCTGAAGCTTCTGTCTGAGTATCGGTTCAAGGAATATCATCAGATCCCAATACGACGCACTCATGTGTTAGTAGATGCACTCAGAGCTGCAAGGCGGCCTGCATTTACAAGCATCAAGACATTGACGGTTAGAATAAGGATTAATGGTGTATAAACACTCTACATTATGTTCTAATTAAGGTTCACTTTGTAAGTGAGGAAGCAGAAGATGGTGGAGGCCCATCCAGGGAGTTTTGGTGCCTGTTGGGGAAAGAGATAGCTCAGTCCATGTTTGAGGGCCATGAGAACAGTAAGGTTGTGCGGCACGATTTATTGGCTGTGCAGGTATTTTGATGTAAAAGTGTGTATGCGTAGTCGCTGACATACACTTTTTTATACAGGGTGAGAAGTTTCTTCTCGTAGGAAAATTGATGACCATGGGAATCACTCAGGGTGGTAGTGGTTTCTCCTTTTTTGGAAGTAGTCTCTACGCATACTTGTGTGGTGTTAAAATCTGTGATATTGACATACCTGATGAAGAAGTACCAAATACTAACGTCCGGATCCTTATTCAGAAGGTATATAATATTATCTATAATAATTATGTGTATAATTCAACACTGTACCTGCAGATCAATGATGCTGCTGATGACAAAGACCTAAAAGATTGTATCCTTGATGAATGTGACACCATTGTGAATGCCGGGTACAGCAAGCCACTTTTTACCTCGACGCAAGCAGACAAAATTGAGATAGTGAAGACACTAAAACTCTACTACACTCTTCTCGAGTCTTTAGCAGAGATTAACCAGCTCAAGGAGGGATTGCAAGTGAACGGTGTGGGAGAAGCAATTGTGAAGTACCCTGAACTAATGAGGCCTCTATTTGTGGTAAGTGTCGTGTGTAACTGGTAACCATAATTAGTTTTGTTGTAATTATTGCAGAGACCATGAAGGCCATGTTCAAAATCACCCACTTTTCACCTAAGGGCTCAAATGATCTTGCTAAAGAAGAGGCTACTTACATGCTGTTTGTAGATTTTCTGTACGATTGCATGTGAATGTGTTGAAGGTATGAACTATAATTGCAGTGTGCCTGTTATCATTAGGCTAATACTGTAGGTGACTCGGAGGATTCTGTCAGTCTTAAGACCATTCTTTCTTTTACTACTGGTTCAGAGTCTGTTCCACCGATGGGATTTGATAACTCTTTGGGTCTGAGATTTAACGATACCAATGTGTTTCCCACGTCGTCCACTTGTGCGTTGGAGCTAACCCTGCCCTCCAAGTATTATAACAATCCAGAGGAGTTTAAAAAGAAAATGGTATATGGTATGAAAAACCATGGAGGATTTGGTTGCCTATAAGCACTGCAATAAAATGAACATATACTCTTTTTGTGTTTGACAAAACCTATTAACCCTGTATCACTTTCATACTTTATCATGATTCTTTCGAACATATACTCTTTTTGTGTTCTATTCACCCTGTATCACTTTCATACTTATCATGATTCTTTCAATATCATTATGTTACATCATTCTAAATAGACAGACATCTAGCTACTAAGTCTTTGGTGCGACCAAACAACAATATGCCATAGTCATCACAAACAGCAAGTGGGTTCACCTCTTCTTTAAGCATACTAAACTGTGCATCAGACAGTGGGCAATTAGTGCTTGGGACTGCAACCCCATCTTGGGACTCGATACAAGGGAGGCCGTTCCAATCTATTCCATAATCTCCCTGTAATAATAGTTAGGAAATAATTAAACACAATGCTTATACTCTGACCCACCAGTTTCAAATACATTTTGTACATCGTACTACATGCACAGACTTCGTAAACTAATGAAGGTAAACACATCACTAATACTTACAATTGATGAATCATCCAATACTCCTTGTAATGCTGCTCCATCTGTTGTTAGTGAGGTCATTCCCTCTATCCAAAGCTGGTATGGCGTCCTATTGCCTTCAGTTCTCAATCTGTGATGGCTATAGCTCTCGCGGAAAACATTTAGTTGTTGTTGAATACGTGGAAGAAACACAAAGTGTAATGCAAATATATCCACTTCATCTGTAGGATCTAATAAACTGTTGTCTTCGAGAGCATAGAACAACCGGTAAAACATACACAGACAACCAACAAATACGTCTCTCCACAATCTTTCGATCCGTTGGTTGTGGACACTTTTCCCTACAATACAGCTACCTCTACCAGGACCTCGTTCAGGATTTGAAAGCATGTATTCTGAGACTTTAACGTTTTCGCCTCCTTTATCACACCGCACACGTGCAGGTAAACCATAACAAGAAACAGCGTGCAAAAAACACTGTAGTACAGTCTCAGATTTGTTGTTAGTAGACGCTTTTAAATAGATTGGTAATCGAGAAAAACCATCAATGCCTCCATGCACTACTATTCTCCAGCGTATTAATTTGTGGTGCCCATCTATGTGCCACAAGCTATTAGGCATAGGTACACTATATCTCCTGCGGTGTAAGGCTCGTCTCAGACGTCTTTGTACTCCTGTTTCATCAATACGAGAAAGGCTCTCTCTTACTCGATATCGTTGTATTCTTATCCCTTTCCCTCTTAGATAACCATCATAAGTATTTTGTCCACTGTTTGGAAACTGGTGAACAAAATCAGCAGTAATAATATCCAAGTCAGATTCGGAGATGTCTGTGCGCTGTAATTTGTTTTCAAATCCAAACTGTATTATTCTTCGCTTGACAGTGCTCTCAGATACATGAAGCACGTGTGCAATATCTCTAACTCTAAAATCAAACGACAAAAGGTGCTCCAACTGAGTCTCAGACACGTTCACACAAGGTCTCCCTCTTCTGTGACTATCTCTTAGGCAATTTACTTCAATATACTTATACACTTCTGTTACTGCATCAACAATGGCATCTCCACACCCAGCTGGAAACAAGTCAGAGGCATAAACAACAACTTCGAGAATGTCTTCACACTGATGAAGTAGACTGTGCACATTGGAAGTTCCTTGTTCATCTTCCACTTGAATAGTCCTTATACCATCTCCAATATTGTTAGAAACTCGATCATTTCATCAGAGCTAACATGAAGAGCCATGACTAGACTAGATTACTACTACACGTACACTGCACTGTACTACTTCTCACAGGTACGTAGGTACATGTACTCTGACCTAACATTGGACCATGCCCTGTGGGGTGGGGCTACAATGGGTGGGGCCACGCCAACTAGATCATGTACATGGATAGTGTCAAGTATAGTTGGGCGGATTCCAACTAGTGTCAAGTAGTATCATATCGGATAGATGTCAAGTAGTTGATAGATGTAAGTATACGTAGCAGTAGATGTCAAGTAGTCGATAGATGTCAAGTAGTCGATAGATGTCAAAAGTGTACAAGTGGGTAAAGATCGATGTGTGCAAAGCAACCGATAGATGTGTGAGACACCCCTATGAAGTGGGATGTATTTTTGACCTATTTGGCGTTCCATACTTTTTGAGGGTTACAAAAATGGCTAATCTGCGAGACCCTCAAAATTACCCGCTATAAGGTGGCATCAATATTATAGTAAATGCTCTCACGATCTACTCTTAGTGGTATATATGGAAACTCACATACATGCAAATTATGGTGAGGATCAGAAATGGAGAATGGGCGGGGACTAGCTTGCATATACCAGCAGATATGATATACATGTAGCTACTAACCGTCCACTGAATGTATGGAAAGCAGTGTGAAGGCTGAAGAAACTGTTAGTACAAAGTACTGCAAAGGACATTAAACACTGACAGATCACAAAAGATAGTTTAAGCCTGCTGCTTATACAAATGTATGAGAAATGTGAAATATGTTCGGAATTGTTGGTCAAACCGATATACCACAGTGAGCGAGTCAGCCATCTGCAGGTTCCTTAGCGTAACAATTTTTCGTTCAGCATGCAAGTCTCAGCACAAGGTGTTGATAGACCATTCTCCATATCAAATCCTCCCCGGTTCTATTGGTTTCAATAGTCTAGTTCTAGGGTATAATCAGTATTTTGGTTGGCTTCTGTTATGATTGTCAGTATTAACAGGAGCCCATAAATAAGAGAAGGAGCGGCTGACTACGGGGATCACGTTTCGTAAGGGGTTATGACCGCATTTCCATATATGCAGAGTCACTCAAGTGGTTGAATCCCTACACATGTTATACACAATACAGGGCTGTGGTTTGCAAGCACTTAGTCACTTCCAAACAAGGAAGTGCGGTTTCACCTGCAATTACGAGACGTGATCCCCGAGTATACGTTGAAGTTGGCCGCTCCTTCTCTTATTTATGGGCTCCTGGTATTAACAAGGCAACGAAAGCAATCTGAATCATAACTTGGAATTGCCTGTAAAATGTAAACCCCTTATAATAAAGAAATTTGATGGGTGTTTTAATTGGGCGATTTACTGAAAAATTCCCAAATTAAAATGTTCTGGTGGACACAACGTCACTGTATATAGTATTGCATTGCATTCGCCAAATAATCACCAAATTTTCCAGCTGTACAGTACGTCAACTCTCCTCATACTTCATCTAACTGAAAATTGATTGCGATGGTATGTAGCTCAGCTAACTTGTTGCTTGATTCAGATTCATTGTGGCAAAATGATATGAGCTAAAACTTGTATGTATAGGGAGTTGACTGTATTTACTATCTTTTACTATCTATGCATTTTATCCGGGTCTAACTACCACTGCATATGTAGTGAATCAAATCTGAAAGGAACTTGTGTTGCTCAAAATTGGATTTTCCCAGAAGCAGCTTGTTGACCTCGAGCATCAAGCATAAATGAGTAGGAGGAATGATAATGCTGTGCAAGTAGAGTACATACTCTTTAAGTTGTGTGAAAGTCTGCAGTATAGATAGTCTGTAAGATGCATCGATTTTGTGATGTATGGGTGGTGCATGTGGGTGGATTAAAATAACACACAGACAGAGGTAATCACTACATTGTGGTTGCAGTGCTCTTGCAAAGGAAAACCACTGTACTAGCAACAACTTCATTAGGAAGAGTATGCAACTCCACATACTTAAAACCGTAGTAGGCCGCCTGTTCAACCTTCGTCACATGCTGTCAGGGTTTCATAGGATAAAAACTTGGGGGGGGGGGGGAAGGTGTACGTGCACCGAAAAATGTTGACCACACCTCTTATTACTTATTACATCACTATACATAAAGGTATAAACCCTGGCTGTCGTGAAATCTTAAATTAGGATGTTTGCAATGAATTATCAAGTACCTTTACAAGGGGCTAGCACATTGTATCTCAAGTGGCTGTGGTTACAATCAGGGTTTCATGAAGATGGGTGGGAGCCCTCGGATTTCCCAAAATTCCCCCCTGGAAACATGAAAAATTAAAGATGTACCAAATTGTACAGTGAGATCTAGTACATGTAGCTATAATGATTATTCTACATGTATCAGTCAGATCAGTTGAGAAAAAGCCTCTTACGTCCGTATAGTGGGTGTATTTCGAGGGTATAAATTTTCGTGGAAATGCCTTTAGAAAGGTTTTCGCGAATTTAATTTTCGTGGTATAGCGCCCTTTTTGCAGCATGCATGCAATATTAAATTCGCGGTTCATGCCTAATCCGCGAAAACACGAACATTTATACCCTCGAAATATACTCGCTATACGGTACATCATATCCATTTTGATCTAGCACATGGTACAGTTCAAAAGTTCAGACAGGAGATGTACATACACAAAATGGATGTGTACAATTATTATATGATACCCTTTCAAATTTAAACCTTACAACATAAGCAGTGCATGTACATAGTGGGACCATAGGCAGTGCATGTACATAGTGGGACCATAGGCAGTGCGTGTACATAGTGGGGCCATAGGCAGTGCGTGTACATAGTGGGGCCATAGGCAGTGCGTGTACATAGTGGGGCCATAAGCAGTGCATGTACATAGTGGGACCATAAGCAGTGCATGTACATAGTGGGACCATAGGCAGTGCACGTACATAGTGGGACCATAGGCAGTGCGTGTACATAGTGGGGCCATAGGCAGTGCGTGTACATAGTGGGGCCATAGGCAGTGCATGTACATAGTGGGGCCATAGGCAGTGCGTGTACATAGTGGGGCCATAGGCAGTGCGTGTACATAGTGGGGCCATAGGCAGTGCGTGTACATAGTGGGGCCATAGGCAGTGCGTGTACATAATGGGGCCATAGGCAGTGCGTGTACATAGTGGGACCATAGGCAGTGCGTGTACATAGTGGGGCCATAGGCAGTGCGTGTACATAGTGGGGCCATAGGCAGTGCGTGTACATAGTGGGCAGTGCGTGTACATAGTGGGGCCATAGGCAGTGCGTGTACATAGTGGGACCATAGGCAGTGCATGTACATAGTGGGACCATATAGGATATCCCCCTTCCCCCCTGTATGACACCCTGCTCACCCTTTAGAAGACTGCCCCCCCCCATACACACACACTCACCCCTCTAGAAGAATGTCCAACCATAGCCTTAGGAGCTGTCTCCCTCCTCTTAGCAATCACTCCATCGATGTGCGTCATCTTGAGTACCTCATTTCGACTAATCTTGGACGCTAGATGCAGCACACCCGCCACTGTAGCATGTAGCACCACTCTGTGATGTGCTTCAAGGCCTTTCTCCTTCACAGCAAGCTCTTGCAGCTGGTGTAGGAAAGACCAGTATATCTGAGAGCCCTTGATAAAAGAATTCCAGTGTCAGGAGAAATACGAGTTGGTAGAAAGCGAGTGTGTTAGCAGGGCTAGTGCAGAGAGCTTTGGCCAGTTCCAGGAGATTGGTGAAGAGGAGTTGACTGTTTTAGAGAGGAATTCTTTCGAAACCACACCCAGTGAGAGCCCGACAGCCTCCAGACTCACCCAATCACTGCACAAGGGGAGGGAGGAGTTAACGGTGCAGTACTCTATAAATACGTGTACATGTAGCTGTAAGCACTGTACACCATAATTATACACAACCACACTATCATTGATTGTGTACACGGTGAAAATTAAGACAAAGCTCAAAATATGCACACACATGTACTTACATGTATAACTGACAAGTATGCCTCAAATGCACACTGAACATAGCAAGGTACACACACACATGCACCACGTACGTGTCGAGAGGAATCTTGTCTTTGTTGGCATGGTGATCTACGAGACAATGCCAGAGTAGGGCGATATCCAGCTGTTGCCCTGGGAACGCCGTCTCTAGCACTGATGCGTGACAGGTGTCAGCCACCACCCTCAAACACTTGACCAGGGAGGTAGTCAACATGGGCTGCATAATAAAGGGGAAGTATATGGAAGCTTAAACACTAGTAATGCAGTGAAACCGTGCAGTCTATTGTGGTCACGCAGGTCATCCTCTATAATACAGCCACTATTAGTCTACTCAAAGACTACAATAATTAACAATAATTAAGTTTTACAAAGGCGCCAGAATCACACTAAGTACTTTTACATAGAACACGTACATGTACAAACAGTGTTTATGACAGGAAACTAAACACATGCATGTACACAAATAGCTACATAAAGCAACAGCTAAACATTCCCTCTCACCTCCTGATCATGCAGGAACTTCATAAACCTGGTGTACTTAGGACTCGTCACATGATCTTAGAGCAAAAAATACGGACGTGGTCGAGGATTTGAGTGGGGCTAAAGTGAGAAAGGAGGTTGTGGGGGGAGGGGCCTCAGACCAGGGCTGGTGGGACGCAGTGTCATGTGAGAGAAGACTCGGACACATGGTCCTCCGTCTGGACAGCTGCTGTGAGGAGAATGAGAACTGTAAAGCACTGGATTTGAAACGTACTCTTTTGTACCACATAACTAATTGACCTCACAAACACACCACTTGGTGTGCAACCATTAATTGTACTCTTAAAGTGAGTGAGCTCACCTTTGGTAGCGCTGACTTATCACAGCTGTTTGTCCAATTCTCCAGAATTCTGAGCTTCCCCTAGAGGTACGTGACAGAATATCTAAAAGGACATATTGCAGTGCTTACAATTATAGCTATTCGAGGGTGCTCTGTCAAAGTCAGCCATAAAGTTATTGTTAATTTAATACATGTACATGTACCCGGGTATATAGGGAGCGAGTGCAGACAACTACACGTGTACATATATTATCGAGGGTGCAAAGAACCCGGTATCTGGCACTCTTATATGCACATGATCAGTCTACTTGCTATTAGCGGCCTCTCAAAATTGCATGGCTTAGAAACTTGCAGCAATATACTGAAACCATTTTAAAGGAGCATATTAATGCGTACTGCTATAGGTGGGCCTTTTGGGTGGGCACTTTGTATGGGTTACTTCTTGGAGAAAGGTCACAATCATGGTACATGCATGTGTACACCTATAATTATGTTGTAAATACTAGTATGCTTGTAATGTAAGCCCACAGGCATACATTTTAGGCACGTATATTTATAAGTGTGAAACTTTATGTATTTCTTATGTACACCTATACTATAGCGTGATGGCGTTGTTAATTGGACATGTTGTTAATACTAGTATGCTTGTAATGTAAGACCACAGGCATAAATTTTAGGCACGTATTATCGGTATATTCATTTGTAAGAGTGAAACTTCTTACTACACTGTACACAGTCTCATACATACAGTAGACACTCACTTCTAGGGAATGATTACTCACGGAACAGACTCCATTGTGTATTTTGCCTAAGCCATAATCAGTACATACTGTATAGCAGGTCATTTTCGTGGGATAAAAAATCCGAGACAAAATCGTAGGCGTGGTGCAGCAGTGATTTCGTGTGTAAAAATTCCCTTTGCTTCACTGCATTGCATGCGTTCCGGTCAACCATGCCTACGTTTTTGAGAGTGATAAATATTCGTCAAGGTTTAGCTTGCCCACGGAAACTATACCCAGGACGCTATACGTACGGTACGGTATACTGTACCACTTTATCACCTGTTTCAAGTACTCTTCCTTCTCCCGTTACTTTGTAGCACTCGAATATGTCCACCCCATCCACTGCAGGCACACTGCTCTGCTCCAACTCCTCACAGCGATCCAGTGCCTTCTTGAGCTCTTCCTCCATCACAAGTCTCTCTTGAACAGCAGACTGGGTAATAGATTGCATGGTGGTCATGTACACACACAGGTATACAGATACAACCATCACAACATCGTGGTAGTGGTACAGTAGTTATAATAAAGGTACAGTAGACTCTCGCTATTCCGACTCTCTGAAGTACGGCCTGAAATGTGGCCAACTCGATATTCTGTATACTTGCTGCCCTAAACTAGTAATTTTATACGTATACATTTTGGGTGTGGTTTAGCAGAACAACTGTGTGTGGGGGGAGTGGTAGGGGTGTACAATGAGAGGTAGGAAGCGGGATGCTCATGAACACTACAATGAAAGTTATAAAAAAGGTAAACCGTTTTGTGAGCAAACACAGCTGTGGGATTACATTGTAATAGAGAGGAAACGATTCATTATCTTTATTTATTGACAAAACCGCAAAATTAGTCATTAATATTCGAGGTAGGTTGATTATAAGCCGCGGCTATTTTCTGAAATGCAAACTACCGCGCTCTTCTGGCCAAGTTGCACTGTCCCAAGGGTGGCCGGATTAACGAGAGTCTACTGTACATGTATTAATTATACAGTATTCACCGAGTGTATACATGTACATGCTAAACTCACATCTGAGTTGCTGTTGGCCAGTTCCAATTCTCTCACCAGCTCAGCCATGACACCTGGGTCCATGATTTGAGACCTCTCGAGCAGCTTCTCCTCCAACTCCCTCAGCAGGTCATCCTCTAGACATTGAATGGTCTCACTCTTCTCCTCAACCTGACAGGGGAACATCAATAAGTTGCTGCCAGGTGGAGAATACTCGACATACAACAGTGACGTGCATGTACAGTCAACTACTGAATCTGGCAATGAAATTTAACGGTATTCTCCCACTTTGAAATAAAGGTCAGCTTAAAGTTGGACTGTAGTTAGCAAATAGTAGATCGATTTTGATTAAAGGCCAGTGAATATTCTAACCACTGCACATGTGTATCTCTCACCTCTGTGGGTGGTATAGGAACGAGGGAGGCCCTCTGATACTGTCTAGAGTTATTAAAGTAAAATATGAAGTTTGACCAAACATTCCTCCTCTCACCTCCTGCTCATTCAGGAACTTCATGAACCTTTGAAGGACTCGTCACATGATCTTGAAAGATACGGACTTGGTTGAGGATTTGAGTGGGGCTAAAGTGAGAGAGGAGGTTGTGGGGGAGGGGCCTCAGACCAGGACTGGTGGGACGTAGTGTCACGTGAAAGAAGATTCGGACACATGGTCCTCCGTCTGGACAGCTGCTGTGAGGAGAATGAGAATTGTAAAGCACTGGAATTGAACTGTGCACAAGCACGAAATACATGTACTATTTTATTCGTACCACATAACTAACTAAAAATGCTCACCAATAAAACACCACACACCACTTGGTGTACAACATTTTAACGAATCTAAAAGTATACAAATGAACTTCAGTTCCTCTAGACAACCTGCCCAACCCTCCACATACACACTGGCTGGATGATGCATAAAGAAAATGGCATCTATTTTCACAGCGTTTGACCATCAAACGTATCAGAGAATAATCTCACGCTCATATTGCTGATTTGCTTGAAATGCCCACCACCATCTTAGCAATGTACCAGCAAGGGGCTTTTGTTGTGAGCATCAATGGTAGGCCATGGCATTCAGTTGCTATTGATGAGTCACACGAAATGCAGGTACTCTCTGATAAGAACATTTTGTGCAATCAGATCTTAATTAGAAATGGGAGGCTCACTATCAAAGCCTATAAGGTGTTAGGTATTCTGAAAATAATTTTCTTCTACCAACTAGATCAAAACTATAAAGGAAACAATTTTACTTTTCCCTATAGTGAGATCTCAGCTCTCTCAACTCTGGCGACCAATACTGCTCAAAGACATTTATTCTTAAAGTGATTGAGCTCACCTTTGGTAGCGCTGACTTATCACAGCTGTCGGTCCAATTCTCCAGAACTCTGAGCTTCCCCTCGAGGTGCAACTGCAAGTGACAGAAGAGAAAATAGCTCCAATAATATTATACAATAATTAGTAGTATAGACACTGAAAGAGCAGATTACCAGGGACATAATTATTGCAGTGCTTATAATTATAGCTGCTCAAAGTGGTCATAAAGCTTCAACAGAACAACCAACCTGTATATTAAAATAGATGCATGTACCCTGGGAGCAATGCAGACGTCAATCAGTCAAGTATTTATTCACAGCTGTAGGCACACACTTGCCCAACCCACTCACCAGAGAGGACACCCTGATAGTGCCATCACTGTGTTCCTCATCTCTAACCTTGCTTTCAATGGTCAGCTTGTAAATCGAGGTATGAGAAAAGGCTCCAATGTAAACACTGAAAGAGTAGTACTTCAGAAACAGACATGCAGGTTGGTTGTCCTATATTGCAGTGCTTGTACTTATAGCTAATACAAGGGTGTTCAGTCCTGCAAAGTAGACTACCTTACCATAACAACCAATCGTGATCCATTAATCTCATACATACAAAATTCAGTCCATAATAAAAGAGGGAGAGTATCGAGCGTATATCGTTACCTTGCATCAGATGTATTCGGAGTGTAACATTACACCCTGTCTGAACAACTTATGGCATAAAATGTTTCTGCCTCGAGGTAAGTAGCGGCTTTGGGCACTTGGATTGTTTGGTTAGAAAGCAGGAAGTTACGTCACGTTCCGAATACATTTGACGCAACGTAATGCTACATTGGATACTCCCTCTCTTTTATTATGAATCGACTCTTGCTATTAGCGGCCTCTCAAAATTGGTAAGAAACTTAATTAAGCAACTGTAATCACATGACGTACGTACATGTACCAACACCATTTTATGAAGGAGAGAGTATAATTATACAAAGCAGCACATTCAGCGTGGGATTAATATAAGGACTGTACATTTCCATGCAGTGCATACTGTACAATGTAACTATAGTAACTCACACGGTTCACTCTGATAACTTAATTTGATATGATCTTCATCAAAAAAGCAACGGGAAGTTTTACTTGATTGGCTACTGTATCAGCTTGTCCCAAACTGCTCACCCGTGGCACCTGTTGCACTTACACGCTCTGACCAGCCAGGTCAACCAGGCTCTGAACACAGCGAAGGAGGTAAAATCATCATAATAACAATAACTTATATGTACATTTACACATACATAGTCTGTACGTGTAGATCAAATTAAAGCAAAATAGTTGACCTAGTGTGTTCACAGCTGTAGGCACACACTTGCCCAACCCCACTCACCAGAGAGGACACCCTGATAGTAGTGCCATCACTGAGTTCCTTATCTCTAACCCTGCTTTCAATGGTCAGTTTGAATATTGTGTGTGATCTGGAGTTGTGCTCGGTAGATCCAAATGTCCGGTTCTCTGAGCAGAAGAGATTATACACATTACCAGCACATCAGGTGCACAGGCAGCATGCATGTACATGTACACACAAGGCTAAGTCTGAGAGCTCACACTAGGGCAGACCAACAGTGGCTGTAATAAAGAGGTGACATGCTAACACAGGTTGCATGAAACCAACCCTATGGAGACTGGGCCATTAACCTGGCTACAGGGTGATCACATTAGACAGACAGGTTCACAAAGGTGCACAAGTGATAGTGACTTACTCTCCCCAATCTCAATGAGACTAGTAAATATCTTGGGGAGGGAAATCGGCTCCTCAGACAACCCAACCAACTTATGAGTTAGCCTAGCTTGCACTAATTTAAAGCCCTATTGATTATTAGTCATAAAAGTGCAACAAAAGCTGTGCTGCCTAGCAGCAGCCATTGTGAACTTTGACCGCTTTGGAGATATATAATTATATGGCAGGAAATGCAACTTCTGTTTCCTATAATTATTGGACCAAAGCTAATTCTTCAGAGGTGCACACTTAATACACGGCAATTGGAGAGTGCCAAAACTCAACTCTGCAGTTCTGGTACTGTAAGACCTCTAATTAAGGTGACCCTCCAAATATGCGACACTCTCGAGCTTAGGTAATTTTCTGACTTCTACGACAGCTACGTTGACAATTATGTTTTAATGTCGCGTCCTAAATGATGTAAATATAGCCACACCCTAGCATCATTTTTAGAAAACACGTTCTAGAAATCGAGGCAAGTATAGACTGAGTAGAGCTATCCATAATCAGATGCGATACCAGGTCTTCAACATAATGTTTAACCTCCAAAAGAAGCGACCTCTGGCTTAAAAAGTGTCGCTTTAATTAAAGGTATTTACGGTAATCACATTTCTTACTTGAATACGTCGGGTTCATTACTGACAGGGCCTAGGGCAGCATTCTCAGCCTTAAACTGTGCAAATTAAAAAACAGAAAACATGATCCACGACCTTACAAACCAATTGATGAACCAGACAATAATCTATGGCTAATAAATTGACTCACCCTCTTTCCATTAGGAGAATGCTGTAATACTTTAGCAATGAGCCAGGTTTCAAAAAATCAGAACCCCATGCACCACATGCACAGTCTTTGGTGGGTGTGGTAAATGCAAAGAAAAGTGGGTGTATATCAGTATTTGGCATCTGAGATACACCCACTTTTTTTGCAAAAACACAATATATTTCAGAGTCTGAGATAGAGAGCTAACTCTTCAATCTATGCTGCAAGGCACAGATTTATATATTTACTGGAATGGCTACTAAAGAGCAGAACCAAGGTATAAAGAGTGTCATGTTTCCTATAAAGAATAAACCCAATGGTACTCACCTATTGTTTTGTTTCCCCAGACTCCACCACCTCGTGTCCCCCCTTCCGAGAGAGGATCCTGCTGAACCACAAGCTGTCCTCGTACAGGGACTACCTACAAAGTCGCTACAGAGCACGAGTATCCACATCAGTCACACAATGACCTCCCGTCTCAACAAAAACAATTTTCAAACTGGCCATGATTCAGAAGGAGAAAATACAGAGAGGCAGAATTGACGATGAATTTTTTAGACTATCAATCACAGGAAAAATTGACGATATTTTACTTCAAAAAACTCCGGTTGACTTGATAAACATTTTCTCTGAGATTAGAGATAGACGAAACTTTGTGTTGATTGAAGGAGCTCCCGGCTCTGGCAAGAGCACCCTTGCTCTACACATCTGTCAGGAGTGGGCAAAGGGGAAACTGTTCCAAGAGCTCGATATTGCAATCCTCGTGAAACTAAGAGATCCCCTCGTTAGAGAAGCCATTACAATTGCTGACATACTTCCCTGCATTGATACGGCCGAATAACAGAAGATGGAATGAAGACGCTTGCCAGACATCTAACCACCCACTGCTCTGAACTGACACGATTGTACATACCCAGACACCTAAGATCCTGTATCGAGACAGTATTCAGGGACGCTAACAAAGAAAGGAAGAGAAATGGACTACCTGAGATTAATGTGTATGCATTTAATCTCGACCATTGCATGTACTTTTGACAACTATTATATTTTATTCTACAATAATAATTATCCAATATTGCTTCGAGAAAAGAAAAAAGTAGCGTACAGACATAATTATTACACGTAAAACAAAGGTCGACGTTGTTATTAATGGAAGTTGCATTGGTCAATATAATTATAGCACATGTACAGATGGTGACGAGTGAATTCAATGCTTCAATTCCTACTGACACGGAGAGCACGTCATGCATTAGCTGTATGTATGTAACTGAATACACAATTGTAATAATGCTATAATCTCCACCTAGCTAGCCTCCTTCACAGGCTTTCAAGAGAAGTGCGGCCTGGGCCGGGATCCGAGGCTAATCATTAATTTTATTCTAGAACAATTATTTGCTTCAGTGCACAGAAGACTAGAAGGATGTCAGCACATTACATAACTAAACTAGTGTTCAAGCTGGCGCTGTGCTAATGCCTCTCGCCATGTTTTTGCTTTCGCTCAAAAGTATTAGAGTGTTATCTATAATGAATTTTATATTAAAGTTAGCTTATCTATATAAAGTCACTGAGAAGAAAAGACTTATTTACATGCATCTATTGTAAGTTATTATTTTTTGTATTATGTGGCTTACCAGGACATCAAGAAAGAAGAAAATTGATTCTTCCAGGATCTGTAGTTCAGTGTATATAATATCTAAGAAGAAAAGACCTGTGTACATGCATATTGTTATCTATATTGTTATATGGTAGTGTTTTGTGGCTTACCAGGCCCTCAAGACAAAGATGATTCTGCCAGGAGGATCTGGATCTGGATCTTGGATATTATTTTCTCACACATGGGGAATGAGCGCGCATGCGCATTACATCCACAGGAATAATTAAAGGGTGTGTCCAAAGAGATCAATTTTACAAATGGCTACTGTACTGCTAGCTAGCTGTTTTAACAGATATTTTCTGAGTATTGTAGCTAACAAAAAGCTAGCGCTTTAGTGCAAGGCTAACTCATATGTTGAATAGAAAGTTTGTGCGGACAGATGATGCTATGAAAGATTCTGAAGAGACTGCAACAGCCTTCAATGTGAGTCAAACTAGCCATAACTCGAGAAAGAAGCTTTAGTTTGCTAATCCACGAATCAAAATCCAAGAGAACGTGGCTAGAAGCCTATAGAAGCTGTTAGTTTTCGTCGCATTGTAACCGTTGAGCAGTTATAGCTGGAATACACACACACACACACAGACAGACACACACACAGTCAGCTTTACCGTATCCCTCGTGCGGCTACGCCTCGAGGCATAAAAACAAATCAGTTGGAATTGGTCAATATAGCACAGTAATAATGATGGTTTAAATTCAATTCTCCCTACAGTGTGTCACAGAGATCTGTACGTATAAAACTGTCAATGAACACAATTTGCTAATGGGAATCCAATTTAACGCTCTGTCGATTTTGTTAATGAGGAAGATAAGCAGATTAACGTTCACTTTGGCCCTCCCAAACATCTTCATGATTGCCAGGCCCTCGTATTGCAGCTGAAGGAGGTCCTGTGTGGGGAGAAGAGAGAGCAGTGAAACACTTCAACTGGTATAAGACAAAGAATGCATGTATTTGTAAGACAAATGAATACATGTACTTACATACACCGTACAAGCATACCAACACTATACCTGACACAAGGCAGTAAACTTCTTGAACACTTTACGTACCTACCATCTACCTGTACACACACCCTCACCTGGAGGACCAGCTCCACCTTCTCTATCTGCCTGACGTGATCTCAAACACAATACTTTCGAACCTGAACCTGGGCGAGTAAGAAATAATGTTCACATAATTATAGCATAACGTTGCACATAAGGTCGTAGCAAGCGGTCAGGCTGGTCAGGTTTTGGCCTAACCACTTTAGCAGCTGGGTAGGTAATGGTCGTAAATATTGTAAACTTGTGATAATGCGCATGCTGTTTTGGTGAGGAAAAATGATGACCTTTTTCTTAGGTAAAAAATTCACCACTGTATGCAAAAGTTCCAATAGTAGAAAAGCAGCTGACCTTTAATCAAGTTGGCCTGACCACTTTAAAGTTGCTTGCTACGCCCCTGCATGAAGATTGGGGCATAAAAATAAGTTAATAGCCTCACACTGGAGGAATTGTTAAAGTCTGGATTAGTAGTAGAGTCTGAGCTTCAGTCAAACAGTGGACAAAGTACGTACCAGAGCAATTAATGGCACATGTGATGATTATCATGTTGTTTAATAGAAGTATGCTAGTATAACGGCTACTCAAGTATACGGAGACTCACAGAGTGGGTGGAGTATATCTCCATGAACGCTGATGTATGGATGATTGGCTTGGTCACGTCAGAGTACTTGTCGATACCCAGCCTTCTGTCCGGGGGGTCCACTGTCGATGCTCGCAAGAACTCTCTGTGGGGGGTACAATGAGTGTATGTATATTCATACCCTCTGCATGGCAACGAAAATAGCTAATGTGCAATTTAGATCATACGATACTTTAGTAGAACACACATGGCATCATCACATGACCATCATTCGTACATACACACTTTCAACTACAAATTCAGTTTTGGTTATCACATTTCTTATACCTAAACTTCTTGAAGACGTCCGAGTGTACGGGTTCATTACTGACAGGGCAGCACTCTCAGCCTCAAACTGTGCAAAGGAACAGGAAAAACACGATAAACTCTTAAACCAACAGATATAACCAGACAATAATCATGGAAAGTTAACGATGCTGATTTGGCGTTTTTCACCAACAAATAATATTTAGTCCAGTACTAATTTAATGTACATAGATGCAGTGCATAATGTAGGCCATAATCTGTACAGGTATACTGTACCACTTTTATCACCTGTTGTTTGTAGCACTCAAATATCTACCCCATCGGCACACTGCTCTGATCCAACTCCTCACAGCGATCCAGTGCCTTCTTGAGCTCTTCCTCCATCACAAGTCTCTCTTGCACAGCAGACTGGGTAATAGATTGCATGGTGGTCATGTACACACACACAGGTATACAGATACAACCATCACAACATCGTGGTAGTGGTACAGTAGTTATATAATTGCAGGTACATGTATTAATGAAAGCACCGCGGGTGCTGATGCCTCGGTGGAGGTGCAAAGCTACATAACATAAAGCTACACACATTATCATGATGAATATTTTTGCATTCTTGCTGCATGCAAACTCAAATTGCATGGTGGTCGATCATGTACACACACACACACAGGTAATACAACCACCATGTGGTAGTGGTACAGCTGTTTGCTCACTGCATTACCACAAAACAACAAAATACCATACAATGTTGCTATGCAAACAACATGTGGTCCTAAGCAATGATGGCTTCTAGCACTTGTAGGTACTTTTTGAGAGTTACAAAAATGGCTAATCTGCGAGACCCTCAAAAATTACCCACTATAAGGTGGCATCAATATTAACTGATACAGTACCCGAAATGCAACTTTTATATGGGGAAAAAAAGGACAATAGTCTCTAGACACAATCGGCATCATGTATTGTGTATTTTGCCTAAGCCTTAATCAGTACATACTGTATAGCAGGTCATTTTCGTGGGATAAAAAATCCGAGACAAAAACGTAGGCGTGGTGCAGCAGTGATTTTGTGTGTAAAAATTCCCTTTGCTTCACTGCATTGCATGCGTTCCGGTCAACCATGCCTACGTTTTCGTGAGTGATAAATATTCGTCAAGGTTTAGCTTGCCCACGGAAACTCTACCCAGGACGCTATACGTACGGTACGGTATACTGTACCACTTTATCACCTGTTTCAAGTACTCTTCCTTCTCTCGTTACTTTGTAGCACTCGAATATGTCCACCCCGTCCACTGCAGGCACACTGCTCTGCTCCAACTCCTCACAGCGATCCAGTGCCTTCTTGAGCTCTTCCTCCATCACAAGTCTCTCTTGCACAGCAGACTGGGTAATAGATTGCATGGTGGTCATGTACACACACACAGGTATACAGATACAACCATCACAACATCGTGGTAGTGGTACAGTAGTTATAATAAAGGTACAGTAGACTCTCGCTATTCCAACTCTCTGAAGTACGGCCTGAAATGTGGCCAACTCGCTATTCTGTATACTTGCTGCCCCAAACT
The DNA here is from genome assembly GCF_963675165.1 of Halichondria panicea. Classification (NCBI taxonomy): domain Eukaryota; kingdom Metazoa; phylum Porifera; class Demospongiae; order Suberitida; family Halichondriidae; genus Halichondria; species Halichondria panicea. The sequence goes on from NC_087383.1 coordinate 2,977,485, forward strand.
AGTAATTTTATACGTATACATTTTGGGTGTGGTTTAGCAGAAAAACTGTGTGTGGGGGAGTGGTTGGGGTGTACAATGAGAGGTAGGAAGCGGGATGCTCATGAACACTACAATGAAAGTTATAAAAAGGAAACCGTTTTGTGAGCAAACACAGCTGTGGGATTACATTGTAATAGAGAGGAAATGATTCATTATCTTTATTTATTATCCTCGAGACAAAACCGCAAAATTAGTCATTAATATTCGAGGTAGGTTGATTTTAAGCCGCGGCTATTTTCTGAAATGCAAACTACCGCGCTCTTCTGGCCAAGTTGCACTGTCCCAAGGGTGGCCGGATTAACGAGAGTCTACTGTATATACATGTATTAATTATACAGTATTCACCGAGTGTATACATGTACATGCTAAACTCACATCTGCCTTGCTGTTGGCCAGTTCCAATTCTCTCACCAGCTCAGCCATGACACCTGGGTCCATGATTTGAGACCTCTCGAGCAGCTTCTCCTCCAGCTCCCTCAGCAGGTCATCCTCTAGACATTGAATGGTCTCACTCTTCTCCTCAACCTGACAAGGGAACATCAATAAGTTGCTGCCAGGTGGAGAATACTCGACATACAATAGTGACGTGCATGTACACTCAACTACTGAATCTGGCAATGAAATTTAACGGTATTCTCCCACTTTGAAATAAAGGTCAGCTTAAAGTTGGACTGTAGTAGCAAATAGTAGATCGATTTTGATTAAAGGCCAGTGAATATTCTAACCACTGCACATGTGTATCTCTCACCTCTGTGGGTGGTGTAGGAACGAGGGAGGCCCTCTGATACTGTCTAGAGGACTGGACTTCTTCTCACTGCCAATCTAGGAGGTATGAAAACAAAATATGCATTTGGTAAAGATCTGCTCCCAAACAACATTGCAATTGATCCACATTTACAGGTAAAGGGTCATTAAAGTAAAATATGAAATTTGAGCACAAACATTCCTCCTGTCACCTCCTGCTCATTCAGGAACTTCATGAACCTGGTAGGAGTGAAGTGCATCTTGAAGGACTCGTCACATGATCTTGGAGCAAAAGATACAGACTTGGTTGAGGATTTGAGTGGGGCTAAAGTGAGAGAGGAGGTTGTGGGGGGAGGGGCCTCAGACCAGGACTGGTGGGACGTAGTGTCACGTGAAAGAAGACTCGGACACATGGTCCTCCGTCTGGACAGCTGCTGTGAGGAGAATGAGAATTGTAAGGCACTGGAATTGAACTGTGCACAAGCACGAAATACATGCACTATTTTATTCGCACCACATAACTGACTAAAAATGCTCACCAATAAAACACCACACACCACTTGGTGTACAACATTTTAACGAATCTAAAAGTATACAAATGAACATCTGCTCCTCTGCTCCTCTAGATAACCTGCCCAACCCTCCACATACACACTGGCTGGATCATGCATAAAAAAAATGGCATCTATTTTCACAGCATTTGACCATCAAACGTATCAGAGAATAATCTCACGCCCATATTGCTGATTTGCTTGAAATGCCCACTACCATCTTAGCAATGTACCAGCAGGGGCTTTTGTTGTGAGCATCAATGGTAGGCCATGGCATTTAGTTGCTATTGATGAGTCACATGAAATGCAGGTACTCTCTGATAAGAAGATCTTAATTGGACTGTTTGTGTCTGAAATGGGAGGCTTACTACAACTTCATATCAGCTAAAGCCTACAAGGTGTTAGGGCCTTCTGAAAATATGATTTCTTCTACCAACTTGATCAAAACTATATAAGAAACAATTTTACTTTTCCCTAGTGAGATCTCAGCTCTCTCAACTCTGGCGACCAATTACTGCTAAAATACATTTATTATGCCTCGAGGCGTAGCCGCACGAGGGATACGGTAAAGCTGACTGTGTGTGTGTCTGTCTGTGTGTGTGTGTGTGTATTCCAGCTATAACTGCTCAACGGTTACAATGCGACGAAAACTAACAGCTTCTATAGGCTTCTAGCCACGTTCTCTTGGATTTTGATTCGTGGATTAGCAAACTAAAGCTTCTTTCTCGAGTTATGGCTAGTTTGACTCACATTGAAGGCTGTTGCAGTCTCTTCAGAATCTTTCATAGCATCATCTGTCCGCACAAACTTTCTATTCAACATATGAGTTAGCCTTGCACTAAAGCGCTAGCTTTTTGTTAGCTACAATACTCAGAAAATATCTGTTAAAACAGCTAGCTAGCAGTACAGTAGCCATTTGTAAAATTGATCTCTTTGGACACACCCTTTAATTATTCCTGTGGATGTAATGCGCATGCGCGCTCATTCCCCATGTGTGAGAAAATAATATCCAAGATCCAGATCCAGATCCTCCTGGCAGAATCATCTTTGTCTTGAGGGCCTGGTAAGCCACAAAACACTACCATATAACAATATAGATAACAATATGCATGTACACAGGTCTTTTCTTCTTAGATATTATATACACTGAACTACAGATCCTGGAAGAATCAATTTTCTTCTTTCTTGATGTCCTGGTAAGCCACATAATACAAAAAATAATAACTTACAATAGATGCATGTAAATAAGTCTTTTCTTCTCAGTGACTTTATATAGATAAGCTAACTTTAATATAAAATTCATTATAGATAACACTCTAATACTTTTGAGCGAAAGCAAAAACATGGCGAGAGGCATTAGCACAGCGCCAGCTTGAACACTAGTTCTTAAAGTGATTGAGCTCACCTTTGGTAGCGCTGACTTATCACAGCTGTTGGTCCAATTCTCCAGAACTCTGAGCTTCCCCTCGAGATGCAACTGCAAGTGACAGAAGATTTAAGTTGAGGTTGAGAAAAGAGTTTCATGCAATAAAGTTAGAAGACACTGAATAAGCAGATTACCAGATAAAGTACAGCATAATTATGTTCTGGACAGGAAATTGTCCGGGTATAATTGGAACAGATTTTTATAGCGCATGCGAAGTGTCCGGGAATAAGCATGCAGCTGCATACGAGTGAGCTAAGTTTAATAGAACAAGGTACGACTGAATAGTTGCACTAGCTATCTAAAACTAGTTACACAGAGAAAAAAGATGTGCTGATTTAGCACAGAAAACCGTGCTAAACGAATGTCTCCAGTTTTAGCACGTTTGCACATGACTGTGCTAAACAACCTGATATGCTAAACCAGCACATGTGCTGAATTCTAATGTGCTGAAACATCTGTGCTGATTGTATTGTGCTAAATTAATTTCAAACATTACAAACAACAATACATCAATACAGTATTAAAATTGTATTAAACAAACGATGAGGATATAAAAGTGAAAGGTTTTTTTAAACATAGTTAGTTAACCATAGCAAGTCTGCACTCGGTTCACTGCAATTGTAAGATACTGCCTTTGACTTCTAAGCATCACCTGCATGCGTGAAGTAGAAAAATATGTCACATAAAGCCAGTAGAATTATAACCAAGTATAAGAATAATTAAAGTGCGTATAGATTAGGTACATAACATCAGTCATAGCATGAACAAAGTAAGGTTGTTCCACCCCCCTCTCCACTGATAGCATTCACTAGTCTGTTGACAGGAGGTGGGGTTATTCACAGCATTGCAATGTTATTATGGGGCGAAATAAGACATCACTAACGTTTATTCATCCATTCAGAGCATGAACAAAGTAAGGTTGTTCCACCTCCCCCCCCCTCTCCCAAAAAAAAACAAGCGCATGCAGCTGCATGCGAGCTAGCTAAGTTTAATAGAACAGTGTGCAATTATTCAGTTGCACTAGCTATCTAAAACTAGCTACTCAAAGCTATCTAACTAATCTAATCATCACTAACGGTTATTCATCCATTCATGTTTATTCATCCATTCATCCATTCATCGCAGATTAATTTTAACAGTTTATACAACAGCTATGTGGTTGTGATGTAGGTTAGACAGAATGCTTACTACGGTTAGTGGGAGTTGCATACTCTTCCTAATGAACTTCTCATTATAGTCGTTTTTACACACAATTTAGTTTGCTAGACTATAATAATGCAAATGAGTTCTTGTTGTGCTATTATAGAGCAGCATCAATATTCGGGCCCATCAACTATCTCGTACAGAATTCCCTTTGCTTCACTGCATTGCATGCGTTCTGGTCAACCATGCCTACGTTTTCGTGAGTGATAAATATTCGTCAAGGTTTAGCTTGCCCACGGAAACTATACCCAGGACGCTATACGTACGGTATGGTATACTGTACCACTTTATCACCTGTTTCAAGTACTCTTCCTTCTCTCGTTACTTTGTAGCACTCGAATATGTCCACCCCGTCCACTGCAGGCACACTGCTCTGCTTCAACTCCTTACAGCGATCCAGTGCCTTCTTGAGCTCTTCCTTCATCACAAGTCTCTCTTGCACAGCAGACTGGGTAATAGATTGCATGGTGGTCATGTACACACACACAGGTATACAGATACAACCATCATAGCATCGTGGTAGTGGTACAGTAGTTATAATAAAGGTACAGTAGACTCTCGCTATTCCGACTCTCTGAAGTATGGCCTGAAATGTGGCCAACTCGCTATTCTGTATACTTGCTGCCCCAAACTAGTAATTTTATACGTATACATTTTGGGTGTGGTTTAGCAGAAAAACTGTGTGTGGGGGGAGTGGTTGGGGTGTACAATGAGAGGTAGGAAGCGGGATGCTCATGAACACTACAATGAAAGTTATAAAAGGTAAACCGTTTTGTGAGCAAACACAGCTGTGGGATTACATTGTAATAGAGAGGAAATGATTCATTATCTTTATTTATTATCCTCGAGACAAAACCGCAAAATTAGTCATTAATATTCGAGGTAGGTTGATTATAAGCCGCGGCTATTTTCTGAAATGCAAACTACCGCGCTATTCCGGCCAAGTTGCACTGTCCCAAGGGTGGCCGGATTAACGAGAGTCTACTGTACATGTATTAATTATACAGTATTTACCGAGTGCAAACATGTACATGCTAAACTCACATCTGCCCTTGCTGTTGGCCAGTTCCAATTCTCTCACCAGCTCAGCCATGACACCCGGGTCCATGATTTGAGACCTCTCGAGCAGCTTCTCCTCCAGCTCCCTCAGCAGGTCATCCTCTAGACATTGAATGGTCTCACTCTTCTCCTCAACCTGACAGGGGAACATCAATAAGTTGCTGCCAGGTGGAGAATACTCGACATACAATAGTGACGTGCATGTACAGTCAACTACTGAAAATTTAACGGTATTCTCCCACTTTGAGATAAAGGTCAGCTTAAAGTTGGACTGTAGGTTAGGTATTAAATAGGCATCTGCTATCAGGGTTGTTGCAATAACTATTATAAAGAGATAGTACGTACGTGTAATCACACAGTACACCATCAGATCGGCTATTCAGAGCATAGATCATACAGTATATACATGATCAATTGCTAAATGCTCTGAAATGCAGCTCACTAGCAAAAAAGTAATACCTAGCAAATACGGTAGTAGATCTATTTAAGGCCACTAAACACTGCACATGTGTATCTCTCACCTCTGTGGGTGGTATAGGAACGAGGGAGGCCCTCTGATACTGTCTAGAGGACTGGATTTCTTCTCACTGCCAATCTAGGAGGTATGAAAACAAAATATGCATTTGGTAAAATCTACTCTCAAACAACATTGCACATTGACCATTCCTCCTCTCACCTCCTGCTCATTCAGGAACATCATGAACCTTTGAAGGACTCGTCACATGATCTTGGAGCAAAAAGATACGGACTTGGTTGAGGATTTGAGTGTGAGGATAAAGTGAGAGAGGAGGTTGTGGGGGGAGGGGCCTCAGACCAGGGCTGGTGAGACGCAGTGTCACGTGAGAGGAGACTCGGACACATGGTCCTCTGTCTGGACAGTTGCTGTGAGGAGAATGAGAATTGTAAGGCACTGGAATTGAACTGTGCACAAGCACGAAATACATGCACTATTTTATTCGTACTACATAACTAACTAAAAATGCTCACCAATAAAACACCACACCACTTGGTGTACAACATTTTAACGAATCTACAAATGAACTTCAGTTCCTCTAGACAACCTGCCCAACCCTCCACATACACACTGGCTGCATCATGCATAAAGAAAATGCATCTATTTTCACAGCGTTTGACCATCAAACGTATCAGAGAATAATCTCACGCTCATATTGCTAATTTGCTTGAAATGCCCACCACCATCTTAGCAATGTACCAGCAAGGGGCTTTTGTTGTGAGCATCAAAGGTAGGCCATGGCATTCAGTTGCTATTGATGAGTCACAGGCACTCTCTGATAAGAAGATCTTAATTGGACTGTTTGTGTCTGAAATGGGAGGCTTACTACAACTTCATATCAGCTAAAGCCTACAAGGTGTTAGGGCCTTCTGAAAATATGATTTCTTCTACCAACTCGATCAAAACTATATATGAAACAATTTTACTTTTCCCTAGTGAGATAGATCTTAGCTCTCTCAACTCTGGCGACCAATACTGCTCAAATACATTTATTCTTAAAGTGATTGAGCTCACCTTTGGTAGCGCTGACTTATCACAGCTGTTGGTCCAATTCTCCAGAACTCTGAGCTTCCCCTCGAGGTGCAACTGCAAGTGACAGAAGATTTAAGTTGAGGTTGAGAAAAGAGTTTCATGCAATAAAGTTAGAAGACACTGAATAAGCAGATTACCAGATAAAGTACAGCATAATTATGTTCTGGACAGGAAATTGTCCGGGTATAATTGGAACAGATTTTTATAGCGCATGCGAAGTGTCCGGGAATAATTAGCATGCAGCTGCATACGAGTGAGCTAAGTTTAATAGAACAGGGTACGACTGAATAGTTGCACTATTATAGCTATCTAAAACTAGATACTCAAAGCTATCTAACTGCAGCACTCTAAGTATTACTGGCTGGTTATGACTGTAACTCAACTTTTCAAGGTATTGTCCGGACAAATGTAATATTAAAGCACAAGAGTGTCCGTTGTATTAGAACAACGAAAATTGGCAGGCAAGAGTGTCAGGGATAATTAGAAGTTTCTGAGGCGATAAATTAGAAGATATACGGTACCTCAGAAACAGACATGCAAGTTCGTTGTCTAAGGACATAATTATTGCAGTGCTTATAACTATGGCTAATACAAGGGTGCTCAGTTAAAGTCGACCATACATACTTGATCCATATTATACATGTACCCTGGGAGCAGTACAATAAGTCAAGAGCTCATAGTAAAAAAGAGAGAGTATCGAACGCATCGCTATCTTGCATCAGATATATTCGGAAAGTAACGTGACACCCTGTCTGAAACACGTCATCAATTAAATTGATCAGTTACAAAGCAGGAAGTTACGCTACTTTCCAAATACATCTTATGCTACGTTGGATACTCTCTCTCTCTTATTATGGGACTCTTGTTATTAGCGGCCTCTCAAAAAATTGGCTAAGAATAATTACATGTACACAGCTGTAGGTACACACTTGCCCAACCCACTCACCAGAGAGGACACCTTCGAGGTTAGGTAAATTTATGACCTCTAAAAGTAGCGACAGCTGCGTTGACAATTAATTTTTAATGCCGCGTCCTAAATGGAGGTAAATGTAGGCACACCCTAGTAAAGTAGTAAAGATTCTAACTCACTGGAAAATACGTTTTTAAGTGGCTATAGAAATCGAGGCAAGTAGACTGAGTAGAGTTACATGTACCTCCAATTAGATGAGACCCTCTAAATAATGGACACCAGGTCTTCAACATGCCAAAAGAAGCGATCTCTGGCTTCAATAAGTTTTAAAAAGTGTTGCTTTAATTAAAGGTCTTACGGTAATCACATTTCTTACTTGAATACGTCGGGTTCATTACTGACAGGCAGCATTCTCAGCCTCAAACTGTGCAAAGGAACAGAAAACATGATCCACGACGTACCTTACAAGGTAACATAAACCAAGAGATGAACCAGACAATCATCTATGGCTAATAAATTGACTCACCATCTTTCCATTCGGAGAATGTTGTAATACTTTAGCAATGGAGCCAGGTTTTGTCTCTAGCTCTAGCTAGCTCTGTGGGTGAAAACAATATGTCTTTGGTGGGTGTGGTGGTGAATGTAAAAAGTGGGTGTATCTCAATCTTAGATATCTGAGATACACCCACTTTTTTTGCAAGTCATGCAAAAACAACAACACTCAATAATATATTTCAGAGAGCTAGCTAGCTGCAAGGCACAGATTTATTTACTGGAATGGCCACTAAAGAGCAGAACCAAGGTATAAAGACTGTCATGTTTCCTATAAGGGATAAACCCAATGATTGCTAAAGCATAAAACCCTCATTGGTGATTGCTAACCTTGTGTGCTTGCTATCTATTTTCAGAGCTCACAATTGACGATCTGAAGACAGAAATGAAACTGACTGATGAGCAGCTCAATACAGTAATAAAGGAACCAGATCTACCCGAGTTAGCAGCATGTTTCGACAATGTTCACAAAGGCTATCTTGAAAAATTGGAGCTCTCACCTGGAGAGCAAACTGACGTGAGGACTAGAGCATATGTAGATGGCACTCTGGCAGGAATGTTGCTGTCTATACTTAATTGCTATTGTTACACATACAATTCTCTATTAACTATCACCAGGAATGGTACTCACCTATTGTTTTGTTTCCCCAGACTCCACCACCTCGTGTCCTCCCTCCCGAGAGAGGGTCCTGCTGAACCACAAGCTGTCCTCGTACAGGGACTACCTACAAAGTCGCTACAGAATGCAAGTATCCACATCAGCCACACAATGGCCTCCCGTCCCAACAAAGACAATTTTCAAACTAGCCATGATTCAGAAGGAGGAAATACAGAGAGGAAGAATCGACGATGAATTTGTTAGGCTAACAATTACGGGGAAAATTGACGATATTTTACTTCAAAAAACTCCGGTTAACTTAACTAACATTTTCCCTGAGATTGAGGATACACGAAACTTTGTGTTGATTGAAGGAGCTCCCGGCTCTGGCAAGAGCACCCTTGCTCTACACATCTGTCAGGAGTGGGCAAAGGGGAAACTGTTCCAACAGTTCGATATTGCAATCCTGGTGAGACTGAGAGATCCCCTCGTTAGAGAAGCAAAAACAATAGAAGATCTTCTCCCTTGTAGGAATTCAACACTGGCATGCCAAATAGGGGCAACAATTATAATTAATTGATTGATTATTAATTGAGATTGATTGTTATTCATACAGTTTTGACAATTGATTTTAATTCTGCCATAATGCATTCAATGACAATTTAAATGCATAGAGAAAAGTAGTGAAGTATTATATACTAGTATATATAATTATGTTAGACACTATAAAAACAAATGTTGTTAATTAATTACAACTTGTTAATAGCACAGCAATAACAAAGGCTTCTCCTTGGTAACAATAACAGACACACAGACACACGCACACGCACACAGTCAGCTTTACCGTAGCCCTCGTGCGGCTACGCCTCGAGGCATAACAAGGGCTTCTCCTGGTAATAATGATAAATGCTCACATGCACAGTAAATTGTCAATGAACACAAAGCAATTTGCTAGTGAAAATCCAATTTAACGCTCTGATGCCTTTTGTTCATATAATTATGAGGAAGATGAGCAAATTAACGTTCACTTTAGCCCTCCCAAACATCTTCTAAACATCTTCATGATTGCCAGGCCCTCGTATTGCAGCTGAAGGAGGTCCTGTGTGGGGAGAAGAGAGGGCAGTGAAACACTTCAACTGGTATAAGACAAAGAATGCATGTATTCTACATAACACAAAATGATATTAGTACTCCCTTTATTGCTCCCCTCACCTGGAAGATCAGCTCCACCTTCTCTATCTGCCTGCCCGGGAAACGACCAGACACCTCAAACTTGCTCACATCCACTGACGTCATCTTAAACACAACATTTCTGAACCTGGGGGAGTGTTAACATAGCGCTCAACGTTACACATAGAGGCATAAAATAAGTCAATAGCCTCACACTGAAATAGATTAGTAGTAGAATCTGGACAAAGTACGTACAAGAGCAATAATATTAAGAGCAGATGTCGATGATTATCATGTTGTTTGATCATAGTAGAGGGATTCCCAGAATAGTACATCACAGTCTGCCCTAAGACCCCAAATGTTGTAAGACAGGAAGTGCTACAAGTTGCCTCATGAATATATTAATGAGAACAGTTTTTCTTTGTTTCTGATAAAAGTAAAGGTTTTTAGAGCTATCTAAGTTGAAATATGTAATAAGAAGACAGTTTAACATACGATAAACACTTTAAAATATGAATTTGGGTCAAACTGGCATTAAGTTGTGAAAACGATTGCGGAAAGTTCGAGAGTTTGAGCAAGCTGTTCACCATCAACGTAGCAAGCTAAAAATTGGTTGATCAAATGAAAAGGATCTAAATTACAACATATTCAAGGTAAATGCCATACAAATGAATGGTGTTTGCAAAGCAGTTACACAAACTTTGAAATAAATACACAACTTGGCAATAGCATAGAACACTTCATGAATGACTTCAAGCCTTCTAGCTTGCTGCTAAGCATGCACATGCATCAGATGCACTAGTTGATCCTTTAGGCAGTCTCTGGTTCCATTCACATCTGGAGATATGCAGCCATGAGTTCCACCAACCACAGAGATTATTCAGAATGAGCTAACTTTGAGAGTTTGCGCAAGCTGTTCACACTATCTCAATCCAGTTCAAACTTGCTGAGTCAATACATTCCATATTGAACTAATTTATCTCCTAGTAACAAGTTCTAGTTCAGTAAATGGTCTGTGTTATGAGCTTTGGAAATTCAGAAAAAATCACCCTTCACTACAATCTGACAGAGTTGTAAGGGTGATCATTATGAATCTCATTATATAATTATGAATTTCATTAAAACAATGTTTTTGTGATGTCATCCTTATGAATACCATTAAAATACTTGAGGTATGTATTTCCTGTCTTGTCTTGCAAATACTGAAAACTTGGGGGTCTTAGGGCAGACTGTCAATGACAAGAGACATACGAAGCTCTTAACATCAATACCGTGACACACCAATGTACGCAGGAATTGAAAGCATAATTATATTCTATTTAGTATATAGACAGCCCGTATTAAAGATCTAAGCACACAACACAAGTATGTTAGTATCTGCTATGCACTCTCCAGTACGTAGGTGGAGACTTACAGAATGGGTGGGGTATATCTCCATGGACACTGATGCAGATGATTTGTTTGATCACGTCAGAGTACGCGTCAATACCCAGCTATCTGTCCGGGGGGTCCACAGTCGATGCCCACAGGAAGAACCCTCTGGGGGGGGAACAGTGAGAGTCATATTATGATTCAGTTCCGGGAATAAATGTCATAGAAAGTCACTAATTGACTCACATTTTTTCCAGCCGAGGCAAATGGAGCACAGCTATAGGTTACGTCTCTGTGGGGCATGGAAAAATTGATTGACTGAAATTGTGTATCAGGTTTTAAGCAACTAATAAGGATTATCACTTATTGAGCGCACAATTCCCCGCCCACACACACCTGGTCAGTAGACAGCTGATTGCCTATCCACAACATCGAAGGATTTTATCGCAGCTATGTACTTCATTGTACAGCTGCAAGGGGAGTGACGTGTGATACAGTGTGATTCAATGAAAGTCAGTACAACACAGTTAGTGTATGTTTACCAAAGAGGTACATGAGATTGTTCTGACAAATCATTCTTGTACTCTCTAATACACTAACAGGGTTTCATCTAGGATAACAAGTTGGGGGGGGATTTGGGAGTGCGTAAGCGCACTTAAAAAAAGTTGATTTAATACTAATGTGATGATGTCATTATTCTACAAGATTTGGGGGGGGGAAGAACCACCCCCCCCTACTAGATGAAACCCTGACTAACTGATACAGTACCAAAGATGCAACCTTTTACATGGCAAAATTAAAAACGGCCATTGTCAAAGTAATGTAGACGCAATCGGCATCATGTATAAATTGTGTATTTGGCCTGGCCTAAGCCATATTCAGTACATACTATATAGCAGGTCATTTTCGTAGGTTATAACATTCGAAACAAACAACGTCTACACACAGTAAGTGCAGTAGTAGTAGATCTAAGAGGTAGTCTAATGCTCAAGAATGATGGAACATCTTATATACATATAGTAGTCATCTGCAGAATTGTGTAGAGGAGATGTTTCACCATCTTTGAGCATTAGTTTACCTCTTAGATCTACTACTACTGCACTGCACTATACTGCACTTACTGTGTATATAGCTAGTAGGTATCTTCAAGACCAGCTAGCTCACTGACAGTTGACAAACTAATGCTCAAAGATGGTGGAACATCTCTACACAATTCTACTACTACTGCATGCACTTACTGTGTATATAGTAGGTATCTTCCAGACCAGCTAGCTCACTGATAGTTGACAAACACTCTCTGGGACAAAAACCATTGTGTAGCTCTTACTTCAATATTTTACAAACTTCCTTTATTTAGAATAATAGCGCATGCATTGCAGAATGCAGAGGCTGCAAAATATGGTGGGCCGTTTGTGCAATATATTCCATACATCCCTTGTGCCTAAAGTGCACAGCTTCTTAGAGTACAAAGGTCATTATAAGCTAACCCCTGTGGGTGCAAAATATGAAACTGCTTTTTTCTGCACGAAACTCAGGACCAGTTCTTCCTCAAGAATTGAAAATAGAATGCACTCATTTGCATGTACTCTTGCAGTTTCAAAATATTCAAAATCAAAAAATACATAAATTTCTATCGATTTGAAATTCTGCCCAAAACAAATTTAAATTGATCCAAAGATCCACTGACCATTCAAGACCATGCAATTGTCATTCAAGATTTTAATGCATTCAAGTCGACAATAATTATTCAAGATATGCATGCCATGCATGCATATACAGTCATTAAAACACAACATTTATAAGATGTCCTTTGCTTAATGCTCAAAACTCGAAGGTCGGCAACGAACCCCTGACCTCTTGTTAATTTTCGTCAATCAATGTCATGTTTCTGGTTTGGGAATCACCTTACCACTACTGAGGGAGGGAGTTGATTATTGTGAACCCCATTTCCTGTTAATTAAAACAACTACACCATGCAATAAAACCACAAAGTGTGGCTAAAGTCATCTGAAATTATGCATGTTTATGCATCCATCAAAATCTTGAATCTTGAATGAATAATCTTGAATGCTCTTGAATGAAAATTGCACATCTTGAATGAATGTATTGTGATTTGAATGAAAATGTAACATTTGAATTTTGAAACAAGGGCGTAAGCCCCGAGGGCTGAGTGCAATATATTCCATGCATCCCGAGTGCACGTGTAATAACTAGTTTATATCCCGAGGGCATAGCAACATAACACTGTCTTAGTAACACAATATAAACTGCACAAAAAGATGACAAAGACAGCTCTAGACTCCATCTCTTCTCTCTCCTCCTAGACGCCAGTATATGCAGCGTATATGTGGCATGACCGACGAATGGCTTGACACAAAATTGTTGGAGTTCCAACGCTGAAACCACTGCAAAACAGCCCCACCCCACTTCTGGTGCTGCAAAACAGCCCCACCCCGCTCGCTACTGCTGGAAAGAAACAGCCCCACCCCATTTACTGCTGCGAAGAAACAGCCCCACCCCACTATACTACTCAGTGTAACTGCTGCTCGAACAGCCCCCTCCACTATCCTCGGCATCACAACCAAGCCAAAGAAGTTCGCCTCTACACTGCTGCAAAACAGCTCAAGCCCCCTGCAAAAAGAGCCGCTTCTAGTGCTATATGGTGAAGCCAGAATTGACCGTGCATCAAAGTGGAGGACTAGGTCTAGGAACACAGAATCTTCACAAAATGAGCCTGGGACGATTTAAAAACCTGCATGCTTGTAAAGAAGAAACTCCAGCAGTGCTGAACATTCCTGCATGGCTGGACTTACTTTGATACTTGTTATTTCTCATGATAAAATATTTAATTTAATTATGCCAGAGGGGCGTTTTGTGGTCAGTGCAATATGACTTTTCAGCAGTGCAATATGACTTTTCAGCAGTGCAATATGCTTCATATTGCACTTGGCAACAACATAGCAACGGGATATAAAGTCTGTTATAAAATCAGTATTATGTGCACCTAGCTTGTATGCGTACAGGTTATGTTAACAGTTGTATCCCACCCTGATTGACAATGACAATTACACCCCTGTCTGTATAGGTGTTCCAAGTACCATGGCCAATAGATGAGTGTTCCCAGCATACAGACGGTACTATACATATAATCATACAGTTGTTCGATTGCACACACACACACACACACAATAATATCATAATTTAATTGATCCTTCAACATTGAAATGTTTAATAATATTAATTATGTACAGTTAAGGAAGTACATTATTATATTATACATAGCAGAGTCGTGCAGTTGGCTAGCCTCGAGGAAGTGATTGGGATATCAAGGCTAGCAGTTGGCAAGGTTATATTCTGGCTATATTTAGCATTGCATTGGAGCATGGCTTCTCAAGAGTACAAAGGTCATTTTAAGCAAACCCTGTGGATGCTATAAGCGCTAGTGATGGTCAAAAATTGAAAATTAGCAACGGGATATAAAGTCTGTTATAAAATCAGTATTATGTGCACCTAGCTTGTATGCGTACAGGTTATGTTAACAGTTGTATCCCACCCTGATTGACAATGACAATTACACCCCTGTCTGTATAGGTGTTCCAAGTACCATGGCCAATAGATGAGTGTTCCCAGCATACAGACGGTACTATACATATAATCATACAGTTGTTCGATTGCACACACACACACACAATAATATCATAATTTAATTGATCCTTCAACATTGAAATGTTTAATAATATTAATTATGTACAGTTAAGGAAGTACATTATTATATTATACATAGCAGAGTCGTGCAGTTGGCTAGCCTCGAGGAAGTGATTGGGATATCAAGGCTAGCAGTTGGCAAGGTTATATTCTGGCTATATTTAGCATTGCATTGGAGCATGGCTTCTCAAGAGTACAAAGGTCATTTTAAGCAAACCCTGTGGATGCTATAAGCGCTAGTGATGGTCAAAAATTGAAAATGCTTTTTCTGCACGAAACTCAGGACCAATTCTTCCTCAAGAAATTAAAAGTAGAATGCACTCATTTGCATGTACTCTTGCAGTTTCAAAATATTCAAAATCAAAAAATATATAAATTTCTATCGATTTGAAATTCTGCCCAAAACAAATTTAAATTGATCCAAAGATCCACTGACCTTGAATGAATACTGTATATGCATCTTGAATGAATGTATTGTAATCTGAATGAAAATATAACATTAATTTTGAATTTTGAAACAAACGGCCCACCATACACCATAGCAAAAACACATTGATTTTACAATGTAAAAGGGTGGGCCAGCTCAGCACAATTCAAATAGCAATCAAAATTCCAGGCTCTTAAACGAATAGGACTATTATATCATTCAATGACAATTTAGAGAAAAGTAGCGAAGTACATAGTATGTTAGAACATTAGGTCGTTAATTAATCAATTGCAACGTGTCAATAGTACATGCAGATGATATAAATAATTGAAGAATGCTCACATGCAATTGTCAATGAATACATGCAATTTGTTAATGAAATCCAATTTAACACTCTGAGGATTTTAAAAGTTCATGAGGAAGATGAGCAGATTAACATTCACTTTGGCCCTCCCAAACATCTTCATGATTGCCAGGCCCTCATATTGCAGCTGAAGGAGGTCCTGTGTGGGGAGAACAGAGGGCAGTGAAACACTTCAACTGGTGTATAAGACAAAGAATGCATTTATTTGTAAGACAAATGAATACATGTACTTACATACACCGTACAAGCATACCAACACTATACCTGACACGAGGCAGTAAACTTCTTGAACACTTTACGTACCTACCATCTACCTGTACACACACCCTCACCTGGAGGACCAGCTCCACCTTCTCTATCTGCCTGACGTGATCTCAAACACAACACTTCCGAACCTGAACCTGGGCGAGTAAGAAATAATGTTCACATAATTATAGCATAACGTTGCATCAAGGTCGTAGCAAGCGGTCAGGCTGGTCAGGTTTTGGCCTAACCACTTTAGCAGCTGGGTAGGTAATGGTCGTAAATATTGTAAGTGAAATGCGCATGCTGTTTTGGTGAGGAAAAGTGATGACCTTTTCCTAGGTAAAAAATTCACCACTGTATGCAAAGTTCCAATAGTAGAAAAACAGTTGACCTTTAATTGTTAGTTGGCCTGACCACTTTAAAGTTGCTTGCTACGCCCCTGCATGAAGATTGGGGCATAAAAATAAGTTAATAGCCTCACACTGGAGGAATTGTTAAAGTCTAGATTAGTAGTAGAGTCTGAGCTTCAGTCAAACAGTGGACAAAGTACGTACCAGAGCAATTAATGGCACATGTGATGATTATCATGTTGTTTAATAGAAGTATGCTAGTATAACGGCTATACTCTCACTCAAGTATACGGAGACTCACAGAGTGGGTGGAGCATATCTCCATGGACGCTGATGTATGGATGATTGGCTTGGTCACGTCAGAGTACTTGTTGATACCCAGCCTTCTGTCCAGGGGGTCCACTGTCGATGCTCGCAAGAACTCTCTGTGGGGGGTACAATGAGTGTATGTATAATATTCATACCCTCTGCATGGCAACCAAATAGTTAATGTGCAATTTAGATCATACGATACTTTAGTAGAAGGTAGAAACACACATGGCATCATCACATGACCATCATTCGTATATACACACTTTCAACTATTTGACTACAAATTCAGTTTTGGTTATCATATTTCTTATACCTAAACTTCTTGAAGGCGTCCGAGTGTACGGGTTCATTACTGACAGGGCAGCACTCTCAGCCTCAAACTGTGCAAAGGAACAGGAAAAACACGATAAACTCTTAAATCAACAGATATAACCAGACAATAATCATGGAAAGTTAACGATACTGATTTGGCGTTTTTCACCAACAAATAATATCTAGTCAGTCCAGTACTAATTTAATGTACATAGATGCAGTGCATAATGTAGGCCATAATCTGTACAGGTATACTGTACCACTTTTATCACCTGTTGTTCGTAGCACTCAAATATCTACCCCATCGGCACACTGCTCTGCTCCAACTCCTTACAGCGATCCAGTGCCTTCTTGAGCTCTTCCTCCATCACAAGTCTCTCTTGCACAGCAGACTGGGTAATAGATTGCATGGTGGTCATGTACACACACAGGTATACAGATACAACCATCACAACATCGTGGTAGTGGTACAGTAGTTATATAATTGCAGGTACATGTATTAATGAAAGCACCGCGGGTGCTGATGCCTCGGTGGAGGTGCAAAGCTACATAACATAAAGCTACACACATTATCATGATGAATATTTTTGCATTTTTGCTGCATGCAAACTCAAATTGCATGGTGGTCGATCATGTACACACACACACACAGGTAATACAACCACCATGTGGTAGTGGTACAGCTGTTTGCTGACTGCATTACCACAAAACAACAAAATACCATACAATGTTGCTATGCAAACAACATGTGGTCCTAAGCAATGATGGCTTCTAGCACTTGTATGTTAAATGGGTACTTTTTGAGGGTTACAAAAATGGCTAATCTGCGAGACCCTCAAAAATTACCCGCTATAAGGTGGTATTAATATTATAGTAAATGCTCTCACGATCTACTCTTGGTGGTATATATGGAAACTCACATACAAATTATGGTGAGGATCTGAAATGGAGAATGGGCGGGGACTAGCTTGCATATACCAGCAGATATGATATACATGTAGATACTAACCGTTCACTGAATGTATGGAAAGCAGTGTGAAGGCTGAAGAAACTGTTAGTACGAAGTACTGCAAAGGACATCAAACAGTGCATGTACATAGTGGGACCATAGGCAGTGCGTGTACATAGTGGGACCATAAGCAGTGCATGTACAGTAGCCCTCATATAAAAGTTCCCGTTCCGTACCGTTCAATTTGCGTACAACGGTTCGCGTAGAAACGGAATGAAAACGGAAGCCAGCTCATTAAAATTTAATACGGTACGGAAATAACCGTTTTAATTCTGAAATAACGTTCGCACGTGTAGCTGCATGATTTGCTCCGTAGCTAGCTGGCTAGTGTTCCAAGAAATCAAGCTGGTGAACTGTTCTACTAAACAAAGAATCCTCATCCTTCACAAACAGCTACGGAGCAAGTACAGAATCCCTAAGAAGCAAGGTCAAGGCGAGCTAGATCTAGTTAGAATAATTACAGACATTTAGTTTGAACATTTATATTTATATTTATAGCACTGTACATGAATTTGTTATTCTTCATTTGACATGATGTTTTAATGATACAGGACATTGTATACGATAGTGTATAATTTATAATGAAGTGTTCAACAAAAGTAATAGTACAATCAGATCATAATATAATGTAGCTGTATCTAAGATTCCAGACTGAGAGATCCGGTTGACTTGCTACTACCAACTTTCTCATCTTCTTCCAGCCTTGCATGTAAGTTCTGCAGTATTCCCAGTGCTATTTGTATGCCCCTGGATTACACTAGAGAAGTTTACATTTGTAGCTTGCTTAGTACATACAGAATAAATAAAAATTATTATTGCTAACTCAGCAAATTCCACCCGTTTTTTCTCCTAGAACGGTGTAGGTAATTACGGTGCGTTTATGAATAATACGCTACCGTTTAGTTAGCGTTTTCTGACTCCGTAAAAACGGGAACGTTACGTGCAACTGAAACGCAACGGGAACTTTTATATGAGGGCTACTGTACATAGTGGGACCATAGGCAGTGCACGTACATAGTGGGGCCATAGGCAGTGCATGTATATAGTGGGACCATAGGGACCATAGGGAGTGCACGTACATAGTGGGACCATAGGCAGTGCACGTACATAGTGGGGACCATAGGCAGTGTACGTACATAGTGGGACCATAGGCAGTGCACGTACATAGTGGGACCATAGGCAGTGCACGTACATAGTGGGGCCATAAGCAGTGCATGTACATAGTGGGACCATAAGCAGTGCATGTACATAGTGGGGCCATAAGCAGTGCACGTACATAGTGGGACCATAGGCAGTGCACGTACATAGTGGGACCATAAGCAGTGCACGTACAAAGTGGGACCATAGGCAGTGCACGTACAAAGTGGGACCATAGGCAGTGCATGTACATAGTGGGACCATAGGCAGTGCACGTACATAGTGGGACCATAGGCAGTGCATGTACATAGTGGGACCATAGGCAGTGCATGTACATAGTGGGACCATAAGCAGTGCATGTACATAGTGGGACCATAGGCAGTGCACGTACATAGTGGGGCCATAGGCAGTGCATGTATATAGTGGGACCATAGGGACCATAGGGAGTGCACGTACATAGTGGGACCATAGGCAGTGCACGTACATAGTGGGGACCATAGGCAGTGTACGTACATAGTGGGACCATAGGCAGTGCACGTACATAGTGGGACCATAGGCAGTGCACGTACATAGTGGGGCCATAAGCAGTGCATGTACATAGTGGGACCATAAGCAGTGCATGTACATAGTGGGGCCATAAGCAGTGCACGTACATAGTGGGACCATAGGCAGTGCACGTACATAGTGGGACCATAAGCAGTGCACGTACAAAGTGGGACCATAGGCAGTGCACGTACAAAGTGGGACCATAGGCAGTGCACGTACATAGTGGGACCATAAGCAATGCATGTACATAGTGGGACCATAGGCAGTGCACGTACAAAGTGGGACCATAGGCAGTGCATGTACATAGTGGGACCATAGGCAGTGCACGTACATAGTGGGACCATAGGCAGTGCATGTACATAGTGGGACCATAGGCAGTGCATGTACATAGTGGGACCATAGGCAGTGTACGTACATAGTGGGACCATAGGCAGTGCACGTACATAGTGGGACCATAGGCAGTGCACGTACATAGTGGGACCATAAGCATGTACATAGTGGGACCATAAGCATGTACATAGTGGGACCATAGGCAGTGCGTGTACATAGTGGGACCATAGGCAGTGCGTGTACATAGTGGGACCATAAGCATGTACATAGTGGGACCATAAACAGTGCATGTACATAGTGGGACCATAAACAGTGCATGTACATAGTGGGACCATATATAGGCAGTGCACGTACATAGTGGGACCATACAGTAGGTTGAATCATTCAAAGTTGAATGTTGAAGTGAGTACTCACACCACTAAACCACAAAACAAAGCTGATCATGATTATGATATACCCACAAGCTTCATAATTATGTACAAATGTATGTGTATCTTTGCTTGAACTTCTCCTAAGTAAGTGCCTAGATTTTCAAAGAGTATCTGTAGCACTGTTTTACGGATTCAGCATAGGATGAGGACCATGCCTTTGCTATTTTGGCTCGACATCTCCACTTCTCCCGAACAAATGCTCTATTCTTTTACAATACTTTTGCTGACGTACATTAATTCTCTTACTTGGTTTGCTTAAGTAGTGTAGCAACACTCTGCACCTCAAGTCATTTGAATATGTATCTAGATGAACACCCACACATGTAGTCAGTGCTGTGTATTATCATGCATGGGCATCATCACTACCGTCCCCCACACATGTGCAAGACTGCCCCATACTCACCAGGGTGTCATATAGGATTTTGAAATAGAGAGAGTAATAAGAAAAGTGACTAAAAAATTTTGCTAAAAAAAAAGGTCAACTGTTAGCAAGAGAGTTCATAATAGACCTTTATCATGAACTCTTGCTGTTAGTATGTAAAATTTCCAGCTATGAACTCCGACTAGTACCTAAATGTAAATTTTAGGGGGAGGATTGGAGCTAGAGGGGGATATCGTATTATTTTAGAGAAGTGTCATGACCAGTCCTAGTCCAGCCAGGTCCAAGACAACCCCTACGAGCGGGAAGTTAAGTGCTGGGCGCATTGTTAAGAAGTACCAGAGACTCAGGAAGACAGGTTTATTGTACCTAGGTTTCATCTTCTTGGAGTTGCAACTGTTGGATGGTTTGCCTTTGCCTTTGACACTGCTAGTACGAGCCATACTGCTGCTGAGAACTAGTTTTACTATGCTGCAATCGAGCTAGCTTATACAGATATAAAAAAGACTTTGATTTACCTTGTGCGGTCAAAGGTTACGCGTGGGCGTTTTTGTGGGCAGTTCTAAAAATAGCTCAATACGAAGTCGGATGATTCTGAGAATAGGGCGAGTTGCATGCCCTCTTCTCTGTATACGCCCTTGATGACACCCTGCTCACCCTTTAGAAGACTGCCCCCCCCATACACACACACTCACCCCTCTAGAAGAATGTCCCACTATAGCCTTTGGAGCTGTCTCCCTTCTCTTAGCAATCACTCCATCGATGTGTGTCGTCTTGAGTACCTCGTTTCGACTAATCTTGGACGCTAGATGCAGCACACCCGCCACTGTAGCATGTAGCACCACTCTGTGATGTGCCTCAAGGCCTTTCTCCTTCACAGCAAGCTCTTGCAGCTGGTGTAGGAAGACCAGTATATCTGAGAGCCCTTGATAAGAGAATTCCAGTGTCAGGAGAAATACGAGTTGGTAGAAAGCATAGTGTGTTAGCAGGGCTAGTGCAGAGAGCTTTGGCCAGTTCCAGGAGATTGGTGAAGAGAGAGTTGACTGTTTTAGAGAGGAATCTTTTCAAAACCAAACCCAGTGAGAGCCCTACAGCCTCCAGACTCACCCAATCACTGCACAAGAGGAGGGTATAAATACACATACATGTAGCTGTATGCACTGCACATGATTGTATAAATACATGTAGTGAAAGCTAAGACAAAAGCTCATATGGACCTGTATAACTGACAAATAAAGTCTAGTATGCCTCAAATGCACACTGAACATAGCAAGGTACGCACGCACGCACACATACGCACGTGTTGAGAGGAATCTTGTCCTTGTTGGCATGGTGATCTACGAGACGATGCCAGAGTAGGGCCACATCCAACTGTGTGCTGGGTTCTCGTATGAGGAGCAATTGGACGAGGGAGGCAAACAGTTGCCCTGGGAACGCGGTCTCCAGCACTGATGCGTGACAAGTGTCAGCCACCGCCCTCAAACACTTGAGCAGGGAGGTAGTCAACATGGGGCTGCATAATAAAGGAGAGAATACAATTATGGAAGCTTAAACACTTAGTAATGCACGCAGTCTATTGTGCACGGTCACATAATTATAAGCAGATCATCCTCTATAATATTCCCCACTTGGGGTCTGTATCAAAGCAACTGGCTGGGGTTTAACTACCATAAACCCCAGCCCTAGCCTGGAGCACATTCCTCATAAACTCCCTTGCCTTGAGGGCGCACTGATTTTATACTAGATCTACACAGCCAAAAAGAAGCTAGACACTTGTTGACAAAGGCAGGACAGATGGGTGGGGCTCACTGCTTGGACATTGACAAGTTAGTGCGTAGAGCTAGAAGCTTAGCACTGGCTAAAAGCTATACGCACAACCTTTTTGCCTCAATAGTTTTTGAGACTGTTAGCTAGTTGTATCCAAGGTAAGGTAGCTTAGGTAACAAGTACTTTTCATTCAAGTGGGTATATAACACTTACTGTCCACTATATTCGAATTTATGGCAAACGTAAACCATCCTTGGCCTCGGAGCTTCGCCCTCGTCCTCGGAGCTTCACCCTCGTCCTCGGAGGTTTACTGCCATAAATTATGATGTATGGACAATAAGTATAACATAATATCATAGTCTACTCAAAGGTTACTGCTATAAACAGGATTCACGAAGGCACCAGAATCAGAGAACACGTACATGTACAAACAGTGTTTATGACAGGAAACTAAACACATACATGTACACAAATAGCTAAATGAAGCAAAAGCTTTATAATATCATTCTCACCTGTTTTGAGTGTCCTGAGATGCCAGAGGATGTACAGACAGTCCAGTGGTGGCTCTGCTATCAAGACCCCTTGAGGCCACGGGTACATAAGAGTTGATGAGCTCCAGTATATCTGGCTTATGATAGTCGGGAAGGACTCCTGCAAACTCCCCCACAGTGATAGTGATGGATTGCTGAAAGGTTAGAGAGGACGTGAGGTCGGAGGGGCCTTCTGAAACGGTTTCTATGGAAATACGGAGGTGGCGGACCAGTGTACGAAATAATTATATCCAGTACAGACGGACCTGCATGAGTGGACACAAGCTAAGTAATGTAAATACATGTATGCAGATTTAAAGCGTGGAATTAAACCACACTACGTATAATGAAAGCACCACGGGTGCTGATGCCTCGGTAGAGGTGCCAAAGCTACATAACATAAAGCTAGCTTTTATACACACATTGATCATGATGAACATTTTTAATTTTGCTACATGCAGAATCCAGAATTACAGGGAAACTCAAAGAGTGGGTAATGACCGACCGTGATTGTTGTTAAAAGCGATCAATGCCAAAAGTTCAAGTAGAAAATGAATGGCTGCAAGCCAGCAGAGCTTTGCAGCTCTCTTCTCACTCTTGCAGCTATAGCTAGCGTTCTAGTGCAGAGCTAACTACTAAGTAGAGTAGCAACACTCGGTGAACAAGTTTTGGTACGGACTCTTCTGAAAAGGCTGCAATGGCATTCCAAGTAAGCAAAACTAGGCATAACTCGAGAACGAAGCATTATTTTGCAAATCCACAAATTGAAATCCCAAGAAAACATGACTAGAAACTCTTACTTGCACTTGATTCATCCTTGAGCAGCTGTAGCAGTCTACACACACACAGACACACAAACACACTACTGTATGCGCACCGAGGCATAATTATAGAGATTAAGCCAGTGTCAAAACATACATGATTGTACAGTCAGCAGAAGCTTTAATAACAGCTATGAAAGCATCTAAGTACGAAGAATAAATGCGTACAGCCTTCTTTAGAAAATGGCCCAAAAATAGTGTTGAAACCATACAAGTACTTTACCATGGAGACTCACCTAGAGAGCTATCTGCTGCCACGGCAACACACTTAGAGAGTGTGCCGAGGATCCCCTGTTTGGTCTCCCAGGACTCCTTCACCTTGGCATCCAGGTGGTCCACCAGCGACTGGACGGCCTTGTACCGATCCTGTCTCTGTGGGGGTACATGTACAGTGGATAATGTACACTGGGGGGCTGTGGGGGTACATGATAGATACTATACACGGGGGGGGGGGGTGTGGGTGTGGGCATGTGCATTGGATAATGTACCCTGGGGGGCTGTGGGGGTACATGTACAGTGGATAATGTACCCTGGGGGGCTGTGGGGAGTACATGATAGATACTGTACACTGGGGGGCTGTGGGGGGTACATGACAGATACTGTACACTGAGGGGCTGTGGGGGGTACATGATAGATACTGTACACTGAGGGGGTACATGTGAGTGGAAAGTACAATACACATGTAGGTACTGTCTTCGTGGGGATACATGTCTACACTGGAGGGAACAATTGATCAAGAACAAACAAGGAGTATGTTGGACCTGAAAGCTATCAATGTTACACAACAGAACAAAGCAAAAAGCAACGAAATACTGTTGACAGTCCGTTATGGACAGTCAAGTCAGAATTTACAGTCGATCGTATGACTACAAGTATTTTTATCAGCATGATGCACTATACACTACCGTATAGCGGCTAATTTTCGTGGGGTAAAATATTCGTTATTTTCGTAGGCAGGCTGACCTCCACGAAATTTTAACTGGCTTTATCAGAACGTAGGAATGTCGTGCAGCCACGAGACTAAACAAAATTTTTACTCACGAAAACCACAGTTTCTCGAGTTAAACGAATTTTTACCCCACGAAACTTACCCGCTATACGGTATGGTGAGAGCACTTGGCCACCAGTACATGTATATATGTGTACCTGCATGGCTTCCACGACAATGACGTACACACCAGCTGTGAATTCCTTGTCCGATATCCATAGTTTGTTTAGGTCAAAGTGTCTACAAGGGGAGCAATGGAGTGTTACTATGTACACAGGAAATGAGACAATGGTTGTCATGGTATTAGACCTGCTGAGACGTACAACATTGCACAATAGGTCATAGCACTTTACTAACATCAGGAGTTCATTAAGAATCCTAATGAACTCCTGCTGAATGCAGTTCCATTTAAGTTACACCTATTAGGGAAACCACCTTGCCTACAAGTACAGTGTTGTAATCCTACGCATGTACACTGTATACATATACATTAGGGAAACCACCTTGCCTACAAGTAGCACCGACACACACGAGGCATTGACTGACTTACTGCAGTATTGGC
Source organism: Halichondria panicea (assembly GCF_963675165.1). Classification (NCBI taxonomy): domain Eukaryota; kingdom Metazoa; phylum Porifera; class Demospongiae; order Suberitida; family Halichondriidae; genus Halichondria; species Halichondria panicea. The sequence continues at coordinate 3,002,870 of NC_087383.1, forward strand.
TTGAGGACACTATCGATGTGAGAGAGTCCGGCAAAAGTGATGAGCTCAGTGAGACTATCCTGAGAGTACCCTCCCAGACTGTCCCCCTCCTCCACAACAGGCTGGATCTCACCAGACTCTCTGTCAGAGTGGGAGGGAGGGAGGGAGGTTACTATTGGCACACACTGTATAATTATCTAAGGCCATCAATAGGTAAGTTTGATACAAACTGAGGCTATCAACATTTACTCATTGAAGTATGTGTATTAGCCAGTGCTCCAGGAGTAGAACTGAAGCAAATTGTAGTGACTTTCCTAGACAGTATACCTTGACTGGACGACACTGACTGTGCATATTGAAGAGGAAGGGCGGCACTATCTTGTTCATGTGATCTAGGTCCCAAATGTTCATCTGGAGGTTGTCTTGCCAAACAATCTTCTTTATCACTCCCCTCAGCCCTTGCAACCCAGCCATCTGCGTCCTGTGTGAGGTGTAGTGGGGAGGGGTGGAGTTGGTGATGAAAGCAATGTGATCACAAGTTATGCATGTGGCAGAGCACCCTAAGGGCAGTACAGTTAAAATATGACACCTAACACTTCGACCTGTGGCCACTCAAACTCATTTCAAAACAGTAAATGTACACATACTCGTGATATTGTCGGCGTTGTCCACATTCTTGGTGAGGCTAAGAGAGGCAAAGCGGTGGATGAGGAAGTCGTACTATCTGTGGTAGGGGGTGTTCCCTTCCTCTCGCTCGGCAAACTTCACAAACTGTGTGTGTGGAGGAAAGGTCGTCAATGTGTTGTATACACAATACACTATTAACAAAATGAAAAGCTAATTATGCTGTACATGCAATCTAATCAGTCCACCCTCCGCAATCTCACACATACACACTCTACTCACACCCACACACACCACACACCCACTCCCTACTAACCAAATTTGTGGCCATGACATGCAGTTCTGTGTTGCTAGTTTCCAGCATATTATGCAGTATATCCAGGTAGCTATCCACAATCAACTGGACAATCAACTGGAGCTTTCGTGAGTCACAGGCTGACAGCAGCTTCTCCGTCACTTGCAGAGCCACTCACATGCCTGGGGGGAGGGAGAGGCATGAAAATGGTATTTTGTACCACGTTTGTGAGAAAGCCATTGGATACTATAGTTGTATCATAGATATAACACTTAAAGTTCCCAGCCAAATAAGTTTCTGTTCCGGAGGTACGGGGAAGGTCGATAAATTTCCCTAGCTATACATGACATGTCGACATTGTATACTGTACAGGTATGTCTCTGAAATAGTCGTCTAACCCGTTTCTCTCTCTTTGCAGGCTCCGACGCAGTCTCAGAGCGAGGTACTCTCCAATATTGTCCAGATGGTCAGGGGAGGTTTGAGCAAAAAAGAGCAGCTTGTCTATATTAGCAGACACAGGTGTGGGTGTTTGAGGGTCCTCTGGGAAGAGCCCATCAACCAGCCGTTTGTAGCGAGGTTTGGGGCAGCAGAAGCACGTCGCCATAGTTAGTCTGTGTCTTGACTGATTGCAGACCTAGCATTTATTTGTAAAACGTAGAGCAGAGGTTTTTATGTAATATGTTGGCAACCCTGCGCTTTCTTCTGGGTTTCTCACCCGTATCGTTTGAGGTACCCCCGAACGAGTCGGGTAAGAACTCAGCTAGTTCGATAAATTCCCCTTTTTCCGATTTTTTAGATAGTTTGTCGGGAATGGGGATGGCATTCTGGCCTACATTGACCGTATATGAGACTTCTGGTCAAAGTAACAGAATAATGCTTGGTATGGTCGGTAATGTGGGGAGGCTCATGCGGGTTTTGAGTACGGGGGGGCACTAGTGGATACGAGGGGAACATGTACTAGTGAGGTACTTGACATACCTGCCGTTCCGGTGCTGACAACAGGGCCTGAGGTGGGACGTACCCGAACCGGAAGCAGAGATGGTTGGGATCGAGGGTGGGACTGATGGTGAGACTGATGAGGGGCCGGCTGTGGGGTGGTGTTGTTGGACTGCTGCCTGAATCCGCTGGTCCATTGCGGTGGTAACACCGCGCCGAGGGCTGCCTGGACAGAATTGGCAATCATGGTGTTGAGAGTTGTCGGAGTTGTCGTCGGGTTGGTGGAACTGATTGGCGGTGTTCCAGTTGAGGATGTGCTCGAGGAGGTAGTGGTTATCTTCTTATAGAGAATTACAGGATAGATCAGCAAGAGAAATCTTGAGGATAGACCCAGAAGAGAAGTTTTTTTGTTCTTTCACTGACTGCCTGACCACGTGTTCCTTGCGCATGCCAGTACCGTGTTGTAATTGGTATCTGTGTTGCAATTGGTATCTGTATGTCACCTGTTAACCACATTTAATCCTTCTTCTATGTCACCTGTTAACCACATTTAATCCTTCTGATTAAATTCCGTTATATTTCTGAGAGAGCTAGCTGCAAGGCACAGATTTATTTGCTGGAATGGCCACTAAAGAGCAGAACCAAGGTATAAAGACTGTAATGTTTCCTATAAAGGATAAACCCAATGATTGCTAAAGCATAAAACCCTCATTGGTGATTGCTAACCTTGTGTGCTTGCTATCTATTTCAGAGCTCACAATTGACGATCTGAAGACAGAAATGAAACTGACTGATGAGCAGCTCAATACAGCAATACAAGAACCAGATCTACCCGAGTTAGCAGCATGTTTCGATAACACTGATGATTATCTTGAAAAGCTGGAGCTGTCAATGGAGCTGCCCTCTATCAACTTCTGAATACAAACAATTCCCTCGAATGTCTTAATTTGTCTGGTAAACACATTGACTAACTGTCGTCACATTGCTGCTGGACTTGCAGCCAATAAGACTCTGAGAAGATTGGACTTGAGTAACTGTAAACTGACTGATCAGAGTATCGAGGAGCTATCAACTGGACTGATCAACAAGATTGAAACACTGCACATTTATGATGGAACAGAAGATGGAATGAAGACGCTTGCCAGACATCTACACAGGAAAAATATCTAAATTTCCTATACTTTCAGGATAGTACAAAATTTCCTGTAGACTTTCCTGTATGAATCTTACACATGTTCTGAACTTCTTCAGGAATAGTAACGGAAACTATACAGGAAACGTTGCACTATCCTTTGTAAGTACGTTGCAGGACACTTGCAGGACACCTGCCATTTTTCAGGAAATGTGCAGATTTTATGGGCTGCACTGTAGCAGCACTGTAGCAGGAAATTTAAATATTTTCCCTGTGCTAACTGACACTATTGGTGATACCCGACCACCTAATTAATATTCTGTATCGAGACAGTATTCAGGGACACTAACAAAGAGAGGAAGAGAAATGGACTGCCTGAGATTTAATGTGGTTGCATTCTTACCATGATTTTAATTACTTTTTGATAATCGATTTTATTTTCTGCCATAATTATATCACATTATAATAAATGACAATTTGAGAAAAGTAGCAAAGTACGTACTATAATAATATATAGTATATTATGTTGGAACATTAGGTCGTTAATAACGTGTCAATAGTACATGCGGATGATATAAATAATTCATGCACTGCTGTGAATAGTCAATGAATACATGCAATTTGCTAATGGCAAATCCAATTTAACGCTCTGTCGATTTTTGTTCATGAGGAAGATGAGCAGACTAACGTTCACTTTGGCCCTCCCAAACATCTTCATGATTGCCAGGTCCTCGTATTGCAGCTGAAGGAGGTCCTGTGTGGGGAGAAGAGAGGGCAGTGAAACACTTCAACTGGTATAAGACAAAGAATGCATGTATTTGTAAGACAAATGAATACATGTACTTACATACACCGTACAAGCATACCAACACTATACCTGACACAAGGCAGTAAACTTCTTAAACACTTTACGTACCTACCATCTACCTGTACACACACCCTCACCTGGAGGACCAGCTCCACCTTCTCTATCTGCCTGATGTGATCTCCAACACAACATTTCCGAACCTGAACCTGGACGAGTAAGAAATAATGTTTTCACATAATTATAGCATAACGTTGCACATAAGATCAAAGCTGTAGCAAGCGGTCAGGCTGGTCAGGTTTTGGCCTAACCACTTTTTGCAGCTGGGTAGGCAATGGTCGTAAATATTGTAAGTGATAATGCGCATGCTATTTTGGTGAGGAAAAGGGATGACCTTTTTCTTAGGTAAAAAATTCACCACTGTATAAAAGTTCCAATAGTAGAAAAGCAGCTGACCTTTAATTGCAAGTTGGCCTGACCACTTTAAAGTTGCTTGCTACGCCCCTGCATGAAGATTGGGGCATAAAAATAAGTCAATAGCCTCACACTGGAGGAATTGTTAAGTCTAGATTAGTAGTAGAGTCTGAGCTTCAGTCAAACAGTGGACAAAGTACGTACCAGAGCAATTAATGGCACATGTGATGATTATCATGTTGTTTAATAGAAGTATGCTAGTATAACGGCTACTCTCACTCAAGTATACGGAGACTTACAGAGTGGGTGGGGCATATCTCCATGGACGCTGATGTATGGATGATTGGCTTGATCACGTTAGAGTACTCGTCGATACCCAGCTATCTGTCCGGGGGGTCCACAGTCGATGCTCGCAGGAAGAACCCTCTGTGGGGGGTACAGTGAGAGTCATAATTATTATTATGATTCAGTTCCGGGAATAAATGTCATAGAAAGTCACTAATTGACTCACCTTTTTTCCAGCCGAGGTAAATGGAACACAGCTATAGGTTACGTCTCTGTGGGGCATGTAAAAATTGATTGACTGAAATTGTGTATCAGGTTTTAAGCAACTAATAAGGATTATCACTTATTGAGCGCACAATTCCCCGCCCACACACACCTGGTCAGTAGACAGCTGATTGCCTATCCACAACATTGAAGGATTTTATCGCAGCTATGTACTTCATTGTACAGCTGCAAGGGGAGTGACGTGTGATACAGTGTGATTCAATGAAAGTCAGTACAACACAGTTAGTGTATGTTTACCAAAGAGGTACATGAGATTGTTCTGACAAATCATTCTTGTACTCTCTAATACGCTAACAGGGTTTCATCTAGGATAACAAGTTGGGGGGGGGGGGGGGGGGGAGTGCGTAAGCGCGTCACAAAATGTTTGGCTATGCCCACTTTTTTTTTTTTTAAGTTGATTACAACATGCTTAACCTAACGCATCACAGTAGAGATATCTACCTTTAGTTAACTAATGTGGTGACATGTAGTACTAATGTGATGATGTCATTATTCTACAACATGGGGGGAAGAACCACCCCCCCCACTAGATGAAACCCTGACTAACTGATACAGTACCAGAAATGCAACCTTTATATGGGGAAAAAAAACGGGCAATAGTCTCTAGACACAATCGGCATCATGTATTGTGTATTTTGCCTAAGCCATAATCAGTACATACTGTATAGCAGGTCATTTTCGTGGGATAAAAAATCCGAGACAAAAACGTAGGCGTGGTGCAGTAGTGATTTCGTGTGTAAAAATTCCCTTTGCTTCACTGCATTGCATGCGTTCCGGTCAATCATGCCTACGTTTTCGTGAGTGATAAATATTTGTCAAGGTTTAGCTTGCCCACGGAAACTATACCCAGGACGCTATACGTACGGTACGGTATACTGTACCACTTTATCACCTGTTTCAAGTACTCTTCCTTCTCCCGTTACTTTGTAGCACTCGAATATGTCCACCCCGTCTACTGCAGGCACACTGCTCTGCTCCAACTCCTTACAGCGATCCAGTGCCTTCTTGAGCTCTTCCTCCATCACAAGTCTCTCTTGCACAGCAGACTGGGTAATAGATTGCATGGTGGTCAACTACACACACACAGGTATACAGATACAACCATCACAACATCGTGGTAGTGGTACAGTAGTTATAATAAAGGTACAGTAGACTCTCGCTATTCCGACTCTCTGAAGTACGGCCTGAAATGTGGCCAACTCGCTATTCTGTATACTTGCTGCCCCAAACTAGTAATTTTATACGTATACATTTTGGGTGTGGTTTAGCAGAAAAAACTGTGTGTGGGGGGAGTGGTTGGGGTGTACAATGAGAGGTAGGAAGCGGGATGCTCATGAACACTACAATGAAAGTTATAAAAAAGGTAAACCGTTTTGTGAGCAAACACAGCTGTGGGATTACATTGTAATAGAGAGGAAATATGATTCATTATCTTTATTTGTTATCCTCGAGACAAAACCGCAAAATTAGTCATTAATATTTGAGGTAGGTTGATTTTAAGCCGCGGCTATTTTCTGAAATGCAAACTACCGCACTCTTCTGGCCAAGTTGCACTGTCCCAAGGGTGGCCGGATTAACGAGAGTCTACTGCACATGTATTAATTATACAGTATTCACCGAGTGTATACATGTACATGCTAAACTCACATCTGCCTTGCTGTTGGCCAGTTCCAATTCTCTCACCAGCTCAGCTATGACACCTGGGTCCATGATTTGAGACCTCTCGAGCAGCTTCTCCTCCAACTCCCTCAGCAGGTCATCCTCTAGACATTGAATGGTCTTACTCTTCTCCTCAACCTGACAGGGGAACATCAATAAGTTGCTGCCAGGTGGAGAATACTCGACATACAATAGTGACGTGCATGTACACTCAACTACTGAAAATCTGGCAATGAAATTTAACAGTATTCTCCCACTTTGAAATAAAGGTCAGCTTAAAGTTGGACTGTAGTTAGGTATTAAATAGGCATCTGCTATCAGGGTTGTTGCAATAACTATTATAAAGAGATAGTAGCGTACGTGTAATCACACAGTACACCATCAGATCAGCTATTCAGAGCATAGATCATACAGTATATACATGATCAATTGCTAAATGCTCTGAAATGCAGCTCACTAGCAAAAAAGTAATGCCTAGCAAATAGTACATCTATTTTGATTAAAGGCCACTGAACTTGTACTGCACATGTATATCTCTCACCTCTGTGGGTGGTATAGGAACGAGGGAGGCCCTCTGATACTGTCTAGAGGACTGGACTTCTTCTCACTGCCAATCTAGGAGGTATGAAAACAAAATATGCATTTGGTAAAATCTACTCTCAAACAACATTGCACATTGACCATTCCTCCTCTCACCTCCTGCTCATTCAGGAACATCATGAACCTTTGAAGGACTCGTCACATGATCTTGGAGCAAAAAGATACGGACTTGGTTGAGGATTTGAGTGAGGATAAAGTGAGAGAGGAGGTTGTGGGGGGAGGGGCCTCAGACCAGGGCTGGTGAGACGCAGTGTCACGTGAGAGGAGACTCGGACACATGGTCCTCTGTCTGGACAGCTGCTGTGAGGAGAATGAGAATTGTAAAGCACTGGAATTGAACTGTGCACAAGCACGAAATACATGCACTATTTTATTCGCACCACATAACTAACTAAAAATGCTCACCAATAAAACACCACACCACTTGGTGTACAACATTTTAACGAATCTACAAATGAACTTCAGTTCCTCTAGACAACCTGCCCAACCCTCCACATACACACTGGCTGCATCATGCATAAAGAAAATGCATCTATTTTCACAGCGTTTGACCATCAAACGTATCAGAGAATAATCTCACGCCCATATTGCTGATTTGCTTGAAATGCCCACCACCATCTTAGCAATGTACCAGCAAGGGGCTTTTGTTGTGAGCATCAATGGTAGGCCATGGCATTCAGTTGCTATTGATGAGTCACATGAAATGCAGGTACTCTCTGATAAGAAGATCTTAATTGGACTGTTTGTGTCTGAAATGGGAGGCTTACTACAACTTCATATCAGCTAAAGCCTACAAGGTGTTAGGGCCTTCTGAAAATATGATTTCCTCTACCAACTCGATCAAAACTATATAAGAAACAATTTTACTTTTCCCTAGTGAGATCTCAGCTCTCTCAACTCTGGCGACCAATTACTGCTCAAATACATTTATTCTTAAAGTGATTGAGCTCACCTTTGGTAGCGCTGACTTATCACAGCTGTTGGTCCAATTCTCCAGAACTCTGAGCTTCCCCTCGAGGTGCAACTGCAAGTGACAGAAGATTTAAGTTGAGGTTGAGAAAAGAGTTTCATGCAATAAAGTTAGAAGACACTGAATAAGCAGATTACCAGATAAAGTACAGCATAATTATGTTCTGGACAGGAAATTGTCCGGGTATAATTGGAACAGATTTTTATAGCGCATGCGAAGTGTCCGGGAATAATTAGCATGCAGCTGCATACGAGTGAGCTAAGTTTAATAGAACAGGGTACGACTGAATAGTTGCACTATTATAGCTATCTAAAACTAGATACTCAAAGCTATCTAACTGCAGCACTCTAAGTATTACTGGCTGGTTATGACTGTAACTCAACTTTTCAAGGTATTGTCCGGACAAATGTAATATTAAAGCACAAGAGTGTCCGTTGTATTAGAACAACGAAAATTGGCAGGCAAGAGTGTCAGGGATAATTAGAAGTTTCTGAGGCGATAAATTAGAAGATATACGGTACCTCAGAAACAGACATGCAAGTTCGTTGTCTAAGGACATAATTATTGCAGTGCTTATAACTATGGCTAATACAAGGGTGCTCAGTTAAAGTCGACCATACATACTTGATCCATATTATACATGTACCCTGGGAGCAGTACAATAAGTCAAGAGCTCATAGTAAAAAAGAGAGAGTATCGAACGCATCGCTATCTTGCATCAGATATATTCCGAAAGTAACGTGACACCCTGTCTGAAACACGTCATCAATTAAATTGATCAGTTACAAAGCAGGAAGTTACGCTACTTTCCAAATACATCTTATGTTACGTTGGATACTCTCTCTCTCTTATTATGGGACTCTTGTTATTAGCGGCCTCTCAAAAAATTGGCTAAGAATAATTACATGTACACAGCTGTAGGTACACACTTGCCCAACCCACTCACCAGAGAGGACACCTTCGAGGTTAGGTAAATTTATGACCTCTAAAAGTAGCGACAGCTGCGTTGACAATTAATTTTTAATGCCGCGTCCTAAATGGAGGTAAATGTAGGCACACCCTAGTAAAGTAGTAAAGATTCTAACTCACTGGAAAATACGTTTTTAAGTGGCTATAGAAATCGAGGCAAGTAGACTGAGTAGAGTTACATGTACCTCCAATTAGATGAGACCCTCTAAATAATGGACACCAGGTCTTCAACATGATTTTCAACCTCCAAAAGAAGCGATCTCTGGCTTCAATAAGTTTTAAAAAGTGTTGCTTTAATTAAAGGTCTTACGGTAATCACATTTCTTACTTGAATACGTCGGGTTCATTACTGACAGGCAGCATTCTCAGCCTCAAACTGTGCAAAGGAACAGAAAACATGATCCACGACGTACCTTACAAGGTAACATAAACCAAGAGATGAACCAGACAATCATCTATGGCTAATAAATTGACTCACCATCTTTCCATTGGGAGAATGCTGTAATACTTTAGCAATGGAGCCAGGTTTTGTCTCTAGCTCTAGCTAGCTCTGTGGGTGAAAACAATATGTCTTTGGTGGGTGTGGTGGTGAATGTAAAAAGTGGGTGTATCTCAATCTTAGATATCTGAGATACACCCACTTTTTTTGCAAGTCATGCAAAAACAACAACACTCAATAATATATGTGACAGGCTCTGGGAAAACCAGACTATTGGAGCAGAATTTAGTATTGAGCTACAGCTAAATTTATGCCTACAGTATAAAATCTCAAATAAAATGTTATTGATGTATAAGTATCTACAGTCCTTCTACTACCTCTCTGTAAAATCTGATGCTCTAAATCCAACTCTTTCCATCGAAACGCTTCGTCCAAACCTTCGCTATTACCTTATTTTTCCTAATTAAGCAATCTTTGAGAGCCGTTTTTCTCGATACTACATTTTACGGCTTCGAGTTTCCAACGCGCATGACTCGGGTATGAAACTAGGTATGTGAACACTAAGCATATCATTGTGTAGGCAATGCTCTGCTCTATCACTTGGTACATTAATCACCAAAATTTTAGTCTGCTCCAATAGTCTGGTTTTCCCAGAGCCTGTCACATATTTCAGAGAAATCTAGAGCTAGCTAGCTGCAAGGCACAGATTTATTTACTGGAATGGCCACTAAAGAGCAGAACCAAGGTATAAAGACTGTCATGTTTCCTATAAAGGATAAACCCAATGATTGCTAAAGCATAAAACCCTCATTGGTGATTGCTAACCTTGTGTGCTTGCTATCTATTTTCAGAGCTCACAATTGACGATCTGAAGACAGAAATGAAACTGACTGATGAGCAGCTCAATACAGTAATAAAGGAACCAGATCTACCCGAGTTAGCAGCATGTTTCGACAATGTTCACAAAGGCTATCTTGAAAAATTGGAGCTCTCACCTGGAGAGCAAACTGACGTGAGGACTAGAGCATATGTAGATGGCACTCTGGCAGGAATGTTGCTGTCTACTTAATTGCTATTGTTACACATACAATTCTCTATTAACTATCACCAGGAATGGTACTCACCTATTGTTTTGTTTCCCCAGACTCCACCACCTCGTGTCCTCCCTCCCGAGAGAGGGTCCTGCTGAACCACAAGCTGTCCTCGTACAGGGACTACCTACAAAGTCGCTACAGAATGCAAGTATCCACATCAGCCACACAATGGCCTCCCGTCCCAACAAAGACAATTTTCAAACTAGCCATGATTCAGAAGGAGGAAATACAGAGAGGAAGAATCGACGATGAATTTGTTAGGCTAACAATTACGGGGAAAATTGACGATATTTTACTTCAAAAAACTCCGGTTAACTTAACTAACATTTTCCCTGAGATTGAGGATACACGAAACTTTGTGTTGATTGAAGGAGCTCCCGGCTCTGGCAAGAGCACCCTTGCTCTACACATCTGTCAGGAGTGGGCAAAGGGGAAACTGTTCCAACAGTTCGATATTGCAATCCTGGTGAGACTGAGAGATCCCCTCGTTAGAGAAGCAAAAACAATAGAAGATCTTCTCCCTTGTAGGAATTCAACACTGGCATGCCAAATAGGGGCAACAATTATAATTAATTGATTGATTATTAATTGAGATTGATTGTTATTCATACAGTTTTGACAATTGATTTTAATTCTGCCATAATGCATTCAATGACAATTTAAATGCATAGAGAAAAGTAGTGAAGTATTATATACTAGTATATATAATTATGTTAGACACTATAAAAACAAATGTTGTTAATTAATTACAACTTGTTAATAGCACAGCAATAACAAAGGCTTCTCCTTGGTAACAATAACAGACACACAGACACACGCACACGCACACAGTCAGCTTTACCGTAGCCCTCGTGCGGCTACGCCTCGAGGCATAACAAGGGCTTCTCCTGGTAATAATGATAAATGCTCACATGCACAGTAAATTGTCAATGAACACAAAGCAATTTGCTAGTGAAAATCCAATTTAACGCTCTGATGCCTTTTGTTCATATAATTATGAGGAAGATGAGCAAATTAACGTTCACTTTAGCCCTCCCAAACATCTTCTAAACATCTTCATGATTGCCAGGCCCTCGTATTGCAGCTGAAGGAGGTCCTGTGTGGGGAGAAGAGAGGGCAGTGAAACACTTCAACTGGTATAAGACAAAGAATGCATGTATTCTACATAACACAAAATCATATTAGTACTCCCTTTATTGCTCCCCTCACCTGGAAGATCAGCTCCACCTTCTCTATCTGCCTGCCCAGGAAACGACCAGACACCTCAAACTTGCTCACATCCACTGACGTCATCTTAAACACAACATTTCTGAACCTGGGGGAGTGTTAACATAGCGCTCAACGTTACACATAGAGGCATAAAATAAGTCAATAGCCTCACACTGAAATAGATTAGTAGTAGAATCTGGACAAAGTACGTACAAGAGCAATAATATTAAGAGCAGATGTCGATGATTATCATGTTGTTTGATCATAGTAGAGGGATTCCCAGAATAGTACATCAATGACAAGAGACATACGAAGCTCTTAACATCAATACCGTGACACACCAATGTACGCAGGAATTGAAAGCATAATTATATTCTATTTAGTATATAGACAGCCCGTATTAAAGATCTAAGCACACAACACAAGTATGTTAGTATCTGCTATGCACTCTCCAGTACGTAGGTGGAGACTTACAGAATGGGTGGGGCATATCTCCATGGACACTGATGCAGATGATTTGTTTGATCACGTCAGAGTACGCGTCAATACCCAGCTATCTCTCCGGGGAGTCCACTGTCGATGCCCACAGGAAGAACCCTCTGGGGGGGGAACAGTGAGAGTCATATTATGATTCAGTTCCGGGAATAAATGTCATAGAAAGTCACTAATTGACTCACATTTTTTCCAGCCGAGGCAAATTAGGTTACGTCTCTGTGGGGCATGGAAAAATTGATTGACTTAAATTGTGTATCAGGTTTTAAGCAACTAATAAGGATTATCACTTATTGAGCGCACAATCCATTCTACCCCCCGCCCACACACACCTGGTCAGTAGACAGCTAATTGCCTATCCACAACATTGAAGGATTTTATCGCAGCTATGTACTTCATTGTACAGCTGCAAGGGGAGTGACGTGTGATACAGTGTGATTCAATGAAAGTCAGTACAACACAGTTAGTGTATGTTTACCAAAGAGGTACATGAGATTGTTCTGACAAATCATTCTTGTACTCTCTAATACACTAACAGGGTTTCATCTAGGATAACAAGTTGGGGGGGGGATTTGGGAGTGCGTAAGCGCAAGTGTTTGGCTATGCCCACTTAAAAAAAGTTGATTTAATACTAATGTGATGATGTCATTATTCTACAAGATTTGGGGGGGGGGAAGAACCACCCCCCCCTACTAGATGAAACCCTGACTAACTGATACAGTACCAAAGATGCAACCTTTTACATGGCAAAATTAAAAACGGCCATTGTCAAAGTAATGTAGACGCAATCGGCATCATGTATAAATTGTGTATTTGGCCTGGCCTAAGCCATATTCAGTACATACTATATAGCAGGTCATTTTCGTAGGTTATAACATTCGAAACAAACAACGTCTACACACAGTAAGTGCAGTAGTAGTAGATCTAAGAGGTAGTCTAATGCTCAAGAATGATGGAACATCTTATATACATATAGTAGTCATCTGCAGAATTGTGTAGAGGAGATGTTTCACCATCTTTGAGCATTAGTTTACCTCTTAGATCTACTACTACTGCACTGCACTATACTGCACTTACTGTGTATATAGCTAGTAGGTATCTTCAAGACCAGCTAGCTCACTGACAGTTGACAAACTAATGCTCAAAGATGGTGGAACATCTCTACACAATTCTACTAGATCTACTACTGCATGCACTTACTGTGTATATAGTAGGTATCTTCAAGACCAGCTAGCTCACTGATAGTTGACAAACACTCTCTGGGACAAAAACCATTGTGTAGCTCTTACTTCAATATTTTACAAACTTCCTTTATTTAGAATAATAGCACAGCATTGCAGAATGCAGAGGCTGCAAAATATGGTGGGCCGTTTGTTTCAAAATTCAAATGTTACATTTTCATTCAAATCACAATACATTCATTCAAGATGTGCAATTTTAATTCAAGAGCATTCAAGATTATTCATTCAAGATTCAAGATTTTGATGGATGCATAAACATGCATAATTTCAGATGACTTTAGCCACACTTTGTGGTTTTATTGCATGGTGTAGTTGTTTTAATTAACAGGAAATGGGGTTCACAATAATCAACTCCCTCCCTCAGTAGTGGTAAGGTGATTTCCAAACCAGAAACATGACATTGATTGACGAAAATTAACAAGAGGTCAGGGGTTCGTTGCCGACCTTCGAGTTTTGAGCATTAAGCAAAGGACATCTTATAAATGTTGTGTTTTAATGACTGTATATGCATGCATGGCATGCATATCTTGAATAATTATTGTCGACTTGAATGCATTAAAATCTTGAATGACAATTGCATGGTCTTGAATGGTCAGTGGATCTTTGGATCAATTTAAATTTATTTTGGGCAGAATTTCAAATCGATAGAAATTTATGTATTTTTTGACTTTGAATATTTTGAAACTGCAAGAGTACATGCAAATGAGTGCATTCTATTTTCAATTCTTGAGGTCCTGAGTTTCGTGCAGAAAAAAGCAGTTTCATATTTTGCACCCACAGGGGTTAGCTTATAATGACCTTTGTACTCTAAGAAGCTGTGCACTTTATAGTCTGTTATAAAATCAGTATTATGTGCACCTAGCTTGTATGCGTACAGGTTATGTTAACAGTTGTATCCCACCCTGATTGACAATGACAATTACACCCCTGTCTGTATAGGTGTTCCAAGTACCATGGCCAATAGATGAGTGTTCCCAGCATACAGACGGTACTATACATATAATCATACAGTTGTTCGATTGCACACACACACACACAATAATATCATAATTTAATTGATCCTTCAACATTGAAATGTTTAATAATATTAATTATGTACAGTTAAGGAAGTACATTATTATATTATACATAGCAGAGTCGTGCAGTTGGCTAGCCTCGAGGAAGTGATTGGGATATCAAGGCTAGTTGATCCTTCAACATTGAAATGTTTAATAATATTAATTATGTACAGTTAAGGAAGTACATTATTATATTATACATAGCAGAGTCGTGCAGTTGGCTAGCCTCGAGGAAGTGATTGGGATATCAAGGCTAGCAGTTGGCAAGGTTATATTCTGGCTATATTTAGCATTGCATTGGAGCATGGCTTCTCAAGAGTACAAAGGTCATTTTAAGCAAACCCTGTGGATGCTATAAGCGCTAGTGATGGTCAAAAATTGAAAATGCTTTTTCTGCACGAAACTCAGGACCAATTCTTCCTCAAGAAATTAAAAGTAGAATGCACTCATTTGCATGTACTCTTGCAGTTTCAAAATATTCAAAATCAAAAAATATATAAATTTCTATCGATTTGAAATTCTGCCCAAAACAAATTTAAATTGATCCAAAGATCCACTGACCTTGAATGAATACTGTATATGCATCTTGAATGAATGTATTGTAATCTGAATGAAAATATAACATTAATTTTGAATTTTGAAACAAACGGCCCACCATACACCATAGCAAAAACACATTGATTTTACAATGTAAAAGGGTGGGCCAGCTCAGCACAATTCAAATAGCAATCAAAATTCCAGGCTCTTAAACGAATAGGACTATTATATCATTCAATGACAATTTAGAGAAAAGTAGCGAAGTACATAGTATGTTAGAACATTAGGTCGTTAATTAATCAATTGCAACGTGTCAATAGTACATGCAGATGATATAAATAATTGAAGAATGCTCACAATGCAATTGTCAATGAATACATGCAATTTGTTAATGAAATCCAATTTAACACTCTGAGGATTTTAAAAGTTCATGAGGAAGATGAGCAGATTAACATTCACTTTGGCCCTCCCAAACATCTTCATGATTGCCAGGCCCTCGTATTGCAGCTGAAGGAGGTCCTGTGTGGGGAGAAGAGAGGGAAGTGAAACACTTCAACTGGTGTATAAGACAAAGAATGCATGTATTTGTAAGACAAATGAATACATGTACTTACATACACCGTACAAGCATACCAACACTATACCTGACACAAGGCAGTAAACTTCTTGAACACTTTACGTACCTACCATCTACCTGTACACACACCCTCACCTGGAGGACCAGCTCCACCTTCTCTATCTGCCTGATGTGATCTCAAACACAACATTTCCGAATCTGAACCTGGGCGAGTAAGAAATAATGTTCACATAATTATAGCATAACTTTGCATAAGATCAAGGTCGTAGCAAGAGGTCAGGCTGGTCAGATTTTGGCCTAACCACTTTTTGCAGCTGGGTATAGTAATGGTCGTAAATATTGTAAGTGATAATGCGCATGCTGTTTTGGTGAGGAAAAGTGATGGCCTTTTTCTTAGGTAAAAAATTCACCACTGTATGCAAAAGTTCCAATAGTACAAAAACAGTTGACCTTTAATTGTAAGTTGGCCTGACCACTTTAAAGTTGCTTGCTATGCCCCTCCATGAAGATTGGGGCATAAAAATAAGTTAATATAGCCTCACACTGGAGGAATTGTTAAAGTCTAGATTAGTAGTAGAGTCTGAGCTTCAGTCAAACAGTGGACAAAGTACGTACCAGAGCAATTAATGGCACATGTGATGATTATCATGTTGTTTAATAGAAGTATGCTAGTATAACGGCTACTCAAGTATACGGAGACTCACAGAGTGGGTGGAGCATATCTCCATGAACGCTGATGTATGGATGATTGGCTTGGTCACGTCAGAGTACTTGTTGATACCCAGCCTTCTGTCCAGGGGGTCCACTGTCGATGCTCGCAAGAACTCTCTGTGAGGGGTACAATGAGTGTATGTATATTCATACCCTCTGCATGGCAACGAAAATAGCTAATTTGCAATTTAGATCATACGATACTTTAGTAGAAGGTAGAAACACACATGACCATCATCACATGACCATCATTCGTACATACACACTTTCAACTATTTGACCACAAATTCAGTTCTGGTAATCACATTTCTTACTTGATTTCTTGAAGGCTTCCTGAATGCACGGGTTCATTACTGACAGGGCAGCATTCTCAGCCTCAAACAGCGCGAAGGTATACAGAAAAACATGATCAACTCTAAACCTACAGATAACCGGACAATTCATGGAAAGTTACGAAAGGGTCAAATTTTCTGCTGATTTGGCATTTTTTTACCAAAAATTAATGATCATGGTTAAATTGAAAAACAGTCTAGTCCAGTAATGTACATAGATGCAGTGCATATTATTGTATGCCATAATCTGTACAGGTATACTGTACCACTTTTATCACCTGTTGTTTGTAGCACTCGAGTATACCCCATCGGCACACTGCTCTGCTCCAACTCCTCACAGCGATCCAGTGCCTTCTTGAGCTCTTCCTCCATCACAAGTCTCTCTTGCACAGCAGACTGGGTAATAGATTGCATGGTGGTCATGTACACACACAGGTATACAGATACAACCATCACAACATCGTGGTAGTGGTACAGTAGTTATATAATTGCAGGTACATGTATTAATGAAAGCACCGCGGGTGCTGATGCCTCGTTGGAGGTGCAAAGCTACATAACATAAAGCTACACACAATATCATGATGAATATTTTTGCATTGTTGCTGCGTGCAAACTCAAATTGCATGGTGGTCGATCATGTACACACAAACAGGTAATACAACCACCATGTGGTAGTGGTACAGCTGTTTGCTCACTGCATTACCACAAAACAACAAAATACCATACAATGTTGCTATGCAAACAACATGTGGTCCTAAGCAATGATGGCTTCTAGCACTTGTATGTTAAATGGGTACTTTTTAACGGTTACAAAAATGGCTAATCTGCGAGACCCTCAAAAATTACCCACTATAAGGTGGCATCAATATTATAGTAAATGCTCTCATGATCTACTCTTGGTGGTATATATGGAAACTCACATACAAATTATGGTGAGGATCAGAAATGGAGAATGGGCGGGAACTAGCTTGCATATACCAGCAGATATGATATACATGTAGCTACTAACCGTCCACTGAATGTATGGAAAGCAGTGTGAAGGCTGAACAAACTGTTAGGACGAAGTACTGCAAAGGACATCAAACAGTGCATGTACATAGTGGGACCATAATTATAGGCAGTGCATGTACATAGTGGGACCATAGGCAGTGCATGTACATAGTGGGACCATAGGCAGTGCATGTACATAGTGGGACCATAGGCAGTGCATGTACATAGTGGGGCCATACGCAGTGCATGTACATAGTGGGGACCATAGGCAGTGCATGTACATAGTGGGGACCATAGGCAGCGCATGTACATAGTGGGACCATAGGCAGTGCATGTAAATAGTGGGGCCATAGGCAGTGCATGTACATAGTGGGACCATAAGCAGTGCATGTACATAGTGGGACCATAGGCAGTGCATGTACATAGTGGGACCATAGGGAGTGCGTGTACATAGTGGGACCATAGGCAGTGCATGTACATAGTGGGACCATAGGCAGTGCATGTACATAGTGGGGCCATACGCAGTGCATGTACATAGTGGGGACCATAGGCAGCGCATGTACATAGTGGGACCATAGGCAGTGCGTGTACATAGTGGGACCATAGGCAGTGCATGTACATAGTGGGACCATAAGCAGTGCATGTACATAGTGGGACCATAAGCAGTGCATGTACATAGTGGGACCATAGGCAGTGCATGTACATAGTGGGACCATAAGCAGTGCATGTACATAGTGGGACCATAGGCAGTGCTGCATGTACATAGTGGGACCATAGGCAGTGCATGTACATAGTGGGACCATAGGCAGTGCATGTACATAGTGGGACCATAAGCAGTGCATGTACATAGTGGGACCATAGGCAGTGCATGTACATAGTGGGACCATAAGCAGTGCGTGTACATAGTGGGACCATAGGCAGTGCATGTACATAGTGGGACCATAAGCAGTGCGTGTACATAGTGGGGCCATAAGCAGTGCATGTACATAGTGGGGCCATAAGCTCTGTACACACACTAGAGGTCAATTAAAATAGTTTTAAGCACAAAACCTCCAAATTGCACCTTAGATAATCATTCCGCCAAACCAAATTTTTCCGGTGGCTGCCCCCTGAACTCCCCCAAATGTTCAACAGCGTATGGCCGTCGTCATTTCCCCCCTTAGCTAAAAATCCTGCTTGAAACCCTGACAATAGTGAGTATTTGTGACATACCGTATAAGTAGAGGTTGTATGGTGAAAATGTTCGTATATTTCGTACTGAAGAGCATCATACACTGTACGTAAAATAAAACTACAAAACTATTCTACAGCAATAGGCTCAACGTGGCTGTATGAATATTTAAAATACGAAATATTTCCAGTCCTACAGTATTATAAACTCTTTAACCACAACTTTGGTAAACATAATATTATTTCTTACCTAAACTTCTTGAAGGCATGAGTGAGTGTTCGGGTTCATTACTGACAGGGCATCATTCTCAGTCTCAACTCACATCAACCTCCAGCATGGGGTGGGTCGATCACAGTGACATAACACACACAAACTGTGCAAAGGAACAGGAAAACATGATAAACCGGCATTACGGTAACTTAAACCAACAGATGATAAATGGACTAAAATCATGAAAAAACTCACTAATAATAACGAGTGTTACAAACTGCGATGTGCTAATGCATGCCTCTCACTTACAGTTTCGATTAGGGGGGGAGGGGCTAAATGAGGTTCTTTATACTGCTAATCACAGGGGCCCCTCTTTCCGTACTCTCCTAAAACCTAATCGCAGTCACGTGACCCCTAACCTCTAGCGTGAGAGATATGAATGGGCACGTACATGTAACATCTGCTTAACCGGTACCTCGCAGATATGACACAACAAATCTACTGCAACCTGTAAGACTAGTCTGATATACATGTACCACAGAAACAGTGTGCTTGTGTACATACTAATTTAAAACTACTCACATCTGCCTTGCTGTTGGCCAGTTCCAATTCTCACTCCAGCTCAGCCATGACACCCGGGTCCATGATTTGAGATCTCTTGAGCAGCTTCTCCTCCATGTCTAGATGACTGCACTTCTTCTTACTACCACTCTAGAAGGTAAAACAAAATAATGCATTTGGTAAAGATCTACTCTCGTGCAAACAACATTGTAATTAGTATATACATGTGATGATCGTTACCAAATTGTGGGTAAAGGGTCAAAAAAGCAAAATAATTATGATTTTTATAAAAACATTCTTCTCAACTCCTGCCATTCAGGAACCTCGAACCTGGTAGGTATACCATATATCTTCTAATTTATCGGACACTTCTAATTACCCCGGACACTCTTTTGGGCAATTTTTGCTGTTCTAATACAACTTCTAATACAACGGACACTCCAGTGCTTTAATATTATTACATTCGTTCTAAATATCCGGACAATATCTTGAGTTACATTCATAGACGGCAAGTAAGACTTAGAGTGCTGCAGTTAGAGAGCTTGAGTAGCGATAGCTAGTGCAACTATTCAGTCGTACCCTGTTCTATTAAACTTAGCTAGCTCGCATGCTGCTGCTTGCTTGTTCTAATTATTCCGGACACTTCGCATGATCTGTTCCAATTATACCCAGACAATTTCCAAAATAATTATTTTTTGCTGTCCGATAAATTAGAAGATATACGGTACTCAACCCTCAATACCGTCCCCCCACACATGTACAAGACTGCCCCATACTCACCAGGGTGTCATACAGGATTTTGAAATAGAGAGGGTAATAAGAAAAGTGACTAGAGCTAAAAAAAGGTCAACTGTTATTAGTTAGCAAGAGTTCACAATAGACCTTTATCATGAACTCTTGCTGTTAGTATGTAAAATTGCCAGCTATAGACCCCAACTAGTACCTAAATGTAAATTTTAGGGGAGGGAGGATTGGAGCTAGAGGGGGATATCCCCCTTCCCCCTGTATGACACCCTGCTCACCCTTTAGAAGACTGCCCCCCCCCCCTACACACACACTCACTCTCTAGAAGAATGTCCCACCATAGCCTTCGGAGCTGTCTCCCTCCTCTTAGCAATCACTCCATCAATGTGCGTCGTCTTGAGTACCTCATTTCGACTGATCTTGGACGCTAGATGCAGCACACCCGCCACTGTAGCATGTAGCACCACTCTGTGATGTGCCTGAAGGCCTTTCTCCTTCACAGCAAGCTCTTGCAGCTGGTGTAGGAAGACCAGTATATCCGAGAGCCCTTGATAAGAGAATTCCAGTATCAGGAGAAATACGAGTTGGTAGAAAGCGAGTGTGTTAGCAGGGCTAGTGCAGATAGCTTTGGCCAGTTCCAGGAGATTGGTGAAGAGAGAGTTGACTGTTTTAGAGAGGAACCTTTTCAAAACCACACCCAGTGAGAGCCCTACAGCCTCCAGACTCACCCAATCACTGCACAAGGGGAGGGTATAAATACACGTACATGTAGCTGTAAGCACTGCACATGATTGTATACATACATGTAGTGAAAGCTAAGACAAAATGGACCTGTATAACTGACAAATAAAATCTAGTACGCCCACTGAACATAGCAAGGTGCACACACACACACGCACACGCACACACACACACACACACACACACACACGCACGCACGTGTTGAGAGGAATCTTGTCCTTCTTGGCATGGTGATCTACGAGACGATGCCAGAGTAGGGCCACATCCAGCTGTGTGCTGGGCTCTCGAATGAGGAGCAATTGGACGAGGGAGGCAAACAGTTGCCCTGGGAACGTCGTCTCTAGCACTGATGCGTGACAGGTGTCAGCCACCGCCCTCAAACACTTGACCAGGGAGGTAGTCAACATGGGGCTGCATAATAAAGGAGAGAATACAATTATGGAAGCATAAACACTTAGTAATGCACGCAGTCTATTGTGCATGGTCACATAATTACAAGCAGATCATCCTCTATAATATTCCCCACTTGGGGTCTGTATCATAGCAACTGGCTGGGGTTTAACTACCATAAACCCCAGCCCTAGCCTGGAGCACATTTCTCATAAACTCCCTTGCCTTGAGGGCGCACTGATTTTATACTAGATCTACACAGCCAAAAAGAAGCTAGACACTTGTTGACAAAGGCAGGAGAGATGGGTGGGGCTCACTAAACACCAGGAAGGCTGGAGGATGGCCGGGTGGGGCTCACTGCTTGGACATTGACAAGTTGTGCGTAGAGCTAGAAGCTTAGCACTGGCTAAAAGCTATACGCACAACCTTTTTGCCTCAATAGTTTTTGAGACTGTTAGCTAGTTGTATCCAAGGTAAGGTAGCTTAGGTAACAAGTACTTTTCATTCAAGTGGGTATATAACACTTACTGTCCACTACATTTGAATTTATGGCAAACGTAAACCATCCTTGGCCTCGGAGCTTCACCCTCGTCCTCGGAGGTTTACTGCCATAAATTCTGATGTACGGACAATAAGTATAACATAATATCATAGTCTACTCAAAGGTTACTGCTATAAACAGGATTCACGAAGGCACCAGAATCAGAGAACACGTACATGTACAAACAGTGTTTATGACAGGAAACTAAACACATACATGTACACAAATAGCTAAATGAAGCAATAGCTTTAAAATATCATTCTCACCTGTTTTGAGTGTCCTGAGATGCCAGAGGATGTACAGACAGTCCAGTGGTGGCTCTGCTATCAAGACCCCTTGAGGCCACGGGTACATAAGAGTTGATGAGCTCCAGTATATCTGGCTTATGATAGTCGGGAAGGACTCCTGCAAACTCCCCCACAGTGATAGTGATGGATTGCTGAAAGGTTAGAGAGGACGTGAGGTCGGAGGGGCCTTCTGAAACGGTTTCTATGGAGATACGGAGGTGGCGGACCAGTGTACGAAATATATCCAGTACAGACGGACCTGCATGAGTGGACACAAGCTAAGTAATGTAAATACATGTATGCAGATTTAAAGCGTGGAATTAAACTACACTACGTATAATGAAAGCACCACGGGTGCTGATGCCTCGGTAGAGGTGCCAAAGCTACATAACATAAAGCTAGCTTTTATACACACATTGATCATGATGAACATTTTTAATTTTGCTACATGCAGAATCCAGAATTACAGGGAAACTCAAAGAGTGGGTAATGACCGACCGTGATTGTTGCTAAAAGCGATCAATGCCAAAAGTTCAAGTAGAAAATGAATGGCTGCAAGTCAGCAGAGCTTTGCAGCTCTCTTCTCACTCTTGCAGCTATAGCTAGCGTTCTAGTGCAGAGCTAACTACTAAGTAGAGTAGCAACACTCGGTGAACAAGTTTTGGTACGGACTCTTCTGAAAAGGCTGCAATGGCATTCCAAGTAAGCAAAACTAGGCATAACTCGAGAACGAAGCATTATTTTGCAAATCCACAAATTGAAATCCCAAGAAAACATGACTAGAAACTCTTACTTGCACTTGATTCATCCTTGAGCAGCTGTAGCAGTCTACACACACACAGACACACAGACACACTACTGTATGCGCACCGAGGCATAATTATAGAGATTAAGCCGGTGTCAAAACATACATGATTGTACAGTCAGCAGAAACTTTAATAACAGCTATGAAAGCATCTAAGTACGAAGAATAAATGCGTATAGCCTTCTTTAGAAAATGGCCCAAAAATAGTGTTGAAACCATACAAGTACTTTACCATGGAGACTCACCTAGAGAGCTGTCTGCTGCCACGGCAACACACTTAGAGAGTGTGCCGAGGATCCCCTGTTTGGTCTCCCAGGACTCCTTCACCTTGGCATCCAGGTGATCCACCAGCGACTGGACGGCCTTGTACCGATCCTGTCTCTGTGGGGGTACATGTACAGTGGATAATGTACACTGGGGGGCTGTGGGGGTACATGATAGATACTATACACTGGGGGGGGGATAAGATACTGTACACTGGGGGGGGGGGGTGTGGGTGTGGGCATGTGCATTGGATAATGTACCCTGGGGGGCTGTGGGGGTACATGTACAGTGGATAATGTACCCTGGGGGGCTGTGGGGAGTACATGATAGATACTGTACACTGGGGGGCTGTGGGGGGTACATGATAGATACTGTACACTGAGGGGCTGTGGGGGGTACATGATAGATACTGTACACTGAGGGGGTACATGTGAGTGGAAAGTACAATACACATGTAGGTACTGTCTTCGTGGGGATACATGTCTACACTGGAGGGAACAATTGATCAAGAATAAACAAGGAGTATGTTGGACCTGAAAGCTATCAATGTTACACAACAGAACAAAGCAAAAAGCAACGAAATACTGTTGACAGTCCGTTATGGACAGTAAAGTCAGAATTTACAGTCGATCGTATGACCACAAGTATTTCTATCAGCATGATGCACTATACACTACCGTATAGCGGCTAATTTTCGTGGGGTAAAATATTCGTTATTTTCGTAGGCAGGCTGACCTCCACGAAATTTTAACTGGCTTTATCAGAACGTAGGAATGTCGTGCAGCCACGAGACTAAACGAAATTTTTACTCACGAAAACCACAGTTTCTCGAGTTAAACGAATTTTTACCCCACGAAACTTACCCGCTATACGGTATGGTGAGAGCACTTGGCCACCAGTACATGTATATATGTGTACCTGCATGGCTTCCACGACAATGACGTACACACCAGCTGTGAATTCCTTGTCAGATATCCATAGTTTGTTTAGGTCAAAGTGTCTACAAGGGGAGCAATGGAGTGTTACTATATACACAGGAAATGAGACAATGGTTGTCATGGTATTAGACCTGCTGAGACAACATTGCACAATAGGTCATAGCACTTTACTAACATCAGGAGTTCATTAAGGTTACGGTAAACAGTTTGCTCATGAATATTCATGATTTTCTTATAATGATTTTTGTGAAACTATAAATGCCATGAGAGAAATTTAAAGCACATACATGATAAATATATCGGTGTATCAATCTGTATGACAAGTATCAATCTTCAAAACATCTTCCAGTGGAAGCTCTGAGCGATCATCAAGTTACTAGAAACAACACAAAACTAGTAGTCATTTTAAACTTCCAAAAACACTTCTAGCTCTGTGTTCTTGGTCTTATATGATGCTTCTTACCATTCTGGAGGGCGTGTAGAAGCGTTTTTTTCTTTCCAGGCCAACAAACTCTCACAAAATAATAATATGTAGACTAACTTCACTTAAAATGGCGGCCAGAGCCAAGGAAAACAGCCTCTTGTGAGCTTTCAGTAGCCTTTTTTCGAAATATCTCTTCTACATGCCCTGCATAATTATAGTGAAGCTACAGTAGACTGTACCTAAGTTTTATAGTAAAAATGTCTATTTGAGCCATGAAATGACTACTGCGTTTCAGCTGGACTTCCAGCTCATTCTAGCTGGAAAAGATCACTAGATCTAGCTCATGAATAATTAATGAGCAAACGGTTGACCGTAACCTTAAGAATCCTAATGAACTCCTGCTGAATGCAGTTCCATTTAAGTTACACCTATTAGGGAAACCACCTTGCCTACAAGTACAGTGTTGTAATACCTACGCATGTACACTGTATACATATACATTAGGGAAACCACTTTGCCTACAAGTAGCACCGACGCACACGAGGCATTGACTGACTTACTGCAGTATTGGCTTGAGGACACTATCGATGTGAGAGAGTCCAGCAAAAGTGATGAGCTCAGTGAGACTATCCTGAGAGTACCCTCCCAGACTGTCCCCCTCCTCCACAACAGGCTGGATCTCACCAGACTCTCTGTCAGAGTGGGAGGGAGGTTACTATTGGCACACACTGTATAATTATCTAAGGCCATCAATAGGTAAGTTAGATACAAACTGAGGCTATCAACATTTACTCATTGAAGTATGTGTATGCTCCAGGAGTAGAACTGAAGCAAATTGTAGTGACTTTCCTAGACAGTATACCTTGACTGGGCGACACTGACTGTGCATATTGAAGAGGAAGGGCGGCACTATCTTGTTCATGTGATCTAGGTCCCAAATGTTCATCTGGAGGTTGTCTTGCCAAACAATCTTCTTTATCACTCCCCTCAGCCCTTGCAACCCAGCCATCTGCGTCCTGTGTGAGGTGTAGTGGGGAGGGGTGGAGTTGGTGATGAAAGCAATGTGATCACAAGTTATGCATGTGGCAGAGCACCCTAAGGGCAGTACAGTTAAAATATGACACCTAACACTTCGACCTGTGGCCACTCAAACTCATTTCAAAACAGTAAATGTACACATACTCGTGATATTGTCGGCATCGTCCACATTCTTGGTGAGGCTAAGAGAGGCAAAGCGGTGGATGAGGAAGTGGTACTGTCTGTGGTAGGGGGTGTTCCCTTCCTCTCGCTCGGCAAACTTCACAAACTGTGTGTGTGTGGAGGAAGGGTCGTCAATGTGTTGTATACACAATACACTATTAACAAAATGAAAGCTCATTATGCTGTACATGAAATCTAATCAGTCCACCCTCCGCAATCTCACACACTCACACTCGCTACTCACACCCACACACATACACGCACGTTCACTCTCGGCACTATCACAGACACACACTCTACTCACACCCACACACACCACACACCCACACCCACACAAACTCCCTACTAACCAAATTTGTGGCCATGATATGCAGTTCTGTGTTGCTCGTTTCCAGCATATTATGCAGTATATCCAGGTAGCTATCCACAATCAACTGGAGCTTTCGTGAGTCACAGGCTGACAGCAGCTTCTCCGTCACTTGCAGAGCCACTCACATGCCTGGGGGGAGGGAGAGGTGGTATTTTGTACCACGTTTGTGAGAAAGCCATTGGATACTACAGTTGTATCATAGATATAACATTTAAAGTTCCCAGCCAAATAAGATACATCATTTTCTGTTCCGGAGGTACGGGGATGGTCGATAAATTTCCCTAGCTATACATGACATGTCGACATTGTATACTGTACAGGTATGTCTCTGAAATAGTCGTCTAACCCGTTTCTCTCTCTTTGCAGGCTCCGACGCAGTCTCAGAGCAAGGTACTCTCCAGATGGTCAGGGGAGGTTTGAGCAAAGAAGAGCAGCTTGTCTATATTAGCAGACACAGGTGTGGGTGTTTGAGGGTCCTCTGGGAAGAGCCCATCAACCAGCCGTTTGTAGCGAGGTTTGGGGCAGCAGAAGCACGTCACCATAGTTAGATCTAGTTCTGTGTCTTGATTGATTGTAGACCTAGCATTTATTTGTAAAACATAGAGCAGAGGTTTTTATGTAATATGTTGGCAACCCTGCGCTTTCTTCTGGGTTTCTCACCCGTATCGTTTGAGGTTCCCCCGAACGAGTCGGGTAAGAACTCAGCTAGTTCGATAAATTCCCCTTTTTCCGATTTTTTAGATAGTTTGTCGGGAATGGGGATGGCATTCTGGCCTACATTGACCGTATATGGAATAATGCTTGGTATCGTCGGTAATGTGGGGAGGCTCATGCGGGTTTGAGTACGGGGGGCACTAGTGGATACGAGGGGAACATGTGCTAGTGAGGTACTTGACATACCTGCCGTTCCAGTGCTGACAACAGGGCCTGAGGTGGGACTCCGTGGGGTACCCGAGCCGGAAGTAGAGATGGTTGGGATCGAGGGTGGGACTGATGGTGAGACTGATGAGGGGACGGCTGTGGGGCTGTGTTGTTGGACTGCTGCCTGAATCCGCTGGTCCATTGCGGTGATGATCGTTGGTAACACCGCGCCGAGGGCTGCCTGGACAGAATTGGCAATCATGGTGTTGAGAGTTGTCGGAGTTGTTGTCGGGTTGGTGGAACTGATCGGCGGTGTTCCAGTTGAGGATGTGCTCGAGGAGGTAGTGGTCATCTTCTTATAGAGAATTACAGGATAGATCAGCAAGGGAAATCTTTAGAATTATAGGATAGACCCAGAAGAGAAGTTTTCTAATTCCTTTGTTCTTTCACTGACTGCCTGACCATGTGTTCCTTGCGCATGCCCGTGTTGGTTGCAATTGGTATCTGTACATGTATGTCACCTGTTAACCACATTTAATCCTAAATTCCATTATATTTCTGAGAGAGCTAGCTGCAAGGCACAGATTTATTTGCTGGATCGAATGGCCACTAAAGAGCAGAACCAAGGTATTAAGACTGTCATGTTTACTACAAAGGATAAACACAATGATTGCTAAAGCATAAAACCCTCATTGGTGATTGCTAACCTTGTGTGCTTGCTATCTGTTTTCAGAGCTCACAATTGACGATCTGAAGACAGAAATGAAACTGACTGATGAGCAGCTCAATACAGCAATACAGGAACCAGATCTACCCGAGTTAGCAGCATGTTTCGACAATGTTCACAAAGGCTATCTTGAAAAACTGGAGCTCTTACCTGGAGAACAAACTGACGTGAGGACTAGAGCATATATAGATGGCACTCTGGCAGGAATGTTGCTGGCTTTGAAATTCTGGATACTGACCAACGGACTAGACGCCACTTTCCAAGCTCTGCTACTCATCATACTCTCCCTGCTCAAAGAAGACGTTGCTGTTCGAGTGTGCAAGTACTTGTCTGACAAATGTGAGTCTGTCATGTGAGAGTGTGGTCATTGTGGTACCATACGTTGTGGGAGTGATTGCAACCAATTAAGGGACTGTCAACTTGTTACACATACAATTCTCTAACTATCACCAGGAATGGTACTCACATATTGTTTTGTTTCCCCAGACTCCACCACCTCGTGTCCCGCCTCCCGAGAGAGGGTCCTGCTGAACCACAAGCTGTCCTCGTACAGGGACTACCTACAAAGTCGCTACAGAGCACGAGTATCCACATTAGCCACACAATGGCCTCCTGTCCCAACAAACAAAGTCTTCAAACTGGCCATGATTCAGAAGGAAAAAATACAGAGAGGAAGAATCGACGATGAATTTGTTAGACTATCAATCACAGGAAAAATTGATGATATTTTGCTTCAAAAAACTCCACTTGACTTGACTAACATTTTCTCTGAGATTGGAAATAGACAGAACTTTGTGTTGATTGAAGGAGCTCCCGGCTCTGGCAAGAGCACCCTTGCTCTACACATCTGTCAGGAGTGGGCAAAGAGGAAACTGTTCCAAGAGTTCGATATTGCAATCCTTGTGAGACTGAGAGATCCCCTCGTTAGAGAAGCCATTACAATTTCTGACTTACTTCCCTGCACAAACAAAGCGATGGCTAATGAAACAGAGACTGTGATTATTTCATTGTATGGCAAAGGTGTACTGTGGGTGCTAGACGGATGGGACGAACTTCCTTCTGACCTCCCTAGAGACTCAATCATCAACAAACTAGTTCGACCAGACATGTCACGAGAAAGTCCGCTACACGAATCAGCTGTGATTGTAACATCTCGACCGTCATCTTCGGCTGAGCTCCACCCACTAGTATCGTCCAGGGTGGAGGTGTTGGGGTTCACACCACATAAACTAGAACAGTATTTCACCGAGTGTCTGAAAGGTGACTCACAAGCTGTGCAGACTCTACTGGAGAGAATTCGAGAGAACCCAGTGGTAGAAGGTAGCTGCTACCTCCCCCTCAATGCTTCCATTATCGTTAATTGCTTCCTTTCTGACAACCACTCCCTCCCCACATCCAACCACGGGATATTCACATCGGTTGTCCAGAGCTCTCTCAAGAGATACCTCCAGGAGAAGTTGGGGAAGACCACTCCAGTGGGAAACATCACATCCCCAGACTCACTGCCCTCGGAAATCAGAACGCAGACCGTACAAATGTGTCAACTTGCATATCATGGGATCGAAAAAAACAAAGCGACATTTACTGACAGTGATTTGGCCGCTCTTCGCATTACGAAGGAAATTTCAAACGTTGGATTATTACGAACTGTTCCAAGTATCATTAGCGATGGTCATCTGGTTTACTACTGCTTTCTCCACCTGTCTATTCAAGAGCTACTAGCAGCAATCCACATCTCTCTCATGTCTCCCAAGCAACAAATTTCTGTATTCCAGAAGCTATTTGGTAGTCCTCGATTCAGTGCAGTCTTCCAATTTTATGCTGGTATCACCAAACTGAGAACTAGTAGACCAATCCTCAGCTTGCTACCTCGATTCTTGTGTCCAGTTCCAGCCACTGTTTTTGAACTGGTCAGAAAGGTTGTCAAAAATGGGCGGAGGATCCTTTTGTTGTCCCTCATCAATTGTTTGTACGAAGCTGAAGACTCGCGACTGTGTGTGTCTGTGGCTAATCTTCTTAATCACAATCTATATCTTAATCGCACTACAATGAATCCTATTGACTGCCTCTCTGTTGGATATTTCGCATCAGTTTGTTCCAACACCAGTAATGGATTCATACTTAGCCTCAGAAGTTGCTCTATTAGTGACCAAGGCTGCAAATTTCTGGCCCGAGGACTCTCCAAGTGTCCCAACTCTAATAATGATATTCCTACAGAAGGGATACACATCGCTGAGATTATCGAGAACACTAGTTCAATATCTGAATTGGATTTGTCTTATAATGCCATTGGTAACAGTGGACTTAGCACACTCTGTGAGGCCTTCTCAACGAACATATCATTAAAGCGCCTGGACCTGCGCAGGTGCTCACTAACAATATCAGACGACAATGGAGCTGCCCTCTATCAACTTCTGAATACAAACAATTCCCTCGAACATCTTAATTTGTCTGATAACACAGTGACTAGCTGTCGTCACATTGCTGCTGGACTTACAGTCAATAAGACTCTGAGAACATTGAACTTGGTTGACTGTGAACTGACTGATCAGAGTATCGAGGAGCTATCAACGGGACTGATCAACAAGATTGAAGAACTGTACATACGGGGTAATTACGCTATAACAGAAGATGGAATGAAGACACTTGCCAGACATCTAACCACCCACTGCTCTGAACTTACAATGTTGGTGATACCCGGCCGCCTAATATCCTGTATCAAGACAGTATTCAGGGACACTAACAAAGAGAGGAAGAGAAATGGACTACCCAAGATTAATGTGCGTTATAATTAATGTTGTTTAGTAAATTATAATTATGTTTAGTTATAATTATATTATGATTATTGTTGTTATTAATTAATTAATAAATGTGACAGGCTCTGGGAAAACAGACCAATTGGCGCAAGCTATAATTTTTGCGATCTATATACCAGATGATAGAGCAAAGAATTGCCTACGTATTGATGTGCTTAGTTTGCACATATCTTGTTCCATGCCTGAGTTATGCGCGTTGGAAACTCGAAGTTGTAAAACAGCAGTATTGAGAAACGCCCACTCAAAGATTGCTAAATTGGGAAAAGTAAGGTAATGGTGGCTGCTTAGACAAAGCGCTTTGGTGGAAAGAGTTGGATTCAGAGCATCAGATTTTGCAGAGAGGTAGTATAAAGACTATAGATAACTATAATCCAAGAAAAAAAATTATGAGATTATACACTGTAGTCTATAAATCTGACTATTGCTCAATACCAATATCTGCTCCAATTGGTCTGTTTTCCCAGAGCCTGTCACAAATGTTAATTAATTTGTTGTGTTATGCATCTAATCTCTATCATTGGTCAATATAATTATAGCACATGTACAGATGGTGACGAGTGAATTCAATGCTTCCTATACTGACACGGAGAGCATGTCATGCACTAGCTGTATGTATGTAACTGAATACACTATTGTAATAATGCTATAATCTCCACCTAGCTAGCCTCCTTCACAGGCTTTCAAGAGAAGTGCGGCATGGGCCGGGATCGAGGCTATAAATGATTAATTTTATTCTAGAACAATTATTTGCTTCAGTGCACAGAAGACTAAAAGTATGTCGGCACATTACATAACTAAAAAACAAATCAGTTGGAATTGGTCAATATAGCACAGTAATAATGATGGTTTAAATTCAATTCTCCCTACAGTGTGTCACAGAGAGCTGTACGTATAAAACTGTCAATGAACACAATTTGCTAATGGGAATCCAATTTAACGCTCTGTCGATTTTGTTAATGAGGAAGATAAGCAGATTAACGTTCACTTTGGCCCTCCCAAACATCTTCATGATTGCCAGGCCCTCGTATTGCAGCTGAAGGAGGTCCTGTGTGGGGAGAAGAGAGAGCAGTGAAACACTTCAACTGGTATAAGACAAAGAATGCATGTATTTGTAAGACAAATGAATACATGTACTTACATACACCGTACAAGCATACCAACACTATACCTGACACAAGGCAGTAAACTTCTCGAACACTTTACGTATACCTACCAAATTAATTCTACCTGTACACACACCCTCACCTGGAGGACCAGCTCCACCTTCTCTATCTGCCTGATGTGATCTCAAACACAACATGTCCGAACCTGAACCTGGGCGAATCAGAATAATTTCATTACTAATTTAATGTACATAGATGCAGTGCATAATGTAGGCCACCGGCAATTACGACACGTGATCTCAGAGTATACGTTGAAGTTAGCCGCTCCTTCTCTTATTTATGGGCTCCTGGTATTAACAAGGCAACAAAAGCAATCTGAATCATAACTTGGAATTGCCTGTAAAATGTAAACCCCTTATAATAAGGAAATTTGATGGGTGTTTTAATTGGGCGATTTACTGAAAAATTCCCAAATTAAAATGTTCTGGTGGACACAACGTCACTGTATATAGTATTGTATTGTATTCGCCAAATAATCACCAAATTTTCCAGCTGTACAGTACGTCAACTCTCCTCATATTTCGTCTAGCTGAAGTGATTGCGATGGTACGTAGCTCAGCTAACTTGTTGCTTGATTCATTGTGGCAAAATGATATGAGCTCAAACTTGTATGTATAGGGAGCTGACTGTATTTACTATCTTTTACTATCTATGCATTTTATTCGGGTCTAACTACCGCTACGTATGTAGTGAATCAAATCTGAAAGGAACTTGTGTTGCTCAAAATTGGATTTTCCCAGAAGCAGCTTGTTGACCTCGAGCATCAAGCATAAATGAGTAGGAGGAATGATAATGCTGTGCAAGTAGAGTACATACTCTTTA
Organism: Halichondria panicea; assembly: GCF_963675165.1. Taxonomy (NCBI): domain Eukaryota; kingdom Metazoa; phylum Porifera; class Demospongiae; order Suberitida; family Halichondriidae; genus Halichondria; species Halichondria panicea. The sequence continues at coordinate 3,035,538 of NC_087383.1, forward strand.
AGTTGTGTGAAAGTCTGCAGTAGATAGTCTGTAAGATGATCACTTTACTGCGATTTTGTGATGTGTGGGTGGTGCATGTGGGTGGATTAAAATAACATACAGACAGAGGTAATCACTACATTGTGGTTGCAGTGCTATTGCAAAGGAAAACCACTGTACTAGCAACTTCATTAGGAAGAGTATGCAACTCCACATACTTAAAACCGTAGTAGGTGTTCTGTTCAACCTTCGTCACATGCTGTCACGGTTTCATAGGATAAAAACGGGGGGGGGGGGGGAAGGTGTACGTGCACCGAAAAATGTTGACCACACCTCCTATTACATCACTATACATAAAGGTTCACCCAAACCCTGGCTGTCGTGAAATCTTAAATTAGGATGTTTGCAATGAATTATCAAGTACCTTTACAAGGGGCTAGCACATTGTATCTCAAGTGGCTGTGGTTACAATCAGGGTTTCATGAAGAGGGGTAGGAGCCCTCGGATTTCCCAAAATTCCCCCTGGAAAAATTAATGATGTACCAAATTGTACAGTGAGATCTAGTACATGTAGCTATAATGATTATTCTACATGTATCAGTCAGATCAGTTGAGAAAAAGCCTCTTACGTCCGTATAGCGGGTATATTTCGAGGGTATAAATTTTCGTGGAAATGCCTTCAGAAAGGTCTAGCGCCCTTTTTGCAGCATGCATGCAATATTAAATTGGCGGTTCATGCCTAATCCGCGAAAACTAGGAACATTTATACCCTCGAAATATACTCGCTATACGGTACATCATATCCATTTTGATCTAGCACATGGTACAGTTCAAAAGTTCAGACAGGAGATTACATACACAAAATGGATGTGTAAAATTATTATATGATACCCATTGAAATTTAAACCTTACAGCATAAGCAGTGCATGTACATAGTGGGACCATAGGCAGTGCATGTACATAGTGGGACCATAGGCAGTGCATGTACATAGTGGGACCATAAGCAGTGCATGTACATAGTGGGACCATAAGCAGTGCATGTACATAGTGGGACCATAAGCAGTGCATGTACATAGTGGGACCATAAGCAGTGCATGTACATAGTGGGACCATAGGCAGTGCATGTACATAGGCAATGCATGTACATAGTGGGACCATAGGCAGTGCATGTACATAGTGGGACCATAGGCAGTGCATGTACATAGTGGGACCATAGGCAGTGCGTGTACATAGTGGGACCATAGGCAGTGCATGTACATAGTGGGACCATATCCCTTTACAGGTCAAATTGTTGTAAATATTACAACAACAAAGGAGCATGCTATTAACTTGTCAATATTGATCAATGTTGATATTGGATTGTGTGGTTGATTGTGAGAGCTTTGAAGTACTAGTTTTGCTGAGCTGCTTGACACTTGAAACTGGATTGGCTCTGGAAGCACTGTTGACTTTGTACTCATTCTCCTGTTCAGCCATTGTCTGTTGGCTACTGCTTCCATCTACACCACCTTTAAAGATGCTAAGTTTAATATTACTTTCTCCAGACACAACTCATCTTTTGTGTGTCCTACTGTGTTCCTTTACCGGTCAAATTGAAGGTTTAGACCAGCTACAGCTTTTAAAGGCCACACATTCTTCCATCGAGGCAAGCAGCAAGGCATAATTGACTGGTTAGTGTGTGTGTGTGTGACGTGGGTGTGCACAACCATTGTCCCACGCCCATCTTCTAAGCTAGTCTGGCCACGCCCTCCCCAAAGAAGTCTTCATTGGGGGGCGGCAATCAAATCAAGCTAAGTTGGTGGGTTGGGCTGACCACAAATTCAAATTCAAACTAAAGTGATGACCCTTTTCCCGATTGAACGGTAAAGGGATAAGCAATGCATGTACATAGTGGGACCATAAGCAGTGCATGTACATAGTGGGACCATAGGCAGTGCATGTACATAGTGGGACCATAAGCAGTGCATGTACATAGTGGGACCATAGGCAGTGCATGTACATAGTGGGACCATAGGCAGTGCATGTACATAGTGGGACCATAAGCAGTGCATGTACATAGTGGGGCCATAAGCAGTGCATGTACATAGTGGGGCCATAAGCTCTGTACACACACTAGAGGTCAATTTGAGTACCTTTTCTACTTTGCTTAAAAAAATGTTTTTTCAGGTGAGTTGAAGGTGTACAATGCAGTAAGGACCTAGACTGAATAGTTTTAAGCACAAAACCTCCAAATTGCACCTTAGACAATCATTCCGTCAAATTTTTCCGGTGGCTGCCCCCTAAACCCCCCCCAAATATTCAACAGCGTACGGCCGTCGTCATTTCCCCCCTTAGCTAAAAATCCAGCTTGAAACCCTGACAATAGTGAGTATTTGTGACATACCGTATAAGTAGAGGTTGTATGGTGAAAATGTTCGTATATTTCGTACTGAAGAGCATCATACACTGTACGTAAAATAAAACTACAAAACTATTCTACAGCAATAGGCTCAACATGGCTGTATGAATATTTAAAATACGAAATATTTCCAGTCCTACAGTATTATTAACCACAACTTTGGTAAACATAATATTATTTCTCACCTAAACTTCTTGAAGGCATGAGTGAGTGTTCGGGTTCATTACTGACAGGGCATCATTCTCAGTCTCAACTCACATCAACCTCCAGCATGGGGTGGGTCGATCACAGTGACATAACACACACAAACTGTGCAAAGGAACAGGAAAACATGATAAACCGGCATTACGGTAACTTAAACCAAACAGATGATAAATGGACTAAAATCATGAAAAAACTCACTAATAACGAGTGTTGCAAACTGCGATGTGCTAATGCATGCCTCTCACTTATAGTTTCGATTAGGGGGGGAGGGGCTAAACGAGGTTCTTTATACTGCTAATCACAGGGGCCCCTCTTTCCGTACTCTCCTAAAACCTAATCGCAGTCACGTGACCCCTAACCTCTAGCGTGAGAGATATGAATGGGCACGTACATGTAACATCTGCTTAACCGGTACCTCGCGGATATGACACAACAAATCTACTGCAACCTGTAAGACTAGTCTGATATACATGTACCACAGAAACAGTGTGCTTGTGTACATGCTAATTTAAAACTACTCACATCTGCCTTGCTGTTGGCCAGTTTCAATTCTCACTCCAGCTCAGCCATGACACCCGGGTCCATGATTTGAGAACTCTTGAGCAGCTTCTCCTCCATGTCTAGATGACTGCACTTCTTCTTACTACCACTCTAGAAGGTAAAAAGGAAAACAAAATAATGCATTTGGTAAAGATCTACTCTCGTGCAAACAACATTGTAATTAGTATATACATGTGATGATCGTTACCAAATTGTGGGTAAAGGGTCAAAAAAGCAAAATAATTATGATTTTTATAAAAACATTCTTCTCAACTCCTGCCATTCAGGAACCTCGAACCTGGTAGGTATACCATATATCTTCTAATTTATCGGACACTTCTAATTACCCCGGACACTCTTTTGGGCAATTTTTGCTGTTCTAATACAACTTCTAATACAACGGACACTCCAGTGCTTTAATATTACATTCGTTCTAAATATCCGGACAATATCTTGAGTTACATTCATAGACGGCAAGTAAGACTTAGAGTGCTGCAGTTAGATAGCTTGAGTAGCTAGTTTTAGATAGCTAGTGCAACTATTCAGTCGCACACTGGTCTATTAAACTTAGCTAGCTTGCATGCAGCTGCTTGCTTGTTCTAATTATTCCGGACACTTCGCATGATCTGTTCCAATTATACCCAGACAATTTCCAAAATAATTATTTTTTGCTGTCCGATAAATTAGAAGATATACGGTACTCAACCCTCAATACCGTCCCCCCACACATGTACAAGACTGCCCCATACTCACCAGGGTGTCATACAGGATTTTGAAATAGAGAGGGTAATAAGAAAAGTGACTAGAGCTAAAAAAAGGTCAACTGTTATTAGTTAGCAAGAGTTCATAATAGACCTTTATCATGAACTCTTGCTGTTAGTATGTAAAATTGCCAGCTATAGACCCCAACTAGTACCTAAATGTAAATTTTAGGGGAGGGAGGATTGGAGCTACAGGGGGATATCCCCCTTCCCCCCTGTATGACACCCTGCTCACCCTTTAGAAGACTGCCCCCCCCCCCCCATACACACACACTCACCCCTCTAGAACCTTCGGAGCTGTCTCCCTCCTCTTAGCAATCACTCCATCAATGTGCGTCGTCTTGAGTACCTCATTTCGACTGATCTTGGATGCTAGATGCAGCACACCCGCCACTGTAGCATGTAGCACCACTCTGTGATGTGCCTCAAGGCCTTTCTCCTTCACAGCAAGCTCTTGCAGCTGGTGTAGGAAGACCAGTATATCCGAGAGCCCTTGATAAGAGAATTCCAGTGTCAGGAGAAATACGAGTTGGTAGAAAGCGAGTGTGTTAGCAGGGCTAGTGCAGATAGCTTTGGCCAGTTCCAGGAGATTGGTGAAGAGAGAGTTGACTGTTTTAGAGAGGAACCTTTTCAAAACCACACCCAGTGAGAGCCCTACAGCCTCCAGACTCACCCAATCACTGCACAATGGGAGGGTATAAATACACGTACATGTAGCTGTAAGCACTGCACATGATTGTATACATACATTTAGATCCCATTTGAGTGTATTTAGCAGGGAACTATGAGCTATAGTACCGGTACTATAGATTGCTCTGGGCTACAAACTACAACATTGTACATTGTATTGTGATTTACAAGAAGATACACATAATAACTTAGATCCCACTTGTGTGTGTTTAGCAGGGAATTATGAGCTTGAGGGTATAAAGTACAAGTATAATTTTTTTGAATGCACAGAAATGATAATAAAGCTGTAGCTAGCTGCATGATAATTAGCTATGGCTGTTCAGTTTTTTCACTACCAGTTTCTATAGCGTTTGCTGGGTTGATGGTAGGGTTCACCAGTATTTTTTTTTTTTTTGTGCATTCGGTATCTATGGTTATAGTGTCCCTCATCCCTCGGGCAAAGCCCTCGTGATATGGGACACTATAACACATAGATACCTCATGCCCATGTACTATCTATAACATAATTATTGTAGCTAGATGCTTTGTCTAGTAATAATATAATAACAGAACTAGAATGAAAGAGAGAAGCTCTAGTTTCTTTTTTTGGTTTTGTTCGAAAGTAGTAGGAGACGCTCGTTTTTTGGGCAGTGTGCTGTGCTTTTTTGCTGCAAGGCTGCATGGGGGAGGAGCTGGATGTATGGAAGTGCTGGGATTCTAGTTTTGGCTTCTTCCTAAACTTCCTTTCGCTTTGTTCAAGAGTAGTTTAGGAGCCGCTCATTTGCTGGGCTTGTTTGCTGCAAATTATAGCTTATAGGTGTCTTCCCTTTCGCTTTGTGAGAGTAGTACGAGCCGCTCGTTTCTTGGGAAGTGTGCTGGGCTTGTTTGCTGCAAAACTGGGGGAGGAGCTGGATGTTTCCGTTTTGTGGGTGGAGCTAGGACTATAATTTTGTCCATCAAACTGAGGTGGAGGAACAGGGTTGACTTGAGTAGAGACCACAGATTTAGTAGAGACACAGAGATGCCAACTCAGATATTAGTTTTCAAAAGAATAATGATGCAGTTGCTAGGTTGGCTGTTTATATAGGTTGACTGTTGCTAAGCTAGTGCATTTCTAGTAGCCAATAGGTTGGGATCTAAATCAGTTAGAACATGTGCATTCGGTATCCCTATGGTTATAGTGTCCCTCATCCCTCGGGCTAAAGCCCTCGAGCTTTGGGACACTATAACACATAGATACCTCATGCCCATGTTCTAACCATAACGTAGTGAAAGCTAAGACAAAATGGACCTGTATAACTGACAAATAAAATCTAGTACGCCCACTGAACATAGCAAGGTGCACATGCACGCACGCACGCACGCACGTGTTGAGAGGAATCTTGTCCTTATTGGCATGGTCATCTACGAGACGATGCCAGAGTAGGGCCACATCCAGCTGTGTGCTGGGCTCTCGAATGAGGAGCAATTGGACGAGGGAGGCAAACAGTTGCCCTGGGAACGCAGTCTCCAGCACTGATGCGTGACAGGTGTCAGCCACCGCCCTCAAACACTTGACCAGGGAGGTATAGTCAACATGGGGCTGCATAATAAAGGAGAGAGTACAATTATGGAAGCATAAACACTTAGTAATGCATGCAATCTATTGTGCATGGTCACATAATTATAAGCAGATCATCCTCTATAATATTCCCCACTTGGGGTCTGTATCATAGCAACTGGCTGGGGTTTAACTACCATAAACCCCAGCCCTAGCCTGGAGCACATTTCTCATAAACTCCCTTGCCTTGAGGGCGCACTGATTTTATACTAGATCTACACAACCAAAAAGAAGCTAGACACTTGTTGACAAAGGCAGGACAGATGGGTGGGGCTCACTAAACACCAGGAAGGCTGGAGGATGGATGGGTGGGGCTCACTGCTTGGACATTGACAAGTTAGTGCGTAGAGCTAGAAGCTTGGCACTGGCTAAAAGCTATAGCACAACCTTTTTGCCTCAATAGTTTTTGAGACTGTTAGCTAGTTGTATCCAAGGTAAGGTAGCTTAGGTAACAAGTACTTTTCATTCAAGTGGGTATATAACACTTACTGTCCACTACATTTGAATTTATGGCAAACGTAAACCATCCTTGGCCTCGGAGCTTCACCCTCGTCCTCGGAGGTTTACTGCCATAAATTCTGATGTACGGACAATAAGTATAACATAATATCATAGTCTACTCAAAGGTTACTGCTATAAACAGGATTCACGAAGGCACCAGAATCAGAGAACACGTACATGTACAAACAGTGTTTATGACAGGAAACTAAACACATACATGTACACAAATAGCTAAATGAAGCAAAAGCTGTATAATATCATTCTCACCTGTTTTGAGTGTCCTGAGATGCCAGAGGATGTACAGACAGTCCAGTGGTGGCTCTGCTATCAAGACCCCTTGAGGCCACGGGTACATAAGAGTTGATGAGCTCCAGTATATCTGGCTTATGATAGTCGGGAAGGACTCCTGCAAACTCCCCCACAGTGATAGTGATGGATTGCTGAAAGGTTAGAGAGGACGTGAGGTCGGAGGGGCCTTCTGAAACGGTTTCTATGGAGATACGGAGGTGGCGGACCAGGGTACGGAATATATCCAGTACAGACGGACCTGCATGAGTGGACACAAGCTAAGTAATGTAAATACATGTATGCAGATTTAAAGCGTGGAATTAAACCATACTACGTATAATGAAAGCACCACAGGTGCTGATGCCTCGGTAGAGGTGCCAGAGCTACATAACATAAAGCTAGCTTTTATACACACATTGATCATGATGAACATTTTTAATTTTGCTACATGCAGAATCCAGAATCACAGGGAAACTCGAAGAGTGGGTAATGATCGCCCATGATTGTTGTTAAAAGCGATCAATGCCAAAAGTTCAAGTCGAAAATGAATGGCTGCAAGTCAGCAGAGCTTTGCAGCTCTCTTCTCACTCTTGCAGCTATAACTAGCATTCTAGTGCAGAGCTAACTACTAAGTACAGTAGCAACACTCGGTGAACAAGTTTTGGTACGGACTCTTCTGAAAAGGCTGCAATGGCATTTCAAGTAAGCAAAACTAGGCATAACACGAGAACGAAGCATTATTTTGCAAATCCACGAATTGAAATCCAAGAAAACATGACTAGAAGCCTATAAAAACTCTTACTTGCACTTGATTCACCCTTGAGCAGCTGTAGCAGCCTACACACACAGACACTACACACACACAGACACAGACACACTACCGTATACCTCGCTTGCGCATGCGCACCGAGGCATAATTATAGAGATTAACCCTTTCCCCGTTGAAGCCGTCATAATTATGACGGCCACTCTAGTGGTCATTTTCAAAAATTCGTTGTGCCCACTGTGTTGGAGCTATGCACACGCTGTCGGTACCAGCACATGCGCATTGAGCTGCTCTTTCATGTGGTATCTTTAATATGCTGCCTTGAGGTACGCTTTGTACAGTAATGTCGAAAGAAAAGTGACCGTTTGATAATGTTTCAAGATCTTCGTAGTACAATCTCAGTGAGGTTCTAAAGTAGCTAGACAGTGAGAATATCGATGCTTATGGCCTTGTTGAGTGAGAGGACTGTGACTGGGATCATAGCTAGATAAAAAGCTACCTCAAGCTAGAAAATATAGAGCCTGCCTGAAGGTCTGAGGAAGAAGCTCTTGCGATGGAACAACTTCTTGGATCTGGTAAGTCTAGAGTAGCATCTGTAGTCTTGATAGCTTCAGTATGACTGTATTTAGGCTAGTTAGTACAGCAGTGGACATCATGAGCCACCATTGAACTTGTAAACCTGTGTAGGTGAAGAAAACATTTCCCGGGAAAAGGGCGTCTGCTGATACGACCTCGCAAAGAACTTTCTGCAGATCCTGCTTGAACCATGTCACCGTGAGAACATTGAGAACACTTATTTAGTGTCTTTAGCCACTCTGTGCCTTCATACAATATTATTTGTGTACATAATTGTGAATGTTTGTAAACAATTGCTAATTAGTGGGGGTGGTCAGTTGCTAGGTAACGAAGATGGTGTCAAGATACCTCTGGGGTCTGCGCTACCTGTAGGAAATAGTTACAAGTCATTTCAATGTATGGTTCATGACATACAAATTTTTAAAGAAAATTGTTATTTATTCTGTATTTTCTTGTTTTAATTAAAACGGGGAAAGGGTTAAGCCAGTGTCAAAACATACATGTACAGTCATGCAGAAACTTAATAACAGCTATGAAAGCATCGAAGTACGAAGAATAAATGCGTATAGCCTTCTTTAGAAAATGGCCCAAAAATAATATGTGCAACCATACAAGTACTTTACCATGGAGACTCACCTAGAGAGCTGTCTGCTGCCACGGCAACACACTTAGAGAGTGTGCCGAGGATCCCTTGTTTGGTCTCCCAGGACTCCTTCACCTTGGCATCCACGTGGTCCACCAGCGACTGGACGGCCATGTACCGATCCTGTCTCTGTGGGGGTATATGTACAGTGGATAATGTACACTGGGGGGCTGTGGGGGCACATGATAGATACGCACACTGGGGGGGGGGGGGCATGTGCATTGGATAATGTACACTGGGGGGCTGTGGGGGTACATGTACAGTGGATAATGTACCCTGGGGGGCTGTAGGGGTACAAGTACAGTGGATAATGTACCCTGGGGGGCTGTGGGTTGGGGGGGGGGGGTACATGATTAGTACAACCAGTAGGTTGTACATAGGATTGACAGTACAGTTGTGTGTGTTTTCAATTATTGCATAAATTTTGACTCGTGTTTAGACTGCTCTATTTCTGCAGGGAAAGGCCACATCAAGAAATGGACTGGATAGATAGCTTAGTTAGCCTTTTATCTGTATAAATGTGTGAAATTATAGTCAATGAATATTCTCATGCATTACTATTGATATTTGAAAAATTGCACTATTTTCATATTTCACCGCGTTTCGTCTGACTGACTAAGTAAGTAAGTTAGTAAGTAAGTAACATTCTTGAAAAGCATTTCCTCCTTGTACAGACATATTCAGAAGATTCTAGATACAGCCTCTAGTCGACTACAAACCGGAGCATGGGCGTTTTTCTCAGAATTGCGTCCGCTTCCAAGACGCAGGTGACCTCTCAGGCTCCACTTTTCTTACCTACGCAATTCCGCCATCTTTAAATGACTGCCACAGCAACACATGGCAACTTATGAGGTGGGCGTGGCTGTGACATCGATAAACACAAAACCTCCTTTCTTCAGCTCAGCTCTCCATTCTCTCACTTCAGGTATGCTATTTATGCTAGACGTATGCACTGACTGGATCTACCATAGGCCTCCATGGTTTTGCACTTGGAAGTACATCTACAGTATAAATATGGCTGCCATTATTTTTATCATAGATAAATGGCTGAATAAAATACTAAATGTTTATTCCAGTCCTGTCTGCTTTTCTTAACTTCTCTTGCTTCTTGATGTTCCTCATAGGTATTTCACTTTCATTATTGAGAAAAGAAGGCCGGTGAAGGAGGCTAACTCCTCAATTCCCTGAGTGAAGTGCGGCCTGGGATCGAGACTATTGAGGAGTATAATATAATTCTGTCCAACGACCACTTATATATTATCTTCAACAAGATTACAGGACGATGACAAATTAATCAACGTCACATTAATTTTATCTTATCATTAATGTACTACTGTATTGAAAAAGAAAGGGAATCAAAACTAAAAAACATTTGCAATGTGAACGTTGCTAGGATTGCCAGGAAAAGAAAAGCGCGAAAAAGCGAAGAAACAAGAAATTCGGCGAGTGCATAACTCCAATCCGTTACAACGTCATGAACATGTACAGTCAAGTGGCCTACTGTTGATAAGGAATTTAGAATCAAAATACAGGTTGGGCACAGTCATTGCACTAAATAAGAATTCACCTTTGGACAGTGAAACTAAATAATAATTATTATTACTTGCAACTGATGTGAAAGGATTGGCCAGGAAAAGTACCAAAACAAGTATATATATAGCTTAAATTTCTTGAAATAGTACATGTGAATGACGTTGTAACGGATTGGAGTTATGCACTCGCCGAATTTCTTGTTTCTTCGCTTTTTCGCGCTTTTCTTTTCCTGGCAATCCTAGCAACGTTCACATTGCAAATGTTTTTTAGTTTTGATTGTACATAGGATTGACAGTGCAGTTGTGTGTGTTTTCAATTATTGCACAAATTTTGACTCGTGTTTAGACTGCTCTATTTCTGCAGGGAAAGGCCACAGCAAGAAACTGAGTTGACAGATAGCTTAGTTAGCCTTTTATCTGTATAAATGTGTGAAATTATAGTCAATGAATATTCTCATGCATTACTATTGATATTTGAAAAATTGCACTATTTTCATATTTCACCGTGTTTTGTCTGACTGACTAAGTAAGTAAGTAACTTTCTTGAAAAGCATTTCCTCCTTGTACAGACATCTTCAGAAGATTCTAGATACAGCCTCTAGTGGACTAGAACCCGGACCATGGGCGTTTTTCTCAGAATTGCGTTCGCTTCCAAGAGGCAAATGACCTCTCAGGCTCTACTTTTCTTACCTACGCAATTCCGCCATCTTTAAATGACTGCCACAGCAACGCATATGGCAACTTATGAGGTGGGCGTGGCTTTGACATCGATAACACAAGGCTCCTTTCTTCAGCTCAGCTCTCCATTCTCTCTCACTTCAGGTATGCTATTTATGCTAGACATATGCATTGACTGGATATACCATAGCCATAGGCCTCCATGCTTTTGCACTTGGAAGTACATCTACAGTATATAGTATAAACATGGCTGTTATTTTATCACATAGATTCTGAATAAAATAATAATGTTTATTCCAGTCCTGTCTTCTCTTCTTGAACTTCTCTTGCTTCTTGATGTTCCTCTTCAGGTATTTCACTTTCATTATTGAAGAGTATAATATACTTCTGTCCAACGACCACTTATATACTATTATTATCTTCAACAAGATTACAGGACGATGACAAATTAATCAACGTCACATTTATCTTATCATTAATGTAATGAAAAAAGAAAGGGAATCAAAACTAAAAAACATTTGCAATGTGAACGTTGCTAGGATTGCCAGGAAAAGAAAAGCGCGAAAAAGCGAAGAAACAAGAAATTCGGCGAGTGCATTGCATAACTCCAATCCGTTACAACGCCATGAACATGTACAGCCGAGTGGCCTACTGTTGATAATGATTTTAGAATCAAAATACAAGTTGGGTAAAAACGAACGGCGAATAACTGAATTCACAATCATCCACCCACACATCCAACACTTGCATGTTTGCTCAACACTGTAAGGGAAAACATCACACACATTATATAGCTTGCAAAAAATTCACTATACAATGTAATTATAATTATTATGATAAAAATTACTGAAGGATTGGCCAGGAAAAGCACAAAACGAACAAAAAAGAAAATGTACATGTGAATGAAGTTGTAACGGATTGGAGTTATGCACTCGCCGAATTTCTTGTTTCTTCGCTTTTTCGCGCTTTTCTTTTCCTGGCAATCCTAGCAACGTTCACATTGCAAATGTTTTTTAGTTTTGATAGAAACTGTACACTAGTACTGAGGGGGTACATGTGAGTGGAAAGTACAATACACATGTAGGTACTGTCTTCGTGGGGATACATGTCTACACTGGAGGGAACAATTGATCAAGAATAAACAAAGAGTATGTTGGACCTGAAAGCTATCAATGTTACACAACAGAATAAAGCAGAGAGTAACGAAATACTGTTGACAGTCCGTTATGGACAGTCAAGTCAGAATTCCACAAGAATTTTTATCAAGCGTGATGCACTATACACTATGGTGAGAACACTTGGCCACCAGTACATGTATATACGTGTACCTGCATGGCTTCCACGACGATGGCGTACACACCAGCTGTGAATTCCTTGTCCGATATCTATAGTTTGTTTAGGTCAAAGTGTCTATAAGGGGAGCAATGGAGTGCTACTATATACACAGGAAATGAGACAATGGTTGTCATGGTACTAGACCTGCTGAGACAACATTGCACAATAGGTCATAGTACTTTACTAACATCAGGAGTTCATTAAGAATCCTAATGAACTCCTGCTGAATGCAGTTCCATTTAAGTTACACCTATTAGGGAAACCACCTTGCCTACAAGTACAGTGTTGTAACACCTACGTACGCACAATGTATAGGAAACCACCTTGCCTACAAGTAGCACCGACGCACACAAGGCATTGACCGACTTACTGCAGTATTGGCTTGAGGACACTATCGATGGGAGAGAGTCCGGCAAAAGCGATAAGCTCCTGCAGTGAGACTATCCTGAGGATAGAGTACCCCCCCAGACTGTCCCCCTCCTCCACAACAGGCTGGATCTCACCAGACTCTCTGTCAGAGTGGGAGGGAGGTTACTATTGGCACACACTGTATAATTATCTAAGGCCATCAATAGGTAAGTTTGATACAGACTGAGGCTATCAACATTTACTCATTGAAGTATGTGTATGCTCCAGGAGTAGAACTGAAGCAAATTGTAGTGACTTTCCTAGACAGTATACCTTGACTGGGCGACACTGTGACTGTGCATATTGAAGAGGAAGGGCGGCACTATCTTGTTCATGTGATCTTTATCACTCCCCTCAGTCCTTGCAACCCAGCCATCCGCGTCCTGTGTGAGGTGTAGTGGGGAGGGGTGGAGTTGGTGATGAAAGCAATGTGATCACAAGTTATGCGTGTGACAGAGCACCCTAAGGGCAGTACAGTTAAAATATGACACCTAACACTTCGACCTGTGGCCACTCAAACTCATTTCATGTACACATACTCGTGATATTTATCGGCGTCGTCGACATTCTTGGTGAGGCTAAGAGAGGCAAAGCGGTGGATGAGGAAGTCGTACTGTCTGTGGTAGGGGGTGTTCCCTTCCTCTCGCTCGGCAAACTTCACAAACTGCGTGTGTGCGGAGGAAGGGTCAATGTGTTGTATAAACAAGTTCACTTCACACACTCACTCCTGGCCAATGGCATACCCCCTCCACACACCCACACATATACATGCATGTTCACTTTTCACACTCACTACTCACACCCACACACGTTCACTCTCGGCACTATCACAGACACACACTCTACTCACACAAGAGTGTTGGTATGGACAGTTTGGGAGGCGTGGGCATGTGCCAAAGTTCCAATTGCGGCTGCCGAGTTGACAGCCGCAATAGGTCGTTTGTGGTAGTTAGTAGGTGCTTTGGGAGGTTCGTAGTCATCGCATTCCGTCGTTGCGTGGTCTAGGCTAAAGCATAATGAACAATGCTCTTTGGTTTTTGCATTTACAAAAGCCATAGCATAAAATGTTTGATAGATCTCGCCCCACTTCATGGCTGGGTTAGCTGCAGCTGCTTTTCTAAAGTTTCTATCATACTGTATCCACATACTGTATCCACCCGTCTCCAGCGTATTTCCGGGCCGTGTGGACGATTAGTGAGGAATACGCTAAAAGGTCATGCACGCGTGTGGGGTCGCGTTGCTTGACAATTGAGATGTATGCGTTAAAGCATTCAACCCACTGTAATATGTTGGCAACCCTGCGCTTTCTTCTGGGTTTCTCACCCGTATCGTTTGAGGTACCCCGAACGAGTCGGGTAAGAACTCAGCTAGTTCGATAAATTCCCCTTTTTCCGAATTTTTAGATAGTTTGTCGGGAATGGGGATGGCATTCTGGCCTACATTGACCGTATATGGGACTTCTGGTCAAAGTAACGGAATAATGCTTGGTATCGTAGGTAATGTAGGGAGGCTCATGCGGGTTTGAGTACGGGGGGCACTAGTGGATACGAGGGGAACATGTGCTAGTGAGGTACTTGACATACCTGCCGTTCCGGTGCTGACAACAGGGCCTGAGGTGGGACTCCGTGGGGTACCCGAGCCGGAAGCAGAGATGGTTGGGATCGAGGGTGGGACTGATGGTGAGACTGATGAGGGGCCGGCTGTGGGGCGGTGTTGTTGGACTGCTGCCTGAATCCGCTGGTCCATTGCGGTGATGATCGCTGGTAACACCGCGCCGAGGGCTGCCTGGACAGAATTGGCAATCATGGTGTTGAGAGTTGTCGCGACCAGTTGTCTTCAGGTTGGTGGAACTGATCGGCGGTGTTCCAGTTGAGGATGTGCTCGAGGAGGTAGTGGTCATCTTCTTATAGAGAATTACAGGATAGATCAGCAAGGGAAATCTTGAGAATTATAGGATAGACCCAGAAGAGAAGTTTTCTATTCTTTCACTGACTGCCTGACCACGTGTTTCTTGCGCATGCCAGTACCGGTGTCGTAGGCGCGAGTGACTCCCCCAAATAATGACTCCCGGTGATCACTCCTACCTAGTCACCAGTGACCCCCGGTCACTCACGCCTAGGAATAGCCTCGATCCCAGGCCGAGTTTTCGCTTTTATAACGGTTAGGCGAACAACTGGGCCTGGTACTAGTTGTCTGCGCATGCGTCAAATTTTCATTGTATATTTGTGGTCGGCAAAAATATTTAATAAATCAATAATAGAAATTTGTACACAGAAAATGCACAGAGTGAGTATACAAAGATGCACATAGGGAGCTGCTTCACAAAGGCCTGGGGAGTTGCCAGTTGTGCTGCAGCACAATTACAGTGACCCAGGGCAACTTCAGGATGATTGAATGCCTTCAAATTACGTTTCAAAAAGATTTAGCAGGCTGCTGGACTTCTCTGATTCTAGGCCCCAACTCGTAACTCATTGCTTGAGAAAACGTAGATTCTCTTGATGTCTCTGAGCTACCCAGCAACGCTCGAATGAGCAGGTCATACTCCAGTCCTGTGTCTGTGAGTATAGGACAATATTAAAAGAAACCAAAGACGGTTAAACCCTTACCTCAAACTGTCCAGTCTCGTCCGTTAGTATAGCCAAGAGGAGCACTGTTGGGACAGCTGGATATTAGCCATTGCTCCTGTACAGAGAAGTAGACATTTTAAATACGTGTAGAAATTTCTCGGTTATAGTGTCATTGTCGACGAGCTGATGATGGCAGCACCAAGTTCTCTAGCTCACACTCTTCACTTGATCCACCATATTAATGATGAAACTATAGTCTACCTACACATCGGTAGATCTTGCCAAACATGAACAAGACTTGATAGCATAGCCGGCCATAGGGCTAGGGCCCACACAAAAATATCTGACCTTAACAAGCTTGACAAAGCTTTATACCTCTTCCCTTGTTGTTCAGTCTTCAGAATAAGCTTCAGAGAAGAGAGAAGCTTCAGCTAAGAGCCATTCCAATCTATTCCAATAATGATAAAACGGGAACTGACTTCTAGTACACGATAGTACACGAATATAAATGTCACGAAAGTGAACGAGAATATCCATTTGTCAGAATCTGACAAACGACTGACGCATGCGCAGACAACTAGTACCAGGCCCAGTTGTTCGCCTAACCGTTATAAAAGCGAAAACTCGGCCTGGGATCGAGGCTAGCCTAGGAATAAATGACTCCCCCCTGGAAAAAATGACTCCCCCACAAATTGAGATTTCAGTGGATCAAGGGCTACTAACATCCTCAAAAGACTGCTGCCCATGCAGTGACTATATACTAGTCTATATACAATCAAGTTCATCACTGTTATCTATGAGAGGCCTGTTACAAGTGATTTATTACAGTGCACGAAAAACAAAAACAACACAGGGCATTGCAGTGCATGAAAAACAAAAACAGCAGTGGAAGATAATGAAAGCCTATTTAGATCTACAACTATAGCTATAGAACAAAACTATTCTCCAACTGAGTGGAGATATACTTTAATACGTATAATGATACGAGTTGCACGTATCACACTGTATCATTTCATCGTAGGAGTCAGGGTGGAGACAAGGGCAGTATAATCATAGTCACAATGCTGGAAAATCTCTCTGGTCTCTTGCGTGCCCCCCTCCCCCCCTTATCTTTTGGTCTGTTGGTTTTGTACATTTGTACTGTTTGATATTACATGAACAAAAAAAACGGTGTGAATGACTCCCGCGACTATTCAGTTCTTTTGACTTCAAAAATCTTCTTCAGTTTCTCAACGTACAAGGTGGTGCCTCATTTTGCATTTAGGATGATGTGATCCAAATTGTCTCCTTGCAATTCGTGGTATGCAGCGCAGTGGAGTAGGAACGGGGGGGGGGGCAGGGGGCCAGTGGCCCCTCCAACATTGAATCAGCCCACCCTTCCTGAGTTGGATAGGTGTCAACCAATTAACAAAGATAAAGCATGAATTTGTAAACAGAAATGAAGAACGCTTCTGAATGATAGTACTCTTGTTTTATTAACATGTTTTAGCAATTCTGCTATAGACTTTAGTTCTTGTTCAGAGGTAATAAGCTTGTAGCTAGGCCGCAGCTAATTATGATGTCATAATGAGGGTGTAGCTTCCTGTCTTAAAATTTCCAGCGCAGCGCCACTTGGGTAGCCACACTCCAACCTTTTAACTGTTCCTACTCCACTGCAGCGGCAAATACAAAACAACCACAGTTGTTGCTGCCACTGCATGTTCTGCTGCTGAATAGAGGCCACGGCCCATTGTGCACTTGTACATTTGGGCGATTTGCAGCTCAGCACTTGGCTCCAGTTCTTTCCCATATTAAGAAGATGTCTGAAGCTCAGTCTGAAGGATTATTGCAGGTATAGCTAGCCTAAACTAGCTAGATTCCTGGCTTTGTCAAGCATACACATTTTTGTTACTTGTAGGAATCTTCATTTTCCGAAGC
Source organism: Halichondria panicea (assembly GCF_963675165.1). Classification (NCBI taxonomy): domain Eukaryota; kingdom Metazoa; phylum Porifera; class Demospongiae; order Suberitida; family Halichondriidae; genus Halichondria; species Halichondria panicea. The sequence continues at coordinate 3,052,900 of NC_087383.1, forward strand.
TGAAAAGGAGGCACAGCAATTAATGAAGGATGCTCTTCCCCCGTACATAGTAAAGTGCTTTACAACCGCAGGATTTGATACAATGCAAGTCATTTTGAAAATAGATGTAAGTGATGAGCCAGGAAATTCAATTGAACAAATAGAATAATTTATCTCTGATGAACACCCTGACCTTTTAACTTCGAAAAGCAAGAAGTTTCTACCTGGGCACAGGATTAGAATACAATGGCAGTGGCCACCTGCTTGATTCTTAAGGATGACCCAACTACTGTTGTGTTTCACCAAGATGAGCTAAGAACACACGTTTGTCAGTGCCTAGAAAAAGGCACGATAACACTGTTCCCTGTGAAGAAGAAGAGGAGGCATGTTAGCCGAGTGTGTAGAACAGAGACTTTATCAGTGTACTGTTACTGTCGCATGCCAGATCATGGCCAACTAATGGTACATTGCAGCCAATGTGATGACTGGTTCCATCGTCATGCTTACAAAAGATACCTGATGATGATATAGATTTTATTTGTAACATTTGTAGTAAGACTGAGATCTATATTAATTATCAGTAGTCCATGTATACAAATGTTGTGTATTGAAATCTAACTGAAATCTAACTGAAATCAAAAATCTATGTGAAATCTACACTGAAACCAGAAATGTACCGAAATCTCTATGAAATCCAGAAATCATTGCAGAGAACAAAAGAAATCTATTGAAATCATGAAATCTTAGACGAAACCATGAAATCACTTGGAAATCAGGAAATCCAGCTGGAAATCACGAAATCATTTTGAAATCTAGAGATTTTGAAATCTCGTACACTAAAAAAACACCCGTTGCCGACCCCTCGGAACATATACATAACTTTATTGGAAAGTCTCTTTTTACTGGGTGTGGTCAGTCATTAGCAAGTACTACACGTGGCTCATGGACTAGGCGTGTTATAAGTTGCTGAAAGAGATGATGTCTCGAGGAAACACAGCTTTGGGAGTTACCCGGCAAAAATGTGGTTAATAGCCTCGTTCATAGGGCGTAGCGCGGATAATTTTCGAGGCTCCACTGCAGATTCAATGTAAAATCATCACATGCACCACTCCGTTTCCTATCCCTCTAACTCTTCAATCTATGCTGCAAGGCACAGATTTATTTGCTGGAATGGCCACTAAAGAGCAGAACCAAGGTATAAAGACTGTCATGTTTCCTATAAAGGATAAACCCAATGATTGCTAATTAAAAGCATAAAACCCTCATTGGTGATTGCTAACCTTGTGTGCTTGCTATCTATTTTCAGAGCTCACAATTGACGATCTGAAGACAGAAATGAAACTGACTGATGAGCAGCTCAATACAGCAATACAGGAACCAGATCTACCCGAGTTAGCAGCATGTTTCGATAACACTGATGACTACTTGAAAAGCTGGAGCTGTCAATGGAGCTGCCCTCTATCAACTTCTGAATACAACTTAATTTGTCTGGTAACACAGTGACTAACTGTCATCACATTGCTGCTGGACTAGCAGTCAATAAAACTCTGAGAAGATTGGACTTGAGTAACTGTAAACTGACTGATCAGAGTATCGAGGAGCTATCAACTGAACTGATCAACAAGATTGAAACACTGCACATTTATGATGGAACAGAAGATGGAATGAAGACGCTTGCCAGACATCTAACCACCCACTGCTCTGAACTGACACTATTGGTGATACCCGACCACCTAATTAATATTCTGTATCGAGACAGCATTCAGGGACGCTAACAAAGAGAGGAAGAGAAATGGACTGCCTGAGATTTAATGTGGTTGCATTCTTACCATGATTTTAATTACTTTTTGATAATCGATTTTATTTTCTGCCATAATTATATCACATTATAATAAATGACAATTTGAGAAAAGTAGCAAAGTACTATAATATATAGTATATTATGTTGGAACATTAGGTCGTTAATAACGTGTCAATAGTACATGCAGATGATATAAATAATTCATGCACTGCTGTGAATAGTCAATGAATACATGCAATTTGCTAATGGCAAATCCAATTTAACGCTCTGTCAATTATTGTTCATGAGAAAGATGAGCAGATTAACGTTCACTAAGGCCCTTCCAAACATCTTCATGATTGCCAGGCCCTCGTATTGCAGCTGAAGGAGGTCCTGTGTGGGGAGAAGAGAGGGCAGTGAAACACTTCAACTGGTATAAGACAAAGAATGCATGTATTTGTAAGACAAATGAATACATGTACTTACATACACCGTACAAGCATACCAACACTATACCTGACACAAGACAGTAAACTTCTTGAACACTTTACGTACCTACCAAATTAATTCTACCTGTACACACACCCTCACCTGGAGGACCAGCTCCACCTTCTCTATCTGCTTGACGTGATCTCAAACACAACATTTCCGAACCTGAACCTGGACGAGTAAGAAATAATGTTTTCACATAATTATAGCATAACGTTGCACATAAGATCAAAGCTGTAGCAAGCGGTCAGGCTGGTCAGGTTTTGGCCTAACCACTTTTTGCAGCTGGGTAGGCAATGGTCGTAAATATTGTAAGTGATAATTAATGCGCATGCTATTTTGGTGAGGAAAAGGAATGACCTTTTTCTTAGGTAAAAAATTCACCACTGTATAAAAGTTCCAATAGTAGAAAAGCAGCTGACCTTTAATTGTAAGTTGGCCTGACCACTTTAAAGTTACTTGCTACGTCCCTGCATGAAGATTGGGGCATAAAAATAAGCCAATAGCCTCACACTGGAGGAATTGTTAAAGTCTAGATTAGTAGTAGATCTACCTTCAGTTAATCACATTAACTAATGTGATGATGTCATTATTCTACAACATGGGGGGGAAGAACCACCCCCCCAATAGATGAAACCCTGGCTAACTGATACAGTACCAGAAATGCAACCTTTATATGGGGAAAAAAACGGGCAATAGTCTCTAGACACAACGGCATCATGTTTTGTGTATTTTGCCTAAGCCATAATCAGTACATACTGTATAGCAGGTCATTTTCGTGGGATAAAAAATCCGAGACAAAAATGTAGGCGTGGTGCAGCAGTGATTTCGTGTGTAAAAATTTCCTTTGCTTCACTGCATTGCATGCGTTCCGGTCAACCATGCCTACGTTTTCGTGAGTGATAAATATTTGTCAAGGTTTAGCTTGCCCACGGAAACTATACCCAGGACGCTATACGTACGGTACGGTATACTGTACCACTTTATCACCTGTTTCAAGTACTCTTCCTTCTCCCGTTACTTTGTAGCACTCGAATATGTCCACCACGTCCACTGCAGGCACACTGCTCTGCTTCAACTCCTCACATCAATCCAGTGCCTTCTTGAGCTCTTCCTCCATCACAAGTCTCTCTTGCACAGCAGACTGGGTAATAGATTGCATGGTGGTCATGTACACACACACAGGTATACAGATACAACCATCACAACATCGTGGTAGTGGTACAGTAGTTATAATAAAGGTACAGTAGACTCTCGCTATTCCGACTCTCTGAAGTACGGCCTGAAATGTGGCCAACTCGCTATTCTGTATACTTGCTGCCCCAAACTAGTACACGTATACATTTTGGGTGTGGTTTAGCAGAAAAACTGTTGTGTGGGGGGAGTGGTTGGGGTGTACAATGAAAGGTACATGTAGGAAGCGGGATGCTCATGAACACTACAATGAAAGTTATAAAAAAGGTAAACCGTTTTGTGAGCAAACACAGCTGTGGGATTACATTGTAATAGAGAGGAAATATGATTCATTATCTTTATTTGTTATCCTCGAGACAAAACCGCAAAATTAGTCATTAATATCGAGGTAGGTTGATTTTAAGCCGCGGCTATTTTCTGAAATGCAAACTACCGCGCTCTTCTGGCCAAGTTGCACTGTCCCAAGGGTGGCCGGATTAACGAGAGTCTACTGTACATGTATTAATTATACAGTATTCACCGAGTGTATACATGTACATGCTAAACTCACATCTGAGTTGCTGTTGGCCAGTTCCAATTCTCTCACCAGCTCAGCCATGACACCTGGGTCCATGATTTGAGACCTCTCGAGCAGCTTCTCCTCCAACTCCCTCAGCAGGTTATCCTCTAGACATCGAATGGTCTCACTCTTTTCCTCAACCTGACAGGGGAACATCAATAAGTTGCTGCCAGGTGGAGAATACTCGACATACAACAGTGACGTGCATGTACACTCAACTACAGAAAATCTGGCAATGAAATTTAACGGTATTCTCCCACTTTAAAATAAAGGTCAGCTAAAAGTTGGACTGTAGTTTAATTTTTGTAATATATAGTTTTCAAAGTATTGTCCGGGTATAATTGGAACAGATTTTATACGAAGTGTCCGGGAATAAGCATGCAGCTGCATAAGAGCGAGCTAAGTTTAATAGAACAAGGTACGACTGAATAGTTGCACTAGCTATCTCTCAAAGCTATCTAAGTGCAGCACTCTTAAGTATTACTGGCTGGTTATGACTAACTCAACTTTTCAAAGTATTGTCCGGACAAATGTAATATTAAAAGCACAAGAGTGTCCATTGTATTAGAACAATGAAAATTGGCAGGCAAGAGTGTCAGGGATAATTAGAAGTGTCTGAGGCGATAAATTAGAAGATATACGGTACCTCAGAAACAGACATGCAAGTTCGTTGTCTAAGGACATAATTATTGCAGTGCTTATAACTATGGCAGGGTGCTCAGTTAAAGTCGACCATACATACTTGATCCATATTATACATGTACTCTGGGAGCAGTACAATCAGTCAAGAGCTCATAGTAAAAGAGAGAGAGTATCAAACGCATCGCTATCTTGCATCAGATATAAAAGTAACGTGACACCCTGTCTGAAACACGTCATCAATCAGTTACAAAGCAGGAAGTTACGCTACTTTCCAAATACATCTTATGCTACTTTGGATACTCTCTCTCTTATATTATGGGACTCTTGCTATTAGCGGCCTCTCAAGAATTGGCTAAGAATAATTACATGTACACAGCTGTAGGCACACACTTGCCCAACCCACTCACCAGAGAGGACACCTTCGAGGTTAGGTAAATTCTGACCTTTTAACGTCGTCGCATCCTAAATGGAGGTAAATGTAGGCACACCCTAGGCCCTAGTACACTAGAAAATACGTTTTTAAGCGGCTAGAAATCGAGGCAAGTATAGACTGAGTAGAGTTACATGTACCTCCAATTAGATGAGACCCTCTAAATAATGGACACCAGGTCTTCAACATGATTTTCAACTTCCAAAAGAAGCAACCTCTGGCTTCGTAATTATTAAAATGTACTGCTTTAATTAAAGGTCTTACGGTAATCACATTTCTTACTTGAATACGTCGGGTTCATTACTGACAGGGCAGCATTCTCAGCCTCAAACTAACTGTGTAAAGGAAAAGAACAGAAAACATGATTCACGACCTTAAGCTTACAAGGTAACGTAAACCAAGAGATGAACCAGACAATCATCTATGGCTAATAAATTGACTAACCATCTTTCCAGCCGGAGAATGCTGTAATACTTTAGCAATGGAGCCAGGTTTTGCCTCTAGCTCTAGCTCTGTACTGCATGTACTAGTTTATACTAGCTAGCTGTGCGCGCATGTCTCGGCTAGCTGTGCGGTATGTGAAAATCAATGTCTTTGGTGGGTGTGGTGGTAAATGCAAAAAGTGGGTGTATCTCAGTCTTAGATATCTGAGATACACCCACTTTTTTTGCAAGTCATGCAAAAACAACAACACCCAATATATTTCAGATAGAGCTAGCTGCAAGGCACAGATTTATTTGCTGGAATGGCCACTAAAGAGCAGAACCAAGGTATAAAGACTGTCATGTTTACTATAAATGATTGCTAAAGCATAAAACCCTCATTGGTGATTGCTAACCTTGTGTGCTTGCTTATCTATTTTCAGAGCTCACAATTGACAATCTGAAGACAGAAATGAAACTGACTGATGAGCAGCTCAATACAGCAATACAGGAACCAGATCTACCCGAGTTAGCAGCATGTTTCGATAACACTGATGACTATCTTGAAAAGCTGGAGCTGTCAATGGAGCTGCCCTCTATCAACTTCTGAATACAAACAATTCCCCCGAATATCTTAATTTGTCTGGTAACACAGGAAACGTTGCACTATCCTTTGTAAGTAGGTTGCAGGACACCTGCCATTTTTCAGGAAATGTGCAGATTTTAAGGACTGCACTGTAGCCAGCACTGTAGCAGGAAATTTAAATATTTTCCCTGTGAGGGACGCTAACAAAGAGAGGAAGAGAAATGGACTGCCTGAGATTTAATATGGTTGCATTCTTACCATGATTTTAATTACTTTTTGACAATGGATTTTATTTTCTGCCATAATTATATCACATTATAATAAATGACAATTTGAGAAAAGTAGCAAAGTACTATAATATATAGTATATTATGTTGGAACATTAGGTCGTTAATAACGTGTCAATAGTACATGCAGATGATATAAATAATTCATGCACTGCTGTGAATAGTCAATGAATACATGCACTTTGCTAATGGAAAATCCAATTTAACGCTCTGTCGATTATTGTTCATGAGGAAGATGAGCAGATTAACATGTACATTCACTTTGGTCCTTCCAAACATCTTCATGATTGCCAGGCCCTCGTATTGCAGCTGAAGGAGGTCCTGTGTGGGGAGAAGAGAGGGCAGTGAAACACTTCAACTAGTATAAGACAAAGAATGCACGTATTTGTAAGACAAATGAATACATGTACTTACATACACCGTACAAGCATACCAACACTATACCTGACACAAGGCAGTAAACTTCTTGAACACTTTACGTACCTACCATCTACCTGTACACACACCCTCACCTGGAGGACCAGCTCCACCTTCTCTATCTGCCTGATGTGATCTCAAACACAACATTTCCGAACCTGAACCTGGGCGAGTAAGAAATAATGTTCACATAATTATAGCATAACGTTGCACATATATAAGATCAAGGTCGTAGCAAGCAGTCAGGCTGGTCAGGTTTTGGCCTAACTGCTCTGCTCCAACTCCTTACAGCGATGCAGTGCCTTTTTGAGCTCTTCCTCCATCACAAGTCTCTCTTGCACAGCAGACTGGGTAATAGATTGCATGGTGGTCATGTACACACACAGGTATACAGATACAACCATCACAACATTGTGGTAGTGGTACAGTAGTAATAAAGGTACAGTAGACTCTCGCTATTCCGACTCTCTGAAGTACGGCCTGAAATGTGGCCAACTCGCTATTCTGTATGCTTGCTGCCCCAAACTAGTAATTTTATACGTATACATTTTGGGTGTGGTTTAGCAGAAAAACTGTGTGTGGGGGGAGTCGTTGGGGTGTACAATGAGAGGTAGGAAGCGGGATGCTCATGAAAACTACTGTACAATGAAAGTTATAAAAACGGTAAACCGTTTTGTGAGCAAACACAGCTGTGGGATTACATTGTAATAGAGAGGAAATGATTCATTATCTTTATTTATTATCCTCGAGACAAAACCGCAAAATTAGTCATTAATATTCGAGGTAGGTTGATTTTAAGCCGCGGCTATTTTCTGAAATGCAAACTACCGCGTTCTTCTGGCCAAGTTGCACTGTCCCAAGGGTGGCCGGATTAAGGAGAGTCTACTGTACATGTATTAATTATACAGTATTCACCGAGTGTATACATGTACATGCTAAACTCACATCTGCCTTGCTGTTAGCCAGTTCCAATTCTCTCACCAGCTCAGCCATGACACCTGGGTCCATGATTTGAGACCTCTCGAGCAGCTTCTCCTCCAGCTCCCTCAGCAGGTCATCCTCTAGACATTGAATGGTCTCACTCTTCTCCTCAACCTGACAGGGGAACATCAATAAGTTGCTGCCAGGTGGAGAATACTCGACATACAACAGTGACGTGCATGTACACTCAACTACAGAAAATCTGGCAATGAAATTTAACGGTATTCTCCCACTTTGAGATAAAGGTCAGCTTAAAGTTGGACTGTAGTTAGGTATTAAATAGGCATCTGCTATCAGGGTTGTTGCAATAACGAGATAGTAGCGTACGTGTAATCACACAGTACACCATCAGATCTGCTATTCAGAGCATAGATCATACAGTATATACATGATCAATTGCTAAATGCTCTGAAATGCAGCTCACTAGCAAAAAAAGTAATGCCTAGCAAATACCGTATAGCGGGTATATTTCGAGGGTATAAATGTTCGTGGATGGACCTCTACAAAGGATTTCGCGGATTTTATTTTCGTGGTCTGAGTTCCAGCCTTTTGGCGTATGCGCACATCAACATGCAGCTGTACCTACACACCGTTAGCCTCGAATCCATAATACTGAACACGCCTACTATTATAAATTTTCGCGGTACAGGCTCAATCCGCGAAAACTGCGAACATTTATACCCTCGAAATATACACGCTATACGGTAGTAGATCTATTTTGATTAAAGGACACTAAACACTGCACATGTGTATCTCTCACCTCTGTGGGTGGTATAGGAACGAGGGAGGCCCTCTGATACTGTCTAGAGGACTGGACTTCTTCTCACTGCCAATCTAGAAAACACAATACGCATTTGGTAAAGATCTACCGTAATCGTTCTCATTATAGAACCAGTAAAAAATTTTTATTATTCTAGAAACAATGTACCAAAAAAAATGAAAGAGGGCGTCCTAACCGAGGCTGGTTCTATGATTGGAATGCTTATGGTACTCCCAAACAACATTGACCACAATTGATCCAACAAAATTAAAATTCCTCACAATTTACCACAACCACGGACAAGTACTACATCTATCAGATTATTTTACACCACAACTGTCAAAGATAAAAATCACAAATGAACCTAAGTCATTTTGAAACATACCTTGTAACCCCCCCCCCTGTACGAGTTATATGTTTGTGTTAAGCACACTTAACAGTGTACTCTAAAAGCTACATAATAGTTAGACACTGTTTAGGAAGTTTCTACATGATTTAGAAGCCCAAAGGGCTGGTTGTAGTATCCCGAACGCAGTGAGGGTTCTACTAGCCCTGAGGACTTCTAAATCATGTGGAAACTTCTTAAACAGTGTCTAAGCATTTTAGATCATAGCAACTATGAGTATTTAGCCAATCAGATTTGAATGTTCTTATCTAATCTTTGCTACATGATTTTCTAAGTGAAGTACATGATTTTCTATTGAAGTACATGATTTTCTATTGAAGTACATGATTTTCTAAATTGGATAGAACATTTCCTCTAACCAATCAGATTGCAGTATTTATGACAAACATGATCTAAATTTTGATAGTAAAAACTTGGGTATGATGTAAACACTACTGACGTTTTGGCAGGATTAGTGGAACATATATTTATGATCCATTCCCCCCTTAAGCCGTGGCTATTTTAAAACACCTCGCTATTCTGGCCAAGCTTCACTGTGCCAGATTAACAAGAGTCTAGTGTACATGTATTAACGAGTGCTGCAAGCTGCGCTGTGCTAATGCCTCTCGTCATGTTTCGCTTTCTCTCAAACTATGAGAGTGTTAGAGAGGTGAAGAGGTAATTACATAATGTATTACTGTTGACAGAATTGAATTACAAATAGAATAGGAGAGGAGCTGAATGTAAACAGAAGCCTATCTTCTCAACGTTACACAGACTTGTGTACTCTATTGTTATCTATTCTATAATCATTGTTGTGCTTGTGGCTTCTTACCAGAATCCCAAGAGAAAAAGTAGATCAGGATCTGGATTATCTCACACGTGGGGATGAGCGCGCATGCGCATTAAATCTGCAAGAATAATGGGTGTCTGCAAAGAGAACAAATGGCTACTATACTATAGCTATATAGCTGCTTTAAACAACAGATCTTTTCTGGCTCTTAGCGAACAAAAAGCAAGCGCTTTAGTGCAAGGCTAACGAATAGTGTGAACAGATGATTCTGAAGAGACTGTAACAGCCTTCAATATGTGAGTCAAACTAGCCATATCTCGAGAAAGAAGCCTTAGTTTGCTAATCCACGAATAAAATCCAAGAAAACGTGGCTAAAAGCCTATAGAAGCTGTTAGTTTTTGTCGTATTGCAACCGTTGAGCAGTTACAGCTGGAATACACACACACACACACACACACAGTCAGCTTTAGCGTATCCCTCATACGGCTGCGCCTCAGTCGAGGCATAATAAATTATTATACAGTATTCACCGAGTATACATGTACATGCTAAACTCACATCTGCCTTGCTGTTAGCCAGTTCCAATTCTCTCACCAGCTCAGCTATGACACCCGGTTCCATGACCTCTCGAGCAGCTTCTCCTCCAACTCCCTCAGCAGGTTATCCTCTAGACATCGAATGGTCTCACTCTTTTCCTCAACCTGACAGGGGAACATCAATAAGTTGCTGCCAGGTGGAGAATACTCGACATACAACAGTGACGTGCATGTACAGTCAGCTCTCTCAACTCTGGCAATCAATACTGCTCAAAGACATTCTTAAAGTGATTGAGCTCACCTTTGGTAGCGCTGACTTATCACAGCTGTTGGTCCAATCCTCCAGAACTCTGAGCTTCCCCTCGAGGTGCAACTGCAAGTGACAGAAGAGAAAATAGCTCCAATAATATTATACAATAATTAGTAGTATAGACACTGAAAGAGCAGATTACCAGGGACATAATTATTGCAGTGCTTATAATTATAGCTGCTCAAAGTGGTCATAAAGCTTCAACAGAAAAACCAACCTGTATATTAAAATAGATGCATGTACCCTGGGAGCAATGCAGACGTCAATCAGTCAAGTATTTATTCACAGCTGTAGGCACACACTTGCCCAACCCACTCACCAGAGAGGACACCCTGATAGTGCCATCACTGAGTTCCTCATCTTTAACCCTGCTTTCAATGGTCAGCTTGTGTTATCTAAATCGAGGTATGAGAAAAACGCTCCAATGTAAACAGTAGTACTTCAGAAACAGACATACAGGTTGGTGTCCTATATTGCAGTGCCTGTAATTATAGCTAGTACAAGGGTGTTCAGTCATGCAAAGTAGACTACCTTACCATAACAACCAATCGTGATCCTAAACATCTTCATACATACAAAATTCAGTCCATAATAAAAGAGAGAAAGTATCGAGCGTATATATCGTTACCTTGCATCAGATGTATTCTCGATATTGTACAACACATGTAACATTACACCCTGTCTGAACAACTTATGGCATAAAATGTTTCTGCCTCGAGGTAAGTAGCGGCTTCGGGTACTCGGATTGTTTGGTTAAAAAGCAAGAAGTTACGTCACTTTCCGAATACATTTGACGGAAGGTAATGGTACGTTGAATACTCCCTCTCTTTTATTATGGACTCTTGCTATTAGCGGCCTCTCAAAACTGGTAAGAAACTTAAGCAACTGTAATCACATGACGTACGTACATGTACCGACACCATTTTATGAAGGAGAGAGTATAATTATACAAAGCAGCACATTCAGCGTGGGATTAATATAAGGACTGTACATTTCCATGCAGTGCATACTGTACAATGTAACTATAGTAACTCACACGGTTCACTCTGATAACTTAATTTGATATGATCTTCATCAAAAAAGCAACGGGAAATTTTACTTGATTGGCTACTGTATCAGCTTGTCCCAAAACTGCTCACCCGTGGCACCTGTTGCACTTACACGCTCTGACCCAGCCAGGTCAACCAGGCTCTGAACACAGAGAAGGAGGTAAAATCATCATAATAACAATAACTTATATGTACATTTACACATACATAGTCTGTACGTGTAGATCAAATTAAAGCAAAATAGTCGACCTAGTGTATGTTCACAGCTGTAGGCACACACTTGCCCAACCCACTCACCAGAGAGGACACCCTGATAGTAGTGCCATCACTGAGTTCATCATCTCTAACCCTGCTTTCAATGGTCAGTTTGAATATTGTGTGTGATCTGGAGTTGTGCTCGGTAGATCCAAATGTCCGGTTCTCTGAGCAGAAGAGATTATACACATTACCAGCACATCAGGTGCACAGGCAGCATGCATGTACATGTACACACAAGGCTAAGTCTGAGAGGACACACTAGGGCAGACCAACAGTGGCTGTAATAAAGAGGTGACATGCTAACACAGGTTGCATGAAACCAACCCTATGGAGACTGGGCCATTAACCTGGCTACAGGGTGATCACATTAGACAGACAGGTTCACAAAGGTGCACAAGTGATATAGTGACTTACTCTCCCCGATCTCAATGAGACTAGTAAATATCTTGGGGAGGGAAATCGGCTCCTCAGACAACCCAACCAACTTATGAGTTAGCCTAGCTTGCACTAATTTAAAGCCCTATTGATTTATTAGTCATAAAAGTGCAACAAAAGCTGTGCTGCCTAGCAGCAGCCATTGTGAACTTTGACCGCTTTGGAGATACATAATTATGGCAGGAAATGCAACTTCTGTTTCCTATAATTATTGGACAGCTAATTCTCTAGAGATGCACACTTAATACACGGCAATTGGAGAGTACCAAAACTCAACTCTGCTACTGTAATTAAGACCTCTAATTAAGGCCACCCTCCAAATATGCGACACTCTCGAGCTTAGGTAATTTTCTGACTTCTACGACAGCTACGTTGACAATTATGTTTTAATGTCGCGTCCTAAATGAGGTAAATATAGCCACACCCTAGCATCGGTTTTGGAAAACACGTTCTAGAAATTGAGGCAAGTATAGACTGAGTAGAGCTATCCATAATCAGATACGACATCAGGTTTTTATCAACCTCCAAAAGAAGCGACATCTGGCTTCGTAATTATTTTAAAAAAGTGTTGCTTTAATTAAAGGTCTTACGGTATTAAATCATATTTCTTACTTGAAAACTTGAATACGTCAGATTCATTACTGACAGGGCAGCATTCTCAGCCTCAAACTGTGCAAATTAAAGAACAGAAAACATGATCCACGACCTTACAACATAACTTAAACCTGTAGATTTAATAGTCTCGAATACCCGCCTCAACCTAAAAGCTTTTAGGTTGAGGCGGGTATTCGAGACTATAGATTTAATAACCAGACAATATTATTGATGAACAAGACAATAATCTATGGCTAATCAATTGACTCACCCTCCTTCCATTCGGAGAATGCTGTAATACTTTAGCAATGCAATGGAGCTAAAAGCTAGCTAGCCAGGTTTCATCATAGATAAACTATGGTTTCACTCAAATGTCTTTGGTGGGTGTGGTAAATTCGAAAAGTGATCATTCTTAGATATCTGAGATACACCCACTTTAACTATGGTCGCAAGAGTCAGGAAGTAGTGAGTCATATCCGAGCGTGGATATTATTACAATTTTGGCAGTACCGGGTCTAAGCTGGAGTCGCGTGCCCTTTGAACCCTGTCGGGGTTGGGGGTCACGTGACTGTGGTTAGGTTTTGGGGGAGTACTGAGAGAGGGGCCCCCGTTGTTAGCATTAAGCACGTAAGTGTTTGGGGGGGGGCCCTCATTCAGCCCCCATACCGGTAATCACATCGTATGATGGAAAGAAATGGTCAGAGACCGTGTTTGATAGGGAGGGAGGGAGGCTCAAGAGTTGAGCCTCAGTCACTAGCACTGTACTCGGGAGAAGTATTACACGTGTAAGAGAGTAGGTCACGCATGCGCGATGTACGGGGCCAAGCCCAAGCACCTCTACAGCCGAGGTAAGGCCGCGGTTGTGATGCTTCACGTTAACTACGTTTAACTACATTAAACTACATTTAACTATGGTCGCAAGAGTCAGGAAGTAGTGAGTCATATCCGAGCGTGGATATTATTACAATTTTGGCAGTACCGGGTCTAAGCTGGAGTCGCGTGCCCTTTGAACCCTGTCGGGGTTGGGGGTCACGTGACTGTGGTTAGGTTTTGGGGGAGTACTGAGAGAGGGGCCCCCGTTGTTAGCATTAAGCACGTAAGTGTTTGGGGGGGGCCCTCATTCAGCCCCAAGGAATACATATCGACTGGAATAAGACAGGCAATATGTAGTAGAATTATACTCCCCAAAAATAATAAGAAAATAGCTACCCGGTGTTACCAAAATGAATGCATAGAAGCAAGAAAACAAAAATGAGTACACCAAAATAGTTCAAGTCCAAGTTCAGGGTTCTGAGCGACCACCCGTCGTGGGGGGCGAGGACGACGACATTGTCCGGGCAAATGAAGCCAATTGGCTCGCCGGGGTTCGAATATACTGGAGAAAGGCAGCGCTCTGCCACCGTCCCAGGGTCTGAATAGAGGAGTCAGCGATTCCCACCATGGCTGCTGTGGTTGCCGCGCCAATGCGGAAGCTGTGGCCGGCGTAGTCATCCTGCGGGAGGCCGAGGAGTCGGAGAATGTCTCTTATTTGGGCAGTAAACCACATCTTGGTCACAGGGACACCAGAAGATAAAAGGAAGAAAGGTCCTTGTGGTTGGCTCTTCCTGGCTTCCGTATACCGGAGAATTGCACTGACCGGGCACAGCCGAGTGCCAGTGTTACCCAGGATAATCTGGGCTCCCTTGCCGAACTGGTCGCATTTCGACTTCCGAAGCCGGACTTGTACCATTGACGGGTTGTCCCTGCTGTCGATGGCAATATCCCCCCAGGACAAGCAGGTTGCAGGGTCATATGCCGCGGAGGAGGGTAGGAGGAGTTCGCCTAGACGAAAGAAACCGAAAAATGCCGTTGACGCAATGGTCCATAAAACCAGTTTTTCGGGGTTAGGAGAAGACATAAGTGAGTCATGTAACTGGGACAAGAGAGTGATCGTGATGGGAAGTCGGATCCGGGAAGTCGCTCCCCTCAACATTCTAGTACGGCTGATGCCCGCTTGAACCCTTTTGAGGACAGGAAGGGAAGACTGTTCCCTCGGATCCGGGAGACCGAGGGATATTTGCATGTTCCGAATTGCCGCTAGGTAGGACTTGCATGTCTGAGGTGCAAGTCCCTCATCGGCCAGGAACGACACGAAAAGACAGAGGAGGTGCTCAGTGACCGGGAACGGGGATGAAACATTATAACGAGTGCAGAATTTGTGAAAACGGGTGGTAGCTGACTTGTATGTCCTGTGTGTCGAAGGGGCTAGTCCCTGCTGAAAATAGAACTGAACTGAGTTCTCCAGACTCGAGACGTCCAGTCCGCCTGTTGATCCAGGAGGAGGTCCATTAGAGGCAGAGACACTTGGGACGGGAAGGTGTCTGCATGTGGTACCTTTAAAAGGAAGGAGGAAAGGCGATTACGAGACAAATCGTCAGCTAAATGGTTTGAGTGGGTGTCAATGTAAATCGAGTCAATGTGCATATGATAGTGCGCCTCCACGAAGGTCAGACAGCGCAGAAGATGCATGATTCCTCCGGACCTGCTGGTTCTGGAGCGAAGACTGGCTACCACCACCTGGTTGTCGCAGCGGCATGTGACTCGGTGGCCATGCCATGATCTTCCCCAAGTGGCACAAGCCAGAATGATGGGGAGGAATTCCTTCTCTGCAATCGTCAGCGCAGAGGATCGATAATCCCAGGTGATTTGGAACCAGGAACGGAGATACCATGCTCCGCAGCCCCATGACCCGGACGCGTATGACGTCATCGTGGCGTGGGGCATGTGAAATGGGGTGGCGAGGAGGGAGGTGCCGTTCCAGGCCTCGGTGAAGGTTAACCACCATGCTAGGTCCGATTGGAAGCCTTTGTTCAAGCGGATTGGGACTACCCCCCGTGGGGGGTGGCACGTAGTGTGTAGCAGGTCGAGCATACGGCGAAGGAAAGACCGTCCGGGCCTGATGACCTTGCATGCATGGTTGAGGAGGCCGATCAGAGATTCGAGTTCTTTTTGTAAGCATGACCTCTTGATAGCCCATTCGTGAAGTAGGAGGGTGAGACGTTCTGGCAGCGACTGAATCTATCTCGATCCCGAGAAAAGTCAGGCAGGTGGTCGGACCTTCTGTCTTGTGTGCGGCTAGGGGTATGCCTAGCAGGCTACACTCAGTCTGCAGCTGATGCAGGTATTGCTGGCATAACGGGGAAAGGGGGGGTCCCAAGACGATATAATCGTCCAGGTAGTGGTCCACGTAGGGGATACCAATCTGGTGGAGGTGCCAGGCAAAAGCGTCGGCGACCGCACTGAAAATTTTGGGGGCCGATCTGAGACCGAACGGCAGCATCGGGTCGATATAATTATGTGCTGCCGCGCCACTGAATTGCTTGGAGGACGCGGTCCTCTGGGTGGACTGGAATGATACGATAGGCAGAGGCTATGTCAGTTTTTGCCATGAGGGTTCCGATGCCCATGGCCGAGACTCGACGTGCAACGTCGTCGACAGAGGTGTAGGAAAGGGAGCAGAGACGGGGGTCTATGCCGTCGTTGACACTCGCCCCGCGGGGGTATGAGAGGTCTGTTATGAGCCTCCACTTGCCGGTGTTGTGACCTTTAGGTGTGAGACCCATGCGATTGACATGGGTGTGGGGTGGGACCTGGTCGAGGGAGAAAGGGCCGAGCATTCTGCCCAGGGATAGTTCTGATCGTAGATATTCGTCGATAACCTCGGGGTGTTGGGAGGCAGATGGCATATTCCCGGTGGCAGAGCGGAGGGGGTTAGCTCTACGGTGCCCTGTCCTGAAGCCCTCTGTTAACCCCTTCAGGATGTATCGGGCAAACGCCCAGTCTGGATGGTGAGAGAGTGCTCTCTGCCACTGCGGGGCTATGAGGGGGGTCGTCACCCTATCGAGTGAGAGGGAGGGTTCACAGGTCAGTGGTCTCGCCATGTCGAGGCATAGGAGATCGGCTGTGTACGGGTACATTTGGAGCCATTCTGTGGTTGCATGGGGTGTGCGTGAATAACGGCGTCTGTTAAGTTTGCATAATGCAATCACACCCTGGGGTGGAATTATACTACTTCGCTATCCTAATAAATACATAGCATGCAAACCGAATGTAAATGAGGTGAACCTGAAACAAGTGATAAAATATTCATGAGGTAGACGTGAAACAAGTGATAGATAGGAGCCTACAACAAGTCAGTTCCTCCCCTGCGGGGGCTAGTATCGACGGAAACTGGGGCCCTGAAAGGGGCGTGGACCGGGGGACCAACGGGGACCAGGAGACCTGTCGCGACCGCCCTGGGGGTTGGTGCGGTGGCAATGAATGGCCCGATGGTTTCCTCTACACTCTCTGCAGGCGTGAGTGTAGCGGCATCGGTTGTCGGCCACCTTGCAAAGTCCTCTATTCCACCGGTAGCATAGTTCCTGGGATTGGCGATGGGGGGGCTGTGTGGCCCGGCCCCATTGGGAGGGAAGTGGGTTGGGTGGGGGTGGGGGTGGATGGTATCCCGTGGAGGGGGGAGCACTCTGAGGGCTCAACGGGCACGAGGTGGCGACGTGGTCGTCCCTCAAGCACAGGTGGCAGCGGGGGATATCCCTTGCCCTTCCCGTGAAGGCCTCCTGGAAAAGACGGGGGTTCGGGATGGACCAGTTGAGGTCTGGGAGGGCCAGGGCCTCACGCCGGAAGGCACAGTCGTATGCGACCCACTGTGCTGATTGGTAGTTACGCTCACACCGGACGATCAGGGCCAAGTAGGCGAACAGTTCCGGAGCCTTCTCGGGAAAACGTTGGGCCAGGATCGCCGCCATCGTGGCAAACTTCTCCACCCAGACAGATATGTCGGAGATGGCCAGCCTCGGGCGCCCAGTCGGGGCAGAGGGGTTGAGGTCTTCGCTGCTGATCTCGGACATCTCAATGAACTTGAGGGCTAGAATTTTTGCGGCGACAGTCGTCGACACTGTCGCTCCCGGGTTGTAAGGGCCTGGGGAGTGGAGGCCCGGTAGTACTGTGGCCGGGGGATGGAGGGCAGCCGCGGCCAATATGTCCAGACCAGACGTTGGAGGAGTGAAGAGGGGGAGCGCCCCTGCAGCCGTCCCTGTAACGGGGAAAGAGTGAGTGGGCTAGTGTATACGTGCCCCAGCGGGGAGCAGTGGTGGCTGGCCCAGGCGGGGCCTGGCTCTCAGTAGGTGTGGTGTAGCTACCCCGGCGGGGTGGGAGTGGCCCGGGCGGGGCTACGTAGCTAGTGTATCTGGCCCAGGTGGGGCGTGGTATAGCGATCCCCGGTGGGGGATATATGTCGATGCCCGGGCGGGGGATGGGTTGGCCCGGGTTCCTGCTGGGGATGGGTTGGCCACAAGCGGGGCTGACTTGGCCCAAGCGGGGATGGTGAGCTGGGAGTGGCCCGGGCGGGGCTAGCCCGGCGGGGAGTGGGTTGGGCCCGAGCGGGGCTGTGGGTAGGTGGTCCCCGGCGGGGGACCGGGTGGGCCTGCTGAAGGGCTGGGCCCAAGCAGGCTGAAGGTGTGACCCCTAGCGGGGGCCCGGGGGGCTTCCCCTACCACATACCACATTACGGATCAATCACTCACCGGATACTGGGGGTAGAGTGACCGGAGGTGGGGGCTCTATCCGGAGGACAGGGGGGTCCGGTGGTGTCCCGACGTATGTGGCCTCAATCCACGCCAGTTGCTCGGGGGAGAACGGCGGTCGAGGAGCTCCGGAGCCGGTGGCCATTGCAGGACAGAAACTGGTGGGGTTGAGATGGTAGAACTGGTGGGTTGAGAGTAGAACTGGTGGGGTTGAGATGGTAGAACTGGTGTGGTTGAGAGGTAGAGCTGGTGAGGTTGACACGGTAGGAAGAGGGTATGATGAACTCAAGAGTTGAGCCTCAGTCACTAGCACTGTACTCGGGAGAAGTATTACACGTGTAAGAGAGTAGGTCACGCATGCGCGATGTACGGGGCCAAGCCCAAGCACCTCTACAGCCGAGGTAAGGCCGCGGTTGTGAGGCTTCACGTTAACTACGTTTAACTACATTTTTTTGCAAGTCATGCAAAAACAACAACACGCCCAATATAATTATTTCAGAGAGATCTAGAGCTAGCTGCAAGGCACAGATTTATTTGCTGGAATGGCCACTAAAGAGCAGAACCAAGGTATAAAGACTGCCATGTTTCCTATAAAGGATAAACCCAATGATTGCTAAAGCATAAAACCCTCATTGGTGATTGCTAACCTTGTGTGCTTCCTATCTATTTTCAGAGCTCACAATTGACGATCTGAAGACAGAAATGAAACTGACTGATGAGCAGCTCAATACAGCAATAAAGGAACCAGATCTACCCGAGTTAGCAGCATGTTTCGACAATGTTAACAACGGCTATCTTGAAAAACTGGGGCTCTTACCTGGAGAACAAACTGACGTGAGGACTAGAGCATTTCTAGAAGGCACTGTGGCAGGAATGTTGCTGGCTTTGAAATGTTGGATACTGATTAACAGACTAAACGCCACTTTCCGAGCTCTGCTACTCATCATACTCTCCCTGCTCAAAGAAAACGTTGCTGTTCGAGTGTGCAAGTACTTGTCTGACAAATGTGAGTCTGTCATGTGAGAGTGTGGTTAGTGTGGTCATTGTGGTACCATACGTTGTGGGAGTGATTGCAACCAAATAAGGGACTGTCCACTTAATTGCTATTGTTACACATACAATTCTCTATTAACTATCACCAGGAATGGTACTCACCTATTGTTTTGTTTCCCCAGACTCCACCACCTCGTGTCCTCCCTCCCGAGAGAGGGTCTTGCTGAACCACAAGCTGTCCTTGTACAGGGACTACCTACAAAGTCGCTACAGAATGCAAGTATCCACATCAGCCACACAATGGCCTCCCGTCCCAACAAAGACAATTTTCAAACTAGCCATGATTCAGAAGGAGGAAATACAGAGAGGAAGAATCGACGATGAATTTGTTAGGCTAACAATTACGGGGAAAATTGACGATATTTTACTTCAAAAAACTCCGGTTAACTTAACTAACATTTTCCCTGAGATTGAGGATACACGAAACTTTGTGTTGATTGAAGGAGCTCCCGGCTCTGGCAAGAGCACCCTTGCTCTACACATCTGTCAGGAGTGGGCAAAGGGGAAACTGTTCCAACAGTTCGATATTGCAATCCTGGTGAGACTGAGAGATCCCCTCGTTAGAGAAGCAAAAACAATAGAAGATCTTCTCCCTTGTAGGAATTCAACACTGGCATGCCAAATAGAGGCAACAATTTCAGGGACTGATGGCAAAGGTGTACTGTGGGTGCTGGACGGATGGGACGAACTTCCTTCTGACCTCCCTAGACACTCAATCATTAACAAACTAATTCAACCAGACATGTCACAAAAAGGAGCCCTACACGAATCAGCTGTGATTGTAACATCTCGACCGTTATCTTCGGCTGAGCTCCACCCACTAGTCTCGTCCAGGGTGGAAGTGTTGGGGTTCAATCCACATGAACTAGAACAGTATTTCACTGAGTGTCTGAAAGGTGACTCACAAGCTGTGCAGACTCTACTGGAGAGAATTCGAGAGAACCCAGTGGTAGAAGGTAGCTGCTACCTCCCCCTCAATGCTTCCATTGTCGTTAATTGCTTCCTTTCTGACAACCACTCCCTCCCAACATCCAACCACGGGATATTCACATCAATTGTCCAGAGCTCTCTCAAGAGATACCTCCAGGAGAAGTTGGGGAAGACCACTCCAGTGGGAGACATCACATCCCCAGACTCACTGCCCTCGGAAATCAGTACGCAGACCGTACAAATGTGTCAACTTGCATATCATGGGATCGAAAAAAACAAAGCGACATTTACTGACGGTGATTTGGCCGCTCTTTGCATTACGAATGACATTTCAAACGTTGGATTATTACAAACTGTTCCCAGTATCATTAGCGATGGTCATTTGGTTTACTACTGCTTTCTCCACCTGTCTATTCAAGAGCTACTAGCAGCAATCCACATCTCTCTCATGTCTCCCAAGCAACAAATCTCTGTATTCCAGAAGCTCTTTGGGAATCCTCGATTCAGTGCAGTCTTCCAGTTTTATGCTGGTATCACCAAACTGAGTACAAGTAGACCAATCCTCAGCAAGCTACCTCGATTCTTGTGTCCAGTTCCAGCCACTATTTTTGATCTGGTCAGAAAGGTTGTCAAAACTGAGAAAGGGAAGTATGGTGAGCAGCCCCTTTTGTTGTCCCTCATCAATTGTTTGTACGAAGCTGAAGACTCGCGACTGTGTGTGTTTGTGGATAATCTTCTTAATCACAATCTAGATCTTGATCGCACTACAATGAATCCTATCGACTGCCTCTCTGTTGGATATTTTGCATCAGTTTGTTCCAATAGCAGTAATGGATTCACACTTAGCCTCAGCAATTGCTCTATTGGTGACCAAGGCTGCAAATTTCTGGCCCGAGGACTCTCCAAGTGTCCCAACTCTAATAATGATATTCCTACAGAAGGGATACACATCGCTGAGATTATCGAGAACACTAGTTCAATATCTAAATTGGTTTTGTCTAATAATGCCATTGGTAACAGTGGACTTTGCACACTCTGTGAGGCCTTGTCAACTAACACATCATTAAAGATCCTGGACCTGGACTATTGCTCACTAACAATATCAGACGACAATGGAGCTGCCCTCTATCAACTTCTGAATACAAACAATTCCCTCGAATATCTTGATTTGTCTGGTAACACAGTGACTAGCTGTCGTCACATTGCTGCTGGACTTGCAGTCAATAAGAGTCTGAGAATATTGGACTTGAGTTACTGTAAACTGACTGATCAGAGTATCGAGGAGCTATCAACTGGACTGATCAACAAGATTGAAACACTGCACATTAGGGGTAATGGCTCAATAACAGAAGATGGAATGAAGACGCTTGCCAGACATCTAACCACCCACTGCTCTGAACTGACATGGTTGTACATACCCAAACACCTAAGATCCTGTATCAAGACAGTATTCATAGACGCTAACAAAGAGAGGAAGAGAAATGGACTACCCAAGATTTTTGTGCTTACAATATTGTCGTTATAATATCAATGACAATTTGAGAAAAGTACTATTAATAATAGTATAATTACTATAATAGTATGTTAGAACATTAGGTCGTTAATAACGTGTCAATAGTACATGCAGATGATATAAATAATTCATGCACTGCTGTGAATAGTCAATGAATACATGCACTTTGCTAATGGCAAATCCAATTTAACGCTCTGTTGATTATTGTTCATGAGAAAGATGAGCAGATTAACGTTCACTTTGGCCCTTCCAAACATCTTCATGATTGCCAGGCCCTCATATTGCAGCTGAAGGAGGTCCTGTGTGGGGAGAAGAGAGGGCAGTGAAACACTTCAACTAGTATAAGACAAAGAATGCATGTATTTGTAAGACAAATGAATACATGTACTAACCGTACAAGCATACCAACACTATACCTGACACAAGGCAGTAAACTTCTTGAACACTTTACGTGCCTACCATCTACCTGTACACACACCCTCACCTGGAGGACCAGCTCCACCTTCTCTATCTGCCTGATGTGATCTCAAACACAACATTTCCGAACCTGAACCTGGACGAGTAAGAAATAATGTTCACATAATTATAGCATAACGTTGCACATAAGATCAAGGCCGTAGCAAGCGGTCAGGCTGGTCAGGTTTTGGCCTAACCACTTTTTGCAGCTGGGTAGGTAATAGCGTAAATATTGTAAGTGATAATGCGCATGCTGTTTTGGTGAGGAAAAGTGATGACCTTTTTCCTAGGTAAAAAATTCACCACTGTATGCAAAGTTCCAATAGTAGAAAAACAGTTGACCTTTAATTGTTAGTTGGCCTGACCACTTTAAAGTTGCTTGCTACGCCCCTGCATGAAGATTGGGGCATAAAAATAAGTTAATAGCCTCACACTGGAGGAATTGTTAAAGTCTAGATTAGTAGTAGAGTCTGAGCTTCAGTCAAACAGTGGACAAAGTACGTACCAGAGCAATTAATGGCACATGTGATGATGATCATGTTGTTTAATAGAAGTATGCTAGTATAACGGCTACTCAAGTATACGGAGACTCACAGAGTGGGTGGAGCATATCTCCATGAACGCCGATGTATGGATGATTGGCTTGGTCACGTCAGAGTACTTGTTGATACCCAGCCTTCTGTCCAGGGGGTCCACTGTTGATGCTCGCAAGAACTCTCTGTGGGGGGTACAATGAGTGTATGTATATTCATACCCTCTGCATGGCAACAAAAATAGCTAATGTGCAATTTAGATCATACAATACTTTAGTAGAAGGTAGTGCCTTCTTGAGCTCTTCCTCCATCACAAGTCTCTCTTGAACAGCAGACTGGGTAATAGATTGCATGGTGGTCATGTACACACACACAGGTATACAGATACAACCATCACAACATCGTGGTAGTGGTACAGTAGTTATAATAAAGGTACAGTAGACTCTCGCTATTCCGACTCTCTGAATACGGCCTGAAATGTGGCCAACTCGCTATTCTGTATACTTGCTGCCCCAAACTAGTAATTTTATACGTATACATTTTGGGTGTGGTTTAGCAGAAAAACTGTGTGTGGGGGGAGTGGTTGGGGTGTACAATGAGAGGTAGGAAGCGGGATGCTCATGAACACTACAATGAAAGTTATAAAAAAGGTAAACCGTTTTGTGAGCAAACACAGCTGTGGGATTACATTGTAATAGAGAGGAAATGATTTATTATCTTTATTTATTATCCTTGAGACAAAACCGCAAAATTAGTCATTAATATTCGAGGTAGGTTTATTTTAAGCTGCGGCTATTTTCTGAAATGCAAACTACCGCGCTCTTCTGGCCAAGTTGCACTGTCCCAAGGGTGGCCGGATTAACGAGAGTCTACTGTACATGTATTAATTATACAGTATTCACCGAGTGTATACATGTACATGCTAAACTCACATCTGCCTTGCTGTTGGCCAGTTCCAATTCTCTCACCAGCTCAGCCATGACACCTGGGTCCATGATTTGAGACCTCTCGAGCAGCTTCTCCTCCAACTCCCTCAGCAGGTCATCCTCTAGACATCAAATGGTCTCACTCTTCTCCTCAACCTGACAGGGGAACATCAATAAGTTGCTGCCAGGTGGAGAATACTCGACATACAATAGTGACGTGCATGTACACTCAACTACAGAAAATCTGGCAATAAAATTTAACGGTATTCTCCCACTTTGAGATAAAGGTCAGCTTAAAGTTGGACTGTAGGTTAGGTATTAAATAGGCATCTGCTATCAGGGTTGTTGCAATAACTATTATAAAGAGATAGTACGTACGTGTAATCACACAGTACACCATCAGACCGGCTATTCAGAGCATAGATCATACAGTATATACATGATCAATTGCTAAATGCTCTGAAATGCAGCTCACTAGCAAAAAAGTAATACCTAGCAAATACGGTAGTAGATCTATTTAAGGCCACTAAACACTGCACATGTGTATCTCTCACCTCTGTGGGTGGTATAGGAACGAGGGAGGCCCTCTGATACTGTCTAGAGGACTGGATTTCTTCTCACTGCCAATCTAGGAGGTATGAAAACAAAATATGCATTTGGTAAAATCTACTCTCAAACAACATTGCACATTGACCATTCCTCCTCTCACCTCCTGCTCGTTCAGGAACATCATGAACCTTTGAAGTACTCGTCACATGATCTTGAAGCAAAAAGATACGGACTTGGTTGAGGATTTGAGTGAGGATAAAGTGAGAGAGGAGGTTGTGGGGGAGGGGCCTCAGACCAGGGCTGGTGGGACGTAGTGTCACGTGAGAGAAGACTCGGACACATGGTCCTCCGTCTGGACAGCTGCTGTGAGGAGAATGAGAATTGTAAGGCACTGGAATTGAACTGTGCACAAGCACGAAATACATGCACTATTTTATTCGTACCACATAACTAACTAAAAATGCTCACCAATAAAACACCACACACCACTTGGTGTACAACATTTTAACGAATCTAAAAGTATACAAATGAACTTCTGCTCCTCTAGACAACCTGCCCAACCCTCCACATACACACTGGCTGGATCATGCATAAAGAAAATGGCATCTATTTTCACAGCGTTTGACCATCAAACGTATCAGAGAATAATCTCACGCCCATATTGCTGATTTGCTTGAAATGCCCACCACCATCTTAGCAATGTACCAGCAAGGGGCTTTTGTTGTGAGCATCAATGGTAGGCCATGGTGTTGAGCTCTTATCTTGGTGTAGAGGGATTCTAGACAGGCTAGACAAATTAGCTAGAGACAGGCTCCTAGCTATAGGCAATAACAACTAGTTATAGACAAATTGACTTCACAGTGTAGCTTAACCAAATTCTTAGATCGAGGAGCAAAACATCAACTGACAATACAGGGTAAAACGAAGTTAAAGTGAAGTGAGGCAAAAAAAGGTAAACAAAACCTTATATACGTGGAGCAGGGCCCCAGAGGCTCGCACAACAACAAAGGGAGGAAGTGGAGCACTAACAATGAGGATTGTTAGAAAAGAGTATGATATCAACATCAACATCAAATCATGGTTAAGGTAGTAGTAAATATTACATAACGTAAGGTGTTAATAAGGTTCTAATAAATGAGGTACATTGAGCGTGAACACATGGCATTCAGTTGCTATTGATGAAATGCAGGTACTCTCTGATAAGAAGATCTTAATTGGACTGTTTGTGTCTGAAATGAGAGGCTTACTACAACTTCATATCAGCTAAAGCCTACAAGGTGTTAGGGCCTTCTGAAAATATGATTTCTTCTACCAACTCGATCAAAACTATGTAAGAAACAATTTTACTTTTCCCTAGTGAGATCTCAGCTCTCTCAACTCTGGCGACCAATTACTGCTCAAATACATTTATTCTTAAAGTGATTGAGCTCACCTTTGGTAGCGCTGACTTATCACAGCTGTTGGTCCAATTCTCCAGAACTCTGAGCTTCCCCTCAAGATGCAACTGCAAGTGACAGAAGATTTAAGTTGAGGTTGAGAAAAGAGTTTCATGCAATAAAGTTAGAAGACACTGAATAAACAGATTACCAGATAAAGTACAGCATAATTATGTTCTGGACAGGAAATTGTCCGGGTATAGTTGGAACAGATTTTTATAGCGCATGCGAAGTGTCCGGGAATAAGCATGCAGCTGCATACGAGTGAGCTAAGTTTAATAGAACAAGGTACAACTGAATAGTTGCACTAGCTATCTAAAACTAGTTACACAGAGAAAAAAAATGTGCTGATTTAGCACAGAAAACCGTGCTAAACGAATGTCTCCAGTTTTAGCACGTTTGCACATGACTGTGCTAAACAACCTGATATGCTAAACCAGCACATGTGCTGAATTCTAATGTGCTGAAACAGTGTGCTGATTGTATTGTGCTAAATCAATTTCAAACATTACAAACAACAATACATCAATACAGTATTAAAATTGTATTAAACAAACGATGAGGATATAAAAGTGAAAGGTTTTTTTAAACATAGTTAGTTAACCATAGCAAGTCTGCACTCGGTTCACTGCAATTGTAAGATACTGCCTTTGACTTCTAAGCATCACCTGCATGCGTGAAGTACAAAAATATGTCACATAAAGCCAGTAGAATTATAACCAAGTATAAGAATAATTAAAGTGCGTATAGATTAGGTACATAACATCAGTCATAGCATGAACAAAGTAAGGTTGTTCCACCCCCCTCTCCACTGATAGCATTCACTAGTCTGTTGACAGGAGGTGGGGTTATTCACAGCATTGCAATGTTATTATGGGGCGAAATAAGACATCACTAACGTTTATTCATCCATTCATAGCATGAACTAAGTAAGGTTGTTCCACCCCCCCCCCCCCCCTCCACTGATAGCATTCACTAGCCTGTTGACAGGAGGTGGAGTTATTCACAGCATTGCAATGAAACTTAGGGGCGAAATAAGACATCACTAACGTTTATTCATCCATTCATAGCATGAACAAAGTAAGGTTGTTCCACCCCCCCTCTCCCCCTCTCCCAAAAAAAAACAAGCGCATGCAGCTGCATGCGAGCTAGCTAAGTTTAATAGAACAGTGTGCAATTATTCAGTTGCACTAGCTATCTAAAACTAGCTACTCAAAGCTATCTAACTAATCTAATCATCACTAACGGTTATTCATCCATTCATGTTTATTCATCCATTCATCGCAGATTAATTTTAACAGTTTATACAACAGCTATGTGGTTGTGATGTAGGTTAGACAGAATGCTTACTACGGTTAGTGGGAGTTGCATACTCTTCCTAATGAACTTCTCATTATAGTCGTTTTTACGCACAATTTAGTTTGCTAGACTATAATAATGCAAATGAGTTCTTGTTGTGCTATTATAGAGCAGCATCAATATTCGGGCCCATCAACTATCTCGTATAGAGAGCAGATTGAGAAGTTGTCCTCCACCGACAATACTCGTTGTAAGGGCTAAACAACAAAGCTTAATACGAAAGTTTAATTAAACTGCGTTGTCCTATATATATCGATAGATCGGTTAGAGTAATAAAACAGTAATCTTGTACAGCTAAGGTCCTAGACTTCATCATATAATTGTTCAATGGTTTAGGTATCCTGACCATCCCTTTACATATGTTCACAGTGGCTATAATTCATGATTTACTGGTTTTTAGGTACACTTTTGGTTAGGGGAGGGTATAAATACACGTACAGTTCATTTAGTCTAGAGAGTAGATTACCACAAATGTGTGAGTAGTTGTACTTAAATGTAAATATATTTTGATTGGAGCATTTCTAAGAAATGGTGTTGATACCCGTGTGTAGATGAATGACTGAACTACAACATATCCAAAAATTTTTCCATGGAAACATAAGATGGTGGGTTTGTGGTGATTAATAGAACAACAGCAAATTGTTATAGTGGGTAATCGGTTAGAGTAATAAAACACTAACTTTAAACAGCTAAGGTCTTAGACTTTTATCACACAATAGTTTAATGGTTTAGGTATCCTGACCATCCCTTTATGGGTCTTACATATGCTCACAGTGTCTATAATTCATGATTTACCGGTTTTTAGGTACACTTTTGGTTAGAGTAATATCTTCTGAAAATTTTATAGCTTAGCTTTAAAAGTTCTCTGGTAAGTTTACAAATAAATGGGCTACATTTTGATACCAAGAACATCCTTTATGCTTATTTCATTGTTGAGATATCACTGAAAAACTACATATTCTCTATTGTTTTGATGACATCACAAGCTGCTAACCACAAATCGATGACACTCAAATTAACCACGTAAGTGGGCGTACAATAACTGTACGCCCACTTTTAATTACGTTTGTGGTTGATTAAAGCATCATTGGTTTGTGGTTTGTAGCTGCTGATGTCATCAAAACAGTAGAAAATAGTAAATTATGTAGCTTTTCAGTGTTATCTCAGCAATGGAATAAGCATATAGAATGTTCTTGGTATCAAAATGTAGCCCATTTATCTGTAAACTTACTATAGAAATTTGAAAGCTAAGCTATTAATTTTTCAAAAGTTATTACTCTAACCAAAAGTGTACCTGAAAACCAGTAAATCATGAATTATAAACACTGTGAACATTTGTAACACCCATAAAGGGATGGCCAGGATACTTAAACCATTGAACAATTATGTGATGAAGTCTAGGACCTTAGCTGTACAAGATTACTGTTTTATTACTCTAACCATTACCCACTATAACAATTTGCTGTTGTTCTATTAATCACCACAAACCCACCACCTTATGTTTCCATGGAAACATTTTTGGATATGTTGTAGTTCAGTCATTCATCTACACACGGGTATCAACACCATTTCTTAGAAATGCTCCAATCAAAATATATTTACATTTAAGTACAACTACTCACACATTTGTGGTAATCTACTCTCTAGACTAAATGAACTGTACATGTAGCTGTAAGCACTGCACATGATTGTACACATAGTGAAAGCTAAGACAAAAGCTCATATGGACCTGTGTAACTGACAAATAAAATCTAGTACACCTCAAATGCACACAGAACATAGCAAGGTGCACACACACACATCCACGCACGTGTTGAGAGGAATCTTGTCTTTGTTGGCATGGTGATCTACGAGACGATGCCAGAGTAAGGCCACATCCAGCTGTGTGCTGGGCTCTCGTATGAGGAGCAATTGAACGAGGGAGGCAAACAGTTGCCCTGGGAACGTTGTCTCCAGCACTGATGCGTGACAGGTGTCAGCCACCGCCCTCAAATACTTGACCAGGGAGGTAGTCAACATGGGGCTGCATAATAAAGGGGAAGTATATGGAAGCATAAACACTAGTAATGCAGTGAAACCGTGCAGTCTATTGTGGTCACGCAGGTCATCCTCTATAATACAGCCACTATTAGTCTACTCACAGACTACAATAATTAAGTTTTACAAAGGCGACAGAATCACTAAGCACTTTTGCATAGAACACGTACATGTACAAACAGTGTTTATGACAAGAAACTAAACACATACATGTACACAAATAGCTAAATGAAGCAACAGCTAAACATTCCCTCTCACCTCCTGATCATGCAGGAACTTCATAAACCTGGTGTACTTAGGACTTGTCACATGATCTTAGAGCAACAAATACGGACATGGTCGAAGATTTGAGTGGGGCTAAAGTGAGAGAGGAGGTTGTGGGGGGAGGGGCCTCAGATCAGGACTGGTGGGACGTAGTGTCACGTGAAAGAAGACTCGGACACATGGTCCTTCGTCTGGACAGCTGCTGTGAGGAGAATGAGAATTGTAAAGCACTGGAATTGAACTGTGCACAAGCACAAAATACATGCACTATTTTATTCGTACCACATAACTAACTAAAAATGCTCACCAATAAAACACCACACACCACTTGGTGTACAACATTTTAACGAATCTAAAAGTATACAAATGAACGTCTGCTTCTCTAGACAACCTGCCCAACCCTCCACATACACACTGGCTGGATCATGCATAAAGAAAATGGCATCTATTTTCACAGCGTTTGACCATCAAACGTATCAGAGAGAATAATCTCACGCCCATATTGCTGATTTGCTTGAAATGCACACCACCATCATAGCAATGTACCAGCAAGGGGCTTTTGTTGTGAGCATCAATGGTAGGCCATGGCATTCAGTTGCTATTGATGAGTCACATGAAATGCAGGTACTTTCTGATAAGAACATTTTGTGCAATCAGATCTTAATTAGAAATGGGAGGCTCACTATCAAACCCTATAAGGTGTTAGGTATTCTGAAAATAATTTTCTTCTACCAACTAGATCAAAACTATAAAGGAAACAATTTTACTTTTCCCTATAGTGATCGAGATCTCAGTTCTCTCAACTCTGGCAATCAATACGGCTCAAAGACATTCTTAAAGTGATTGAGCTCACCTTTGGTAGCGCTGACTTATCACAGCTGTTGGTCCAATTCTCCAGAACTCTGAGCTTCCCCTCGAGGTGCAACTGCAAGTGACAGAAGAGAAAATAGCTCCAATAATAATTAGTATATAGACACTGAAAGAGCAGATTACCAGGGACATAATTATTGCAGTGCTTATAATTATAGCTGCTCAAAGTGGTCATAAAGCTTCAACAGAACAACCAACCTGTATATTAAAATAGATGCATGTACCCTGGGAGCAGTGCAGACGTCGATCAGTCAAGTATTTATTAACAGCTGTAGGCACACACTTGCCCAACCCACTCACCAGAGAGGACACCCTGATAGTGCCACCACTGTGTTCCTCATCTCTAACCCTGCTTTCAATGGTCAGCTTGTAAATCGAGGTATGGGAAAAATGCTCCAATGTAAACACTGAAAGAGTAGTACTTCAGAAACGACATACAGGTTGGTTGTCCTATATTGCAGTGCTTGTAATTATAGCTGATACAAGGGTGTTCAGTCATGCAAAGTAGATTACCTTACCATAACAACCAATCGTGATCCATTAATCTAAACATCTTCATACATACAAAATTCAGTCCATAATAAAAGAGAGAGAGTATCGAGTGTATATCGTTACCTTGCATCAGATGTATTCGGAGTGTAACGTTACACCCTGTCTGAACAACTTGTGGCATAAAATGTTTCTGCCTCGAGGTAAGTAGCGGCTTCGGGTACTCGGATTGTTTGGTTAAAAAGCAGGAAGTTACGTCACTTTCCGAATACATTTGACGCAAGGTAATGCTACGTTGGATACTCCCTCTCTTTTATTATGGACTCTTGCTATTAGCGGCCTCTCAAAACTGGTAAGAAACTTAAGCAACTGTAATCACATGACGTACGTACATGTACTGACACCATTTTATGAAAGAGAGAGTATAATTATACAAAGCAGTACATTCAGCGTGGGATTAATATAAGGACTGCACATTTCCATGCAGTGCATACTGTACAATGTAACTATAGTAACTCACACGGTTCACTCTGATAACTTAATTTGATATGATCTTCATCAAAAAAGCAACGGGATGTTTTACTTGATTGGCTACTGTATCAGCTTGTCCCAAAACTGCTCACCCGTGGCACCTGTTGCACTTACACGCTCTGACCCAGCCAGGTCAACCAGGCTCTGAACACAGAGAAGGAGGTAAAATCATCATAATAACAATAACTTATATGTACATTTACACATACATAGTCTGTACGTGTAGATCAAATTAAAGCAAAATAGTCGACCTAGTGTATGTTCACAGCTGTAGGCACACACTTGCCCAACCCCACTCACCAGAGAGGACACCCTGATAGTAGTGCCATCACTGAGTTCCTCATCTCTAACCCTGCTTTCAATGGTCAGTTTGGATATTGTGTGTGATTTGGAGTTGTGATCGGCAGATCCAAATGTCCGGTTCTCTGAGAAGAAGAGATTATACACATTACCAGCACATCAGGTGCACAGGCAGCATGCATGTACATGTACACACAAGGCTAAGTCTGAGAGGTCACACTAGGGCAGACCAACAGTGGCTGTAATAAAGAGGTGACATGCTAACACAGGTTGCATGAAACCAACCCTATGGAGACTGGGCCATTAACCTGGCTACAGGGTGATCACATTAGACAGACAGGTTCACAAAAGTGCACAAGTGATAGTGACTTACTCTCCCCGATCTCAATGAGACTAGTAAATATCTTGGGGAGGGAAATCGGCTCCTCAGACAACCCAACCAGCTTATGAGTTAGCCTAGCTTGCACTAATTTAAATTTATTAGTCATAAAAGTGCAACAAAAGCTGTGCTGCCTAGCAGCAGCCATCCGACACTCTCGAACTTAGGTAATTTGCTAATTTCTACGACAGCTACGTTGACAATTATGTTTTAATGTCGCGTCCTAAATGAGGTAAATATAGCCACACCCTGCATCGTTTTTGGAAAACATGTTCTAGAAATTGAGGCAAGTATAGACTGAGTAGAGCTACCTATAATCAGATGCGACATCAGGTTTTTAACATAATGTTTAACCTCCAAAAGAAGCGACCTCTGGCTTAAAAAGTGTCACTTTAATTAAAGGTCTTACGGCAATCACATTTCTTACTTGAATACGTCAGGTTCATTACTGACAGGGAGACAATATTATTGATGAACCAGACAATAATCTATGGCTGATCAATTGACTCACAACCGGAGAATGCTTTAGCAATGGAGCCAGGTTTCATCTTGTGAAAATCAAATGTCTTTGGTGGGTGTGGTATTAAATGCAAAAAGTGGGTGTATCTCATTCTTAGATATCTGAGATACACCCACTTTTTTTGCAAGTCATGCCAAAAACAACAACACACCTAAGAGAGATCTAGAGCTAGCTGCAAGGCACAGATTTATTTGCTGGAATGGCCACTAAAGAGCAGAACCAAGGTATAAAGACTATCATGTTTCCTATGAAGGATAAAACCAATGATTGCTAAAGCATAACACCCTCATTGGTGATTGCTAACCTTGTGTGCTTGCTATCTATTTTCAGAGCTCACAATTGACGATCTGAAGACAGAAATGAAACTGACTGATGAGCAGCTCAATACAGCAATAAAGGAACCAGATCTACCCGAGTTAGCAGCATGTTTCGACAATGTTCACAAAGGCTATCTTGAAAAATTGGAGCTCTCACCTGGAGAGCAAACTGACGTGAGGACTAGAGCATATGTAGATGGCACTCTGGCAGGAATGTTGCTAGCTTTGAAATTCTGGATTCTGACCAACGGACTGGACGCCACCTTCCAAGCTCTGCTACTCATCATACTCTCCCTGCTCAAAGAAGACGTTGCTGTTCGAGTGTGCAAGTACTTGTCTGACAAATGTGAGTCTGTCATGTGAGAGTGTGGTTAGTGTGGTCATTGTGATACCATACGTTGTGGGAGTGATTGCAACCAAATAAGGCACTCTTCAACTTAATTGCTATTGTTACACATACAATTCTCTATTAACTATCACCAGGAATGGTACTCACCTATTGTTTTGTTTCCCCAGACTCCACCACCTCGTGTCCCCCCTCCCGAGAGAGGGTCCTGCTGAACCACAAGCTGTCCTTGTACAGGGACTACCTACAAAGTTTCTACAGAGAACCAGACTCCACATCAGCCACACAATGGCCTCACGTCCCAATAAAAACAATTTTCAAACTGGCCATGATTCAGAAGGAAAAAATACAGAGAGGAAGAATCGACGATGAATTTTTTAGATTATCAATCACAGGAAAAATTGACGATATTTTACTTTTAAAGACTCCTGTTAACTTGATGAATATTTTCTCTGAGATTGGGGATAGACGAAACTTTGTTTTGATTGAAGGAGCTCCCGGCTCTGGCAAGAGCACCCTTGCTCTACACATCTGTCAGGAGTGGGCAAAGAGGAAACTTTTCCAAGAGTTCGATATTGCAATCCTTATCAGACTGAGAGATCCCCTCGTTAGAGAAGCCATTACAATTTCTGACTTACTTCCCTGCACAAACAAAGCGATGGCTAATGAAACAGAGACTGCAATTATGTCACTGTATGGCAAAGGTGTACTGTGGGTGCTAGACGGATGGGACGAACTTCCTTCTGACCTCCCTAGAGACTCAATCATCAACAAACTAATTCGACCAGGCACGTCACAAGAACGTCCGCTACACAAATCCACCATGATTATAACATCTCGACCATCATCTTCGGCTGAGCTCCACCCACTTGTATCGTCCAGAGTGGAGGTGTTGGGGTTCACTCCTCATGAATTAGAACAGTATTTTACCGAGTGTCTGGAAGGTGACTCACAAGCTGTGCAGACTCTACTGGAGAGAATTCGAGAGAACCCGGTAGAAGGTAGCTGCTACCTCCCCCTCAATGCTTCCATTGTCGTTAATTGCTTCTTGTCTGATAACCACTCACTCCCAACATCCAACCACGGGATATTCATATCAGTTGTCCAGAGCTCTCTCAAGAGATACCTCCAGGATAGGTTGGGGAAGACCACTCCAGTGGGAGACATCACATCCCCAGACTCACTGCCCTCGGAAATCAGAACACAGACCGTACAAATGTGTCAACTTGCATATCATGGGATCGAAAAAAACAAAGCAACATTTACTGACAATGATTTGGCCGTTCTTCGCATTACGAAGGAAATTTCAAACGTTGGACTATTACAAACTGTTCCCAGTATCATTAGCGATGGTCATCTGGTTTACTACTGCTTTCTCCACCTGTCTATTCAAGAGCTACTAGCAGCAATCCACATCTCTCTCATGTCTCCCAAGCAACAAATTTCTGTATTCCAGGAGCTGTTTGGTAGTCCTCGATTCAGTGCAGTCTTCCAGTTTTATGCTGGTATCACCAAACTGAGTACTAGTAGACCAATCCTCAGTTTGCTACCTCGATTCTTGTGTCCAGTTCCAGCCACTGTTTTTGATCTGGTCAGAAAGGTTGTCAAAAATGAGAAAGAGAAAGGGCATGGTGAGCCGAAGCCCCTTTTGTTGTCCCTTATCAATTGTTTGTACGAAGCTGAAGACTCGCGACTGTGTGTGTTTGTGGCTAATCTTCTTAATCACAATCTACATCTTAATCGCACTACAATGAATCCTATTGACTGCCTCTCTGTTGGATATTTCGCATCAGTTTGTTTCAACACCAGTAATGGATTCACACTTAGCCTCCACAGTTGCTCTATTGGTGACCAAGGCTGCAAATTTCTGGCCCGAGGACTCTCCAAGTGTCCCAACTCTAATAATGATATTCCTACAGCAGGGATACACATCGCTGAGATTATCGAGAACACTAATTCAATATCTAAATTGGATTTGTCTTGTAATGCCATTGGTAACAGTGAACTCAGCACACTCTGTGAGGCCTTGTCAACTAACACATCATTAAAAAGTCTCAATCTCTCCCTCTGCTCACTATCTCTCGACGATCACGGAGCAATCCCTCGACTACTGAACACAAATAATACTCTTGAAAGCCTTAATTTATCAAGCAATGTTGTTGGTAACACTGAGCTGAAGAATATCTGTGAGGCCTTGTCAACTGACGCATCATTAAAGAGCCTGGACCTGGGAAATTGCTCACTAACAATATCAGACGACAATGGAGCTGCCCTCTATCAACTTCTGAATACAAACAATTCCCTCGAATGTCTTAATTTGTCTGATAACACAGTAACTAGCTGTCGTCACATTGCTGCTGGACTTGCAGTCAATAAGACTCTGAGAAGATTGGACTTGTATAACTGTGAACTGACTGATCAGAGTATCGAGGAGCTATCAACTGGACTGATCAACAAGATTGAATCACTGCACATTTGGGATAATGCCTCAATAACAGAAGATGGAATGAAGACGCTTGCCAGACATCTAACCACCCACTGCTCTGAACTGACACTATTGTTGATACCCATCCACCTAAGATCCTGTATCGAGACAGTATTCAGGGACACTAACAAAGAGAGAAAGAGAAATGGACTACCCAAGATTAATGTGTATCCATTAATTGATTGTGATTATTAATTTATAATTAATTGATTGATTTATAATTAATGAGAAATGGACTACCCGAGATTGTTGTGTATTAGAGATAAGAGAGATTAATGTTGTTTATAATTAATGATGTTTAGTAAATTATAATTATGTTTAGTTATAATTATATTATGACTATTGTTGTTATTAATTAATTAATTAATGTTAATTAATTTGTTGTGTTATGCATCTAATCTCTATCATTGGTCAATATAATTATAGCACATGTACAGATGGTGACGAGTGAATTCAATGCTTCCTACTGACACGGAGAGCATGTCATGCACTAGCTGTATGTATGTAACTGAATACACTATTGTAATAATGCTATAATCTCCACCTAGCTAGCCTCTTTCACAGGCTTTCAAGAGAAGTGTGGCCTGGGCCGGGATCGAGGCTAATCTCGACATGATTTACTTTTGACAACAATTATATTATTACTAGGACAATTTACAAAACAGTTAGTGCACAGAAGACTAGAAGTATGTCGGCACATTACATAACAATTACCTAAAAACAAATCAGTTGGAATTGGTCAATATAGCACAGTAATAATGATGGTTTAAATTCAATGCTCCCTACAGTGTCACAGAGAGCACATGCACTGTACGTATAAAACTGTCAATGAATGTAGTGGAAATCCAATTCAACGCTCTGTCGATTTTTGTTCATGAGGAAGATGAGCAGATTAACGTTTACTTTGGCCCTTTCAAACATCTTCATGATTGCTAGGCCCTCGTACTGCAGCTGAAGGAGGTCCTGTGTGGGGAGAAGAGAGGGCAGTGAAACACTTCAACTGGTGTATAAGACAAAGAATGCATATATTTGTAAGACAAATGAATACATGTACTTACATACACCGTACAAGCATACCAACACTATACCTGACACAAGGCAGTAAACTTCTTAAACACTTTACGTACCTACCAAATTAATTCTACCTGCACACACACCTCACCTGGAGGACCTTCTCTATCTTCCTGATGTGATCTCAAACACAACATTTCCGAACCTGAACCTGGGCGAGTAAGAAATAATGTTTTCACATAATTATAGCATAACGTTGCACATAAGATCAAAGCCGTAGCAAGCAGTCAGGCTGGTCAGGTTTTGGCCTAACCACTTTTTGCAGCTGGGTAGGTAATGGTCGTAAATATTGTAAGTGATAATGCGCATGCTGTTTTGGTGAGGAAAAGTGATGACCTTTTTCTTAGGTAAAAAATTCACCACTGTATAAAAGTTCCAATAGTAGAAAAGCAGCTGACCTTTGATTGTAAGTTGGCCTGACCACTTTAAAGTTGCTTGCTACGCCCCTGCATGAAGATTGGGGCATAAAAATAAGTTAATAGCCTCACACTGGAGGAATTGTTAAAGTCTAGATTAGTAGTAGAGTCTGAGCTTCAGTCAAACAGTGGACAAAGTACGTACCAGAGCAATTAATGGCACATGTGATGATTATCATGTTGTTTAATAGAAGTATGCTAGTATAATGGCTACTCTCACTCAAGTATACGGAGACTCACAGAGTGGGTGGAGCATATCTCCATGAACGCTGATGTATGGATGATTGGCTTGGTCACGTCAGAGTACTTGTCGATACCCAGCCTTCTGTCCAGGGGGTCCACTGTCGATGCTCGCAAGAACTCTCTGTGGGGGGTACAATGAGTGTATGTATATTCATACCCTCTGCATGGCAACAAAAATAGCTAATGTGCAATTTAGATCATACGATACTTTAGTAGAAGGTAGAAACACACATGGCATCATCACATGACCATCATTCGTACATACACACTTTCAACTATTTGACTACAAATTCAGTTTTGGTTATCACATTTCTTACAGGTATACTGTACCACTTTTATCACCTGTTGTTCGTAGCACTCAAATATCTACCCCATCGGCACACTGCTCTGATCCAACTCCTCACAGCGATCCAGTGCCTTCTTGAGCTCTTCCTCCATCACAAGTCTCTCTTGCACAGCAGACTGGGTAATAGATTGCATGGTGGTCATGTACACACACAGGTATACAGATACAACCATCACAACATCGTGGTAGTGGTACAGTAGTTATATAATTGCAGGTACATGTATTAATGAAAGCACCGCGGGTGCTGATGCCTCGGTGGAGGTGCAAAGCTACATAACATAAAGCTACACACATTATCATGATGAATATTTTTGCATTTTTGCTGCATGCAAACTCAAATTGCATGGTGGTCGATCATGTACACACACACACACAGGTAATACAACCACCATGTGGTAGTGGTACAGCTGTTTGCTCACTGCATTACCACAAAACAACAAAATACCATACAATGTTGCTATGCAAACAACATGTGGTCCTAAGCAATGATGACTTCTAGCACTTGTATGTTAAATGGGTACTTTTTGAGGGTTACAAAAATGGCTAATCTGCGAGACCCTTAAAAATTACCCGCTATAAGGTGGCATCAATATTATAGTAAATGCTCTCACGATCTACTCTTGGTGGTATTTATGGAAACTCACATACAAATTATGGTGAGGATATGAAATGGAGAATGGGCAGGGACTAGCTTGCATATACCAAAAGATATGATATACATGTAGCTACTAACCGTCCACTGAATGTATGCCGCAGGTGCTGGTGCCTCATTGATTACAACATGCTTAACCTAACGCATCACAGTAGACATATCTACCTTCAGTTAATCACATTAACTAATGTGGTGACATGTAGTACTAATTTGATGATGTCATTATTCTACAACATGGGGGGGAAGAACCACCCCTCCCCCCCAATAGATGAAACTCTGACTAACTGATACAGTACCAGAAATGCAACCTTTATATGGGGAAAATAAAAAAAACGGGCAATAGTCTCTAGACACAATCGGCATCATGTATTGTGTATTTTGCCTAAGCCATATTCAGTACATACTGTATAGCAGGTCATTTTCGTGGGATAAAAAATCCGAGATAAAAACGTAGGCGTGGTGCAGCAGTGATTTCGTGTGTAAAAATTCCCTTTGCTTCACTGCATTGCATGCGTTCCGGTCCCATGCCTACGTTTTCGTGAGTGATAAATATTCGTCAAGGTTTAGCTTGCCCACGGAAACTATACCCAGGACGCTATACGTACTGTACGGTATACTGTACCACTTTATCACCTGTTTCAAGTACTCTTCCTTCTCCCGTTACTTTGTAGCACTCGAATATGTCCATCCCGTCCACTGCAGGCACACTGCTCTGCTTCAACTCCTTACAGCGATCCAGTTCCTTCTTGAGCTCTTCCTTCATCACAAGTCTCTCTTGCACAGCAGACTGGGTAATAGATTGCATGGTGGTCATGTACACACACAGGTATACAGATACAACCATCACAGCATCGTGGTAGTGGTACAGTAGTTATATAATTGCAGGTACATGTATTAATGAAAGCACCGATTACAACATGCTTAACCTAACGCATCACAGTAGAGATATCTACCTTTAGTTAATCACATGAACTAATGTGATGACATGTAGTACTAATGTGATGATGTCATTATTCTACAACATGGGGGGAAGAACCACCCCCCCAATAGATGAAACCCTGGCTAACTGATACAGTACCAGAAATGCAACCTTTATATGGGGAAAATAAAAAACGGGCAATAGTCTCTAGACACAATCGGCATCATGTATTGTGTATTTTGCCTAAGCCATAATCAGTACATACTGTATAGCAGGTCATTTTCGTGGGATAAAAAATCCGAGACAAAAACGTAGGCGTGGTGCAGCAGTGATTTCGTGTGTAAAACTTCCCTTTGCTTCACTGCATTGCATGCGTTCCAGTCAACCATGCCTACGTTTTCGTGAGTGATAAATATTCGTCAAGGTTTAGCTTGCCCACGGAAACTATACCCAGGACGCTATACGTACGGTACGGTATACTGTACCACTTTATCACCTGTTTCAAGTACTCTTCCTTCTCCCGTTACTTTGTAGCACTCGAATATGTCCATCCCGTCCACTGCAGGCACACTGCTCTGCTCCAACTCCTTACATCAATCCAGTGCCTTCTTGAGCTCTTCCTCCATCACAAGTCTCTCTTGCACAGCAGACTGGGTAATAGATTGCATGGTGGTCATGTACACACACAGGTATACAGATACAACCATCACAGCATCGTGGTAGTGGTACAGTAGTTATAATAAAGGTACAGTAGACTCTCGCTATTCCGACTCTCTGAAGTACGGCCTGAAATGTGGCCAACTCGCTATTCTGTATACTTGCTGCCCCAAACTAGTAATTTTATACGTATACATTTTGGGTGTGGTTTAGCAGAAAAACTGTGTGTGGGGGGAGTGGTTGGGGTGTACAATGAGAGGTAGGAAGCGGGATGCTCATGAACACTACAATGAAAGTTATAAAAAAGGTAAACCGTTTTGTGAGCAAACACAGCTGTGGGATTACATTGTAATAGAGAGCTAGGAAATGATTCATTATCTTTATTTATTATCCTCGAGACAAAACCGCAAAATTAGTCATTAATATTTGAGGTAGGTTGATTTTAAGCCGCGGCTATTTTCTGAAATGCAAACTACCGCACTCTTCTGGCCAAGTTGCACTGTCCCAAGGGTGGCCGGATTAACGAGAGTCTACTGTACATGTATTAATTATACAGTATTCACCGAGTGTATACATGTACATGCTAAACTCACATCTGCCTTGCTGTTGGCCAGTTCCAATTCTCTCACAAGCTCAGCCATGACACCCCGGTCCATGATTTGAGACCTCTCGAGCAGCTTCTCCTCCAACTCCCTCAGCAGGTCATCCTCTAGACATTGAATGGTCTCACTCTTCTCCTCAACCTGACAGGGGAACATCAATAAGTTGCTGCCAGGTGGAGAATACTCGACATACAATAGTGACGTGCATGTACACTCAACTACTGAAAATCTGGCAATGAAATTTAACCACATAACTAACTAACTAAAAATGCTCACCAATAAAACACCACACACCACTTGGTGTACAACATTTTAACCAATCTACAAATGAACTTCTGCTCCTCTAGACAACCTGCCCAACCCTCCACATACACACTGGCTGCATCATGCATAAAGAAAATGGCATCTATTTTCACAGCGTTTGACCATCAAACGTATTAGAGAATAATCTCACGCCCATATCGCTGATTTGCTTGAAATGCCCACCACCATCTTAGCAATGTACTAGCAAGGGGTTTTTGTTGTGAGCATCAATGGTAGGCCATGGTATTCAGTTGCTATTGATGAGTCACATGAAATGCAGGTACTCTCTGATAAGAAGATCTTAATTGGACTGTTTGTGTCTATAAACTCTTAACCAACAGATACAATCATGGAAAGTTACTAAGGTTTTAGAGCTTAATCATAAAATTTCTACTGTAGTTAGGACACGATTTACAACAAGTCCTTTTGTTAAGTCCACCAATTGTAAATGCAACAGTGTACGAATGTTTAATGTAGTTAATGAGAGGATCCTACCCGCGGCCTTGCCTCGAGGAAAATGTGATACGGTCACGTGCACGGCTCCCACTCATGCGTAGCCACTATCATACACATGCTAAAGTACAACTGCTGTCAGAAAGCGACAAAAAAATTAACTGCTCAACTCGCACCCTCCAATTTATGGGGATTAAGCTCTAAAACCACCTCTTTTCCATCGTGATGTGTATTAACGATTACGGGGGAGGGGCTACATTAGGGTCTTTATACTGCTAATCACAGGGGCCCCTCTTCGTACTCCCCTAAAACCTAATCGCAGTCACGTGACCCCCAACCTCTAGCGTGAGAGATATGAATGGGCACGTACATGTAACATCTGCTTAACCGGTACCTCGCGGATATGACACAACAAATCTACTGCAACCTGTAAGACTAGTCTGATATAATGCACCACAGAAACAGTGTGCTTGTGTACATGCTAATTTAAAACTACTCACATCTGCCTTGCTGTTGGCCAGTTTCAATTCTCACTCCAGCTCAGCCATGACACCAGGGTCCATGATTTGACACCTCTTGAGCAGCTTTAATTTTCCTCCATGTTTAGATATAATTATGACTGCACTTCTTCTTACTAGAAGCATAGATTGAAGAGTTAGCCTTCAGAGAAGGGAAAATATTAATTACCAGCATTATTTTGGTAAAGATCGACTCCCATGCAAACAACATTGCATTACATAACCAAATTAATTACCAATACTCTTCTACTTGGTCAATAGTATAATTATAGCAATAAGTATAAAATAATGGTGTAATTTGGAATTCAATGTAGTACGTTTACTAGAACGCATGCAATGCAAAGGACATTTTTACTCCCGAAAATCAACAGCCTCGAAAATTACCCGCTATACAGTTTATACAAAGTTTTCAGTCTGAGATTACAGGCTACAAATGTTATGGTCCACATTGTTCCCCTTCACTGCCTGAGCCAGCAGCAGTCTCCTGGGACCCTCCTCCCCTTGACTCAGGTAGAGGTCTGCAATACAACCTTTGAACGAGGGAGCTTGAGATGTGAAACGTCTACGAACAGTAGCTGCAGAAAGAAAGAGACACATCAACGTTTAAATAGCTATTGTAAGATAATTAGATAATTATAGCGTATGATTATAATTTTTTATGCAAAAAACATTATACAATGAGAGTAGTGGCAATGAGCCCTCACCAGCCACGCCCCCAACATAGAGGGGGTCGTTGATGTTGACGGCCCTGAAGCTGGGGTGAGGAGAGAGGGCGG
The DNA here is from genome assembly GCF_963675165.1 of Halichondria panicea. Classification (NCBI taxonomy): domain Eukaryota; kingdom Metazoa; phylum Porifera; class Demospongiae; order Suberitida; family Halichondriidae; genus Halichondria; species Halichondria panicea. The sequence continues at coordinate 3,095,596 of NC_087383.1, forward strand.
AGACAGGGTCCCCCTCGTCCACACTTAGCACACCTCTCACACCATCCTTCTCAGCACGGAGGGTATGCCACTCGTTATCACACAGGTGGGCAGGGCTAGGAGGTGTGTACTCCACCACCGTCTCCATGGGACCATTGTCAAACACAAACCGCACCTATAAATACATACACAGAAGCAATAATTACGATTTTTCTCACTCTTGACTTATACATACATGTAGACTACTTATTTACGCCCACACTATTATATACGCTGAAATGATTGCATGTGAACTCACTGTTCCATTGAGTAGTTCGAGGGCGATGTGGTCTGGGAACAGGAGGCTGTGGGAGTAGAGGAGTAGTCCGGAACAAGAACTGGTACGGAAACGCAGCGAGAACGAGAAGCTGACTCCACCATCAAAGTTGTCCACTGCAGAGATAAAACACAATTAGTATTTGGTATAATCCAACAATGAAAAAGAATACTTACATAATTGGAGGTATGAGTCAGCGTTGAATGTGGCAACGTTGTTGTAAGACTCGAGGCAACTTGTACCACCATTCACAGCATGGGGGACACTGCAGGGATAGAATGTAGCTGTGTGTGTGTGCATGTGATATTATTGAACGCTCACCTGAGGTCCTGGTACACACCGTTGATGGAGAGAGCATGGAAACAGGCAAGAGCACTCAGCGGCTCCTGTACAAATGACATAAACTTGTAGACATGCGTACACTATTACACTGTAAGCAATGTACTCAAAAACTAAGGCCACAGACACATGTACTGCACACTATAACCTTATATGCGCTTACGTTATACGTACACTATATTATTGTAAATAAAACTTGCGAGAATATTTTAGTTGCTTTCTTTTCAGACTACTTCAATACAATAGCTATCTTGGATGATTTATTATAATTATTAATACCACAAGGACAGTAGCAATGAAAGTGTAGTCTCTCTACTAGCGACGTACCTCTTGTCCTGGCCAGATGAGAGCCAGCTCCAGTATGGACGGGACTCCGCCCAGGAAGAGGAGTCCAGAGTAAATGTTGAGTTGTGTAAATGAGCCAGGGGCAGTGTCTGAGATGACCTCTGACCCTCCGTTAACTATCAGCTCACCCATCTGAGCAGATCGTCGAATCTCAACCTGTATAGACAGAGAAGCATCAATTAATGACTTGCATGCACGTAGTAAAAGTGTAGAACGGATACAAATTTGTTTGGCCATTATACATGCAAAAGTGGCCTTTGTTGAGGGTTTGTTTTGTACATGCTCCGTGAACCTGGAATTTACATCACATTTGGCCTTGGGGTGGCTGTTGTCATAGCTATTGCAAAATTCCGGTACTGCAAGAGTGCGCATGACTGACTACATACATGTGTAACAAACTTGACTCTTGGCTTAGTCACATTTTAAGATCAAAAGTATACTACACTAATCCACTCACGACATGCAGTAGGCCGTCATTGTAGGTGTGGTTAGAGGTAATGAACACCCGCCCAGAGCCCAGATTATAGGAGTAGTAGAGTCTCCCTCTCCTTAGCTCGAGTGAGAGGTAGTCGGCAAAGACAGCTACCACATCCTGAGTGTAGAGGAGGACGGCATCCGAGGAACTGGTGCGGAACTCCAGAACAATAGAGTGACTGTGTGTGTGTGTGGGGGGGGAGGGGAGGTGGTCACTGAAACATAGAGTTGTGTGGAGAAAAGAGTACATCAGTTGTTAACTTTCAACTAAAAACAAGTATAGCCGTTACTATAAGACTCACGCAATGAGTAGTTCCTCGTGTGATAGACGGACGGCGATGAACGACCCAGGGGCTCCCCCCAGGCCAGCGGTGACGTTGGGGCGTATGGAGGGTGGGGGTGAGAGTGGTGGAGGGGGTGGTGGTGTGGGGATTGTGAGGGAGGGTGGGTGACAACCATACAAGGACACACCCACTAGAGACTCGGCATTGTTGAAGTCAAGTAGCCTGTAAAGCAGATTATAACCATCATTAACACATTCACAGTGATCGAGGAGCGCTATATCTAGAGTGGAAAACCTCTCATATATAATGGTGAAGAATGTTATGATGGTTTTAAATTAGAAGTTTCATTGTACATGTATAATTATTAAGGAATGGTAGGTGGAGTAAGTTAGTATTCCTCACCCTCCGTTGTATTGCAAGTTTCTCACACATCCTCTCAAACTCTCTCCCACCACGGAACTGGTCTGGTCAGGTGATCCTCCCACCAGGAGGGCTGTGGGGGGTCTTCCTGAGACCAGGGAGTCTATGGAGTACACCTCATCATCCACAGTCAGTGTTGAGCTGGAGAGTGTAAATAATGATTCAAGCATGTCAGGAGATATTCGCACTGCACATGCACTCGTAGTACATGCATGGAAAAGAAGTAGCTTTGGACAATGGCACACTTTCGGACTGTATATATAGCACATACATGCAAAACGTGCTCTAATCATGCAAATTAAGATACACAATAATTTATATTATATAATGTAGTTTACATTTAGATTAAGCCAAGCATATACTCACTTTGCTATGACAATAGTGTGCCATCGATTGTCGTTGAGACCGTTGGTTGCAGACACGAAAGTGTAGGAGCCAAAGTCCAGCCTCACTCGAGTGTGATAGAGACTGAGCGATAATGGAGGCTGCAAGAAATCAATGCAATACACTATAAATAAGAGCTACACTGCGATATTGTACTATAATTATACTGCAGTTGAGGCTATACACTACAACTCAAGGTAGTGATCAGATACAGCACTATGAACTCTCTATAATTATAATAGTTGCTTAATGTGAAGCACATAGCATTACCTGACTGTTGACTTGTAGGAGCAGAGCAGCTAGTTGAGATGTTCTGAATTCAATAGCCACTCCCTCCACTCGCTGAGCCACGGCAAACTGTCCGTACGCCTCACCCATGAAGCGAGCACCTGGTGAGACCTGTGTGCATGAAGGGGGGGGGCACAGTTATTGGCATGCATACCGTATGAATCTTGTAGCTACAATGAAAAATTGACACACTGTACAAAAGTTGACAAGAATATCCAGCAATACATGTGCATTCATCAGTGAAGTAACTTACTTGTTCTGGACATCCTCCCAGTGAAACGCGATACGAGTTTGTGTTCTGTTGCAAGTCAAGCAGCTGGTCGTCAATGGAGATTTCACGCACACATCCCGACAAAGAGGGCCTGAGGGTCTCCACTACTTCCTCTACTTGTGGGGAAACCCCTCCAATAAAGAGATGATTAGTTGAGTTGAACGCCCTAGGCATGATAGTCGGAGATCCACCTTGTACAACATCAGTTCCGTTCACAGTCAATACAACACCTTGTTGGTTCAACTGCACACTCAAAGCATACCATTGCCCATCAGTGTAAGTGGAGGTGGTTCGAATACGTGTCCTGTCCAATCCAGTCTGACTGTAATCTAGCCACACCCACCCATTGTCAACGTACACAATGACGTATGCCACAAGGTCACTACTGGTGAGATAGAGGATTGTGCCCGAGGGTGTGAGGGTACGGAATGAAAGAGAGACACTAACACCTCCCTCAATGCTCAGACGGGCAGAGTTTAGAGCCAGGAAGCTGCCGGCACCTTGAAGCCACACCCCAGTCTCGAATGCCCTCGGCAGATCTGCTGGAGGCCTACAGTGTGAGTGCATGTGAGTGTATATGTGAGTACAAACACACACTCTATGCATGTGACTGCAAGTACACTTATAGACTGAATGTGATACTGATATAATTATTATATCAAAGCTTCGTGTATGTATACCTTGGTCCACAGACGGTGACAATGGGGCTCCTCTCGTTGGGTAGTAACAAAGCCAGCCTCTCGTTATTGACCACCACCCGATCAATGCATCCAAGGTAACCATCATTGTTGGGAACCACTAGTCCCATATCCTCTGCACCACCTCCCAGGACGATAATATTAGCAGCAGTGGGCATGGAGAGAGACGTAGTTACTGTGGAAACTGAGTAGGTAGGGACTCCCCCTTGCAACGGAGCCACTGAGAGATAGACTGAGTCCAAGTCCCTATAATTAAAAATTTAACAACAATCATATAAGAATAAGATTTGAACCGATTAACTAGCTAACCAAGTCTAAGGCTATCGAAATTTACAGTGCAAAATGTATATATATAAAGAACATTGGGCAATCCATATAAAGTTATGAGCTGTACAAGTAGTAACACCAACCTTGATGCATACAGCTGGTACCACTGGTCCACTCTCACCACCCCCTCTTCCGTAGAGACCACACTCACTCCATCGTATCCAAATTGTACACTACCATTGAACAGTCGGAGTGAAAAGCCCTGGTCAGGTCCGATTTCCATGTCAGACGACTCAGTTCCGGAACTGGTATAGAACAGAGTTCCATACTCGACCTGTGCTGGTCTGAAAGCCAGAGAAATGGTGGTGGTGGTGTTAGTAGTGGGAGGTGCCGGATAGGTACGTCTCATGTTGCCGTTGAATCTCAACGCTACGTCAATCTATGGGGGATAATGCATGGCTGATCATGCTATTGCAGACAGAGATTCCACTGCACGAAAATTATTTATATCAACGCAATAAACTCACCGAAGCTGCTGCCTCCATGGCGATGGCAAGTTGACTGTTGATAGAATCTACAGTTGATGATATTGACACTAGTAGCTGTGAGTTGCTGTCGGCCTGAGCCTGTGTTGCAGTGAGTAGGTCGGCGGATGCTCGCACATGCTCACTGGTACTCAAAATGGAGGCATTCGTTGAAGTTATGAGCTCGTTGGTCTGAGATACAAGCTGCATGTACGTGTATGTGTGTGGAAGGAAAATGATATATATATATAATAATTATATGAGCTAGACAAGTACAAGAGACTTCACTATTCTATCTATCAGCGCCAGCTATGTTATTAAAGTATATATAGCTGTAGCCAACTCACAATTTGAGCGTCCTCTACCAGAGCTGTTGAGACAGCAATATCAGCCAGGAGTGGAGGTACCCTCTCAACTAGACCAGCCTGCATAGCCTCCACCTCTGCAATGTCCCGAGACAGGGAGCTAGTGTCGTTGATAAACATTACCGCTGTTGACAAATCATTCACTCTCTGTCGCAGTGTAATGACATCCAACGCCACACGAGACGTTTCATTGGTATCCATTTCGACTAAAGTCGTAGCATTGTCAAAAGCTTGTGTGAGGTTTGAAACGGTTTCCACTAACGACTGTGCCTCTGCCAGCTGTGCCTCGGCTGTGACAAGTTGATTAGCTGCCTCTTCTTCAAAGCTTTGATTATCAAGGTTACTAAGAGTGGCCTGAACCTGTTCTAGAGTGGCGGTGGTGATGGTAGTGATGTTGGCAGCTTGCTGGATGAGCGCTATCGTGTCCATGTAATTTATGATTGCTGATACAGCAGAATTGCCGGCAGAGAGGCTTGGAGACAGAGTACTGTATGGAAAATAAAATTATGGCATGCTATAGGTATAATTATAGATACTAAGTGCATGCAAGTGTGTAATTTAAAGAATTAGACACACAAGATACGTAATACTTGTTCTGTCAGTGCGGCAGTACTCAATACCTAATATATGCATACGTCATATTAATTACTGAACTCATTAGAACTCACTTGTTTATCTCCTGAGCTGCCCGTTGAAGGGAAGTCACATGATCTTCAGCCAACAGTAACACCTCTTCACACTCATCCACCTCTCGCGTGAGACTACCCACCCGCTCTCCCAGCAAAGCCACACCCATTCGTACTGTCAAGGGCTCGGAATCCGGTGGTATGGAAGGTTCTACTTGTTCATTCTCAGATCCCATTCCAGACATAAAACCGGATCCAAAACCAGAACCACTGCCGCTAAAATAGTTATTTGTTCCCTCTTCTCCGATTGTTTCTCCCAACTCCTCAATATGGTTTCGTATAACCATTAGTGAGATTTGCAAGTCGTTTAGTAATAAGTCGGCATTCTGTAGTGTACTATTGGCAAAAGCAATAACATAATTCACCGTGGCAACATCGGAAGTAATCTGTTGCAGGCTAGCTGCTATAGTATTAACTGAGTCCATAACAGCACTCAAATTATTCTGTAAGCTGACAATCTGATTGGTTAGTTCGTTGCTATGCTCTCCAATCCTCTCGTACTTCGATGAAATATTTGTTGCCTGTGAAAGCTGATTCCTTCCATACTCGAGATAGATAGCGAGTTGTCCTGTAATTTGCTGAACTTGTGTCAATAAGGTCGTCGTTCTGATCACCTCAGTACTATAATCATCTCTGTAGGGGGTTGCCGTGAGATTGATGATGTCATTCGATATCATTTCCGCGGCAATAGCCTTTTGTTCAATGATCACTAAGGAGGAACGTAGCATTGAATTGATGAGTCCAATGTCAATGAGGACGTCTTGCATGGTATTGTAAACGTTCTGTATGTGTGCGCTCACACTCTCGGCATAGGGTAGAAGATTGGTGACTCTCTCCAGGGTGGCAGCAATCTGTACACATAATTATACAATAAAGTTTCGTGTATATGTACATGTACATACACGTTACAGTACACCCACTCAGACTCAGAATGGAAATAATTATAGTGTGCAGTTAAAGCAGTCACCCTTGCGGCATAGATTATTATGGTTGTAATAAAGATGTGGCCATGTCTAAACACATGCTATAGTTGGAGACGTTGAACTTGGCTGTATTTTAAAGAGTAAACCTGAGTCACTACAGGTACAACCTACGTACAGTTCACCCGCTCATGCGTACATGTACACATTCACTCACCGCTGCTAGTATATCTTCTTCCCTCATGTTAACTGCTGCACTGGCCGCTTCCAGGTCATCAAATCGATCTTCAAAATTGTCTAACCGCTGAGTGTTACTAGCGATCCCCTCAATCAGTACCTCAACAGAGGCATTAATAACACTCCATCCCTCAATGTCTGCTCGATATAGTGCCTCGAAAATGTCCAGGTTCCCCTCAGCTTGTTCTATTTCTTGTACGGCTGTTTGCAGGTCGTCCTTCAAGCTCTGCTCACACTCCCCACAAGGTTCACACCCATCGGACGAAAGGTCCGTGTGGAAGGGGGCACACTCATCACACTTGGTCCCTGTGACCCCTGGTTGGCAATAGCAACCCCCCTCGGATGAACAGCTAGCGTTGACTGATCCCACTCCACAACTGCAGTCTGTAGACGAAAAATAAATTAATATTCATGTAGCTTTGAGTGTAAGTTCAAATGGAGCTACGTATAATAATAAGCTCTCAATTTTCCATTAAATTCACCTGTACAGCCTTGGGCAGTAAAGTTGTAATATCCGGTGAGGCAGCTGGAACACTCGTCTCCACCCACCCCCAGCCTACACGGGCACACGCCAGTCACAACATCACACACCTCACTTGTACTGCCCTCCCCACAAGTACACAGCTCACACCCAGCACTAGCCGTAAAGTTCCAAAAGCCATCCTGTAAATAACAAAAATAGTTGTGTATGCCGCACAAGTGCATGACACAAAGAGATAGTAGACTAAGAGATCTAGATATATACATGTACATTGTCATAATGATAGAAAATAGAACTCATTCAACGTACCTGACATTGGTCACATGACTGTCCACCCACCCCTTCCAAACACGAACACTGTCCAGTGGTGGCATTACAAAGTGAACTATCAGAGCCAGCCTCCAAACAACTACAAGACTGACAATTTTGAACAGTAGCATCGCCGAAAAATCCAACATCACAAAACTGACACTCATCCCCTGTACTGTTATTAACGCACAGCAGACACACCCCCGTATCACGATCACATGACATTGGAGTATCAGGATCTATGTTCCCATTGCAGTCACATGATGTACATCGGAAGGATGGCGGGTCGCCATAGTAACCATCCTCACAGGTGTCGCACAGAGATCCAATGTGGCCAGGTAAACAATGGCAAGACGGTTCTCCAGAAGAACTCACAACACACGAGGAACTGAAGAGGTTAAAGAGAAATGATACATGTAAGAATCAACATTGATAAATCGTACGCACTTAAACACGGTGATGGAATCACAAGGACAATCAACACAGTTGCAATCAGGTCCAGGCTCGTTGTCATAGAAACCCTCCAGACATTGCTCACAGCTCGATCCAGTAGTGTTAGCCTCACAATCCTACGCGAGAGGTATATAATTACAGTACAATTAACACCACCACCCCTCACACACACTCACCAAACACACTCCAGTACAATTAACACCACCACCCCTCACACACACTCACCAAGCACACTCCAGTGCCAGCTGCACACAGTTCCGCTCGACCGTTGCACTCACATGCCTCACACTCCCCACTCAGGCTCGAGACGAAGAACCCGCCCACACACTCTTCACATGACGCCCCTGTATAGGGGTGGGGGCAACTACAGACCTCCCGCGGAGAACCGAGGCCAGCGTCAGGGTGGAGGGTGCAGTTGGAGGATCGGCCCGAACAGTTGCATAATGTACAGCCGTTGTCGGAGAATGCAAAGTAGCCAGGGAGACATTGGGAGCACTTGACTCCACCCACTCCCGGCTAGAAGAGGGAGGAGGAGAATAAATGAAAGTCAATCTTCCATATACTAGTATAATGTACATGTTCAAAGATTGCTATACTTGAATTTACAGTATGTACATTTAGGACTGCACTGCACGGGTACAGATGTTGCATTGTAACACTTACCTTGCAAGTACATTGTCCAGACAGCTCACACGCCACTCCTACACTCCCCACACCATCACACCCACAGGCCTCACAGCCCACAGACGAGAGTCTGTAGTAACCTTCATCACAGCGATCACATGTCAGTCCTGCAACTCCAGTCTTACAGGTACAGCTACCGTTGGTTTGGTCACATGACGACACGGAGCCAATTAAATCACACTGGCAAGGCTGCATTGGGAGAATAGAACTCAGTATAATTGTAATACTAACATGCAGTAGTTCAAACAAGAGCTTGCCGAGTTAATTACAAGGTACTGCACATACGGTATTACCTCACATCCAACAGTGGGATCTCCAAAACTGTTGTCAATGCAAGAGTCGCATGACCTTCCAATAACTAATGGGGGGCAGCTGGAGCACTGTCCTGTCATGACGTCACACATGTCCAGCAGATCAGGACATTCACACTCTGCATGTTTATATAACGGATTATATTACTTGTACATACATCAGTAAGTATAAGCCCACGATATAATTATGTACACATGTATACGCACCTGTACATCCGTCTGGTGTTTGGTACGAATAGAAAGGGCAAAGGTCACATTGACGGCCAATATAGCTGTCCAACCCCTCAGCTGGTTCAGAGCATGAGCACTGTCCACCATACGAGTCACATGACATGTTCCTATCGGCACCCACACCTCCACACTCACAGGCTGATGAAGAAAGAGTGACATAAAGAGTGTTTAGTCGTATGTTAGTCAGTGCAAACATAATAATGCAAATGAAGTATATTCTACATGTCTACTTCTTACAATAGGTTTCTCCATAGCGATCTAGTGACAGCTGCATAGCACCTTGGACACAGAGGAGAGAGCTGCAACAGATAAAGAGAGTCATGACCATGCATATACGCGAACAAGAATTTCTACATAATTATAGTTACCAGTTTGCAACAATGAAAACGGTAAAATTATACCTCTGCATGCAGGCGCAACGAAGCATAATTACGATACTGTACACCTACCTAACTATCCCAGTGGTAACATCACACTCTTGGGAGAACTGCTCTCCCCCTGGTATTTCAGCAGCATAGAACTCCTCGGGTATAGCAATGAGTGAGTCAATAAGCACATTGATAGCCTCTAAACTAACAGTGACCGTGAGTTGCCCTTCAGCCAGATCAAAAATGGCATCCTGATTGATATTTGCACTCTCAACCACTGTCGAGTAGCATGGAGCTTCACAGTTGGTGTGTAGAGACACACGAGCAGTGACAGCCATTCCTCCTTGCATTATCATAACTGTAGGTCGCCTACTAACTCCGAGTTGATTGTAACGGAACACAAGTCTGTATCGACCAGCCATGGGTATTGAAGGGAACACAAACTGCACCATGGCCAGTTCCTCATCGGAAAACTCTAACATGGCGTAGCCTCGAGAGCCGGGGAATAGAGTTTGGTCGGTACCAATAGGGACACGCTCCCCAGTGGGTGTGATTACTCCATCGCTGCCAAGGGCTTGTATATAGTGAAGTGAACGAACGAAATAGCCCGAGGCTATGTTTGCAGAGATTACAGCTGCGGCCAAGGAGTAGTGCTGGCTCTGTACATGTATGTGCGTGTGTTTCAATTGGTATACGGTGCGTACATGCATGTATAGACTCCTTCATGTATATTATAGCAGTACAGGTCACACAGAAGACATCAATTGACTTACTTCAAAGGGGAGATCAGGTTGGAATCCTTCAAGCACTAATCTCACCGCGTCAACAGTCTATAGAAGAAATACGTACATGCAGTGTATGGGTGGGGATTGCTGAGATTGATACCATTAGGGCCCTATATAGTTGTGCTAATACCTTCACTTGTATGTACAAAACCCTTATTCTGGTGACCCAATTTACATCAAAGAGTGTACTCAATTTTAATATGTTTGGCAAATAAGACCACAGAACCACAGATCAAATCGAAAAAGCTAAATTGTGATCTAGATCTATATTCCGTGTGTTCACAAATACACTGACAAAGCAGCGGACAACTCACCTCATAGAGAGGAACGAGGAGTGTTATCAGATCAGCACTGCTCTCAACAACAATGCTGGAGAGGTTGGTACAGGGGGTGGTGAGATCACATGACCCGTCAGAGGTGTATTGCTTGAGGGAGGTGAACTCTTGACCGGAGAGAGGACGTATCTCCACACTCAATGAGAGAGGGAGAAAGTCTCGGAAGCTTAGACGCAAACTGGATAGCTCCAGAAAGAGGGAACGCTATTCAGGTCAGTGTGTGTGTGGAAGAGAGTTACTAAATTATATATTCAATCTACATGTACATTCTCGATTTATTTAATCAACTCACACATCTCTATAAGCACAGTACACCCTGGCATATTATTTTTAGGTACGTCTAGTCTCTAGCTAGCTATAAGTGATATAAACCTCCAGGTGAAGAGGTCACTAGACTTAGCTGGGTTTGTGCAGCTACATAGACCAAAAATGAGCCCCACCCCCTTTTTATGCACACACTCACATTTTGCAGGGAGAAGGTCAGCTCCACAGGGCTCTCTCCGTCCTCAGACTGCCACCAGCTCTCCAAGTCGTCATCTAGCACAAAAGAAGCGTTGCGCTCTCCAGGAAGACAGCTCACAATCCCCAAATCACCACTGCCAGAGGGGGGCGTGTCTCCACAAGTTGAGCTGGCCTCCAGGGAGAAGAACCTTGTCAGATCAGGACCTCCTTTGAAACCAGCTGAGGTCATATGCAGCTGCACTAGGAGGCCAACGACAAATAGAACACAGAGGCTTCTCATTTTGAACAGAAAAACTACTTTAGCTTTAGTAGAAATTCATTGATATTTTGACCACCCACAAAATATGAACTGTTGGGCATGCTCAGTATTATTATACTTCATTTCATTATTCATCACCTTATTATTGATTATAAAAACATACAACAGTAACATTGAAAGAAATTATGGATGCATATTATCATAAAGTCATAGTTTGTAGCTGTGGTCCGGCTAGAGGTTCTGCTTGGTCAGGTAGAGTGGGTAAAACAGTCACCGGGAGGTCCCATGTCATTGTATCTATGGGAACTTGCTCCACCCCCTTCCACAAGACGGCCTTGGACCCAGCGAGTGAGATGGTGGGTGTATCCAGCAGTAGTTCATTGGGAAGCTTGCGACCGAGCACAAACTCAAAGTGTAGTTGCCACCGAACAGTTACTACAAGTGGAGGCAAGAGATCGTAGTGTTTGTAGTCTAGGAAAATGATTTGATAAGTATAAAGGGACTCCGGTAATAACAGAAGAACTATACTAATTAGAGATTTAATGCTATAGTTACTGCAAAGTAATGGGTTCCAGCCCCTCCTGGTTTATACGCACGCCACTGCACTTCTGTAGTACACAATTATACACAATGTCATTTATATTTATGGTTGTGCACTAACAAGATTAGCTGAGCATTTACAAACTCTATAAATGTATAGTTAAACTCTTATAGATGATGCTGTGAGTACACCTATCAAACACTAACAGATACGGTGAGAAAAATGTTAGTGATCTCTACCGAATGTACTGTACCTGTACTGCTCTTGAAGGACTGTGTAACGCTGAGTGGGATGGGAAGTGCAAACTGTGACTGGAGAGTGTTGTGACAGGCCTCGCTGTGACGAGAGTGGGTGGAGCTCACACAACCCTGGGGGGCAGAAGTCTGGAGAACTTCACTGGGGACCTCCTCTATGCACTGTAGACTCACTGACAGCTGTGTGTGTGTGTGTGTGAATGTGTGTGTGTGTGAATGTGTATGTGTGTGAATGTGCGTGTGCATGCGGCGGGTACGGTAGATGCACCAAAAATACAAAATGTCAGTGAAGCACAGGTAAACAAACCCCCTGAAAATGGCGCTTGAGATATTGCATGCTCTTTACTATTGAGTGTACATGAACTTGGTTACTATAAAATTATGCTCTCTGAACTACGTTAGCCTGCAGTGGTCATCTCGGAAGTTAAGTGTACAGTGCACAGTACAAAGAGATTAGAGTTTGCTACCCAGAGGCAATGAACTGGTGATCAACAAGGGCATCGAAAGTGGATAATGTTCACTATATTAAGTATTAGATAACTGCTGATACCTGTAGACAAGCGATAGTGGCTCCACCCAGGTCCAGTAACCCCACGATATCCTCCCCCAGCTTATAGGAGGGCTTGAACAGAGACACCTTCCCAACCAATCCGTGTGTGTTCTTCAAAGTGTAGTTCACTGGAGCAACATAATACATGACGTATTATATACACATGCAAGCCACACATTAGAGTACTGTACATAGAAGTGTTATTTCTGCATCTGCTCCTACAGTGGAAACTGGCCACCACTGAAAAATTCAATGGCCGCCACTTAAGAAAATAAAGGCCAGGTATGTACCCAGGTTCCAAATGAACGGTTTATGTACTTATAGCAACCCCTACAAAAAAACCATATCTATATAATAGCCAGCTCTGAAGTCTTAAAGGGGTACGTTTACTGATCTAAGCACAGCTTCACATTTTATGTGTGTAGACCTACACATGTACATGTAATTACACTAACATGGTTGCACAGACAGAGGGTACTGACTCACTAGCTGTTCTCCTGGATGTCTCAATGGCCAAAGCTTGCAGTGCAATGTCCAGAGTTGGATCCTCCTTCTTCTCTGAGACCAGGAACGGATTGCTCTCCTTGGGGGACGGCATCACATACGAACTGTACAGATACTCTGACAAGAAAACAATAAGTCAAATTACTGAATTACAGATTCAACTACTTGTAGTTAGAGCACCTCATATATAAATATAAAGGCCTGGCACCCACGTCTTCAAAATGAACAGTATGTGTAACGCCCAAAACGAAAGCCATGCACCTACAAATGTACATGTATGCATAGTGGCGAAAACTCTGGTCTTTGTTATAAAGAAGGTTCCACTGTAGTTCACCTTTCATATTAAAGTACTCAACATGTGCACTCAATATGCTCACCGGGAATGATCATCACTCTGAAAGGAATCCTGAATATCTGGGTCTGTGACCCTGGTCTCTGTGCACCAATCGCCAGCTTGTAACTGTACTTGACCAGTCGTCCGCTCCACGTAGGGGGTCCCCCTCCTGGTATCTGCTCGCTATATAGCACTGTGGGGGGTGAGGGAGCATCAAAGGTAGGTGTGGTGTGGGTGGGTGTGGTGTGGGTGGGTGTGGTGTGGGTGGGTGTGGTGTGAGAACATAATAGCAGTCACCGTTTTTCGACTCTCCTGGTTTTAAGATGAGACCACAAAATAGCACGGTGGACTCGGTAGACAAGAGGGTGTGTCCTTTCTCCCCTAATAAAAGTACATACATCGATACATTTAGTTTCACATAGTGGGTAAAGGGTGGTCACCTCTGTTTGGTATGAAGGTGGTGCCAGTGTTTGGGGAGATGGGTAGCAGGAGGGAGGAGTCCATTTTGATTATCTCTTCTCTGAAGACAGCCTGACAATGGACCTGAGCTCCAGCCCAGGCTAGTGTCTCCTCGGTTACACCACGGTTAGTGAAGGTGATGCTACAAAACACCCTCTGGCTTGCCAAACATACTGGAGAATGGAGATCTGCTGATACTTGGAGAGTCATACTGAAGAGGATACCGTGAATCAGTCACCCAAATGTAGCTCTACAAGCAGCTAGGATAAATTCTTTAATATTCTAATAAATGCCCACTCCACTTAAATTGGTAATGATCTCTAATTAGAATATCAGTGTTTCAGCAACTTTTGTCTATGTACTCTAATCCTATCTAGACTCTACTATAAGCGCTTACAGCATGTCCAGCTTTGGATACGGTGACTATAGGGATAGGGATATCACAGTGAGTATATCCATTGATGATATTTTGCTTCTGAGGATTGTCCAGATTAGTATATTCAGAATGACATTGCTTCATGTCTGTACTGTAGGGCCTGAAGGGGACAGGGGTGGATGCCATACAGTTCCCACCTCCCTTCCCTCCCCTCTCCGCCCCCCACACTGTCACAACGTCCACTCCTCACAGTGTCACAACATACACACCCTCACAAGGGTCACAACCGGCTGGACCCCCTCCCGAGGCCACACCCACAACCTCCCCCATGGAGAACATTTTTGGTAACTTAATATCACCATTATATAAACGGTTGTGTGCATTACCTCCTGTAGGTTCAATGGATCGGTTTGGGCGTTTTGTGATGACTGTCTCACGGTGAGAACACAATACTATTTATATACTACTTTATATACTCACTGTTTGCGTATGCTTACCCCCTGCAGAGTGGGCGTGGTCCACTGTCTGGGCTACCCGTACATTGCGTTTAGTCGGCAGTGTCAAGTGTACCCGTACAACTCGGTCCGTCCCAGTCTACTGGCTCCGCTCAGCACCACAGCTGTCCTCTACCGTATTGCACAATCACAGGTGAGTCGTGTGTACAGGATGGATAGCTAGAATGTTTTATCCTTTCATATGTGGCTTCGACAGTACCTAAGGTGTTTTAAGTAACTCATTGTGTTTAGAACTTGTCAACCAATTTCTAAGTAAAAAGTGGATTTTTTGGCCCGTTGCCTGTGACAAGTCATTAGAACTATACACTGCCATTTACATTACATGTAGAAATGGACTAAGGCAGCCTGGTATGTTACAATACATGTATGCATGCATGTATGTGAACATGCCCAATCATACATTTAAGTACCTGAGTACCTCGATCTGCTAATGATTCTTACCAAATTACTGGCGCATACTACATGTAAGTAAGTGACAGGGTACTTGTTATACAGGGTGTCCATGCTCTGTGGAGAGGCTGGAGGAGCAGTATTCAACTTGTCCTGGTGAAGCCACTGATTGAGGCTATCCTCGTCCACATTGCAGCCAGTAAAAATGTCTTTAAGGCCATCCTACTATCACCCATCTGGTTAGTATTTGTGTTATTTATTGAGTCCTAAGACCAAGTCAAATCTTTGTAGTGCCCTTGGTATTAACATGTGACTATGCATGTGACTATGCATGTGTACTCTAATACAAATCGGTCCTCCCCACCCTCCCAGGTTTATTGGATTCTTAGTGTTTCCGTTCAGGATTTACTTTACAGCCACAACCCAGGCAGACTCAAGTCAAGAGTATGTTGGCTTGTAAAATAGTACATTGTGTGGCTCAGTATTGATGGTTTTCATTCCTCCGCAGGGTAATCTCTGCGAAGTCGTTACCTAAACAAGCTGTTGCTTACATCTTTGTGAAGGGGTGAGTGAGTACAGTACATGTTATAGTTGTACACACCTACAGATACATGTACATTGATTGTGTGTCCCCCGTGTGCGTGCAGGTTGCTCCAGGCCTCTCTCCTCCCACTGGTGTCCTATGTCGTGTCTGAGATGGTTCGAGTAAGTGCAGAGTAGCTTTCTACATGAAATGCATTAACAGGGCCGCAGTACAACTGCTTATTAATGAATCTGCCAGATCCTGGGGGGGTTATCCCCATTACCTCCCCCCTCAATTCAACTCTGACATACGTACATATACGTATGGTTCGACAACGTATACCAATGTATTGTAATTATGTATTAATTTGACAGTAAGTGGTGTAAATTAAAGCTATGTACACATGTAGCTGTGCAGAGGTTTCTTTACTAAATCTTCACCCACACTCGTACAGAACACAGCTGGAGGAGTGCTCCATACCCAGTCTCAGTTCATGCTTGAACGCCCATTCCACACCATGGATCAATATCGTCGTATCCCCTACCTTCACCTCCTCCCACCCTCACTCCTCCACGAGGTCACAACAGACGCCCTCACACATCTCACAGCCTCACTCATCACAAGACACCAACGACCAGCCAACGATGCCATCACAGTCGCTATGAATTACCTATGGAACTCTTACGTATCCTCGTTTGTGACTGAAACGTTTCTGTATCCCCTGGAAACGATCCTTGTTCGATTGTACTGTCAAGGCATGCCAGGATTGGTCGATAATGTACAGACTGGTTCAGACGTCATGTTTATATCGACCTACTACAGTGGTGTATTAGATTGTATACGAGAAGTTTGGAATGCAGAAGGCCTGTGGGGGTTCTACAAGGGGTTCTCGTCTCTGTTGCTACGATACGCAGTCCACGGCGCTCTATTGGTGCTGCTTTGGAGGGTGGTGGTCTTTGCTATGAACAGATCTAAGAACACTAATCGTAAATGATTTTGTGTAATGTACCGATTCTGTATTTATGTACCTGTGCTGTTAAAATTTGTTCGATCAGTCAATTAAATCTTAGATTATTTATTGTACTGTGCTTATTGTCAAATCGTTATGCATGCCTTTCGGCTACATGTTTTGCACAAAAGTTTATTTGTATATAGCCATGATGTTTGTCTTAATCATGCATACTAGATCTATAATTATGCCTCGGTGCGCATGCGCAAGCGAGGTATACGGTAGTGTGTTTGTGTGTGTGTCTGTGTGTATGTGTGTGTGTAGACTGCTACAGCTGCACAAGGATCAATGAAGTGCAAGTAAGAGTTTCTATAGGCTTCTAGTCATGTTTTCTTGGATTTTAATTCGTGGATTTGCAAAATAAAGCTTCGTTCTCGAGTTATGCCTAGTTTTGCTTACTTGGAATGCCATTGCAGCCTTTTCAGAAGAGTCCGTAGCAAAACTTGTTCACCGAGTGTTACTACTCTACTTAGTAATTAGCTCTGCACTAGAACGCTAGCTATTGGTAGCTGCAAGAGTGAGCAGAGAGCTGCTGCTGACTTGCAGCCATTAATTTTAGACTTGAACTTTTGGCATCGATCGTTTTTAACAACAATCATGGTTGATCATTACCCACTATTCGCATGCAGAAAATTAAAGATGTTCAATGTGTGTATAAAAGCTAGCTATTAGTAGTTTTATGTTATGTAGCTTTGGCACCTCCACCGAGGCATCAGCACCCGCGGTGCTTTCATTATATAAGTCCTAAAATGGAGTGTGGAAGGTGGGAGTTATATATTTGAATGATGTAGATCTATTCAGTACTCGGTATAATACAAAAATTGATTGATCCGCTAAAACAGAGAATAATTGTTTGAGTTTATGACTATTAAAGTCTTATAGACTGTAGTTATACATGGCAGACAGGGTAACATTAACTTGTGTATAATAGGCTGGTGTCACCCAAACTGCACAGGTTCTCATTTGCTTTCTTAGCAGAGCCTTCTTCGTTCCCTCTGGCTCGGATCAACGTTCTTATGAACAGTTCATTCCATAGCCGCTATTATCACACACATAATTATGTCCCAATGAAATCCGGTATACCAACGTGACACGCTCACCTGCTCCCTAGCTCATGTATATAGTGGGGTCGGGTTTGTTTTGTGTTTGTTTTTTCCCATTTTAATTTTTTCTTTATTGACGGTTGTTTATCTAACATCTCAGCCGGAACAAGGGCAATGCATGCATGAGCTAGCTGCATATGTGCGTGCGTTCATGGCTACATGCATTGAGGAGATGAAAGTCGTATATAGTGTGGCACGTATGGTGGACTGTACATGTAATCAATGCGCCATGCACGGCATTCTTTTAATAATTATGGTCTGTTTACGCATTGTGCCTGAGCAGAGGTGTGCAAGGCACAATGTACGGTGCTGATTGTATTGTGCTAAATTGTAAAATGTGCATGCTTGAATGTGCTAAATTGTATAAATTTGATAATTAGAATTTAGCAAATTAATATGTAGAGGTTTAGTTGTTTAGCACATGTGCAATGTGCTAAAATTGGATTAGCAACACACATTTTGTGGCACATTTCCCCCTTTTGCATGTGCATAAAACTGTGTATGCATGCATGGTGCAGCTACAAACAGCCAGTGAACTCATTTGTAAGCAGCAATGAATATCTTCACTTTCCTCCTGGTTTCAGTGGCTTTATGCTCTCAAGAAGTGGTGAACGGATATCCCCAGAGATATCCTGCATCATCTATGATGCAGGTGATTCAAAAGAGCGGAAACACCAATGAAGCCCTAGTCCAAGCACTGGTAATGCAAGCTATTGCAGATGATTTGTCCAATGAAGCGAAAGAATCGAGAGGAAGAGATAGAGCAAACATTGCTCAAAATTCCGGCCCCGTAACTATCAAGGATTGTGGTACTCTGGACAAATTGTAAACAGTGTACTGCAGGCATCACTATTCTGGGTTCCTGCAAGTGCTCTAAAGGTTACAGTCAACTGTGGGATATCATCAGGCTGCACACAAGTTAAAGTCGAAGTTCCAACAGGCACGGTCCAGGCTGATATTGCTGTTTGCATTGATGAAGGTAAAGTTTATATATCGGGTAATTTCATTGGTGCAAATTTTCGTATAAGCTAAACTGCATGATCATGTGACCTATACAGCAATTATGACATGAATGTACATAACGTATAGTAGGGCTTGGAAAATTATGCTAGCATAATTGTTGGGAGACTTCTATAGCAACTATAGCATAATTGGGCACTATAAATTAGCATAATTTCACATCTTATATATATATATATTATATCCCGTTGCTACGTTGTTGCCAAGTGCAATATGAAGCATATTGCACTGCTGAAAGTCATATTGCACTGACCGCAAAGTCATATTGCACTGACCGCAAAACGCCCCTCTGGCAATTAGACAGACAATTAAATTAAAATTAAATTAATACGCATGAGAAATAACAAGTATCAAAGTATGTCCAGCCATGCAGGAATGAATGTTCAGCACTGCTGGAGTTTCTTCTTGCAACCGTGCAGGTTTTAAAATTGTCCAAGATTTATTTTGTGGAAGATTCTGTGTTCCTAGATCGACCTAGTCCTCGACATCGTGATGCATGTCAATTCTGCTTCACCATAGCACTAGAAGTGGCTCTTTTTGCTGGGGGCATGAGCTGTTTTGCAGCAGTGTAGAAGCGAGCTTTCTTGGCTTTGTTATGAGGCCGAGCGTAGACCAGCAGCTAGTATTCACTGAGTAGTGGGGTGGGGCTGTTTCTTTGCAGCAGTAAGTGGGGCGGGGCTGTTTTGCAGCACCAGAAGTGGGGTGGGGCTGTTTTGCAGATTTCAGTTAAAACTCCAACAATTTTGTGTCAAGCCATTCGTCGGTCATGCCAATCTTATACGCTGCAGATACTGGCGTCTAGAAGAGAGAAGAGATGGAGCTGTGTCTAGAGTTGTCTCTGTCTTTTTTTGTGCTGTTTATATTGTGTTACTAGGACAGTGTTATGTTGCTATGCCCTCGGGATATAAACTAGTTATAACACGTGCACTCGGGCTGCATGGCATATTATTGCACTCAGCCCTCGGGGCTGGCGCCCTCGTGCTTCAGTGCAATATATTCCATACATCCCTCGTGCCCGTGTTATAACTATAACATAATGTAGCTAGATATAGACATCTATTACAATAGATCTATACACTGTAAGCACTATATATTATAGCCACTATAATTATAGGCAGGCATGAAGGAGTATTTTCTCTTTCGGCACTAGAGGATTATATTTCACTTTCTGTATTAAATAGTACTTCAGGTATAGCCTCGGTCCCGGGCCGATTTTTTTTTATAGACCGAAGTTGTTGATAAATACTAGCTAGAGACAACGAGGCAGGGATCAATACAACTACAAATAAACTGGAATAATGGGTACACCAAACTAGAATAATAGGCTAACTTTTTGAGAATAGTAAAAATTAATGAATAATAGGCAAAATAAAAAGCATAATTTTCCAAGGCCTAACGTATAGTATAGCTGTAACGTGTTGTAATGTTATAGTACACATATTAAACCATGCACTTATAATTATACTAATTATATAGCTGCATGTGATAATCCGGCTTATGAAGTATAATCTATGTGTTTCTTCATTCATGCGCAGCAACAAACAAGTTTTGTGTGAAAGTGTTTGGTGGAGCATCGTGTAAACCAAGTTTGTTGGCAATCCCCATCCCTATTAACATCCCCATAGCTTCATCTGGAACAGCTGCTCCAATCACACTGATGATTGACCTACTTGGAAGCAGTCCATGTGTGAGCGTTAAATTGAACAATAGTTACCCAAAATGTTCAAACAACTAAAGAAGCAAAGAACGATGGATATATATACCAGTAGTGTTGTAGATAGCTATAGGGAGCTGCTATAGATCTATTATGCTATAATTATGTGCATGCATAGAGTGACTTGAAAGTTTAGCGTACCATTGTATAGAATGTATACGAGTTGACTAGATATAAATAGCTACATCAATTGAAAGTGTTTTGCAGTAGATCTATATAATTATAATCGATATATACAATTCCGAACGGAAATATTTGTTTGGCTATATATAATTATACAGTGCATGCATAATTATATATGCAAAGTTCGAAGATTATTTGGTATTGTATATTAAGTCTACAAAAAATATAGTCTACAGACTGAGCCACCCGTATTACTAGAAGGTTTTGAAGGTTTTTCATCCGCAAAATATTCTAGTAATACGGGTAATTATGTTGTCTCAATGAGGTCATGGTGTATTAAACACTGATCAAACTTCACCATGCATGTATAATTATATGCAAACCTATATAGCCGTCTTCTTGTATCTCAGCTAGGGTCAGTTGGTGAGTGATGGTGACGACTTGCGACTCATTGCTGCAGCTGATTTTATGGAAGCATTCGTTGCTGACAAGTGGTGGGATGCATGAGGTGCCATTGATTCAGATGTGGTTTAGAGCTATAATTATAGTGGAAGGGAGGAATTAATTCTCAATTTGTGGAAACTGCTGTATTATATGTGCCAATTTTGAAGGAGAGTTATGAGACAATATATATTATAGGCAAATAAAATATGATGGATATGGTTGTTTGAGAGGTCATTGTTAATCAGTGTGAGTTCGTTGCGATGCATGTTCCCGTTCTTATGATAGTGTGCTATATTAATTGGGGTGAAATTATAGAGGCTTAGGACAATTTTGATCCTTGTAAGGACCTTGAATATATAGACGTGATCTTTAAGTATATATATAGCTGCAGACGTGGTGTATGTCTTTGCAGAAGGAGGTCCCTGCATGCACACCAGTGTGGGGTCTATAGCTATATATATTATGTATAGCCACTCTCTTGCTTAGTTTGAGCGTTCCTTTGCTTATAATTCTCTGTCACTATAATAGTTGTATAGGTCTACCAAGATGCACCAGCCATGCAGTCCGAGTTACCTGGGTCTACTTTGTTGGCTTTTCAATCCAGAATTTACAATTGGAAATGATCATGGAACACAGTAGATCTCTAGATCTAACATGCATGTACAAACAACATAGGGATTTATCATAAGTTCATCACACACAGTATAGATCTATATAGCTAGACAAAACTATAATTATTACACAGAGACAACATTTTACGCAGAATAATATATAGTCTAGGATCTAATTAATCATCTAATCCTCTTGTCTCGACTCTGGATACTTTATTCTCTTCCTAACATGCATGAACATAGTCAATGCACTTTATAGCACTTTTTCTGGCACTTGGTGGAACATGTAATTCTGCAATTGTCGTATTGATATTTAGACCTTTAACAATCGGAGACCAATCAGGAATTTCCACCATCAGATAGAGAAAACGAAGAGTTTCATTTACTTTCAACATATCACCAACAGCTTTTGAGTCTTCCAAAGTAGTGATAGAGTCTGGATTCCTGTGTGTAGGTTTAAACTCCAATATCAATGTTGTGAGTTTCGAATTATTACTCAATGCCTTTGCAATAGGTTGTAAGAAACATTGCTGTGGTTCCAACCACATTTTTGGCAAATGCAGGTACTCGAGACTCTTATTGTTTGCAAGAACATCGCAAAAGCTACAATTGTATCATTGCTGGCTATTATTTGCTTATCAATATTCAAAAATGTCAGTCCAATTACAAACTTCTTTAGCGTCAAACTGCGTACTGTCTCCATTATTTGTTTCATAAATGTTAATGAAATTGGCTTCAGATTATCTTGTATTTCAGTGGTTTGTATATAGTATCATTATCTACCTGAAGATATATTTCCTCTAGAACACTGTTTTGCTGAAGTAGGGCGCAGAAGTTATCTACTATGTCATATGATGTGAACTCCACATTACAGTATAGTTGTCTAACCGAAGAATTTTCTTTGAGTGCCTTGATAACGTTATTAGACTGAACATTAAGCTTTTGCAGGGTCTTATCTTTTCGTCTACGAACTGAAATTGTTGTGACGTCTCGAGGAGGATTGGAAATATCAGAGTCTACATCAATTGCTAGCTTTTCCAGCAATGGACACTTGGAGAGGGAATTAAAGATCGAGAGTCTTAAGGAACTGCTGCGCAGTGGGTTATAATCACTAGTAAACACACCGAAATACACCAAAAAGACAGCAAAATGATCAATGTATTTTTTTACTTGCTCTGTAAAATCACCTGTACATATTGGACCAAAATTTGAAGAGAAAATTTGACAAAGATTTAGTTCTTTGAACTTTCTTATATATTCAATCCAAATTTTAGATATGTATTGCTCTTAGCTGATTCTGAATCATCATAAAGATTTAATATAGCATCGCTACATCAGCACAACCAACTTTTATGGAAACTTCCAAATATTCCAAAGAGGAACAGAATTCTGTAGTTCTGTCGTATAGAATCCCAGGTATCTCTGAATGATCAATATGACAATGCAATATCTTTAAATTTCTCGCATATCTCAATACTTTTAATGAAGCCGGCACAATTGTTGATGGGATATAAACTGTCGCAACATTTTTTATGAATTTTGATAGTTTGTTTGCCAACGGCATATGTTTGTCATCACATACTTGCAGCACTCTTTGTGTCGCAGCTGGAATATGGTTGAAATTATCAGGGAATGGGCATTCCATATTCTTGACGTCATGTACTCGTAGCACTCCTTGTGTTGCAGCTGGAATATAGTTAAGTATTTCGTACAGACTTCAGGAAATGGGGATAAACCCCACCATATATATAAGAACTTGACTTGTGAAGAGCCTTTTAAGCTGTGTCCCTTGAGTCCAGCTAGTAAATGATGATGATTTTGCTCACTCCTAGAAAGTACATGTCGCCAATCAGAGCGATCTATCTCCTTCAATTCAAGTTCTCCACTCAGCAAAGCATCGTTGGTATAGGATCACTGATTTCAAAATCTACCAAAAAATTTCCTACTGCTATGCAATAGCCGAGAGCAAAGAAATACAAGGGATCATACCGTGACGATATCAGTTCGATGGAGAGCACAACATTATCGAAGGAGGAAATTAGTTGTGTATTTTGACTTTCATAAAGCCAAAGTATGTTATCTCTGCATGATGTGTTCTCCACTGAGGTAAACCACCATCTCATTGTCTTCTGATCTAACCTGTGGGATGGGCAGAATACATTTTGTCCAGGGATCCTAAAAGTTGTGAGGCCAGCTAAAAATAAGATTATCATATTGTGCCTTCCGGATTTTTTTTCAATGAAAAGTAGCTGTTCTTGTTGGGAGTATGTTTTCCATATATGGATTGCAGCCAAGAACTCTTGCAGCATTAGATGAAGGAAATTGTATGAAGGAGATGCTGTTTTTGTGATGGATTGATGCAGTGGGTGGACACTATTCATAAAACCAAGTGTAGTGCTACCTTGGATGTCATCTGCATGCATAGAAAATAAGCTTGTGTTTTTTTAGTACTATTCCCTCGTGGGCAATTTGGCAGAGGTGCAAAAAATTAGGTTCAATTGATATATAGAGGTAGCTTTTGAAGCTCACCATTCCACTCCTCTTTTGAATTCACTGTGAGGTCGATGAGATATCGCTTTAGCAGAACACGAGTATATGACGTAAAAAGTTTTGTTGTTGTGTTCAGAGCAAAATTGTCACCATCATGGCATTCCATGTAAACTTGAACAACAATACGAGCATAGAGAGGATATTGTACATGGCACTGTTAATGTATGGGTTGGCAGCAATATATGTTCGCAATCCATCTGGTGCTCCATCTTTAATTGCCTGATCAATGTCTACTCCTGTTTCTGTATTTCTGTAAAACCAAGGACCATAATCCTTTGATCAATTCGTCTGCTACATTTTAGTTCAAGATAATCTAAAGCCCATGGTCTGCTGGTTATGACAACAGTGCAGGCTGGAAGAATTTTTCCATGTATGAGTCTCATGACAATACAGTCTTTCATTTGTATAAGTTCTGGCGGAAATTCATCAAGACCCTCAAGAATGAACAGCAATCCTTCACCTTGTGTGAGAAATAATTCTTCCCAAACTTTCTGAGATGTAGCTTCATCTCCACATTCAAAGAAGTCAACTAATTTATTAGCTTCATGGGTGTACTTATCGCGAAGTGACAGCAATACAACAAGAGAGTAGTCTTTCCAAATGTCCCCTAGACTCCACCGTCTGCATAGTTCCCATGACAAGGTGGTCTTACCGACTCCTGGAGCTCCTCCGATGATAACTAGTTTGCAAAAATTTGCGTGGAGCAAATCGATCACAATCATTAACAATCTTCAGGTTTATAAACCGATTCACACAACTGAGCGCACAGTGAACATCAGCAGGAAGCTGTTTTGCGTTGTAAATGTTAATAAGGTATTTTCTAAAATGTTCAAGAGCACTCAATTTTGGCCTCTTTGATGGCCCAGGCAAAATGTTGTCATCTGAGAGTTAAATCCGTATAATTGCATAGTAATATAAATCTACACACATAATTTCTCAACCATCATACTGTCTACCTCCTATACCATTACGAGCTACACTGTAAATATTAATTGCATAGTGGTAACCAAGTTCATTGCATTTTTAGTAGTATTATTGGCACAGTGTTTCCTTTGATCTGCCCAC
The DNA here is from genome assembly GCF_963675165.1 of Halichondria panicea. Classification (NCBI taxonomy): domain Eukaryota; kingdom Metazoa; phylum Porifera; class Demospongiae; order Suberitida; family Halichondriidae; genus Halichondria; species Halichondria panicea. Next base: position 3,121,156 of record NC_087383.1, read on the forward strand.
TCAAAATGCAACAAGTAGTATTATTCATACCTGTAAATTCCTTCTCTATAGCTTCAGCGACATCATTCCGTCCATTTGAGACTCCGACATATTTCAGAATAGGTAAGAGTGGCAGTCTTCAAGCGAGCAGCTATTATAGCATTTCACGCAGACAGGTTTGATTATCTCAATGCTTATCACTAATATTATTGAGTGTGTCATATCTCAATTCCAGAGCAAGTCCCAGGTCGAACCAGCGGTTATTATCAATCTCCCGTAAACGGACTGCAAATCCTCAAGGGTCAGAGTTGAAGCTACAAATGAGTAGTACAATGTTATACACCTGCATGCCGGTAGTTTACGTGCACATGCTTATACAATACGTATCGTTTATATTTCCCTAACTTGTTGACACTGTACACTTAACTATACACCTGTCCCCTTTCATCATATAGCTTAATCCAGTCGGTTTCTACAGATTGGCTAAGTGTAAAACCATGCACTGTCGTTATTTCTACTCCTAACATTTTTTTAGCCAATTACAAGCTTCAAGATTACACAATAATAAGGATCAGAATTGTCACCCTATTTTTTGTAACAATGGTTTCCAGCGTATATGTTCTAATCCTTGGTTATGGGCCAGAACACCGCTTTGAAAAGTACACACTTCTCAATGAAATTGTATTCTGTATAGTGGTGTGTGTGTTTTTGGTGGCGCTGATATATTTTGTCTGCACACTACAACTAGGCTTGGATCAGATGCCTGATGCTTCGTCTTCTAGCATCACTAGTTTTGTCGCTTGGTATGTGTTCAGTATAAGTGCTGGCTTTTGGATTGGGGAGTCTTTGTATGTTGTCTTGAAGGATAATTGTTTCGGATTAGTTGAAGATTTAGTAAGTGTTACCCAGCTTTATAGTCTGTGTGCTGCTTTATTTGCAAGTATTATCCTTGTTCTCGACTTCTTTTTCGCTCAAAGTTGGTTGATTATCGAGCCTAACCAACCAAAATCGTTTACATTGATCTACTGCGTTCTTAAGTTTGCTGTAAAGCACAAGGCTCCTCTCAATCGCAGTGCTCTCACATACTGGGAGGAAGACATACCTTCAAGAATGGACCTGGGAAAGTCGAGATACGGTGGACCATTCACTACAGAACAAGTTGAAGACGTGAAATCAATTCTACGATTGTTTGCTATGAGCCTACCCTTGTGGTTAATACTGTTTGCACTTTCTTTTAGTCCTACATTTCATGGCAATGCACTACAGCATCACATTGTCAAGTTTCCTAATCTCACCACCTGCGAATCTGACATGCTTTTCTCTTTCACATACAGTGTTTACTGGTGGTCTATGATCAATATCTTGATTAATGAATTCTTTTTCTACCCGCTTTTCAGAGATAAATTTCCAAGTATTCTCAAAAGAATCGGTGTTGGTTCCTTCCTTTCTCTAGTTTTGAGTGTAGGTTATATTATTCTAGAATCCTTTCAGGTTTCTCACAGTTCCGAGGCAATCGAATTGGTAAAAAGTCTTACATTGAGTGGTTTGCTGTCATTATTTGTTCTGTGTGTAATACTCGAGTTAGTTTGTGCTCAGGCCCCATACAACCATGCGAAGATTATTTGCTGTGTATATGCTTATTAATTATGAGACCGCTTCAGTTGCTGGCATTTATGGAAGTGGTGAAATGCACCTAACAACTAATACAATGGTGCTAATCATGTTTGGAATCAAGGCCGCGATGAGTCTGCTTGGATTTGTCCTGTACTGCCTCCTGGCGCGCTGGTACAAGAGGAAAGTTAGAGACGAGGACTACAATGCACACAGAGTGGTGGAGGAGGTCTATGATCGATATCTAAATCCAAGCATTACTAATTAAGTAGGCAAACTATTGCATGGGCGAACGTTACATATATAATTTTTTGCTTTTGATACACACGCAGTAAACAATATCATCATATCACTATATTATACTGTTTCTGAGATGTTTAAACTATTACGGGAAATTTATCCCTAACTTGTCCACTCTGTTAGCACCTCTTTCGATGTTTTGTATGATGGTGAGGAATCGATAAAAACCCTGGAAGAGTTAGTGCACCATTGTGATATTTGTCACATGCAGATCAAGGAACCTTCCTCCTGGCATGTCGCCCCAATCCAACCTTGGGAATGGCAGTGCAGCTGCTATAGACTAGTATAGTATATGCTCATAATGTATACTCTGACAGACAAATTAAAACAGAAGAAAGAACTGGTGGAGCAAACGGATGCATGCAGTATACCTATAATTATATATACACACTGTTCTATCAAAATGGTCCCTCATAAACATCTAAACTGCATCACATAAAAATGTCTTAAACTCCATAAAATAGATTTATGAAAATGTAGCTATAATAATGTAAAATGATTATGCCCACAGGACTAGGAAGGATGAGTGAGTGGTGGGGAAATGGGCAACAATTATCATTATACATGCATGCGTCAATAATAATTATGCCTGATTAAATCTACCACATGTCTATTAAATCACTACATATAGCTACCGGGGTAAATAAATTATCATGATCATAAAGAAAATATGCGACTACCGACTCGCAAAAAGAAGTGAGGTGCTCCTCCACCACACAACAAAGAAAGAGTAATTATAATTATGACCCCTAATTTTGAAATCTTGGTGTTGTAATGGTGAATGAGGAGGCGAGAATTGGGCTTGAAAAGATTTTCGTCTTTATCTATATGGTGTTGAAACGATTGGAGGAGGTTGGAACAGCACTCTCTCAGAGTTGCACCCAGACAAAGCTGGAACTGATTCATTAGGTTAATTGCTGTGAAGGAAGAAGAGATACTGAAAGAGTTGCCAATGAGAACAAAGCTCAAATTGACGCGAACAAAGTACTGCACTTGGAGGAAATTGAACGAAGAGATGTTTGAATCAATCATCTTTAGAGAGAGAATTATCTGGTCAAGTAAATGAAACATCGATCGTCTTCAAACTGAGAAACGAGAGCAAGTTTGTGGACTGGAAAGAACTGACCACTCTCCAAAGGGGCGCCGTTGCCCCTATCAACACCTTATTATACTGTTTCAAGTATCAGATTAGTATTCAGTCAATACCGATATTAATTCCTAATACAATACCAAATCCTTGAACTTACTACAAGTAGTATTAATGAAAAGCAGTAAATAAATGTAGTGCATGACTGCATGTGGTATGTTATACACAGCCAAAAATCCACGGGGCGTGTCAGGTCCGTTACATGTCCGTTACAGGACGTTTACCACATCCTGATACGGGACCGTTGGGTAGACACTACTAAACAGGCCGTTCACATACAGCCTGTAAACAGCCCGTACAAACGGCCTGTATTCAGCCTGTATCATACTGTTCTCATGCACAATTTAATAAGCTAGTATATCATGCTTCAAAAGGTCACAATTCAAAGACAAAGAAGACAAGGAACAAGATATATATAATTATATTAATTTCTGTTCAGCTACATTATGTCTCTCATTATCATGTCCGTGTCTTCACATCCCACGGTGGCACTGCAGATAAAAACAACCAGTTGAACCGTACGTTAACGCCACATAAGTATACTAACTTACTGTATTTATATTCGTCTTGTTTTTGTGCACAAAGATAGACTCTGAGGAGAAGAGGCTGGGAATTATACAAAAAATACACCACTGCTTACCGGCGTACTATGAAGTCAGTGAACAGCTTGAAGGGCCGTTCTTCATCTCCGAGATAGCTCGCCAGCTGTACACTAATAATACTTATTCACATAGATTAAACTAAGTTGCTTACCAGGCAATTGTTGCATTCTCTTTATCATTCGTCTAAAAACTTCAATCTATGAGGCATATAATGCATCACCACAACACATACAAAATAATGGCACTTACCTAACACATCCAGACTCCAACTCGGCATGCCAATAAAGAAATCTATTAAATAACATGTGTAACGAGTGCTAAAGATGAAAACAATAAACAAACCTTGAGTTTTGCAACATCTGAAGAAGAGTTAGATAGATACTTCACTCTCAAGTCAAACAATCAAGAAACAAATCAAGGAATTCATGTGGCTGCAATTTAGGCTAAATTTTGACCCTGTGCTTGTTTCATTTAAAATGTCCCTGCAACAAGTGCCAACTTTAATTATGTGATTATGGCAACCTGTCTCTAACAGGCTTGCCATCAGCATTACTAAGTCAGTGCTACATGCATACATCATGTATTTTGTCCTTAATGCTGAAAAATCATATTGAATTGATGAAAAATTTTACGGGATTGTCTAGTTTGTGAAGTTCGAAAAGTACTGTTGCCAGACACTATGCTCACATTCGATAGAGCTATATACCTGCAGCAAAAGTAGTATATTGTGAAAGTGGACACAGGAGTGGGCCTCATGGTCAGCCTGAAGATCGAAGAAACCGCTCAACTAGAAAAGTTGGGGATATATGCGGTACCGCAGATGGATTACAACCGGAAAACTCGAAGATAAAAGCTCTGAGAGATGTTGAATGTTTTTTTAGGTTTGTTAAACTATTACGGGAAATTTATCCCTAACTTGTCCACTCTGTTAGCACCTCTTTTTTGATGTTTTGTATGATGGTGAGGAATCGATAAAAACCCTGGAAGAGTTAGTGCCACCATTGTGATATTTGTCACATGCAGATCAAGGAACCTTCCTCCTGGCATGTCACCACAATCCAATCTTGGGAATGGCAGTGCAGCCGCTATAGACTAGTATAGTATATGCTCATAATGTATACTCTGACAGACAAATTAAAACAGAAGAAAGAACTGGTGGAGCAAACGGATGCATGCAGTATACCTATAATAATTATGTGGACTGGAAGAACTGACCACTCTCCAAAGGGGTTACCCCTATCAACACCTTTGCTTATGAATCGTATGTAAGCTTCTATCATACTATATCCGTAAAGCTACTTAATGCATAAGCGTGCGCTCACCCACTTGGGTGTTTAGTTTCGTGAATGAATTCAAACTAATCTGTATTAGTGAAATTGAGCCTAATGTTGGATATGGTAATTAGGACACATGCTTCAGTTGGCCAATATTTACTGTATTATTTTAGGCTACACTGTATGCATGTACGTATAGTCATTGTGTATTATAGCTCAGGGCTACACCTATACTGTATGTATAGTTCTGAGCAATTGTACGTCAATTCAGTCATAGCTCAATTCATTGTAATGGCTTTAGTTTTCCCAAGTACCCCTCTCGTCTCAGGATTGTGAGTTTTTTGGAGCCCCCACCCCTAACGAGTACAAACTGGTAGTGGAAGGTCTGACACCAATATCACTACGAACTACTCAAATCAGTCAGTAAGTATATTAACTATACATAATAAATGGTGATAGCTACGTTAAACATAGCTTGGTCTTGGAAATGATTATATGTAAAGTGTGTGTGTTTGTGTGCGTATAGGTTACTGAGATTGCTATTATAAGTTGGTGACAGTGTATTTGCCTGATGCATGCCATGGTGATTCAGCATGCATACAGAACATTTTTATGCAGATCATGAAGTTACCCAAAATTCATAAGCTAGTTTTCTTTATAGTGATCTAGAATGAATTTGAATTTGTGTATTATAGGAGTACAATTAGTGTATTGAAAATAGTATCATGACACAGTCATAATACTATTTCACTGTCGAAAGCATGATCTTGTTGTTGTGCAGTCAGTTCATTTTCATTGTTTACAGAGTACGTAGAACTACATCTATCGTTTTTATATTTCAAAGTCAGTTATTCTAACTTGTTGACACTGTACGCTTAACTATACACCTGTCCCCTTTTATCATTACTGAATACGTATATATATAATAGCGTTACAGCAGCGCTATTGTAGAAGTTAAGCAGATCTAGCTTGCTCAGTGTACAGAAAAAAAATGAGCTGTAAGTACAGAGTGAGAAAGTTCTACTCAAAGGGAGCCTACCTTGTGCTAGCTTGGACACTGCTTGTGAGTGCTGCAGCTAATGCTAGCTATAGCTTAATCCATTCGGTTTCTACAGACTATCCAGATTGGCTAGGTACAATACCACTGTCGTTGTTTCTGCTCCTAACATTTTGTCTCGGATTGCTAGCCAATTACAAGCTTCAAGATTACACAATAATAAGGATCGGAGTTGTCACCCTATTTTTTGTAACAATGGTTTCCAGCATATACGTCCTAATCCTAGGTTCTGGGCTAGAACACCGCTTTGAAAAATACAGACTTCTTAATGAAGTCTTACTTTGTATAGTAGGGTGTGTGTTGTTGGTGGCGCTGATATGTTTTGTCTGCACACTACAACTAGGCCTGGATCAGATGCCTGATGCTTCGTCTTCTAGCATCACTAGTTTTATTGCCTGGTATGTGTTCAGTATAAGTGCTGGCTTTTGGATTGGGGAGTCTTTGTATTTTGTCTTGAAGGATAATTGTTTCGGATTAGTTGAAGATTTAGTAAGTGTTACCCAGCTTTATAGTCTGTGTTCTGCTTTATTTGCAAGTCTTATTCTTGTTCTCGACCTCCTTTTCGCTAAAAGCTGGTTGATTATCGAGCCTAACCAACCAAAATCGTTTACATTGATCTACTGTGTTCTTAAGTTTGCTGTAAAGCACAAGGCTCCTCTCAATCGCAGTGCTCTCACATACTGGGAGGAAAACATACCTTCAAGAATGGACCTGGGAAAGTCGAGATACGGTGGACCATTCACTACAGAACAAGTTGAAGACGTGAAATCAATTCTACGATTGTTTGCTATGAGCCTACCCTTGTGGTTAATGCTGTTTGCACTTGCTTTTAATCCTACATTTCTTGGCATTGCACTACAGCGTCACATTGTCAAGTTTCCTAATCTCACCACCTGCGAATCTGACATGCTTTTCTCTTTCACATACAGTGGTTATTGGTGGTCTATGATAAATATCTTGATTAATGAATTCTTTTTCTACCCGTTTTTCAGAGATAAATTTCCAAGTATTCTCAAAAGAATCGGTGTTGGTTCCTTCCTTTCTCTAGTTTTGAGTGTAGGTTATATTATTCTAGAATCCTTTCAGGTTTCTCACAGTTATGAGGCAATTGAATTGGTAAAAAGTCTTACATCTTTCGCATTGAGTGGTTTGCTGTCAAATTTTTTTCTGTGTGCAATACTCGAGTTAGTTTGTGCTCAGGCTCCATACAACATGCGAAGATTATTTGCTGTGTATATGCTTATTAATTATGTGACCGCTTCAATTGCTGGCATTTATGGAAGTGGTGAAATGCACCTAACAAATAATACAATGGTGCTAATCATGTTTGGAATCAAGGCCGCGATGAGTCTGCTTGGATTTGTCTTGTACTGCCTCCTGGCTCGCTGGTACAAGAGGAGAGTTAGAGACGAAGACTACGATGCACACAGAGTGGTGGAGGAGGTCTATGATCGATATCTAAATCCAAGCATTACTAATTAAGTAGGCAAACTATTGCATGGGTGAACGTTACATATAATTTACTTTTGATATATACACACGTAGTAAACAATATCATCATGTCACCTATATTATACTGTTTCTTTGTATTAAAGTATCAGATTAGTATTCAGTCAATACCGATATTAATTCCTTTACAATACCAAATAGTGCATGGGTAATCAGTTAGGGAGAGAAAAAAGGCCAACGGTTTCCGGCTAAGGTTTGGAAATTTGTCACAACATCTATATAGGTAGTTTGGCTATCTTATGAAAGATTCGATGTTGCTTAATATCTACACATCCTCTGCAGAGCTCAAAATTGCTAGTTTTTAGTGCCGTTTCGGTTAGGAAGAGATTTGAAGAAGATCTCACGGCTAAGGTCCAAAAATTACTGGATGCACTGTACTGTATATAACAGGAGCGTATGAAGAGGAGTATGCGACGTACTCCCACGCACATTCCATTCTACATCTCGGACTGAATTCGTCACTAACACTTGCAGTTGTATAAACTGTTAGCCATGAATTAAATTAGATGTGGACTGGAGGTACAAACTACACGTGTGTATGCTGATATCATTTTTAACTAATTAACCACTACACCTACTCACCACTTAAGATGCGGTCTGATAGTGACGTGGTATGACATACTTGTACCGAAACCTGGTTTACACTACAACTGCTACAGTTGGATACTCCTCTTCATACACTCCTGTAGTATCATCAAGGTTTGATAGCTGGTCCATTTCAAACTTGGATACCAAATCTCCAAAATATTCCATCAGAGTCTTTTGTGTTGCATCCTACAGAAGTGTACATTAACACATGTAATAACTGACGGATGTAATTATAGATTACAGTTCTAGGTAGAGCTAGTTCCAGGAATTGGACACATTAACTATTATTTATAGTGATCTCAGAAATTTGTTTGCTTTCTTATTTAAGCAATGTATATAATTATGTAGTTGTTGGCTGGTTGGGCATGCTGTGTATCAATTATTTATTAGGATATAACAATTGGTGACGAGGATTAAAGGCAACCAAACCAAGAATAATTTAATTCTATGGCCACCGCAACGATTGTGACCATTGGACCCTTCATTCCATGCGATTGGCAATCCTATATAAAATTATACTGAGAGATCGACTTAGAACTCTATTTTGTGGCAAATGGTGTCACACAGCGAGCAATGCTCCTCACATTTGTAGTCTGTCCACTTACCAACTCTTCAAGGATCTATATTGGCACCAATCAGGCCCACCGACAACCTTTGCCCAACTCTTCACACTGGAACAAAAACACCAGCTGACTCCTTCTGTGATAGTGCAGCGATTAAAATTCAATATGAGAATTCAGCAACAATTAAGGAAGACAGTCAGCGATTACGACTGCACAGTATACAGCAATTACGGAGATACCAGGTCGTCCGACAATTTATCACTAAACATATAAACTTTTGTCGCACAAACTTACTTCGACACTTCTACTACAATCGTCTGCCTATATAGACTTTGGAATAGCCTACCTTCAATAGATACTTCACTCTCAAGTCAAACAATCAAGAAACAAATCAAGGAATTCATGTGGCTGTAATTTAGGCTAAATTTTGACCCTGCATGTTTCATTTAAAATGTCCCTGCAACAGGTGCCAATTTGGTTTAATTATGTGATTATGGCAACCTGTCTCTACAGGCTTGCCATCAACATTACTAAGTCAGTGCTACATGCATACATCATGTATTTTGTCCTTAATGCTGAAAAATCGATGAAAAATGTTACCGGATTGTCTAGTTTGGAAGTTCGAAAAGTACTGTTGCCAGACACTATGCTCACATTCGATAGAGCTATATAGTTGGAGCAAAAGTAGTATATTATTGTGGAAGTGGACACAGGAGTGGGCCTCATGGTCATCCAGAAGATGGAAGAAACTCAACTATAAAATTAAAGTTGGGGATATATGCGATGCCGCAGATGGATTACAACCGGAAAACTCGAAGATAAAAGCTCTGAGAGATGTTGAATGTTTTTTTAGGTTTGTTAAACTATTACGGGAAATTTATCCCTAACTTGTCCACTCTGTTAGCACCTCTTTTGATGTTTTGTATGATGGTGAGGAATCGATAAAAACCCTGGAAGAGTTAGTGCACCATTGTGATATTTGTCACATGCAGATCAAGGAACCTTCCTCCTGGCATGTCGCCCCAATCCAACCTTAGGAATGGCAGTGCAGCTGCTATAGACTAGTATAGTATTATGCTCATAATGTATACTCTGACAGACAAATTAAAACAGAAGAAAGATCGAACTGGTGGAGCAAACGGATGCATGCAGTATACCTATAATTATAATTATATACACACTGAAAACTGAAAAATATGCTTCTATCAAAATGGTCCCTCATAAACATCTAAACTGCATCACATAATTAAACTCCATAAAATAGATTTATGAAAATGTTGCTATAATAATGTAAAATGATTATGCCCACAGGACTAGGAAGGATGAGTGAGTGGTGGGGAAATGGGCAACAATTATCATTACATGCGTCAATAATATGGATGGATTGCCTGAATAAAATCTACCACATGTCTTATAAATCACTACATATACCGCGGTAAATAAATTATCATGATCATAAAGAAAATATGCGACTACCGACTCGCAAAAAGAAGTGAGGTGCTCCTCCACCACACAACAAAGAAAGAGCAATTATAATTATGACCCCTAATTTTGAAATCTTGGTGTTGTAATGGTGAACGAGGAGGCGAGAATTGGGCTTGAAAAGATTCCCGTCTTTACTTTTTTTCTATAAAACCTCTATGGTGTTGAAACTATTGGAGGAGGTTGGAACAGCACTCCCTCAGAGTTGCACCCAGACGAAGCTGGAACTGATTCAACAGGTTAATTGCTGTGAAGGAAGAAGAGATACTGAAAGAGTTGCCAATGAGAAGCAAGCTCAAATTGACACGAACAAAGTACTGCACTTGGAGGAAATTGAACGAAGGGATGTTGGAATCAATCATTTAAAGATAATTATCTGGTCAAGTAAATGAAACATTGATCGTCTTCAAGCTGAGAAACGAGAGCAAGTTTGTGGACTGGAAAGAACTGACCACTCTCCAAAGGGGCGCCGTTGCCCCTATCAACACCTTCGCTTATGAATCGTATGTAAGCTTCTATCATATACTATATCCGTAAGGTACTTAACGCATAAGCGTGCATCACCCATTTGGGTGTTTAGTTTCGTAAATGAATTCGAAATTAATCTGGAAAATAAGCCTAATGTTGGATATGGTAATTAGGACACATGCTTCAGATGGCCACAATATTTACTGTATTATTTTAGGCTACACTGTATGCATGTACGTATAGTCATTGTGTATTATAGCTCAGGGCTACATCTACTGTATGTATAGTTCTGAGCAATTGTACGGCAATGTGAGCTTTTGTCCTATACTATATCTGTAAAGCTACTTAACGCATAAGCGTGCACTCATCCATTTAGGTGTTTAGTTTCGTGACACATGCTTCAGTTTTGCTTCAGTTTGCTGTATTATTTTAGGCTATGAATTCAAACTAATCTGTATTAGTGAAATTGAGCCTATAGTGTTGGATATGGTTTGGACACATGCTTCAGTTTTGCTTCAGTTTGCTGTATTATTTTAGGCTACACTGTATGCATGTACGTATACATGTAGTCATTGTGTATTATAGCTCAGGGCTACACCTACTGTACAACTCTGAGCAATTGTACGTCAATTCATAGCTCAATTCATTGTCATGGCTTTAGTTTTCCCAACCTCCCTCGTCTCAGGGTTGTGAGTTTTTAGAGCCCCCGCCCCTAACGAGTACAAACTGGTGGTGGAAGGTCTGGTACCAATATCACTACGAACTGCTCAAGTCAGTCAGTATATATAAGTACTAACTAATAAATGGTAATACGTTTTACTTATTAAACATAGCTTGGTCTTGGAAATGATTATATGTAAAGTGTGTGTTTGTGTTCATAGGTTACTGAGATTGCTATATAAGCTGATGACAGCGTATTGGTTACTGAGATTGCTATAAGCTGATGACAGCGTATATTCGCCTGGTGCATGGTGATTCAGAATGAAGTGATAATTCAATTTAAATTCAACATGCAAAACATTTTTATGCGGATCATGAAGTTACCCAAGACATAAGCTAGTTTTCTTTAGATCTAGATATACTTGAATTTGTATATAGAAGTACAAGTGTATGTGAAATAATAGTAGAGAGTTTTTTTGTTTTTTTTTTTTTTTTGACAATTTGGCAAAGCCAGGATACAATAAAAATAGCAGAAGCTAATAAGTTAGTACCCTAAAAAAATATATATATATATATATACACATGTATATATATATAATTATATATATATAGTGTAACTACCTATTCAAAGAATGCTAAGTACTACAGGGTCATTAAGCATAGATTTATAATTTTAAGGGAGTACAAGTGCTGATTATAAGTTCACAATTTGCCATAATCCTGTTCCACAGTTCAATGGTCCTTGGGAAAAAGGAGTTACTATGGACCGATGTTCTGCATGATACTGGAGTCAGAGACAGATTGTTGAGAGTGGGCATGGCAGGAGAGAGCTCCAATAACGTCTGTATGTATTATTATGATACAGCATTATGCTGTGTCAAAATACTATTTCCCTGTTGAAAGCATGATCTTGTTGTTGAGTGTTGTTGTCAATTCATTTTCGTTGTTTACAGAGTACGTACAACTACATCTATTGTTTATATTTCGATGTTATTGACACTGTACGCTTAACTATACACCTGTCCCCTCAATTCATTTTCGTTGTTTACAGAGTACGTAGAACTACATCTATTGTTTATAATTATTTCAATGTTATTCTAACTTGTTGACACTCAGTGGCGGATCCAGAGGTAGTTCGTTGGGTTCGTACGAACTACCCTTCCACTAAGTTGATACTTTATATTTAATACACCTGGCTTGCTAGCTAGCTAGTAGCTTACTGTCATGACAATAGGGTACAAAGTTCTCTCTGCATAATGTGAGGGTGGGGCTGGTACTCTCTGCATAATATGAGGGTGGGGCTGGCTATATTGACTCATCCAGCCACGTGGTCGCAGTGATAAGCCTGGCCATGAATCCTAACAAAAGGTCTAGATTGCAACCCTCCATTGACTCCTGGTTTAAGAAGAGTAAAGTTTCAGGTAAGGGAGAGTTCATGGCACTGCATACTGAATGATAGACACTGTATAGATTAATTATAATTGCTATAATAATAAACTAGTGTTCAAGCTGGCGCTGTGCTAATGCCTCTCGCCATGTTTTTGCTTTCGCTCAAAAGTATTAGAGTGTTATCTATAATGAATTTTATATTAAAGTTAGCTTATCTATATAAAGTCACTGAGAAGAAAAGACTTATTTACATGCATCTATTGTAAGTTATTATTTTTTGTATTATGTGGCTTACCAGGACATCAAGAAAGAAGAAAATTGATTCTTCCAGGATCTGTAGTTCAGTGTATATAATATCTAAGAAGAAAAGACCTGTGTACATGCATATTGTTATCTATATTGTTATATGGTAGTGTTTTGTGGCTTACCAGGCCCTCAAGACAAAGATGATTCTGCCAGGAGGATCTGGATCTGGATCTTGGATACCGTATAGCGCGAAATTTTCGAGGGGCTTAATTTTCGTGGATTTCGTGGGTAGCAATCCTACACGAAAATTAAGTCCACGAAAATCGTTCTTTACCTGCTATAACGTGCAAGATTTAAAGGCGTGGCTTCCGGTAAGCAGTCATTCCGCGAACATTGTGCAACGAAAATACTTTTAGAGGCCAATCCACGAAATATAAGTGCCTCGAAAATTTCGCGCTATACGGTATTATTTTCTCACACATGGGGAATGAGCGCGCATGCGCATTACATCCACAGGAATAATTAAAGGGTGTGTCCAAAGAGATCAATTTTACAAATGGCTACTGTACTGCTAGCTAGCTGTTTTAACAGATATTTTCTGAGTATTGTAGCTAACAAAAAGCTAGCGCTTTAGTGCAAGGCTAACTCATATGTTGAATAGAAAGTTTGTGCGGACAGATGATGCTATGAAAGATTCTGAAGAGACTGCAACAGCCTTCAATGTGAGTCAAACTAGCCATAACTCGAGAAAGAAGCTTTAGTTTGCTAATCCACGAATCAAAATCCAAGAGAACGTGGCTAGAAGCCTATAGAAGCTGTTAGTTTTCGTCGCATTGTAACCGTTGAGCAGTTATAGCTGGAATACACACACACACACACAGACAGACACACACACAGTCAGCTTTACCGTATCCCTCGTGCGGCTACGCCTCGAGGCATAATTATATTGACTAATATAATAATCTAGATGATGCGTCAAGTCTACAGCCAGTCTCCTCTTCAAGAGAACCACCAGCCACCATCGTCTCTCCTCCAGTCATCAACGTCTCTCCTCCAGTCACAACCATCTCTCCTCCAGTCACAACTATCTCTCTACTGAAACCACCAGCCACCTCCATCACCCCTCCGTGTTCATCGAAGCAAGCAACGAGATCTTCCGCTGAGGATCAGCCAATGGACATTGGTTGCTCTCCTGAAAGAGAAGAAAGTGCAATCACTATCCCAGAGCATGAGAATGGCTTTGCCTTGTGTTCTTTCAGATATTATAATAATTGTTTTTGTTGAAGGGGAATGTGGTTAATTAATGGGCGTGGCATGTAAAAGGGGGCGTGGTCAGCCAAAAATTTCGGCGCTACGCGCCGAGTGACACTTCTGGTCCGTGGGAAAAGAACCCCCCTTCCCTAAATCCTGGATCCGCCCCTGACACTGTACGCTTAACTATACACTTGTCCCCTTTGAATACGTATTAGTAAAACCAGTAGGTTTTACATAGGATTGGCAGTGGGTTTGCCCGTGTTTAGCAATATTTCAATTATTTTGACTCATGTTCAAACTGTTCTATCTCTGCAGGGAAAGGCCACATCAAGAAACTGGCTGAACAGATAGTTTATTTAGCCTTTTCTCTCTTTGTATCTCTCATTTCATAATCCATAAACATTTTAATGAATGAATATTTTCATTTTAAAAATTGCACTATTTCAACGTTTCACCGCTCTTTGTCTGACTGACTAAGTAAGTAAGTAAGTAAGTAAGTGAGTAAGTAAGTAAGTTTCTTGCCCAGCATTTACTCCAAGTACAGCCATCTCCAGGACATTCTGCACAGGGTTTCCAAACGACTACAACCTGGATTACAAAGCGCTTCTTCAGATTTGCGATTGCTTCCACGAGGCAGATGACCTCTCAGTCTCTATTTCTCTTACCTAGACAATTCCGCCATCTTTAATGACTCAGCAATTGCGTTGTGGCCAATAATAATAGATAGGCGTGGCTAATAAACCGTGCGCCTAAAATCAGTGCAGCAGTGCTTTTCCAGAGCCTGAGGTGTTCCTTTTCTTCACACTGTTCAGCTCTAGCTCCCTTTCTCTGACAGGCATGCTATATGCACTGGCTAGATATCATGCTCTTAAAATGGCTGTCATTTAATACTGATTCGCAAATTCAACATAGGGTCTAATTATCAAGCAA